>NC_089491.1:349975683-351200683 GCF_036850765.1 Saccopteryx bilineata | reverse complement strand
GACCCAGTAGCTCAACTGGTTAGAGCATCATCCTGATACACCACAGTTTTGGGTTCAATTCCTGGTCAGGACACATACAGGAATCAACCAAATACACAAATAAGTGGAACAACAAATTGTTATTTCTCTCCCTCAATTCAGTAAATAAAAATATAACCCATAGTTGTTTTTTTTACAGAGACAGAGAGAGAGTCAGAGAGAGAGATAGACAGGAACGGAGAGATGAGAAGCATCAATCATTAGTTTTTTGTGCGCGTTGCGACACCTTAGTTGTTCATCGATTGCTTTCTCATATGTGCCTTGACCGCAGGCCTTCAGCAAACCAAGTAACCCCTTGCTTGAGCCAGCTGATGAGCTTTTGCTCAAACCAGATAGCCCACGCTCAAGCTGGCGACCTCGAGGTCTCGAACCTGGGTTCTTCCGCATCCCAGTCCGACGCTCTATCCACTGTGCCACCACCTGGTCAGGCAATATAACCCATACTTTTAAAATACTTAGAAACAAGAATAACTTCCACCTAAAATCTACTGAAATAAAAATTAAGAAAACCTGCAATAAGAAGGGTTTATAATTAACATCAGAATTGCTTCTTAGTAAACCATACTCAATAAATCATGTTTTGTTAAACAAAAACATTAAAGTTTCCCACAGCATCAATCATCCTTCTGATTTCTTGTTTTCACTTTTCCCTTAATAATCTCTTTACCCCTGCAAAAATGCTACAACAGATAAAACTAAGCACAGATTTCAGAAAGATCTAATATGACAAAGCAACAGGATCCCTAATTAAAAATAAATTTTAAGCACTGGCTGGATAGCTTGGTTGGTTGGAGCATCGTCTGGAAGCTCAGAAGTTGTCAGTTAGATCCCCAGACAGGGCTCATACAAGAACTGATGTTCTTGCCTCTCTCCTGCTCTCTCCCTTTCTCTCTTTAAAATCAATAAAATAAACGTTAATAAATTTTAATATATTAAAGAAACCGTTTCAGTATAACCAATCTCATCAACGTTTTTAGAGCTGATACCTTGGTTCCTGTTATCCACTCATCAAAAGTACATGAACTGATTTCTGATTACAATGTTTTTACATTAGAAGAGACACAGCTGGCCCTGGCCGGTTGGCTCAGCGGTAGAGCGTCGGCCTGGCGTGCAGGGGACCCGGGTTCAATTCCCGGCCAGGGCACATAGGAGAAGCGCCCATTTGCTTCTCTACCCCCCCCCTCCTTCCTCTCTGTCTCTCTCTTCCCCTCCCGCAGCCAAGGCTCCATTGGAGCAAAGATGGCCCGGGCGCTGGGGATGGCTCCTTGGCCTCTGCCCCAGGCGCTAGAGTGGCTCTGGTCGCGGCAGAGTGACGCTCCAGAGGGGCAGAGCATCGCCCCCTGGTGGGCAGAGCATCGCCCCTGGTGGGCGTGCCGGGTGGATCCCGGTCGGGCGCATGCGGGAGTCTGACTGTCTCTCCCCGTTTCCAGCTTCAGAAAAATACAAAATAAATAAAGAAAGAAAGAAAGAAGAGACACAGCTGATGAATGAATGTAGCAGATGAAGTATAAAACTACCAAAATATCAGGGATATATTACCAAGTAAATAGTACCCTAAAATATACTATATTATAGGATACAGAATAGAAGTTTATATACAGCTATTAACTGCCTTATGTCACTTAATTAAAGACACCAAATGTGCATTTATGTCTGTATATGTGTATGTATATATGAGAGGATTAAAAGCATATATTATATAGGACAAGAAAGACCAAATGTACTATAGAAGTTTCCAAGCTACCTTTAATGCAGATGAAAAAGGAATTCCCCTTTATGATAATGCAGCACCCAATTCATTAATTTGCCAGAGACTTGACATTCTAGGGAATCTCATTTTAAGCTTTAATTCTTTTATCTTCACCTTTCTCTGCAAATGGGTGTCAAAGATTAAATGTTACTTTTTCTTTCTCTTTCATTATTATAGTATTTAGTTGTCTTATAATCATGACTGTGATGCCAAACAAATTCAAAAGAAGTGGCATTTCTTAATGAATTGTTAAGGCATATAATTTTAATGTTAATTACTTATTATCTAAATAAGTCAATTCCAGGGTCATTTCTCAAACTAGAGGATCAAAGATAAAATAATTCTACTTCCTAAGAACTTCAGATAAAGAACATAGTGCAGAACTCATTATGTTTAATCAACATGTCCTTCAAACACAAAATAAACACAGTTTATAGGTGACAGACAATAAGTCAACACTGCTCAAACATGAGGTTAAAAATGAAACCAATTAATGAAATTTTACTCTAAAATATTTCCTATTGTTCAGGGCTAAAACAGTATTGAAGTCACATATTATTTCTGAAAAAAGTTCATATAAAATCAAGGAAAACAACTTATAACCTTAGTCATTAGCAATATACTCACTGTTAGTTCATCTTCATCAGAATTAAAGAGATTATCAAGGTCAGTATATGAGACAGCCAGGTCTGAGTCATAAATTAAACTGGTTGATGGAGGACGAGCATGACTAGTAGCACGTGGAGCATCTACATGTCAATCAGGAAAACAAAATAAAAAATTCTACTACTGACCAAATAAGTATTACTCTATTTATTTAAGCTAGATATATAACTTTTAAAACAACAGAATTACACACATACATTTTTATTTTTCAATCTTTCTGAAATGTAAAGGAAGCACAGCACAATGATTAAGTGCTCTCTGCCTCTTGAGTGAGAGTATTACTTTGAATACCAACTCCAACTCTAAACAATGTGATCCTGGGCAAGTTACTTAACCTCTCTATGCCTGAGTAATGGCAAGAATTAAATGTGATAGGATGTCGGTAAAGCACTTTGTTCAGTGCCAAGCACTTAAGTACTCAATAAATATTACCTCTTAGTTAAGCTTCACTTCAGTTCTAGAATTTTATTTTCCTTTTGTTCCCAGCTTTAGGGGAAAAATACATGATTACTTAAGAAAAAATGCAAATGAAGTTAAACTCCTCTTATATTAATTACCACACAAGAAAAAAAATAAAAAACAATTTGCAGTTTGGTGTATAACCTTCCAAAATATCCTCAGGATGTCAAATGATTTGAAACCCCCACTTTCAGAAAAATGAAAGTCACTTTCCAAGTCCCCTGCATGTCAGTTATAAAGACTCTCTAGGAGCAGTAGTTCTGAAATTTTAGTGTTTCAAATCCATCTAGGATACCATTTAAAAACCAAGATTCCAAGCTTCATCTCAAAAGATGCTTCAGAATTGTGGTAGATGGTTCAATTTTTTTTTTGTTTTGGATGGTCCACATTTTGAGAAAGCCATGTAATAGGCACAATTATACATTCCTTATATCCTAAGATAGTAAGTAGGCCAAAAAAACAAATTTTACTCACTAATCTACCAAGAAACATCAACCACTAAAATTATTCCATGAACAAATATATGGTGACAGAAAATTATTTGACTTAATCAAAAGTTTAAATGCTATAGAATCATTTACTGGAACCTATATACTCATTGATTAATGTGATCCTGTGAAATTTAATTTTCTAGATATATTAAAAAAAAAGAAATAACAATCAAAGAGATAGAATTTTAGGAAGCTAGCAAGTCATGAAATAAATATGCCCAAACCAACAGCTTTCTCATGTATACTTACTATTATTAAGAAAATATAAGGGAATCAAATATTTTGTTTATAAATTACAAATTCAATGTGTAATTCTTTTTTCAAAAATTTTAAATTGAATTTCTTGGGGTGACATTTGTTAAAAAACCATACTAATTTCAGGTGTACAATTTTTAAAGATTATAAATTTACTGAATTATAACAATAAAAAAAAATTATTCCATGAAAGACCATCTCTTCCTTATTCAGATGGACTTTTTTCTCATTTTAATTTTGGTTGCACAAAGTCTGACCCTGTCTTTTTATTCCAAATATTAAGACAACTTTGTCCCTAAATAAAACAGCAAAAGACAACTTCCTTTCCCTCCAAAAAGTTAAATAGATTTTGTAAAACAACTAATATACTACATCTGTCTATTCCATTCACAAGGAGTACAAGTGAGACATTTTCAAAGTGAAGTCTTGACCACTGTATTCCCAGTGCCGAGAACAGTGGCTACACATAACATGTGTTTGATAAATACTTGTTAAATTAATGACCTCAACAACAGTTCTAACTTGTGAAGGGTGAGGACTAGGGAAGAGAAGCACAAAAAGATTACAGTAAACTCTTATTTATTAATTGAGTTTTCAGATCTGAGAGGGACTTTAGGCAATGATCTCATCTCATCTCATTTTACAGATGAGAACTATTTTTATTTGTAAGAAAGGAAGTTCTAACAATTCAAAACAATTTTTTTCTCCTGAACTTGCTTCTGCCAGTGCAAGATAAACAATGATCCATCATATTAAGATAGCCTATTTAATAGAAATCTATCCCTTTCTATGAAACATATGAATTATGCAACAAAAAAAAAAGGAGTAAAAGTCCAACAATATAGATTACAGTTGACTCTTGAACAACACAGGTATGAAATGCATGGGTCCACTTAAACACAATTTTTTTTCAGTAAATGCACTGGAAAATTTTTTGGAGATTTCCTTACTATGGTGAAGCAATCATCAATAATACTACACTACCATAAAGCAATCATATTTCTGCTTCTTCATTATCAATGCATTAATTGTTATACCTATAAATAATGTCAAGTTTTTCACATTATCTTTTCATTTTTGATGTCAAATGTTAGTAATATGGATATCTACAGTGTTTTCTATCTTATAAGACAATATTAATGGAGGTACTGACAATGTAAACTTATCGATAAATACAGTACAGTAAATGTATTTTCTCTTCCTTATGATTTACTTAATGACATTTTCTTTTCTCTAGCTTACAGTATTTTAAGAATATAGTACAAAATATAAATTATGCAAAAAGTGAAAGTCCAACAATATAAATTACATATGTATAACATATACATAACATAAAAATATAAAAAACATATAACATATAAAATATATGTTTATCGCCTGACTGGGCGGTGGCGCAGTGGATAAAGCGTCGGACTAGGATGCAGAAGACCCAGGTTCGAGACCTCGAGGTCGCCAGTTCGAGCGAGGGCTCATCTGGTTTGAGCAAAAGCTCACCAGCTTGAGCCCAAGGTCGCTGGCTCGAGCAAGGGGATACTCGGTCTGCTGAAGGCCCACAGTCAAGGTACATATGAGAAAGCAATCAATGAACAATTAAGGTGTTGCAACGCGCAACGAAAAACTAATGATTGATTCTTCTCATCTCTACATTCTTGTCTGTCTGTCTATCCCTCTCTCTGAATTTCTGTCTCTGTAAAAAAAATGATGATAATAATAATAAAAAAATAAAAAAGAAAAAAAAATGCATGTTTATCAACTTTGTTATCAATAAGGCTTCCAGTCAACAGTAGGCTATTACTTGTTAACAGTTTTTGAGGAGTCAAGTTATATGCAGATTTTCGACTGTGCAGGACTGTTGATGCCCCAACCCCCACATTCTTCAATATCAACTGTATCTTGTAGTAATAATCCTGGATTATGCAATGATTTTGATTAGAAAATAGAATTTTTACCTTGCTTGATAGAGGGACTAAATAATGACATAGCATCTTCTTCATGTGTTAACACTGTTACACTAGATGAGCCATCTTCTACCTGCAAACAATATTATACATGAGATTGAAATATGTAATTTACCAATAACAAAATCCACAAACTACTGAGTGACTATGTTTCAAGAATTCTGTTAGGTATTCTACAGACATTATCACTAATTCTCACAACTAACCTATATGATAAGTAGTATGCTCATCTTGCAGACAAAAAAATAGTTCTAAATATAACCCAGGTAATATGTGTGATAAGTAGTAGAAGCTGGAATGTCAACCTAAATCTATCAAAGTCCAAAGTCCATGTTCTTCCTACAGTATCTATAGCCTTCCCATCTACTACTGTTTTCATATTTACAAAAGGACAAAGTTTCAAATACCTAGCACATGATAAAGCTAAATAAAATTTCGTAACATGAATTCTTTATATTAAACATATTATTGGATTCTTTTCACAATTTTACAGCTTTCAATTTCCATATTTTGTAGCCAAAGAACATATAAGGTAGAATTATCTTGTACTTAAAGCTCCTCAAATATTTGATATTTAACTTTTTAATCAAATAAACATTTCTATGTCCCATATTTTATTAATACAACATTTTACTTTTAGGGGCACTGTAAGTTTTGGGCTCATAAAATAAAAAATATTATGTATTTTATAAACAGCAACATACTGTATTTTAGAAAACTAGTTATTCCCTTAAAGAGTGTATTTTAACTCAGTATCAAAACAGTTTGTCTATCTAAATGTCCTGATTTCAGTAAAAGAAAAGTTAATATATTTCTCTAATCCAAAACCTTTTATAGCAAACAAAAAAGATCTTTTTATTGTCAGAGACCAGATATAATCTGAAGTCCATACAAGCTCTTATATTTGTACAGTATGCCTCAATTACCTATTTTAAGAAATGTTTTCTAAGTTAAACTGATGAATCTGTTCTATTTTAAAAGAAGAAAAAATGAGAAGTGTGGTACTAGATGCAGTGCTGCCAACCATCAGAGACCTTCTGGTGTACTTTGAATTCTCTTACCTTTTGTTTTTTCCCAGCTTCTCTCTCGTTATTTTGTCTATCTTTCTTATCAGGAAAAAGAAATTCCTCATCTCCTTCAACAAATGCATATGGGTCAATTTTAGGTTCTTTTTCTGCATCAGATGCTATTGCTGAAAGATACTGATTCTTAATTTGATATCGCTGCACTAATTCATCAGAAATTTTTAAAGGTTTCTTAAATTGCACCATGAACCTGCATTAAAAAAATCAGAAAATTAATTATATTTATTCTCTGTAAAAGCACAAAAAATTTCCCAAACAACTTCACTATCACAAAGTTATTATTTAGAGATGATCTAACCTTCGATCTCATTTTATAAATGAATAAATTGAGTCATAGAAAGGTTATATGTGATCTACTGACATCTCAAATTTCGCAATAAAGTAGAGCTAAAATTCAAGTCTCCTATTCTTACATTCTTTTCATCAAAACACATCATTTTTTGGTAATCCACTCAGTTCCCAAATCCTTCAAGCACATAAACCTAACCAAATCCATTCACTTAAAGGAACTCTCAAATCTAACAAGCTCCAGGACAGGAATTCTTAAAATCTGGCTTACATACTGAGACAGAGTACTTTTATGGAATTTATACATTTATATGCTTACACAATGAAAGGGACTATCCTTTTCTTATTGTCATAGTAGATATATTTTATATTAAAAATAATTAAAGGTCTTGTTAATAACATTATTAGATTAATTCTGGCAAGATGCTTCACAATGGCAAGTGAAGTTTCAGTGCAAGTACTTCAGGGTTTTTTTCTAAACACATTGGAAAAATCAGTTTTTATAGTTCAGGCTTCACATGAAGTCTCATAAACATTTTTCACTGTATGCTTCTAAAATAACCAATAAAGTGACAAAGGATGATAGGACAAGAGAGGAGACAACAGTGAAGTTGGAAAGATGAAAACTAGTGTAAAAAATGACAGAACAAAGAAAACTAAACTCTAAGGCTAAAGAGAGGGAAGCCACAACAAGTGGATCTGTACCATAGAACCCCAGAAAGCATCACAACTTTTATATCTCTGAAGACCAGGGTACTTGGTGAGTATGACTATAGAATGATTCATTTTTGGTTTGTTAAGACACTTTTAGACTCCCAAATTCATGTCCTCTATGGCTTGCAAAGCTGAGATTGCAATATGCCAGAACAGTGGCAACCCAAATTCTAGTCAAATCACGCTCAAAATCCTGCAATGACTAATTTTACTGAGTAAAAACTAAAGTCCTTATAAAATCCTACACCAAAGCCTACAATGATCTTTCTCATTTCCCAACTTCATCTTCTACTCTCCTACTTCTTCTCTCATTCTGCTTCCAAGGGCTTCCTTGATGATCCTTAAACAGGCCAGACACACACCTGGTTATTCCCTTTACTTGGAACATTATTTCTCCAAGTATCTACTTGGCCAACTCTCTCACATCCTCGAGTCTTTGATGAAATGATACCTTATCTATGAGAAACTGGAATATGCCCAACTGCCTCAACATTGATTCCCCTTTACCCTGCTCAGTTTTCCCTCCACAGCACTTATCTTTTTAACTTACTATGTAATTACTGTATGTTTATAGCTGACTATCACTCCCACTAGAAATATAAGCCCCTAAATCCTAGGGACCTTATCTTGTTCGAAGAATTATCCCTAATGTGTACAACAGTGTGCATATCATAGGTGTTCACTAAATATTTACAAAATAAATACATGAAATCTAGAAGCCACAGAGGACTGAGATGTTGTGTTCACATTAATAAGTCTAAAACACAGTATCTTATATTTTGAAATAAGCCGTCTTTATTTGTTATAAAGTGATATTGCTGCCACTACTTAACAGACCTGCGTATCAAGATAAAAAATTATGAGAGGTAAGATTTGGGAGCAATGAAGGAATTTTCTAGCTTATAAATTCTTTGAATGATATGGATTATCATATTTTATTAACCTATTCATGAATGCCAGCACTAGAAACTCTCTATACCTATAAACATAAGTTTGAAACACATGCCATCAAAAGAATAGCTGGTATTTTTTTGAACGTGCTATGAAATATCATGTCATTATTCCCAATATGCTCCAGATTTCCACCCCCACCCAAATATCAAATCCACAAAAACTTTCTTCCATGGCAACATGGTGTTAATAAAACTGTCCTGGGTAGAAATACAAATGGCCAACAGATATATGAAAAGATGCTCATCTTTGTTAGTTATTAGAGAAATGCAAATCAAAACTGCAATGAGATACCACCTCACACCTGTTAGATTAGCTATTATTAACAAGACAGGTAATAACAAATGTTGGAGAGGCTGTGGAGAAAAAGGAACCCTCATACACTGTTGGTGGGAATGTAAAGTAGTACAACCATTATGGAAGCAAGTATGGTGGTTCCTCAAAAAACTGAAAATAGAATTACCTTATGACCCAGCAATCCCTCTACTGGGTATATACCCCCAAAACTCAGAAACATTGATACGTAAAGACACATGCAGCCCCATATTCATTGCAGCATTGTTCACAGTGGCCAGGACATGGAAACAACCAAAAAGCCCGTCAATAGATGACTGGATAAAGAAGATGTGGCACATATACACTATGGAATACTACTCAGCCATAAGAAATGATGACATCGGATCATTTACAGCAAAATGGTGGGATCTTGATAACATTATACGAAGTGAAATAAGTAAATCAGAAAAAACCAGGAACTGCATTATTCCATATGTAAGTGGGACATAAAAGTGAAACTAAGAGACATTAATAAGAGTGTGGTGGTTACAGGGGGAGGGGGGAGAGGGAGAGGGAAAGGGGGAGGGGCACAAAGAAAACTAGATAAGAAGGTGACAGAGGACAATCTGACTTTGGGTGGTGGGTATGCAACATAAGTGAACGACAAGATAACCTGGAGTTGTTATCTTTGAATATATGTATCCTGATTTATTGATGTCGCCCCATTAAAAATAAAATTATTAAAAAAAAAAACTGTCCTGGGAGATACGTTTTATAATTAATTGTTAGAAAAGTTCTGTTCTATAAATATCTATTTATTTATTTTGATAGAATCAGAGAGAGAGAGACAGATAGGGACAGGACAGACGAACAGGAAGGGAGAGAGATGAGAAGCATCAATTCTTGCTGCAGCTCCTTAGTTATTCATTGATTGCTTTCTCATATGTGCTTTGACCGGGGGACTACAGCAGAGTGAGTGACCCCTTGTTCAAGCCAGCGACCTTGGGCCTCAAGCCAGTGACCATGGGGTCATGTCTATGATCCCACACTCAAGCCAAGGATCCTGCGCTCAAGCCAGCGACATCAGGGTTTCGAACCAGGGTCCTCCACGTCCCTGTCCGATGCCCTATCCACTGTGCCACTGCCTGGTCAGGCTGAATATTTATTTCTTAAGAGTAGCTTTGAACCTCACCACATTAGGCCTTAACAATTGTTTGCTGAATTGTCTATCAGATACTAACATATATCTTTTCAAGATAGTATGTCTTTCTACTTTGGCATGCATTTTCTTACTTAATACTTAATTAACTTCATATGATAGAAAATGGAGGGTATACTCTTTGACTTTGATGTGGAAATTATATAGAAAGAAATGGTTTGCTACCTGACCAGGCGGTGGCGCAGTGGATAGAGCATCGGACTTGGATGCGGAGGACCCAGGTTCGAAACCCCAAGGCGCGGGCTCATCTGGTTTAAGCAAAGCTCACCAGCTTGATTGAGCCCAAGGTCGCTGGCTTGAGCAAGGGGTCACTAGTCTGTTGTAACCTCCCAGTCAAGGCACATATGAGAAAGCAATCAATGAACAATGAAGGTGCCACAATGAAGAATTGATGCTTCTCATCTCTCTCCCTCTTCCTATGTCTGTCCCTATCAGTTCCTCTCTCTGTCTCTGTCACACACAAAAAAAGAAAAAGAAATGATTTGCTAAGGTTACACAGTGGCAGAGTAAGAACTAGAAAGATTTTAAGTATACATATTCAAAAAACTATTTATAGGGGCAAAGTATAAGAACATCCCCAACCACCACCAACAACCTGAATGACACTGATACTCTGTATAGACGTGAAAACACTCGGTTTTTCATAGTAAGTTCTCCTCTGGCAAAAACATTAAAAACTGACACATTGGCCTGACCTGTAGTGGTGCAGTGGATAAAGCTTCAACCTGGAACACTGAGGTTGTAGGTTCAAAACCCTGGGCTTCATTAGTAAAGGCACATATGGGAGCTGATGTTTCCTGTTTCTTCCCCCTTTCTCTCTCTCAAATGAATAAAGTCTTAAAAAATATTGGGAAAAAATACTGACAGACTGTTTACATAGGTAGTTGTTAAACTAGTGTGCAGTAACATTAAAAGGACCAATTCTACTGCACAGGGCTCTATTAAAATAAAAATGAGTAAACCAAATGCAATACCTAAATACAACTTCTTATTTTATTGAGTGGTTCACACAGACATTGGGATATGCAAAGAATTTAAATGTAGTCAATATCAAGAGTACCAAATCACAATAAATTTAAAAATATAAATTATTTACATTATAATCCTTCTATATTTAAAATTGATAAAAAAGATAAAAATTGACTTTAAGAGATGCCAGATTGAAAAAATCAAGTTATCATTTCATCACTATCCAATTATATAGTACACATATACTTTTGTGAACAATACCCCCTTCCCTCTCCTTTCCTAAATGAAACTTTCACATATAGCCAAATAGTAAAACTAGAGATAGTTTCAATCAGATATAAAGCTAAAAACAGACAAACTAAAAGAGGATTAGGTTCAGCCATTAAGAAGCAGCTTTCCAAAGGCCTAAGCAAACTGAAATTGTTTTTATATTATTAATTTTAGTTCCTTCCTTTTACTATGACAATAATAACACACTACCCTAAAATGTACTTGTAGAGAATTTAACATGGCTTACTTATAGAAACATATGTTTTTATCCCTTTATTTAATAAAAATTCTTCTGGACAAGGTAGATCAATATTTTAGAATTGACAATTATAGGAGGAAATAAGTTATAAAAGGTAATGTTTAGAAACAAAATAAATTTAGTAAGTTTCAAAAGTCCTCTATTTCTTTTTTTTTTTTTTTTATTAAACTTTTTCTTTTTTTTTTTTTTTTTTATTTATTCATTTTTAGAGAGGAGGGGGGGGAGAGGAGAGAGAGACAGAGAGAAGGGGGGAGGAGCTGGAAGCATCAACTCCCATATGTGCCTTGACCAGGCAAGCCCAGGGTTTCGAACCTGCGACCTCAGCATTTCCAGGTCGACGCTTTATCCACTGCGCCACCACAGGTCAGGCCTCTATTTCTTTTTAAGTGGTCCCTGTTCCAGTTCTATCTCCAACACTCAGACTTAATCATTATAGTGAGTCAAGCTACCTGTTAAATATACAGCATAGCTTCTTTGCATTAAAATATTAAATTAGGAAGACTTAATTAAAAGAAAAGATTTAGAATACAATAAATCAAAAGTTTATTTCATCATCGACTTCTATGAAACAAAGTAATTAGAAACTATCTTGTAGTGATCAAATAATGCATTCTGTAACTACATACAGACAATACTAACTTCGTTGTATATCACTAAAACAATATAGGAGCTAGTTCTACTAATGAACATTACAATTGAGATATCCTGATGTATATAGCCTTACTACAGAACAGGACATGATAAGAACCATGCTCAAGTACAGTTCTTTCTTTGCTCAGAGTTTAAAAAGATTTCCTTCTGAATCAGAATAGTAGACTATTCTAAGTAATCACAAATTCTACTAAAATTAGTGCTAAACCCTTGAAAAATAAATTTAAAAACAACTGTAATGTTTCTTGGCAGAAATTTTGTTCTCTTTAAGGTCTCAAGCCACTATTCTAGAAGAGATGCTATATTAACAGAGAAACTAAAAATAATTAGAAGCAAAATAAAACAAAGATATTTGCTACAGATGTGTATATCCTATATGTGGGATAGGCTATGCTCTATCCTTATCTCTCCCCCTAAACTAAATTCTAACAAATCATAAAAGGAATTTTGCTTTAAAGTAGCTACTGAAAATTTTGGCATCAACTGCTGCACGTGAATGTCTAAGAATAACAGAGGTGCTTGGAAATGATGAATTCTGTAACTCGGTACCAGCTGAGCAACCATCACCATCTAAAACTGGTTAGAAAAATCAAAAGTATTGCTTTCTTTAATCTATGTGCCTGTTATGGAAGCACAGTGCCACCTTTCAACAGCAATCAGTGAAAGTTTTCATTTATTTATACCAAATGAAAATTGAATTCTCACTTAACATAAATAAAACAAAGGTCTAAAATTCTCCTCCATCATTTTCTAAACAGGCACACACCTGTAAAAATCAACTATTATATTATAAAGAAACTATTTTACTTCTATTGATGTATTCTTGCCCCTCTCTGCATTCTGGCACCTTAGTTGTTCATTGATTGCTTTCTCATATGTGCCTTGACTGAAAGGCTACGGCAGAGTGAGTGACCCCTTGCTCAAGCCAGTGATTTTGGGCTCAAGCTGGTGAGCTTTGCTCAAACCATATGAGACTGCACTCAAGCCAGCAACCTTGGAGTTTCTCACATGGGTCCTCCGCATCCCAGTTCGGTGCTCTATCCAGTGTGCCACCGCCTGATCAGGCATGTATCTATTCTAAATGGGTTATTAACAGTTTCCTCTCCTAAGCTTTGGACACATGATCACAATTGCCTGATGAATTCAGGCACCTCAAACTGAATTCAGTTTTACAATATACATGTACTACATGCACAGTTAAAAGTCATATAGCTTACAAAGGCATGGCTGAAATGTATAAATTTCCCAATCCCTCTCCTTCAAGATAACAATGAATTGTTTATATTACCTAATAAGAGTGGGGGGAAACTATGCATATACTACCATATATTTATACATATACTAATATACCTTGTGCCAAACTTCCTCATCTAACCCGAGATCTCCCTGTATTAGCCTATACAGATTTCCTTTGCTTTTTTTTTTTTTTTTACAGAGGCAGAGATAGACAGGGACAGACAGACAGGAACGGAGAGAGATGAGAAGCATCAATCATCAGTTTCTCGTTGCGCGTTGCGACTTCTTAGTTGTTCATTGATTGCTTTCTCACATGTGCCTTGACCGCGGGCCTTCAGCAGACCGAGCAACCCCTTGCTGGAGCCAGTGACCTTGGGTCTAAGCTGGTGAGCTCTTTGCTCAAGCCAGATGAGCCCGCGCTCAAGCTGGCGACCTTGGGGTCTCGAACCTGGGTCCTTCTGCATCCCAGTCCGACACTCTATCCACTGCGCCACCACCTGGTCAGGCTTCCTTAGCTTTTTTAAGTGAATAAGTCATCATTATTTGCCCAGACATTCCTTATTTTAAAAGACCTTATTTTCATACAGTGTAGTAACAGTTACTTAAAGGTATCTCTATTTCCCCCCCACACACAAGAGAGAGACAGGGACAGACAGGAAGAAAGATCAATTCATAGTTGTGGCACCTTAGTTGTTCATTGCTTTCTCATGTGCCTTGACCAGGAGGGAGGCTCCAGCAACCATGAGGCCATATTTATGATCCCACGCTCAAGCTGGTGGGCCTGCACTCAAGCCAGATGAGCCCACAATCAAGCCAGACACCTCAGGGTTTCGAACCTGGGTCCTCAGCATCCCAGGCCAGTGCTCTATCCACTGCGTCACACCTGGTCAGGCTCTATTATTTTATTTATTTTTTTAAAGAATTTTTATGAGTTTATGAGCCAAAACTGATGACAGTTGCTCGGAAGCAAGATCTCAAATGATCCTAAAGGTACTTCTATATTTTTTTAATTATAGATATTAAGTTTTAACCTAAAAGTGGGGAAAATGGGGAGGAGAGAAGCCTTTAAATCTGTCCTTCCTTATCTCATGAAATAAATATGCTTGTCTCTAACGCTTGTTACTTCCTTACTTCACTACTCAATTGGCTATACTTTTAGTCTACTCAAAAACATCTATAAATCCATACATCCCTACTATCTCTAATTTACTAGTGCGGGCCCTGTACTGCCTTATTTCTGAGCTATTCAAACAGGTGTCAAAACTGATCTCCTTCCATAGATATGTATCCATCCATTTCAAACAATCTTTCAATATTGCTACTTGGGTAGTATTTCTAAAATCCTTACTTTCCAAACCCCTGTTAATTTCATCTAGCTCAAAAAACTTGCAATTTAAGGATTATATATAAATTTATAAACAATATTTTGTGCCCTGGCCGAGTAGCTCAGTTGGTTAGAACATCATCCTGAAACACAAAGGTTGCCAGTTTGATCCCCGGTCAGGGCACGTACAGGAGCAGCTCAATGTTCCGTCTCACTCTCTCTCCCTCCCTCTCTCATTGAAATTAATAAATAACATTAGTAATAAAAACCACAATATTTTGCCATTCCACTTTATAACTCTACTCAACTTTTCAGGTCTCATTTTTCATTATGACACACCAAGTTACTAAGCAGCATCCTGACTATACCAAACTACATAATGCTTCTTCTGGATCCCCATACATGGAATTAAATTATCCCCACTCTGGCTCTGCATCGCTACTGTATTTTATATATACTTCTATCAGATAATTTACTGGTTTTTTGCCATTAGACTATAATTTCATTTAGGGCCAGGACCAAATTTGTTTTATTCCACAATAGTGCCTAACATCATCTTGCATATTAGAGAAACTTCAGTTTTATTCAAACTGATAAAAGTATATCTTTGAGGAATATATATTTAAAAGGGAAGATGGCCCTGGCCGGTTGGCTCAGTGGTAGAGCGTCGGCCTAGCGTGCGGAGGGCCCGGGTTCGATTCCCGGCCAGGGCACACAGGAGAAACGCACATTTGCTTCTCCATCCCTCCGCCGCGCCTTCCTCTCTGACTCTCTCTTCCCCTCCCGCAGCCGAGGCTCCATTGGAGCAAAGATGGCCCGGGCGCTGGGGATGGCTCTGTGGCCTCTGCCTCAGGCGCTAGAGTGGCTCTGGTCGCAACATGGCGACGCCCAGGATGGGCAGAGCATTGCCCCCTGGTGGGCAGAGCATCGCCCCATGGTGGGCGTGCCAGGTGGATCCCGGTCGGGTGCATGCGGGCGTCTGTCTAACTGTCTCTCCCTGTTTCCAGCTTCAGAAAAATGCAAAAAAGAATAAAATAAAATAAAATAAAAAAAAGGGAAGATAATCTTCCTAAGAAGGAACAATGTAGGAGTTGCAACTGCCCTCTAACTTCATTAAAATTAACTGTTTGCCCAACCTGTGGTTGTACAGTGGATAGGGTGACAATCTGGGATGCTAAGGTCACTGGTTCAAAACCCCTGACTTGCCCTGTCAAGGCACATATAACAAGCAACTACTATGAGCTGATGCTTCCCGTTCCTTCCCCCCTTCTCTCTATACCCTCTCTCTGTAAAATAAATAATAAAAAAATTAAACACTATACATTTAAATACTTTCAAAATTCAAAATTGGCCCAGCATGTGGATATCCTGGGTTCAATTCCTGATCAGGGCACAGAGGAGAAGTGACTATCTGCTTCTCCCCCTCTCCCTCTCAACTTTCTCTCTCTCTCTTCCTCTCCCACAGCCATGACTCAATTGATTTGAGCAGGTTGGACCTGGGTGCTGAGGATGGCTCAGTGGAGCCTCTGCCCTCAGGCACTAAAAGTAGCTCGGTTGTGAGTATGGCCCCAGATAGACAGACGGACTGCCAGGTAGATCCCAGTTGGGGTGCATTAGGGATTCTGTCTCACTATCTTCCCTTCCTATCACTCAGAAAAGAACAAAAAACATTCAAAATATGGGAAAAGTAGAAATTTACAATGACTGATTAATATAAATACAGAATTTATTTATATAAAACAAACTAGGCTTCTAAATGGATTAGTCCAATGGTTGACAAATTCATTAGTCAACAGAGCCAAATATCAATAGTACAACAATTGAAATTTCTTTAGAGAGCCAAATGTTTAAAACTTAAACTATATAGGTAGGTACATTGTTATTAACTTAATTAGGGTTCTCCTAAGCTGGCCAAAGGGCCGCGGTTTGCTGACCACTGGATTAGTCTATGACTAGAAAAATGTTTGATCATATACAGCTATTGAATGTTTTTATAAAGATTTTAAGATTGTTTAAATACCATTGAGAGCATATTCATAATTCATAGATTTTAATGACAAAAGACATCATCTAACTTTGTCAAATGGCCCTGCCATATCAATAAGATGACTGATCCTCATGAAATCCTATCTCAAGTAATATATTAGCAGGCACCTGAATTACTAAGTTACTCCAAGATCCTTTTAACTCTGGAGGGGAGAAAATCTTGTTTTAGCATAATACAAATGCTGAAGACTATGGTTTGGGGGGGGGGGGCAGCCCAAAATAGTATGGGGGGAATTTCCCTAGTGAAAATATTCAGTAAACATGTTTGGCCTATCTAATTTCATAACTTATCCTAGAGTTCAAATTTCTGTTATAAGTTATTCATATCATTAAAGCACCTCAAGTTATTAACATTTGTACTGAATAATTCTTTGTTGTGGGGACTGTTCAACTATAGAACAACACTTAGCAACATCCCTCACCTCTAATTACCAGATGCCTCACCCCCAGATCTGACAACCAAAAACATCTCCAGACATTGCCAAATGTCATCTGGGGGTGTGAAGTGGATGGGAATAAGAAATTGTCCCAAATGAGAACTACTGCCATAGAATAACTCTAGGAAAAGAACAAATTCATCTAGATGATTAAAACATAAAATCAAAAACTTCTAACCTACCAAGAATAGAACATTATATTCCATAAATGTTTCTAATTTTATTAAGCAGCTAAGCTTCTGCTAGTTGACTTTGTGATATTTACCATATTCTAGTAATCTATTATAATACAAAAACAAGAATTCTATCTAAAAGTGAATTGTGATATAAAATACATTTTTGTAGCATAACCAAAACAAAACTCATATGAGACAGCATTAAAAAAACCCTTTTATTCAATCTTTTCAGGAGGCAGAAAAAATGGTGACTAGGAACAAGTAGAGGCATATTATTTCTTTAATTTACATAATCATGACCCAGCACCATTCTACTCTGCATGCTACTTTCTACATTATGCTTCTCATTCTTATTCAGTGAGAAAAATGTCAAATAATTTTAAAACAGATTCTAAAGTTAAGCTGTATTAACTTCTCAGAGACCTTCATTTCACTTACAGATGCTCATGCACACAAAGCAGCCAGTACACTTATTTAAAATAATGGCTATATAGTGCCCTCACTCTTAAAGTTTTAAAAACTGAAATATTCATGCCACTACATTTTAACACACACTACATAATAAATTATAACCTAGTAAGAAAAATAAGTTTTAAAATCATAACGTAATTTATGGCCATACTGTCATTTCATTTATTCAAACATCTGCTGAATGTCTACCATGTGCCTAGGACTGTTCTGGGGTTGGGGGGTATGTGTGTGTGGGAGGGTCGGGTATGAGTGTGAGTTTGAGTGTGGGTGTGTGGGTGTGAATGCTGGAAGAACATAGCAGTAAACCAGAGTCCTTGCCCTCATAGAGCTTACATTCTAATAGGGAAAAGACAATTTAAAAATGCATAATATAATTTCAGATAATTATATACAAAGGGAAAAAAATAAAAGCAATATACAGGATAGGCAGTGATCTGGAGAGTGAGAAGAGGTCATAGTTTAACAGAATCGTCAGGGAAAAAAATATCTCCTGAGAAGTTAACTTCTGAGCAGAATTGAATAAGAAGGGGTAAGTTGTCCCATTCCCCTCTCCACCATCTGTAATGCAATTCTAAAGGCCAGGAGAAATGAGCTTGGCTTTTTAAAGGAATGACAAGAAAGCTGGTATGGCTAAATTGGGAAGCAAATAGAATAGTAAATAATAAGCAAAGAACTGACTAGGCAGGAGACTGTGTAGAATCCTACAAATAAGGGAAATAAGATTGGATTTTATTCTAAGTTTAAATGGAAACTATGAAGAGTTTTAAGCAAATATTTAACTTACAATGATCACGCTAATTGCATGTAGAAAATAAATATAAAGAAGTACAGAAATAAGACCAACAGTAGTTTCATAAAAGAGTGAGTCTTGCTTAGACATTTATATTCATCCAGCAGATTTTCAGACTTGTTTTAAGATATAATCTGTTTTCATGAGGCCTCCTGACTAACTACTGAAACTGAATAACTTAGCTGTCTTCCATGACCATAAGGGCCCTGAAGTCCCTCAATTTCAAATCCAGATTGTATTTAAAAAAATTTTTAATTGATTTTTAGATAGAGGAAAGAGGGAGAAAAAAAGGGGGGAGAAGCGGGAAGCATCAATTGTAGTAGTTGCTTCCCGTATGGTCTATGTACCTTGACCCAGCAAGCCTAGGGTTTTGAACCAGCAACCTCGGAGATTAATTTTAATTAAAAAAAAATCATACTAAAAAACATTTAAGATTCAAAGTGTTAGATGGAAAAAAAACCCAAAAAGAACATAAAGGAAAATAAACTACAAAGTGCTAGACAAAGCACACAGATTTGTCTACTTAAATAATAACCAAGAAACTTTAAAAGAATATAAATCTATAACAGAAGGAACAAATGAAAGAGAGGTTATAAATGGACCAGACATTTTACTTAGACTCAGGGAAGCTCAAAATCAAAGAAACACAGCAGAGAAAGTTCGTAACCTGGAATGTATAAGAGGGGGCTATAGGCAAACTATATAAACAACAGGAGAGCCAAACTGCTTAGAAAACCAGAAAAATCTGGCCTTATGTATCTCTAGACAGAAATAAAAAATAAGAGCTGAAAATGGAGAAACAGAAAAAATTCCTCTTATAAGAAAAATAAACTATCTGGTAAAGATCCAAGATCTGGCATCCTCTTCATTCTGGATTTTTAGGTAGAAGGCCTCCCCTTCAAAACATCCCTTACTCCATTATCAAAAAGCAAAGTGTCTGGAACTGAAACACAGTATACACCAAAATATTTATTAAATAAGGAAGGCCTGCCAATCTACAAGGCTCTGCATATAGACACGAAATTCCCAATCAGCACCTCTATGCTCTCATTCTAAAATGTGGAGAAAACAGTAATTATAAGAAATAAGGCAAGTAATTCTAATGAAAAAAAATACAAGAAAAGGGATGGTGCTATTAACAAAAATATTTAGGGGAAAAACAAAAAATAAGTATTAGGACTTCAAGAAAGGGCTAGATGAAAGTTGAGAAATCCCCTCAAAATAGAGAAAAGATAGAAAATGAGAGAAAATACAGAAGCTCAATATCTGAATTAAAGAGGCTCCATAGAAAGTGGGGAAAAAAACAGATATTATCCAAGAAAAAGAGATTTTCCCAGTGGCAAAACAAAAATAAAACACAAACACACACACACACACACCCTTCAAATTTAACCAACGCTCCTCAAATGCCCAGTGTAAGGACTGAACAAAAGATCATTATGCTACACATATTCTTGCACAATTTCAAAATTCTAAGTTAAACAGAAGACTTAAAAATCTTTTACTGACAACAGACTGACAGAGGAGGAGATGTAACTTCTACACACTACTTGGTCTTGTACTGATAAATAAGTAGATTTAATTAAAATAATGTTTTGTGGGTTGATTTTCATCTTTTAGAAAAATCTACAGATAAAAATACAAAAAGCTTATGTGACAGACTACAAGTGTAATCAGAAGAACTACAGAAAATAAAGGGAGACCTGGAAAAAAAGCCTTCTGCCCAAGACACATCAAATATAAAGTGGACAAAAGAGGGCAAACCAGAGAATGGAAGAAAATAGCTGTAGCACATAACTAATACAAGATTAATAGCCAGTATATGCAAAGAATAAATCAGGAGACCTAAATGTCCAATAAACATTTTAAGTAATGCTTAACTTCACTAGAAATCTGGAAAATATATATTAAGACAATGAGATCCATTTTGAATACAGCTAAGCGAATTAAAAATCTCATAATACCAAGTACTGAGGAAAATGTAGAGCAATAGCCACTCTCATATTCTGCTGGTTAATGAGGGTATAAACTGGAATACTTTGAAAAGCAACTTAGCAACGACTCTCAAATATGGAAACATCTAATGACCCAGCAATTCCACTTTAAAATATACTTGCTAGAGAAATTTTTATACAAGTGTATAAGGAAATGTATACAAAAAGCTCCCTGCTACATCCTTTGTAATAGTAACGGAAAATAACCAACATGTCCATCTTTAAGAGAGTAGATGGTATATTCAAAACATGAACTACTACAGAGCAATTAAAATGAATTAAATATGGCTACATGTATAAAAATACATATAGAATGATAAATCCCAAATTCAGGACAGCGGAAGAAAGAATGGAGGAAGAAAAACAATACATAAAAGTTCTAATTGAATGTAAAATTCTTAAGTTGGTTAATCAACCAACTTAAGTCTTTAAGTTGGTTGATGGATAAATGTTAGTATTTTATCTCCATATTTTTGTGACAAAAGTATTTCATAATAAAGAAGTTCCCTGAGGAAAAAACACAGTAAAAAACTATGCAAAAACAATACTCAAAGGATTTATTATTGAAAATCTTAACCTGAAATCAATTCTGGAGTCCTAGTATTAAGAACTTACATCATTTTTCCACCCTTAGATATAATAGTGACTATTAAAAAAATACATACTCTGTAACTGATGTTACACTTTCCTGTCCAAAAGGTCCAACTGGATCATCCTTGAATTTATCACTTGGAAGTTGAGGTGGTAAAAACTCTACATCTTTTTTCTTTGGAACCTTGTAATACTTCCACGCTACATTAGCTTCATCTTCTTCCAAGTTTACAGCTGTACCAACATATATTGTAGGTTCTATAGCTTCCTGGAACTGAGCTGGGAAAGACTGGGATAAACTGTCTATCCTATCTTCCATTGCTTTAGAAGGAACCAAGGGATCCGGTGTTGGCATTTGATAAAAATGTTGACTTTGAGGAGTTGAAGGTGTTTTAGTCACTCCTTCATCAACCACATCACATGGGTGAGGACTAAGTGGGGGTGGCTGAGGTGAATTTGCCATTTCAGTGCCATGCATCTGAGGAGTCTTTGCTACATCATTAGTTCGGATGTTTGAAAATCTCACTTGACTATCTGGAGCAGATATCACAAGTCTTTGGCTGGCTGAATCTGTATCCATGACAACATCATCACTAATAGATACACGATGGTGAAAAGGAGTCAGGGGGCGTTTCTGTGGTTTTTCACTCTTTTCTTGCTTTTCATTGGTCTTGTGCTTGGGAAGTACTTGTTGTTGACTTAAAGATAATGTCTGTCCTTGTTGTCCAGGATTTCTTGATTTAAGATTTTTGTGCCTAAAAAGAAAGGTTTAAAATTTATATCACATTATATCAAATATACAAGTTAACACTAGACACTTCAGATATTTACTTTTCACATATAACCCAAAAGTAAAATGATACGAATTAACATGTAAAAAATAGTATGTTAGGTGACCTAATACAAAGAGTATGCAAAATGTTTCATAAAAACCAATTATCGTACCTGGCTGGCTGGCTGGCTAAGTGGATAGGGTGTTGACCCAGCATGTGCAAGTTCCAGGTTCGATCCCCACTCAGGGCACATATGAGAAGTGACCATCTGCTTCTCTTCCCCACCCTCTCTCCCTTCCATAGCCAGTGGCTCAAAAGGTAGGAGTTTTGGCCCCGGGCGCTTGGTTGGTCCGAGCATCTCTCTCAGGCACTGAGGATAGCTCAATTTAGGGCCCCAGACAGGGGTTGCCAGGTGGATCCCAGCTGGGGCAAATGCAGGAGTCTATCTCCCCTCCTCTTACTTAAAAAAAAAAAAAAAAAAAAAAAAAGAAAAGAAAAAAAGGCAGCCAATGATCTCATGCTCATTTAACAGCTATGTAATCAGATAAGCAAAGATGGTTTGCCTCATCTAAATATCTTAGTATACAAGTAAACAGAGATAAGATTCTGTGTTTTTTAAAATATAAAGGTATAAAAACATCCTGAAATTTACTCATTTATCAATGTGCCTGATATCTCACACTTAGCACTAATAAATCAATGGTTTAGCTGAGCTCAGGTATCTATAATTCCACAGAAACTGGCTAGAAAAACTCGTCTGAATTAAAGTTAGAACAGTCTGGATAGTTTTGAAATTGACTGACTGACGAAGCCATACACTATACCTACCTTCCTTCTCCCAAGGCTTACCACTACAGAAAGAATCAGCTGACTGGAAAAGGAAAAGAGAAAATTCCTAAAAGACATTTTCCTTCATAATATCAAGCAATTCTAAACTGAAGAACTTAAAACTATACATCTAAAAATCTAATAATTTTGTTCAGGGTTTCAGATTTCTTTCAGTGTAGTAAAAATGTGTACTTTGAGTTTTTCAAACCAACTGATATTGATGTATACAAAAATGTGTTTTTTAATAACAACCAAAAAAACTAGAAAAAAGTATGGAGGAATGTAGAGTTAAAGCAGTCAGTATTCACTAGGTCTTTTTAGTTTTCATTAAAAATGTATTTTATTAATAGTTTAGTTATATCAGAAATAACCAGAGAGAGTCAAAAAGCAGTGATATTTTTTGAAGAATCTTCTCTATTAAGGGAACATTCTGAGACACTCTTTTGTACAGACCCCAGGGCATCTTATTATGAATGGAGGGGGGAAGCCTAAAAAGTTATCAAAGTGGGTTTTTTTATTTTTAAGTGAGAGGAGGGGAGATAGAGAGACAGACTCCTGCAAGCGCCGCAACTAGGATCCACGCGGCAATTCGTCTGGAACCAATGTTTGATTCAGTCAACCCATCCTCAAGAAAAGCATAGTTAAGTCAAAACTGAGCCTCTACCTCAGGCACTAAAGATAGCTTGGCTGAGAGCACAGCCCCCAGATAGGCAGATCAATGGCCCCAGATGGGAGTCTGTCTTTTCTATCTTCCCTCCTCTCAGTTGGAAAAAAAGGGGAAAAAAAGAGATTAGAAATTTCAAAGGAGAAGAAAAACTGTCTTTCTTCATAGTAAACATGTCTAGAAACTCTACAATAAAGTGCTCAGGCTACCTTCTCAATCTTAACACTAACAGTGGGACAACCAGACATGTGTCTCCTCTGGTGTGACACAATACAAAACAGAGCACCATCTATTAAGTATTCTCCAAAAGTAATGATCCTAAATCTAATCAAGATTCTAGATTAGCACAGTCCAACAGAACTCTCTGTGATAATGGAAATGTTGTGTATGTGGCAAATGAGGACTTGCAATTGAGGAACCAAATTTAAAAATTTTAATCCAATTGTTTTAAATTTAAATAGCCGCTAGTGGTTACTAACATAGCTACTAGTACTAGAGAGCACAGTTCCAGAGCTAACTTCCATTTACAGAAATGCGGGGGGGGGGGGGGGGGGGGGGGGAATGACACTAAAAGAACAAGTTAAAATACTTAACAAATTTAGAAATCCAAAATAAGAAAGTCTATAGGACAACTGACCTAGTTTGCCCATCCAAGTCAACATCATAAAAAGGGGATAGGGGCCCTGGCTGGTTGGCTCAGTGGTAGAGCATTGGCCTGGCGTGCAGGAGTCTCGGGTTCGATTCCTGGCCAGGGCACACAGGAGGCGCACCCATCTGCTTCTCCACCCCTCCCCCTCTCCTTCCTCTCTGTCTCTCTCTTCCCCTCCCGCAGCCAAGGCTCCACTGCAGCAAAATTGGCCCGGGCACTGAGGATGGCTCTGTGGCCTCTGCCTCAGGCACTAGAATGGCTCTGGTTGTGGCAGAGCGATGCCCCAAGATAGCCAGAACATCGCCCCCCTGGTGGGCATGCCGGGTGGATCCCGGTTGGGCTCATGCAGGAGTCTGTCTGACTGCCTCCCCGTTTCCAACTTCGGAAAAATACAAAAAAAAAACAAAAAAGGGAATAGGAAATTACAAGACACAGAAAATGTACACAACCAAATCTATATACTCCTTATTTGGATCCCAGTCAAACCATTAAGACATCTGAGACAAATTTATAGAGGGTATCAGATCATACCAAGAAAAGTGTTTCTTTTATTAGGTGTGATAATGAAATTATAACATTTTCAGAGTTCCATATTAAAGTAGGAATGAAATGATGACATTTAAGATTTGCTTTAAAAATCTTCAGCAAGGCCCTGGCCAGTTGGTGTCGGCCCAGAATGTGGAAGTTCAGTGTTAGATTCCCAGTTAGGGCACACAAGAGAAGTGACCATCTGCTTCTCCACACCCCCCCCCCATCTCTATCCCCTCTCTCTTCCCCTCCTGCAGCCATGGCTTGAAAAGGTTCAAGCAAAAGTTGGCTCCAGGCACTGAGGATGGCTCCACGGTCTCATCTCAGGTGCTAAAAATAGCTCAGTTGCCAAGCAACAAAGCAGTGGCTCCAGATGGGCTAAGCACTGCCCTGTAGGGGCTTGCTGGGTGGATCCCGATTGGGCTGCCTGAGGGAGTTAGTCTGCCTCCCTGCCTCTCACTTAAAAAATAAAAATCTTCAGCAAGAGTGCAGCATAGAGGAATGGCCAAATAAAGTATATCTCCATAGCATCATGGAGTACTATGAGCTTAAAAGAAAAAAGAAAGTGTACCTATACATGTGCTAACATGAAAAGATACCCAGGATAACTGTTTAACAAGAAAATGGCCCTGGCCAGTTAGCTCAGTGGTAGATATGTGGATGTCCCTGGTTCAATTCCCAGTCAGGGCATATAGGAGAACTGATCATCTGCTTCTCTACTGTTCCCCTCCCCCTTCTCTCTTTCTCTCTTTGCCTCCTGCAGTTATGGCTCGATGGGTTCAAGTGCACTGGTCTTGAGTGCTAAGGATAGCTCCATGAAGCCTCTGCCTCAGGAGCTAAAAATAGCTTGGTTGCAAGCAGGGCCCCATATGGGCAGAACATTGGCCCGAGACAGGGGTTGCTTGGTGGATTTTGATTGGGACACATGCGGGAGTCTGTCTCCTTCTATCTCTCTTGCTCTCACTTGGAAAAGGAGAAGAAAAAACTAATGATAATAAAATGATTTTGGGCCCGACCATGCGGTGGCGCAGTGAACAGGGCATTGGACTTGGGATGTGAAGAACCCAAGCCAAAAGGTCACTGGCTTGAGCAAGGGGTCACTTGCTCTGCTGTAGCCCCCTGGTCAGGGAACATATGAGAAAGCAATCAATGAACTAAGGTGCCGCAAGAAAGAGTTGATGCTGCTCATCTCTCTCTCGTCCTGTCTGTCTGTCCCTATCTGTCCCTCTCTCTGTTTCTGTAAAATAAATAAATAAATTAATTAATTAATTAAAAATTGGGGGGCCCTGGCCGGTTAGCTCAATTGGTTAAGAGCATCACTCCCAAACGACAAGGTTGCAGGTTTGATCCCCAGTCAGGGCACACAGGGGGAGCAACCAATGAATGCACAAATGAGTGGTATAACAAATGAATGCTTCTCTTCCTCCTTCCCTCTCTATCCCTTCCTCTCTCTGTCTCTTAAAAAAGAGAACAGCCCTGGCCGGTTGGCTCAGTGGTAGAGCGTCGACCTGGCGTGCAGAGGTCCCGGGTTCGATTCCCGGCCAGGGCACCCATCTGCTTCTCCACCCCTCCCCCTCTCCTTCCTCTCTGTTTCTTCCCCTCCTGCAGCAAGGCTCCATTGGAGCAAAGATGGCCCGGGTGCTGGGGATGGCTCTGTGGCCTCTGCCCCAGGCGCGAGAATGGCTCTGGACACAACAGAGCGACGCCCCAGAGGGACAGAGCATCGCCCCCTGGTGGGCATGCCGGGTGGATCCCGGTCGGGCGCATGCGGGAGTCTCACTGTCTCCCTATTTCCAGCTTCAGAAAAATGAAAAGAAAAAAAAAAATCAAACAGCAAGTCCTACTCAATGCAGGCATAATCCCTTCCCTGGTCCTGGCCAGCTGGCTCAGCAGTAGAGCATTGGCCTAGTGTGTGGAAGTCCTGGATTCAGTTCCTGGTCAGGGCACACAGGAGAAGTGCCCATCTGCTTCTCTACCCTTCCCCCTCTCCTTCCTCTCTATCCCCCTCACGCAGCCAAGGCTCCATTGGAGCAAGGTTGGCCTGGGCGCTGAAGATGGCTCCATGGCCTCTGCCTCAGGCACTTGAATGGCTCCAGCTGCAATGGAGCAATGCCCAGATGGGCAAAGCAACGCCTCCTGGTGGGCATGCTGGGTGGATCCCGGTCAAGCACATGAGCTTCTAACTTCAGAAAAATACAAAAAAAAAAAAATAATAATAATAATAATAAATTCCCTTCCCTGATCATCCTCTCTTTGAATACTTTCAACAACAAGGACCACGTTTCCCTTACAAGAAAATGCATCCCATCATCAAATAGCTCCAGTTGTTAGAAAATAATGTTTTTTTAATAGAAATGTACCTTTTTTTAATATCTTCCTGTCATTAGTCCTATTTCTAACTTTATTTCTAAAGCTGTGCTGCTGTCCAACAATATCCATAAGTCACTTGTGGCTACTAGCACACAAACTGCAGCTACTAGGCACATGAACTATGGGCTAGTCCAAATTGAGATGTGCCGTAAGTGTAAAATATAGACCAGTTTTTGAGACATGTTATTTAAAAAATGCCACTTATCTTATCAATGTTTTATGTTCATTGTGTGTTAAAACAATCATTTTAGATAAATCAAGTTCAATAATTACATTTTTTTTTAATCTTAAAGAGAAGGGGGCCCTGGCCGGTTGGCTCAGCGGTAGAGCGTCGGCCTAGCATGCGGAGGACCCGGGTTCGATTCCCGGCCAGGGCACACAGGAGAAGCGCCCATTTGCTTCTCCACCCTTCCGCTGCGCTTTCCTCTCTGTCTCTCTCTTCCCCTCCCGCAGCCAAGGCTCCATGGAGCAAAGATGGCCCGGGCGCTGGGGATGGCTCTGTGGCCTCTGCCTCAGGCACTAGAGTGGCTCTGGTCGCAACATGGCGACGCCCAGGATGGGCAGAGCATCGCCCCCTGGTGGGCAGAGCATCACCCCTGGTGGGCGTGCCGGGTGGATCCCGGTCGGGCGCATGCGGGAGTCTGTTTGACTGTCTCTCCCTGTTTCCAGCTTCAGAAAAATGAAAAAAAAAAAAAAAAAAGAGAAGGGGACTAGATAAAGCAGATGTAGCAAGTAAATATGAATGGTTCATAGTTCACTGCCCAATTAGTTTACTTTTCTGTGCATGTTTAAAATTTTTCAGAACAGAACAAGGTAGAACTAAAATGCTAAAAAAAGAAAATTACATAGAAAATAACTGAAGCAAGATTAAAATGTTCCAAGGTCCTTGCTTGTTTCATAGAGACACTGATTAACTTTAGACTTTAAGGAAAGCAAACAGTAAATGTTTAATTAATTAACAAAATTAAAACAGAATATCTAACTTCTGACCAGCAGTTAGATAACCAGAAGAAAAAAGGAAAATAAAAATGGAAGACAATAAATTATAATAGCAGAAAGGGGGAAGAAAGACAAAGGAAAAAACAGAAAAGGAAGGTACATTCATTTATCAATTTTTCAAATACTATAGTTTAGTTTCTACTATAAAAGTTCATAAAGTATAGTGTCCACAGACTCTTTCAGAGGGTTCTAGAGTTCAAAGCAATTTTCCAAGTACCAAAACATTACTTGCCTTTTTCATTACGTTGATATTTACAATTGTGCAAAAGTAATGCACAATAAAACTACTGGCAACTGAAAATGAAGCAAGGCAGTTGCACTAACTAGTAGTAGCAGTCATTGTTTATTTCACCACCATAAACTCATTTTTTTTCAAAGCCTGTTTCACTTAAAATGTCCTTCATGAAGACAGTAAAATTATTTTTATTATATCTTTACATATTTTATACTCTATAAAGAAATAAGAAATACAAATGCAGCCTGACCAGGAAGTGGCGCAGTGGATAGAGCATCGAACTAGGATGCGAAGGACCCAGGTTCAAGACCCCGTGGTCACCAGCTTGAGTGCGGGCTCATCTGGTTTGAGTGAGGCTCACCAGCTTAAACTCAAGGTCGCTGGCTCGAGCAAGGGGTTACTCGGTCTGCTGAAGGCCCACGTCAAGGCACATATGAGAAATCAATCAATGAACAACTAAGGAGCCACAATGAAGAATTGATGTTTCTCATCTCTCTCCTTTCCTAGCTGTCCCTCTCTCTGACTCTGTCTCTGCCACAAAAAAAAAAAAAAAAAAAAAAAAAAAAAAAAAATATATATATATATATATATATACACACACACACATACATACAGCATCTCTGCTGTATATATCAAAGTACAAAGATTGCTTTGAGGAAAAGCACTTGTATAACTGAGTTACAAGTGAAACAGCCACTTTGTACATGGAACATCATTTTTATTTTTTTTAAATCTGATTCATAGATAAACCAAGGCTATCCAGATTTGGTTATTTGTCAGGCTTGGTTATTTGGTTCTCAATGAACAAAATAAATTTGTCATTTTAAGGATGAAATGATAAAATTTAAGCCTTTAATAAAGCATGATTTAGAATTTGGAAGATTTAGAAATTGGAAAATTATATTTGTTACAGTGAGTTTGACAGCTTTCCAATTACTTACAAAATTTTTCTGATGGGATTGCTGGTGATATTTAAAAATGCAATTTTTGATACTATGTAACAAAGATCTGTATAACTTGATAAACATTTTCCGCAGGATCAATGCATAATGTTACAAAATCATAAAAAAGTAAAAGATGCATTTGATCAATAGTGAAGTGTAAGAATTTCAGTAACAGGGCTTCAGAATCTACATGAAGATTTAACTTTTGATAAACTACAACTTGTCAAATTTTGGTATAGTATCAAACAGCCAAAATTATATTTAAAAGCTATTAAAATAACAATCTTCCCTCTTCTAATTGCATAGCTATGTGAAGCTGAATTTGCTTCAACACTTCAACCAAGATAATACACAACAAAAGACTGTATGTAGAAGCAAATGAGAAACTAGCTACTTTCTACGAAGCTCAACATTGAAGAGATTTGCAAACCTACACACAAAGCCCCTCTTCTAGGTATTTTCACTTTTGCTATTATTCTGGAAAACATCGTTGATTTCTATAAAAGTATTTTATTCATGTTAATATGTACTGGGTTTGTTGTTATATTTTTAATAAGTTAAGTAGTGCTTTAACACACATATAAATAGATGCAATCCACATAAATAAAAGCATGTTGGGGTCCTCAATAATTTTTAAGAGTGTAATAAGTTCTGAGACCAAAAGCTTAAGAATTAGTTAAGTTATGCAAAGCACTAAGGAGAAACAGGATATCCAATCATCTAAATAATCTAAGGTGAACTACTTGGTTATATTCAAAGTTTACAAGAAATGTGAAAAGTAAATAGCCAGCGCTGGCCAATTAGCTCAGTTGGTTAGATCATTGTCCCAAAACACAGAGGTTGCCAGTTTGATCCCTGGTGAGGGCACATACAGGAGGAACAGGTGTTCTTGTCTCTTTCCTGCTCTCTCTCTTTGCCTCTCTAAAAACAATAAAATAAACATTAAAAAAAAAAAAAGTAAACTGCCATACAGTCACTTACCCTTATATGAGGGTAAGAAATTATTAATTCAGGCTATCTGGTAATATTAAATCACAGTTCCTTTCTTCTACACAGACCTTTTTTTACTAAGAGCTAGTAGCCTTTAGAGAACTAAATTTCATACTAAAACTCAACCAAATTGGGACCTTTCCTTATCCCTAACCAGACAGTTCAGTTGGTTAGAGCATCCTCCCAAAATGCAAAAGTTGCCAGTTTAATCCCGGGTCAGGGCACATACAGAAACAGATCAATGTTTCTCACTCTTTCTCTCTTAAATCAATAAATTTTAATAATAAAAAAAGTATTATTATTATTATTTTTTACAGAGACAGAGAGAGAGTCAGAAAGAGGAATAGATAGGGACAGACAGACAGAAACAGAGAGAGATGAGAAGCATCAATCATCAGGTTTTTGTTGCGACACCTTGGTTGTTCACTGATTGCTTCCTCATATGTGTCTTGACCGTAGGCCTTCAGCAGACCAAGTAACATCTTACTCGAGCCAGCGACCTTGGGTCCAAGCTGATGAGCTTTGCTCAAATCAGATGAGCCCGCGCACAAGCTGGCGACCTCGGGGTCTCGAACCTGGGTCTTCTGCATCCCAGTCCGACGCTCTATCCACTGCGCCACTGCCCGGTTAGGCAAGAAGTATTATTTTTTAAAAAGGTAAACACAAAAAAAGCCTTTTAGAAACAACCTGTCTGTTCATCAAACCTCAAATGATTCAACACTATGGTACCTGCATTCACTGGAAGTTTTTTTAAAACAAAAGACAGAACTACAAGTAATTAGAATGGAAAGAACAGAAGACATATTAAGTGAAACAAAAAATAAGATCCCACTATATCAGTATTTTATTTGTGTTGGGAGAAAAACACATAAACATACACAATTACAGGGAAAGAGTATGGAAGGGTAATATCTAATTTGCAAAGTCACTATAGAGAGGCAATAGGATTTGTAAAGAGTGAAATCAGAGGAATTTCAGCTTTATATATAATTTAAATTCCTTAAAATCATAATGCTCATGCAAATTGCTATGTACCTATATAGTTTTTTTCCCCAAATCAATTTCCAGGAGAAGACAACATATCAGTCAGGGTTTAGTACAGGGTCTTCTACACAGAGGAAATTTACTTCAGAAAATTAGTTACGAAAAAACAAACAAAAATAACACCACCAACAAAACCAAAGGAAAGTGAAGAAACCTAGAAGCTAGTAACAATAGGGAGCATCCATGACTTCTAGGACTAAAAGAAGATTAAGATGAAACAGTCTCCCCTCAACATTATCACAGGAGCTTAGGATGGTACTAGCACCATAACACACCCTGCTCAGTGGTAACTGGGACCATGGAAGAATGAACTGTTGTTAATGAGACACAGAGCTGCTGCTGGAGCTGGTCAGAAAAGGGGTGGGGTAATACCCTGGTTTCTTCCCTTCTCTCATCAAACTATCTTCCAATAATGCCTCCCAATAGCCAAATCCAGAAAGCAAGAGACCCTAACCTAATCATCATGCTGTACACCTTAAATTCACATAATATTGTCAATTATGCCTCAGTTAATCTGGAAAATAACACATACAGAAAAAAAGGAAGCCTAGGAATATAACCCTCTTCAATAAAGATAAAACAGAGCAGCAAATATGTAGGATAGATTTGAGAGCAAAGTAGCCAACCAGCACAGCCTGTAATCAATGTGTGCACTATCTCCTATATTCTATGGCAGAAAGGATACACAAATATGGTGGCTCAAGTATTTTCAAGCCTTATTTAAGAACTAAACAAGAGAATCATATTTGAAGGGAGAAAAGAGAAAACCTATAGTACAAAATGCAATAGTAAAAAAAAAAAAAAAAAAAGTAAATGACTAGAGACATGGTATTTAATAGAGAGAAAAATTTACCAAACCAAGTCACATGTATAAATTATATAAAATTTCACTGTATCAAATCTGTATGTCTGAGAGGAATTTTTGAAAATACCACAGAAAGCAAGTTTTTAAAAATAAAAGGTTCAGCTTAGAGACTAAGGATTTAAACTTAAACTTATGTTTACCAATATGCATTTTGGATGTCTTCCTCTAAAACCATTTTACACAGATTTACTTGAAATTCCCATCTTTCAAAAAGAATAATGTACAAGTCTAGGTCAAAAACTAAAAAAAGAGCTGCTTGACAAAAACGCCAATACATACAAAGGAAGAAAAGCTCAATTTCATTCAGCATTCTTAGACCAGGGATTAGCAAAATTTATTCTGTAAAGGAGCAGATGGTAAATATTTCAGGCTCAGGGGCCATGCAGTCTGGGTGTTGCAATTACTCAACTCAGTAAAAGCAGCCACAGTTAATATGTAAATGAATGGATGTGGCTCTGATCCAATAAATCCTTTTTATTAACACTAAAATTTGAATTTCACATAATTTTCACATGTCACAAAATATTCTCCTTTAAATTTTATTCAACTATTTAAAAATGTAAAAATCATTTTCAGCTCACAAGCCATATCAAACAGGCAGTGGGTACTAATTAGCCGATGGATCATCCTTTGCTAACCCCTGATCTCAGACAAATAAGGTCATGGAGCCTGACATTTCAAGACTGGCTTTGATTGATTGTTTTCCCTCTAGGTGAGTGTGGTTTATAACTCTTTCAAGCTGTTAAACAGGTACTAATATATCCATATATTTATTATAAGCTTCCTAATAACAACAGAGGCAAGTTTTTAAACCAAGTTGTCAGACTTAAAAAAATTATACTATCCCTAATCCAAAGAATCTATGTAAGACTATTTAATCTATGCAAAACATTCCAGAATACTTGAGAGTCTGTCATTGTATTCAATCAGAATTATTTTATTTATTTTTTTATTTATTCATTTTAGAGAGGAGAGGGAGAGACAGAGAGAGAGAAGGGGGAGGAGCTGGAAACATCAACTCCCATATGTGCCTTGACCAGGCAAGCCCAGGGTTTCGAACCGGCAACCTCAGCATTTCCAGGTCGACGCTTTATCCACTGCGCCACCACAGGTCAGGCCAATCAGAATTAATGTAAGAAAAATCTTGGCCCTAACCTACAGGCAATTCCATTCCTTTGGCTCACATCCATGACAAAAACGGGTGGCTGGCTAATTGCTCATAAGTTCTGATTAGGGATGTTAATACTAACTATTACTGTATTTGTTTACTTGATTGCAAAAGCATATGACCTTTAATCAGTAGAATAAAATAAACTCTAGGCAATATAATCTTAATGCCTCTAATAACCTAATTTCATCAAAGGCCCCAACATGTAAAAATTAATAAAATTGTCTAAAGAATTCCAAGTTCATAAATTCTTCTACCAGTCTTTCAACTAATACAGTCTATAACAGTTTGTATTTTTACAGTACAGTTTTAGTCTCATGCTGAATCTTGTGAACTTATCTCAGCATTTCACCTGCAACTTGCCCAAAGGGATATTATCAGAAACTGCTGCACAAACCCTATACTGTATTTACTATAAAAACAGTGTGGAGCCCTGGCCGGTTGGCTCAGCGGTAGAGCGTCGGCCTAGCGTGCGGAGGACCCGGGTTCGATTCCCGGCCAGGGCACATAGGAGAAGCGCCCATTTGCTTCTCCACTCCTCCGCCGCGCTTTTCTCTCTGTCTCTCTCTTCCCCTCCCGCAGCCAAGGCTCCATTGGAGCCAAGATGGCCCGGGCGCTGGGCATGGCTCTGTGGCCTCTGCCTCAGGCGCTAGAGTGGCTCTGGTCGCAATATGGCGACGCCCAGGATGGGCAGAGCATCGCCCCCTGGGGGGCAGAGCACCGCCCCTGGTGGACGTGCAGGGTGGATCCCGGTCGGGCGCATGCGGGAGTCTGTCTGACTGTCTCTCCTTGTTTCCAGCTTCAGAAAAATGAAAAGAAAAAAAAAAAAAAAACAGTGTGGAAATTTGTATCTAGTATAGATCATCTCTTTTATGAGAACCTTTGGGAGAAATTTCTCAGGCACTATGTCACCTACGAACACTTCTCAAGAAATGTGTATGCCTTTTACCTTACAGATGCCATATTCACTATAAAATTCTCTTTTATTTGGCTGTGAAACCAAGCTTTCAGAGTCCAGCCCTGGTAACTGTGGAAGGACTTAAGGCATACATTTGTAGGTACTTCCATAATCAGCTCCAAATAACTTAACTTTTTTACCTCAAATCTGTTTTTTAGAAAAATATACAACACATTGCGTTTATGTACACTTCATCAAATAAAGTGGGGTCTAAGTATTCAACAACATAAGAAACTACCATAATACACATATGTATATAAATATCAATCAACTAAAAAAAAATGTACCTCAAACAGCAGCAATTTGTTCTCTGTGTAGCTTCAACAAAATCCCAGGATGCTACTTTGTCAGCTGTCTCTTCCTCACACACACCACCTGATGAAGCTGAATACTTCCTCCTAAGATTTGAAATTATAAACTTATTTAGCATTCATTATATTTCTGTAACCCTGATTTAAGCATTAAAACTGAAATTTAAAAAATAATTTTTTTTGATTAAGGAAAAGTACTAATGACTATACTATATTTACTAGTTAACTACCAACATGTAACTTTTAAACTTGAAAATGAAAATACGTACTTGTTCTGTGCTCTGTTCATATTGCATTCTTGCCAAACTCTATCCACCACCTGACTGGCTAATTTTCTGGGTATTTTCCCACCATGATGGCTAGTACTATCCGAGTTGAAGCCATCAGATACTGAAGAAAATTTGACCCACTTCTGGGCAGACTGAGGATCAACTGAAAACAAACAAAAAAGAATAAGCTGTAGCATTATTTTGGTTTTTCAAAATTAATTAGTGATACCACTTGCCCCAGCTACCTGCTAAGGCTACTTATATTTTGAGGCAAAAAGTATAGTATTTCACTTAACATACAGAAAGCAAAAAATTTGAACAAGGGATGTGAATTGGATGGTAGTACTATAAAATGCTGATTTCCTGACTTGGAAGATTAAATGGTATTTATACAGGAAGGTGTTCTTAATTTTGGAAAATACACTGAGTACTTAGGGGTAAGGGACATCATGCCCACAGCTTCTCTCATGTGATGCATAAGAAGACCAGTGATAATGAATGTATACATACAGAGAAGGTAATGAAGCAAATGTTAACAGTTTGGGAATGTGGAGGGAGTTCCTTGTACAGTATCTGCAAACTCTTCTCTAATTTTCAAGTTACTTCAAAATAATTATTTAATTAAATGTTTACTGTACTCAAAATAAGACTTAAACACTAGAGCTAACAAAACAAATTAGAACAATACCTGTCTGGACTTCCTCAGGAGATGTAGGTGGTGTAAGAGTAACCGAAGACATAGCAGGATCTCTTGTAGTAGCAGGCACTTGGTGGACACCCAAGCATGAAGTTGAACAGTGAGAAGATCCCACAGAGCTTGGAGTGGGAATGTCTGATTGAGGGACCAGAACAAAGCATGCTGGGTAGATCATTCGGACACCAGCTAAAAGGAAATAAAGACAGAAAAACCAACAACTAATGTGACTATAGTGGCATTAGCCTCATTCAAAAATTCTGTAATAAAAAAGATATAATAAAATCACACTTAAGTAATAATATAGTTAATATATTTTTATAAATATATGCTCTTTTGGTATAAGGTTGTTCTGCAAGAAACCACAAGAAGCTGTCAGTAGTGGCTACCTTCATTGAGAGAGACAAGTAACTTTCTCTTTTCATTTTTGGATTTTCTAATCACAAATGCACATTACCTGCTTTTAAATCCTTATTTGCATATTTAACCAACTATAAGGTGCATTAAAATTTCTTTTAAAAGTTTAACAAAGGTCATCTTGGCACTAGAATTATGGACCATTTTGTTTTCTTCTTTATATGTTGCTGTTTAAAAGGCCTAAAACAAATTTGTGTTTTGCTTCTGCTTTTGTCACAACTACTCTAATAGTAAATTGAATGCTGGTATTTCTATAAAAAAAACTGCCTAATACTCCAACTAAGGCAATTTCATGTGTAACATTACCATATGATCCCCTTAAATAGATTATTATAGATTCTTTTTTATTTTTACTTTTTTAGCGAGAGAGAGAGAGACAGATAGACAGGAAGGAAGAGATGAGAAGTGTCAACTCATAGCTGTGACACTTTAGTTGTTCATTGATTGCTTTCTCATATGTGCCTTGACTGGGGGCTCAAGCCAGTGACCATGGGGTCATGTCTATGATCCCACACTCAAGCTGGTGAGCCTGCACTTAAGCCAGCAACCTCAGGGCTTCAAACCTGGGTCCTCAGCATCCTAGGTTGACCACTCTATCCACTGTGCCACCACCTTCTCAGGCCAGTATTGTTGATTCTAATCCAAATGATCTGCTCAATTATACATTCCCACACTTCCCATGTCTAAGGTGGGGTATATGTCTTCATCCCATTGTTAGGACTGGTTTTGTAATTTGCTCTGGAATATAAATGCATGTGCTATATGTCACAACTAAAAAGGAGATCTAATTTAAATGTGCTTGTAGGATCAGTACAGCCTCTCTTACTTCTGTCTCTGCCTTATTAACCTAGGTCCTTGAATGAGAAGACATATAGAATAGAGGCAATCTGAATAAGATGACCTGGGCAAAAGAGATGAAAGCCCCAGTTATTTTGATACATATTATATTCTGTCTACTAAGTTATCAGAGGTGACAGTTTCACCAAATGTTAAAATACTACATAACACAGGTTGTTAACTTTTCAGCCTCCAAATATTATTCATTCAATTATTTTCTTCCCACTTTAGCATGCTTTCCTTCAGGTATAATGTATTTCCCTGTTCCAATGACTTTGGCTTGACCATGTCACAAATTTTGTCAAATGGGATATAAGCAGATGTATCCTGGTAGAAGCTTTAAACAAGATAATTACACTAAGTCCCTACCATTCCTCTGTTCTTTTAAGAACAGCATGTCCCAGATATTAGGTACCACTTGAACATAGATTACAGAATAAGAAAATGCAAGAAGCCGCCCCATAACTAAGCTGAAGCCCTTATGTAATGTGAGCAGAAAATAAGGAAGAAATAAATGTTTGGTGTTAAAAAGTCACTAAGGTGTTGCAGCTGTTTATTATTTAGTCAAATCTAACTAATACATAGTTATGTATTTTCCCCTTACGATTAATACTCAGAATCAGCCCTGGCCGGTTGACTCAGCGGTATAGCATCGGCCCAACGTGTAGATGCCTCAGGTTCAATTCCCAGTCAGGGCATACAGGAGAAGCAACCATCTGCTACTCCACTACTTCCCCTTTCCCTTCTCTATCTCTCTTCCCCTTCCACAGCCATTGCTCATTTGGAGCAGGTTGGCCCCAGGCACTGAGGGTGGCTCCATGGCCTCACCTCAGGTGCTAAAATGGCTCGGTTGCTAAGCAACAGAACAACAGCCCCAGATGGGGACAGCATCACCCCATAGGGGCTTGCCATGTGGATTCTGGTCAGGGTGCATGCAGAAGTCTTTCTGCCTCCCCATTTCTCTCTTAAGAAAAAAAATATACTCAGAATCCGTACCAACAAGAACTTCTACTGCAGCTAAGGAATCATCTTCCCAATCCATATCTTCCTGTTTTTCTTCAGACATCTCCTTCAAGCAAGATGAGATAGGATAGAATTGTTTCCATTCACCAATGAGTTTCTTTGTAGCTGAATCGGACATCTTGAATGCCTGTCCTGTGAGAGTGCCATTTAGTCCAAATGGACTTAAGATAACTAGAAACCCAAAACAGAATTAAGTAAGTGACTAAAGACTGTTACAATAACATCACACTGAACAGCATGGTAAGTAATTATGTAGTTCTAAAAAGGTGTTAAAAGAAAGCCATAATGATCATTTCTGAGAAAATAAATTTATTGTACTTCATTATTGTAAAGATGTGGACAAAACTGAGTTTATTATAAAACTTAAAATGGTCTACCCAAAAATCTCAGATGGCGAGAATTTCACAGTGAACAGGACTATTTGTCTATCCTTTAATTTATCCTGACTTCCACTAGGGAAAAACAATTTGAGGAAAAACAATGTGTATATATAAATCTAAGTACTTACTATGCAATGATATACATTTGTAAAAAACAAATACTAGGCTTAGAATTAAAACAAGAACACACTACCAGTCCTTAAAAATAAATTGGAAAGCTTATAAAAAAGTAGTTCCTCTAAGTAAATCATACCAAAGTCCCTGTGATAAATGTTAAAAATAACTATGTGACTTGACACACAAGATGAACACAAAAACATAATCTGTTACTTGCTATTTAAAAACAAAACAAAAAAACGTTCAAATATGCTGCCATTCAAGTACAAGATTTTTTTAGAATATTGGTATTAAAAAACATATTTCATTGACTTAATATTCTAATGGGGAAGAAAAAAGTAAACTACATCAGAACCATAATTAGGCTAAATCTCATTAATCCCAAAACTTCAAATGACCAATTTCAATAAGAATTTTCTGGAGATAACAATAAATGATCAAATACCTAAGCCATCAAAATAATCTACCTTGAAATGGGCTATTAGACTGTTGAGCAAGGGTGATATGCTCTTCACTAAGAAGGTACACAGGTTGATGTTGGTTAATTTCCACACTGGTACAAACATTGCTGTCTCCATGCAAGAAAAAGGTGAAAGAGCAGGACAAGTGTTCACTAATAAAGAAGGAAAAGTTGTATTTTAGTAATAGGCCAAAAAATATCAATTTGCTTTTCTCTATTATGAAGTTATACCACAACAATGCATATTCTCCTTAACCTAGAAATGTTACTTTATCATTTGAAGGAAAAAAAACACACAGATATGAGCCAAGATTTAGCTATAAGAGATGTTCTTCATCTTTCTACCACTCATAGTAGAAAAAGCTGCAAATAGAGAAACCAGTTAAGTAAGTTAGGAACACACACACACACTTATAGCCACCAAAATAAGTTAAAGGTAGGGATTAAATTTAATGGAAAGGGTAGGCTATCAAAATAGTAGTCTCAATTTTTTTTAAAGAGGAAAAGAAAAAAGTTTTTTGGCAAAAGTCAAGGATGCAACAGAATCAAGGGTGACCTATTTTTATTTCTGTTCATTTCCCCACTATATAAAAAATTAAATACAAATATATTACCTCATTTTATTATTTCTGAAATTGGGCTACATGCAATCAGTCAAGCATTAAATGTACTTGTCCTTCCCCCAGTCCCAACAAAGTTACTTTAAAACAAACATGGGTCTTACAATTTAAGGCATCCTAAAATCAAAGCTACATGCAAAGCAGAACATCTTATGAAATTCAGATGTGGTCTGGTACACAGGTAAGAAAATAAATAAAAGTACCCAAGAAAAAGAAAGCATATGTGTCCTTAAGATACAATTTAGAAGGGTCAAGTGGTCCAAAAGAAATGATATTGTACACTAAGAAGAATCTACTTTTCTTATTCCTTCTCCATACATTTATATTAATATTGATTTAACCAGGTCTTTAAAGTAGAATATGCCTGAAACCTATGTACTCTTGTTGATCAATGTCACCCCATTAAATTTAATTTTCTTTTTCTTTCTTTCTTTTTTTTTTTTGTATTCTTCTTAAGCTGGAAACGGGGAGAGACAGTCAGACAGACTCCCGCATGCGCCCCACCAGGATCCACCCGGCACGCCCACCAGGGGCGATGCTCTGCCGCGACCAGAGCCACTCTAGCGCCTGGGGCAGAGGCCAAGGAGCCATCCCCAGCGCCCGGGACATCTTTGCTCCAATGGAGCCTTGGCTGCGGGAGGGGAAGAGAGAGACAGAGAGGAAGGAGGGGGTGGGGGTGGAGAAGCAAATGGGCGCTTCTCCTATGTGCCCTGGCCGGGAATCGAACCCAGGTCCCCCGCACGCCAGGCCGACGCTCTACCACTGAGCCAACCGGCCAGGGCAAATTTAATTTTCTTAAAAAATAAAAATAGAATAAGCTCAAAGCCTCTTGTATAAGTCCACTTGAATTATTCTGGACAAGGAAGGCAAGGGCAATACACATTAAAATTAAGTTATAGTAAAAGTAATACTATAGCTAACAGAACACAGGAAAGAGGTGAAGAGCAAGACAGAGCCAAAATGGTCTTCATCGAATATATATAGAGTGGGGCAAAAGTAGGTTTATAGACTGACTGGTGGTGGCAGAGTGGATAGAGCATCGACCTGGGATACTGAGGTCCCAAATTCGAAACCCAGAGGTTGCAGCTTGAGCACAGGTTCGGCCAGCTTGAGTGCAGTGTCACTGGCTTGAGTGTGGGATCATATTGATGGTTATTGGCTTGAGCCCAAAGGTCGCTAGCTTGAGGCCAAGATCACTGGCTTAAGCAAGGGCTCACTGGCTACACTGGAGTCCACCCCGCTCCCCATGTCAAGGAACATATGAAAAGCAATCATGAACTAAAGAGCTGTAACTACCAAGTGATACTTCTCATCTCTCTCCCTTCCTCTCGCCCCAACTATGAGTTGATGCTTCTCATTTCTCTCTTTCCCCTATCTAAAAAAAAGAATCAACCAATGAACTCATAAATAAATGGGACAACAAATTGATATTTCTTTCTCTGTCTCTCCTCCCTTCCTCTCTAAAATAAATTTAAAAATAAAAGTGTGACTTTTTTTTTTTTTGTATTTTTCTGAAGTTGGAAACGGGGAGGCAGTCAGACAGACTCCCGCATGCCCCCGACCGGGATCCACCCGGCATGCCCACCAGGGGGTGATGCTCTGCCCATCTGGGGCGTCGCTCTGCCACAATTAGAGCCATTCTAGTGCCTGAGGCAGAGGCCACAGAGCCACCCTCAGCGCCCGGGCAAACTCTGCTCCAAAGGAGCCTTGGCTGCGGGAGGGAAGAGAGAGACAGAGAGGAAATAGGGGGGGAGGGGTGGAGAAGCGGATGGGCGCTTCTCCTGTGTGCCCTGGCTGGGAATTGAACCCGGGACTCCTGCACGCCGGGCCGACGCTCTACCACTGAGGCAACCGGCCAGGGCCAAAAGTGTGATTCTTAATACCCTATGGTAAGAATACAAACTTGAGCCCTTGCCGGAGAGCTCAGTTGGTTAGAGCATCATCCCGAAGTACAGAGGCTGCCGGTGACGTTCCTGTCTCTCTCTCTCTAAAAATCAATAAAATTAACATTAAAAAAATAAACATGATTTTTTATACCAATTGAAATATCAGTATTTCTTTTTTTTTTTTTTTTTTTTTTTGTATTTTTCTGAAGCTGGAAACGGGGAGAGACAGTCAGACAGACTCCCGCATGCACCCGACCGGGATCCACCCAGCACGCCCACCAGGGGCAACGCTCTGCCCCTCCGGGGCGTCGCTCTGTTGCGACCAGAGCCACTCTAGCGCCTGGGGCAGAGGCCAAGGAGCCATCCCCAGCGCCCGGGCCATCTTTGCTCCAATGGAGCCTCGGCTGCAGGAGGGGAAGAGAGAGACAGAGGGGGGGGGGGGAAATATCAGTATTTTTTTAAATTATCCCTAAGTCTCCATACATTTACTTTTCTCAAAGAAGGTATCTCATACAAACAAACTTATATGCAACTAGTTTTGTAACTATTATGTTGAAATACATATGTAGCCATATTTGTGCTTTTCTTTCAAGTATCCTCTCTTCTGACACAGTTCTATAATTAAGGTTGAGCTATAAAGCATATAAATACACAATATAATTTCTGAATAGTATTATCTTAGTAAACCACTAATATTTAATTTCTACGAGGGATATGCCCATTATATGTATTGAAACAAAACAGGCAAAAAGAAATCAATTTTCAAGGCATTTTTCTCTCTAAACAATAAAAAAAGGACATGAAAATTTAAAAAGAAGACAAAAATGCTTTTACAAAGAAAGGAAAGCACTGGCTGAATAGCTCGGCTCATGAGAGCATTGGCCTGAAGCACTGCGATTGCCAGTTTAATCCCCAGTCTGGGCACATGCAGGAATGGATTGATATTCCTGTTGCTCTTCCTTTCGGACTAAAAATCCATAAATAAAAATAACCAGACCAGGTAGTGGCACAGTGGATAGAGTATCGGACTGGGATGTAGAGGACCCAGGTTCGAAACCTCTAGGTTGCCAGCTTGAGCATGGGCTCACCAGCTTGAGTACGGGGATACTAGCTTGAGCGTGGGATCATAGACATGACCCCATCCATGGTTGCTGGCTTGAGCAAGGGGTCACTAGCAAGTGACCCCTTCTGTAGCCCCTCCAGTCAAGACACATAAGGGAAAGCAATCACTGAACAAGTAAGGAGCTGCAAGAAGAGCTGATGCTTCTCATCTCTCTCCCTTCCTGTCTGTCTATCTGTCCCCCTCTCTCTGTTTGTCAAAAATCAATAAATAATTCTAAAAAAAGGAATGGGAAGAGAAGGAGGGAAAAAATAAACTGTTAAGAAAAATTCATATTCAGCTGGTTAGAATGACTATATTTTTTAATATTATAAGCTTTTTACAGGTTTCTCAGGAAATTGTAGAAGGCAAAAAAATTTCTTAGTAGAGATAAAGTTTAAGAGTTTAAAGGGGGGAATTACTAAAACTACTTATGTCAAGGAAAACATTTATTAAGGAAGTGACTCAAGCAAGAATAATCTATTACGTAGAGAAATTGTAATCTGATTAGTTTTAGGGATCAAATGATTGTGAATGCTGTGTCCTTACTCAGTAACTGAATAGCAGATTTTAAAATCTAAATTGCAAATATTTCCAACATTTGCAAGTAAAAACAACAACCTAAAACAGTCTCATGATGTTTCTTTAAAAGACAAAGAAGATAAGCGATCTGAATTTTAAATCCTTATATTTACTGTTCGTTTAATCAGTGAAGTATAGTTCTTACAAATACAGCTTTCAACTATGTGTTTCATTTCATACATAAAATATTAAATGAAAATAAAAAGATACTCAAAATGTATTTTTGCTATGACATAAAAAGCAAATAATGTGACTAAAAGCTTTCCTCAAGAGATTATTATAACCTGGGACATATTAAATACTATTTAATAAAAACATTAAATTCTAGTAAGTATTACTTAAGAAAATAAATATAATCTAATATATACAAAAATCATGACCCATAAAAATGAAGGCTGAATATAGCCCTCCCATATGTCCGTCCAATGCACTTGACCATCTTTAATAACTTTTAAACCAGAAAAGAAAATTTGGCTCTCTGATGTAAAGTGATCCATTTGTCTCAAAGGGGTCTTTGTAAAAACCCCATACTTCAACATGCAAAACATATATATACTAAGTCTCTCCATTCTGTTTACCTGCACTGCCTTACATACAACTTACAGTGTAAGTTGTATATGATTATAGAAAAAGATTGGCCCTGGCTTGTTGGCTCAGTGGTAGAGCATCGGCCCAGCATGTGGATATTCCGAGTTTGATACCCATCAGGGCATATAGGAAAAGCAACAATCTGCTTCTCCACCCCTCCTCCTATCTAGCCCTGTACCTCCTGCAGCCATGGCAGACTGGTTCAAGTGCACTGGCCCCAGGCGCTGAGGATGGCTTTGTGGAGCCTCTACCTCAGGCACTAAAAGACAGCTCAGTTGTGAACATGGCCCCAGATGGGCAAAGCATGGGTCCCAGACAGGAGTTGCTAGTGGATCCCAGTCAGGAATCTCTCTCTTCTCCTTTCACTTGGAAAAGAAAGAAAAACATTACCTCCTATACTGCTAGCATGTTCCCAATACAAGGGTGAGAAAAAGTGCTTTACAGTTGTGAATTACAACAGTTTATTCTTGTATTATTATTTATTAATTATTGTATTATCGTCCATACAACTATAAACCTACTTTGCCCACCCCTGTATAGTCTGATCTAATTATAAATGATTTAAAATAAACCAAGTTTGTACATGAGCTAGGAGAAAAACTAAACATTCTAAATACGGGATAAAATTTCTGAAATTCTGATATTGAGGGCAATGTTCTAGTCAAAGAATAGTAAGTAATACTGCCCTACGAAATTCAGAATGGCTCTTCAAGGAAAGATATCATTGATAAAATCACCTCAAACATTTTTTTGGTACTTATCACTTAAAAAAGTAAATTCAAAAAAATACATATAACTACAATGAGAATCCAAGATACTGTTAACTACTATAATGTTACTGTAGAGTATACCATTGCTCACCAGGAGCTTACACTGTAATAACCAAAACCAAAAAGGTAAGAGTGAGGCAGAGGAAACTTGAACAATCATGTTGTTAAAAAAAAAAAAAAAAAAAAAAAGTTACTCATTTAAGTACTAAAATGAAACAAGACTATTTCTAAGAAAGAACATGAAAATATGCTTTTAAATTAAAGCTAGCTGTTCTGTAAGATTAATGTGTTTACTGCTTTAGGAGGTGCCACACAATCTATTTTTTGGCATTTCTGTTATATAGGTACAGAAACATGGTATCTGATTTTGCTAGTAGGGAATTCAAAGCACAGAGAAATTAGATGGCTTATGATCATAAAACTAGTTAAGTTTTGGCTTAAAGCCATTGTCATCCTAACCACCAATTAAAAATGGGTAAAGGACTTGACAGTTATTGAAAGAAATTGTACTAATGACCCATGAAAAGATGTTCAATATCACTAATCATTAAGGAAATGCAAACCAAAACTACAGTGAGATACTACTTTATATCCATAAAGATAAGAAGAAAGGAGGGAAGAGAAGAAAGGAAAAAGAAAAAGAGGATGTGGAAAAACTGAAACCTTCCTGCATTGCAGGTAGAATGTAAAATGGAGAAGCCACTATGAGAGTATGGTGATTACTTTAAAAAACTAAGACAGAATTACTTTATGACCCACCAATTTCACTTTTGGGTATATTCCCAAAAGAACTGAAAGCAAGGACTTGAACAGATATCTGAACACCAATATTTAGGGCAGCATTATTCAAAATAGACAAAAAGTGCCAACAACCCAAATGTCCACCGACAGATAAATCAATAAACAAACTGTGGTATAAAAATACAATAGAATATTATTCTATCTTAAAAAGGAAAGAAATTGTGGTGAAGCTACAACATGGATGAAAATGAGGACATTATACTGAGCGAAACAAGCCAGACACAAATACTGTATGATTGCAAATATGTATAGATGGTACCTAAAACAGTCAAATTCATTAGAGACAGAAAGTAGAATGGTGGTTACAAGGACAGGGAGAAGAGAAAAATAAGAGTTACTATAATGGGCAGATTTTGAGCTTGAGATGATGAAAAAGTTATACAGATAGTGGTGATGGCTGAACAATGTGAACAACGAAAAATGGTTAAAATAGCAAATTTGGTTGTGTATTTTACCACCATTTAAAAAAAGAAGGAGCCTGACCTGTGGTGGCGCAGTGGATAAAGCGTCGACCTGGAAATGCTGAGGTCGCCGGTTCGAAACCCTGGGCTTGCCTGGTCAAGGCACATATGGGAGTTGATGCTTCCAGCTCCTCCCCCCTTCTCTCTCTGTGTCTCTCCTCTCTCTCTCTCTCCCTCTCCCCCCCCCCCTCTCCTCTCTAAAATGAATAAATAAATAAAAATTAAAAAAAAAACAAAACAAGCTATAAATAAATTCTTCTTAAAAAAAAAAAAAGAAAAAAAAAAAAAGGACTTAGCCAGTAGATAGAGCACTGATCTGGTGTATGGATGCCTCAGGTTCAATTCCCAGTCACAGCACACATGATCACCTGCTCCCTCCCCCATTTTCTACCTCTTCCCCTCCCACAGCCAGTGGCTCAGTTAGTTTGAGCATGGCTCCAGGGCGCTGAGGATAGCACCACTGGACTACATTAGCCTCAAGTGCTAAAGATGGCTCAGTTGACTGGAACATCAGCACTAGATAGGGTTGCAGGGTGGATCCCACCCAGGGCACATGTGGGAGTCTGCCTCACTATTTCTGCTCCTCTCATCAAAAAGAGAAAACCTAGTCATCCTAATTCCTAGATTATTCCATTAACTCAATAGTTCCCAAATTGTCTTTTATTAGAATTACCTAGAGAGCTTTTAAAATTCTAAAGCCTAGACTACATACTCAAGTTAAAACACAAGCATCAGTGCCCTGGCCGGTTGGCTCAGCGGTAGAGCGTCGGCCTAGCGTGCGGAGGACCCGGGTTCGATTCCCAGCCAGGGCACATAGGAGAAGCGCCCATTTGCTTCTCCACCCCTCCGCCGCGCTTTCCTCTCTGTCTCTCTCTTCCCCTCCCGCAGCCAAGGCTCCATTGGAGCAAAGATGGCCCAGGCGCTGGGCATGGCTCTGTGGCCTCTGCCTCAGGCGCTAGAGTGGCTCTGGTCGCAATATGGCGATGCCCAGGATGGGCAGAGCATCGCCCCCTGGGGGCAGAGCACCGCCCCTGGTGGGCGTGCCGGGTGGATCCCGGTCGGGCGCATGCGGGAGTCTGTCTGACTGTCTCTCCCTGTTTCCAGCTTCAGAAAAAAATGAAAAAAGAAAAAAAAAAACAAAAAAAACACAAGCATCAGTAATTTTTGATCTCTCAAGGTGATTCTATGATATATCCAGACAACTTTGGGAACTACTTCATTAATCTCTATTTCTGTAGCCCTTAAAGTAGTTTTCTAAATTTCTTGATATTTACAGGTATAATCTCAATATCTGGTATTCTTAACATAGTCCCTTGAAAAAGGATCTATATTAAAATTCAGAAGACAAAACACCTTATCAGTGAATTTTATATATACTTCTGCTCACTTACTGAACACATTACTGACCTTATTATACAGTAAAGAATTCTTAGAAAGTACCAATAAATTATTTTGGATTACTATGCTTCAAGTGCTCTGCAAGTACTCTTTATAATCTTCTATTTCCCCAACATAAGTAATTCTTAACTATTCTGTTTTATTTTTTCCTATCACTTTAAAAAAGATGTAGGTATAAAAGTTATAGTGGTGCCCCGGCCGGTTGGCTCAGCGGTAGAGCGTCGGCCTAGCGTGCGGAGGACCCGGGTTCGATTCCCGGCCAGGGCACACAGGAGAAGCGTCCATATGCTTCTCCACCCCTCCGCCGCGCTTTCCTCTCTGTCTCTCCCTTCCCCTCCCGCAGCCAAGGCTCCATTGGAGCAAAGATGGCCCGGGCGCTGGGCATGGCTCTGTGGCCTCTGCCTCAGGCGCTAGAGTGGCTCTGGTTGCAACATGGCGATGCCCAGGATGGGCAGAGCATCGCCCCCTGGTGAGCAGAGCATCGCCCCTGGTGGGCGTGCTGGCTGGATCCCGGTCGGGCGCATGCGGGAGTCTGTCTGACTGTCTCTCCCTGTTTCCAGCTTCAGAAAAAAAGAAAAAAGAAAAAAAAAAGAAAAAAAAAAGTTATAGTGGTCTACAGCAGTGGTCCCCAACCCCCAGGCCGCGGACCCGTATTGGTCTGCAGAGAAAAAATAAATAACTTACATTATTTCCGTTTTATTTATATTTAAGTCTGAACGATGTTTTATTTTTAAAAAATGATCAGATTCCCTCTGTTATATCCATCTAAGACTCACTCTTGACGCTTGTCTCAGTCATGTGACACATTTATCTGTCCCACCCCCTAAAGGCTGGTCTGTGAAAATATTTTCTGACATTAAACCAGTCTGTGGCCCAAAAAAGTTTGAGGACCACTGCTCTACAGTATCCACAATGTGTAACTTTTATGCCCTATAATCAAGCTCCAACACTTGCAAGCTTTATGACCTTGGGCAAGTTAGTTAACCTCCCTGTGCTTCAGGTTTAACAACTATAAAATTGGGGTAATACAGGGTTGTTGTGAGAATTGAGCTAATGCATATTAAGCCCTAATTTCAAACACTGCCTAACCAGTTCTGCTTAAGCAAAGGTTTCTCACTTCCTTCTCCCCTTCAGGAAAATATATTTTTTTAAATTATCATTCAAATCTAAAACCAAAAGTTCAAAAGGTTTCTATGAATCTGTAGGAAGAATCAGAGTAATAAATGATAAAAACAAAAGTTTAACCTAGAAGGAAAAGAAAGAGAAAGAAGTCTTCTTTAGCACTTAGTTTTTCTCATGTTTCTAGAAAGCATGAGAATGTGGAAAACTGAGCATGGCAATCCTAATGACTCAAGCATTGTAAAAAAAATTTCATGGGTCATTAATACTATTATATCATCACTTAATATTTCAGAAATAGACTGCATAATGATCTTGATGACAGACCAGCATAGACAGCCTACAGGAAAAGAAAAAGACAGGAACTATACCCAAACTTGGCAAATACTGAGTACCCTCAGAAGTAGAGGTTCTCCACATCCACAATTGAGCGTATAATTCCAAGAGGGTTCGCAGATCGGATAGAAGATATCTTTTATTAATAAATACTACCCGGTCTGACCTGCAGGGCACAGTGGGTAAAAGTGTCAACCTGGAACGCTGAGGTCGCAGGTTCAAAACCCCAGGCTTGCCTGGTCAAGGCACATATGGGAACTGATGCTTTCTGCTCTTCCCCCCCTTCTCTCTCTCTCTGTCTCCTCTCTCAAAAAAACGAATACACAAAATCTAAAAAGAAAAAAAAAGATTTACCAGAAGACATTTAAAAAATAAAAAATTAAAAAAATAAAATAATAAATAAATACCAAGCTCAGCTCAAGCACTTGAATGTAGCCAGTTCAAATTCTCTCAGTATATTAGATTTCAAAGACTTCAAAAAATAAAGCATCTCATTAGTATCTTCACATGCAGAAATGACATTTTGGATACACTGGGTTAAATGATTAATATTAATGTCACCTTTTTAGAAACTTTTCTTTTTTAGAAAAAGACAAACAGGAAGGGAGAGAGATGAGAAGCATCAACTCATAGTGGTGGCACTTTAAGTTATTCACTGATTGCTTTCTCGTATGTGCCTTGATGGGGGGGCCTCCAGCTGAGCCATAACCCTTTGCTCAAGCCAGCGACAATGGGCTTGGCCCCACACTCAAGCTGATGAGCTCACACTCAAACAGGTGACCTCAAGGATTCAAACGTGGGTCCTCAAGAGTCCCAGGTTGACATTCTATATCCACTGTACTATCACCTGGTCAGACTCCTTTTAAAAAACTTTTTTTTTTTTTTGTATTTTTCTGAAACTGGAAATGGGGAGGCAGTCAGACAGACTCCCACATGCACCCGACCGGGATCCACCTGGCATGCCCACCAGGGGGCGATGCTCTGCCCATCTGGGGCGTTGCTCTGCTGCAACCAGAGCCATTCTAGCGCCTGAGGCAGAGGCCACAGAGCCATCCTCAAGCACCCAGGCCAACTTTGCTCCAATGGAGCCTTGGCTGCGGGAGGGGAAGAGAGAGACAGAGAGGAAGGAGAGGGGGAGGGGTAGAGAAGCAGATGGGTGCTTCTCCTGTGTGCCCTGGCCAGGAATCGAACCCGGGACTCCTGCTCGCCAGGCCGACGCTCTAGCACTGAGCCAACCGGCCAGGGCTGTAATCCTCTGTAGTTTAAATCTGTTAGAAGATTCAATTCCAGGTAGTTGTTGAATTAGTGAGGTTTTGAGAGATAAGGAACAGTACTTACTGAATAAGATGGAATGTTAAGAAGAGAAAATGAAAAAAATTTATTAGTTTTTCCTAATTTATGAAATAAACATTTGGTTGTTTTTGTAATCCATTATTATTTTTTTTTAATGTTTATTTTATTGATTTTAGAGAGAGTGGAAGGGAGAGAGACATAGAACCTGGGACTCCTGCATGCCAGGCCGACGCTCTACCACTGAGCCAACTGGCCAAGGCCTTAAAAACCTTTTTAATGCTCCTACTAAGAGTTAACATTACATAATGTAACTCACATTATATTTAAAAAAAAATTTTTTTTAATTTATTGATTTTATAGAAACATTGTTCTACTGCCCTACCTAGCCATGCATTTCATTCATTGGTTGATTTCTGTATGTGCCCTGACCAGGGAACAAATCTGCAACCTTGGGTATGGGGATGATGCTCTAACCAAGGCAGCTACCTGGCCAGGGCTTCACATTAAATTTCTATTAAATAGCACTTAGAAGACAAAAAGATGGGAAATAAGTCCTTAGAAAACATAATAGTGATAGCTCTTAGCTTCTCTATAAGTTCAGATTTTTAGAGGTATTCAGGAACCCAACCAAAGAACATCATAAAGCTATATAAAATGGCTAACAGATCTCCAGAGGAGACTTAAATTTTATGGTGCTTATATTTAATTAAAATGTTAGAGGGCCTGACCAGGCGGTGGCGCAGTGGGTAGAGCATTGGACTGGGATGCGGAAGACCCAGGTTCGAGACCCCAAGGTCTCCAATTTGAGCGCAGGCTCATCTGGTTTGAGCAAAAAGCTCACCAGCTTGAGCCCAACATCGCTGGCTCAAGCAAGGGGTTGCTCGGTCTGCTGAAGGCCCGCGGTCAAGGCACATATGAGAAAGCAATCAATGAACAACTAAGGTGTTGCAATGCACAATGAAAAACTAATGATTGATGCTTCTCATCTCTCCGTTCCTGTCTGTCCCTGTCTACCCCTCTCTCTGACTCTTTCTCTTTCTCTGTCTCTGTAAAAAGAAAAAAGAAAAAAAGAAAAATAAAAGTCTGCCTTAATTAAAAAAAAAATGTTAGAGATAAAGGACTAAGGAAAAGCCATCAGTGTAGTAAAAGATACACACAGCTTGATGGGTGAAATTTAAGCATATTCTTTCATGTATTGCCTTAGAAACAAAAACAAAATCAACCCTGACCAACTTCTTCAATGAAGCTCTCAAAGTATTCTTTTAGGTATAACTGTAAAGACCCTGGTGAAAGTAACATCATTCAAAAGAACTTTCTGCAATTATAGAAATATTCTACATCTACACTACTCAATACCAGACACAGGAGCACTTGAACTGTGGTTTGTGCAACTAAGAGACTGAATGTTTTGGGGGTTTTATAAATTATATTAATTGAAATTAAAATAGTCACAAGTGGCTGATGGCTACTACGCTAAACAGTATAGTTTTAAAACTTTCTTTAAAAAATAATTAATTCCCTTATGTTGCCCTAATATTCCAGTTACAACTAATTTCATACAAATACTTAGGGATGTACTCTTCTCCTTCCTGTGAACTCATTTGCCTGCTTCGCCCCCATAAGACAAAAATATCTCTGTGGACTAGGCTGTTTGCTAATACTTAACCCTTAATTCCAGGACCCAAAATAAGGGCTTAGAACATATAGAACCAGATATTTGTTCCTATCACCTTAATGTCATATACTCAGCAAGGATTTATTTATACTATCCTGTGAGTAGGTATGTGTGAATTGTGTGTATTGTGTGAGTGTACCCTACATTGAAAATTGAGGTTAAAGATAACTATATTACATAGTTGAGTAAAAATCTCCAAGTAAATTTATCAACTAAGCAATGTTTTTTTTCCATAGAAAAAAATATATATGGCTACATCTTTGGTTGAGAGAATGGGGTAAAGTTAAAGTATATTAAAATCAAAGATGTTCCTTATTAACTTATCCTCTCGTACAATCTCAACTGCTACTTAACAGACTTCCTAGGTCAATACATAGAGTAAGACACTGAACTAGCTGTCTTAAAATGTTTACTAGCTTTCTATCCTGGGTAACTTCCTAAAAGTATTTATAAAATTCTTACTTAATATACAAACTTAACTGTTTACTCACCTAAACTGCTGTAACAGATTTGATTCAATATGACAAAATGTTTAACTAAAACAAACAAGAAAGTTCTTTTCAAAATAATCTGATTCAAATGTGCTTAAACATAATAAATTTATAACAGTTTTTACTAAGGAACTATTGTAAATCTATGGTACGTCACTGGTTCCTTCTATAGCCCATTTACCAGTGGTTTCACTAGCAAACAGTGACTACAGTGTAGGAAAACACCTACACTGTTCAAGACCAAAAAAAACTGGTTATGCTTTTAACAAAATATCTGAAGATTAGTAATTCTTTTAAATTTCTTTGACAAGTTTGTTCCAGTGATTAATTATCCCGATAGTTGAGGGGCTCTTTACAGCTAACCTAGCTGTACCACAAGATTTAATTCTATTTCCTCTCTTTCCTGAAGACTGTTAACAGTTAACCAGACAATTTTAAATACATGAAGTCCAGATTATTAAAAGATGAAAGTCAATATTTATGGGGGGAAAAAAAGGAGGAAGAAGAAAATAAATAAGGTCAGGAATATTATTTTCTCCTTTGTTCAAAACAAACCAGTTTCACAGTACAAATTTTACTCCTTGACAACTGCTAATTCTTTCTAAGAATGTTTCTACAGGCCCTGGTCAGCTGGCTCAGTGGATAGAGTGTCAGCCCAGCATACAGAAGTCTCAGGGTTTGATCCCTGGTCAGGGCACAAATAAGAAGCGACAACCATCTGCTTCTCTTCCCCTCCTTCTCCCACTTCATACTAGCTTCCCCTCTCAGAGCCAGTGGCTCGACTGGCTCGAGTGTGGCCCTGTGCGCTGAGGATAGCTCAGTTGGTTCAACCATCAGCCCCAGTCGGTCCAGGTCAGGACACATGCAGCAGTCTATCTCTGCTCCTCTCACATTAAAAAAAATAAAAGAATATTTATACAATTTACCTGTAAACAAAAATAGTAGATATGATGGTCCTTAATGAATTAGTTTCATAATGGCCTAGAAATGCATTAATTTACAATCCAATCTTGATCCACCATCCTAATATCATTCCATTGAATTCAGTGGAAAAGCAAGTAGTCCCAATTCATAATTAAAAGAAGTTAAGAGACATATCTGCTTGATTTTTTTTCTACTTGCTTTTCTAAAGGGAGGGAAGGTGACAGGGAAGTGCCTATGAAAAAAGATTTGAGGATCAGCATTTATCTTTCCTGGATAAAGTCAGTTTTGTATAATTATGCTTCAAGAGTAATTCAAAAGAGCATATACTATTTCTGGTACCATTCCACTTAAGAACACACAATTTCAATTTAGCTCCCCTTCTAATTGGGTCAGCCCATGGGAAAACACTAATGCTCAATTACATGGTTAAATAAGCAGAATCTATTGCTCATGGAACTCTCCAATATAAAGAGTTGTCTTTTCTATTAATAATAGCGCATTAAGAGTTTCTTTCATAAAAAAATAAAATAAAGATACTTTCAGTATCTTATATGGCTGATCAAAGACACTCATTTACTTATACTTTGTGAAACCCCTCCATATAGATACTAAAGGGTAGGGGGAAGACAAAGAGAATGGTAGAAGTAACAGCAGGAGACGAGAGAAGGCAACAAAATCTGGGGAGCTAGCAAGCAAAGGTAAAAACAATAAATGACTTAGTAGATAAAGGCTAAAAGGAGGAAGCCAAGACATAAACTGAATCAAATCAAAGAATCCCAGAAAGGCACAGAAGCTGAAGGCACTAGTGTATCTCTGAAAGTGGATATATCGCGTAACTAAAACAAAAGGAAAGTTCAAATAAATAAGACTCTGGATCCACTTCACCATCCAGTCGACAGGTTCTTTACATTATTCCAGATCAGTGGAAAACTTAGAGGCGCTCACTCTCTAAAGTGAAACAGGGAGCCTCAAGCACCCAGATATAGCAGATAGAGCTGAGGTAATGCATTTAAAAGAGGGATTAAGTGAAAATCTAAATACTGTACAAGTAATCCCCAATATAAGTATACAAGTACAGTACCCATTTCCTAAGAGGTTCTCTAAACAATGACAACAAAGTTTACATTCTCTAGCTGGGATATTGACTCCTCTGAGAAAGCTAACTTAAAGGGGTAAGAATGAGAGGAGACACATAGACTGTTGGGCAACAGGTACCCAATAAAAAAGGCCAGGTCTCTGACCAATCACCCCACTAAAGCCTGCTGCTTCATGACTACTCAACACACAGAACTTCCAGTCAGTATTTTAATGCCCAGAAGTCGTAAGAATAGAAAAGAAGGTAATTCAGACATTTGGGATCCAAAAATATCACTTATGTACTCCCTTCTCAGGAAACTACTGGTGGACAGCCACTACCAAAACAGTAAGACAAAAAAATGAAATGTGAGATCTAGAGAACAAGAGATCCAACACAGACAGGCAAAGGGAATTCCCAAGGTGACTGCAGTGAAACAGATTTATCAAACAACCAGTCCAAACTGGAACTGAAGAATAAAGGGCTCAATAGGGATGTTAACAGGACAGAGAGAGGAAAAAAAGAAACTAATAGATTACATAAACTCCTTAGGGGCAAGTAGGGAAGATTTAGACTTATGGTAGATGGTCTAGGGATGAATTATCTATTAACAGGTACATAGATCATATTTTGGGCTTTGTGGGTCATCTCTTTGTCACAACTATATGACTTTGCTATAGAACTTTCGTACTAAAGCAGGCATAAAATAGACCATTAATGTGTGAGCATGGCTAGACCAGGCAGTGGCACAGTGGATAGAAGATCGGCCTGGGATACTGAGGACCCAGAGTTGATATCCTGAGGTCGCTGGCTTGAGCACAGGCTCACCAGCTTGAGTGTGTGATCACAGACATGACCCCATGGTCGCTAGGCTTGAGCCCAAAGGTCGCTATCTTGAGCCCAAGATTGCTGGCTTGAGCAAGGGGTCATTGGCTGGAGGCCCCCAGTAAAGGCACATATGAGAAAACAATCAATGAACAACTAAAGTGCTACAACTCTGAGTTAATGCTTTTCCTCTCTCTCCCTTCCTGTCTCTCTCTGCCTCTGTCTCTCTCACTAAAAAAAAAAAAATGTGAGCATGGCTGCTTTACAATATAATTTTATTTACAAAACAGGTGGCAGGCTCCATTTGCTCTGTGGGATGGTAGTTTACCAATCCCTAACATAGATAAGTGAAAAAAGAGATTATCATTAAAAAAAGAGAGACAGAGATGATCATTAACACTGAGGAAAGCAATATGGAGGAAATGGAATGTAACCTTAATACACTATATGGCTCAGCTATGAATAATATTGACATAACCCTAATATTATAAAGAATAGGTACTGTTTTTACCAAATCTTATAAAAACTGTAACTATTGGCAAGATAAGGAAAGAGAGAAGAGAGTAGAGTGTATGTAAGTATGCCAGTGTCCAAGTAGTGGGCTTTGGAGGTAAACTATCAATAGAAAGTAAAAAAATTAATACTGAATAACTGAAATAACTAAAAACTCAAAAATAAGTATGCTATTTGCTTCTACAATTTTAAATAGGTAATAAACTAAAAGAAAGTTAAAAGAATTAAAAAAGATTGCCTCTGAGAAATATATCTAGTAGTCAGGGCTCAGGACTCCCATTTTTCATTTTAAATCCTGGCAATCAGTCTGACTTCTTAAAACTATATAAATGTATGTAGTGAACACTGCTAATTGCCTACCTGATAATCTATTTCCCCTTCTAATTGCTTACTTAATATCTACCTTCCATTTCTTACTAACCAAAAGCCCTATTTTGTTCAGAGGAGCAATGTTCCCACATAAAAAAATATGGTTCCCTGCCTGACCTGTGGTGGCGCAGTGGGATAAAGTGTCGACCTGGAAGGGCTGAGGTCGCCGGTTCGAAACCCTGGGCTTGCCTGGTCAAGGCACATATGGGAGTTGATGCTTCCTGTTCTTCCCCCCTTCTCTCTCTCTCTCTCTTCTCTCTCTCTCCCCCCCTTCTCTCTCTCTCTCTCTCTCCTCTATAAAATGAATAAATTAAAAAATATATATATGGTTCCCTTAGTATACCCAATAAGTCAGTTTCCAGAAAAGAATCTATTTTCTGAGCCAAAAGTCAACCCCCACCTTCTTGCTTCTTCCATTCCTTCCTCTTCCTGCCTGGAATCCACTGTAAGTGAAGTACGGAGGTACAACACCCACTGAGACAATGCAAATGAAAGTCAAAGACTAAAGATCATAGAGCAGAGAACTCCAGGAAATCTGAGTCATTGATGACATTATTGAACAGATGCACCAGTATTGAACTACCTACCTCCAGACTCCTTGCTATGGAGAAAAATCAATCCATATAAAAGCCAGATAGTTAGGTTTTCTGTCATTTGTAAATGAATGCATTCCTAACTTGTACATTTTCTTGCAATAAAGATTTATTTTACTTTTCAAAGAGGAAAAAAATGAAAGAGCCTGGATCTGTCCAGATTTATCAATTCATCTATTCTACTAAAACTAAAAAAGTAAAACAAAACTTCTCATGCACATGAAAAAAGGTGCACAAATGACATAAAAGTTGGCATCTCAATAATTACAAGCCCTGGCTGAATAGCTTGTTTGGTTAGAGCAGTGGTCGGCAAACCTCGGCTTGCGAGCCACATGAGACCTAATAGCATGGGACTTTTTTAGCAAAGGCCAGCTGAGGAGTACCATAATTAAGTTAATAACAATGTACCTACCTATACAATTTACGTTTAAAAAATTTGGCTCTCAAAAGAAGTTTCAATCATTATACTGTTGATATTTGGCTCTGTTGACTAATGAGTTTGCTGATCACTGGGTTAGAGCATCATCCCAAAGTGCAGAGGATGCTGGTTCAATTCCTGGTCAGAGTACATACAGGAACAGATCTATATTTCTATGTCTCTCTCCCTTCCGCTCTCTCTAAAATCAATAAAATAAACATTAAAAAAATAATAATAATGGATTACAAAAACAACCAAATGTTTATTTCATAAATTAGGAAAAACTAATAAATTTTTTTCATTTTCTCTTAACATCCCATTTTATTCAGTAAGTACTGTTTCTTATCTCTCAAAACCTCACTAATTCAACAACTACCTGGAATTGAATCTTCTAACAGATTTAAACTACAGAGGATTACAGCCCTGGCCGGGTGGCTCAGTGCTAGAGCGTCGGCCTGGCGAGCAGGAGTCCCGGGTTCGATTCCTGGCCAGGGCACACAGGAGAAGCACCCACCTGCTTCTCCACCCCTCCCCCTCTCCTTCCTCTCTGTCTCTCTCTTCCCCTTCCGCAGCCAAGGCTCCATTGGAGCAAAGTTGGCCTGGGTGCTGAGGATGGCTCTATGGCCTCTGCCTCAGGCGCTAGAATGGCTCTAATTGCAGCAGAGCAACGCCCCAGATGGGCAGAGCATCGCCCCCTGGTGGGCATGCTGGGTGGATCCCGGTTGGGCACATGCGGGAGTCTGTCTGACTGCCTCCCGTTTCCAACTTCAGAAGAAAAAAAAATTACAGAGGATTACAGTAACCTAAAACTTTTAACTTCAGAGGAAAGGAAGGTATCTTAGTCTTGTGTCCATCTAAAACTACTCTACAAATTAGTGTCATACACATTCTTTTTTTGGGGGGGGGCAAGAGAGAGACATATTGGAAGGGAGATGAGAAGTATCAATTCTTCATTGGGTACCAATGTTCAGTTGTTCATTGACTGTTTTCTCATTTGTGCCTTGATTGGAGGAGGCAGCCTCCAGCTAAGCCACTGACCCCTTGCTCAAGCCAGTTACCTAGGGCTTTCAAGTCAGCGACCATGGGATCATGGCTATGATCCCAAGCTCAAGCCAACGACCTCCGGGTTTTGAACCTGGGTTCCAGGCCAAGGCTCTATCCACTGCGCCACTGCCTTGTCCAGCTATGTGTCATACATATTCTTAATCCAAAATTCAAAAAAGTTATGAGCACTTGAAGAGTAAACATGTCTTGTAGAGAAAAACACAAACTAATGTTATTCTAAAGCAAAACAGCGGTAGAGCGTCGGCCTGGCGTGCGGGAGACCTGGGTTCGATTCCCGGCCAGGGCACATAGGAGAAGCGCCCATTTGCTTCTCCACCCCCACCCCCTCCTTCCTCTCTGTCTCTCTCTTCTCCTCCCGCAGCCAAGGCTCCATTGGAGCAAAGATGGCCCGGGCGCTGGGGGTGGCTCCTTGGCCTCTGCCCCAGGCGCTAGAGTGGCTCTGGTCGCGGCAGAGCGACGCCCCCCGGAGGGGCAGAGCATCGCCCCCTGGTGGGCAGAGCATCGCCCCTGGTGGGCGTGCCGGGTGGATCCCGGTCGGGCGCATGCGGGAGTCTGTCTGACTGTCTCTCCCCGTTTCCAGCTTCAGAAAAAAAGAAAAACAAAGAAAAAAAAAGGAAAAAAAGGTATGTAAATGGTTAATTCAATCCAAAACATAATGACAGATAACTATCTTTAACAAGTATTAATATTACTTAATTTTAACAGAATACTATGAAAATACACTTCTACTAGGATTAAAAAGGTAACTAATTTGTAAGCTTCTGCTTTTCATCACACCTTTTTTCTATAATCCCAAAATAAAACTTAGGCCACTATATTTAGACATTTTTAAGATCTTAATTTATTCATTTTAGAGAGGGGCAAGAGAGAAAGAGAGAGAGAAGCAGAGGAGGAGCAGGAAGCATCGACTCCTATATGTGCCTTGAATGGGCAAGCCCAGGGCTTCGTACCAGGGACCTCAGTGTTCCATATGGATACTTTGTCCAACTCAGCCACCACAGGCCAGGCCTAGGCCACTGTATTGACACACAACTTAGTCCCACTACAAGAAATCCTTATAATGTGTAAAAGAAAGGGTAAAGTGGTCAAAAAAAATTGAATACTTATAATACTTTGCCAAAGTTAATCTTCTAAATGTCTTATTTTATAGTCCACATTTCCTATAAAGCCATAAAATTTTTTTAAAACTTTATTTAGAAAATTAACTTTAACGGTGACATTGATCAAGAGTACACAGGTTTCAGGTAAATATTTCTATAGCATTTGAACTGTTGATTATGTTGTATACCCATCACCCAAAGTCAAATCATTTTCTGTCATCACCTTATATTTGTCCCTCTTTACATAACCCTTTCCCCATCCCCAAAAGCCATAAAAATGGACAAACCTAAAGAAATATCAAGTAAGAGTTTAAACTAAATAGCTTACCTTTTATTTATAGGTTTTTCATCTTTTTCATAAGGCTTTACAAACCACTTGCCAATACGTACAAAGTTCCTGTTCATTAAACACCGTTCCAACAGATTGTGAACTGCTTTGAAAAGCAAAGTACGGCATTCGTAAGAAAGTCCATTCTCCCAAACTCCATCTTCCTCTTCTACAAGAGAAATGAAAGAAACAAAAAGTAAAGTAGTGGTACTATATCTACTTAAAGCCAAGTAAAGAGTGTTACAATTTCAATTAAACATATAAGTTGTAGTTCATCTCAGCACATTGAACTACAATGACTCTGATTACTTCCATGTATCTCTAGACATTAAAATATCAGGTTTCGCCTGACCAGGCGGTGGCGCAGTGGATAGAGCATCAGACTGGGATGCAGAGGACCTGGGTTCAAGACCTCGAGGTCGCCAGCTTCAGTGCGGGCTCATCTGGTTAGGAAAAGCCCACCAGCTTGAACCCAAGGTCACTGGCTCCAGCAAGGGGTTACTCAGTCTGCTGAAGGCCCGTGGTCAAGGCATGTATGAGAAAGCAATCAATGAACAACTAAGGTGTTGCAACGCAATGAAAAACTAATGATTGATGCTTCTCATCTCTCTCCATTCCTGTCTGTCTGTCCTTGTCTATCCCTCTCTCTGACTCACTCTCTGTCTCTGTAAAAAATAAATAAATAAATAAAAATTAAAACAAACAAAAATATCAGGTTTCAAAATTATTCCATAAGGAATAAAAGGCCTACGTGCCATGTATTCTATTAAACTATCTAAAAATAATTTTCCCACCATATGAAAAGGCAATGCTATATTGCAAATATGCTGATTTTGTTTCTGTATCAATGAAAAGGACATTTGTATAACCTGGGAAATATTATACACACTCTATACCCAAGATGCCAATTTTTAAACTGGCTCACTTGTTAGTTCCTTTGTCCTAATTCCTCCAGTCAGTCATTCAGCTTGCCAAAAAAAGTGATCCAGTTAATAATTAAAATCAAAACATTTTATGTCTTTCAGCATTCTAATCCATGACTGAACTATAAAAATAACTGATGAATAAAAAGGAAGCTTTTGGATCACAGCCTAACAAGCAGTATATTATCAGTCACCTTAAATCTTATTTCAACCAAATGACTTCCATGATTCAGTATAGGATCCTGTACTTGGGGAAGAAATTTAATAATTTAATGATTTAAATATTTAAGTTTTAACTGGCACTTCTGATATAAAGTTACTTATAGCTATCTTTACTAACTATTCAGTTTCAATTTTGCCAGCAAGTCTATTAAACACTCCAAGTTAACTTACAGTTACTTCAGCATTTTAACTTTTATCAAGTTTTTGTTTTGTTTGTGAGAGACACACACACAGGAAGGGAGACAGATGAGAAGCATCAACTCCCAGCTGCGACACTTTAGCTGCTCACTGATTGCTTCTCATATGTGCTTTGAACAAGGGTCTCCAGCCCAGCCAGTAAGCCCTTTGCTCAAGCCAGCGACCTTGGGCTTCAAACCAGTGTGACCTTTGGGCTCAAGCCAACAACCATGGGATCATGCCAATGATCCCATGCTCAAGCTGGAGACCTCGGGGATCAAATCTGGATCGCCTGCGTCCCAGTCCAATGCTCTATCCACTGGTCATGCCATAATGTTTTAAATTGTTATTTCAAATATAACTTAGTATCCTTCTATAGCCTATATAACATTATAGACATTTTATAAATATCAGTCTCTTCTTTCAATTTAATAAATGACAAAAGCTTTCTTAATTCAACACTAGAGGTATAAACACTATATCCACAGAAAAATTATAAACTATGCTTTTGAATAAAAGCAGAGAGATATATTAAGAGTGGCATGATTTATATTCACAACTTTCACAACAAGTTATTTGGGTAGAATAAACATTAATTTAAAAACATGATTGAACTTTAAACTGCAATAGAAACCTGTGCCACTACAAAGATTAATGATGAATTTATGTTATTCTTTAAAGTGTTTAAATTATAATCTAATCTTTAAAATCAGCTAATTGTTTCTTCTTAAAGCATACGCTTTAAGAAAAATAAGATAAACTTTAGAAAATGACAATACTATACTTTAGAGTTAGAATAATTTTAAATCACTAATATTTGGCATTAAAATATTAAACAGAAAAGTTCTTCATATTCTATCACAGACATCTTTATTTACTTTTATTGAAGTCTTAACTTTTCAAGTTTCACTTTATTAATAGGGCCCTGCCCAGTTAGCTCAATTGGTTAGGAGCATTTTCCCCAAAACAACAGGGTTGTGAGTTCAATCCCCAACCACGGGAAGCAGCCACTGAATGTGCAACTGACTGGAACCACAGATGAATGCTTCTCTTCCCCCTCCCCTCTCTCTCCCTTCCTCCCTCTGTCTATCTAAAAATAAAAACTTAAGCCCTGGCCAAGTAGCTCAGTCCGGAGCATCGAAGTTACCAGTCTGATTCCCTAGTCAGAGTACATAAAGGAGCAGCTCGATGTTCCTGTCTCTATCACTGCCTCCCTCAAAAATAAATAAATAAATTAATAAATAAATAAAAAATACAGAAGGCTAGGAGAAAAGGGAAGTAGCACATAGTAACACTGCTTTCGTTCTTTAAAGGTCTAGATCACAAGCATGTGTGTGAGTTGCCAAGAAAAGATAAATGAATCTTTTTCAATCAATCTGCCTTCAACTTAATCCGGGTCATTTCAAAATTAAATAGCCACATTAAGTTTTACCTCAAATTATGAGACTTATGATAACTAAAAATATATGTTTTGGGGCTTTTTTTTTTTGTATTTTTCTTAAGTTGGAAACGGGCAGGCAGTCAGACAGACTCCCGCATGCGCCCGATCCAGAATCCACCCGGCACGCCCACCAGGGGGTGATGCTCTGCCCATCTGGGGCGTCACTCTGTTGTATCCAGAACCATTCTAGCGCCTGAGGCAGAGGCCATAGAGCCATCCTCAGCCCCCAGGCCAACTTTGCTCCAATGGAGCCTTGGCTGTGGGAGGGGAAGAGAGAAACAGGAAGGAGAGGGGGAGGGGTGAAGAAGCAGATGGGCACTTCTCCTATGTGCCCTGGCTGGGAATTGAACCCGGGACTCCTGCACGCCAGGCCGACGCTCTACCACTGAGCCAACCAGCCAGGGCTCACGTTCTTAATTTTAAGAGAATTATGATGGAAATATCTCCCAACTCTTTGCTTCTTTATGATCTATTCGGTATACTTTATTTTTGTTACCTTTCACCTAAAAAAATCCTTACCCTCTAAGAAGCACAATGGTTGTAAACATTTATCCTACAAAAGTAGTCTTTACCAAAATCTTTTCTCTAACTATTTCTAAGTTTTAAAGCATCAAAGATCCAAGACACACAGTTAGTTACCATTACATATTAAACTTGTGCATCACTATAAACTTCAGATATCAGAAAATTATTCACTTAAAACTTGAGACTAAGGCTCTGGCCGGATGGCTCAGTAGTAGAGCGTTGGCCTGGCGTGCAGGAGTCCTGGGTTCGATTCCTGGCCAGGGCACACAGGAGAAGCGCCCATCTACTTTTCCACCCCTCCCCCTCTCCTTCCTCTCTGTCTCTCTCTTCCCTCCCACAGCTGAGGTTCCATTGGAGCAAAGATGGCCCGGGTACTGAGGATGGCTCCATGGCCTCTGCCTCAGGCACTAGAATGGCTCTGGTTGCAGCAGAGCACTGCCCCAGATGGGCAGAGCATCGCCCACTGGTGGATCCCAGTCAGGTGCATGCGGGAGTCTGTCTGACTGCCTCCCCATTTCCAGCTTCAGAAAAATACAAAAAAAAAACTTAAGACTAAATTTGCCTTCTTTCCCAAGAGTAAAAAAAAAAAAAAAAAAAAAAATCTTTGGCATAGTAAAGACTGTAACACAATAATTTATATACATTTTCACATAAAATCCTGAATATTTTTGGTTTTATTCATTTAAAAAATCAATTTCATATGAACCTGTAATGAAATGATTTAAGAATACTATAGTTTAGAAAATTAATCAGTATTAATAGTCAAGCATCTCTTTCTCACTATTTTAAATTTTATCTAGAGAAACTCAGGTAAATTTAATCCTCATTTTGCATATCCTCAAATGCCCACAATTCTCACTAACACTAAATGAGGGTTATAGATAATAAAACAAAGAAAAAACAGACCACCTGTTGGGTTTTCTAAAGCCAACAAATCTCTGAAGTAAGCCTGACCTGTGGTGGCGCAGTGGATAAACCGTCGACCTGGAAATGCCGAGGTTGCCGGTTCGAAACCCTGGGCTTGCCTGGTCAAGGCACATATGGGAGTTGATGCTTCCAGCTCCTCCCCCCTGTCTCTCTTTCCTCTCTCTCTCTCTCCCCCTCTTTCTCTCCTCTCTAAAATGAATAAATAAAAATTAAAAAAAAAAAAAAATCTCTGAAGTAAATCTTCATCTATGTGGCAAGTAACTAAGCAACCATTACACTGAAGTAATATAATTTCATTTTTCATTGCTGAGGAAATAATGAGAATTAAGTCGTAATAACACTCAAGAAAAGCCCAAAAAAAGGATGGGGGTGGGGTCACTTAGAAACAAGAAGCCTACCAAACATCTAATATACTGATGTTATAAATAATCCTAATAAAAGTATTTCTCCACACGTTGTATTCAGAAATATGAAAAGTGAAATAGTACAACCAAGACAGTGATATGCATCTCTTACATTAATTAAAACAAGTCCATGAATCTCAAAACTAGCATTTTATTAGGAAAGAGGGAAAGAGGAACACATGGCAAATCTTTACCTACCTCTTTGAACTTAATCAACTGTATCCTAATGGAAAAAGTCTGCTTAATACATTTAAATAAATGTCTTTCTCTAGTATCTACATCCCCAGAGAAAACAATTTCAATTGTTTTTAGTACTTTCCATTACTATTAGCATTAGAATTCTTAATCAATCATTGCTATTTATTTTACAAAGTATTTACTGAACGTAAAAGTTCAAATGCTAAATGTGATCGCCATAAAATATTTTTTGCTAAGGATACAGATTATAATGATACCAAAGCATGTGGTAGGTCATCAAAATAATGCTCTATAAGTGGGGATGGGGGGAACACCTGATAGACCTAGTAATCATACTCAACCTTTTTCTCAAAACTTACATCTTGAAATATCTCTACAATGATAAGCTGGTAGAGAAAGAATCTTTTCCTAAATAATTCTGACAAGCCATTAAAATGCAACACACACTAATGATTAACGAATGGATCAAAATTATCATGGTAGAAAATACCATGTATTTCCTGAAAGAATAACGAAAAATGTTTAAATGTCTAGTTTGGTGTCTGTCTCGGAACAATAATTGCCCACTGATTAGCCATTTATTCAACAAATACTACTGAAAGCCTTAAGCTGGCAGCATTATTGATAGATGGTAAAATCTGAAAAACTAACTTTGATTTAAAAACAGCCTAATATGTTAAGGAGTACTATTATTATTTATTTTAGCAAGTACAGATGTGCATGGGAATACGTGTGCATGCAAGAGACACAGAGACAGACAGACAGCCAAGCAGGCAGGCAGGCAGGAGAGAAATGAGAAGCATCAACTTGTAACTGTTGTCACTTTAGTTCACTGATTGCTCCTCACATGTGTCTTGATCGGGGGAAGGGCGGGGGCCTCCAGTCAACCCAGTGACCCCTTGCTCAAACCAGCAACCTTGGGCTTCAAGCCAGTGACCACAAGATCATGTCTATGATCCCACACACAAGCCGGCAACCATGGGGTTTCCAACCTGGGTCTTCAGTGTTCCAGATCAACACTATCCACTGCACCACCGCTGGTCAGACTGTTAATTATTTTTGGAGATTTAAGACATATTTTCTTGCTCAAAATGGGACTGTACAAGGAAGATATATGACAAAGTTGTTCCTAGAAGATTAGCCAATATAAAGTTGGGTTAAAGTAAATTATGGTACATATGGTAGAAATGAATTAATTCTCTCCAGGCTACATGGGGCACATAAAAATTTTTTAGTTTGTAGATTCCTATACTTGGCTGCTATTTATCTGTCTATACTGTTATAAGTTGCTACTTAAGGTTAAATTCCACTATAACTAATATCCTTCATAAAAGCATCCAAAATTGCCCTGCCAGGATAGCTTGGCTGGTTAGAGCGTTGTCCAGATGTGCAGAGGTTGCTGGATCAATTCCTGGTCAAGGCACTATGGGACCACACTGATGTTCCTGTCTCTCTCCCCCTCCCTCCCTTCCTCTCTTGCTAAAATCAAGAAATATTTTCCAAATAAAAAAAAAAAAGCATCCAAAACTAAATTCTAAGACTAACAGTATACCAAAATGGAATTCCAGCATAATGAAGAATTTGGACATACTGTTAAAATCCCATATACAGACCACAGAATTCAGAAAAAATAACAAATATTTCTGGCTCTGAGGTTTTTTTTTTAAATTCTCAAGGTATAAGTTTTCTCAAAGAGTTTCAATACATTCTTACTATGGTTTTTTTTTTTTAAAGATGCAAACATTGGGAGAGAAAGTAATTTTTGTTTTAAAGGAAAGACTAAAAGCCAATGATGCCAGCAGTAAAATCCCAAAAAGGTTAGGACACAGAATAAAAATACCTACAAAATTTTTCTCCTTCAAGGACACACTAATGATAATGAACCAATCTTGTTTTGAAGCAAACTAATAGTACACTTGGGAGGGATTAGGAGAGGAAAGGAGAGAGAGGGAGGGTGGGAGAGAGGGAGGGATGGAGAAAGAGAGAAAGAAAGATCAGTGTGTTCCTGTATGTGCCCTGACCAGGGATCGAACCAGCAACCTTTGTACTTTAGGATAATGCTAACCAACTGAGCTAACCAGCCGGGGCATAAATATAATTTAAAAGGCTGTAATGAGAAAGGAGTTTTGTTCCCTAATTCAACAAATCAATATTGATTCAACTATTTGTTCTCTTAGAGGGAGCAGAACAAATAGGTTTTTGTTTTTGTTTTAAGTGTTTGGCTCTGGGATTCAAAGTATATTTTGAACAATTATCTTTCTGCATATAGTTAAGTCAATGCTAGTTAACACAAATCCTGACCCCAAAATCATCAGGTCTTTGCAAACTTTATCGCAAAGTATTCAAGTATTAAAACAGGTCTTACTAAACAGTATTGACCACTGCTAGAAAATAAGGAGCTGAGGGTCTAAAGTAGGTATCAAATCAGATTTGATTTGCTGTAACAGATTTTTACCAATTAGCAATAAAACAAGTTTAAATTCCACTTTACGCATCAGCTAAACTTGAAAGGAAGGTCATCCAAATCTGTGCTATGTAATGGAAGAGAGGCAGAAATTTAAAATGCACTATGGAACCTGACCCCACTATTCAGAACTATCAATATCATCAATAACAAGGGCAGTGAGAAACTGTCTCAGCCTAAGGCAGGGGTCTCAAACTCCACGAAGTTCAAAATATTTTGGATAAAATTAAGTAAGCCCGTGGATTAGTCTGTGGGCCGCACAAAATTGTTCGGCCCGCGAGTTTGAGACCCCTGGCCTAAGGCAACATGACAAATGGAATGTGGTATCCTGGATGACACCATAGGACAGAAAAAGGATATCAAGTAAAAATAAAGGAATTCCAAATCAAGTATGGACTTGGTTTACACTAATATATCAATACTGTTTCATTAGTTGTGAAAACGTACCATTCTAATGTAAGATGTTAAGAAGAAAAACTGGTTACAGAGGAGAGTTATACAGGAACTCTCTCTACTATTTTTTGCAACATTTTTATAAATCTAAAACTGTTTTACAATAAAGTTTATTTTTAAAAATACACTATAAATGACACAAAGGTGATAAGGGGGTTAAGCAAAGGTAATTCTACACTTTCATTACTAAATAATTCAGTCAATAAGAAAAACTGAGCCTGACCTGTGGTGGAGCAGTGGATAAAGCGTTGACCTGGAACACACTGAGGTCACCAGTTCAAAACCATGGGCTTGCCTGGTTAAGGCACATATGAGAGTCGATGCTTCCTGCTCCTCCCCCCTTCTCGCTCTCTCTCTCTCTCTCTCTCTCTCCCTCCTCTAAAATGAATAGTAATAAAATCCTTAAAAATAAAAAAATAAAAAAACCTGAGAATTCTAATCTTTGCAAGAAATGCCTCCCCTCCTTCCCCAACAAGAAGGGCAATATCACCATGATGATAGACATTTCAGTAACAAGATGTGGTAGATACTGAACATAAGGACACTGCCCCAAAGAGCAGCCTCAAACTAAATTAACCAGCTTTCTCGTTACCACCTGAGTCCTTCCGGTTCCCCTTCCCTCAGTGCTACACCTCCTCTTGGAACTCAGGATTGCTGCCTGCAGCTGGTGCCTCCCCTACTGTCCAGATGCTCTCTTCTCAAGGGAGCTTAAAAGAAGGAAACAGAGTGCCACAGATGGGAAAAAATGAAAATGGGTTAGCTAGAGAGACAGAGAAATAGACTAATTACCCCAAAAGGGAGGCAGCCGGTGTCCCTAGGGCAAAGAAAAGAGCGAGACAAATAAACTCCATCTGAAAAGACCTTATGATTTCTTTAAGATATGTCTGATTTAAGTAACAACGGTCTAAAGTAAACGACAGGTTAAAAAAAAAGAAAAAGCTAGAATATCATATAAATATCATGGACTACACAACTGTTTAAAACAAAGAGTACAGGACAGACTTTGGAAAAACAAATAGAATTATACTACTCCTAGTATATTTTGGTTTACTATTTCAATTGCTTTCACTCTAATAAATTTTTAAGTTATTTACCATTCAGTGGCATCCAGGAAAATCTGACAATTAAAACCTTCTTTCAAAATTACTTCCACTCACATTCAAAATCAATATTTTAAAGTACGGGTATTACCATTTTTAAAATTATGCTAAAAAATTAAACTAGAGGAGGTTTTAAACTATATCCCAGTTTCAGAAGAAAACATTTAACTTGTAACATGAAACAGAAAAATATCACCATAGTTTTTAAATATACATCAGAACACATGACATTTGGCCCTGGCTGGGTTGCTCAGAGGATAGAGCATTGTCCCTGTGGGCTGACAGGGGTTGGATCCCCAGTCAGGGCACATATCAGAAGCAACCAATGAGTGCACAACTAAGTGGAAAACGAGTTGATGCCTCTCTCTCTCTCTCTCTAATCAATGGAAAAATTTTTAAAAACTGCCATTTAACTTTAATAGGATTTTAAATTTCAAAACATTAGTCCCATTATGATAAAACCAAATACTACCTATCTGTTAAAATTATCTTTTGACTCCACAAAAGGTATTTCATGGAGTCCAGGAGGAAAAATGATCTCTTCAGATGCTTTGCCAACTTGATTAGGAAGAATGAAACCCCCAGATAGCATTGTAGTTTATTAACAATTATAGTTTATGTGTAATTTACAGTTTATTAAAAATCTTCAAAACATTTTAGTAAGGTGGTTTTTATATATCACCTAAAAGAAAATAACTCAAGCAAACCCAAGTCAAAGAAAAAGGAAGTGGGCAGACTTAGCTTTTGGTATGACAATTATTAAAGCATCATCTTGCTGATTCTATAAAGGAATTTTATGTCCTGAGATATATGCATATGTCATAATATGGACATATACATATGTACAAACACATCATTTTACATATTTAGGAATGTATTACACATTTAGAACTAAAGACTAGACTATCCAGTAGAGATCTTATTAGGAAAGCTAGATAGCATTTACGATTAAAAGAATTGCAACCAGGATCAAAAATAAGGGTTAACATGTACCTTTTGTTCATTAGAAGGAGAATAGCAGCCCTGGCCGGTTGGCTCAGCGGTAGAGCGTCGGCCTAGCGTGCGGAGGACCCGGGTTCGATTACCGGCCAGGGCACATAGGAGAAGCGCCCATTTGCTTCTCCACCCCTCCGCCGCGCTTTCCTCACTGTCTCTCTCTTCCCCTCCCGCAGCCAAGGCTCCATTGGAGCAAAGATGGCCCAGGCGCTGGGCATGGCTCTGTGGCCTCTGCCTCAGGCGCTAGAGTGGCTCTGGTCGCAATATGGCGACGCCCAGGATGGGCAGAGCATCGCCCCCTGGGGGGCAGAGCACCGCCCCTGGTGGGCGTGCCGGGTGGATCCCGGTGGGGCGCATGCGGGAGTCTGTCTGACTGTCTCTCCCTGTTTCCAGCTTCAGAAAAATGAAAAAAAAAAAAAAAGGAGAATAGCAAACATCAAAACAGATGTAACACATACATTTCTGAACAAAGTTGGTCTTACTAAGTGCTTACTTGAGATAATCACCTAGATTACATTACATCCAAAAATAAAATAGGTCCCATAGGTTAAAAAGATGGTCATAGAAATTTTAGAGTTCTCAATTTCAAATAACTTTTTTTTTCAAGTAATCTAAAAATCCTAAATTTTACCTATCAAGATTTATTACCAAACACCTTGCTTAAGTTATTGGTACCCTGCAGCAACCAACTAATCATTACATGCCTATCATCAAAGATTCAGTGAACATCAACTCTACAAGCGTCAGTTATTCCTTGGAAAGATATAGTTTCTCTCTCCAAAGTAATATCTAGTCCTAAATCAAGATAATAAGATGGGAAAAAATCTTAATGATTTGCTCATAAATTATTTCTGTGTGACTTCCTAGATTATGACCCCATCTTATAAAAGCTAAATAAGTTGGCACTCTTTTCATATTGACAGTCTTTGATGCAACAGTATTGAAAACAAAAGAATCACTGTCCAAAAATAAGTCTTTCCATGTTAATAAAATAACCACCACAAATAACACTAACAAATTAAATATACCTTGAAAAACACATGAGAAAGTTAACATTTCTAAATATTCCTACAATTGTCTGCCTATTCACAAAGAAAGCAGTGGCAGAACTGACTCAAAGTTGAGTTACACTTGGCTTCAAAAGTATTATATAACTTTGTTAGGAACTTTATGCTCCTTGATTTCACTTTTCTTAGGCTAAGGTAACATGCCTTTCTTAGGTCCTGCCTGTGAGAAATAAAGTAGAGAAACAAAGTTATTTAAGGTTTAAAAAGTCTGCCATATATGATAATTTAAGTAAAATAAAATAACCACAGTGAACTAAAACACAAAGCTGAATTTTTATCTGCTTTCATATTTAACAGTGTCCCACCAAAAAACTCTTAAAACAAATGATTCTGGGAAAAAATATATAACTATGCTACATCATTAGTTAGAAATGATAAGTTGCTTTCACCTGATAAGTCATGGTGAATAAGGTCAGCAAAATTGGGGTCTTCACCCCACCAAAATATCCACAATTCTCTTCTTCCAGGTCTTTGATCTCGCCGCCAAACACCAAGTACATCTGCCTTAAGGCAGTGACTAAAACTGCTCAAAATGGGGTCTTCCTCTGTCACCGGAAACAGAATAGGGGCAGAAGTTGGGCCTTGCCATACATATCTTTTCCATTTAATTCCTGTCAAGTCAGCCTGAAGAAAGGAAAGCATGATTTTTCATTATTGCACATTCAAAGTCAAAAGTTTTCACTATTAAAGTCCCTTATTTCATTAGGACATTACTAATTTTCAATATATACATAAGATACTGAAAGTGGATAAACAAAAAAAATGCTTATAGATTCTGGTAATTCAATAACCTCAAATTTAAGGATAAGAACGAAAACAGTTTAAAAATTAACACTGGCATGTCACTGAATAGCAAGTCAATAAATGTGCATTCCAAGGAGAAATAAACATAATGGTGTTAAATATAAACACGTATTTAAGACTGCACACTGAGTGGCATTCCCTCTCTATACTAAGTTCTGTCCTAACTGGTCACATTGGTTCTTTGGTGTCAAGCTTTTTATCAGAAAATGAATTTTTAAACACTCATTACTCCATGTTTATAGAAGTCAGAACTAGAACAAAATAGCTGCTCACAAAGAACTGTCAGATCTGTGCTAGCCTATCTTCAAAGAACCTGATCCTAAACGTACCAAAAATAGACTGAGTCAGAGAAGACAGAAATGTAAAACCTGCCACACGTTTTATTACATCTGAAGATATGCTGATTAATGGACATTGAACAAAAAATATGTCATATGGGGAAGGGCATTAAAGATCTTCATTTAGCTCTTGAAAGAAATTCAACAGAGGGAATCCAGTAATTGTTTAATCTAACTTCAAGGTGCCAAAATATAGGTGCCAAAAATGAAACTGCTGATACATGACTGGCAGTTTACACTTGCCAACTAGTTGTGCTCCGCCCACTCAATTCACTTACCTATCACATACTCTCTCAGTATTTTTCAAAGCACAGTGAAAATGAAAAAAGAAAAGCCACCGAAACTTTAAAGCACTGATGAAGCTAAAGTACTGTCTAACTGAGGACTAAGTATTTGCAACAGTTGGTACTTTTTAAAGTTTTAAACGGTGGTATGCTCCCAGACACGGGCCAACCTACACAATTGTCATCCCTACATCCAGCTTCCCCAGACTTTTCAATAAAACGTGGAGCAGGCTGCTCAAAATTCTAAGCACGCAAAACAGGACAAATAAAGGTATTTAATGCAAAACCTTAGCACATCCGTTCCACTCTCACACAAACATAATGTTCTAATAGAAGCAAGATAGCTAGAAACTGTCAAAACGGCAAACTGTTTTCAAAGTTTAAAGAGAACCGTATGAAATGCCAACTATTCGTTTTTACAGAGGTCTGAAGTCACCGAAGGAAGAAATAAACCTTTGGTTAGTTTGACTCATAAAAAAAACTGCCAGACGAAGAGACTTTTTAGTGCCTAAGTTCCGGGGTCCTGTTTATTGGGGGAAACAAACGACCAGAGTGAGGCATAAAGACAGCGAGGGAATGGGCAATAATGGAGTGTGACGAAAGAATGGTCAATAAGGAGAAAAGCAACAGTTAAGAAACACAGAGGGAAACGTTAGTGCCCTACAGGATAAGGAGCCCAAATTGAAGACAAGACTGAGGGGAAGAAAAGACAACTCTCCTAGAGCAGCGCCCAGGACGGTGAAGGAGCGAAGGCGTCCCGGGCGGGCGCGGGCTCGGCCGCGGCGCCGGCTCCGGCTGGGCCTAGCCCGGGGACTCGGGCATCGGGATCAGACCCGGACCCCCTCCCCCACGGCCCCGGGCGCCCCGCGCGGCCCCCGCCCCCACCGCCCGCGGCCCCGGCACTCACCAGGCAGAAGAGGTTACAGTGACAATCTTCCAGGCTGGCCCCGTTCGGCACGAAGGAGGAACTCATCGTCCCTCACAGCAGCCGCCGCCGGCGCCACAACCCACCATCCGCCATTACCGCCGCCTCCGACCAGAGAGAGAAACACAGACACCGGGGAGGGCGGGGGGGTGCGGGTTGGGGGGACAGTGGGAGAGGAGGCCGCCGGGCCGCCCGCCCCCCCCCACTCGCCCCCCCTGCCCCCCGCCGCCGTGAGCAGCCCCCGCCGCCCGGCCCGCACCCAGCCGCCCGGGGCCGCGGGCCGGAGGCGGGAGGGCCGTGCCGCGCTCGCCGCGCTCGCCCCGCCGGCCGGACTGCGGCCGCCGCGGAGCCGGCGAACGCTCGTCCCTCTCTGGGGGACAGAGAGGATGTGTGCTCCTTCCACAAGAAAAATAATAAATTACACAATAAATAATTAAAGTCGAGTCCGAGAGGGGAAGAGCCCAAGCCCTGGAGGGTCTCCCGGGAGGGGAGGCGCCCGCAGAGGGGCGGGAAGGGCAGAACCAGAGAGCAGCCCAGGCCCCCGGCCCGGCAGCGGCGATGTCCTTAAGCCCAGAATCCTCAGTGGCGGAGGTGGTGGCGGTGTCTGCGGGCTCAGACCATTCTCTGGCTGTGTCTTCGTGTAGTCCCTGGGCCACGCCGGCCTAACGTCCGCTCTCCTACGGCCTCACCGGCCGGACGCCCCAGTCTCCCCCATTTTGTAGGCCCAGCGGGCGGTGTTTTTCCCCCTTTAATCCGAATTCACGGGTTTTCCCTTCGCTTTAATGGCGGCCACAGGGACCAGCTCGCCCTCTCTGCTCGCCCATTGGCCGCCTTGAGGTCACGTGGGCCAGGGCTCCGTGGGGAGGAGGAGAGAGAAGGGAGTGAGGAGGACCGGGAAGCTTTCGGCGGAGGCGGTTAGCCCGGGGGACTGGGCAGCCAGCTGGTGGCTACTAAGATAGCGCCATCTGCTGGGTGCCCCGGCCAATGTAAGATGACCCGTGGCTCTCTATCTTCCTTCCTGCTGGGGAATTGACAGTACAAGAGGGTTCACATCACAAATCCGAGAATTACGTGGAAAGCAGTTTGAATTCTTCGTAAGACAAAGTGTTGCAATAATTCCAAGGCATTCTCATTTATTTCCCGAGGCTGCTGGTGTGCGGCGCAAAGCCCTGGGCTTGGGAATCAGACTATCTGAGATAGGACTCAGCCACTTAAAAGTTGTGATATTAAGAAGGAAACAAGAGAAACAATATATAACCTTGCGGTTAAGAGCCTGGAAGTTAAGAGCCACATTACCTGGGTTCGAACTTGTGTCTCAATTACCTCATCTGTAAAACGGGGAAAACATACCCACTACTTCACAGGGTTATTGTGATAATTGAATTAATACAAATAAAGCGTGGTAGCTCAGTTCCCGGCACAGATAAGCATTGCTAATAGTAATCAATTATTGTTGTCATCGTTACCTCATGTGGTTATGATGGAGTGAACCGCGTATTTAGAGTGCCCACTAGAGTGTAATCTCCGTGGGAACTGGGACTTTGTTTTGTTTGCCGCTCTATCCGTAGTACCAACAAAAGGTTCCTAGCACACAGTAGGTGCCTGATATTTGTAAATTTGCAAATGAATGAATGACAAGAAGCAGGACCAAATAAAATGTTAGTTTTTTTCCCCAGGAGACACTTAAGTTTTTGCTTAGATTACTTTTTTTAAGGTTTTTAAAAAATACTTTTATTTATTCATTTTAGAGAAGAGAGACAGAAAGAGAGTGATAGAAAGAGAGAAGGGGAGAGGAGCAGGAAGCATCAACACCCATATATGCTTTGACCAGGCAAGCCCAGGGTTTCAAACCAGCAACCTCAGCATTTCAAGTCAATGCTTGATCCACTGTGCCACCACAGGTCAGGCTTGCTTAGATTACATTTCAGTGTAGGAGTTCCAACATATTTCTGAGAGTTTTGGAGAAGAAAGAAAGAAAAAGAGAAGGGGGAGGAGAAGGGGGAGGGAGGAAGGAAAAAGTAAAGGTGATTCAAAAGTAAGAAACATCAGTGAGTTAGAACTTACCATAATTTTAAGTAGCAATTGCCTCTGTAAAATAAATAGTAGACCTTTCCATGTCAGTTCTTAAGCCGCAGAATGAAAAGCATTTTTCATCTATCCATCCATTCATTTATTCATTCATCTATGGTGGTTAAGAGCCCAGATCTTGAAGCCAAAAGCCTATAGAAAAAGTTCTGGTACTTACTAGTTGATCTTGGATCAAATTTGACTGTAGATCAAATTAATTTCTTAAAAAAAAGAAAAGAAAGAAAGAAAGAAAGAAAGAAAGAAAGAAAGAAAGAAAGAAAGAAAGAAAGAAAGGAAGGAAGGAAGGAAGGAAGGAAGGCCCTGGCCGGTTGGCTCAGCGGTAGAGCGTCGGCCTGGCGTGCGGGGGACCCGGGTTCGATTCCCGGCCAGGGCACATAGGAGAAGCGCCCATTTGCTTCTCCACACCCCCCCCTCCTTCCTCTCTGTCTCTCTCTTCCCCTCCCGCAGCCAAGGCTCCATTGGAGCAAAGATGGCCCGGGCGCTGGGGATGGCTCCTTGGCCTCTGCTCCAGGTGCTAGAGTGGCTCTGGTCACGGCAGAGCGACGCCCCGGAGGGGCAGAGCATCGCCCCCTGGTGGGCGTGCCGGGTGGATCCTGGTGGGGCGCATGCGGGAGTCTGTCCGACTGTCTCTCTCCGTTTCCAGCTTCAGAAAAATACAAAAAAAAAAAAAAAAAAAGAGTGTGAGGAAATGGAAACCTAAAATTGAAATATTGTCTATGTTTAGCTAAAATACAGATGCTAAATTCTTTTTTTTTTTTTAATAATTTTTTCCCACTGATTTGAAAGAGAGGGCAAGGAGATAGAGAGAGAAGCATTTACTTTTTGTTTCATTTAGCTCTTCCATTTAGTTGTGTACTCATTGGTTGCTTCTCATTATGTGCCCTGATTAGGGATGAAACCCAGACCTTGGCATGCCTGGAGGGTGCTCTATCCAGCCAGGGTCTGGATGCTAAATTCTTACACTACCTTCTATTAATGGATAGAGTTATAAAAATCAACAAAATAGTTGTATTTCTGTTTTATACACCTTTATTATATATATATATGTACACCTGGATGCATATATATGTTAAACACAATTTAATCTAAATAAATTAATTTCTCTTACTCTCAGCTTTCTTGCTGTAAAATGGGGATAATGAAAATACTTTTCTCCTAAAGTGTCTGGTAAATGAAACAGTTTAAGTATAGGGCTTGCCATAGTGTTTACTAAATGTGAGCTATTAATATACTTTTAAAAATCATTATTGAGTACCTGTATACTCAACTAAGTGTGTTGCTGGTCTACGCTAGGCCTGGGATACAAATATGAATAAGATACCTGTTTGTTTCTAAAGATTTCTGAAAGGAGGCAGTAAAGAAACCATTTCCCACAGCATAAGATAAAATACAATGGAGGTAATTGTTTGAATAAGATATGTATCAACTACGGCACAAAAAGACTGCTAGAGGAGGAGCACCAAAGGCAGAGAGGGCGTCTCAGAGTAGGTAGCATTTGAAATCAGATTTAAAGGATAAAATGAATTCTTATAAAGCCCTTTGAAGCAGTTAAATCTTATTAAACCCAATTCAGATCTAAAGGCCACATATCAAAGTCAATTATATAACCAGGACTAATTCAATCCAGGAGCTAAAATCAACTAAGGTCCACATCCTTTCTGAGTGCCAGCACCCAGAGACAGCAATCCCCAGACCCAACAAGGTAAGAGCCTCTGCTCATCTCCTTCCCTGAGACAATTCTCAGACTTTTTTTTTTTTTTTTTTTTTTTTTTTTTTTTTTTACAGAGGCAGAGATAGACAGGGACAGACAGACAGGAATGGAGAGAGATGAGAAGCATCAATCATCAGTTTCTTGTTGCGCGTTGCGACTTCTTAGTTGTTCATTGATTGCTTTCTCACATGTGCCTTGACCGTGGGCCTTCAGCAGACCGAGTAACCCCCTGCTGGAGCCAGCGACCATGGGTCCAAGCTGGTGAGCTCTTTGCTCAAGCCAGATGAGCCCACGCTCAAGCTGGCGACCTCGGGGTCTCGAACCTGGGTCCTTTCATATCCCAGTCCGACGCTCTATCCACTGCGCCACCACCTGGTCAGGCAATTCTCAGACTTTTTTGTTCTCACTGCTTTGTCACTCTGAAATGTCCTCCCCTACCTAATCTAAAACATAGCCATCCTCTTTAGAAGTCTCGCTCTTCACAGCCCTCCTACCCTAACCTGAGCACCTTCTTCAGAACTCCAGAGGCAGGTAGAATCTGCCTGAAACCTACCAGGTGCAAAGTAACATTTGACCTTTCATTTGAATGTCAATCTTCTCAAGAAGGGGGAGATAGGAGACTAGAAGGGAGGAAGTTCCAGAGGAAAAACCTGAGAGTGGATCACCGAAAGGAGCAGCACAGAGAGAGACAGAGGGAGAATGAGACGGAAAGGTGAAAAAGCAGGAGAGATTGAGAGAGAGAATGGAAAAGCCAAGTGGAAGAGAGGGACCCCCACTGCGAAGGGAATGAAGACATCATGAGGAGAAGAGAGGACAGCAATGTCAGCATAAAGAACATGTCAGGCCCTGGCTGGATAGCTCGTTTGGTCAGAACATCGTCCTGAAGCGCAGAGGTTGCTGGTTGGATCCCTGGTCAGGGCACAGACAGGAACGGATCGATGTTCCTGTCTCTCTCTCTCCCCACCTCTCTCTCTAAAATCAATAAAATAAACATTTTAAAAATAAAAAAAGAACATGTCAGTAGTCACCTACTTTCTCTTACAATGACATTTTGTATGATTTAAAGAGCAATAGAAATAAATAAAAACAGTATATGCACGTTGTCAAAAGTTTGGAAGATACAGAAAAGTATAAACAAAAAAATTTTAAATGTACATTACCAAAAAAACATCCATAACATCCCCTTCTTTTCACATCATTTTGATATATTGCCTTCCAGACTTCTCCATATTTATCCTACATGGTTAAAGTCAAGGGTGTGTGTGTGTGTGTGTGTGTAACTACACATATTTACTAACCATCTAGTATGTGTTGTTGGGTCATGTTTGGACGAGGCATAAAATATACAGGAAGCTCATAATCTTACTAGATATAGCAATTGGATGGTTGGACCAACTGGGGTCAAAATGCCACCCCACAGCTACCAACTCCCTAACTTCCATTTACACATTTTTAAAACTTGTGTGTAATAATAGCATCTAAATGTTGGAGTTGTTGTGACAATTAAAAGAGATAATCCAGGTAAAATAGCATAGCCAATCAGGAATATTAAGATGAATCTTAGATGTTGTCTTTGGTCGATAATCACCTATTGTCCTCAACTCTTTGAAATATAGATTTGCTCAGTGATCTCAAACAGTTCTTTAACTGCTTCAGCCTTTTTTTTTTTTTTTTTTTTTTTTTCATTTTTCTGAAGCTAGAAACAGGGAGAGACAGTCAGACAGACTCCCGCATGCGCCCGACCGGGATTCACCCGGCACGCCCACCAGGGGCGACGCTCTGCCCACCAGGGGGCGATGCTCTGCCCATCCTGGGCGTCGCCATGTTGCGACCAGAGCCACTCCAGCGCCTGGGGCAGAGGCCACAGAGCCATCCCCAGCGCCCGGGCCATCTTTGCTCCAATGGAGCCTTGGCTGCGGGAGGGGAAGAGAGAGACAGAGAGGAAGGCGCGGCGGAGGGGTGGAGAAGCAAATGTGCGCTTCTCCTGTGTGCCCTGGCCGGGAATCGAACCCGGGTCCTCCGCACGCTAGGCCGACGCTCAACCGCTGCTTCAGCCTTTTAAGGATTCCTTTCTGAATGGGATAGTGGAGACACCTACCTTCTAAGAAAGGTGACAGAGCTACATCACATGAGACAGAAAGTCCAGGAAAGGGCAATGTCTGACCTTAGTACTAATGCTCCCCACCTGATTCTGAAAAGTCCAAGGGTCTAGAGCAGCACTATCCAGTAGAAATACAATAAAAGCAAAATAAATAATTAAAAGTCTTTCGGTAGTTACATTAAAAATGATTTTTAGAATACATGAAATTAATTTTAATTATATCTTTATTCCAATATAACAGAAATAGTATTATTTCACATGTAGACAATATAAAAAATTATTGAGATAGTTTGCTTTTTTAAACCAAGCCTTTAAAACCTGTATTCTTTTACTTACAGGACATTTCTATTTGGACCAACCACATTTCAAGTACCCAATAGTCACAAGTGGCTAATGGCAACTGTGTTGGATAATACAAGTCTAGAGTCAAAAGCTGAAGGCTAATGACAAATTAAGCTTTGGAGTGAGTGGTCTTGAATATGGACAATGCTGATTTTCTTAAGGCGACATTAATGGTTTAATGTACTTCATTCAATAGAAAAAAATGGTGGAGGAGTTGCAAGCCATTTTATATAGTGAATGCACAAACACTATTGAATATTTAAATAAACAAAGTAAATTAGCAAGTTCGAACAAATAAAAAACCTTTCAGCTCTAAGCACCAAATATCCTGAATTGACTTGAAAGTTGCTATTTTTCTTAGCAGTGTAACATCTACTCTCAAGCTCAAGTATATTTCTCAATACATATTTTATTTTAATATTAAATGTGAAGTCAATTTCCCCTAACTTAATCACTTTGAAAAATTTGGTTTGTAAACCTTAAGCAAATCAGATGACCCCACCCCTGATTATATTCTACTTGAGCTGGTCATTACTCCACTCTATATGTTTTCCCAAACATAATGAAGACATTAGGTTAAAAAATTTGCTATGATTCTAACACCTAATATGTAACATTTAACATATGTAAGGCATTGTGCTAAGTAGTTTGCATTAATTATCATCATTGCCACAAGTTTCAGAGGTAAATACATGTACTCTATGATCCCAATTTTCTAGATTGGGGTGGTAAGGTTTAGAGAGCAACTGGCTCAAGGCCAAAGAGGTCTTTGAAGCATGCTAAGGGAGCCTAATCTATCGTGAGGGGCTCAAGAGAAACTTCCTGGAGGAAGATTGAAACTAAATCTTAAAGAATGAGGTGGGCTGAGGCCCTGGTGGGTTGGCTCAGTGGTAGAGCGTCGGCCCTGCGTGCAGAAGTCCCGGGTTCGATTCCCGGCCAGGGAACACAGGAGAAGCGCCCATCTGCTTCTCCACCCCTTCCCCTCTCCTTCCTCTCTGTCTCTCTCTTTCCCTCCCACAGCCAAGGCTCCATTGGAGCAAAGATGGCCCGGGCGCTGGGGATGGCTCCGTGGCCTCTGCCTCAGGCGCTAGAATGGCTCTGGTCGCGCCTAGCGACGGCCTGGATGGGCAGAGCATCGCCCCCTGGTGGGCGTGCCGGGTGGATCCCAGTCTGGCGGGTGCGGGTGTCTGTCTGACTGTCTCCCCGTTTCCAGCTTCAGAAAAGTACAAAAAAAAAAAAAAAAAAAAAAGAATGAGGTGGGCTGAGCTAGGAGAAGATTCAGGTGAGAGGGGAAGGAGAGGAACAAAAGAAAAGAGGAGGACTGAAAAGGATGGTGTCACAAGACAAGATCTGGCTCAAGAAGTAACACCAAGACCAAATCATAAACGGTTTGGATTTCATTCAGAAGAGAATGAGCAACTATCAAAAAACTTTAAGTATGAGAATGCCGAGCTAAGATTTGTTTTTAGAAATAAGATGCCACGAGACTTGTTGGGGGCATTGTGGTAATACAGGCAGGAAGTGAAGAGGCCTGAACTAATTAACAGGAGCTGATCTAAAAACCTCCTTTCTGGTTTGAATTTATTTCCTCTATTAGGGCGTTCGCAAGGAAGACAGGGAAGTAGAGGAAATCACTTTTGTAAGATGTTGAGCATTCCCTTTTTACCAAGCAGATGATTTTTTTCAGAGCAGCCAAAATTGACAGAGGAGACAAGTACAGTTCTCTGCACCTATTCCTTCTGCTAAAAAGTTGCTGGCAGGACTCTGGTCTCACAGGTTAATTATCCCTGGACAAAAACCAGTTTGCAGTTTTATTGTTCTCTTCCCCCAAGAAAAGGTGCAAAGGAATTCAAAAGATGTGACCAGCCAAGAAAATAGAAACATTTTAGAATCTCTTGGTTCTACCATGAGTATATAAAGGATTTAATAGTAATGTAGACAAAGGTAATAGAGTGTTACACCATTTGTACCACTGGCTTTGACATTTATTCATTCACTTAATAACTACTGATACTTAATATGAGCAAGATTCTGTGCTAGGTGCTCTGATGATGAGGCAATATGCAACAGTATCAGAAATAGGTCTGACGCTCAAGAAGTTATTAGTTCTCGGACAATAAGACATGCACTAAATAACTGTAAATTATATTGGAAATACCTACAATGGGTATAGAGCAAATGCTGTGGAACTGAAAGAAGATGGGGCTATCCCAGGTAATGAGGAACAAAAAGTTAGTGGAGAAAAAGTTTGCATTTAAAGTGTATAATAATTGACATATAAGATTTGGACTTGCAGAGATTCAGAGAAGAGCAATTTTAGGCCACTGTTTCCTAAACTGGAATTGGAGGACAAGGTTCTGAAGAATGGTTACTGGGAATTCCACATGTAAAAAGGGTTCTTGGTTGTACTGGTAATTTGCCTATTTGTTCTTAGATTAATTTCCTTCTCTTCCCCCCCCCCCCCCCATTTCTTTTATTGCAAGAGGTGGCTTCTTGCAAATGACATTTCTCAGGCTCTCTTAGCAATTTCCTTATGGTTTGGTTTGGCCAAGAATAGTAGACAAGGGGCCATGTAGGTCTTTCCTCCTCCCTGTGCTTCAGGCAGTATCTCCAGTAGTGGCTGCATCTTCTTCGTGACTCCAGTTATAGCTAAACTGTCCCTCTTTGCTGGGCAGTCCTGGCTCTCGGGCGGGTGTATTTGTTATCTATTGCTGCATAATAAATTGCCATGAAACTTCACAGCTTAAAACAACAAAAAAATTTATTATCTCACACAGTACCTGAGGTTTAGTAATCTGAGAGCCAGGTGGTTCTGGCTCAAGGTCTGTCAGGAGGCTGCAGTCAAGAGGCTGGCTGGAGCTGCTGTCACCTCAAGGCCACAGTAGAGTTGAAGAATTCACTTCCAAGTTCACTCACATGGTTGTTGGCAGAACACAGGTCCTAGTGCTACATACATAGTATCTATGATGAATGATCTTCAAATGTTGAAGTGAAGGAACTACAAAAATAATAATGATTACAGACCTCAATTAATAGGTGTGTTGCCCTTTATTTTTATGTTTTTCTCTTGATACAAAGCAGTCCATTCAATACCCAATTCAAATACGAACTAGAAATTTATTTTGGCCTGACCTGTGGTGGTGCAGTGGTATAAAGCGTCATCCTGGAACACTGAAGTTGTCAGTTCAAAACCCTGAGCTTGCCTGGTCAAGGCACATATGGGAGTTGATGCTTCCTGCTCCTCCCCCTTCTCTCTTTCCTCTCTGAAAATTGAATAAATAAAATCTTTAAAAAAATAAATTTATTTTAAAATGTGCTTTTTCCTATAATAGTGACTTTCAAAAAATATAAGACACTGCAACCCTACAAAATGATCATTAGTTTATCAGTCTGGGCTTAATTTTTCCAAACACTTTGGAAAATAAAATGCCATCAATCTTGAGACATTTTGAGAAATACTGAAAGAACTTCGGAGGCATTCACCTTTGTAACACTCTTTCCCTATTTTCCAGATGGAAAGAGAAGGATAATACTTTCAAAAGCCTTTTTGTATATTCAAATGTAGAACAGCCACGATCAAAGAGATGCATTACAAAGAATAATCAAGGAACTAAATATGTACAAATTTTGAATCAGCAGTAAGAGGATTTGACAGTTCTTAATGGAAAACTACTTTTACTTTGTATATATTTATACCTTAACTTTTTAATACACTTTACAAAACTTAAGAATAACAGAAAACAAAAAATTAGTAGATCCATTCTTAGAAAGAGAATATGAGTAAACCAAATTAACAATATATGACTTTTTAAACATAATTTACAAAGCAGCTGCAGATATTCCTATTAGTTTATTACTAAAAAATAGTTAACACAAAGTATTATTGTTGGCTTGTTTTCTTTCTTTGTGCAACTCAAAATGACAATTCTTAAAGGACCATAGCCTATATGGATAAGATCAAGTGCCACATAGCTACAGAAAATGACAAGAACCTGGCTTTTGTTCAGGGAAATGTGTATACAGAGTGATGTAAGCAGAAAAGAAGAGACACAAAATGGCATATGCACTGTGATTGAACTATGTAGAAATGTACGTACGTATATAACAGCACAGTGGACAAAACAGTGGGATTCAGAAGAGCTGAGTCCTAGTTGTAACGGGGCCTTCACTTGGCTGGGTATCAATATCTGAGCAATTTATCTGCTTGTTCTCAGTTTCCTCATTTGTGAAATGAAGAAGTTGTTTGAGACTGACTCCGAAGACATCATTACTGATTCCACAGTTCAAAGTTTGGAGTGACATGAATACAGTTTACTGTTTATTACCTTCTTTCCTGTAAAGTTGTTGGCATTAATAATAATGTGAAAAGGACATAGAAGAGCCCTAGCTGGATGGCTCAGTTGGTTAGAGCATCGTCCTGAATGAAGCACAGAGGTTGCTGGTTTAATAATCCCCGATCAGGGCACATACAGGAACAGATGGTCTTGTCTCTCTCCTTTCCTCTCTCTAAAATCAATAAAATAAACATTTTAATAAAGGACATAGGAAAGTAATTACATTAGTCAATAAATAAGGTTTAGTGACAGATAAGCATACTATTTTCTTTAAACTTTGCTTAAAAATGAAAAAAAGCAATCAGAAGTCACTGAAAGTTTTAGACTAGAAAGGTGACATGATAAAAGCAGCATTTTATATCAGGCAGTGGTAGGCATCATACCTGAAAACAAGAGAGAATGAACTCAGAATGACCCATTAAATGAACCAGGCATGTGATAGTGAGGGCTTGAATTTGGGAGGGGGCAGCCATTTATTTATTTGCTATGTATGGACCCTGACTGTGCTAAGTGCGGGAGGAAAAGGGTACTGTGAGTACACAACCATTCTCCATCCCCTTTTCCGACCGGCTTAATTTTCTTCATAGAATTTATCATTACCTGAAATGTATTTACTTACTGTTTACTTATTTATCATTTTATTGCCTGTCTCACCCTCTGGAATATAAGTTCCATGAGGGCAGATGGTACCATGTATACAAGTAATCAATACTTGCTGAATGAAAGAAAAAGTGAAAGTTATATTGAATTTTATAGACCGAGTCAAACATCTTTTCTGATACATTTTTATGGCTTTGTAGCTTCAGGCTAATTTAACACCAAAAGCCTTTACAGACCTTCCTGCTGTGTTCATGAGAAAATTAACTTAAGAAATTATTCTTATGACTGCCCTCCTTTCAACCCACTACCAACATATTCCTCCATACCATTTGCTCCCCTTCTGTTCAGAAATCCTTCTGTCTCTGATACAAATGAAGCTAAAAGGGAGAGGTGGTCAACTTTGCGTTACTCTCAGCCCTCCTTTCTGAATTACCGATATCTCGATACCTGTTGATTAATTTAATACAATGGTTAAATACTTATTAGCCTTATCTTTACAGCTTCATTCAGTTCACATAGTTGGTTTGAAGTTAAGTGATACCAAACACCTTCTCTCCCACACCTGTTGGGAGATGGGACAGAGGTGAGGGTCAGAGCCATGGCATAAGGACAGTTAGCAATGGTCTCTACCCCAGTCTTTCTGTGGTTTTTAAAATCCCCCACTGCAGTGTTGAGATTCAAATAATTTAACAGCCAGTTCTCTGCCCTAATGACTGTTTCAAGTAAAAAAAAAACAAACAAAAAACACAAAATGATATACCAAAAGATAGTTTATTATTTCATGCATTTAAATACTTAACTGAGAACAATAAAAGAGGTACACAAAACTAGATTAAAAGAGTTTAAAAATATTAGTGAAAAAATATTAAATAATACCTGACAAAAAAACAATAAAATAAAATTATTGTTTAAGGTATTTCCATACTGCTTCTTGATTGGCGTCCTTGCTTGCAATTTTTTCATCTATGGATGAAATGAACATTATTATAGGTGCTTAGAATACACTGTTATGCAGATGAACGTTACAAAAGAGGAAGGAATGTAAATTTGTGATTCCCACATTAAATAGCTGCCCAGGCACCCACCTTAGAGAAAACCCTGATTACAGATGCCATTTTAACAACCGGTTCCCCCAGAGGCAGATTTAACAGCAGGCACACTGGGCACACACCCTGGGCCCTGACTTCTGAAGGGCCTGCAAAACCCCAACTTTACACTTTTTTCCAATATAAGGGGCTCAATATTTTCTTCTGCGCCAGGGGCCTCAACCGACCTTAATCCACCTCTGGGTTCTCCAAACTCAACAAAAAATTAGGTATTGGTTCTGCTGAACTAGTGTGAACCGGCTGAATCCCACCGCTGCTTAAAAATAATAGCATATCGCCTGACCAGGCGGTGGTGCAGTGGATAGAGCATCGGACTGGGATGCGGAAGACCCAGGTTCGAGACCCCGAGGTCGCCAGCTTGAGCACGGGCTCATCTGGTTTGAGCAAAAGCTCACTGGCTTGAGCCCAAGCTTGCTAGCTTGAGCAAGGGGTTACTCTGTCTGCTGAAGACCTGCGGTCAAGGCACACATGAGAAAGCAATCAATGAACAAGTAAGGTGTTGCAACGCGCAACGAAAAACTAATGATTGATGCTTCTCATCTCTCCGTTCCTGTCTGTCTGTCCCTGTCTATCCCTCTGTCTGACTCTCTCTGTCTCTGAAAAAAAAATAGCATATCACATTTGTTCAGCACTAAAAAGTTTACAAAATGCTTTTGACTCCCCATGACCTTACTTAAATCTTACTTAATCTCTTCATTCTCAAACAGTTTATTACTTTCTTTCCTAGGAGAACTAAGGGGAAAACTAAAATAGCAGATGTGAGAAAAGAAAGTTTATAGACAGTGAGTTATAAACTAACTAAATGCTAACTAACACCATAATCATGAGGAAACCAAAGCTGTTTCAATTGGCTTGGTTTCTTCACTCTGAATAGAGTTGATTTATTACCTTGCAAGGCTGTTTTCTTCCTTTGTCTTCTGCTGTCTGTATAATTCATAATTAGTTGTGTTGGAAGGTTGATCTACTCCAAAGGGAATGTAGGTCCCACTTGCCTCTCGGTATAGTTGGTACTTGACTCTGTTTTCTGTGCAAGCTGGAAACTGGCAGCTCCTCATCACGTTCCGCTCTGTCCAGGTCATTTTTTCGTTAGTTTGGCCTTATCATCTGTTAGGGACCTTTTGCTGACTAAGAAATAAATTATTTTTCCCTTATGTTCTAATAGCAATCCTCCAAATTCTTTTCCGTATTTACTGGACCTCAGACTATTTCTAGTTTATCTTGTTGTTATTATTGTTTTTCTGATACTTCCTGTAGTAGCACTTGTTGATTCTCTTTTCATCTTGTATGTGGGCAGCTGATAATCTGTTCTGTCCCTGTCCCCATTATCATGGGTTAACAATTCCACCCACTTTCTTGGATATTAATCACTCAGGTGCCCTGGGGAATTGTCACTTCCCAAAGACATCTCATTACATTTTTTTACCGAGGCCAGCCCAATACCTTAGGGAGCCTGGTAATAATAAAATAACAGCAATTGCCATTATTGAATATTTACTAACATGTAGTGCCAGGCAATTTACATAAGTGATTTTATTTAATCCTCCACACAACCCAGTGAGGTCACATTTGAGCAAGTGAATCAGCAGAGGCTTTACTTGCATGATTATAAATTAAACCACATACAAAAGATAATTACCAGATATGTTGTGGTATATGACTAGCCCTACACACTAAGTTCCCTAAGCTCTCAGGAAACACTTCATAGAGATTGTACTATATGTAGAAAAAACTTACTGAGTGGGGAGAGAGGTAAATCCTGGTGTACATTTACTAAATCTAGATATCTCAAATAAAGCTCATAGTAACATATACTTTTCCATTTATTTGAAAGAGAGAGAAAGATGAAGGGAGAGAGAGAGAGAGATCGACTCACTGTTCTACTTAGTTGTACGCTCACTGGTTGCTTCACAACCTTGGCATGTCAGGATGACACTCTATCCACTGAATTACCTGGCCAGGACAAAATTCATAGTAATATTTCCATGGAAGTCAGTTACATTGGTAGTCTCCAATCAACCACCCCTTCTGGAATTTACACCCGTAGGTAGTCTCTTCCCTTGAATTGTGGCTGGACCTATTGCCTTGTTTTTGTTGTTGTTGTTGTTATTTTTCCCCTGCATTTTTCTGAAGCTGGAAACAGGGAGAGACAGTCAGACAGACTCCCGCATGCACCCGACCGGGATCCACCCGGCACGCCCACCAGGGGGCGAGGCTCTGCCCACCAGGGGGCGATGCTCTGCCCATCCTGGGCGTCGCCATGTTGCGACCAGAGCCACTCTAGCGCCTGAGGCAGAGGCCACAGAGCCATCCCCAGTGCCCGGGCCATCTTTGCTCCAATGGAGCCTTGGCTGCGGGAGGGGAAGAGAGAGACAGAGAGGAAAGCGCGGCGGAGGGGTAGAGAAGCAAATGGGTGCTTCTCCTGTGTGCCCTGGCCGGGAATCGAACTATGGTCCTCCGCACACCAGGCTGACGCTCTACCGCTGAGCCAACCGGCCAGGGCTATTGCCTTGTTTTAAGGAACAGAATATGGCAGAAGCAACACTGTGTCTGTTTCAGGTCAGAGCCTTAAGAATATTTGGCAGCTTCCACTTTTATGCTGTTAGGAGGCCTGGTTCACCATTTGATAAGTTCACGTGGAGAAGGAGAAGCCCAGGGACTAGATGGTGAGAAAGAGGGACCTTGCCTTGCCAGTATCCCAGCTGAATCCGGCCTTCCAAATGTCCCTGGCAGTGTCAGACACGTAAGTGAAGCTATCCTAGAGGTTCCAGCCCCAGCTGCCATCTGACTACAGCCATGTGAAAACCCCAAATGAGGCCAGCAAAACTGACCAGCGGAGCACCAATCAGTCAACCCACGCAATCATGAGAAATAATAAATAATAAATAAATAAATAAAAACATTGTCTTAAGCCACTCAATTCTGGAGTGGTTTATTAAGCAGTAATAGATAACCAAAACACTACTGATATTAATAATGTTAAAGGTTATGTTTGGTTTGGAATCCAATTGGATAATATTAAGTCAAAGGGGCTTAAGAATACCAGAATCTTACCTTAAACCATAGCCAAACCCCCGGTTCAAGGTCTAGAGGGAGAAATTTACACAGGAGACAGTGGCAAAGGAAAACAAATAACACTTGAACTTTGGCTAGGCTCATACTTTCTGATAAGGTGGTCCGAGGTCACATGCCTAGAGCTGGAGGCTTACAAGGCCTTTTCCAGGGGTAAAATTAAAAATATTTAACTACCATGACAGCCGCAAGGCTGCCTAATCAAAATGGACACTGACTGAACCAGGCTGTACCTTCACAGTGGAACTACACCCTGAGAGCCCGCCTGAGTTGGAGTGTCACTCAGTCCTCACGGGGACAAAGAGAGAAAAACCCAGAGGGACCCATACCCACGCGCACGATCCAAGCACATTGTGCATGATCCTGACTGCTAGGAAAATGGCCCGGTCAATGTCTTGGAATCTCACCAACCAGATTAGCCATTTCCCTCACGATGATAGGGAAAACATGAAGGGTGTTAAGGAAGAAACTCTAGACATGTCTCTTTCCTTAGTCCAGCGGTTCTCAACCTGTGGGTCGCGACCCCGGCGGAGGTGTTTTGGTCATTCGACCCCCGCCAGGGTCGCGACCCACAGGTTGAGAACCGCTACCCTAGTCCCTTTACATATTATCTCATTTAATACTCACAGAAACTCTGAATGGTAGGTATTTTTCTTCCCATGTTACCTATGAAAAAATTAAATATTAGAGAGGTTGAGTAACTTGTTTGAGGTCACACAGTAACTATTAGGAATCACAGGGGTGGGTTGGGGAAGCTGATATTTGAGTGTGGCACACAGTGAAGTCACTCACAATGTCATCTCAGTTGTTTTTTGTTCAAGTGAAAAACAGTCAAATGAAAGTGCTATACCGTTAGAGGCACCCAAAGAAACAGGGCTCAAAGTAGCCCTTTTTTGTGGCTTCATTGTGGAACAGGTGGGAGGAAGGCATCTCTCTCCACTTCATCAGAGAAGAAGCTGTACACCAGCTGTGGTTGGTGATATGAGTCGGTGAATAGCGGTTCAGAAATGCATGTGAGACCTCCACCCACCACACATCCTTGAGAGATACAGGTGGGACCTGAGCTTCCAATGAGCTCCTTGTTAAGGCTGCTACCACCATATTATACAGTGGCCTGGAGAAACGCATGTCACAGAAACATTACATCTCTGCCAGAAAACTCTATATTTGTCCCACCCCCACATTCTCCATTCAAGTTCCCAGAAGTTTGCAATTATCCACGAAAGACATTTCCAGACAAGGCTTACTCAGCTTTGGTTTTCAGTAGACAGAGATTAATTTTGTCTTGTTTTGTTTTGTTTTTCATTTCTCTGAACTTGGATAACCATTTTCATTCCACACCAGGCTGGTGTATAGAGGCCAGTCATGACCCACACCCCTGTTCCCATGCCCTCTTCACCTGCTTCTGTCTTTCTCTCCTCACCCTGGATCCTCAGCCTCCTATGCCAATTTGATACCTGCATCTCTTTCTTCGTGTCAACCGCACTTCTTTCTCCACTGGCTTCCACCTTCTCCTGCAGGCTGCTCCTCTCACCCAGTTCTCAGTTGTACTGACTCCTCTGGTTGGGTATCTTCTATTGACTTCGCTGAGACTCCTCATACTAAGCCCAGTACTGCAGAATTCTACCAGCCAGATGTACCTGGGTGGCCTGTATTGTCCAAGCCCGGTGCCTTGGGAAAGAAAACGACCTGACAAAAACAGCGGCAAAGAAGAGGGGAGAGTTGCTCTTAACCTGCACTTACTTGCTTGAATATCAGCCAAATTTTTGCCTGCCTGCTTCTGTATCCCTTTCCTTCTGGCTTCAGGAGATTTAGGAAAGATAAAGAAATCCTTGGTTACAAGAACTTAAGAAAACTCTTTGGCAGTGTAGTAAAACTGAACATATGCATATACTTTTACCAAACGATTCAACTCCTAGATACATTCCCAACAGAAATGTTTATATACGTTCACCAAAGATATGTACAAGAAGGTTCATAGCAGGACCATTTATAATAGCTAAAAACTGGAAGCAATCCAAATGTTCAACAGCAGTAGAACAGCTTAAGATTAGTATATTCAAATACTCCTCTATATAATAATGAAAAACAGACTACTGCTATGTACAACAACATGAATAAATCTTGCAGATACAATGTTAACCTCAAAAAAGTCACACAAAAGAATATATAATGCCTGACCAGGCAGTGGCACAGTGGATAGAGCATCAGACTGGGATGTGAAGGACCCAGGTTCGAAACCCTGAGGTCATCAGCTTGAGCGTGGGCTCATATGGTTTGAGCAAAGCTCATCAGCTTGGACCCAAGGTCACTGGCTTAAGCAAGGGGTCACTTGGTCAGCTGAAGCCCCCCAATCAAGGCACATATGAAAAAGCAATCAATGAACAGCTAAGGTGCTGCAACGAAGAATTGATGCTTCTCATCTCTCTCCCTTCCTGTCTGTTCCTATCGTCCCTATCTGTCCCTCTCTCTGTCTCTCTCTGTCTCTGTCACAAAAAAAGAATATATAATATTTATTCCATTTATATAAAATTCTAAAACAGGCAAAACTAATCTACATTGTTAAAAGTCAGAATGGTGGTTACCATATGGAGTGGTTACCAGGTGGAGACATGAGAGGCCTGGATACTGATAATGTTTTGTTTCTTAATCTGGATACTGATTAAAGTAGTGTGCTCACTTTGCAAAAATGCATCCAGCTGTACACTTGTGATTCATGTACTTTCCTATATATGGTATATGTGAGAAAAGGGAATGAAAGAAAGAAAAATGTCCTTGCTTTCTCCTGAAAATGTAGTTACAAAGGACACACAAGTTTTGTGGCTGGGTAAATAGGTTTTCTTGTGTTCTTACTGGTCATTTTGGGAAACCCTAACAATTCCTGTTAAACTATAAAAGCTATAGATTCCTCCCTACCATGGTATTTGGCAGGACATGATCAGTGATATGGCACACAGCCAACACAATATAGTACTCCGCTTCTTGGTTTCCAGGTGGAATGGAAGAAATATCGCTGTAGGCCTAGCTCTGCGAAAAATTCAGGAGCTATTCTGGAATAAATTAACCAGATTGGCTGGATGAGACAGCTTGCAGGCTGCGAGGCATAGGGCTACAACAAATCTGAACACTGTCAAGGGTTAAAGCTGGAATAGAGGACCAAGGAGATTATCTTAGTGAGTTACTTAGCCAAAGAGACTGGGCGGAGCAGCACGCACTAGGTATAGGACAATGGAATGTAAATGGAGACCATCAAGACAGTACAAGTGGTTTTGGTAGAAAATGGAGCATAGAAATGAGCAATCACAGGCTTTCTATAGGACCTTTACATTTTGGTGGATTGGGAGAGAACTACAGAAGGGCTGAGCTGTTTTATTTATTTATTTTTATTTATTTATTTTTGTGACAGAGACAGAGAGAGGGACAGATAGGGACAGACAGACAGGAAGGGAGAGAAATGAGAAGCATCAATTCTTTGATGCAGCACTTTAGTTGCTCATTGATTGCTTTCTCATACGTGCCTTGACCGGGGGGCTACAGCAGACCAAGTGACCCCTTCCTCAAGCCAGTGACCTTGGGTTCAAGCTGGTGAGCCTTGCTCAAACCAGATGAGTCTGTGCTCAAGCTGGAAACCTTGGGGTTTTGAACCTGGGTCTTCTGCGTCCCAGTCTGACGCTCTATCCATTGCGCCACTGCCTGCTCAGGACGGCTGGGCTGTTTTAGAAAAAATATTCCAGGCCCTGACCGGTTGCCTCAGCGGTAGAGCATCGGCCTGGCGTGCGGGGGACCCAGGTTCGATTCCAGGCCAGGGCACATAGAAGAGGCGCCCATTTGCTTCTCCACCCCCCCCCTCCTTCCTCTCTGTCTCTCTCTTCCCCTCCCACAGCCAAGGCTCCATTGGAGCAAAGATGGCCCGGGCGCTGGGGATGGCTCCTTGGCCTCTGCCCCAGGCGCTGAAGTGGCTCTGGTCGCGGCAGGGCAACGCCCTGGAGGGGCAGAGCATCGCCCCCTGGTGGGCAGAGCATCGCCCCTGGTGGGCGTGCCGGGTGGATCCCGGTTGGGCGCATGTGGGAGTCTGTCTGACTGTCTCTCCCTGTTTCCAGCTTCAGAAAAATACAAAAAAAAAAAAAAAAAAAAAAAAAATTTCCATACTTTTCCTACTACTCGACCCAGACTTGCTCTCTGGGCTCTTTATTTTGGTGACATCCTCACTCATATCCTACCTCCAGGCCCTTCTTCTGAATTCTAGGACTTTGGCTTCTATGACCTGGGTATCTTCCATTGTATTGGGTAAGAAATTCCACTCTTTAGCCAAAAACCTCCTGCCCCAGACATCTGATTCTCCCAATCCCTCATCAGTCAACCATAACCCTCACTTTCAGTTAACGTCACCCACTAGGGTGGGGATCCCAGATAGAAAGGACAAAAGCAGATGGAACAAAACAAGCCTGTCACCTTAGAACTCAAGATTATTTCTCTGCTGCTGGAGCCACTATATCTTCTCTGATACTCTGTCTCTGCACCAGTCTGTTCCCATTCAGACTGTGTTATTGTACTTGGCAAACCCATGAAAGTTGGCATGGGAATCTTATAATAAGGTCCACTCATGCCTGTCTTTCACCTCGGGAATTCCTTCAGGCAATAGTTCTTCCTGTCCTCTTTGCTTCTACTTACTCACGGGCTCCCCTTATTTTCCCACCCATCTTGGTTCTATACCTTGGCACCTCTCTAAGGACAGTGAGGGCAATAGGTACTCTAGTCTGGTCCCTCTAGGATGCTACTCAGCTTGGCCACCTTTGTCCCATTTTATCCTATAAGGAACAAGTAATCAAAATTCCCTTTGTTCTAAAGTATTTCTTGTTGATTACCTGGCTATTTCATATTTCAAACTAAGATCTGAACTAATAGCAGCAATAAAAGGTAAGGGAAGTCTGCATTTTGGAAACTGATCAAACGATGTTGAATTCCTGGATCTTTCTAGCACCTACTGTACTTGCTAGGAGACTTTGGACAAGTTACTTGACTTTTCTAAACCTCAGTTTCCTCATCTGTAAAATAGTGATGTAGTTTTGGAGAGTTGTTGGAAAGATTAAGTAATATAGGCCCTGGCCAGTTGGCTCAGCGGTAGAGCGTCAGCCTGGTGAGCAGAAGTCCCCGGTTTGATTCCCGGCCAGGGAACACAGGAGAAGCGCCCATCTGCTTCTCCACCCCTCCCCCTCTCCTTCCTCTCTGTCTCTCTCTTCCCCTCCCGCAGCGAAGCTCCATTGGAGCAAAGATGGCCCCGGGCACTGAGGACAGCTCTGTGGCCTCTGCCTCAGGTGCTAGAGTGGCTCTGGATGCAACAGAGCGACACCCCAGAGGGGCAGAGCATCGCCCCCTGGTGGGCATGCCGGGTAGATCCCGGTCGGGCGCATGTGGGAATCTGTTTGACTGCCTCCCCATTTCCAGCTTTGGAAAAATGGAAAAAAAAAAAGTAATATTATGTGAGGATAACATCTGCCTCAAATAAACTACTTAATAGATGCTGGTTGTTATTGTCAGAAGATTTGTTATAAAAATAGTCATTATCCACCTTCCTAGTTACTGAAAGATATTAAGGAGTTCAGCTGATCTAAAAAATATGCATTTTCTGAGAAGTACACACATAAATCCCTCCCTATGAGTATCCACCAGATAAGCTTATAAACAATAAGCTCTGCAAAGAATCACATTCTGAGGTATAGAAGAATGCAATTCAAGAATACAAATTAGCCTGACCAGGCAGTGGTGCAGTAAATAGAGCATTGGACTGGGATGCAGAGGACCCAGGTTCTAGACCCCGAGGTCACCAGCTTGAGCACGGCCTTATCTGGTTTGAGCAAAAACTCACCAGCTTGGACCCAAGGTTGCTGCCTTGAGCAAGGGGTTACTTGTTCTGCTGTAGCCCCACAGTCAAGGCACATATGAGAAAGCAATCAATGAACAACTAAGGTGTCGCAAAGAAAAACTGATGATTGATTCTTCTCATTTCTCTCTCCGTTTCTTTCTGTCCCTATCTATTCCTCTCTCTGACTCTCTCTCTGTCTCTGAAAAAAAAACAAAAAACAAATTAAGCCCTGGCCGGGTAGCTCAATTGGTGAGAACATCATCCTGATATGGCAAGGTTGCAGGTTCAGTTCCTGGACAGGGCACATATAATAATCAATCAATGAATGCATAAATGGGTAGAACAACAAATTGATGTTTCTCTCTCTCCCTCTCTTCCTCTCTCTCTAAAATAAATAAATAAATTTTAATTAAAAGGAATACAAATTAGGCACTAAAATCACATTATGCATAGAAAAACACAAATACTAAAAATCATAGTCACTAGATATTACTGGCTTTAGACTGTGGAAGGGCCTATGGGAAGCTGGTTGCAAAGTGGTAAATGTTCAGTCTACCCATACAGAATTCTAGAAAGAAATGGTATTCATATCGACTATGGCAGCAGGCTGAGAGTATGAGAGAACAAGGCCACAACGAGAATTGCAAGGGTTTGGGCAGCAATAAGACAAACGCCAATTAATCAACAGAAATCAACGGTGAGTAAATAAATATCAGAGGGCAGAACAAGATAGGATGACCAAAGTACATGCAAACAGTCTGCAGGGAGGAGAGCTGCTGGTTAAACAGCTGGCCTCAGAGAGTGTCGCAGGAAATGTGGAAGAGGCAGAGTTGAAGGGAGAACAGACCCAACAGTGAAGGACACTCAGTACAGGAGGAACATGCTCTCTTGGCCGCAGCAGCCATTATGGTTTTCTCACCCTGGTGACAAAGTTAAACTTAACAAGGCTCTCTGGAAAAGGATTTCAGGGCTGTCCTTGCTGGCTTCTTAGATGCAGGTGTATCTGAGTCTCACTGATGGAAAGAAAGGACGCGCCCTGGCCAGTTGGCTCAGCGGTAGAGCGTCCGCCTGGCGTGCAGGGGACCCGGGTTCGATTCCCGGCCAGGGCACATAGGAGAAGCACCCATTTGCTTCTCCACCCCCTCCCCTCCTTCCTCTCTGTCTCTCTCTTGCCCTCCCACAGCCAAGGCTCCATTGGAGCAAAGATGGCCCAGGCGCTGGGATGGCTCCTTGGCCTCTGCCCCAGGCGCTAGAGTGGCTCTGGTCGCGGCAGAGCGACCCCCCCCAGGGGCAGAGCATCGCCCCCTGGTGGGCAGAGCTTTGCCCCTGGTGGGCGTGCCGGGTGGATCCCAGTCGGGCGCATGCGGGAGTCTGACTGTCTCTCCCTGTTTCCAGCTTCAGAAAAAAAAAAAAAAAAAAGAAAGAGAGGACGCGACTGGAGCATGAATCTGATCAGTACGACCCAGAGTTGTTGTATCCAATAAAAAAATGGGAAGAGGACATGAATGGACACTTCTCCCAAGAAGAAATACAAATGGCCAATAGATATAGAAAAAGATGCTCATCTTCACTATCTATTAGAGAAATGTAAATCAAAACTACAATGAGATACCACCTCACACCTGTTAGATTAGTTATTATCAACAAGACAGCTCCAAGTGTTGGAGAGGTTGTGGAGAAAAAGGAACCCTCATACACTGTTGGTGGGAATGTAAAGTAGTACAACCATTATGGAAGAAAGTTTGGTGGTTCCTCAAAAAAATTAAGAATAGAACTACCATATGACCCAGCAATCCCTTTACTGGGAATATACCCCCATAACTCAAAAACATTGGTACGTAAAGACACATGCAGCCCCATGTTCATCGCAGCATTGTTCACGGTTGTCAAGACATGGAAACAACCAAAAAGCCCTTCAATAGAGGATTGGATAAAGAAGACATGGTACATATATACTATGGAATACTACTCAGCCATAAGAAATGATGACATAGTATCATTTATGACAACATGGATGGACCTTGATAACATTATACTGAGTGAAATAAGTAAATCAGAAAAAACTAAGAACTGTATGATTCCATACATAGGTGGGACACAAAATTGAGACTCATGGACATAGATAAGAGTGCAGTGGTTACCAGGAGAGGGGAAGGGAGGAGAGGGAGGGGGTGGGGGGAGGGAAGGGGCATAAAGAAAACCAAATAAAAGGTGACAGAGGACTATTTGACTTTGGGTGATGGGTATACAACATAATCGAATGTCAAAATGATTTGGTAATGTTTTCTCTAAATCTATGTACTCTAGTTGACCAATGTCACTCCATTAAAAATTGTCTAAATAAAATTAATTGTCTAAATAAAAGTTTATGTGAAACATAGACTCATAGATACATAGAACAAACTAAACTGATAGTTGCCAAGTGAGAGAAGGGTTGGAGGGATGGGTAAAAATGTTGAAGGGATTAGGAAGTACAGATTGGTAGTTACAAATAGTCATGGAGATGTAAAGCACAGCATGGGAAATACAGTCAGTAACATTGTAATAACTATGTATGGTGCCAACTGGGTACTGGAAATATCAGGGGCACACTTTGTAAAGTGTATGATTCTCTAACCTCTATGCTATACACATGAAACTAATACCAAATAATACTGAATGGAAACTGTAATTGAAACATTTTAAAACTTTAAAATAAGAACAAATCGGCAGTTACAAAATAGTCATGGGAATATCAAGTACAGCATAGGGAATATAGTCAATAATATTGTAATAACTATGCATGATGTCGGGGTACACTTGACTTATTGGGAGGATTGCTTAGCAAGTTAAATTAATGTCTATGAACTATGCTATACACCTGAAACTAATATAATATCGAATGTCAACTGTAATTAAAATGTTTTATTTTTAAAAAATTTTAAAAAGTTGGTGGAAAGATGAACTGAGACACACATACACACACACACACACACACACACACACACACACACACACACCTCACTGTGCCTGGCACACAGAAGCTAATGGCAATCAGTAAATGGTCATTCTCTTTCCTTCCTGCTGATATTTAGCAGACAAAGCTAAACCTTATTTTTTATTGCAAGGTTCCCGCCATCTAACAACCAACTTGGACTTTTAGACATACTTGACTACTATCTTGATCCTCTGTTCTTATAAGAACATAAAAAGATTTGTAACTACAGTGTGTAACTACAGGATAATTACCCACCCCCCACAAATGTTCATGTCCTAATCCCTGTAACCTGTGAATACCTTACTTTACTTGGCAAAAGGGATTTTGCCGATGTGATTAAGGTTAAGAACCTTGAAATGAGGAGATTATTCTGGATTATACAAGGGGCCCAGACATAATCACATGAGTCCTTAAATGCAGCAGACTTTTTCCAGCTGAGGTCAATCAGAAGATGTGACACAAAGAGGACTGACTTTGCCATTGTTGGCTTTGAAGATGGAAGAAGGGTAGCATGAGCCCAGGAATGCAGGCATCCGATAGGAGCTGGAAACGGCTGCCGAAGATTCTCCCCAAGGGCCTCCACAAGCGAATAAATCCCTGCTCACGTCTCGATTTTAGCTTAGTGAGGCTCCTGTTGAACTTCTAACTGACAGAGCTTTAAGATGATAACTTTGTGTCATTTAAGCCACTAAAGACGTGGTCATTTGTTACAGTAGCAACAGAAAACATATATATATATACAGGCACCAAAAATAGCTCAGGTCTACAAGGGTAACTGACAGTACAGCTGTTCAATAACCAATTGATGACTCACAATTATCAAGCAGTAATTATTGATGCTGAGATGATCAAAATGATCTTTATAACTCTTCATTAATATTATTAGAAAATAATACTTCTTTTTTCTTTCTAATCTTCAGGTTTATTTTTTTTTTCTAATCTTCAGTTTTAAAATGCACACATGGCCAAGCAAATTTGGTTGCCCTTGCCCAAGTGTGCTAAGAAAAATGTTTTGTAAGATGGGAGGTGAGGGGAAGGTATGTATATCAGCTCTAGATTGAGCCTAAGCTGTGTTTTCTCTCTGAATTCAAGCATGTCAGGACATCTCCAGATGGGCTGGCCACCATTCTGTTCATGGAAATGAACAATGTGCTTCATGGGGAAGAAAGATAACTGGATTCCTGGGAACTCATGTGCTGTCCTCAGGACTCTCCAAAGCTGAGACTCTCATGAAGTGGCAATTCACTCAAGTTAGTAATAAATGGTTTATTGTAAAGGTAGTTATTCATGGAAACTCAGAGAAGGGTGAGCAATCAAGGTCAGGAAGAACAGGAATAGGAGGGCGGCCTGGATTCAAGGCGGTTCTAAGCCCTCAGCCACACATTTTGTGAGCTGTTACTTGTAAGTGACTCAGCTACTCCCTGTGTGTCTGCCACACTCTCCACGCACTAGTGCTTGGCTTTCTTACCATCCACTCTGGGTCTTTTCTGCCTCATAGGTTCTGCTTACTCATAACTTGGCCTCCTACCCAGACTTAGTCAAATCTTTGACTCATTCAAGTCCCTTCCTGACTTCCCCAAGTTTATTCATGCATTTATTTATTAATTTTAAAAATACCTACTGAGCACCTACTCTATGCCTCCATGCAGTTTATTGTCTAGCCAGAGGGAGAAACATTAATCTGATAACCACAGAAGTACTTCAGGTGCATTCTGATCACCTTAGTTTATTTGTTCATCAGGACTTGGGATTCGTTGCTGGACACCCCGTGAACGGGCTGCCTCCTGGAGCAGCAGCAATAGACTGTCATGTTTATTACCATATGACCCTCCCTCTCTCCCAGTGTCCAGATAGAACTGATGTCATGTTTATTACCATATGACCCTCCCTCTCTCCCAGTGTCCAGATAGAACTGGTTGGACTAATGGTTGGCATTTGACTAAAATTAATACATTGACTGACCTGCAAACTGTAGTTTAACTCAAATTAAAATGCTTCTCTTAGAAGGAAGAAATACAGCAGAATGAACATTATATAGAATTGACGTATTTCCCGTAAAGGAATAAACCTTACAATCCAGAGCAGTAATCTGAATGTGGAAGAGGGAATTGGGGGGTTGGCAACAGTGGGGACGGGAGTCAACTGTATGGGGAAGGATAGTAACTAAACTTCTTTTCAGAAAGATCACTTTGTAGTGTAGACAGATGTCAAATTATTATGTTGAACCCCCCAAACTTACATAATAATAAAAACAATAAATGTGGAAGGACTTCATTCATAGAGAACTTTCTCACTCATGAGATGGAAAATTAGAGGGCACTTGTTTGAGTCCAGGACTCTGAGTCGGGAGCAGGACATAGAGCAGGGGTGGTTTTGAACACAGCATAGGGCAGAGTTTATTATTCAAATGATGACCAGAGCAAGACTTGGTGAAACTCTGCCAAGTTCCTTGCAGGAAGATATTATAATAGGGGTAAATCAGTTATAGTTTCCATGAGGTTTGCTTCCCAGGACTGGCTGGGAGAAGTGGCAAGAGCAAGAGGATTCTCTGGGACAGCCCTTTGCCTGGGTTTAAGTGCCATGGGTTTCAACATAGCACTGGCTCTTAGGCCTGACTCAGGGTCATTGTGTTTACCTTAGGGAGTTCTCAGTGCAGCGTGTAAACAAGCCATGGTACGCAAAGGCATCAAGGCACAGCTCTAGCACACGTCCTCGTGTTTTCCTGCTGCAGCCCACAGATAGGAGTTCATGTGGAGAAAGCCACAATGACAGTCCCCTACTATGTTGATTCTGGGCTGGGAACAAAGCTGGCATGACTCAATTGGCTGTAGGTGTTGTGTTGTGCTTGTGTTACTGCTGTGGCTGCAAAGGAGTAAGGCCCCAAGGATGTTGAATAGTAATGGCATTCTCTAGAAGGCAGATCGACCAAAGGGTTGGTAGTTCCTGGAGTTTGTGTATTTTGGTTTTTGGAACAGGATGTTGGCACATTTGTTCTGTTGTCTGAAGATAGGCTTTATTTTGCAATAAAAACACACAGAGAACTAAGTTTTCTCTGGGGCCATCTGGTAATGTGTCCAAACCCTGATTTGGAGAGAAGTATTTGGTGTAGGTCCAGAGTTACTTGGGTCGTGGTGATTCGTGCAGGCCCTAGTCATGGTCCAGGAACACGGAAGTAGGGATCCAGGAACTGTAGCTCAGCAAAAACACTGAACTACAAAGTAGATGGGCTAGCATTCATTGTGAAAGCCAAGGGCTGGGGAGGGGCAAGCATGAAAAGTACTTCAGTATCTGGAAGGCTCCCACTTTAAACACCCTTCAGAGGCCATCTGGTTCAGCTTTCTCATGTTACTGGTGTAAATACTAAGGCCCAGAAAAGGGAAGTAACCTGTCCACTTCATTTAGCAGTTGAAGCAATAATAGGACCCATGGGAGGCCCTCCCTTTCAAGCAAGGTCTGGCAGGGAATGATCACGGTCGGCACCAAAAAGTAGGCAATAAAATGCTCTCACGTGAGCACCACATGTACATGCGTGCCGAGAATATGTGTGTCCAGTGGTACCTGGTCGGGTAGTTATAGTGATAGAGAAGTTATGTTTTCTAGGCTGGAATTTATGTGTTCTGGTGATGACAAAGTACAGGGTGTGGCCATAGGAGGCCACTGAAGTGGACTGGAAGGGAAGGTGCTGAATTTGAAAGGTCAAGGAACTCCATGCAGAGCATGTAGTGTTATACGATAAAACTCTTCTATGAACAGATCCTCTACACAGACTGTTGAGTGACATCATTTAATCATCAAGGAGGGCAAGCCAAGAACCTCATGGCCCTTGATTCCCCAACACACACCGAGTACACCACCAGGTCTCGTCAGTACCACCTTTCATCCCTTCTCCTTTTCCTCCATAACCACTCAGGTCTGAGCTACCATCTTCTCCTGCCTGGACTTCTGAGACAGCTCTCTAATGGTTTGCCTGTATTTCCTCTGCCTCCAGTTTACTTTGCTCACAGCAGCGAGTCATTTTACCCCTCACCACCCCCCTTTAAAAAATTAATTAGTGGACTTTATTTTTTAGACCAGTTTTAGGTTTATAAAAAGTGAGCACCTAGCCCTGGCTGGTTGGCTCAGTGGTGGAGTGTTGGCCTGGCGTGCAGGAGTCCCAGGTTCGATTCCCAGCCAGGGCACACAAGAGAAGCGCCCATCTGCTTCTCCACCCCTCCCCCTCTCCTTCCTCTCTGTCTCTCTCTTCCCCTCCCACAGCCAAAGCTCCATTGGAGCAAAGATGGCCCGGGTGCTGGGGATGGCTCTGTGGCCTCTGCCTCAGGCGCTAGAGTGGCTCTGGTCGCAGCAGAGCGACACCCCAGATGGGCAGAGCATCGCCCCCTGGTGGGCGTGCTGGGTGGATCCCGGTTGGGCTCATGCGGGAGTCTGTCTAACTGCCTCCCCGTTTCTGGCTTTGGAAAAAATAAAAAATAAAATAAAATAAAGTTGAGCACCTAGTACTGAGTTTCCTTATACCCCCTCTACTCCCAGTTTCCACTGTTATTGATATCTTGCATTAGCGTGGTACATTTGTTACAATTGTTGAAGCAATGTTAATACATTGTTATTAATTAAAGCCCATAGTTCACTCTGGGGTTTACTTTTGGTGTTGTTACACAGTTCTATAGGTTTTGACAAATGCATATTGTCACGTATCCACCATTATAGTGCCATGCAGAACAGTGTCTCTGTCCTAAAAATGCCTCCCGGCTCCACCTGTTTATCCCTTGCCTGTGTGTGGTCTTTTCCAAATGCTGGTCTTACCCTGTCACTCCCCTCGCTCAGCCTCACCTTGCTCCACTCTCTGTCTAGTTTTCTGTTCCTAATCTTATAGGTCTTGTTTCATTTCCTCAAATCACACTCCATTCTGCCTCAAGTGTTTTTGCTCATGCTGTTTCTTCTGCTTAAAATGTCTCTTTCTACCTCCCAGCCCCACCTCCAGGTCTTATTGTGGTTTGCAATTATGTTGATGTGTATGATTACTGGATTTACTCCTTCTTGACTGTCAGCTCCTCACTGGCAAAGCTGTGACATTCTACCCACAGTACCTGGCATGCAGTAAGTGTGTCATAAATATTTGTTGAATAATATTAATGAATAACCTAATAATTGAATAAAGAGTTTCCCCTGGTTGTGCGGAGCGTGGGAAGAGTAGTGAGGGTCTGCAATGACTTCAGAGGATGTGAGGGAAAGCTGATGGGAAACAAGGATAAGGCTTTACCCAATGGGCTGAGAACACTGCAGGAAATTTATACAATCAGATTGTGTCAAGAGACAGACCTGGATGGGTAGTTATAGTGATGGAGAAGTTATATTTTCTAGGCTGGAATTTATGTGTTCTGGTGATGACAAAGTACAGGGTGTGGCCATAGGAGGCCACTGAAGTGGACTGGAAGGGAGGATGCTGAATTTGAAAGATCAAGGAACTAAGAAGCTGGGCCATTGAGTGGATGGTCCATAGTCAGCAACATCCGCACAGGATGACATGAGACAGGCATTTAATACACGTGAGGGTATAACTAGGTTAGTAGATGACAAGAGAAAATGTGATGAGTTTAATGGCATGGACCTCAGTAGGGCAGAGGTTTTTATGCTCAAATCAAGGAGAAATTGCTTAGAAGGGAGCCGAAGAACGTTGCTAGTGCCTCTCTGTATGTGGGGCATGGAGGAATAAATAGCTTCTACTTGAAAGGACTGCAGGGGAAGTGGTAACCTCAGGGGAAGGCCAGGTTTCAGTTCAGTACAAGGTGGTGGGAGATTAGCTAGGTCTCTGGTTGCATGTAACAGAAATCAACTCTAGCTATCTGTGGTCAGTGGGGAGTGGAGGGCTGGGGGACGTATCTAAGGGTATCTTGGACATATTAAATAAGATAGTAGCCACAAGCCCACAATTATGGGACAGGAGAGGTGCGAAGATACTCCAAAATGTGTCTACTATAGATAGTTGTATAAAGAAGTTGAGGCGGCCCTGGACGGTTGACTCAGCAGTGGAGCATCGGCCTGATGTATGGAAGTCCCAAGTTCAATTCCCAGCCAAGGCACACAGGAGAAGCACCATCTACTTCTCCACCCCTCCCCCTCTCCTTTCTCTCTATCTCTCTCTTCTCCTCCTGCAGCCAAGGCTCCATTGGAGCAAAGTTGGCCTGGTCATTGAGGATGGCTCCCTGGCCTCTGCCTCAAGCACTAGAATGGCTCCGATTGCAGCAGAGCAACGCCCCGGAAGGGCCAAGCATCGCCCCCTAGTGGGTATGCCTGGTGGATCCTGGTCGGGCGAATGACAGACTCCCTGTCAACCTCCCCCTCCCACCACTTCTCACTTCGAAAAAATACAAAAAAAAAAAAAAAAAAGAAGTTGAAGTAGGGGAATTTGTTCACCAACAGACAGGGGTTTGTTCCATAGGACACGAAGAGACATGTCTGGTGGGATGGAGAGAAGCAGAAGTACAAACAAGTATGGGAATTAGAGTGGCTTGTGGGTTCTAAATGCGGATGTCAGGAAAGTGGTATCTAAAATGGTATTGATAGGAAGACCTGAACACACAGTGACCGTGACCCATCTGTCCCACACCAGGTATCTGTCTGCTCCCCGATTCCTCTTCATCCATTGAATTTGAATTTCAGACCTCCCTCATTTCATCCCCTTCCTTTGCCTCAGAACATCTCTTAGATTCTCATTGTGCCAACAAACTATATGTTACTTCCCTCAGAAGCTGCATCCTGGATTAGTAACCTAACACCCAGTGTGTGGGACTAATGCTGACCCAGCCTGCATCCTGAGCCCTGTCAAGTCCCCTCTAGCTTCTAATTTACCACGTTCTAGAGTAAACATTTTTACATGTCTTCTCCTCTTCTAATCTGAGTATCTTCAGAACAGGGATCATTGTTTTGTTCTTGTTTATTTTCCTCCCTTGTAATGGTTAACACATTGCCTGTGTCCTAATTTGTTAGGTGAATGGCTGAATGAATGACTGATTGAGTAAATGGACTTCTTATTTCTCTGTTCCTGTCACCTGGAAATGTTGGACTCCAATAGATGGCCTCTCTGACACAGCTTTTTCATTCTTGCCACCCTTTTCTATGATGATCAATTTCTTAGCCTTTATTCCACACTCGCCAGACATAGACCATCTGCCAGGCTAGACAAATCCAGCTCACGAGACACCCTGTCCTGATTTTTTCCTGGCCTGCCTTCCTCACAGCCTTCCAGTATACGAGCCTGACACACACTGAGTGTTTCCTCCATTTCCTAAAATGACATTCTTCCACATGTGTTGAGTCCCTATCCTGAACCCTTGGTTTAGGGCCAGGATCACCTGGTCCCCACTCCCCAAACTGATCCTTTTCCCACCCTCTCCATCTCTACCATTCTAGCAGAGGGGAAGCCCAGGGTAAGCATATAGAAAGACAGAGCATTTACGTGGCCATGATAGTCACCGAATTCCGGAAAGTGATTACGTTTGGAATTGGAGGGAGATGGGAGAAGATCAGGGATGGCTTTGGGTATTTCAATGTATAGGTGCTATTTTATTTCTGAAGCTGGGTACACAAGCACTCATTATTCTTTATACCATTTCATAATTCTGAAATATTTCCACTGAAAAATTTAGAATTAGAAGTACTCAGCTTTTGCCTTGGTTGAATGCCTGCAGGTGGACCTGAGGTTAGAGACAGCTCTGATGGACTTTTGAAGCTAGGGGGAGTGCTATCGAAAGTTCAGCAGAGAGAGGACAGAAGGGCGGAGGAGGGAGGAGGCTTTCTGGGCTCAGAGCCAACATTTTAGACCACAAAGCTGTAGGTTCATTTGACTGACTAAGAAAGCCTATGAATCTATTGTGTTTACTGGTGAAAACCTCAAAACAGGCAATTCCCAGCTTATAAATTTTGGTTGGTCTGTTGTCTGGAACTGGGAACAAGTTTTCCTATAGAAACAATATTACTAATGGCAGCTCTGCCCAAAGGCCAGCCCACAAAAGCTTACAGAACCCTAATGTATCTAAAATATTGTACTAATAATACTAAAGACCCTGACAACTATTTATAACAGTATTTCTGTGGGAAAATGCATTTGGAGTTTTAATGCCAGTAACATATATTCCTCAGCCCTGTGAGTCCTCTGGACTCTTGACCTTATTCCCATAGAAGCTGATTCTTATCAGAATGGCTCCATACATGGGGGAGGGCATAGCTGCTTTCTGTGGCTACAGGATGCAAGGTGTAGTTCCAAGCAATTCATCTTCACTGAGACGATCCAATCCTCTACCTGTACCCTGGCCTGTGACCTATGTTTAGCCTCCTAAGCATAATATGGAGCCTCTTCTGTGTACATGTTTTGCACACCCTATCACAAGCCAACATTTAAACTCTGTCACATTAGGGACTTCATTTGCAGGTTTCTGGAACATTAGAGGAGACCTCATTTCATAAGAGAAATGGTGTGGAAGACTCTGGGACCAATACCACCCCTGAAACACTGCGAAGGGACAGTCTTTGAACAGGAGGTAGCATGATCAAGAAGAGAATTCACCCTGATTTTGGTCAGAGTAGGATGAAAAATGTGCCTCAAGTGAGGACACTTGTGGCTTTAGCGGGGAGCAGTTTTCCTGAGTGTGATACAGAGGACTGTATTAAGATACTCTTACTTGCAGAGCTCACTTGAAGAACTGAAAACTGAAAGATTCACATGGCATTTTGGGGGCCTAAAAGCAAAACTATCATTTCTCCATAGGTGAAATGCCTGGCCCGTTGGCCAATAACATTGTCATTGTAGGAAACCTTCTCATTATATCCAGAGTCCAGCCACAGTGGCAGAGGACAATGACATGTGGTGGTCTTAATACATGGAGAACTGGTGAGGATTCTGACCTTAGAGGGGCTGCAGAAGCCACTGAAGGGGAGTAAGCACTTCCTGGGACACCCAGCACCAGAGCAACTTCGAACGGTTAGGACTTAGACCTCTAGTACCACACAAGGCTTATTTTGGTAATAGCATTCTAATTGGAAACTACCTTCCCCCAGTGCGTATAGACTTGATGGGACTGTAAATCAAACTGCCTTGTTCTTGCATAGTCAAGGATCTAGGCGAACAGACTTCCCTGGGATGGGATTCTTTTTCTTTTTTTTTTTTTTTTTTAATGTTTTTCATTTATTGATTTCAGAGAGAGAGAAAGAGTGACAGAAACATCTATCTGTTTCTGCATGTGCCCTAACTGGGGATTAAACCAGCAACCTTTACACGTCAGGTCAACACTCTAACCAACAAAGCTGTCTGGCCAGGGCCTGGGATGTGAATTTTAAATGATGTGACCTAAACACCAGATATCTGGTTGGCACCCATTGACTGAGATGCTATGCCCTCAGCCTGTTAAGGACCTCCTGCCACCTAAACCTCTAGAGACGTCCTGGTTCCTGTCCTTCTCTGCAAAGATTCCTCAGCTTTCCATTAGTTCATCAGCTACCTGTTATCCTTCTAAAACATTTATTGTCCACACAAATTCTCCAGTCTGTTTCTCTTGCGCACAGTTGAGGAATTAATACAGACCCTAATGGCAGAACACTGATTAATCCGAACAAATGTGTCACTACAACTTGTAAAGTAACTCTAAGCATAAATTGTCTCAAAGCATAGTTACCGCACATCACCCCGACATACAAAAATGATCATTCGTATCACTGAGAGGTAATGGGCTCTACTTTTACCTCAGAAAGCAAAGGTGGGTAGGTAGAGGGAAGGTTAATATAAACATTACCCTGGAAGCCAGTTACCAATGCCTAGCCCTGCACTATGGTATTTACCATGATGATATAAAGAATCTGATGGTTAGCATGGGTTTGTCTCATTTGTTTACAGTAATAAGTATAGTTATTTATATAAATGGAAAGGTTTTTTTAGTAAAGTAGGCACATTGCAATACCATTCCTTTGTCATTATTTAAAACGACCGAATTAAAATTCACTGTTAGATTAAAAATAACACTGAGACAAGTGTGTCTGAAAATGTGTCTGCTTAATTAAACAAAACAGTTGGCCAAATAAAATGAGGTATGTTTCAATCAACCAGTTGGCATTTTCTATTATCTCCGTGACTTGTAGGCTGGGCGGCTGAGCGTCTCTGAGCAACAGCAGGCTACCTTAACCTGCTGGTGTCTGCTCCTTAGGCTCCTGAGGGGATGTTGCACTTCCCAGTGGAGCACAGGTTTGTGTTCCAGTCTTCAGACTGAAACAATGATGGACGTAAAGGGCCAGACAGCTTTCTCGGGTCTAACTGGTCACTCTCCTACCTGACATGAGGCCACTGCATTTAAACAAATGCATAATGAAAACACTGTGATCAAAAGTTAGAAGAACAGGTAAAAGACAATTCATACAGGTGAAATATAAATGGCTAAAATATGAAAAAATCTATAATTTTATTAGTATTATTTATTAAGGATTTTAACATTTAAGTTAAATAGATAACAGTCTATGCTGGTGAGAATGCAGAGAGAAATATAGATCTAACCAAATTGTCTGTCAAACAATTTGACCTTATATATATCAAGAGTCATAAAACACTAAGGCTCTTTAAACCAATAACTATTTTCAGGAATAGCTTCTAAGGAAATAATCAGAAATATAAACACAGTTTTACTTTTTATTTTTTTAAGACTTTATTTATTCACTTTAAAGAGGGGGGGGAGAGAGAGAAGAGGGTAGAGGAACAGGAAGCATCAACTCCCATATGTGCTTTCACCAGGCAAGCCAGGGTTTCGAACTGACGACCTCAGCATTCCAGGTTAACGCTTTATCCACTGCACCCCCACAGATCAGGCTATGAACATAGGTTTATACACAAAAGATATTTATCATAGTATAATTTATAATTGAAAACAATTTAAATATTTAATAATACATGAAATTCATGACTTCCATATGCAGTCATTAAAAATACTTTTGGTACATAGAGATACTTGAGAAATGATGGTAGAAGAATACCAAATTAATTACATTCATAAACTATATATTTAAAACAAGATTAGGCTCTGGCTGGTAGCTTAGTGGATATAGCATCGGTCCAGCACATGGACATCCTGGGTTCAATTTCTGACCAGGGCATATGGGAGAAGTGACCATCTGCTTCTTCCCCCCTTCCTCTCCCTCCTCTATCCCTCTACCCCTCCTGTAGTCAGTGGCTAGGTTGGTTCAAGTGTGGCCCTGAGTGCTGAGGATAACTCCACTAGAGCACATCAGCGTAAGGCACTAAAAATAGCTCAGTATTCAAGCATCGGCCCAAGATGGGAATGCTGGGTGGATCCCAGTTGGGGCGCATGTGGAAGTCTGCCTCACACTCATTTTAAAAAAAAGAAAGAAAAAAGAAAAGAAATAGAAAATAAAAAAATTAGCAGACCAATTAAAATTGTAAGAATACAAATAATTTTTTGTTTTATTTTTTACATTTGTTGTATTTTCCATATTTTTAAAGTCCAACACATGTGTTTTTTTTTTTTTACCTTGACTCTAGACTTTTAACTAGTAGTGCTTTCATTTATTTCCTACAATTTTATGCCATAATGAATTTTCTGGGGCACAAGAATTGTAGTTTAGATAATAACTGGCAAACCTAGTCAGGCCCCCTTACCCCTCCTTTCTGTAGAAAATAGAAAGAGAAGAATGCAGGAGCTTCCTGGCTTACAAGGACAACTGGGTCACCTAGTCATAGTTTAGCTAATTCCTAGAATTCTCTGAAAGGATACCTGGGGCCACTTGCCACACAGAGCAAAGAAGATAGAACTAATCTGAAAAACTTAGAAAACAACATTTATGTACTTTAATCAAGAATTCCTATACTCGGACTCACCCTCCCATCCTAAAGTCATAGAGTGACTTATACCTCTGGCAAAGGGATCACAAGCCCCTCCTTACCCACCACAACCAGTACGTGATTTTGTATAAAAGCAGGCTCAGAACTGTATGAGGCCCTACATGATTTGGGATTGTGCCCCATGTAGCTAGCCGGCTAATTAATAAACTCCTCAAAATTTTCTTCTGTAATCTCTCTTGGTGTCTCTATGTAACCCGCGGATTAAATTACACTACTTTACAACAATACTTTCAGCAGAGCCCTCCTAGACGGGAGCCTAGACGCTCTGTCAGATGCTCCTGCCCCCTGCTATCTGCATTGGGTCATATCTCTAGGTTTCATCTTTGTTTTACTCCCTTGGCCTTGTTGGACATCTCTACAGGTTCTTCAACTCAAGTCTGATGCTTAATCTCTCTTAACCTTCTTGTCTTGATGTTTTAACAGTTTCCTGCTTCTCCAGCCAGATCTCTTTGAGATATGGTTGAGACTTCAAACTAGTCCAAGCACACACACAGAGTTCCTGCAGCTCTCTGGGTCTTCTTTCCTTAGGTTTCCAGGGTCATACGGGGCATGGCACCTCCGATAAGCCAGTAAGGCACATTTTTTTTCCCCCTCTTTCCTCTCCCTCTCTCAGTTAGCTCTCCATTAACAGCTTCCTCAGCCAGTTAAGTTCTAAGAGCCAGCTCCCCATCCTAACCATCTGGCACCCTCCGGTGGCCACGAGTGGTTGTGACTTGGCTGGTAATGAGTTTCAGAGCTACATCCTACTCGGTATCCCCAGGCCCGTTAGCACCCTCCAGTGACAGTTAATAGGAACTGCTATCAGAATCTACTAGCAGATCTTGGCAAGATGTCCTATTGCCTTGTTCCTTGCAAATTCACCTCCTGCAACTTGCTGATGGAGAAATTCACAAAAGGCCCTGTCTCCCATTTTCTTGCAAATGTATTTGTATCAATATATCCTAAGATCTACATTCTCTAAGGAAAAACCTTCTCTGGTTTTTGCATTTGGCGGGGAAGTAATAATAAATACTAACTTAATTGAGTGCCAGATGCTGAGCTAAATGCTTTACATACATTATTACGTATAAGCTTCACAACACTGGGCTGTAGGCACCTATTTTTAATCTCCATTTTACAGAGGAGGAAACAGGCTTACGTTCCAAGTTAAGCTTAAAGGTCAAGATCTCTCTGCTAGTTGATGGTTAACTTTAGATTCAAAACCAACCCTCCTGCTTTGGAGCCCATGTCTCTGTAGAAAATTGGGATACCCAGAGGCCATGTTTCCTATTGTGTAGAAGTTAGTCTTTAGCAAGACAAAAGAGTAAAAAATGTATATAGAGAAGCAGAGACTAGACCAAGAACTGGAGTTCGAACAGGGCTTGAGTCCTTGGCTCCAGTTGTTCCTGAGGCCAGGAGCATTCTCATCCTTTTTCAAACTTGGTTGTTTCATCAGATACTTAAGTCCTTCTAACAAACTCCCCTTTCAAGTCAGTTTGATGTGGCTTTTTGCCACTCACAATTCAGGAGTCCTACTAAAACAGGAAACAAGTAGGGCTCTTTTGAAGATGGTATAGGTCTTACCACCTAGAGCAGCTTACAGAATACACATGACTTGTGTGATTCACACTGGGTTATTTTGGTTAAAAGAAACAGAGACTGAGTCAACTTTCTAGAGACAAGTTACTCATTACTCAGAGACAAGTCAAAAGGACAGTTTATAGAAAAAAATATGTGCACTAAAACCTGAGAAAACTGAACCACAAGGCCTCAGGAAGAGTTAAAAGTGCAGCAGTAGCAAGAGGAAACAGTCACTCCCTCATCTCCCTCAGGGCTTTTTGACCTCTCTGTGAATCAGCACCTCTCTCTCTGGACTTGCCTTCTCAGCTTACTCTCTTGCACCTGGCTGCAAAAGTGGCCACTCTAGCCCCTGCACTTCTATGGCCTTCCAGTTCCAACATTAACAAAACTGTAGCTTCCCTTTGTGTTTCTTCTTTCCTTCCTTCCTTCCTTCCTTCCTTCCTTCCTTCCTTCCTTCCTTCCTTCCTTCCTTTTTTTCTCTTTCTTTCTTTTTTGAGAAAGATAGAGGGACAGACAAAAAGAAAAAGAGATGAGAAGCATCAATTCTTCATTGTGGCACCTTAATTGTTCATTGACTGCTTTCTCATACGTGCCTTGACTGAGGGGCTCCAGCAGAGTGAGTGACCCTTTGCTTAAGCCAGCAACCTTTGGGTTAAGCCAGAGACCATGGGGTCATGTCTATGATTCCATACTCAAGCCAGCGATCCTGAGCTCAAGCTGGATAAGCCTGTGCTCAAGCTGGATAAGCACATGCTTAAGCCGGCAACCTTGGAGTTTAAAACCTGGGTCCTGTGCATCCCAGTTCAATGCTCTATCCACTGCACCACTGCCTGGTCAGGCCTCTTTGTTTCTTATTGCAGGTTCCCAAGAGAGAAGATTTGACTTCTGCTTTTCTTTTTAAACCAAAGCACATGAGACATAGGTCACTGGGTAGAATTTATGGTCACTCCCTTGGACCAGGTGTCCAATTAGTTGTGGTCATGGTCATGTGGACTACTGACAACTCAGTGAGGTCAGTGGGAGGGATTTTACTAGAAAGGGGTGTGAGCAGGCCATTAATAATTGGTATCTCTAATCAAGCCCACTTAAATGTAATTTGAACTCTTGCCAATAACAATAATTAAACACACTGCAAACAAGGGCAACCCATTCACCAAAGACCCTCTCTATTATCTCAAGTTGGCAAAAGTTGTAAGTTTGTGTGCTATCTACCTCAAAGTGCACCTTCAAGTTTCCAGCCCTGCCTGCACCTGCCCTAAGCACTCTGCAGTGAGCCAGACCACTCCACTCTTGGGAGTCTATTAATTTTTTTCTTTCCTTAACCACACTAAAGACTTTGCTTAGTAAAGCATTTTGAAGATTTAGAAAGTGACTGATCAGTCTGCTTAGGATTTATATCCCAAACAGATGTGCCAAGAAGTTATAGGAACCAAACTGCTGTTCTGTGAGCAGAATAATATAGTAATGTGCCTTTTAGTAGTTTCGATTACACAGCTGTACAAATTGCAGTGGAGGCTTGTCTTCAGAGCTAAAGTTGCTTTTATCAAACTCACATCACTTCCTTAGGGCAGAGGTTTTAACACAGCAGGTATCACCTGACCAGGCGGTGGTGCAGTGGATAGAACTTCAGACTGGGACGCGGAGGACTTGGGTTCGAAACTCCGAGGTCTCAGGCTTGAGCATGGGCTCATCTGGTTTGAGCAAGACTCACTAGCTTGAGCCCAAGGTTGCTGGCTTGATCAAGGGGTCACTCGCTCTGCTGTAGGCCCCTGGTCAAAGCACATATGAGAAGCAATCAATGAACAACTAAGGTGCTGCAACTATGAGTTGATGCTTCTCACCTCTCTCCCTTCCTGTCTGTCTGTTCCTATCTGTCCCTCTCTGTCTGTCTCTGTCACAAAAAATAAAAATAAAATAAAATAATAAAAACAAAAATATGAAATAGATAAAAAAAAAAAAAAGCCATAGCAGGCATCTCGTGGGGCATGTATCCTTGCACAATATTTCTCATTATTTGAGAGAAAAATCATTCAGGAAATTAAGATATTGTGGTACTTAACTTACCTTGAGGAATGCTCTGCCCTTTATCAAAATAACTGAACTAGGCCATTTCAAGAAGAAAATAAAGAGCCCCTAAATCTTAATGGTACCATCATCTTAAACTTTTAGTCTCTGGGAATCTCAGTTTCTTCAACTGTTAAATTGAACATTAGTACCTATCTTATAGTGATGTTGTAAGGAGCCAATGAGAGCTTTATGAAGAGCTTAGCAAACTGCCAAACATAGTAAGTGCTCAATAAACGTTATAGTTACTATAATTTTTATTACATTTTGTTTCTCACCTATTTTTCAAGGTGTGCTTTAGCACAGTTTCTCATTTTATTCTTACAACTTGTGGGTAGGTATGGTGATAAGTATAGTATGGTGATTTTATAGTACAACAAACTGAAACAGAGTGGTTGATAACTTATCAGAGATAAATGACTTTCCCAAGGTAACACAGACAATAATTCACATCTTTGACTTCCAACTGGGTGTTCTTCCTGCACAGAACTTCAGTTCTATGATAGGGACTTTAGTGAAATAAAAAACTTAGTATTATATTAAAGGAAGAATCTTCCACACCTTTCGTCCAAGAATTGTTACTCACCTAGATACAGTGTAGGCATCCATTTTTTTAGCAACATGGAGAGTTAGGTAAACTGAAGGGCCCATTAGCTCTGAGACAACTAAATCCTGACTTGAATCAAAACTAACATGCACTTGGCCCTGGCCGGTTGGCTCAGTGGAAGAGCGTCAGCCTGGCGTGCAGAAGTCCTGGGTTCGATTCCCAGCCAGGGCACACAGGAGAAGCGCCCATCTGCTTCTCCACCCCTCCCCCTCTCCTTCCTCTCTGTCTCTCTCTTCCCCTCCCGCAGCCGAGGCTCCATTGGAGCAAAGATGGCCCGGGCACTGGGGATGGCTCCTTGGCCTCTGCCCCAGGCACTAGAGAGGCTCTGGTCGCAACAGAGCGACGCCCCAGATGGGCAGAGCATCGCCCCCTGGTGGGCGTGCCGGGTGGATCCCGGTCGGGTGCATGCGGGAGTCTGTCTGACTGTCTCTCCCCGTTTCCAGCTTCAGAAAAATACAAAAAACAAACAAACAAAAAAAAACCTAACATGCACTTAAAGTTTTGCTGCAGGCTGATCAGGCAGTGGTGCAGTGGATAGAGCAGGGGTCGGGAACCTATGGCTCACGAGCCAGGTGTGGCTCTTTTGATGGCTGCATCTGGCATGCAGACAAATCTTTTTTTTTTTTCCTTTTTTTTTTTTTAAATAATTTTATTTTTTTAATGGGGCGACATCAATAAATCAGGATACATATATTCAAAGATAACAAGTCCAGGTTACCTTACCTTGTCGTTCAATTATGTTGCATATCCATCACCCAAAGTCAGATTGTCCTCTGTCACCTTCTATCTAGTTTTCTTTGTGCCCCTCCCCCTCCCCCTTTCCCTCTCCCTTTCCTCCCTCCCCCCGTAACCACCACACTCTTATCAATGGCTCTTAGTTTCACTTTTATGTCCCACCTACATATGGAATAATGCAGTTCCTGGCTTTTTCTGATTTACTCATTTCACTTTGTATAATGTTATCAAGATCCCACCATTTTGCCCTGGCCGGTTGGCTCAGCGGTAGAGCGTCAGCCTAGCGTGCGGAGGACCCGAGTTCGAATCCCGGCCAGGGCACATAGGAGAAGCGCCCATTTGCTTCTCCACCCCTCTGCCGTGCTTTCCTCTCTGTCTCTCTCTTCCCCGCAGCCAAGGCTCCATTGGAGCAAAGATGGTCCGGGCGCTGGGGATGGCTCTGTGGCCTCTGCCTCAGGCGCTAGAGTGGCTCTGGTTGCAACATGGCGACACCCAGGATGGGCAGAGCATCGCCCCCTGGTGGGCAGAGCGTTGCCCCATGGTGGGCGTGCCGGGTGGATCCCGGTGGGGCGCATGCAGGAGTCTGTCTGACTGTCTCTCCCTGTTTCCAGCTTCAGAAAAATGAAAAAAAGAAAAAAAAAAAGAAAAGATCCCACCATTTTGCTGTAAATGATCCGATGTCATCATTTCTTATGGCTGAGTAGTATTCCATAGTGTATATGTGCCACATCTTCTTTATCCAGTCATCTATTGATGGGCTTTTTGGTTGTTTCCATGTCCTGGCCACTGTGAACAATGTTGCAATGAACATGGGGCTGCATGTGTCTTTACGTATCAATGTTTCTGAGTTTTGGGGGTATATACCCAGTAGAGGGATTGCTGGGTCATAAGGTAGTTCTATTTTCAGTTTTTTGAGGAACCACCATACTTTCTTCCATAATGGTTGTACTACTTTACATTCCCACCAACACTGTATGAGGGTTCCTTTTTCTCCACAGCCTCTCCAACATTTGCTATTACCTGTCTTGTTAATAATAGCTAATCTAACAGGTGTGAGGTGGTATCTCATTGCAGTTGTGATTTGCATTTCTCTAATAACTAAAGAAGATGAGCTTTCATATATCTGTTGGCCATTTGTATTTCTTCCTGGGAGAAGTGTCTGTTCATGTCCTCTTCCCATTTTTTTTATTGGATTGTTTGTTTGTTTGTTGTTGAGTTTTATGAGTTCTTTGTATATTTTGGATATTAGGCCCTTATCTGAGCTGTTGTTTGAAAATGTCATTTCCCATTTAGTTGGCTTTCTGTTTATTTTGTTATCAGTTTCTCTTGCTGAGCAAAAACTTCTTAGTCTGATGTAGTCCCATTCATTAATTTTTGCCTTCACTTCTCTTGCCTTTGGAGTCAAATTCATAAAATGCTCTTTAAAACCCAGGTCCATGAGTTTAGTACCTATGTCTTCTTCTATGTACTTAATTGTTTCAGGTCTTATGTTTAGATCTTTGATCCATTTTGAGTTAATTTTAGTACAGGGGGACAAACTGTAGTCGAGTTTCATTCTTTTGCATGTGGCTTTCCAGTTTTCCCAGCACCATTTGTTGAAGAGGCTTTCTTTTCTCCATTGTGTGTTGTTGGCCCCTTTATCAAAAATTATTTGACTATATATATGTGGTTTTATTTCTGGACTTTCTATTCTGTTCCATTGGTCGCAGACAAATCTTTAAGAAAAAAAATAATGTTAAAAATATAAAACATTCTTATGTATTACAATCCATTTATTTCCTACTGCTCATGTTCATGGTTGCGGTTGGCTGGAGCCAATCACAGCTGTCCTCTGGGACAACATCAAATTTTTATTGGATAATGCATAACGTACATGGGCCATTGTATGGCTCTCACGGAATTACATTTTAAAATATGTGGCATTCATGGCTCTCTCAGCCAAAAAGGTTCCCGACCCCTGGGATAGAGTGTCAGCCTGGGATGCAGAAGACCCAGGTTCAAAACCCTTGAGGTTGCCAGCTTGAGTGCAGGCTCATTTGGCTTGATCGTGGACTCACCAGCTTGAACGTGGGATCATAGACATGACCCCATGGTCACTGGCTTGAGCCCAAGGGTTGCTGGCTTGAAGCCCAGAGTCACTGGCGTGAGCAAGGTATCACTGGCTTAGCTGGAGCTCCCTGGTCAAGGCACGTATGAGAAGCAAACAATGAACAACTAAGGTGCTGTAACAAAGAATTGATGCTTCTCATCTCTCTCTCTTATTGTTTGTCCCTGTCTCTCTCTTGCTAAAAAAAAAAAAAAAAATTTTTGCGTCAGTTTCATGAGAGGAATAAAAAAGAAAAGGAAAGTGAGCTCAGATAAGAACAGGGAGCAATAAGCAAACATAAAAACCAGAGTTGGCTACGGCCAGTAGCAGTCCAAGACAAGCTTGGAGGCACACTACGAAGTGTAGAAATCACACCTGAGATTCCTGCTTTGTACTGGTTCTGCAAAAGTAAGCTTCAGAGACCCCTGATCAGTTAGTTTCATCCCAGACCACTTCTCGGAATTAAATGCAAATACTCTGTAGAGGAAAGCAACTCTCAGTTTGGGTCCTTGGGATTTCCCTAATTAAATTCAATAAAATATCAGCTCACAATTAAAAAAAATCACCAATACATAAGCCACCATGAGTTAGGATCAACAAAAACAGCAAATAATAAATTTATAAGAACTAAAGAGCCCCCTGGCCGGTTGGCTCAGTGGTCGAGTGTCGACTGGTGTGTGGATGTCCTGGGTTCAATTTCCAGTCAGGGCACACAGGAGAAGTGCCCATCTGCTTCTCCATCCCTCCCCTTCTCATCTCTCTCTCTCTCCTTCCTTTCTGCAGTTATGGCTCAATTAGAGTGAGTTGGCCTTGGGAGCTGAGGATGGCTCCATGGCCTCCATCTCAAGTGCTAAGAAGAGCTTGGTTGCTGAGCAACAGAGCAACACCCCAGATGGGCAGAGTATCACCCCCTAGTGGGCATACCAAGTGGATCCCAGTCAGGGTGCATGCAGGAGTCTGTCTCTCTGCCTCCCCTCCTCTCACTGAATAAAAAAAGAAAAAAAGAGAGAACTAAAGAACTAGAATTGGAATTGTCATTTATAGATTATTAAATAACATATTATAAACCTTGTAGAGAAACCAAATATGAAAGGAAATAGATTAAAAAAACAAGAGACTATACAAATAACCAGAAAGTTTGGCCTGGCTGGTTGGCTCAGTGGTGGAACGTCAGCCTGCCGTGCAGGAGTCCTGGGTTCGATTCCTGGCCAGGCCACACAGGAGAAGCACCCATCTGCTTCTCCACCCCTCCCCCTCTCCTTCCTCTGTCTTTCTCTTCCCCTCCCGCAGCCAAGGCTCCATTGGAGCAAAGTTGGCCCGGGCGCTGAGGATGACTCTGTGGCCTCTGCCTCAGGTGCTAGAATGGCTCTGGTTGCAACAGAGTGACACCCCAGCTGGGCAGAGCAACGCACCCTGGTGGGCGTGCTGGGTGGATCCCTGTCGGGCACATGGCGGGAGTCTGTCTGACTGCCTCCCTGTTTCCAACTTCAGAAAAATACAAAACAAAACAAAACAAAAAACCAAAAAAAAAAAACCCCAAATAACCAGAAAGTTTAGTAAAAGAGAAGGAAAAAGAACTTTTTGGCCCAATAGATATAGATTTTGAAATTAACAACTCAATGAATATGTTAAGAACAGAACAAAAACTGCCTAAGATAGGACTAGTATCCTGGGCATTATATTGGAGAAAGTTACCCAAAATGTAGCACAGAATGTGCAGGAGATGGAAAATATGAAAGACAGTATAAGGCCAGGAGCCGCCATTGTGGCCATTCACATGCAGGTTCCCATTGGATTCGGGCAGAAGGTAAAAAAATGGCGGAGTCCGAGGCTGGTGGGCCATCCTGTTCATTGGTGTCTCTACAAGACAGGCAAACCACAAGAGAAGACAAGGGAAAAGCAGAAAACCATCTTCTCCCATGAAGGGAAAGGGATCAGGGAGGCCCCTGCAATGGTGATAGCAGGATCCGAGAGAGCAAGCTCCTGGTCTGCCCCACTTTATAGTGTAGAAACCAAAAATCTTTAATCCAATATACAAATAAGGAAGTCTCTGATATAAAGTCACTTATCTGAGGTATAATTGGATTTCTCATGAAAGTGCACCATCCACATCATGCAATCAGTCAAGGGTGTGGGAAAAACTGAGTCTTAAAACTAAGATTTAGGCTATAACGACCTGGTCTGCTTACAGCCTGTCCCCTACACCCAATACAAACTATAAGTGAGAAAACATATATATCATACTAGAAAGCCCGGCGGTCATACGAAATGACCGCTGTTCTAGATATTATAAATTGTAATTAAAATGATTTGTGCAAAGGTGTCTGCTAATTCAAACTGAATTACCCAGGGCAGGAGGCGAGGACGCCCCTTTGCTTACTGCCCCATGGGGTTTCCCCCTTCTACTTGCTTAATTACTTAAAGTAGAGTGCAATGAAGGAAACCACTGGTGGTACATTTCTTAAGAGCCACCGCTAGCTCAATAAATAAAGGTGATTTAAATAATAAAATGTTAATTCACATGTCAAACATCTCTTTGTACACAACATTTCTTGTGTAGATCTTTCCATCATTTTTAAGCTCGCCTTGCAGAGGACCATCAATTATTTTTAATTTTACGTCTGTTCTTTCATGAACTCTTGAACAGGCCACATAAAGTTGACCATGTCCAAATGCAGGCTCAGGTAAAAAAATGCCAACACGCTTAAGCGTTTGGCCCTGAGACTTATTGATGGTCATAGCAAAGGCAAGTTTTACAGGAAATTGTCTACGTCTCAATTGAAACGGCAACCCTGTTTGAGATGGAGCCAAATCAATTCTTGGAATGACATGTATTTCACCTTTAGAGGAGCCAATCAAAGACTTAGCTGTTATGACATTATTTTTCAATTGGAGAACCTCTAGTCTTGTACCATTACAAAGACCCCTTCTAGTGTTAAGATTTCTTAACAGCATAATAATTGCTCCAATCTTTAACCTCAATTTGTGAGGTGGCATGCCAGAAGGTGGTACTATTTGAATGCCGTGGCAACTTCACCCCATTGGCTAGTACAGTTACGCAAGCAACCAATAAGCTATCGGTGACAAACAGACACTTAAGCCTCATATAATAAAGATTTAAAAACTTATTTGACTGCCCTGGCTGGTTGGCTCAGTGGTAGAGTGTCGGCCTGGCGTGCAGGAGTCCCAGGTTCGATTCCCAGTCAGGGCACACAGGAGAAGAGCCCATCTGCTTCTCCACTCCTCCCCCTCTCTTTCCTCTCTGTCTCTCTCTTCCCCTCCCGCAGCCAAGGCTCCATTGGAGCAAAGTTGGCCCAGGCGCTGAGGATGGCTCTGTGGCCTCTGCCTCAGGCACTAGAATGGCTCTGGTTGCAACAGAGCAACGCCCCAGATGGGCAGAGCATCGCCCCCTGATGGGTGTGTCAGGTGGATCCCAGTTGGGTGCATGAGGGAGTCTGTCTGACTGCCTCCCCGTTTCCAGTTTCAGAAAAATATAAAAACTTATTTGACCAACAGACAGGTTAAAGGACATGGAGCGTAGGATGAGATTTAACATATGTGTAATCAGAATAAGAGAATGGGAGAAAGGCAATATTGAAAAAGATAATAGCCAAGAATTTTTTTGAACCGATTAAAGATAAGTCCACAGAGACAGAGAAAGCACAGCATATGCCACTGGTCTGCAAACCGTGGCTCATGAGCCACATGCAGCTCTTTGGCCCCTTGAGTGCGGTTCTTTGGCCAGCTTAGGAGTACCCTAATTAAGTTAATAACAATGTACCTACCTATATAGTTTAAGTTAAAAAAATTTGGCTCTCAAAAGAAATTTCAATCATTGTACTGTTGATATTTGGCTCTACTGACTGATGAGTTTGCCAACCACTGGCATATACTAACCACAATAAACAAAGATAAGTCCACACCTAAACATATTGTGATGAAACGGCACAACAATAAAAGTGAACTTAAAAATCCTAGAGAAAAAAGAGGGCACCTAAAAGAACAAACAATAAGCTACCAGAAGACTGTTGTAAAAAGAAAGTACAACAATAATTTATTAATGCTCACAACAACCCTATGTAGTAGTTACTATTATTATTTCTGTTTTAAGGTGTTGGGGAAATGAGTGTGTAAAATTTGTATTTTTTTAGTTTGCTCACTTTTATTGTTAAAAATGGTACTAGGTAGGCCCTGGCTGGTTAGCTCAGCGGTAGAGCTTTGGCCTACCCGGCGTGTGGAAGTCTGGAGTTCAATTCCCCAGTCAGGGCACACAGAAGAAGCGCCCATCTGCTTCTACACCCTTCCCCCTCTCCTTTCTCTCTATCTCTCTCTTCCCCTCCTGCAGCCAAGGCTCCAATGGAGCAAAAGTTGGCCCAGGCGCTGAGGATGGCTCCATGGCCTCCGCTTCAGGTACTAGAATGGCTCCGGTTGCAACAGAGCAGCTGCCCAGATGAGCAGAGCATCTCCCTGGGCTTGCCGAGTGGATCCCAGTCGGGCACATGTGGGAGTTTGTCTGTCTGCCTCCCTACTTCTAACTTCGGAAAAATACAAAAAATAAAAAAAATAAAAGGCGCTGGGCAGCCCCATGTGTGTTTGCCCTCAGAGCAGGGCAATTGATTGCAAATTGCAGATTGCATTTCTGCGTGGGAGGGGTCATTGTTTTGCTAACGTTTGCTGGAGGAGGGATCTTGGTGGGCCCAGGTAGTTTTGCAGAAAGAGCAGGGAAGAAGGAGAAAGAGAAGGAAGCTATGTTTTGCAGGGAGAGCAGAGAGAGTGCAGAGTGCTGAAGAAGCCAGTTTTGTACAGAGAGGAAAAGGTGTGCATATGGGGAGCCAGAGGTGAGGGGCTTTGCGAACTCCACTAAGATTGGTGGGGACTTTGATTTTAGGGAAAACCGGAGAAGATTCTCCTGGATGTGGAACGGGAGAATGGCTTTGGGAGCCCTGTGTGTTTGCTCGTCAGCTGGTGCGAGACTTTAATAAAGAAATGGCCTACCATTTTTTGGCTCTACTGTTTCTTCATTGTCTGTCCGAATTCAATGAGAACCTGCATGTGAATGGCCACAAGGGCAGAGACTACTGGCCATACATAAGGTAAGAAAACTCTGGCTAAGAGGGAAAGCTTGAGGTCCTACAAATACAAAGCAACAAGGCTGTAGCTTAAAAACACAAGAATTAGTGGGGAAAGTAGGTCATAAAACACTGCTTCAGCCATATGCAAAAACAACATATTAATCTTAGAACATAACCTTAGAATTCACCTCAGAAACATGACAGTAAAAAAGAGCAGGTAGCAGAAAACTATATACAGAAGGTCATTTGTATAAAGTTGACAAACAAAACTAAATAATGTTTTGCTTAGAAGCACATACATACATGATTAGATTAGTTTTAAAAGCAAGAGAGAAATTGCTATCGGCTGAAGGTTTGTGTCCCCCCCCACCCCTGTTCAACATATTTCATATGTTGAAATATAATATTCAACATGATGGTACTAGAGTAGGCCGTGAGGGCAGAGCCCTCAGGAATGGGATTAGTACCTTCATAAAATAAGCCTGAGAGAGCTCCCTCAACCCTACTATCACGTGAGGCTACCGTGCAGAGACAGCTATCACTGGGAAGCAGATTCTCACGGGACACAGAAGCTGACCATGCGGGTGCCCTGAATTTAGACTTTCAGGCTCCATTATTGTGAGAAAGAAATGTTTTGAGTTTTTGGTTTTTTAGTGACAAAGAGAGACAGAGAGAGGGATGGATAGGACCAGACAGCCAGGAAGGGAGAGAGATAAGAACAGGAGTCCCCAAACTTTTTACACAGGGGGCCAGTTCACTGTCCCTCAGACCGTTGGAGGGCCAGACTATAAAAAAAACAACACTATGAACAGCCTGACCAGGCGGTGGCGCAGTGGGTGGAGCGTTGGACTGGGATGCGGAGGACCGGGGTTCGAGACCCCGAGGTCGCCAGCTTGAGCGCCGGCTCATCTGGTTTGAACAAAGCTCACCAGCTTGGACCCAAAGTTGCTGGCTCAAGCAAGGGGTTACTGGGTCTGCTGAAGGCCCACGGTCAAGGCACATATGAGAGGGCAATCAATGAACAACTAAAGTGTCGCAGTGAAAAACTGATGATTGATGCTTCTCATCTCTCTCCCTTCCTGTCTGTCTGTCCCTATCTATCCTTCTCTCTGACTCTCTCTCTGTCTCTGTAAATAAATAAATAAATATCTTAAAAAACAACAACTATGAACAAATCCCTGTGCACACTGCACATATTTTAAAGTAAAAAACAAAACGGGAACAAATACAATATTTAAAATAAAGAACAAGTAAATTTAAATCAACAAACTGACCAGTATTTCAATGGGAACTATGGGCCTGCTTTTGGCTAATGAGATGGTCAATGTCCGGTTCCATATTTGTCACTGCTAGCCGTAACAAGTGATATGACGCACTTCTGGAGCCATGAGGCATGTGTCCCGCGTCACCGGAAGTGCTTTGCGGCGCCGCCACATACAGTACTCCAGGATCCTGTGCTCCTTTCACTGACCACGAATGAAAGAGGTGCCCCTCCAACAATACACAATGGAGAAAAGAAAGCCTCTTCAACAAATGGTGCTGGGAAAACTGGAAAGCCACATGCAAAGGAATGAAACTCGACTACAGCTTGTCCCCTTGTACTAAAATTAATTCAAAATGGGTCAAAGACCTAAATATAAGACCTGAAACAATAAAGTACATAGAAGAAGACATAGGTACTAAAATCATGGACCTGGGTTTTAAAGAGCATTTTATGAATTTGACTCCAAAGGCAAGAGAAGTGAAGGCAAAAATTAATGAATGGGACTACATCAGACTAAGAAGTTTTTGCTCAGCAAGAGAAACTGATAACAAAATAAACAGAAAGCCAACTAAATGGGAAATGATATTTTCAAACAACAGCTCAGATAAGGGCCTAATATCCAAAATATACAAAGAACTCATAAAACTCAACAACAAACAATCCAATAAAAAATGCGAAGAGGACATGAACAGACACTTCTCCCAGGAAGAAATACAAATGGCCAACAGATATATGAAAAGATGCTCATCTTCATTAGTTACTAGAGAAATGCAAATCAAAACTGCAATGAGATACCACCTCACACCTGTTAGATTAGCTATTATCAACAAGACAGGTAATAGCAAATGTTGGAGAGGCTGTGGAGAAAAAGGAACCCTCATTCACTGTTGGTAGGAATGTAAAGTAGTACAACCATTATGGAAGAAAGTATGGTGGTTCCTCAAAAAACTAAAAATAGAACTACCTTATGACCCAGCAATCCCTCTACTGGGTATATACCCCCAAAACTCAGAAACATTGATATGTAAAGACACATGTAGCCCCATGTTCATTGCAGCATTGTTCACAGTGGCCAGGACATGGAAACAACCAAAAGCCCTTCAATAGAGGATTGTATAAAGAAGATGTGGCACATAAAAAAACTAAAAGAATGGCCCTGGCCGGTTGGCTCAGCGGTAGAGCGTCGGCCTAGCATGCAGAGGACCCGGGTTCGATTCCCGGCCAGGGCACACAGGAGAAGCGCCCATTTGCTTCTCCACCCCTCCGCCGCGCTTTCCTCTCTGTCTCTCTCTTCCCCTCCCGCAGCCAAGGCTCCATTGGAGCAAAGATGGCCCGGGTGCTGGGGATGTCTCTGTGGCCTCTGCCTCAGGCGCTAGAGTGGCTCTGGTCGCAACATGGCGACGCCCAGGATGGGCAGAGCATCGCCCCCTGGTGGGCGTGCCGGGTGAATCCCGGTCGGGTGCATGCGGGAGTCTGTCTGACTGTCTCTCCCTGTTTCCAGCTTCAGAAAAATGAAAAACAAACAAACAAAAAAAAAAAACTAAAAGAAGTAATTTTAGAATTGCTTGAAACGAGACCCAGCATCAGAATATGTTTAAGACCTCTCTACTGACTTCAGGGTGCAGTCAGGATGAAATACCACCAGGCTTTTTTGGGATGGAGTATAACAATTGACTCATTTAAATATCTGAAATTTCTTCCAAATGATTGGAGTCTCAGTATAATTGCTGCTAAGTCACTTTCTGAAAAGTAGCTAGTAATCTGAAAGCAACTGGGATGTCCTTCAGTAGAGGAATGGATAAGTAAACTGTGTTATATCCAGATAATAAAACATTACTCAGCACTAAAAATTAGCTATGAAGCCATCAAAAGACACGAAGGAACCTTAAAAGCATATCATTAACTAAAAGAAGTCCATCTAAAAGGCTAGGTTGGCTCAGCGGTAGAGCGTCGGCCTAGCGTGCGGAGGACCCGGGTTCGATTTCCGGCTAGGGCACACAGGAGAAGCGCCCATTTGCTTCTCCACCCCTCCGCCGCGCTTTCCTCTCTGTCTGTCTCTTCCCCTCCCACAGCCGAGGCTCCATTGGAGCAAAGATGGCTCGGGCGCTGGGGATGGCTCTGTGGCCTCTGCCTCAGGCGCTAGAATGGCTCTGGTCGCAACATGGCAACACCCAGGATGGGCAGAGCATTGCCCCCTGGCGGGCAGAGCGTCGCCCCATGGTGGGCGTGCCGGGTGGATCCCGGTCGGGCGCATGCGGGAGTCTGTCTGACTGTCTCTCCCTGTTTCCAGCTTCAGAAAAATGAAAACAAACAAACAAACAAAAAACAAACAAACAAAAAAAACATAAAAGGCTACATAGTTTATGACTAACTATACAGCATCTGAATAGGCAAAACTATGGAGACAGAAATAAAGATTAGTGGTTGCCAGAGGCTTTGGAGAGAGACCAATGAACAGGTGGAGCACAGAGGGTTTTAGGGCAGTGAAACCACTCTGTATGATACTATACTGCTATACATTCAGTATCCATGTTATAAAAGGCATAGAATGTGCCGCTGAGAGTGAACTGTATTATAAACTGTGGACTTTGCGTGATAATGATGTGCCAGTGTAGGTTCATCAATTGTAACAAATGTGGCACTCCAGTGGGTGATTGAGAAGGGGGGAGGTGGTATAGCAATAGTCTAATGTGAAGGCCTTTAGGCCAAAGTTGGGAAGACAGAGATTCCAGGAAGCACCAGGGCTGCACAGAACACAGCTGCCTCAGATCACCCTGAATATGCCAAGACCAAAGAAAGGAGACAACTCCAAGCCCCATAGAAGAGGTGGGGCTGTGGTTAAAGACACAGGTAAGCCAAAACTCCAAAAAGAAAAGGAAATGGAAGCAAACAGAAAATTTGTAATAAACAGAGGCCAGTGTGGCAGCAAAACATGTTTTCTTTGAATATATGTACCCTGATTTATTAATGTCACCCCATTAACATTAATAAAAATTTATTTATAAAGAAAAAAAAAAGGAAGAGATGCCCCTTCGGGAAGTGCAGCAGGGCCCAATAAATGGCCTCAGGGGGCTGCATGCGGCCCGCGGGCCGTAGTTTGGGGACCCCTGGATAAGAAGCATCAATTCTTCATTGATGTTGTTCCTTAGTTGTTCATTGATTGCTTTCTCATATGTGCCTTGATGGGGGAGGCAGGGGGGCTCCAGCAGAGCGAGTGACCTCTTGCTCAAGCCAGCAATCTTGGACTCAAGCCAGCAAACTTGGGCTTTAAGTCAGTGACCTTGGGGCTCAAGCCAAAAACCATGGGGTCATGTCTATGATCCCACACTCAAGACAGAAACCTCATGCTCAAGCCGATGAGCCTGCGCTCAAGCCAATGACCTGGGGGGTTTGCACGTGGGTCCTCTGCGCCCCATCTGATGCTCTATTCACTGTGCCACAGCCTGGTCAGGCAGACAAAGGTAATATTCTAGTTCTCAGATTGGTTGGTAGGTCTGGTACTCATTTTACCATTATATTTACACGTTACTTCTACTATTTCACATGCATTAAAAGTTACATAATAAAAGGAAAATATATAAATTGCCAAAGAGCTGATCTTTAACTGGATTTTTACAATGTTTATTTATTATTGTTCCTATTTTTTTTTTTTTTTAGCAAGAGAGACAGAGAGAGAAACAGACAGACAGGAAGGGATAGAGATGAGAAGCATCAATTTTTCATTGCGGCACCCTAGTTGTTCATTGATTGCTTTCTCATATGTGCTAGTGAGCCCTTGCTCAAGCCAGCAACCTTGGGCTCAAGCCATTGACCTTGGGCTTCAAGCCAGCAATCTCTGGGCTCAGGCCAGCAACCATAGGATCATGTTCATGATCCCATGTTCAAGGCAGCAACTCCACGCTCAAGCTAGCAACCTTGGAGTTTCAAACCTGGCTCTTCTGCATTCCAGGCTGATGCCCTATCCTCTGTGCCACCACCATTTATTTATTTTTTTAAGTGAGATTAGGGGAGATAGACAGACTCCCTCATTTGCCCCAGCCAAGATCCACCCAGCAACCCCTGTCTGGTGCCAATGCTCTGCCCATCTGAGGCTATGCTCGCAATTGAGCTATTTTTAGCACCTGAGGTGGAGGCTCCAGGGAGCCATCCTCAACACCACTGCTGAGTACTTATATCAATCGAGCCATGGTTGTGGGAGAGGAAGAGAGAGACAAAGAGAGAAGGGGAGAGGGGGCGGGGGGAGAAGCAGATGGTCGCTTCTCCTATGTGCCCTGACTGGGAATTGAACCAGGACTTTAACATTCCAGCTTGAGGCTCTATAGACCACTGAGCAAACCATCCAGAGCCACAATGTATATTTAAAAGCCACTGGTTAATCCTACTGACTGATGGGTGAGGGATAGAATCAGCCTCTAGGGTTTAACTGCCAATTTTTTGTTGTGAATTTAAAAAAAGGCTTCCTACATAATTAAGACAATGACGGAAGTCATTCTTGTCTTGGGAGCTTAAATTTCTGGACCTATATGTTGTTCCAAATGAAACAGTCTATTAATACAGTTCTACTAAGAGGTGTGTTATTCATATCATTTGTATGGGTATCTTTTTTTTTTTGTATGGGTATTTTTAACCTTCTATTCCAGATGGTAAAGAAAAAATTTATATAGAAAAATTTTTAAAGGATAACTATATTAGAAAAAACTACTTTCATTTTGTGTTTGATGTCAGATAATTAAGTTGGTAACAAATGAAAAAAATGATGTCTTTTTTAGAGGGAAAATAGGAATATAAAATAAATTCACTCTCATATCAAAAATTTTACAAACCAATTAGCTCAATTTTAAAGTAAATAAATACACCAGAGTTTCTATTACAGCAAAGGAGAGTTACTCAATAATCTCTATATAGATATATATGTAGCAGACTAAATTTACATATTAAGTTCTAATTGCTTTTTCAACCAATTTTACGCAATATATTTACTGCTATTTAAACATTTTTCAGAACGTTTGGAAAGTGTCCAATCCAGAATCAATAATTACAATTAGAAAGCAAAATCAAAACCATTTGATATGTTCATGTAACAGCTTAAGAGCCAGAACACTTTGAAATGATATCCTTATTTTTCAGTTCTATAATAAATTGAAAATCGCTAGACTAATTTAAAATTATTTCTCCTGTTCTCTGTATTTCCTGCATATGTGTTGTAATTATCATGAAAACATGTTTGAGTTGGATGTGTTACCTGGCACCAACAATGAGTTTTACTTGTTTTGTGTGTGTATATGGATTTAATATAAAGGTCTATTGTATCTTCCCCTAATAATAGTCCATAAACTTGATCTTCCCTTCGGAATATCACCCCAAAATTTCAGCATCCCATACTCTTTTAATATGGTAGAGTGCTTATTAGCCATAAGATATGCAATTTTCTCTTCATGAAGAATAAAGATTAATTTGTTTTCATAGAGATAACCTGCTCAGTGATTTATTAGATATAATTCATTATGAATTGAAAGACATAATTTAAAAGATTTCCAAATAGTTTTTCATTCTTTTTATTAATTATATAATCTGAAATCAATACTATAATTTCCTGAAAAAGAAAAAAAGGATTTTTCATTAGGTAATTAAGATAAGCTCTCAAAATGCATCCTTACTGAATTTGTATTTACTGATATGCTAAGTTTCACACTGTGCTACAGTTTGAGGTTTTAGTTGTTAAAAGTGATATTAGTTTTAACATGTCTGTGAAAGTATAGCAGACTCCGGCATTTGCAAGGCATTTGTCCAGAAGCCTTTATGACTCACCAAATTTGAAACAAACAAAACAGCAGTAAGAACAACAAAAATAGAGCTTTACAGCATAAAATTTTTCTCTATGGAGAGAGAAATCAAGTTGTAAAGAGAGAAGCAGAATAAAGAGAGCCAGAATCTTGACAATTCCCCTGTACTCAATGTCATTTGCTTTCTGAAAACTGGCTGCTTCACAACCCAAGGTAAATTCTCTCCTTAGCTTTAAGCTACTTTGAGTTGTTTTCTGTTACATTCATCGAGTCCTAATACACATATTTAGGCTGAACTATCTGGTAATATATGATATATAATTCATTCCATTGCATGGACCCATTGACTTTAGGCTAATCTTTTTGATATCTTACTGATGTCATGGAGTTAAGAATCCTTTTGTTAAATAAAGGTACCTGAACCAATTAGATTCTACGTCTAACTTTTACAAACAAGTTTTCAAGGCTCAATGAGCATACCAAGTAGAAGAATCTTTTACAGAAGGCTGCCCCTTCTTATTTGGGTGATCCAGAGATTACACTATGCCACTAGATTTAAGTGATAAATGAAGAGAGTAAAAGGATTTCAGTATACTAGTTCTCAGCCATATAGGTAGTATCTCTTTCTTTGAAGCCTAATACTAAAACCAGATGCTTAGCTTTATGACAAGATAAGAAGAAAAACACACATAAGTCAGTTAGCATTATAAGGATTATTAGTTTTGCTGAAAACACAATGCTTGTAGGGCTTTGAATGAAAGTACTAATTTAAATCATTGCTAGAATAAATAAATATTCAAAAAGAGTGCTACATAAACTTTGCTTGCCTCAGGCTAACGAGTGTTTATGACTCTATCATGTGCATACTTCTTGGGAATTTTTCTTTCCTCTGAATAGTGATTCCTTCACCTGGATACCTCTTAGAAATCAAATTTAGATAGAAAGTAGTGACAGCTTAGATTTTGCCCTATGTACAATAAATCAATTCACAGAACTCCTTTCCATTAAGAACAGCTCACTAGTAGCCATTTGAGTATGCCTTAAATTAGCCTGATATGCAAGAGTCCAGTCAAGTTGTAAATCTATGAATTATAGTCTCACCATCTAATTATATGTTTTGTAAGAGTCCCTTAAAGGGTATACACTTTGTAATTAACATTTCAGCAACATCAGGATTGAAATTACACATTGTGTCTCAAACTACTCTGTAAACTCCTCTGAGTTGTTTAGTAGAGTGGGGAGTTGGATTCATAATAGCAGTGGGATAGCTGGACCAGAAGAGAAGACATGAAACAATGTGAAAAGAATGTGGTACCAGACTTGGTAAATGGGCAGAGGCCCAGGGTAGGGAAGGATGTGGAAAGGACATGAGAGCAGGTATTACCAACATTTTGTTCATTCTGAAATACAATTATACGTAGGCTATGAAAACTCGCAAATTTCCTGAGCCCCACTGTTTGGGGGCTATGTGGATTTCAGGATTAGATCGAATCTAATCAATGAGTCAGAATGGCTATGAAGGGGGACAGAGGAGGCATTGCTATTAATTAAATAGCAATGATTCAGCTGATTGTGAAGTGACTATGTATGCAACTCAACCACAAATTCAGGTGTGCAGGGAATGTAAGTTTATCTTCCTATAACACTTAGTTTCTATTGTAAGCTTTCATTTCATTGGGTACATCAATCAGGGTGTATTAAGAAAACAGAAACCACTGTAGGTGTTCCAAGCAGGAGGAGATTTAATAAAGAGAATAAGATGCTTTAACTCTTCGGGAAAGGCTGGGGAAGCAAAGGTAAGGGAAAACCACCTATAATCTGAGGAAATAAGGAAGTTGCAAAAATTTTAAAAGCTCTCCCAGCTGACTGGATGGCCAAGGCAGAGGGAATTCAAGAGGATACCCAGAAGCCACTACAATACTTCATTTTGCTGTCTGCCAAGTCCCATGTACCTTGGATATTGGAGAAATACTAATGCCTTCTCCTTCTCTTCTGTAGTTACCTTATAAATTGCACTTGAATGCTTCTGTTCAACTGAAGCAGCTTTTATGAGACCTAACATTTACTATATTTCCCCATGTAAAAGATGTACCCTTTTTCAAAAAATTTGGGGTCTAAAAACTGGGTGCATCTTATACAGTGGTTGTGACATTTCAAATGCCATAGATGGGCCCTGGCAGGTTGGCTCAGTGGTAGAGCGTTGGCCTGGTGTGCAGAAGTCCTGGGTTTGATTCCCAGCCAGGGCACACAGGAGAAGCGCCCATTTGCTTCTCCACCCCTACCCCTCTCCTTCCTCTCTGTTTCTCTCTTCCCCTCCCGCAGCCGAGGCTCCGCTGGAGCAAAGATGGCCCGGGTGCTGGGGATGGCTCCTCGGCCTTTGCCCCAGGCGCTAGAGTGGCTCTGGTCGCAACAGAGCGACGCCCGGGAGGGGCAGAGCATCGCCCCCTGGTGGGCAGAGCGTCGCCCCTGGTGGGCGTGCCAGGTGGATCCCGGTAGGGCGCATGCAGGAGTCTGTCTGATTGTCTCTCCCTGTTTCCGGCTTCAGAAAAATACAGAAAAAAAAAAAAAAAGGCATAGATGGAACTGAGGTTGAGGCAATATATAAAGACAGTGATTCTCCATCAGACATAGATGAGGACAAGGTAATGGATGGGAGTTTTGACAGTGATGAGCAGTTGTATGAATTTTATGATGAATAAAACCTGAGTTCAATAACTTTATGTAATATATTTATTTTCAAATTTCGGGCCCCAAAATTAAGGTGCGTCTTATACATGGGAGTGTCTTATACATGAGGAAATATGGTATACAATTGGGAGGGAAATCCATTTTTAAAAAAAGAATACAAAAAAAAATTAGGGGAAAAAGTGAATTTTTAGTTAGAATGAGAAACCACAACAAATTATTAATTTTAAAAAGCTTACAAATAGTGGCCCGGGCCAGTTGGCTCAGTGGTAGAGTGTCAGCCTGGCATGCAGGAGTCCCGGGTTCGATTCCTGGCCAGGGCACACAGGAGAAGCGCCCATCTGCTTCTCCACCCCTCCCCCTCTCCTTCCTCTCTGTCTCTCTCTTCCCCTCCCGCAGCCAAGGCTCCATTGGAGTAAAAGTTGGCCCGGGCACTGAGGATAGCTCTGCGGCCTCTGCCTCAGGCACTAGAATGGCTCTGGTTGCAACAGAGCGATGCCCCAGATGGGCAGAGCATCACCCCCTGGTGGGCGTGCCAGGTGGATCCCGGTGGGGCACATGCGGAAGTGTTTGACTGCCTCCCAGTTTCCAACTTCAGAAAAATACAAAAAAAAAAATGCTTACAAATAGCCTGACCTGTGCTGGCACAGTGGATAAAGTGTCGACCTGGAACACTGAGGTCACCGGTTCAAAACCCTGGGCTTGCAGTCAAGGCACATACGAAAAACAACTACTAGGTGTTGATGCTTCCCTCTTCTCCCCACTTTCTCTCTTTCTCTCTCCTTCCTCTCCCTAAAACCAATAAATTTAAAATTTTTTGATAAAAAAAGCTTACAAATATATATAACAGATCCCAGAAAAATAACATGGTACCTTCATAACTTAGTATCCAAGGTATTTATTTTTACAGCTTCACAATTCAATGTCAGTAATGCCATGTAAATTTTTTGAATTATCAAATTTGAGAAAATCTCCATCAAGTTTCTTTCATAGAGTAGCTTTTCTGACTTTCAAGTTCAAAATTTGGAATGTTAATTTCAAATAATTTTTGTTTTGGCATAATTTTATTATTTTGTTTTTATTTTTCTAGCTTTATTCAGGTATGATTTAAAAGAAAATATATCTATTTAGGTGGTACAATGTGATATTTTTAAGGTATACAATGTAATGATTTAATACTCATATACACTGTGAAATAATTACCACAATCAAGTTAATTAACACATCGATCACCTCAAATAATTACTCTTTTTTCCTATGGTAAGAGCATGTAGGATATACTCTCTTAGCAAATTTCAAGAATACAATACCATATTAACTATAATCACCAAGTTGCACATTGGATCCCCAGAACTTACTCATCTTATAACTGAAGTTTGTTCCCTTTGATGAACATCATTTCATTTTCCCCATCCTGCAGTCAGACGTATTTGTCTGTCTCTGACTTATTTCACTTAGCATAGTGTCCTCCAGGTTAATCTCTATTACCACAAATGGCAGGACCGCCTTCTTTTACAAAGATAAAAATATTTATATATAGGTATATTTATATTTTTATGTATTACATATAAATATATATATATATATTTTTATAAATATATACGCACAAGGTGGGGCAAAAGTAGAAACAACCAAACAGTTGTTCACATGAAAAAAGTAATAATACAGGAATAAATTCTGTGTTTCACATACTCACAACTGTAAAGCTTTTGCCCCACCCTATATTTATATATACATGGCCACATTTGCTTTAATGGACACTTAACTTGCTTCTATATGTTGGCTATTGTGAAGAATGATGTAATGAACATGGGAATGCAGATATCTCTTTGAGACACTGATATTTCCTTTGGATATATACAGTACCCAGAAGTTGACTGCTGTATCATATAGGAAACCTCCATACTGTTTACCTGTAATGCCTATACCAATTTACATTCCCACCAACAATGTCTAATGGTCCCTTTCTCCCACATCCTCACCAACACTTGTTATCTATTGCTTCTCTGGTAATAGCCATTCTAACAGGTGTGAGGTGATGTCTCATTGTGGTTTTGGTTTGCATTTCTCTGATGATTAGTGATATTGAACATCTTTTCATACATTTGTTGTCCAATTGTATGTTTTCTTTCAGAAAATGTCTATTCAGGTCCTTCAGTAATTTTTTAAATTGGGTTATTTGAGTATTGTTTTGCTTCTTTTTTGCTATTGAGTTATATGAGTTCCTTACATATTTTGGATATTAATCCCTTTTCAGATATTGCAAATATTTTCCTTTCATTTCATAGGCTGCCTTTTCATTTTGTTGTTTCCTTTGCTGTACAAAAGCTTTTTTAATTTGGTGTAGTCTTGCTTGTTTATTTGCTTTTTTCGCCTGTGATTACCCCCGCTCCCAATTACTAAGACCAATGTCAGGGAGCTTCCCCCTCATGTTTTCTTCACTCTTTTGCATGTAGATATTCAGTTTTCACACAATTTACTGAAGAAATTTCCTCATTGTGTCATCTTGGCACCCTATATAGTTGACCCCATACGCCTGGCTTTATTTCTGAGCTCTCAATTCTGTACCATTGATCTATGTGTCTGGTTTTTTGTTTTTTGTTTTTCAGTCCCATACTATATCTTTGTAATATAGTTTGAAATCAGAAAAGTTGTTTGAGATCTTTCTCCCTCTTTTTAATGTAAGCATTTATGGCTATGGACTTCCCTCTCAGAACTGTTTTCGATGCATACCTTAAGTTTTGGTATGTAATGTTTTTATTTTCATTTGTCTCAAGACAATGATTTTCATTTGATTTCTTTTTTGATCCATTAGTTGTTCAGAAGTATGTTTTTTAATTTGTACTATTTGTGAATTTTCCAATTTTCTTCCTGTTATTGATTTCTATATAGTTTCATACAGTTGTCAGAAAATATATTTGATATGATTTCAGTCTTCTTAAATTTGTTAAGACTTGTTTTGTGGCCATATTATCTACGTTGAAGAACACTTCATGTGCACCTGAGAAGAATGTGTATTCTGCCACTGCCTTAAAGAAAATGACTCTTGGCCTGACCTGGGGTGGCGCAGTGGATAAAGCGTCGTTGACCTGGAAATGCCAAGGTTGCCGGTTTGAAACCCTGGGCTTGCCTGGTCAAGGCACATATGGGAGTTGATGCTTCCAGCTCCTCCCCCCTTCTCTCTCTCCTTGCTCTCTCTCTTTGTCTCTCTCTCTTTCCTCTCTAAAAAAATGAATAAATAAATTTTTTAAAAAGTGTTAAAAAAAAAAAAAGAAAATGACTCTTTCAGGAAGGAGTTCAAAGGTACAAGTCAAGAAAATCTTGTAAATAAATCCACCAAGCTTGCTGTAAAGGGAGAACTGTTGCAATCATTCTCTCTGTCTCTGTCTCTTCTCTTCACCCGTCCTCTAATTTACTCTACCTCTCCTGCTGCATCTTTAGCCACCATACCTAGGCTGAAAGGTTACAGAGCAGAGTGTCCCTAAGTCTCTTATGATGAAGGCAGCAGATGGGGATGGCAATGTCGAGGGATGTCAGAGAAATCAGAAGCAGAAACTCTAGACTGAGTGAGAGAGCAGGTCTTTTCCTGGCTCTTCCTTCCGAAGCTACTCCCCAGAGCAGATTCTCCATTATGAGGTCCCAGGTACCTACCTACGCTCTGTAGGAAAATGAAAATTTGTCATCCTGCCTTGCCTCTTAGCTCCACCTTCTTCAGAGCTACCTTGTGTTTCTTAAGACCCACCTGCCCCCTGTTGCCCAAAACTCTGTTCTTTTCTAAAATTTTATTTATTGATTTTAGAGAGAGAGGAAGGGAGAAAGAGAAACATTGATTTATTGTTCCACTCATTTATGCATCACTGATTGATTCCTACATCAAACCTGCAGTCTTGGCATGTTGGAAAACTGTTCTAACCAACTGACTTATTCAACCAGGGCCCCAAACTCTATTCATCTTACCTGTAGGACCCCTATTCCTTCACAATCTAACTCAAATGATATGTCCTTAAACCCTCCACAGTCCCCTCTCCCTACCTCACCTTACTGTCATCTTTCTTGCAGCTGGACTGTCCTCCTCCCCTGAATTTCTGGAACATATTATTCACCCTTCTTTCACAGCGTCGATCACCCTGAAACTGTCACATACTTTAAGCCCATGCTTTACCTCCCTTGATAGGTCGGTGGCCATCAGCACTCTTTGGGCAGGGTCTAAAATCTGTGTCCCCCACAGCACCTGGCACAGTGCCTTCAGCACAGCAGGTGCCCAATACTGTTCACTGAATCAATCCCTTGGCCCTTGCTCCACTACAACTGCCATTCCCCTGAAGCTTGGGACCTTGTATGTGATCACTTCAACTCCCTTGCCTTCTTGGGAACCTCCCTCTGTCCCTCTGCTCCCCTTCTCCAGTCTTTCCCTATACACGGGTCCTCGTCTCTCACAGCTGCTTCCATGCCCATCTCCTCGTTAGACCCAGATGATCCTCCTTTAGAGACATGCCCTTTTGGCACTGGCTGATCTCCTTTTCTAACTCCTGCTCTTTCTGATGTTCACATTCTTAGCTCTGCTGATCCAGATGCTCACTCTAACCAGATTTCACCTGTTCAAAAGTGATAGGCAGGAAGGCCTCAAAGTACAACTTGCTGCCAGTTTCACCCAGCCTTAGGGTGGGTTTTTATTGGAACTGAACCCAAAATTAATAACAGTGGAAAGGGGAGACAATCGTAGCACTTGCTTTATAATCATAGTGCATTAGCCTTTTTTATGTGAGTGGTTCTTCTTGTGGGAAGCCAAACCTAACTTGTTCTAGATACAAATCCATATAATAAACCAGGTTCTAATATAACATTTACCCATTTGTTGATTTCAAAGTACTAAACTTGAAAGAAGAAAATATACCTGTGAGGAATTAATACTATCTATTTGAATTTTTCTAGCCAGTTCCTAAAACACACGTGTGTGTATGCGTGCACGTGCACATGCACACGTGCGCGCACACACACACACACACACAGCTTTTTAGAGAAATGTTTCTACTATGGCTTGATGCAATCAGAGGGGAGGTATAGCTGCTGCAATCTACCCGAGCCTCTTGGCCTTAGAGAGGCCTGCCAGTTCTTTCCATGGCCTACAGCAGGAAACCTAATCTGACTAGATCACTTTGTATAGTAATGAACTTTTTCTCACCTCTCAGTTGCTTATACATGACACCTTTTTTTGAACTCTCATCTCTCAGTTCCTCACACAAGACACCAAAGTTTCCATTTTTTCACCTTCCTAGGAATAAAAATTTTATTAGACAATGGGATGTATGGTAAATGATAATAATGAAAATCAACATAACTATAGCACACACTGCTAGCTGCTTAGCCCAAATGTATTCCCACCTTCTTCCTTACTAACAGAACTCATACATTATTGGGAGCATTGATGTACTGAGCCTAAAGACCAGCTTCTCTCAGAAACCTCATGGCCTCAAGCCCGACCAGTGGTGGTGCAATGGATAGAGCATAGACCTGGGACCTCAGTGTCCCAGGTTTGAAACTCCAAGGTTGCCAGCTTGTCAAATCCTAAATTGACAACTTAGGATTTATCTTCTTCTCTAATACATTATTAAATTACTGCTAGCCAACCTATTTTAATTAATTAATTAATTTGTAAAAGATTTTTATTTATTCATTTTAGAGAGGGGAGAGAGAGAGAGAGAGAGAAGCAAGAAGCATCAAATTCCCATATATGCCTTGACCAGGCAAGCCCAAGGTATTGAACTGGCAACCTCAGTATTCCAGGTCAAAGGTTTTTTCACTGAGCCACCACAGGCCAGGACTTCTTTTAATTTATAAATAATACCTTTTATCTTTGAGGGTGTGGTGACTGTGAAAGGCATAAGGAAAACCCTGGGATGCTGGTGAAGTTTGTTTCTTGATTAGGTGTGTTTTGTTTGTGAATATACATTGAGTTGGATTTGACATATGCATACATCTCTCTATCTATTTTACATAACAATAAAAACGTTTAAAAATGTGTCCATGGTAGACTCTGGCCAGTTCAGTCAGACTAGAGCAGGGGTCCCCAAACTTTTTACACAGGGGGCCAGTTCACTGTCCCTCAGACCGTTGGAGGGCCGGACTATAAAAAAAACTATGAACAAATCCCTATGCACACTGCACATATCTTATTTTAAAGTAAAAAAAACAAAACGGGAACAAATACAATATTTAAAATAAAGAACAAGTAAATTTAAATCAACAAACTGACCAGTATTTCAATGGGAACTATGGGTTTGCTTTTGGCTAATGAGATGGTCAATGTGCTCCTCTCAATGACCACCAATGAAAGAGGTGCTTCTTCCAGAAGTGTGGCGGGGGCCAGATAAATGGCCTCAGGGGGCCGCATGCGGCCCGCGGGCTATAGTTTGGGGACCCCTGGACTAGAGTGTTGTCCCGAAACACCAAGGTTGTGGGTTTGATCCCCAGTCAGGACACATATGGGAAGCTACCAATGAGCGCACAACTAAGTGAAACAACAAATGAGTGCTTCCTTCTCTCTCTCTCTTACCTCCTTTCCTCTCTCGGTCTCTCTAAAAAAAAAAATCAGTAAATAAACAATAAAAGAAATTAAAAATATATCCATAAATCTTTTAATGGAATTACTAACCAGTTAGTTAGGATTAGAGATTTTAAAAGGTTAAGTCCTCAGAGAAGTATAAAGATTAAATGAAATAATGTAAATTATTCATTTTTAACCTATTGAGTCATGGATCCTGTGAATATTTTTGGAGAACCCACCATGCACAGAGCAGCCAGGGTCAGCTATCACTATTAGTCCCAATGTAACTGCCTATTTGTGTTCCTTCCATAGACTAGGACAGGGACTAGGGTATACCTGTTTTATTCATGTTGTAAACACAGTTTTTAACACAGTGCCAAACAGTGGCTCTTAATGAAATAACTGAGTGAATATATTATAGGTTAAATAATCTCTTGGGGACCACTAGGTGAATGCATTTCAGTTTCAAACAACTGACTTAGAAATGATCTTTCAGAATTTGTAAATTAAGGGCAATGTAGGGCTCCTTGGCATTCATATTATATCAAGAATTACAAGTAAAATTTCAGGCAATTCTCTAAACGCTCCAGAAATTACGTAGTCCAAAACATAAAAAGGGTGAAAATCATAATGCAATTATCACAAGAAACCATCAAAAGCCCTTAACTACACTAGTTAAAATGAGTGGAACAGATTAACTTCTTGATATCATAATGAAAATGCAAACACTATGACTAACACATACCATATCAAAATAGAACATTTCATTGCGTGTTAGGAAAGAAAAGATGTCTGTATTTTAAGCAATCAAAGAACACACTGAAAATGCAAGCAACTGGAAAATGGCAGTCCACAGAAAGTCCTTGTTAAAATACAGAAAATGTATGACTATAAATTTTCTATGTAATTTAGAATATACTCCTTGGTGGTTTTGAAAACTGTCTAGATTTCAAAAGGAAACATCAGTGTGACATCTGTAGGAGACCTACTTTGGGGGCACAAACCCAAGCCACCATCCTTTCTGTGAAAGCTCCTCCTTAACAAAAGGGCAAGCCTGCACAGCCATTTTTGTCAAGTAACACTCCAGCCACAGCCTATTGAACAATTGGAGAACTCCTGACAGGAGCTGAAACGGAACCTTTCTTTTGAAAAACTGAGTCTGTAGGTAGCTCCAGAACTAGAAGGTCAGCTAGAGTTGGCACCAAGACTATACGAAGTTTCACAAAAGCAAAAACTATGAGGGAGCCTGACCTGTGGTGGCGCAGTGGATAAAGCGTTGACCTGGAAATGCTGAGGTCGCCAGTTCGAAACCCTGGGCTTGCCTGGTCAAGGCACATATGGGAGTTGATGCTTCCTGCTCCTCCCCCCTGTCTCTCTCTCCTCTCTCTCTCTCTGTCTCTCTTTCTCCTCTCTAAAATGAATAAATTAAATTTAAAAAAAAAAAATTAAAAAAAAAAAAAACAAAACTATGAGGGAGCTGAAGCTATAAGTAAGCAAAGAAGCTCCTGACCAGGCGGTGGCACAGTGGATAGAGCATTGCACTGGGACGTGGAAGACCCAGGTGCAGGCTCATTTGGTTTGAGCAAGGCTCACCAGCTTGAGCTCAAGGTCGCTGGCTCGAGCAAGGAGTCACTCGGTCTGCTGTAGCCCCCGGTCAAGGCACATATGAGAAAGCAATCAATGAACAACTAAGGTGCTGCACCAAAGAATTGATACTTCTCATCTCTCTCCCTTCCTGTCTGTCTGTCCCTATCTGTCCCTCTGTCTGACTCTGTCACAAAAAAAAGTAAGCAAAGAAGCCTGTTTGAAAAAAAAGAAACATGCAATATTTATGCAAAAAAAGTGCAGAAGCAAGATATCATGGGAAGAATGCAGGATAGGGGAGTAAGCTCTGTTCCTGAATTTTCCATTCTCGTGAAGTCTGACTCACTTTTTTTTCCTCAAAGACCTCTGAATTTTTTATTGGCTTTCTTCCCCCCAAGGGGTGCCCCTTTTCTACTGTTTTAATGCCTCAGAACTTTGATGTCACTGAGCCCAGACATCACTATGCCATTCACAGTCCTGCTGGTGGTAGTCTTTTGGATGGGTTGCATGGAGTTGCTATTGTCCAGGGCACCACCAAGATCAAAGAGCTATCTTTCTTCCAGCAGGTGGTGATAGGTGGCAATCTCAGCCTCCAGCTTGACCTTGATGTTCAATGGGGCCTCACACTACTTGGCCTGTCACTACCCCTCTTCCCTGGGTCTGGGCCAGCTCTGACTCCAGGTGCAGCAGGATCTGTTGAGCTGTTCCATCTGCATGACATAGCATGTATCTACCTCCCTCCGGCTGGTCTTCAAAGTTGCCTTCAGATTTCTCATTGAATCCAGGTCAGTGTCCAAGGACTGAACCATACCTCTCAGCTCCGTCTCATCTCCGCAGCTCCCATCACAGCAGTATGTGAGGTGACCATCTGGTGTTGTCCTCAATCTGCTGGGGCCAGTACTTCTCTCGTCCCTCTCAGTTTTTCCAAGCCAGCTAATCATACTGGGCCTGAGTGCCCCGAGATCCTGAGATTTGGGGGCATCCAACTCCACAGTCAATCCAGAGTTGGCAATCTGGCTTTGTAAACCAGTTATTTCCTCCTCGTGGTTCTTCTTCATGAAGAGCAGCTTCTCCTGGAGAACCTCAATCTCTGTCTCCAGCTGCAGCCAAGTGATACTGGTGTAATCAATGACCTTTCAGAGCCCATTGATGTCACCCTCCACAGACTGGTGCATGGTCAGCTCCCTGTCATACTCGACTCTAAACTCATGAGCAGCAAAATGGGCACTGCCAATCTCCATAACAATGTGGGCATTGCCTAGAGAACTAGTAAGGATCTGAGCCCTCAGGTCTTCAATGGTCTTGAAGTAATGTTCCCTGTCTCTGACCTGGGGTCCCTTCCTCTCCAGCTGTTCCCAGATATTGCTCTACAGTCCCCAATTATCAGCCTCGAGGCTCCTCTCTCTCTCCAGGCAAGAGGGCAGGCAGTCATTCAGGTAGTGTATAGTCTCCTTCTTGCTCTGGATGCCCGTTATGCCCACCAGACCCCCATCCATCCCTGAAGCCAGGCCTCTGGACCCCCAGTTGCCTCAGTTGCTCCACACTGATGGAGCAAGACACAGAGATCCAGGAGCCCAAGATCCAAGATCCACAGTGCCTGCATTGATGCTGGCTGGTACTGCTGGCTGGCCGGCCTGGCGGCTGGGTAACTGCAAGGAGCCCAGGGTCGGGTAGTTGGTGGAGAAGGTGCTGGGGAGGCTGAAGCTCATGTTCAGAGAGGAAGGCAAGAGGCCAAGAGTCAGGTTCCAGCTGCCTTGTTTTCTTCAATCAAGTAATCGACTAACACCCCTGTACCTGCCCAATGTCCCCAACCCTATTTTTTATTTGAATGAATATTTCTTCAGCACCTACCATTTGTCAGGCACTTTTCTTTGCACCAAGAATATAATAGTAAATAAAAGAGAGAAAAATCATGAAGTTATAGATGTCAAGTGGGATAATTATAATGAACATATAAACAGATCATTATAACGCAGGGTGGTAAATGCAATAGTAAATACAATGACAGAGATAAGTACAAGATATTATGCAAGAAGGATGTATATATATATGTGTGTATACACACACACACACACATATATATATATATATATATATATATATATATATATATATATATATAGCTATTGCTATAGTCAGACAGTATTGGTGAAGATATTGGGCCCCCTAACTCAATTCTGCTATCAGAGAACCAAACTGACCACTCTCTTCCATTAATATACTCTCTTTAAAACAGAGTAATTACCTCAAGTACTAATTACCTCAATTCAGGCCTTCTCTCCCTGAGGGCACTCCCAGGCCACCTTGATTGGATTTGGGGTGTGCTCAATTCTTCTTCAGTTTTCTTTTAACATCGGATTTCTCCGATGGGTCTTCCCAGCTGACAGATGATCTCATTCATCAAAAGGACTTTTGAGTTTTTTCAAATTTTATTTCTCAGAGGGAAACCTTAATTTCACTTTTAGGAGTGCACTGTATTCATCCCCAATATGAAAGATCATCCTAAATATTTAAACATAACTTAATCCTATTTAAAAATTACCATGTGCTTTTGGTCATAATAAAATGAACTAATATTCCTTAAGACGAGTCAAGTCTAAAATTGTCTTCCTCCCATCTTCTTGGAATCCTTGCTATTTAGATATCTCCAGAGGGGCAACTGCTTAAAGTTTGACTCATTTATGTGTAAGAGAGATCGTGGCACGTAAGTATGCTTTAATAGCTATAGCTCTACAGAACAGATGTTTGTGTGTTTCATGGGCATCATAAATATTAAGAACAATGTTATATAGTTTGGAAAGCACTTCCCATTAATTGTTAATGCTCACTATATGGATAAGAGAGAGACTCCTTGGAGGGAAATCAAGATATATTTTTATATTACTGTATTTCCATTTCAGAGCTGAGACTGGGGAGGATTAGTCTCTGGTTTCTTGAATATCATATAAAAATTCTAATGAATAGAAGGCTCAAGTATCCCTCATCCCTTACAGCTTCATAGTGAGATGTATAGTGTGCAACTATAACAGGAGGTATGGGGTAAGGAGAAGGCATAGGTGGATTCAAAGGCCCATTCCACTTCTTCCTGGCTCAGTGATCATGGATTTAATTAGCCTTTATAAATTCAGCTGTTTATAAAATAGAGGCTAATAACATCTACCATTTAGGGGTTTTATAATTTAATAAGAAATATATGTGGCTGTGGCCAGTGGCTCAGTGGTAGAGCGTCAGCCCAGCATGTGGCTGTCCCGGCTTTGATTCCCTGTCAGAGCACACAAGAGAAGCAACCATCTGCTTCTCCATCTCTCCCCTTCCTCCTTCTCTCTCTCTATTCCCCTCCCGCAGCCATGGCTCGGTTGGTTCAAGCAAGTTGACTCTGGGTGCTGAGGATGGCTCCATGGAGCCTCTGCCTTAGGTGATAATAATAGATCAGTTGCTGAGTAATGGCCCTAGATGGGCAGAGCATCACCCATAGGTTGGATCCTGGTCAGGGTGCATGTGGGAGTCTGTCTCTCTGTCTCCCTCCCCTCTCACTTAAAAAAGAAAAATAAAGAAATATTTGTAAATATCCTAAGTCAGTACCTGGATTACAATTATTTCTGCTTTGTGTCAAATTAGAAATGATGAGTGTTTGGTGTGGACTATACACAAAACAGCCAACGTGTGACTAAATTCTTTGAATTTTGGGCAACTTAAGATTGTTCAGGTCTGACCTGTGTTGGCAAAGTGGATCAAGTGTTGACCTGGAACACTGAGGTTGCCAGTTTGAATCCCTGGGCTTGCCTAGTCAAGGCACATACAGAAAGCAGCAACTACAAGTAGATGCTTCCCTCTTCTCCTTTCTCTTTCTCCCTCTCCCTCTCTTTCTCTCTCTCCCCTCTCTCTAAAAATCAATAAAGTCTAAAAAAAATATTGCTCAGGGTTTCTGACCATCATATAGAAGGCTTTCCCCAGTGAGATATCAGATTCTTCATTGATGTCCCCATGCAGGCCTAGTCACGGTTGACCTTTTCTAGGTGCCCATGACATTTATTCATTCATTTATTGAGGGCTCAATAGGCATCATGAAAACAATATGGTCTCTGACCTAAACAAGCTCATAGTTTAGTAGAGGACAAAGACGCAAAAACAATTACAATATTATCTCTAGAAGAAGGCTGTGGAAGGCCAGAGAGAGCACACGGTTCTGTTTATTTGAGGGACACAGCTATATTAAGGAATGAGAAATCCAGGTACTGTTGCTGGTGGAAATAGGGCTCTTCCACAGACTCACGAGAAAAGCATTTTGGGGATCCACATATGGGAGGATGAGGTGTAGTGGTAAGACTTATTAAAGTAAAAATAGAGGACTTGTGCCCAGTGTCTCATCCACAACCAGGTGGCTTAGCTCTGTACTGCTGCTGAAAAAGTCCAGCCTTGTCTTCACCAAGTTCAGAAGAACTAGGGTTCAGAAATGTTGTGTCATTGCCTGGCACTGGAAGGGCATCCGAAGCTACCATAGTTCAATTTAGTCCATTGCAAAGCTTAGTCCAGTTCAGACTCTGTCCCCATCCAGCTAGCTTAGTCTCTGTTATCAGCTGCACTCCACCAGCACTGCACAGTGGCACCCAGGCCTGTGTCTGGAGATCATTCACGCTTGGGCCTGCACAGCTGCAAGAGAGAGAGCATGTGAAAAATGAAAGAACGCTTGCTATGAAGGGGGTCCTGGTTAAGCTTTGATGATATTACCTCAGGTTCAGTTGAGAAGGGGTAAGCTTTCTTTCAAACTAACCACTCTCTTTCCTGATCTTTCAGGGCCTGTGGTGGGTCCTCCTCATATCCAACCCTGTCTTTTTCCCAGGTTTTCCCAGCTAGACTCCACCCCTTTATGTCACCATTTTGGCTCCTACAGTGTATGAATCCCCCTATACCAGTGTTTTTCAACCAGTGTGCCGCGGCCATGGAGACATGGTCAGGTGTGCTGTGGAGAAATTAAACATGGGTCCCCAAACTACGGCCTGCGTGCCGGATAAGGTCCACGGAGGCTATTTATCTGGCCTGCCACCAGCTGCCTCCATCCAAACATAAACATTCCCCTCACAATCCCTCCAGCTACCAGCGACAGGAAGAGTGGAGGCACAGGGAACGCTCACTGACCAATTACCTTCTAGGATTCCTCGACCACTAGTGATGAACCAATAGTAGGCTGCCTCTCATCCACACCCAGGAAGGTCCCCGCTCAGGCTGCGGTGCACTTGTCATTGTGTGGCCGAGGCGAGTAGTTGAAGCTGCTACACCTCCCCATGGTCCCGATTTCTAATCCTGGTCAGGACTGGAGGTAAATGTTGCCACCACTAGATGAAGCCTCAGCCTCAGCTGGTTATGTCTGTCCTGATGGTGTATATAGATATTTGACCTTTTTCTTTTTAAAAGAGGCCCCCGCAGAGGGTGATATACAATGCATCACAATGTTATCTATATTGTATATGGCCTCCTGAAGGGCTATCTTCTTAAAGAGCTCAAATCTCTATATACACCATTAAAACAGACAGAACCAAGGCCCCTGCACCCAGTTGACCATGGGATTTGAACCCACAACCTCAGGGAGAACTCTACTACTTATCAGAATCCTTACCTAGAAAGCAAACTTCTCAACCTGACAGTAGAGATGCTCTGAGGACTTATGATGTTACACAAGTACCCAAAATTTTCTAAAATTGATTTTGTCCAGTCTCTATATAGAGAGAGTATTTGCCAAATTGATTTGAACCCACAACCTTGATGAAAGCTCCAGTATCTATTAGTGGGACTGTATATATGAGGGGATACATGGGACTATATATATGAGGGGTTACATGGGACTGTATATATGAGGGGATACATGGGACTATATATGAGGGGTTACATGGGACTGTATATATAAGGTTACATGGGACTGTATATATGAGGTTACATGGGACTGTATATATGAGTACATGGGACTGTATATGAGGGGATGTTACGTGGGACTGTATTTATAAGGGGATGTTACGTGGGACTGTATATATGAGGGATGTTACATGGGACTGTATATATGAGGGGGTTATCCTTTTTTATTTAACTTTTTTTTAAAATAAATGTAATTTATTTAAAGGACCTCTGCCAGGCATATTTCACTCTTGTGACAGTTTGGGATCTCAGCAAGACGAGCAGGTAACAGTGATGGAGAAGTTTTTTTGGTTTTTTGTTTTGTTTTGTTTTGTTTTTTGTATTTTTCTGAAGCTGGAAACGGGGAGAGACAGTCAGACAGACTCCCGCATGCGCCCAACCGGGATCCACCCGGCACGCCCACCAGGGGGTGATGCTCTGCCCCTCTGGGGTGTGGTTCTGTTGCGACCAGAGCCACTCTAGCACCTGGGGCAGAGGCCAAGGAGCCATCCCCAGCGCCTGGGCCATCTTTGCTCCAATGGAGCCTTGGCTACGGGAGGGGAAGAGAGAGACAGAGAGGAAGGAGAGGGGGAGGGGTGGAGAAGCAGATGGGCGCTTCTCCTGTGTGCCCTGGCCGGGAATCGAACCCGGGACTTCTGCACGCCAGGCCGACGCTCTACCACTGAGCCAACCAGCCAGGGCCGATGGAGAAGTTTTTGAGAAGGGAAAATGCAAATGCTGAACAGGGCCCTGGACAAAATTCTGACCCAGATGAAGGCCCGAGTATGAGTGGTCGACAAAAGAAAAAAACAAGACAATGAGCTCGAGGCAATACAGCGAAAGCTATCTTTCATTTGGATTTACTTTCACCGGGGATGAGACAGCACCGACTCCGCTGTGCTTGGTGTGTGGTGAGAAGCTATCCAATAGCGCCATGGTGCCAAGCAAGCTTAAATGCCATCTTCAAACAAAACACCCTCCCGTTCAAAACAAGCCGATGGACTATTTTGTACGCTTACGTACAAACAATGAGAAATGGGCAACTTTTTTGAGAAAAACCACAAAGGTAAAGGAGAGAGCCCTCAAAGCTAGCTACCTTGTTGCTGAACTCGTAGCTAAATCAAAAAAGTCCCACACTATGGCAGAAACATTAATACTGCCAGCTTGGAAAGCCATTGTAAATGAGATGCTTGGCCCTACCACGGCCAAAGAGATAGCTAAAGTGCCTCTCTCAGATAACACAATTGCCAGACATATTGATGACATGTCTGCGGACATTGAAACTGTTGTTTTGGAAAAGGTGCGCATCAGTAAGAAATTTGCCTTGCAACTTGATGAGTCGACGGATATTAGTGGACATTGTCAGCTCTTGGCCAACGTGCGTTTTGTGGATGGAGAAGCCATTAGAGAAAACTTCCTATTTTGCAAGGCACTGCCAGAAAAATCAACAGGAGAGGAAATATTTCGGGTTACGTCGGAATATCTTGATAAAAGCGGGCTTACATGGGAAAACTGCACAGGTACTGCACTGATGGAGCCGCAGCCATGGTCGGGCGCATCAAAGGCTTCATAAGTAGGGTCAAAGAAAGAAACCCAGATGTTATTGTTACGCACTGTTTTTTTGCACCGTGAGGCCCTCGTTGCAAAGACCTTACCAGCAGATCTAGCTCCTGTGTTGGATGATGTTGTGAGCATAGTGAACTTTGTGGAGACGCGACCTTTGAGATGTCGCTTATTTGCGTCTTTGTGTAAAGAAATGGGAGCGGAACATAAAATCTTATTGCTCCACATGGAGGTCCGGTGGCTGTCGCGCGGCAAAGTGCTGGCCCGTGTGTATGAGTTGTGAGAGGAACTTGAAGTATTTCTGACAAACGAGAGGTCCGATTACTCAAAGCTGCTTGCAAGTGATGAGTGGTATGCAAAGCTGGCACACCTGGCTGATATATTTCATTATTTGAATGAACTGAACACACGGATGCAAAGCCGAAATGAAAACCTGCTTACAAGCACTGATAAAATGAATGGATTCTGTTTAAAGGTACAGCTCTGGCAACAACATGTGCAGTGTGGCAACCTTGAGATGTTCCCGCTCACCCACCGAGAAACAGCATGATGGCAACACTGCTGCAATGTGCGAGGTGATTGGCAGACATTTGAAAACTCTTGAGAAGACGTTGTCATTTTATTTCTCTTCAGCCTTCACAGAATGCCTTGACTGGGTTAGGGACCCATACAGCTCAGTATCCGTTGCTGGAAAGGACATGACTTTAAAGGAGCAAGAGGAACTCATTGAACTGAAACAAGATCGTGGTTTAGCTAAAGTTTGCTGATCTTCCTTTGGACAGTTTTTGGTTATCTGTTGCCAAGGAGTTCCCCATTCTGGCCAACAAAGCTATTTTGACATTGCTCCCGTTTTCAACCACATATCTATGTGAGCTGAGCTTCTCAAGCTTGACTGCAATAAAAACTAAAAACAGAGAGAGACTGAGAACTGTTGAGGAAGAGCTTCGTGTGTGTCTTTCTACCATTCCTGCCAGGATATCCCTTTTGTGTTCATCGAAACAGGCCCAGGTTTCACACTAAGTAAGTATAAATACATTTAGAAACTATATTATTAACTATATGTATAATATGTACTGTGTTAGAGTGTCATTTTGTGTCATTTTGGTAGGTGGTGTGCCCCAGGATTTTGTAAATGTAAAAAATGTGCCGCGGCTCAAAAAAGGTTGAAAATCACTGCCCTATACAATCTTGGCTTCTACTATGCATATGCACAGCAGAGGAATTTCCCATTTATTGTTTATTCCTTCCCTCCATAACCCTGTCAGTGGACTGATTGTACCTTGAGGAGACTGGAAAGCCAGTCCTTCCTGCCTAGACTGGGATAGGGAGATGAGGAATGGAGGAATGTTAATCCCCTTGGTGGGATTTGGCTATCCCCTGGGGTGTGGGAAGCTGTAACTTCCAGATTTAAGATTAAGTGTAACTTCCAGACTCAATCAGGCCCAGACAGTCTAGCTCCCCTCTTTTTTGTCACTCCTAGCTGCCTATACTAACAGTATCTGTCCCAGACACCAACACATATGGAAGACCACAAAAACCAGAAATGTGCTAGTTAACTAAGGTTTCTGTCTAAAATTCCTTACCTTCCTGGTGAAGATCATTTGGTTTTGCTTCTACCAAAGAAGACAATGCTTTCACTTAGACGTTTTAAAGAACAAAATAATAAAAACCTTCTCTCTAGAGCTGACCTATGCCTGTTGATTAGTTTTGCCATGAACAGCTGCAGATGAAGTCAACTGAAATTCTGAAATCAAATCATGCATACAGCCAAGCTGTTTTTTCTGGAATGAATTTCAAACTGTTGAACAAAGCCTAAATTTTAAATGCTTTGGTATATCTCCCAAGTAGTCAGATCTAGTAAATTGCAAAAGAAAATATAAATGAGAATAAGAATTACAGAAAAATAAGATATCTTTTTTCCAGAACCCTGACTCAACTTCAGCCAGTAGGAGTGGTTGAACTACCTTTTTTAGATGATAATAAAGCCTGACCTGTGGTGGCGCAGTGGATAAAGCATTGACCTGGAACGTTGAGGTCGCTGGTTCGAAACCCTGGGCTTGCCTGGTCAAGGCACATATGGGAGTTGATGCTTCCTGCTCCTCCCCCTTCTCTCTCTTTCTCTCTCTCTTCCTGCCTCTCTCTCTCCTCTCTAAAAATGGAATAGAATAAATAAAGTCTTTAAATGATAATAAAAATATTGGTTTCTCCCCAACCCTACCTAAAATGTTAAATAAATATTTTAAGTGTATTGTTTTGAAGAAGCACCAAATTATTAGTCTGTCAGGGATACTCTTACGTGTCAGTCTTTCCTTCCCTGGAGGCAGAATGGGGTGGGAAAGGCATCAGAGAGGAAGAGTCTTATAGCTACCTCCAGGAATGAAGTTTATCTGAGAGAAGAGAAAGGAGAAAAAGGAATGCTCCTTTTCCCCAGATTCATCATACCAAGGTCTAGTTCTTTTTTTTTTTTTTATAGATACAGAGAGTCAGAGAGAGGGATAGACAGGGACAGACAGACAGGAATGGAGAGATGAGAAGCATCAATCATTAGTTTTTTGTTGTGACACCTTAATTGTTCATTGATTGCTTTCTCATACATGCCTTGACTGCGGGCCTTCAGTAGACTGAGTAACCCCTTGCTGGAGACAGCGACCTTGGGTCCAAACTGGTGAGCTTTTGCTCAAACCAGATGAGCCCTCACTCAAGCTGGCAACCTCGGGGTCTCCAACCTGGGTCTTCCGCATCCCAGTCCGACGCTCTATCCACTGCACCACCGCCCGGTCAGGCAAGGTCTAGTTCTTGCACATGCTTTTTTTCTCTCTGGAATGGCCTCTCCTACATCTGCCGATTTCACCACTATGCTGCTGAAGCATAACCATTTGATTTGCAAGCATTTCTTAGAAACTTTCCCAAATTGGCAAACCCACTGAGATAACTACCAAGATATTTCTTGAGACACTTGACATAAGGTTATTTGTCAGGATTCCCATGAGGTATTGGATGTTTATTAGGCTCAAGTATGTGGAGCTTTAGAGTGTCTGCATACAGTGAACCAATGTAAATGAAGAAGAGAATAGAGCCATTGCCCCAGAAATTTAGTTATTCACTCTTTTAGTGCCAGGAAGTAGAATCCCTTAAAGTTCAAAGAGATTCCCTTAAAATTCTGAGGTACGGAAAGTACCTTCAGGTATTAGTGGTTCTGCTTTGCTCCGTGGAAGATGGCCAAGGACAGTTGAGGAGGGCTTGTGCTCTAAGTGGGGTCCCCCCGCACCAGCTCACCCTCCCCCAAGCTCAGCTAAAAGGTGATGGTAAAAGCAAAGCCTGAAATTTGACTGAATTGTCTCACTTCAGGGTGAGGGCTGGAGGGGCAGCTTTCTCTCAGACAGAAGTGCTGGCAGAGGCCATGGTGCCTTTGCTGAGCCCTGCCCCCCACAGAGCCAGCAGGTGGGGGCCATATTGGAGTCTCCATCAACTTGGCTCACATTGTTTGCTCCAGCCCTCCCCAACTTGCAGGCACACCCAAGCTATTTCAGTGGCTTTTCCATAAAATGGCTTCTCTTGGCTCATGCTTTGGACTTTCCTAAAATCTCTCAAACAAGCAACATCTGGCCTCTAGGAGCCCTGTACCCATTGTTAAGTGGCCCCAGGTCTGTTTCTAGTGGCAGCCAGCCTTGGTTTGTAGCTTGGCCTCTCCTGGGCATCTCCAAACCCAGCACATTAGCAGCTATCTGAGACTGCTCTGTAGCTCATGCTAGGTCACTCTGGGCGGGGTACAGGCAGTGGCTGACTTTGACTGTACCTCCTGGTAGGCCCCAGAACCAATGCATCCAGTAGACAGCTTCAGACCATGCCAGATTACACCTCACACACCTCCAAGAGTGACACAGTCTAGGGGCAGACTCGGCAGGCACCAAAGCCCCACTGAAGTGAGACCCACTCCATAGGGTCAGCCCTACACAGCAGCTCCTCCACTGTGGTCGCAGCCGGTCCTTGCAGCGGAACTGCCCAGGCCCTAGGAGAAAGCAGGTCCGTCTCTCCCACTGACACGCCGACAGCAATCAAGGCTCAACTACAACAGCAGGGTGCACAGAGCCCACCTGGCAGACACACCTGCAGTACTGGTTCAGGGTGACTGAGGAGGCTGTGCCACTGGGCCCTATAGGACACCCACTACATAAGGCCATTCTACCAAGACCAGGAGATGCAGCAGCTCCACCACATACAAAAAAACAAACACAGCGGGACAGCCAAAAGGAGCAGATGAAGAAACAGGTCCCAAATGAAAAAATAGGATAAATCTCCAGAAAAAGAACTAAATGAAGTAGAGGCAATTAAATGACCAAATACAGAATTCAAAAGAATGGTTATAAGGGCACTCAAGGAACTTAGTGGGAACTATAATTTTATCAACTAATGTCAATCCAATAAATTCAATAACAATTTTTAAAGAAATAGTAGAAATCAATGTTTCCTGTTCATGACATGTAACACAAATAATATCCAGGTGGTCTGAAACCGCACTGTTACTTTGGATTTATGTAATTGATGAGAGTTAATATCTTGTGCATGAGGGTACATAATAAATATTTGTTAACAAATGTTTCATTTCTCACGGGGATTTTCTCCAGGACTGAAAAGCATGTCATGATAATCTGCATGTCACATTTCTTGAATTAAGCAAACATATCAGGGAAAATATAAAATATCTATATGGATTTTTAAAAACAGTTGTACCTTTTCTCAATTTAACATTTGCTTTCCTTTTTTTGAGCATTTTGGATTACAACTACATGATAGAAATTTAAAAGTTAGAAATATTGGTTTTTATATTTCATATAGCCATTTCTCCTTATTCTTTTTTTTTTTTTTTTTTTTACAGAGACAGAGAGTCAGAGAGAGGGATAGACAGGGACAGACAGACAGGAACAAAGAGATGAGAAGCATCAATCATTAGTTTTTCGTTGCGTATTGCAACACCTTACTTAGCTGTTCATTGATTGCTTTCTCATATGTGCCTTGACCATGGGGCTACAGCAGACCGAGTAACCCCTTGCTCGAGCCAGCGACTTTGGGCTCAAGCCAGTGAGCTTTTGCTCCAACCAGATGAGCCTGCACACAAGTTGGAGACCTTGGGGTCTCGAACCTGGGTCTTCCGCATCCCAGTCTGACGCTCTATCCACTGTGCCACCGCCTGGTCAGGCTCTCCTTATTCTTAACATAAAGGTCCACCTATCCTTTGAAATAATATCCACAACAGGTCATATACTCCTTATCAATTCTATAATTTACTGTCCAGTTGGTCTATGTATTAGATAGATAAATGTAATAAATACCAGGATTTTAAAAAAATTGCCAATTATAATTTCTTTTTCATTTATGCTGTATAGAGTCTTTAATGGAGATATTTTCAGTTTAAAACTCTGCTTTTAAAAACACACAGACATGTAGGGAATAAAAGCCAAATTTATAATTTATTCCATATTATGTGCCATAAGCAATAAGCAATACTAACAGAGAAATTTTGACATAGTTTCTTCTCAAAGCATTTGAAAGTTCATACAAATTTATATATGGAAAACATGAAAGGGCACCTATCTATATTCTAGCAGTAATTTTCTCTGGTGGTAGTGAAATTCTAAACAATTTTTTTTTTAAGATTTTATTTATTCATTATAGAGGGGGGCGGGGGAGGAACAGGAAGCATCAACTCCCATATGTGCCTTGACCAGGCAAGCCCAGAGTTTCGAACCGGTGACCTCAGCGTTTCCAGGTTGACACTTTATCCACTGCGCCACCACAGGTCAGGCTGTTTTGTGTTCTAAACAATTTTTAATCTTCTTTTTCCCTGTCTATATTTTCTGATTTTTCTCCAGTAAACTTTTTTTTTTCTTTTACAGAGACAGAGAGAGTCAGAGAGAGGGATATATAGGGACAGACAGACAGGAACAGAGAGAAATGAGAAGCATCAATCATTAGTTTTTTGTTGTGACACCTTAGTTGTTCATTGATTGCTTTCTCATATGTGCCTTGACTGTGAGGCTACAGCAGACCGAGTAACCCCTTGCTCAAGCCAGCGACCTTGGGTCCAAGCTGGTGAGCTCTGCTCTAACCAGATGAGCCTGCGCTCAAGCTGGCAACCTCAGGGTCTGGAACCTGGGTCCTCCGCATCCCAGTCCGATGCTCTATCCACTGTGCCACCGCCTGGTCAGGCTCTAGTAAACATGTTAAAATGTAGAAATAACTCTTGGGAAAAAGAAGCTACTACATGAGAAATGACTTTTGGGATATTAAACTTGACATTTGGAAGTCTGAGCTTTCACTTAGTATACTGTATCACCACTAATGAATTAGAACTACAGTTTATCTTTGCCATCTGTTAAAGGGGGAATGAAGGAAATACCTTCTTCACATAGTTATTGTCAGAAAGTAGAGAAGATATTTAAAGCACCTCATATAGTGCTTGCTTCTGCAGCACATATACTAAAGCACCTCATATCGTGCCTGGCACACTGTATATAGTTAATAAACTATAGCTGTTGTTATTATTACTATATAAAATTGTAAAAATAAACTCCTTAGGCACTTTTTTAACCTTATTAAATAATGCTCTCAAATCAACAGGAAATAAACATTTATATCCTTTAGAAAAGCAATCAGAGAATTAAGCTGCTTTTTTTTCAAATTTTCAATTAATTACATCTTTCTTTCTTTCTTTTTTTTTTTTTTTAGGTGAGAAAAGGGGAGGTAGTGGGTTAGACTCCCGCATGTGCCCTGACCAGGATCCACCCAGCAACCCCATCTAGGACCAATACTGGAGTACCAAGCTATTTTTAGTGCCTGAGGCTGATGCACTCCAAAGGAGCAATCCTCAAGGCCTGGGGCTATGCTGGAACCAATCAAGCCACTGGCTTCAGGAGGGGAAGAGAGAGAGGAAGCTAGGGAGAGAAAAGCAAATGGTTGTTTCTCTTGTGTGCCCTGACTAGGAGTTGAACCTGGGACATCCATACTCTGGGCCGATGCTCTACTCACTGAGCTACTGGCCAGGGCCTAATGACATGTTTCAAACATATAGAAAATCAGAGAAATCTACCCTCTTTCTTACACTTTTTAAAAGTAAAATATTACAAGGCCCTGGCCAGTTGGCTCAGCGGTAGAACGTCGGCCTAGCGTGCGGAGGACCAGGGTTCGATTCCCGGCCAGGGCACACAGGAGAAGCGCCCATTTGCTTCTCCACCCCTCCGCCGCGCTTTCCTCTCTGTCTCTCTCTTCCCCTCCCGCAGCCAAGGCTCCATTGGAGCAAAGATGGCCCGGGCGCTGGGGATGGCTCTGTGGCCTCTGCCCCCGGCGCTAGAGTGGCTCTGGTCGCAACATGGCGACGCCCAGGATGGGCAGAGCATCGCCCCCTGGTGGACAGAGCGTCGCCCCTGGTGGGCGTGCCAGGTGGATCCCGGTCGGGCGCATGTGGGAGTCTGTCTGACTGTCTCTCCCTGTTTCCAGCTTCAGAAAAATGAAATAAATAAATAAATAAATAAATAAATAAATAAATAAAAGTAAAATATTACAGATACAACTAAATCCATAACCTCTTGATTCTCCTTTTCTCTCTCCCCACAGTCACTATCCTAAAGCTGACATGTATTACTTCCAGACACAGTTTTATACTTTTCCACTTATATCCATATTATCCATACTCACATGTATACTTTATGTTCATAAGTAATATGTACAGTTGTTTATGTGTGGGGAAACATGAAGCCTAATCAGAAACCCCTTCCACTTGGGATGCTTTTCTTCCCATTTCTCCATCTTATATAATAATTCTACATATTTTAAATGAAACTTTGCTTTATCAATATGAAATGACTTCAATTAAAAGCCTTGCATTCCATATTAATGCATGTTTAGCTTTAGACCAAATAAAATTACAGAAAGATAAGCCAAGGCCCTGGCCGGTTGGCTCAGCGGTAGAGCGTCGGCCTGGCATGCGGGGGACCCGGGTTCGATTCCCGGCCAGGGCACACAGGAGAGGCGCCCATTTGCTTCTCCACCCCTCTGCCGCGCTTTCCTCTCTGTCTCTCTCTTCCCCTCCCGCAGCCAAGGTTCCATTGGAGCAAAGATGGCCCGGGCGCCGGGGATGGCTCCTTGGCCTCTGCCCCAGGCGCTAGAGTGGCTCTGGTCGCAGCAGAGCGTCGCCCTGGTGGGCGTGCCGGGTGGATCCTGGTCGGGCGCATGCGGGAGTCTGTCTGACTGTCTCTTCCCGTTTCCAGCTTCAGAAAAATACAAAAAAAAAAAAAAAAAAAGATAAGCCAAGCCTCCCTAAAGACTCCATAAGAAATAGTTTGTAATACACATTCTAATTATGACTTTTAAAACATAGAACTTAGAAAAGAAATTACATCTTCATAAGTTTGTTCATTTATTAAATTTGGATTTACTCTAAAATATTTATGGTCTTATGTAAATGAGATGGATCTAATTAAGCAAGTCAGCAAGGAAAAGCAGTTATACACAGAAATAAAATATTTTGCTTTATTTAAATTTAAAGTGCTAAATCACTGTTGGAAAAGAATTACTAATTCTCCAAATTGTTAATGCCAATTCTATCCTTTAAAATATTGTTATTTAACCTAAAAATATAATCTATGGAGAGCTGGTATTGCAAACTACTAAATATTATTAGCACATATACAGATAAAGGATTACTAACAAATTGATGTCAATTTGAATGATGATCTTATGCCATCTTGTGGGAGGCGGGCTATAAACTGACAAAGTCCTTAGGGCTTAGTTTAAGACTAAGCTCTTCCCCAACCTTTTTTTTTTTTTTTTAAATCTTTTTTTTTCCTTTTTTTCTTTATTCATTTTTAAAGAGGAGAGAGAGAGGGAGAGAGAGAGAGAGAAGGCGGGAGGAGCTGGAAGCATCAACTCCCATATGTGCCTTGACCAGGCAAGCCCAGGGTTTTGAACCAGCGACCTCAGCATTTCCAGGTCGATGCGTTATCCACTGCGCCACCACAGGTCAGGCTTCCCCAACCTTTTTAAGACTAAACTTTGCCCCACACCCTTGACTGTTGCATCGTGGGGGGTGGTGCACTCTTATGAGGATTCCTGTTTATGCCTCAGATGTGTGACTTTGTATCAGAGACTTCCTTATTTGCATATGGCTCTACACTATATAATAAAGCAGACCGGGGGCTTTGCTTTTGCTCTGGCTTGCCATCAAGCTTGCAGAGGCCTTCTGATCCCATTCTTTCTTCTCTCTGAGTTTATTTCTTTGTTCCGCACCATTCTCATTCAGGACATGGACAATTACTAGCTGCGCTGGTCCATGGCACCATTTCCTACTGCTCACCTCTTTCTTTCCTAAATAATCACAATCCATCCACTTCAAAAGACATACTAGGATTTTGTCTGCACTAGCTACCAAGCTCTCTTTTAGGAAGGAGGGGCTTGAGCCCCTAATTCATTTTGAAAACCAGCAAGTCTTCAGTCTTTCAGCACTTCTGTTGTCCACATTTCAATTAAAATGATGGCAACAACAGAATTATCTCAGCTGTAAAATCTTTTATTCTTAGCTATAATTCCTCTGGGCCAAGAGCTTTAAAGTTAATGAGATTGTATTACCGTATTCTCTAAGCATCATCACCCCTCCCTATCAAGATCTTTGTTTAACTTGTAATGATTCTGTCACCTTTACTGGTCTTAATACCATTCTTCTTGATAGCAGCAAAATAGGATTTGAATATCACCTATTCTTTACTTTTGCTTCTCTCTTAACATTACACCATCCATATCAAGGAGTCCAGTCACTGCAATTGCTATTAAAAGCAAGGGAAAAGACCCTGGCTGGTGGCTGGGCATATGGATGTCCTGGGTTTGATTCCCAATCAGGGAAGACAGGAGAAGCAGCCATATGCTTTTCTCTCCCTCCCTCTCCCTTCTCTACCACTTCTCCTCCAACAGCCGGTAGCTTGATTGGTTCCAGTGTGACCCAGGCACTGAGGATAGCTCCATTGGAGCACATCAGCTTCAGGCACTAAAAATAGCTAGGTACTCCAGCATTGGCCTCAAAAGGGGTTGCTGGGTGGATCATGCAGGAGTCTGACTCACTATCTCCCCTCTTCTCATAAAAAAAAAAAAAAAGAAGCAAAGGGAAAGAAATAAAACAACTGGGTTTACCTCTGTTGGTCAAATAAGTTTGTAAATATGATATATATGTTTGCTCGCTTGTGACTTATATTGGGTGTGGGGGACAGGCTATAAGCAGGCCAGGTCGTTGTAGCCTAAGGTTTGGTTTTGGGACTAAGCTTTTCCCCACACCCTTGACTGATTGTATGATCTGGGTGGTGCACTCTCATGAGGAATCCAATTATGCCTTGGATAAGTGACTTTGTATCAGAGACTTCCTTGTTTGTATATTGGATTAAGGGATTTTGGTTTTCTACACTATAAAGTGGGACAGACCAGGAGCTTGGACACACAGTTCCTGCTATCATAATTGCAGGGGCTTCCCTGATCCCTGGCCCTTCATGGGAAGAGCTGGTTTTCTGCTTTTCCCTTGTCTTCTTTTGTGGTTTGCCTGTCTTGGTGAGACACCAATAAATAGGATGGCCCCCCATCCTCTGACTCCGCCATTTCTTTATCGTCTGCCCGAATCCAATGGGAACCTGCATGTGAATGGCCACGATGGCGGCTCCTGGCCTTACAACCTCTTTCTAGTTCTTTCTGGGCACTGAAAAGCAATTAACAATTAACATTTAGCTTCCTTCTCTCCACACTTCTTTCCTCAATCATTCCCTTAGAATTATGTAAGGGTTAAATAAGGTAACAGATGTAAAAGCCTTGGAATAATGCTTAGCACATACATAGTGCTCAACAAATTGTAGATATTATTAATATTTACCCAAAAAAGATAAGGCCCTGGCCAGTAGGCTCAGCAGTAGAGTGTTGGCTCAACATGTGAAAGTCCCAGGTTTGATTCCCAGTCAGGGCACACAGAAAAGGTAATCATCTGCTTTTCCGCCCCTCCCCCTTCTCTCTTTTTCTCTCTCTCCCCATTCCCACAACCATGCTCATAGTTTGAACAAAAGTTGGATCCAGGCATTGAGGATGGCTCCATGGCCTTCCTCAGGTGTTAAAATAGCTTGGTTGCTGAGCAACGGAGCAACAGCCCCAGATGGGCAGAGCATCACCCTGGTAGGGGGCTTTCCAGGTGGATCCTAGTTGGGATGCATGCAGGAGTCTGTCTTTCTGCCTCCTCGCCTCTCACTTAATTAAAAAGAAAAGAAGATAAATAAATCTTTCAACAAATGGTGCTGGAACAACTAAATATCAACATGCAAAAGAATGAAGTTGGACCCCTTCCTCATATCACACACAAAAATCTACTCAGGTGGATTATAGCCCTAAATGTAAGTGCTAAAACTATAAAACTCTTAGAAGAAAATATAGTAACAAATCTTTGTGATTTGGGGTTAAGCAAACCCTTCCTATATATGACACCCACAGTACAACTGACAAAAGGAAAAAAAATAGGTAAGTTGGACTTCACAAAAATTAAAAATTCTTGTGCTTCAGAGGACAGCCATCAAGAAAGAGAAAAGACAACCTACCAAATGGGAGAAAACATTTGCAGATCATATATCTGATAATGAATTGGTAAACAGAATATATTTAAAAACTCATACAATTCAGTAATAAAAAGAACAACAACCCTATTAGAAATGGGCAAATGACCTGAATAGACATTTTTCCAAACATATATAAATGAGCAAGAGCAAATGAAATGATGCTCAATATTATGTAGGCATACTCATAATGTAGAGATGTTCAACACTGGTTCAACATTAGAGAAATGCAAATTAAAACCATAATAAGATACCACTTCATGACCATGAGGATGTGAGTTAAAAAGAAATAGATAATAACAAGTGTTGACAAGTATGTTGAGAAATCGAAACCCTTACATGCTACTGGAGGAATGTAAAATAGTGTATCTGCTTTAAAACAGTCTGAAAATTTGCCAAAAGATTAAATACAGTGTTACTATTTGACCCAGCAATTCCACCCAAGAGAGATAAAAATATATGTCCACAAAAAACTTGGACATGTATATTCTGGGTTTTGGTGGGTTTTTTTGACCACATAGACAGAGAGAGAGAGTCAGAGAGAAGGACAGATAGGGACAGACAGACAGGAAGGGAGAGAGATGAGAAGCATCAATTCTTCGTTGCAGCACTTTAGTTGTTCATTGATTGCTTTCTTATATGTGTCTTGATTGGGGGGCATCAGCAAACCAAGTGACCCCTTGCTCAAGCCAGTGACCTTGGGTTCATGCTGGTGAGTCTTGCTCAAACCAGATGAGCCCATGCTCAAGCTGGCAACCTCGGGTTTCGAACCTGGGTTCTCTGCATCCCAGTCCAACACTCTATCCACTGCGCCACCACCTGGTCAGGCTGGACATGTATGTTTGTAACAGCATTATTAATAAAAGTTGAAAAGTGGAAATAACTGAAATGTCCATCAACTGATAAATAGATAAGTAAAATGTATTTATTCATACTACAGAGTATTATTCAACTATTAAAAAAATGAAGAATTGATGATACATGCTATAACATGAACATGGATGAGCCTTAAAAACAGTGTTAAGTAAAAAAGTCAGTCATAAAAGACCACATCATTCCATTTATATGAAATGTCCAGAGTAGGTAATTCTATGGAGATGGAAAGTAGATCAGTGGTTCCCTAGAGCTGCTAGGAGAGTTGGGAGAAATGGAGAGTGCTTACTGGGTTAATGAGTATGAGGTTCTTTTGGGGGTGATGCAAAACATGGTCTTAGATAGATTGTGATGATGGCTGCACAAATCTGTGAATATACTTAAAAACCCTTAAGTTGTACACTTTAAGTGTGTGAACTGTATGGTATGTGAACTCAATAAAGTTATCTAGATAGCTAGATAGATAATTTCAGGATTTTACAAAATTCCCAATGTTTATAAAATTTAGGAAAGTTAGAATTCAGCAGTCTGTCAACAGCATAAGAAATAAAATGAGAAATAATGGTCCATGCATGTGAGTAGGAAAACCTCACTCTTCCCAGCGTGCATTTCTCCTCCACCTCCCACAGAGAACACTCCACTTCTGACACTCTGGTCACCAAATGTGTGGGTGTTTTCCCCCCAAAAGCTATTCTCTATCATATCAGGGTATCCTATAATTCAGTTCAATTCTGACTACCTGGAGTTAATAATATCAGATCTCACAAGTTAAGTGCTCAGTCCCACCAGACTGCCCCCTATGCCCCATCGCAGATGCTAGTCAAGTCCCAGGTTGTCACCTGTACTTCTGACAGACCAACTATAAATAGGAGTTCCCATGATCCCTTTCTTGGGTTCAATAATTCACTAGAATGGCTCACAGAACTCAGGGAAACACTTATGTTTACCGGTTTATTAAATAATAAAGGATACAGATGAACAGCCAGATGAAGAGATACAGAGGGAGAGGAGACATCTGGGAGGGTCTGAGCACTGGCGTGCCTAACCCTCCTGGTATGTGACTGTGTTCACCAACCTGGAAGCTCTCCAAATCCATACTATTAGCATTTTTTTTACAATTCTTTTATTTTATTTTTTTTTACAGAGACAGAGAGAGAGAGTCAGAGAGAGGGATAGGCAGGGACAGACAGACAGGAAGGAAGAGATGAAAAGCATCAATCATTAGTTTTTCGTTGTGCATTGAGACACCTTAGTTGTTCATTGATTGCTTTCTCATATGTGCCTTGACCGCAGGCCTTCTGCAGACCGAGTGACCCCTTGCTCAAGCCAGCGACCTTGGGTCCAAGCTGGTGTGCTTTGCTCAAACCAGATGAGCCCGCACTCAAGCTGGCAACCTCGAGGTCTTGAACCTGGGTTTTCAGCATCCCAGTCTGATGCTCTATCCACTGCGCCACTGCCTGGTCAGGCCCATTAGCATTTTTTATGGAGGCTTTATCATGTAGGTATGATCAATTAATAACACCATCTCCAGCTCCTCTCCCCTCTCTGGGGAATGGGAGTTGAGGAGGAAAATTCCAAGCTTCTAATCATGGCTAGCCCCGATCTAGAAGCCATCCTGGAGCCCATCCAGAGCCACCTCATTAGAACAAAAGACACTCTTGTAACCCAGGAAATTCCCAGGAATTTAGGTGCACTGTGTCAGGAACACAGGTCAAAGACCAAATATTAGAACAAAAGATGCTCCTAGTGATCTTATCATTTAGGAAATCACAGGGGTTTTAGGAGCCCTGTGTCAGGAACAGGGAGGCAAAGACCATTACAGGTATCTCATATGATTTCACAGGACGATACCCAACCCTGCCTCTTCCCTAAAATCGTCTCTCTGCTTTCTAATATAGAAGTCTTATCATGAGTTTGTCTTTTCCAGAAAATATAGAAGTGATTTCTCTGTCTCATCTCCTGGTCTCTCTCTCCCCATCCATGTACAAACATACCTTGGTTTATTGTATTTTGCTTTACTGTGCTTCACTGTTGTTGTGTTTTTACAAATTGAAGCCAAGAACCTCCACCAACAAAAAAATTTACAACTCACTTTATTGTGATACTTGCTGTATTGCAATGGTCTAGAACTGAATCGGCAATGTCTCCGAGGCATGCCCACATACAGTGACCCCTTCATTTTATGGTTTATTTAGAAAACCAAGGCCCCAAGAAGATGGGTCCAAACAAAGAATTTGTTAAGACCATATTCTTGAAGCCATCATATTTGGTAGGCAGGATTTATCCAAATATAAGGTAAAGTCTTGACTTAAGTTTTAAACCATACTTAAGGTAATTTAGATACAATTATGTGTGCAAAAGAAGTTTAAACTATAATGTATGAACCCAACTTTTTTTTTTGTTTTGTTTTTTTTTTTTTTTTTTTTTTTTTTACTTTTATTTATTCACTTTAGAGAGGAGAGAGAGAGAGAGAGAGAGAGGAGAGAGAGACAGGGGGGAGGAGCTGGAAGCATCAACTCCCATATGTGCCTTGACCAGGCAAGCCCAGGGTTTCGAACCGGCGACCTCAGCATTTCCAGGTCGACGCTTTATCCACTGCGCCACCACAGGTCAGGCTGAACCCAACTTTTTTAAAAATGTGAACTCTGAGTTCTATAGGGCAGAGTCTATGTCTTATTCATCTTTGCCTTACAACCATCTCTGACACATAGCAGATGGTCTATGAACATCTGAATGAAAGAAGGAATGATTAAATAAATAAAATTATTTTTAGTGGGGTTATGTTCTTGGCCCTGGTTCAGAAATGTCCAACTTTTCTAGTATGATGAAATCTTTTTGAATGACATCTAACATCTTTATTTCCGTCATATTACACCTAATTCTAACATTCATTTTACATTGTAATACTTCTGAAATCATGATGCATCTCTTATAGTTAATTTATTCAGATAATTAAGTTAGTTTTCCTGAAAAAAATAAAAAGAAACATTGTGAAACCAATGGTACATCTTACGATCACTGACATCTCAGAGTAGAGGAAATCTATTTCTCAATAGTAATTAATTATCAATATTTGTAGTCATCAGAAAATGTGAAAGGTGTACATATAATTTTAAATTGTTAAACTTTAAGTATAGAAAGCCTGACCAGGCGGTGGTGCAGTGGATAGAGTGACAGACTGGGATGCAGAGGACCCAGGTTCTAAACCCTAAGGTCGCAGGCTTAAGCCTGGGCTCATCCAGGTTGGCTTGAGCGTGGGATCATAGACATGACCCCATGGTTACTGGCTTGAGTCCAAGGTTGCTGGCTTGAGCAAGGGGTCACTCACTCTGCTGTAACCCCCCACCCCGGGTTGGGGCACATATGAGAAAGCAGTCAATGAACAACTAAGGAGACTAAGGAGTCGCAATGAAGAACTGATGTTTCTCATCTCTCTCCTTCCTGTCTGTCTGTCCTTATCTGTCCCTCTTTCTGTCTCTGTCACAAAAAAAAAAAAAAAAAAAAAAAAAAAAAAAAAAAACTTTAAGTAAAGGAAAACACAAGAACAATTCAACAAGGATAAATATAAAATCCTTAATTTGGGTCCAAAATATCAGCTGCATAGGTCCAGGATGTGGTATATGTGGCTCAACAGCACTACAAGGGCAACAGATTTAGGAGTTTCAATTAACCACAAACTCAGTAAGAATCAATCATGGGATATAAGTAGGCAACAAGCAATCCACATGAATAGAGCTTCCAGCTCAAGTCAGGACCCTGTCTTCTCCATTTCTTTCTGCCCTCTTACAAACACTGGGCTACTTCTGTCCATACACTTGGTAAGTGAAGGCATACCCACAAGCAAGTAATCAGATTGAGTAACATACAGAAATCCTTATACAGAAAATAGCCAAAGGAATTCGAGCTGCTTGTCCCTTTAATGTCTGAAAGAGTAGCATGTCTTCACATAGTTGAGTGTCTATGGAAACACATTCTGAGATTGAATTAGAACTGATGTGTGGAAGTTACCAGAGATATTAAATCAGTATAAATTAAACCATACTGCTCATCAAAAATGGATTGAGCTGCCTCTCAAACTAGCTATAAATATTGATCGACTTATGACCTATGCAACTTACAACCATTTGACTTTACGACCACAATCGCTAGCCACGACTGCTCTGTGTCTGGCAGCGCAAGCATTGACCAGCTGGGCGTATGACAGTGCGGACCAGCTTCCAGCAGCACTACCATCTCCGCGTGCACCATTTCAACTGTTATCCCAGACTCGGTACAGCAATTTGTGTTTTGTGTCTCGGATATTTTTCATCATACCCCTCCCAAGATGTCTACCAAGAGGAAATTGTCTTTGCAAATATTAAACCAGTTGTACTGGTAATGCAGTGTTTTACTTAAACCTGACGAATGTAAAAATAAAAAACAAAATGGGCCTGACCTGTGGTGGCACAGTGGATAAAGCGTTGACTTGGAAATGCTGAGGTCGCCGGTTCGAAACCCTGGGCTTGCCTGGTCAAGGCACATATGGGAGTTGATGCTTCCAGCTCCTCCCCCTTCTCTCTCTCTTCTCTCTCCCTCTCTGTCTCTCTCTTTCTCCCTCTCTCTCTCCTCTCTAAAAATGAATAAATAAAAAAATGAACAAAGAAAATTATGATATAGGTATTGATCGACTTACGACTTGTGCAACTTATGACTATTCGACTTTATGACCACAATAGCTAGCCACGACTGCTCCACGTCTGGCAGCGCAAGTGTTGCCCAGCTGGGCGTATGACAGTGCTGGCCAATAAAATGTTTCATACGTGTTTATATATTTTGATATGTTTTGCAATTGGGAAAATGTTTCCTATGGAATTTTTTACATCTGTATTTTGTATTTTTGTATGCATCTGTATTTTGTAATTTTGTATGTTTTGCAAATATTAAACCAGTTGTACTGATAATGCAGTGTTTTACTTAAACCTGACGAATGTAAAAATAAGAAACAAAATGGTGTAGAGATGATACAAATGGCATAAAATGAACAAAGAAAATTATGATAAAATATGACTTAAAGATTTTTATAACATCATTTCACAGTACTGTACATATAGCCTACTCAACTTATGACCAAATCATGTTACGATGGGTCTGTCGGAACCAATCGTGGTCGTAAGTCGAGTACTAGCTGTATTCATCTCTGGAGGTGCTTACGCAAAAATCAGATGGCATCTTGTAGGGAATTGTGTATCTAGCCTCCTAAATGGCCCCCCAAATCCATACCTCCTGGTAGTCATGCCTTTGTGTCATCCCCTTGACTGAGGGCAGGACCTTATGATTTTCAATGAATAGAATTAAGCAGTATGTTGGTGTGTGACTTAGGGATGCGGTCATTAAAAGCAATGTGTGACACCATTCTCTTTTCTTGTATCATTTGCTCTGAGGGACGTCAGCAGTCATATATTGAGCCCCCCTATGAAGAAATCCACATGATGAACTGATTTCTTGTCAATAGCCACATGACTGAACTTGAAGCAAATCAAACCTTAAGTTGATTGCATCTAGCCAACAGTTTGACTGCAATCTCATGAGAGATCCTGAGTTGGGACCCCTAGTTAAGATTTTCCAGGGTTCCTGACCCTCTGAAACTGTGTGAGATAACAATTGTGTTAAGTCGCTAAAATTTGGGGTAATTTGTCATGCAGCAATAGATAATATAGAGAGATGTCATGGATGGTTCAGGTATCTTGTTGAACTATTTTGTCTTTTATGGTCCCTTTGGCTTTGAGAGTCTGTGATCAGGTATGAAATGATGCATTTGCCTATAAGATTAGTCCCCTATAGGGAGTTAATGCTAAACAGATAAAAAGAAATTGACACTGATATGCATTATTCTGAGGCTGCAGAAATAGCTTTGTTACAGAGAACTTTAACTTAGTTGTGGTAACAAAGTCATACCTTTATAGAGATGGTGTTAGCTGGAAGTTTGACAGGAAAGGCTCCAGTCTCAGAAGGCTCTGAGATTCTAGAATTGATAAGGAGCATTGATTAGAAAACTTGGACACATAAAAATCATTTAGAGAATCTTGGGGCATTGCTGCAGTTCCTTGCTTATTTCTTCTATGCTTCTTCTGTTTGAATCCATTTTTGGTTACCTGGTCCTGAGTTTTTCTTCCCCTAGATAATATTTCAACAATTATTATTGTTGATAATTATAAATATTTTAACAATCTATTGTAATAGGTTTTTATTATTATCACCCTTTTATAGAGGAATAACTGATCCTGACTTTGTCTTTGTTTATCCATCCCAGCTCTCCTCCCAGTTCTGGCTAGTAGCTCTCTGCTCTTAGAATCCTTCTTACAGGGAGGCTCATCGTCCAGCTCACCTCTACTATCACCTAGGTTTGCTTAGATGTAGGCTTTGCTCCACCTAGCACCGTGCTTTCCACTTCTGATTTGTCATATCTTGAGGTCATTATCTACTCCTGACCATGTTCTCGGCCTAAGAAGTTTCCCATTCAGCCAATATTCCAGTCCAGGCCCTGGCCGGTTGGCTCAGCGGTAGAGCGTCGGTCTGGCGTGCGGGGGGAGGGGGGACCCCCCCCCCCAGGTTCGATTCCCGGCCAGGGCACATAGGAGAAGCACCCATTTGCTTCTCCACACCCCCCCCTCCTTCCTCTCTGTCTCTCTCTTCCCCTCCCGCAGCCAAGGCTCCACTGGAGCAAAGATGGCCCCGGGCGCTGGGGATGACTCCTTGGCCTCTGCCCCAGGCGCTAGAGTGGCTCTGGTCGCGGCAGAGCGACGCCCCGGAGGGGCAGAGCATTGCCCCCTGGTGGGCAGAGCATCGCCCCTGGTGGGCGTGCCGGGTGGATCCCGGTCGGGCGCATGCGGGAGTCTGACTGTCTCTCCCCGTTTCCAGCTTCAGAAAAAGAAAAAAAAAATATTCCAGTCCATCCTCTCCCTCCTTGCTGCTCTGGTCAATTAGTCCTAGAATATGGGCACTGACAGGCACAAAGGTATTAGTAAATCCTGGAGTCTTTTTTTGGTAGGTTTCAGAGTTATGTCTTATTTTGCACACTCTCAGGTGGGGCACCCATCAAGGCTCATTCTGTCCCGGAACCATACATTTTTGTGATTTCTACTCTACACCTTGCTGTATATGCTGGATCTTTCTTTAACTTATAATTTAAAATGATTATCCAAGGTCTCCTTGACAGACAAACATTGGAACAATCTTTGGAGATTCATTTTAACTATTCATTTATAAAATCTGAAAGATGATCTTTGAGATTTGGCACTAGGGATTGACTCTAAGGCTTTCAATACAAGTTTAATAAAATAGTGAATTTTTTTCTTAGGGTACAGAGCTGGGACAGAATGGAACCTGAAGAAATGGTTACTGTTATAAACACATTAATTACGATCTACTTGAAAGCAACTAATTCATGAATCTGTCTATGTTGGCAATATCTATAGTATTCATGATTTCATATCTGACATTTTTTATTTGCACTCCAATATGAAGGTAAACCAGACAAATGCATACCTGTTTTTCTATATGACACTCTTGAACAAACTTTTGTATAAACCAGTGCCTACAGCTACCTTAAAAGAAAATGAGAAAAAAACAAGTAGATAAGAAAGTTATTTGGGATGAGTTTGGCACCTACAAAATACTCAAATAAATTGTGACTATTACTGTCAGTCAAATGATGATGAAAGACATCTTTTCTCCTATTGACCCTAGTTATTCAGATTCTACTGCCTTCCTCATCAGTACAATTCGCTGGGTCCATAGATAGAATCTGCAGAAACCTCAGAAATCAACAGGCAACTCCAAAGCCTTTTAGCTGTATTGCTCTACCTCATTTTAGCACCTTATATTTCCCTACTATGATAGTCCTACTTTAAAGTCATTATGTAAAACAAAATGTAGTGAAGGAAAGCCGGTGTCAAACTTAGAAAGATCTGAGCATTTACACACCCGGATCTTTCCAGTGGGCAGCTCAAAGGCAAAACGATCTAATCGCAGAGAGAGAGAAGTTAAACTGAGATTATGACTATTCATTGTCTTTATTACTTTGAAGACCAAATTGTGTTTGATCCTTGCTCTGTACCTGCATCCTGATAACACAGTCTAGAGCTCACAGATGCACCTCAGCCTCCACGTTAGCCTTTAATTCTTGCTCATCCCACTTTCCCAAACAATTATGAGGAGCATAAAAAATCATTACTGTACTTAATAAACACAATGACAGTCTGGGAAATAAGTACTTACTTTTAAAAATAGTTTTTAATTTAATTGGTCAGCATAAAAGAAATATATCCTCATTATAGAAAATTTCAAAAATGTCAAAAAATAAGAAATTAAAAATCATTTTACAGCCCCAATTGAAAAGATAACTGTTAATAATACTTCAGTGCATTTCTTCCAGAGCTTTTAGTCATGCACAGTTTAAAAAAAAACATTGCTGCGATCATCTTATATATATAGAATATATATATATACTTTTGTGTCCTATTTTCACTTCCAATTATAACGCAAGCAAAAATGCATACTTTGAAAGTTGATATGAGTACAGAGCTTAGTAAAAAAATATGTATTTCATTTGAATTGGAAGTTGAGACTATATTATTTTGAACATTATAAAACACATTTTTTTTCATTTTACCACTCACTTTTGCATTAAGTTGAACATTATAATGTTTCTAGATTTTAGAGAGTTTTATGTTTTTGGGTAGTACAATAAATATGATTGCTAGCAGTTATTATATTTTATGACAAATTTAAAATGTTGTTTTAAATCTGTTAGTTTGCATTAGGTCTGACATTTATATCATGGACTATTTTATTCAATTCACTAACATATTACCAAAAATCTAGCATTACCTTTGAAATAAAATAACTCTATTTCTTATAATAATAGCCTTCTATGAATCAATGATTTAAAAACTTCAAGTTACAAATATTTATTAAGCTCTTTAACGTTACATCAGTTATCCTCCCATTCACCCATAATGCAATCCTGATTTAAGACACCATAAGGAATAGTAATCAAGAATTAAGTTTTTCTTTTTAAAAACTGTCAAAATCTTGCTATACCAGCATCCAGCGACAGGAGGAGAAATGTCTCCAGTCTACTACACTCCCTTCCAAGCCAGGTTTTAATTTGTTGAGAAGGGAAAAAGCCTATACAAATCTTGGCAAAGCACAGACCTGCTAATTTAATCAATTTTGTAGTTAAGGCAGTGATTTCAAGTGCTAACACAATCTGTTGAAAGAACTAATTTCCAAGGTAGGGGAGATTAATTTATTTCTACTTTTTTCCAATCCAAGGTAATGTGGGTAACCATCATATAACCAATGAGAGACATACACACTCCCCTACCCCCCCCCCCCCCCCCCCGCACATACACACACCAAGACTTAACAGGCTTAGGCTCTAACTCAAACCCTAAAGTAGCAGAGAAATATACTCTCCTTTTCCCTGGAGAAGATTTTCAAGATGCAAATGAAAGAGACCTCAACTGATGTAGAAATATACACCTGCATGAGAGTTGGAGTAAGAACTAAAATTAGGCTGAACCACAAGAAAGAACTGGGTGCCTTTTACACATCGAGAGAGAGGAGAGAAGAGAGGAGAGGGGGCGAGGAGGGTCGAAGGGAAGAAGGGATGCTTTGCCTCTTGTCTGGGACTGAAATCTCCCAGCTCTCATTGCCTTTTGTCATTAAATTTATTTTATAGCAGTAGAGTGGCACCATATTTTGATATATTGACAAATGTTTATAATTCCTAGTAGTTCCTTTATACCCGAATTTAAAGCTATACTATGAAAAATCTATTACTTTGGAGAAGAGCTATTACAGCAGAAAAAATGGTTTTTGAGTATGACCAGCCCAAACCCTGAAGCTCTCTGAGCATAGACAGTTCGGAAGATTTACAGGTGCCACCTGTGAGACTACATATAGTTTACGTAGACTGGAAGAGGAAGAGAGAAAATCAGAAGGAAAGAACGCTACATTTGAGTGGGTTCCTAGGAAAGTGTTCAGGGTCCTTCCCCAATTCATTTCATCTGGTATGAAGAATCCAGGGATAGAGGAAACCGGTGGTGCATCCCAGAGGAGCCCAGGGAGGTCTGAAGATACCCAAGTCCTCCTTACCCATCATGGTGAGGGCAGAGAAAATATATCTGTGCCTTGGCAGGTGGGACAGAGGCAGCCTGAAAGCATCATTAGACTTTGAATAAGAGCTGGAACTCTGGCCAGGTAATTCAGTTGGTTAGAGTGTCATCCCAATATGCCATGGTTGCGGGTTCAATCCCCAGTCAGGGCACATACAAGAATCAACTAATGAATACATAAATAAGTAGAACAACATATTGATGTTTATTCTCTCTCCCCCTTCCTCTCTCTCTCTCTCTCAAATCAATAGTTTTTTTTTTTAAAGAGTTGGACAGCACATGAAAGTATGAAGAAAAGAACAAATTTGTTGTATTATGATCAATATCATTTTCAGGTTGGAATCACAGCTTTACTGTATTTCTTGGGGGGGGGGTAACAATTTTCCTTAGTTCAAAAATAAATAGATTCATCAAGATTCTAAAAATAACTGAAGAATTATCCTGTACTGCTTGCTTACATTAATTGTTCAGTTGGTGGACTGACTGAGCACTGTAATCACTTCTTCTCAATTCCTGTGGTGAAGTAGCCCCAAATGTCACCACCATCATCTACCTTTCATTAACTTTTACATCTCTGCTATGCCACGACTACCTGGGAACCAAGTTAGTGGGAGGGGGCAAGGGTTGTCAGAATCATAGGTTAGACAAACTGTAGGGGAGCTCAGGAAAGCATTTATTTCGGTTATTGCTTCCAAGCAGGTCTATAGCTAAATCATTTAAGAAGAATGACTGTTCTATTTTTAAAGAGTCCCCAAGGAACGCAATCTCTAATAACCTGTTTCAATACATATGTTTTGAGAAAGTTCTTCCTTTTAGTAAATCCAAACCTACACCCATTTCCTTTTGTTCTCTTCATAGTGAACTGTGAAGAAAGCACAGGACATAACTCTGTTTTAAAATCCTGTTTGGGGCTTAAATATTAGATTTTACCTTAAAGATAGCATTTCATTCTGCTAGAGCTGTTGACCCTTTTAGAAGAGTTTCTGGCTTAAATTAAGGTTTTATAAATTACTCTCTCAGAGGCAGATTACTGGTTGCTAGAGTGGTGATTGATTCTATGCTGAATGAGAACGAGCTGGAGTCTTCTGTGAAGAGCTCTCTTCCTCTCAGAAGCTGTTTGTGTGGAGATACTCATTCGGGGCCAGTGAGAGCTCTTCAGTTATGTCAGCTGAGAGAAAGGAAGGAAAAAAGCAGCAGCAAAACCTGAGGCAGGACACCCCATTACTTAGCCTAACACCCACACATTTTCTGCAGAATGTCCAGATCATTAAGGTTCTTTCAGACTTTATTATGACAGAGGGCAGGAGAGTTAACACAGCCCTGGGGCAGACTGTAAATGTGCACTGGTGTCCTTCCCATGTGAATGTGAACTTCTTCTAGATGGGGATGAATAAGAATGTATCTCTCAGAATAATGGCTAATACCATCACCTGAAGCCATGTTTGTCTGTTCTAACAAAAATACCATCTGTAACATAGCAAGTGTAACCGGGGCTCCTACTTAGATGAGTTTTCCATCTTTAAGTTCTGCCTGGCATTTTTGTTTGGGTCAAACTGGTGAATTAAATAAGAGAATATCACCCTTGCATTTGTTAAATCTTTAAGGGTGGCTTTTATCTCTGCTATGATCCATGGAGTACAATATATTCTTTCCTCTCTCTTGGATGGGCAGGAGGAAACAGTTTCGAAAGCTTCTACTTGACCTTCCCCATTACAATAGTGTTTAGCCTACAGACAAAAAAAGAAAAAAGAAATGTTGAAAAAGGGAATCTGCCGTGGTTTCCAAATATTGCTTCACGTTACTGTTAGTTATGCCAACACCCATATTAAGGTCTTCACTTCTCTCTACTGAAATTTCTCAGGGTTATGTTTGCAGCCAGGAACCTTGAGAGATGAGCCAAGGACAGGCTTAAAGAGGGAAAATACTATATATGGTGATGGAAAATGATTTGACTTTGGGTGATGGGCATACAACACAATCAACAGTTCAAAACAATAATAATAATAATAATAATAATAATAATAGAATAGGCTTTCTTATTTATTATCTAGTTCTTATTTTCTTATTTATTATCAATATTGCTTTTATAAAAATGGAAGGTTCCCCAAGATCAGTGATCTGCAAAGCAACCCACTGCATCACCCCCATGGGAATTGAGGGGCAAAAGAAACTGAGGTAAATATACTGTTTATGATGCTTGCTGTGTTGTAAGAAAGACCTTTGTTTCTGGCGCAGGAGTCTCATATCCCATAAGCATCCATGAAACAATACAGGCTAATTCATTGTAAGGAATGTAAAATCCTAGTCCCAATGTGGGGTTCTTCTAACCCTTGAGTATGCCCATTTCATTGTACATTTGGAGACTGGGGAAATCAAATGGGCCTCTGGACCCACTGTGAACTAGTGTGATCTATTTATTAGTTAGCCCAATATACTCCCATTCTAACAGGGAGACTATGATGAAGCTTTGGGTCCCTAAGTATCAATATCAACTTATACTTTATATACAACCATCCTCAAAATGTTTGGGTATTGCTCTTTCCTGAGGAAATTACCACTGATTCCTTCAGAGAGGACCGAAGGAATCATGAGTATATATACATACTTGCTGTGGTGTTTCTTCCTGGAGACCTGGCTTTTCCTTCGGTCAGTGGGTTACGGATTATTTGACTGTCCTCAAACTATAAATCATCCACATTTGATTTCTTTTAGTAGTGGAGATTGAACAATTCACTTCTTAATAGTCTCATCTATCTTGCTCCTGGAAATATCATGTTCTAATTAACCTTCTCCATAGCTCTCCTTGGACTAGGTCCCCCGGAATGTCTCTATGGTGCTGCCATTCATTATGATAATTGTGCCACTTTGCTTCTGAGGTTTATGTGCTACCACCTGGGATCCTATTAGCCCCAATGCTCTTAAGGAGCCCAATTATGTAACAGCATTCCTTACCATCAACACTGGCCTATGCATAACAACCACACTGGTTCCCTCAGTGAACACATTTCATATGGCTTTGGTATTGTGAACGGCCACCATCAGAGCAGCCTGGCCCATGCAGGTTCGCATTGGATTCGGACAGTCGGTAAAGAAACAACGGAGCCACAAACTGGTGGGCCATAGTCTTTAATCCTAGTTTGCACCCGGCGGGCAAGTAAAAATACACGCTGGGCTTCAAAACCCAATCACATTCAGTGCTCACAAAGCCACTGACTTATCCGAGTTTCCTAGAATCAAAGGTTTCTAGCTCACCAGACTTATTCTCCTCTGTTCCCCATCTCCTTCCTTATCCCAGATACAAACTCTACACAAACTGGCATCTCACTCAGCACTCCGCCATCTTAGCTGCTTCTCCTGGCCTCCTCCACATGGCCTCCTTCCGCTGCTGGCTCTACTCTCTCATGCTAATCATCCCAGGAACCAAGAGGCCAAACTCTCATTCCGTCCCCATTTTATAGTGTAGAAGTCCAAACCCTTAATCCAATATACAAAACAGGGAAGTCTCTAATACAAAGTCACCCTCTGAGGCATGATAGGATTGTACCACCCTACATCAAAAAGGGTAGGAAAGGCTTAATCCCAAAACCAAGCCCTAGGCTACAAGGATTCTACCTGCCTTTAGCCCACCCCAACACACATTAATATCACCTGGGCGACGGCCTCCTCGTGTTATCTTTAACAAAGTGAGCATAATACATTTTATCTGACCAACATATTGTCAAGCCAGTATCCACGGCCACCATCACAGCCGTCTGGCCCATGCATGTTCACATTAGTTTCGGACAGATGGTAATGAAACAATGGAGCAAAGAATTGGTGGGCCATCATCTTTAATCCTAGCTTGCACCCAGCAGGCAAGTAAAAACACCCACTGGGCTCCAAAACCCACTCATTCAGTGCTCACAAAGCTACTGACTTATTCGAGTTTCCTAGAATCAAAGGTTTCTAGCTCACCAGTCTCATTCTCCTTTATTCCCCATCTCATTCTCTATACACAAACTCTGCATAAACTGGCTTCTCTTTCAGCATTCCACCCTCTTGGCTGCCTCTCCTCTCCTCCACGTGGTCTTACCCTGCTCTCCAACCTGCTCTCTGCTCTAATTCTAATCTCAGGAACTGAAAGAGAGCAAGCTCCCGGTCTGCCCCACTTTATAGTGCAGAAATCAAAACCTTTAATCCAATATACAAAATAGGGAAGTCTCTAATACAAAGTTACTTATCTGAGGCATGATGGGATTACACCACCCCACATCAAAAAGGGTGGGAAAGGCTTAGTCCTAAAACCAAGCCCCAGGCTACAAGGATCCTGCCTGCCCACAGCCCGCCCCCAACACACATTAATATCACCTGGGTGATGGGCTTCCATGTGGGCAGCACCATCTTTAACAAAGTGAGCATAATATATTTTATCTTCCCAACAGGGATATAATGTCCTCCAGGCTCACATGGAATATAGTTCTGGCATCATACAGAACATCCCCTCTAACACATGCATTTCTCTCAGCCTTGATCTCTTCCTCCAGGATTTGCCATGATAGTTCTAACATTTCTACTTTATTTGGAGTGGACCATTGCTCTTCAAGCCTCCAAGAAGCAACCAAGCAGCTTAACAGCATCATTTTCTGGGATCCTTTTTTTTTTTAATTCAGAGAGAGGAGGGGAGGCAGAGAGACAGACTCCCGCATGCACCCCAACCAAGATCCACCAGACAAGCCCACTAGGGGGGTGCTGCTCTGTTGTTCAGCAACTGAGCTCTTCCTAGCACCTGAGGAGGAAGCCATGGAGCCATCCTCAGCACCCGGGGCCAACTCGCTCCAATCGAGCCATGGCTGCAGGAGGGGAAGAGAGAGAGAGAGAGAGAGAGAGAGAGAGAGAAAGAGAGAGAAGCAAGAGGGGGAGGAGTGGAGAAGCAGATGTGTAGTCCTCCAGCCTGCTGGGAACTACCAGTGTCGCATAGAAAAAAACTGCTCAAGACACAAACTGTTGTCAAGAGAAGAGGGAGAGTCAGTCAAGAGAGACTAACCTCCCAAATCTCCTTTTTCCAGAGCTTTTATTGATCACAAGGTAACAGGATTTCATGGGAGGGAGATAAAGGGAAAGAATGTAACAAGATTGCAGGAGAGGGGCAATCTCTAAACCTCTAGGCTAATTTCCTAAAGCCCATTCACATGCATTCCTTGTGTTTGCACAAAGGTCACTCACTCACATAGTTTCTTGGTGTTTGCACCCAAGAAACCTGCTTCCTGGTGTCTGCAGCAGGGATCACATTCACATCACCATTCACAGGGCTTTTTAACTAAAGTTCCCCAATCCAAATTATAGAGGGTCCAAGATCAGATAGCTGATTCCCTACACAGATAGGTGCCTCTCCTGTGTGCCCTGACTGGGAAGTGAACCTGGGACATCCACATACCATGCTGATGCTCTACCACTGAGCCAACAAGCCAGGGCCCCATGATCCTTGACAGGTATTAAGTCTTGTATCATGGGACATTGGCTCTATATTGATAAACTCTGTTATCCAGCTTTATTCAGTGCACTTTGACCCAGCAACCTCAGAGTCCTTTTCCCAAGGAACACAATCTATATGCTCCCCTGACTCCTAAGGGTACACGTTAGCTTGGTTCATAGTTGTTTGTTGAATAAGTTTGTAAATATGATGTATAGGTTTGCTAGCTTATAGTTTGCATTGGGTCTGGGAGACAGGCTATAAGCTGGAAAAGTCCTTATAGCCTAAGGCTTAGTTCTAAGACTAAGCCTTTCCCACCCTTTTAACACTAAGATATTTTTAACATCCTTCTAATACTAAGATCTTCTCAAAACTAAGCTTTTCCCCACACCCTTGACTGTTGCATGATGCGGGTGGTACACTCTTATGAGGAATCCCATTTATGCCTCAGATAAGTGACTTTGTATCAGAGACTTCCTTATGTGTATATTGGTTTAAAGGCTTTAATTTTCTACACTATAAAAATGATTCAGACTGGGGGCTTTTTTGCTTGGTTCCTGCCATTAGCATTGCAGAGGAGAGGCAGCCAAGATGGTGGAGTGCTGAAGGAGAAGCCAGTATGTGCAGAGTTTGTGCAAAGAGAAGGAGATGGAGAACGAAAGGTGAATAAGGCTGGTGGGGCCTTTGATTCTAGGAAAACTCGAATGAGTCAGTGGCTTTGGGAGCCCTGAATGGAAAGGGAAGTGTTTTCCCGCTGTGTGTATTTTCTCGCCCTCTGGGTGCAAGCTAGTATTAAAGGTAATGGTCCACCGGTTCTTGGCTCCGTTGTTTCATTACTATCTGTCTGAATTAAATGCAAACTTGCATGGGCCAGGAGGCTGTGATGGTGGCCGCAGCTACGGGTTTACAATAGTCCTTTTCTCCTTCCACAGGCCTAGCACTTCCCCTGCTGGATTATGTTGTAACTTGACTCTAGTTATTGGTTTTGTGGCCAGAAGAGGAAATAGGAATAGAGCCTACGGAGGGCGTGAAATGTGCTGCAAGGCACAATCATCTTCAAGAAAGTGGAAAGTGCTAGCCTTCCAGGCTCAGAGGATTCAGAGGAATTTTGGTGCACAGACTCAGGGGATTTTCAATTCACTGATCCAGAGGTTCTCATCCCAAATTTCAGAGTCCCTCTCCTTCCTAATTGTAAGGCCAGTAGCCGAGGCCATTATCACAGCTGCCTGGCCCATGCAGGTTCCCATTTAATTCAGACAGATGGTAATGAATCAATGGAACCAAAAACTGGTGGGCTATCCTTTATTCTTGCTTGCAACAGGGGGTGAGAAAATACACACAGCAGGAAACACTTCCCTTTCCACTCAGGGCTCCCAAAGCCACCGACTTTCTCCAGGTTTTTGGGGTTTTTTGTTTTTTTTGTGTGTGTATTTTTCTGAAGTTGGAAACGGGGAGGCAGTCAGACAGACTCCCGCATGTGTCCGACCAGGATCCACCCGGCATGCCCACCAGGGGGCAATGCTCTGCCCATCTGGGACATCGCTCTGTTGCAACCAGAGCCATTCTAGTGCCTAAGGCAGAGGCCACAGAGCCATCCTCAGTGCCCGGGCCAACTTTGCTCCAATGAAGCATTGGCTGTGGGAGGGGAAGAGAGAGACAGAGAGGAAGGAGAGGGGGAGGGGTGGAGAAGCAGATGGGCGCCTCTCCTGTGTGCTCTGGCCGGGAATTGAACCTGGGACTCCTGCACACCAGGCCGACGCTCTACCACTGAGCCAACCGGCCAGGGCCTTCCAGTTTTTGCTAGAATCAAAGGCTTCACCAGCCACACTCAGTTCCCTCTGCAATGCTGATGGCAGGAACCAAGCGAGAGAGCCCCCAGTATGACTCATTTTATAGTGTAGAAAATTAAAGCCTTTAAGCCAATATACACATAAGGAAGCCTCTGATACAAAGCCACTTATCTGAGGCATAAATGGGATTCCTCATAAGTGTGCACCACCCCCATCATGCAACAGTCAAGGGTGTGGGGAAAAGCTTAGTGTTAAGAAGATCTTAGGCCTGACCTGTGGTGGCGCAGTGGATAAAGCATCGACCTAGAAATGCTGAGGTCGCCGGTTCGAAACCCTGGGCTTGCCTGGTCAAGGCACATATGGGAGTTGATGCTTCCAGCTCCTCCCCCTTCTCTCTCTCTGTCTCTCCTCTCTCTCTCTCTCTCTCTCTCTCTCTCTCTCTCTGTCTCTCCCTCTCCTCTCTAAAGTGAATAAATAAAAAAATTTTTTAAATTAAAAAAAAAAAGATCTTAGTATTAGAAGGAAGTTGAAAATATCTTAGTATTAAAAGGATGGGAAAAGCTTAGTCTTAAAACTAAGCCTTAGGCTATAAGGACTTTTCCACTTACAGCCTGTCTCCTACACCCAATGCAAACTATAAGCAAGCAAATATATACATCATATTTATATATATACATCATATTTACAAACTTATTTGAACAACACCAATCAAGGCCCATATCTTGGTCTCACTGACCTGACAAGACAGAAAATCCAATTTTCTTTGGAACTGTGCTCCTCAGCCTTTTGTGCCCTCCAGGTACAGGCAATGAGAGCCACTCTATGTGCTGCCAAGGAGGGCTTCTGGTTTCACACTGCATCTTATATAGGTAATTGATGACCCTCAGACTTTCATCGTCTTTCTCTAACGCATTAATAGGAGTAATGGGATTCAGCCAGTTTGCAAAGGTTAGCTGGAACCGATACCTAATTTTTTGCTGAGTTTGGCGAACTGGTTGTTAGAATGGCACTTGTAATCAGGGTTCTCCCTAAGGTGGGAGCCTGGGCAGCTGCCCAGTGTGGAAATCACAAATTTACATTCTTTACTCTTTTTTCATGTTCATTTGTGCAACAACATAGTCTAAGAGCCCGTAAAAATGTTCATTCCATCCATAGGTGAAAAAAATTCCAAGTGAGGATGAGAATCAAGACTCAAAATGGAAATATCTTAAATAACAGTTCTATTGTTTTTGTCAGGTATTACTTTAAAATTTTTTCATGAATACTTTATAACTCTTTCTTATAATCTGGTTTTGTGTACCTCTTTTATTGTTCTTATTTAAGTATTAAATGCATGAAATAATAAACTATCTTTCAGTATATCATTTTTTTATACTTAAGCCAGTCATTAGGGCAGAGAACCGGTTGTTAAATTATTTCAATCTCACCACTGATTAATATGCAGGAGAAACAGTCATCCAATTCCGAAGTCATTATATAATTGTGTCCCCTGAAACTTTCAAAAGACCCTCCAGTGCTTCTCCCTCCTCAGTCTTCTATCCCAAGTCCCCACTGATGGAGTTTTAACAATTTTTTTTTTATTCCTTTTTAGAGAGGACAGAGAGAGGGAGAGAGAGACAGAGAGAGAGAGAGAGAGAAGGGGGGAGGAGCTGGAAGCATCAACTCCCATATGTGCCTTGACCAGGCAAGCCCAGGGTTTCGAACCGGAGACCTCAGCATTTCCAGGTCGACATTTTATCCTCTGCGCCACCACAGCTCAGGCGAGTTTTAACAATTATACCACAACTACTTGCTAACAGTCAACACCTACACCAGTGATCAGGTCTTCATTGTAAGCTGGCTGTTGAGTAAACAAAGCTCCAAAATCCCTCTTTAGAGTCTCCTTCTCATGATATCTTCCAGTACCAACTGTCATAAATTAAGATCCCTCAGAAAGAGACTGAGATTTACTATACAAAAATTTATTTGGAAGTGCTATCGGGATAGGGTTCCCAGATAAAATACAGGATGCCCAGCTAAGTTTGAATTTCAAATAAACAACAAATAATGCAATATTTGGGACATGCATATATCAAAAATTATTCTCGTTTATCTAAAGTTCAAATTTAACTGTGTGTTCTGTATCTGTATTTGCAAAATCTGGCAACTCTAGGGAACAAAACCTATGAAAGGTGAGAAAAGCAGGCTTACGAAGGGGGAGGAGTTGAACTATGAAGCAGTTGCAAGAGAGGCTTCAGTGGACTCTACACGGAGGTCTAGAGATCAGAGATCCCCTGGAGGGCGCTCTGCCTTGCAGAAGTGGGGCAGGATTCTATTTTTTCACATCAGTCAGCCACTGGATGCAGGCTGTCCATGGCAGGGGTCACAATCTTGGGTGAAGGAGCTCTCTTTGGCTGAAGGCAATTCCCAGGGAAGTTCTCAGCTGAGAGCCTTTATCTGCCAACACCCCTAGCAGATGGGGGGATGATTGCCTCAATCCTAAAGGGGATCTGGGTTTAACCACTACCATCACTACACCTACGGGAATCTTAATCTGTGTTTTAACAAGATCTTTAGGTGAAGTTGATGCATATTAAAGTTTAAGAATCACTGGCGTTAAGTTTTCAAACTAATATGTGTATTAAAATCACCTACAGCAGTGGTCCCCAACCCCCGGGCCGCAGACCGGTACTGGTCCGTGGGCCATTTGGTACCAGTCCGCAGAGAAAGAATAAATAACTTACATTATTTCCATTTTATTTATATTTAAGTCTGAACGATGTTTTATTTTTTAAAAATGACCAGATTCCCTCTGTTACATCCGTCTAAAACTCACTCTTGACTCTTGTCTCGGTCACGTGATACATTTATCCTTCCCACCCTAAAGACAGGTTCGTGAAAATATTTTCTGACATTAAACCGGTCCATGGCCCGAAAAAGGTTGGGGACCACTGACTTAGAGGGCTTGTTAAAAACCACAGCTTGCTGAGCCCCACAACTGGTGTTTCTGATTCTGTAGGTCTAGAGCAGGCATCCCCAAACTGCGCCCCCTGAGGCCATTTATTTGCCCGCCCCCCCCGCACTTCCGGAAGGGGCACCTCTTTCATTGGTGGTCAGTGAGAGGAGCACTGCATGTGGTGGCCCTCCCACGGTCTGAGGGACAGTGAACTGGCCCCCCATGTAAAAAGTTTGGGAACCCCTGGAGAGTGTAACCTAAGCATTTGCATTTTTAACAAGTTCCCAGTGATATTGAGCAGCTGCTGGTTTGAAGACACACTTGAAGAACCACAGGTTTAAAAAACACAGAGATGCCACCAAGGCTACAAGCTTTCTTTTGCATTGCCATCGTTAGCATATTGGCACTCTGCCTTTCTGTTAATCACTTTCTGGCTTCAAGCTGGCTGCTGGCTCTCTTGTTATCTCATCCTTGGTCAAGTCAAGACATGATGGAAGGTAAGGTGATCAGCTTTTTTACAATGAAACGGAGGACAAAAATAAATTGAAGAAAACAATATTGGAAAATTAAAAAAAACATTTTATTTATTGCAACAATAATACACTATAATATGATAAATGCATAATAAAAACATTTGTCATATTCTATATTGTAATTATGCTTACATGCCTATTAATTTTTAATAATAATTGTAAGAAAAAAGTACTCATTTAGATACAAATACGTCACATCACACGCAATGGATCAACTCCGCATCGATCGAATATGGACATTTACAGATTAGTCTTCCAATATCAAAAAGGAGGACATGTAGGAAGACATTTTTTGAGGGAGGACAGAACTTACAAAAGAAGGACTGTCCTCCCTAAAGGAGGACAATTGGTCACCTTATAAGGGGAACAGAGGAATACCAGCTGTGATCTGTTTCTTTTGCGAGGAAACGAAGTGGTTTTTTTTAGAGTTGCTCACTCCTGCAGACTTCTGTTTCAAAATTTCATAAATCCATATTGTTTTAATTACTTCAATAACATTTGTGATATATCTGTGGAGAAGCAAATTGATATAGAGGGCAAGAACATTCCAAGTCTTCGCTGAGAATATTACAAAATCCAACAAACAAAAAGATATCCCTCATAACTGTCATTCATTCCCAGGAAAGGAAATGAAATACTGTAAACCCAGTCCCAAGCAGATAATAATATTTATCAATTTCAGTAAGGGTGTCAAAATCTGACTGATCTCTTCATTAATAGTATTTATTTTAAAAGAAAAACAAAAAAATATCTCAATGGCTTTTTTTTTAAAACTAAAAGACTATTTTTTTTTTGACAGAAAGAGAGTCAAAGAGAGGGACAGACAGGAAGGGAGAGAGATGAGAATCATCAATTCTTCGTTGCAGCTCCTCAGTTGTTCAGTGATTGCTTTCTCATATGTGCCTTGACCAGGGGGCCCCAGCAGACTGAGTGACTCCTTGCTCAAGCCAGTGACCTTGGTCTCAAGCCAGCAACCTTTGGGCTCAAGCCAGTGACCATGGGGTCATGTCTATGCTCCCCCACCCAAGCCAGAAACCCTCACTCAAGCTGGTGAGGCCATGCTCAAGCCAGATGAGCCTGCACTCAAGCTGGCAACCTTGGGGTTTCGAACCTGGGTCCTCCGCATCCCAGTCCGACACTCTATTCACTGCGCCACCGACTGGTCAGGCAAGACTAGCTTTTATTTATAGAAACAGACTCAGATTCAGAGAACACTGATGGTTGCCACAAAGGAAGAAGGTTTGGGGGCTGGGTGAAAAAGGTGAGATAGAACTTGAAATTGGTAATAACGAAATAGTCACGGGAATGTTAAGTACAGCATAGTCAAAATATTGTAATAACTATACATGGTGCCAAGTGGATGTTTTTAACAGCATATACAATCTTATGATTTGTTTCTGTCTCTAGTGTATGTAAGCTCATGAGCTCAGAAATTTTTCTCTGCTTGTGCACTACTGTATCCCCAGGAACTAAAACAGTGTCTAGTAGCATGACTGTAAGTGGTGCAGTGGAAAGAGCACTGACCTGGGACAATGAGGTCCCAGGTTCGAAACCCCAAGGTCATCTGTTTCAGCACAGGTTCATCCGGCTTGAGCGCAGGCTCACCAGCTTGAGCGCAGTGTCACTGGCTTCAGTGTGGAATCATCGACATGACCACATGGACGTTGGCTTGAGCCTGGAGGTCGCTGGCTTGAATGAGGAGTCATTGGCTGAAGCCCCGGGTTAAGGCACATATGAGAATCAATCAATGAACAGCTAAAGTGATGCAACTACGAAACAAAACAAAACAAAAAACCTCCAAAAAATAGTGTCTGGTACATAGTAGGCCCTCATTAAATATGTGAGCAAATGCAATGCTTAGAAGGAAATAGAGAGATTGAGATTCCTTTATTTTAAGGAATTGGCCCACGTGACTGGGGAACTGGAAAGTCTGAGAATTTGTAGGGCAGGCAGCAGGCTGGAAATTCATGTTAAGAGTAGATGCTGCAGTCTTGAAGAGAACTGCCTTCTTCGTGAAACCTCAGGTTCCCAAGCCTGCTATTAAAGCCTTCAACTGATTAGATGAGCCACACACACATTATGGAGGATAATCTGCTTTATTCAAAGTCTATTGGTTGTAAACATTAATCACATTGAAAAAAGACCTTCACAGCAACATCTAGACTGGTGTTTGACTAAACAATTGAGTCATAGCCTAGCCAAGTTGACACATAAAATTAATCATAACAGCACACAAAAAATAATATATAATAACCAAAAGCTACACAATCCGTATTCTTGAGGAGTGGTGGAAAAGACAGGTTAAGAAATACAGTGGTACCTTGAGATATGAGTTTAATTTGTTCTGTAACTGAACTCGTAAGTCAGTCAAGTCGTATATCAAACAAATTTCTCCCATTTAAAATAACTGAAATAGATTTAATCCATTCCAGCCCTGTGAAACATCCCCAAACCATCCTAAATTATGAAAAAAGACATGTTTTTAATTAAGAAACACACATGCATACTTTACCAATGCATAACAAAATATATGAAATAAAAGAAAAAAGTGTTATTTAGTACTGTGTTCTTACCTTGGAGACAGACGAGTGTGGCTAACGGAGGTGAATGGCGGAGGAGGAGGGAGGGAGGAAGGGATGCAGGCACTGTAGACACGGAAACTAAAACTGCACTTTCTTAACACTAAATGTAAACTAAAACTGCATTTTCACTTTAATCAAAACTAAAACTGCACTTTCCTTACTTAAAATGAAACCACAAAAACTTAATTGTAAAAAATGCACTTTCTTAACTTTAAACTTACCCTAAGCTTAACATTATGTATTTTTCATTTAATCATCACCTGTTTTTGCCCTTTTGGCTGCACTTTTGGCACTTTCACTTGCAGGACTTTTGAATAAAAATCTATCCAGAGAGGTTTGCTTTTGCCTGCCTTTTAAAATGTTATGGAAATGTGACAAGTGTCATTAAAAAGTGCTGAAGAGGTCCTGGCCAGTTGGCTCAGTGGTAGAGCGTCGGCCTGGCGTGCAGAAGTCCCGGGTTCGATTCCGGCCAGGGCACACAGGAGAAGCGCCCATCTGCTTCTCCACCCCTCCCCCTCTCCTTCCTCTCTGTCTCTCTCTTCCCCTCCCGCAGCCGAGGCTCCATTGGAGCAAAGATGGCCCGGGCGCTGGGGATGGCTCCTTGGCCTCTGCCTCAGGCACTAGAGTGACTCTGATTGTGGCAGAGCGACGCCCGGGAGGGGCAGAGCGTCGCCCCCTGGTGGGCGTGCCGGGTGAATCCCGGTCGGGTGCATGCGGGAGTCTGTCTGACTGTCTCTTCCCATTTCTAGCTTCAGAGAAATACAAAAAAAAAAAAAAAAAGAATTAAAAAAAAAAAAAAGTGCTGAAGAACGACCAGTTGAAATTTTTTCTAGGTGTTTCTTTTCAATGAAACTTGAAAGCTTCTCCCACATTGCCAGCATGTCTTTAATTTCACTTGTAGAAATCACTGCCTCCAACTCTACCTCCTCCTCACTACTAATCTCTTGCAGAAGCTCCGTATGTTGCATCTTCTGTAGCTCCTTCAACTCCTCAGTTGAGAGTTCCTCCTCATGTTCTTTGACGAGAGCGTTTACATCACCCTCATCTACCTCCAGACCCATCAACTTTCCGAGGGACACAATCTTCTCCAACGCTTCTACCTCAGTCTTGGTCTCTGGTTCGAATCCTTTGAAGTTCCTGTCTGCAACAACATCAGGCCATAACTTTTTCCATGCCTACTTCAAGGTTCCTCTTGTAACCTCTTGCCATGCCAAGTCAATAATGTATAAACATATCACGATGTTGTAGTGATCTTTCCAAAACTCCTGAAGGGTTACAATTGTATTCCCAGCCACCTCAAAGCAGCAGCGGAACAAGTGCTTTGTGTAAAGCTTTTTAAAGTTGGAAATGACCTGCTGATCCATAGGTTGCAAGATTGAAGTCGTGTTGGGTGGGAGGTAGAGGACTTTCATGAATTTGAACTCATAAAGAATGTCATCTTCAAGACCAGGTGGGTGGGCTGGAGCATTTTCAAAGATTAGTAATGCTTTCATCAGGAGTTTATTTTCTTGAAGATATTTCTTCACTGCAGGATCAAAGACGAGATTTACCCATTCAATAAAAAACTGCCGTGTAACCCATGCCCTAGCATTGGCACGCCACATAACCTGAAGTTTTTCTTTAAGAATCTTGTGAGTTTTAAAGGCTCTAGAATTTTCGGAATGATACACTAACAGTGGCTTTACTTTACAGTCATTGCTAGCATTTGCAAAGAATGCAAGGGTCAGACGGTCCTTCATGGGTTTATGGCCTGGCAGCTTCTTCTCCTCTGCAGTGATGAAAGTCCTCCGTGGCATTTTTTTCCAAAACAATCCTGTTTTGTCACAGTTAAACACTTGTTGGGGTATGTAGCCTTCCTTTATGATAAGCACAGCAAAACGTGCGATGTACTGCTCAGCTGCCTAAACGTCAGCACTCGCAGCTTCACCATGCCTCACCACTGAGTGGATGCCAGATCTCTTCTTGAAATTTTCAAACCAGCCATGACTTGCCTTAAACGTATCTTCTGCTGCCTCTTTTGAGGTTGATTGTTCCTTCTTCTTCAAGTCGCAGTAAATAATACATGCCTTTTTGCATATTACAGTCTCAGTCACTGTATCTCCTGCCAGCTCTTTCTCTTTCACCCATACCAGCAGAAGCTTCTCCATTTCTCCATGGATATTTGTCCTTAATTGGGACAGAATTGTAGTTCCTTTCACTGGATTTGTGCTTTTGATGGCATCGTTTTAAGGATGGTACAAATTGTAGATGTATTGTGGTCATACAGCCTTGCCAGTTCAATTACTCGGACACCACGCTCATGTTTTCTTATTATTTCTTGCTTTACTTCTATCGACATCATTCTCTTCTTCTCACCATTGTCCTTTTTATTTATTTATTTATTTATTTGTATTGTTCTGAAGCTGGAAACGGGGAGAGACAGTCAGACAGACTCCCGCATGCGCCCGACCGGGATCCACCTGGCACGCTCACCAGGGGCAACGCTCTGCCCACCAGGGGGCGATGCTCTGCCCCTCCGGGGCGTCGCTCTGCCGCGACCAGAGCCACTCTAGCGCCTGGGGCAGAGGCCAAAGAGCCATCCCCAGCACCCGGGCCATCTTTTGCTCCAATGGAGCCTTGGCTGCGGGAGGGGAAGAGAGAGACAGAGAGGAAGGGGGGGTGGAGAAGCAAATGGGCGCTTCTCCTATGTGCCCTGGCCGGGAATCTAACCCGGGTCCCCCGCACGCCAGGCCAATGCTCTATCGCTGAGCCAACCGGCCAGGGCCCTCACCATTGTCCTTTACACTCACTTTCTTCGGCCCTATGATAGCACACAAAAAAAGTTAGTAAAAAATGCAAAAATGATGCAAGAATGAGTACAGCACACAAGATTCTACTTGATTCTGTGGGTAACATGTGAGAAAGAACGAGATGCTGGTGTTGTGCTGTCAATACTGGACCTGTGCACCAACGCGCCAACTAGCGGCAGCTTCCCGAATCACAACTCATATCTCAGAATTTTGCTGGGATCTTGAACAAAAATACAAACCGAGTCGCAGCTCATATCTTAAAAAAAAAAAAAAATTATATGTTGGCCTGCTCGTATCTCAAGGCACCACCATACAGAAGAATGAGGCAAATACTATACTATAGAGGCATGAAAAATGTTCTGTGGGAGGGCAGAGTTTTTGGTGGGGGTCAACTTCATGAGGAAGACTTCATGAGGAAATGGTCTTTCAATTAAGACTTATAGGATAAACGGAATTTGATGAAGAGAGCAGGCATTTCAAGGTTAAAGAAACATAGAGACCTGAAAATGCTTGGTAAATACCCATAGTTATTTTTTTTTTAATTGAGAGGAGGGGAGGCAGAGAGACAGTCTCCCACATGCACCATGACCGTGATCCACTCATCAAACCCCCTAGGACAATGCTCTGCCCATCGAGGCCACTGCTCCATTGCTTGGCAACTGAGCTATTTTTAGCACCTGAGGCAGAGGCCATGGAGCACTGGGCCACCTTGTTCCAATCGAGCCATGGCTGTGGGAAGGGGGCAGAGAGAGACAAGAGGGGGAGAGGTGGTAAAGCAGATGGTTGCTTCTCCTGTGTGCCCTGACCAGGAATTGAACCCAGAACATCCACACGCTGGGCCAATACTCTATCACTGAGCCAACCAGCCAGAGCATGAATTGTTAGGAAGCCAATCCTTGCTACCACATCATCTAGCTCATGTACTTTCAATTCAATGCTAATGTTATACTGCCAACTAGTGGCAATTTGTTCATTATATTTATTTTCACATGTATAAGTCTGTTTCCTCATTCTTGAGAGTAAGCAGGGACTATATATCATACTTTTCATCTTATAATTCTCATCAAGGTGAACTTGCCTGTCTATCTTAGATAGATCTTGTCATCTGGTGTTAATTTTTCTTTTATAAACCACCCTCATTAAGTATGTGTAGTTTTTTGTAAAAAAAAAAATCATTCATTTTAGAGAGAAGAGAGAGAGAGGGAGAAGGGGAGAGGAGCAGGAAGCATTAAATCCCATATGTGCTTTGACCAAGCAAGCCCAGGGTTTTGAACTGGTGACCTCAGTGTTCCAGGTCAACACTTTATCCATTGTGCTACCACAGGTCAGTCTGTATATATAGTTCAAGTGGTTCTTTCCTCCCAGGACCATAACCAACATCTCCTAAGAACATTCAAAGCCTGAATGTTCAGCTTTCCTTATGAATATATAAGCTACCCCACATCTTTCCAATAATTTTTTTCCTTGCTTAATTTAGCCAGAGAACACTAACTAGTACAGCCTTGTCATTGAGATCAGACCACATAACAGAACACAAGTGTATACATGGTAGCAACTAAATGGAGGTAGAAGACAAAGTGTCCAAGAATAAATAAATAGTTTAATCTCAGCTTGTCAATTGAGGCATAGCTTACAAAGTTATTCATTCATAAAACATATTATTTGGCTTATATTATGCAATTGATTGCCATTGTCTGGGGTGTTAGGGAGATACAAATATGAAAAAGGTGCAGTCTTTGCCAGTGGGAGCTTGTAATTATATTAATTATATATAGGGCAGGCTCTTTTATAGACAAGCACTTTCTGTTTCAAGTAGCAGCAATAATTCTCACTGACTTAAGAAATAAAGGGGATTTATTGGTTCATACACCTGAGAGGAATGCAATAAGACCAAGGGACTCAAACAAAATTGTTGGCTACACACACCACACACACCACACACACACACACCACACACACACACACACACACACACCAAAGCACTTCTCAATACCATGTCAGTTTTTGACCCAAACAAATGAAATGCTGTCTTTTTCCTCACTTTTATAAAAGTATTGTAGATCCTAGGGAAAGAATGATTGACTTGCTTTGGTCATATGTCCTGATGCCCTACAATCTCTGAGGCCAAAGCAGTAGGGTGTTATAATGCTGGGCATATGTTACCCCATGTCCAGTCTAATGGGGTACTGTGATTAATAACTACACCAGAACTAAATGGCTAGAGTGGAAAGGAAAAGAGGGGGAGGTAGATTCTGTTGCAGGACACAGTGGAAAGAGGTGCAGAGCAAACAAAACAAATGTCCATTTCAATTGCCAGGAAAGCACTTAGACTTAAAGCACTTAGAAGTTAAGAGCAGGAAGAGAGAGTTCCTCCTATGGTGCCCAATACAGGATTTCTAGAAGAGGAACCTTAGCTCTTTGTATTAAAATATAGGATTTTAGAAGGTAGCGGTGGTAAGGAGGTTTAGGTGAAGAAAAGGGTCATGAAAGAGACATTGCAAGGAAGCACGGGGCTAGTTTGGGGTATGTTTCATTTGATGGATTCCAGGGTTCATACGAGTACTGTAGGGAATAAGTATAGTGGGGTTCAACTCTGTGTCTAAACAGAGCTTGACTCAAGTCTCATGAGTTGGGATCTGCTAGGGATCTGTTTATATGAGAGTGAATAACCTCTTAGGAAAAAACTGCCTAATAACCATATTATGGGAGGTTAGGAGGATGGAATTTGAGTTTTTAATTTGCTTATTTTCAACTAGATTTTGTCAGCTGAAAGAGGAAGATATGGCCTGACCTGTGGTGGCACACTGGATAAAGCATTGACCTGGAACACTGAGGTCTCCAGTTCAAAACCCCAGGCTTGCCTAGTCCAGGCACATATGGGAGTTGATGCTTCCTGCTCCTCCCTCCTTCTCTCTCTCTCACTCTTCTCTCTCTCAAATGAATAAATACAGTCTTAAAAATATTTTAAAATTTTAAAGCAAAAAGAAGATATATATATTTTTAACAGTTCAAACTTGTATTCAATGAAAAGTGTTTCTCCCTCCTATCCCAGTTCCCTAGTGAGGGAGGGAGGGATTCTGAGTTCAACCTAGTGGTATTTATTTTGTGCATTTATCCATCCCACCCTAAAAGCCGGTCCATGAAAATATTTTCTGACATTAAACCGGTCCGTGGCCCAAAAAAGGTTGGGGACCACTGGGTTAGAGCATCATTCTGATACACCAAGGTTGCAGATTCAATCCCCAGTCAGGACACATACAAGAATTAACCAATGAATACATAAATAAGAGGAACAACAAATTCACTGTTCACATTAGATTTTCCAGCCCAGCCCATGGGCCCACACTTAGATGCCATGTAGAGAGAGGGAGCTAAAAGTTAAAAGTGTAAGATCTATGTTCACTAAAATCTCTACAAGAATCTGGGGAGCCATGATGGTCATAGGGACAGTTGGGTACCCTGGCGTAAGAGTATAGCTCAAGGGTGAGAATGTATTCTGCCCACGTGGGTAGGGACCCTACAGGGCTATGGCATTAGAAGGGCTCCAGAGATAAGAGTGAAGCTTTGACATGTCAAAGCTTCCAGCTCACCAATGACTCACATGGTGCTGGTTCTGGCCCAAGGTTCAGGTGACAGCAACACCAATGACTTTTTAAAAATTATTGATTAATTTTAGAGAGAGAAGGAGAAAGGGAAGGAGGGACAGTGAGAGAGAGAGAGAGAGAGAAAAATCAATTTGTTGTTCCTCTTATTTATGTATTCATTGGTTAATTCTTGTATGTGTCCTGACTGGGGATTGAACCTGTAACCTTGGTGTATCAGAATGATGCTCTAACCCAGTGGTCCCCAACCTTTTTTGGGCCACGGACCGGTTTAATGTCAGAAAATATTTTCACGGACTGGCCTTTAGGGTGGGATGGATAAATGCACAAAATAAAATTATGCAACTGGCGTAAAAACTGTGGTATTTTTAAATATAATTGTCAAGTATGTCCTATAAAACATGGAGCTCTATGTAGACATATAAGTCTTTGAAGAAGGAGGAACTGCTGAAATAGTTCATCAGCATTTGTCCCTAAGACAGCAGTCTTTATAGTGGAAACACCATAAGTAATATTTGCTGTCTGTATATAAATTAAAGGGGGAATATGGCAAATGCTGAAAAGCCATGATAATGGTATATAATTCTAGACTTTGAGCTGATTTTAAGTTGACAGTTTCAGTATAAAGTTGTCCATTGATTTGCAAGAGCGATTTGCCATTTAGTGGAAGTTTCCCAGAGCCATTGTTGTTGATCCTTTGAAAAAAGGAACAACAATAATTTTGAGGCTCATAATCTATAAGCTGTAAGGGTCACCTATGCCCCTTGATAATCCAGGAGGCAAGAAGATCAAAATATGAAAGTGTATTCCATGGGCTATTAGATGGTTCAATGTGCCCAAGCTGTAGCTGCTCTTGTACCAATTGAGCAGCTGCCCTAAGTTTCTCCTGAGGAAGGGGCCATTTGGTCTATCCATACAGGATTATCTGATTTCCAAGTAACTGGGTCTGCACAATGCATTATTAAGGTAGCAGGAGCTTCCAAGGCCCCTATGCTAAATTTTGATATCTTAATCCACACCTTCTGGTATTGGGTGCCACTTCTATGGGGGTGAGAATTCCTCGCTGTTCTTTCCCTAGACCCTTGGTGGGCAAAAATCCCCGATCAAGCATCTGAGTACTGACTAAACCATTAGGACTGACAAGCAACGCTCCCATATTTTTCAAAACATCTCTACCCCACAAATTAACTGGCCATCCAGGGAGCACATAAGGCTTAAAAAATCCAGAATGACCTTCTTAATCTTCCCAATGTAGAAAACTAGAACTTTGTTGAGGGGATTTACTCTGCCCTATACCTTGTAATTCTGTGGCTGCTGCATGAGTGGGCCAGGAAGGAGGCCAATGTAGCTTAGCAATAACAGATACATCAGCTCCAGTATCTAAAAGTCCTTTAAATTTATGCTCATGTATTGTTAGTTCCATTTCAGAGTGTTCCTGACCTATTTTTTAAAATCCAATTGGCAAAATCAGAGGAGCCAAATCACCAATTTGCTTGGGGCCCCTTTTGCAGGATATGGCCTGAGAAGCAGAATTAGCATCCTTATACTATTCTTCTAACTGCCTGAATTAGCCCTGAGACACATTCTTGGTGTTTTTTTTTATTAATTTTGATGGGGTGACATTGATAAAACTGTCTTCCGTCACCTTCTAACTGGTTTTCTTTGTGCCCCTCCCCTCCCCAACCCCCTCTGTCCCCTCCCCCCATAGGACATACTCGAGTATAGAACATACTCGAGCTCACTCCATGCTCCTTGGAGCTTTAGCACAAGGGAATGCCCTTTTTTTTTTTTTTTTTTTTGTATTTTTCTGAAGTTGGAAATGGGGAGGCAGTCAGACAGACTCCCGCATGCACCCGACCGGGATCCACCCGGCACGCCTACCAGGGGGGGATGCTCTGCCCATCTGGGGCGTTGCTCTGTTGCAACCAGAGCCATTCTAGCGCCTGAGGCAGAGGCCACAGAGCCATCCTTAGCGCCTGGGCCAACTTTGCTCCAATGGAGCCTTGGCTGTGGGAGGGAAAGAGAGAGACAGAGAGGAAGGAGATGGGGAGGGGTGGAGAAGCAGTTGGGCACTTCTTCTGTGTGCCCTGGCCGGGAATCGAACCTGGGACTCCTGCACGCCAGGCCGACGCTCTACCACTGAGCCAACCAGCCAGGGCCTAGGAATGCCCTTGTTGATCAAGCTACCCCAAAGAAAATTACTTGGAGCAACCATGACAGATCGAGCAATTCAGTCTCATACTATTCATCACCAGAACGCTGAAACCCTGAGTAAACAGTTTCAACTTTCTCGGGAAGCAGCACGGCAGATTGGGAAATCCTGTCCAAGGGGTCCTATACTACAATCTGCCCCTTCATTTGGAGTTAAACCTCAAGGACCCCTACCAGGACAACTTTGGCAAATGGAAGTTACTCATATACCTTCATTTGGCAAAGAGTCCTATGTCCACGTTACAGTGGATACTGGATTTATAGTAACCTCTGTCAGAACAGGAGAGGCTGCTAAGCATGTTATAGCTCATTGTCTGTATGCATTGTTCTATTACTGGATTTCCTAAACTGGTTAAACTGACAATGCTCCTGCATATGGAGCAAAAGCATTTACTGTATTTTGTCAAACCTTTCGAATTATGTGTATTTACATAAAAAAATTTTAACTTTCTTTTGAATGCTGATGAACAGGAGACGCCAAATCTTTTTCTCCTGCAAACTACTACCTTCTTTATTTGATCCAGCTAATAACACTGTTTTGTCTTTTTCCAAATAGCTCCAGATATATAGAAAAGATTTATATAGGCGGATGGGGATCCTCAAACCCCTCAGCGAGATCTTCTGAGCATGGCTTTTAAGATACCAAGAGGCAGAAAAAGCCCAATAGAGATCAGGGGAACTACCAGCTTTTAGGATACACCCTTAAAGGCTCCAACACCCCAAAGGGGTCTCATAGGATGCCATCTGGGTCCTGCTTCAATAGTGGAAAGGAAGGTCATTGAGCTAAAGCCTGCTAGACTTACATGCCTCTGCTGTGAGGAAACAGGGACACTGGAAGGTAGGCTTCCCCCTTGCTCCTCTAAGGGAGGGTTCAGTCTCTTCCAGCCCTGCTCCAGCCACCTATGACCTAACCTTGCCCAGAATGCTGGGGTTTACCACTGAAGACTGAAGGTGCCCAGGGCCATCGGTCCCATCTACGACACTGTGGATGAGCCTAGGGTATTTCTTCCAAGAAGCAGGTAAACTGATCTCATTTGCACAAGGGCCACTTAACTATGTCTTGCCTGAATAGTCAAGTTTTTTATTCTTCCCTTGAAGATCTCTGTTGTGGGTGTTGATAGTCCTATTTTCTGCTGCTTTGTTTAATATATAGTGTTTCCTTTATTCCTCCTACCTCAATGCCCCACTCATATTTCAGGCTGGGACCTACTCCTAATTTAGAGCTCTCTTTCCCCCTTTTGCCAACTTCTATTATGAAATCTACCTTTGCCACCCAGCTTAGTGTATCCCAAGGTTCTCTTTACCAAGCCACAGTCACAGAGCTCCAGGGAAAAGCAACCTGGTCTCATCTCTCCAGGCAGAGGAGAACAGAAGCTCCATCTCCACACATGCTGCAGATGGCTTTTCCAGTCTACCTGAATCATTACCAGCTAGAAGCAGCAGTCATTGGGACTTGGATGTGAGCTGCAAAGTATAGAATTGTGACAATTCCAGTGCCATGCAGACTTTTCCTGGATGTGGACTTTTCCTGGACTCCTGCTCCTTGTGACAGCCCCTAACAGACTGAACTGGGGTTGGGTTGCATTTTTCAGGGATTTGGCATGGTGTTGGGGCCAACTCGGACTTGGTGAACATGTTAAGGACACTACTCTTTTATGGATCCTTGCTGTATTGGCCAAGAGTTTGCTTAAAGGCTTTAAACACTGTAAAAAAAATTAGAAGACTAGATAAAGAAGATGTGGCACATATACACCATGGTATACTATTCAGCCATAAGAAATGATGACATCGGATCACTTACAACAAAATGGTGGGATCTTGATAACATTATACGAAGTGAAATATGTAAATCAGGAAAAAACAAGAACTGCAGGATTCCATACATTGGTGGGACATAAAAACGAGTCTACAAGACATGGACAAGAGTGTGGTGGTTAGGGGGGGCAGGGGGAGGGAAGGAGGGAGAGGGGGAGGGGGAGGGGCACAAAGAAAACTAGATAGAAGGTGACGGAGGACAATCTGACTTTGGGTGATGGGTATGCAACAGAATTGAATGACAAGATAACCTGGACATGTTTTCTTTGAATATATGTACCCTGATTTATTGATGTCACCCCATTAAAATTAATAAAAATTTATTTATTTAAAAATATATATATATAATTGTCAAACTTACGAGACAAGCGTCAAGAGTGAGTCTTAGACAAATGTAACAGAGGGAATCTGGTCATTTTTTAAAAATAAAACATTGTTCAGACTTAAATATAAATAAAATGGAAATAATGTAAGTTATTTTTCTTTCTCTGTGGACCAGTACCAAATGGCTCATGTACCGGTACCGGTCTGTGGCCTGGGGGTTGGGGACCACTGCTCTAACCAACTAAGTCACCTGGCCAGCGCTGCACCAATGATTTTTAAGCAAGGAGAGAAGCACTATAAGGTAGAAACATAGAGGACAGCTTAGGAACATAGTGTCTGTGAAATTCCTCATCCTCAGTGGTACATGGTGACATTAGAAGGTGTCCTCAGGGTGTGGTTGGTAGTTGAGAGCTATTTTTAGCACTTGAGGCAGAGGCTCCAGGGAGCCATCCTCAGCACCTGGGGCCGATGCACTCGAACCAATTAAGCCACTGCTATGAGAGGGGAAGAGAGAGACAGAGAAGGGGAGATGGAGGGGTAAAGAAGCAGATGGGCGCTTCTCCTGTGTGCCCTGACCAGGGATCGAACCCAGGATGTCTGCACACTGGGCCAACACTCTACCACTGAGCCAACAGGCCAGGGTCCTCAATGTTTTTAAAAGGAAAAACAATGCTAAAGATTACTATGGGGCCCTGACTGGCCAGGGCCCTCAATATTTTTAAAAGGAAAAATAATGCTAAAGATTACTATGAGTCCCTGGCCAGTTGGCTCAGTGGTAGAGTGTTGGCCCAGTATGCAAACATCGTGGGTTCGATCCCTGGTCAGGAAAGCACCCATCTGCTTCTTTGCCCCTCCCTCTCCTCCTTCTCTCTCTCTTCCCCTCTCACAGTCAGTGGTTTGAATGTTTTGAGCATCAGCCCCAAGTACTGAGGATAGCTCAGCTGTTTCGAGCATCGGCTCCAGAGATGGGTTGCCGGGTGGATCCTAGTCGGGGAGCATGTAAGAGTCTGTCTATCTCCCCTCCTCTCACTTAAAAAAAGGGGGGGATAATTGACATATAATATCAGTTTCAAGTGCAGAACATAATGATTCAATATTTATATGCATTGACAAATGATTGATCTTTAGTGTTATTGTTCTTATTAAGGGGCTTATCAGGATGTGGATACCTTAACAGACAACCCAAGTGAAAAACAACAGAGTCAAAGAAAAGGGAAATGAGCCTCAGCAATATTAGGGGTCTTTGCAGCAATGGGGATGGGGCTGAGCTTGGAGAATGATATTTGTTTTTGTGAAGGTGAGTGTGTTGTTATTTTTTAGTCCCGGGTCTCTGAGCCCATAGGAGACATACATTATTTAGGTCAGACAGAGAGTGAGGCTAGCATTCACAGTGGATTTTCAATGCTTTGCTGAGAAGCTTGATTTCATTTGAGGTTATGAAGAACAATTGAAAAAATTAATATTAAAATTAATCCAGAGATCTATACAAAGAAGTCAGAGAAGAAGAAGCTCCAAGAAAGAGAGACCAATGAAAAGATTATTACAGCCCTGGCCGGTTGGCTCAGTGGTAGAGCGTCGGCCTGGCGTGCAGGAGTCCCGGGTTGGATTCCCGGCCAGGGCACACAGGAGAAGCGCCCATTTGCTTCTCCACCCCTCCCCTTCTCCTTCCTCTCTGTCTCTCTCTTCCCCTCCCGCAGCGAGGCTCCATTGGAGCAAAGATGGCCCCGGCGCTGGGGATGACTCCTTAGCCTCTGCCCCAGGCGCTAGAGTGGCTCTGGTTGCAACAGAGCGACGCCCCGGAGGGGCAGAGCATCGCCCCCTCGTGGGCAGAGTGTTGCCCCCTGGTGGGCAGAGCGTCGCCCCCTGGTGGGCGTGCCGGGTGGATCCCGGTCGGGCGCATGCAGGAGTCTGTCTGACTGTCTCTCCCCGTTTCCAGCTTCAGAAAACAAACAAACAAACAAACAAAAGATTATTACAATAGACTGTGGGAGAAGACATAAGGAGCTGAAATAGGTTGGTAGCACTGAGAATAGAGATGAAGGGATAGATGTGAAAGGAACGCTTGGCGACAGAACTGTCTATCCCAGGATATATAAAGCACCTGCTTGCCCAAGTCTTCAATGTGTTCCAGTCCAAATCCTAGAGTTTTAGAAACTATACAAACCAGCACCTTGCCATGTGCAATCCAACAATCACTTGGATTTTTCCATTGTTTTCATATATTGTTTTAAATAATTAAATGTTTCTTCCAGACCAAACTTCTAATTATTTTATTGGACCATCTTAAATGATGATTCTCTAACACAGATATCTTAAATGATTTTCTTTTCCCAGTTCACTTTACATTTGTAAATTTTAAACTATTTTACCATAGGCTGACCCACTGTAAATCAAATAAATTATTAATGAAATTTATAGTAAGTAGCAAATTTTTAACAAAATTGTTTCTGTGCTGTTGCTAACAAATGTCCATTTCTAACATCAGTGGTTTATCTCCTTTCATATTGATGTAAAATATTTATTCTCCATTTTAAAGGAAAAAATAAACAAAAAAAATCAAGAGGAAAATAAATATGTCAAATGAATTTATTAACAAATTACACACAGATCACCAGGATTTAAGGGAATGTATTGACATTAATGACTTTGTTTATTGTCATTACATGCCACTATCTTCCTTGAAGTAGAATTTCAATATTAAATTCAGAAATAAGAGTTAGAAACATTTAAAAATGATGGTAAATCATAAATACAGAGAACAGACTGGTGGTTGCCAGATGGGAGGGAGGTTGGGGGACTGGGTAAAAAGATGAAGGATTAAGAAGTACAGACTGGCCTGACCAGGCGGTGGCGCAGTGGATAGAGCGTCGGACTGGGATGCGGAAGGACCCAGGTTCGAGACCCCGAGGTCGCCAGCTTGAGTGCGGGCTCATCTGGCTTGAGCAAAGAGCTCACCAGCTTAGACCCAAGGTCCCTGGCTCTAGCAGGGGGTTACTCGGTCTGCTGAAGGCCCGCGGTCAAGGCACATGTGAGAAAGCAATCAATGAACAACTAAGAAGTCGCAATGCGCAACGAGAAACTGATGATTGATGCTTCTCATCTCTCTCCATTCCTGTCTGTCTGTCCCTGTCTATCTCTGCCTCTGTAAAAAAAAAAAAAAAAAAAAAAAAAAAAAAAAAAAAAAGAAGTACAGACTGGAAGTTACAGAATAGTCACGGGATATAAAGTACAACATAGGGAATATAGTAAAAAAAATTTTTTTTAAACTTTTTAAAATTTATTCATTTGAGAGAGAGAGAGAGAGAGAGAGAGAAGAGGGGAGGAACAGGAAGCACCAACTCTCATATGGTCCTTGACTGAGCAAGCCTAGGGTTTCAAACCGGTGACCTCAGCATTCCAGGTCAACACTTTATCCCTGCACCACCACTGCTCAGGCTATAATCAATAATATTTCAATACATATGTACGGTGCCAGGTGGGCACTGGAAATATTGGGGGGCACACCTGGTAAAGGTATATGATTGTCTAACCAGGATGTTGTACACCTGAAACTAATCCAAAATAATACTGAATATAAACTGTAACTGAAGAACAAGTCCTCAAAAACTGATAGTAAAAATATGCAAACCTATGTCTATAATTTGTTCAGTTATCCAGGAATAAAACTCTTTAATACTATTATGTGATATTGTGATTTATAATAAAAAATATATATATTTGGTCTTTGTCCCTGTTTCTGGCAAAGAGCTTCTAAAACCCTTGGAATTTCCTAATAGATAACAGTAATAAACGTGTTCTGAGGCCCTGGCTGGTTGGCTCAGTGCTAGAACGTTGACCCCGGTGTGTGGACATCCTAGGTTCGATTTCCAGCAGGGCATACAGGAGAAGCACCCATCTGCTTCTCCACCCCTCCCCCTCTCCTTCCTCTCTGTCTCTCTCTTCCCCTCCCGCAGCCAAGGCTCCATTGGAGCAAAGTTGGCCTGGGCGTGGAGGATGGCTCCATGGCCTCTGCCTCAGGAGCTAGAATGGCTCTGGTTGCAACAGAGCAACGCCCCAGATGGGCAGAGCATCGCCCCCTGGTGGGCATGCCGGGTGGATCCCAGTCGGGCGCATGCAGAAGTCTGTCTGACTGCCTCCCCCTTTCCAACTTCAGAAAAATAAAAATAAAAATAATATAAAATGTTTTGCAAAAAAAGAAAAAAATGCAGTCAATAAATGGTGTTAGAAAAAAATGGACGTTCATATGAAAAAAATTAAGTTTGATTTCTACCCAACTCCTTACCCCAAAATAAATTCCAGATGGATAAAGATATAAACATATAAAATAATACCACAAAAGTACTAGAAAATGTTTTAAATATTATTGAAATAGAAGAAGGCTTTCAAAGTATGAGCAAAACCCAGAAGCTATCAAAAATAAAACAGAAAAATTCAATTCCACAAAAAATTTTAGCCTGGCCTTTGGTGGCACAGTGGATAAAGCATTGACCTGGAATGCTGAGATCACCAGTTTGAAACTCTGGGCTTGTCCAGTTGAGGCACATCGGACAAGCAATCAATGAACAATAAAGTGAAGCAATTATGAATTGATACTTCTTGCTCCTCTCATCCTCCTCTCTCTGTAAAATCAATAAAATCTTAAAAAACTGTTTAAGTGCTGCAAACATTGTGCTCTTATATAACAGTATTTTATTGTGCACTTAAAATTTTGTTAAGAAGGTAGACCACATGTTAAATGTCCTTATCACAATTTTTAAAAAATCTGAATTACTGAACATGAGTGGGTGGCTCAGTGGATAGAGTGTTAACTCAGTGCACTAAGGTAGTGGGTTCAACCCTAGGTAAAGGCATATTAATGACTGCAATTAATAACTGCACAGCTAAATGGAACAACTAAGTAGGAAAATGAGTTGATGCTTCTCTTATTCTCTCTCTCTCCCCCCTTTCCCTTCTTCCTTCCTCTCTTGCTCTCTCAAACCAATAGAAAAAATTTTGTTAAATATCTGCATTCCTGAAAAACATTATAAGTATAGGAAAAATAAAAAACTAGAAATAATTAACAATACACATCATGAAAACATAATTTCTTTAAAAAGCTCTAATAAAATCAATAAAAAGAAAAACTATCAACCTAGCAGAAAAAGACAATATGAACAAATAATGCATAGAAAATGAAATACAAATGACCCAAAAACTTAAAAAGATGTTCAAAGTCTCTCATAATAAAAGAAATGCATGTTTAAACTGCAATTGGGATACCATTTTTTCACCTAAAACATTGGCAAAAATAAATATAAAGAAGTAAAGAAGTTGATTTCACACTATACTGGTGTGATGTGAGAAAATAGGCATTCTCATACATTTTTTAAGGGAATGAAAACTGACAACTCTATGGAGCCATTGTGAAATAGCTAAAAAATTCACACATACATAAATCTTTTGAACTAACATCCACTTCTAGGAATTTGATAAGGGGTTCTACTCATTAATGGATATAACAGTCATAAATATATATGCACCTAATATCAAAGCATCTAAATATATTAAGCAAATACTAATAGATCCAAAGGGAGAAATAGTAACACAATAACAGCAGGGAACTTTAATACCCCACTTACAACAACAAATAGATCATCCAGGCAGGAAATCAATAAGAAAATGCTAGACCTGCCTGACCAGGCGGTGGCGCAGTGGATAGAGTGTCGGACTGGGATGCCAAGGACCCAAGTTCAAGACCCTGAGGTCGCCAGCTTGAGCACGGGCTCATCTGGTTTGAGCAAAATCTCACCAGCTTGGACCCAAGGTCGCTGGCTCGAGCAAGGGGTTACTCAGTCTGCTGAAGGCCCGCGGTCAAGGCACATATGAGAAAGCAATCAATGAACAACTAAGGTGTCCCAATGTGCAACGAAAAACTAATGACTGATGCTTCTCATCTCTCCGTTCCTGTCTGTCTGTCCCTGTCTATCCCTCTCTCTGACTCTCTCTCTGTCTCTGTAAAAAAAAAAAAAAAAATTTTTTTTCAAAAAAACAATGCTAGACCTGAACAATACTTTATTTCAGTGGCTTTCAACCTTTTTCATCTCATGGCACACAAAAACTAATTACTATAATTCTGCAGGATACCAAGAAATGTCTTTTTATAATCTGACAAAAAATAAGAATAATTTTGATTCATTTGCACAAGACAGCTATTGTGCTGACTGTTGGCATTTTTAAATTTGACAATCTAAGGGAAAAGCAGTCAATACACCTGACTAAATAGTTAGGTACTACATGTTTTAAAAATTCTTGTGGCAGGCCCTGGCCGGTTGGCTCAGCGGTAGAGCGTCGGCCTGGCGTGCGGGGGACCTGGGTTCGATTCCGGCCAGGGCACATAGGAGAAGCGCCCATTTGCTTCTCCACTCCTCCACCCCTCCTTCCTCTCTGTCTCTCTCTTCCCCTCCCGCAGCCAAGGCTCCATTGGAGCAAAGATGGCCCGGGCGCTGGGGATGGCTCCTTGGCCTCTGCCCCAGGCACTAGAGTGGCTCTGGTCACGGCAGAGCGATGCCCCGGAGGGGCAGAGCATCGCCCCCTGGTGGACAGAGCATCGCCCCTGGTGGGTGTGCTGGGTGGATCCCGGTCGGGCGCATGCGGGAGTCTGTCTGACCATCTCTCTCCGTTTCCAGCTTCAGAAAAAAAAATACAAAAAAAAAAAAATTCACACATGGAACATTCTGCAGGATAGATTATGTGTTAAGAATACAAAACAAGTCTTAGAAAATTTAAGAAGACTGAAATCACACCAATTATTCTTTCTGATCACAATGGTATAAGACTAGATTATCAATAACAAGAGAAAAACCAGAAATTTACAAATATGTGGAAATTAAACAAAACATTCCTGAACAATCAATGGGTCAAAGAAGAAAAGAAAAAAGAAAAAAAATCTTGAAACAAAAAAGGGGACACAAAATAGCCAAAACTTATGAGATGCAGCAAAAGCAATCTAAGAGAAAAGTTTATAGCAATATAGCAATAAATGCCTATATTAAAAAAAAGGAAAGATAAACAAATAACTTAACTTTACACCTTAGGGAAGTATAAAAACAAAAAAAATAATACAAAACTAAGCCAAAATTGGCAGAAGGAAGGAACTAACAAAGATAAGAGCAGAAATGAAACAGAGACCAGAAACACAATTTAAAAGATGAATAAACTGAAGAGCTACTTTTTAAAAAGATGAGCAAGACTGGCTTGCCTTTAGCTAAACTAAGAAAAAAAAAACACAGAAGGTTTAAGTGAATAAAATAAAAATACAAAAAAGATACTATAACTGACACTACAGAAAAACAAAGGACCATAGAGAATACCATGAACAATTATATACTAAAAAATTGGAAAAAACTGATAAATTCTTGGAAACATAGAACCTACCAAGACTGAATCATGAAGAAACTGAAAATCTGAACAGACTAATAATGAGTAAATGATTGAAATATATAGTAATAAAAAAACTCCCAACAAGGAAAAGCTCAGGACCAGATGGTCTCCTCAGTGAATTCTATCAAAAATTGAAGAAAAAATAAAGCCAATCCTCACATTTTTTCCAAAAAACTGAATGGAGGAAATAGTCCCATACCCATTTTCAAGGCCAGCATTATCCTCATACCAAAGCCAGATAAGAACACTACAAACAAACAAACAAACAAAAAACTATAGGCAAATAAATATTCCTAATGAATATAAATGCAAAAATTCTCAGCAAAACATTGGTAGACCAAAGTCTTCATCAAAAGCATCATACACCATGAACAAATTGGATAGTCTGTGATAAGACAAAGGGAAATTAAGTAATAACTACCACTCTCACACACATTTTCCATGATTAATTTTTTACTTAAGATAGTCTGAGGTGGTTGCTATTACTTCCAACCAAGAATTATGTTTGATTCAATGAGAGAATCCTCATGAAATGACTTGAGGAAGTATAATGTAGCAGGCTTTGGTGCCATACTGCACCCTAAGGCGTAAATCAGAAACATGGGAGTCACCCTTCTTTTCTCCTCCCATGTTTAATCAATCACCCAATGCTCTTTATCCTACCCTTTCATAATTCTCAATTTCACCCCTTCCCTTCATTCCCACATCATTGCCTTTGATCAAGCTTTTGCCACTTCCCATCTGGATCCCTCCACTGCTCTCCTGTGGAGTTCTCTTTCTAAACTCTAACGCTGCATAATACTTCTTCAATTTCCCTGCAAAATATTTCAATTAATAATTCTTAAAAACTAAATCCAATCTAAAAACCTATATAATTTTATTAACCAATGTCACTCCCATAAATTCAATAAAAATTTTAAAAAAGAAAGAACAAAATACAAACTCTTGTGTAGTATACAAGACCCTTTCTACATGGCACTTTTGGTCTCGTCTCTAGACATTCCCCATTGCACATAACCTATAACCTATGTATGTGGAACTCTGGCTATTTCCGCATTTCTCAGGACTGCTTTTATGAGAACCCATCTGTGCTTATATGTAATATTCAAGTGATCTAAAACTACAGATGTCCAGTGTGACAAGGAAGGAGAATGCAGGGCATCATGCTGTCCAGACAGGTCAGAGACTAGCATTGACCTAGTTTCAAAGGATATGTTATTAATGGAAGATGTATCATAGTAATTAAAGTATTATTCATGCTCATGTCTACCCCGTCCTAACTACCATGCCAGATACTGACAACAATTAAACACTAGCAAAATGACAGTTTACTAGGAATCATGGAGATGACAGTGTATGATCTTATTGTCTGATCTACAAACATTTCAGCATTCTTCAATAATTTAAGTCAAGGTAAGTCATCTGCATAAGCTCAAATTACTACAACCTAGTACAGTCATAAATTGTAGACAAATACAAGGTCATGTTTTGTTTTGTTAAAAGCAAAAAAATGCACCATATTTTTTAAAAGCACCATATGTAGAGAACAACTAAATGGGCAATGTAATAGCACATCATTACACTCTAATAAGAGAAGAAAGTGCAGTTAATATATGCAAATAACATTTGTGATTAATATAACATTAAACAATGTTTTCTCATATTGGGAAAAATTGCAAAATACATTATTGCATAAGTTTCTACAATGTGATGAATTCTTTTTTTTTTTTTTTTTGTATTTTTTCTGAAGCTAGAAACGGGGAGAGACAGTCAGACAGACTCCCGCATGCACCCGACCGGGATCCACTCGGCACGCCCACCAGGGGCGGGACTCTGCCCCTCTGAGGTGTCGCTCTGCCGAGACCAGAGCCACTCTAGCGCCTGGAGCAGAGGCCAAGGAGCCATCCCCAGCGCCCGGGGCCATCTTTGTTCCAATGGAGCCTTGGCTGCGGGAGGGGAAGAGAGAGACAGAGAGGAAGGAAGGAGGGGGGTGGAGAAGCAGATGGGCGCTTCTCCTATGTGCCCTGGCCGGGAATCGAACCCAGGTCCCCCGCACGCCAGGCCGATGCTCTACCGCTGAGCTAACCAGCCAGGGCCAATGTGATGAATTCTTGTATGTAATATAACTTCAGATGAAGTGGAATTAAACTGAAAGGTAAATACTTGACATAAGGAAGCTTCCATGGGGATGTAAAATGCAGCACAGGGAATATAGTCAATAGTATTGTAATAACTATGTATGATGTCAGATGAGTACTAGACTTATCAGGGTGATCACTCCATAAAATATATAAATGTCTAATCAATATATCATTCTCCTGAAACTATTAATTTTATGTCAAGTGTGACTATAAAATAATTTTTTAAAAGCTTCTGATGAAAAATCATTACAGAAATGGATTACCAAGTGTTATATTAATAGATTCTCACTGGATGGACAATTACATATCTAATTATGACTTAATTATGGTTCTGCCTAAATGTATGAGGCTGAGTCGATCACTTCTACAGTGGGATTTTATCCTTTTATTGGGAAAAAAACCCTGTACAGTTTTAAATTTAAATGTATTATGAAGCATATAATGGAAGACATCCATGTAAAAATCAAATTGTTAATTTACAGATGTGAAATCTATAAATCTATGCAGTTTTTATAGAATATTTCTCTATAAAATACCTGATATTAAAAGAATATATTGGATAGGTCTTATCAGTTTAGTACTTCCTTCATTAAAAGGTATACTACATTTTTAATTAAGTGAGAGGTGGGGAGGCAGAGAGACAGACTCCCACATGCTCCCCAACTGGGATCCACCCAGCAAGCCCCCTACCTGGTGATGCTCTGCCCATCGGGGGCCACTGCTCCGTTGCTCAGCAACAGAGCTATTTTAGTGCCCGAGGCAAGGCCATGAAACCATATGGATTCAGCGCCTGGGACCAACCTTGCTTGAACCATTTAAGCCATGGCTACAGGAGGGGAAGAGAGAGAAAGAGAAGGATGGGGGGCATGGAAAAGCAGATGATCGCTTCTCCTGACAAGGAACCAAACCCAGGACATCCACACGCCAGGCCAATGCTCTACCACTGAGCCAACTGGCCAGGGCCTACTACGTTTTATTAACATAATATCACACAAATAATTTAGGTTGGTCTTTTATATCCAAATATGAAATTATTCATTGATAAATCTGCCCTTTCCAATAAGGCTATGGGGGGGGGTAAGAGGTATAAAATCAGAATTCTCCATTACTCACCCACTTATATGATTATTTGATGCAGGCACATGTGTAATATTTTTCAAGTCAGTTTCAATCAGTTTTTTTTTAATCCAGTGAGAGGAGAGGAGGCAGAGAGACAGACTCCTGCATGCGCCCCGACCAGGGTCCACCCGGCAAGTCCACTAGGGGTGATGCCTGCCATTTGGGGCACTGCTCTGTTGATCAGTAAAGGAGCTCTTCTTAGCACCTGAGGCAGAGGCCATGGAGCCATCCTCAGAGCCTGGGGCCAACTTGCTCAAATCAAGCCATGGCTGCAGGAGGGGAAGAAAGAGAGAGAGAGAAGCGTGAGGGGGAGGGCTGGAGAAGGAGATGGGCACTTCTCCTGTGTGTCCTGACCAGGAACTTAACTGGGGATGTCCACACACCAGGGCAACGCTCTAACACTGAGCCAACCAGCCAGGGCCCCCAAAAATATATTCATTAATCATTACATTGAAAATAGCAGCTTGACAAGGCGGTGGCACAGTGGATAGAGCATCGGACTTGTTTGCCAAGGACCCAGGTTCGAGACCCTGAGGTTGCCAGCTTGAGCGCGGGCTCATCTGGTTTGAGCAAAAGCTCACCAGCTTGGACCCAAGGTCACTGGCTTGAGCAAGGGGTCACTCAGTCTGCTATAGGCTCCCAGTCAAGGCATATATGAGAAATCAATCAATGAACAACTAAGGAGCCCCAACGAAGAATTGATGCTTCGCATCTCTCTCCCTTCCTGTCTGTCTGTCCCTATCTGTCCCTCTCTCTGACTCTCTCCGTCTCTGCCACAAAATAATAATAATAAAATAATTTATATGACAGTTCATACAGAAAATACATCAAAAGTCATTCAAAGTTATCCAACTGAGAAATAGCATTGTGGTACATTTCTTTCTAGTCATAATACATATTTTAATATTCACATGTGTTCTTTTTTTTTTCCACATGTATTCTTAAACAAATATCACACTGACCATTTCTTCTCTTGTGTTTATTTTGATATAAATCCAGACTTACAGGAAAGTTGCAAAAATAGTACAAAGAACTCCCTTCTACCCTTCACCCAGATTCCCTAAATGTTAACATTTGATTATACTTGCTTTATCCACCCCTTTCCTTCTCCCTCTCTCTCTCTGAAACTTTTGAGAATAACTTAGAGATACAAAGCCCCTTGACATATCAATAGTTCAATATGTATTTTCTAAAAACAAGCAATTCTCTTGCAATAACCACAGTACAATGATCAAATCAGGAAATTAATATTGATATACTACTATATCTAATCTTGTTCATGTTTTCCAATTTTCCCAACAAAGTCCTTTATAACAAAAGAAAATCCTCGGTCATACTTTGCTTTTGGTTATTTATTTTTAATTTTCAATCTTTCTTAGTGTGTCATAACATTGACGAATAATAAAAACAAGTTATTTTGTAGAATGTCCCTTCATTTAGAGGTGCCTGATGTTTCCTCATGATTAGATTCAAGTTATGCTTTCTTGGCAAAAACACCATATAAGTGATGTTGTGGGGGGGTTTTGTTTGTTTTGTTTTGTTTTGTGACAGCGACAGATAGAGGTACAGATAGGGACAGACAGACAAGGAGAGAGATGAGAAGCATCAATTCTTTGTTGTGACTCTTCAGTTGTTCACTGATTGCTTTCTCACATGTGCCTTGACCGGGGTGCTACAACAAAGCAAGTGACCCCTTGCTCAAGACAGCGACCTTGGGCTCAAGCCAGCGACCATGGGATCATGTCTATGATTCCATGCTCAAACAAGCGACCTCATAGTCAAGCTGGTAAGCCAGCACTCAAGCCTGCGACCTTAGGATTTTGAACCTGGGTCCTCTGCATCCCAGTCTGACACTCTATCCACTGCGCCACCACCTGGTCAGACATGTTATGTTAATTTTTTCTTCTTCTTTTTCCAAGTGAGAGGAGGGGAGATAGATTTCCGTATGCACTCTGACCAGGATCCACCCATCAACTCCCATCTGGAGACAATGCTCTGCCCATCTGGGGCCATGCTTGCAACTGAGCTATTTTTAGCACCCGAGGCAGATGCTCCCTGGAGTGAGCCATCCTCAGCATCTGGGGCTGATGCACTGGAACTAATTGAGCCATGGCTGCTGGAGGGGAAGGGAGAGAATATACCAGAAAGAAGAAGGGGAGGGGGAAGGGTAGAGAAGCAGATGATCACTTCTCCTGTGTGCCTTGACCAGGAATCAAACCTGGGACATCTGTATGCCAGCTGATGTTCTACCACTGAGCCAACCAGCCAGTGCCCAAGCTCTCTTTCTTTATACTGCTTTGTTGTTTCGCCCCCTGGAAACTGTCTCTTGATTATTTGTTTGGAACTTGTCCTTCAAGAACTTCTCCCTCAGCTCCTCCTCAGAACAAATACATTTCATCATCAATTTCAAGTTCTTTCCTCTCCACTCTGGGTTCTATCTAGCTACTGACCTTGGCAGAGGGGTGACAGAAGAGTTGTACCAGGCAACAATGCCTTGAAGCTGACGGGGTTAAAAGTTCAGCAGTTTCAAGCAAGTGCAGGGCAAAAGGACAAAGCTCTTTTATCAGAAACAAAACTTCTTTTGAATAGATCTAAGAGTTTTTGTCATATAAGAGTGTTTTTGACACCCTTAGACTTAGGTAAATAATGTTCCACTGGAGTGTCTTTGAGAGCAGGGTTCACTGGAAGACACCAAGCTGTTGTTGCACTCTAATAATTGTTACTAATCACAAACTATGGAAGGGTATGAAAGATTTACTTATATATGCTGTAAAGCCAGTAGCCAGGGCCACCATCACAGCAGCCTGGCCCATGCAGGTTCGCATTGGATTCGGACAGTCGGTAAAGAAACAATGGAGCCAAAAACTGATGGGCCATAGTCTTTAATCCTAGCTTGCACCCGGTGGGCAAGCAAAAAACACACACTGGGCTCCAAAACCCACTCACATTCAGTGCTCACAAAGCTACTGATTTATCCGAGTTTCCTAGAGTCAAAGGTTTCTAGCTCACCAGACTTAATCACCTTTGTTCCCCATCTCCTTCCTTCTCCCTGCACAAACTCTGCCCAAACTGGCTTCTCTCTCAGCACTCCGCCATCTTGGCTGCCTCTCCTGGCCTACTCCACATGGCCTCCTTCTGCTCTCTGCTCTGCTCTCTCCTCTAATATTAATCTCAGGAACCAAGAGAGCAAGCTCTTGTTCTGCCCCTATTTTATAGTGTAGAAATCTAAACCTTTAATCCAATATACAAAATAGGGAAGTTTCTAATACAAAGTCACTTTCTGAGGCATGATGGGATTGTACCACCCCACATCAAAAAGGGTGGGAAAGGCTTAGTCCCAAAACCAAGCCCCAGGCTACAAGGATTCTGCCTGCCCACAGCCCGCCCCCAACACACATTAATATCACCTGGGCGACGGCCTCCACGTGGGCAGCGCCATCCTCAACAAAGTGAGCATAATATGTTTTATCTGCCCAACATATGTTTAACTAGTTTACTGAACAATTTCAACTTAAGGGCTATAAACATGGAACTTCTTTTTCTCTCATGGGCCCAACTTGTGCTATGTTGAATCTTTTCCTTCCCTTTAACATCTTGGGCAAAGGAACTGAAAAACCACTGTTGCACAGATAAGATATATAAATAAGCCCTGGCCAGTTGGCTCAGCGGTAGAGCATCGGCCTAGCGTGCGGAGGACCCGGGTTGGATTCCGGCCAGGGCACACAGGAGAAGTGCCCATTTGCTTCTCCACCCCTCCGCCGTGCTTTCCTCTCTGTCTCTCTTCCCCTCCCGCAGCCAAGGCTCCATTGGAGCAAAGATGGCCCGGGCGCTGGGGATGGCTCTGTGGCCTCTGCCTCAGGCGCTAGAGTGGCTCTGGTCGCAACATGGCGACGCCCAGGATGGGCAGAGCATCGCCCCGTGGTGGGCAGAGTGTCGCCCCTGGTGGGCGTGCCGGGTGGATCCCGGTCGGGCGCATGCGGGAGTCTGTCAGACTGTCTCTCCCTGTTTCCAGCTTCAGAAAAAAAATTAAAAAAAAAAAAAGATATATAAATAGAACAGAGAAACAGATAAGATTCAGGATCATAAATACCCTCTTAAGCCTTTTGGGAACAAATAGATAACACAAATATAGTTAATTAGAATACTGTACATTTGTAATTTGCCTCTCCAGCATTTATTATTCTTTTTCCAAATCACAGGTGGGGTTATTGTATACAGCTACATATGCAACTTTCTGATCCCTTTTGAATGTTAAAAGTCTAGCCCTTAAAAAATTACTTTGAAGCCCTTCAAACTTCAATGTTGCATTTAGAAACATGCAATATTTGGGATAGGCTTATATTAAAATTTATTCATTGTTTAGCTGAAACTCAAATTTAATTGGATGTTCTGTATTTTTATTTGCTAACCCTGGCAACCCTAATTTTAACTTCATTTCTTCCTCATCCATCTCACTTCCCAGAGCAGGCTTGCGCAAAGCTTGAAGGATGTGGATGGGGAAAGAGGTGTGGTCTACTTTGGTACTCCTCCCTCTTCACCTTCTGGTCCTGCTCCCCTGCTGTTGGTAGGGGCAAGGAAGAGTAGAAAAGGAAAACATCTCTTTCTCCAACTGGGTATGTAAGTAGGTGGTCATTAATTCTCTGGTGAGTGCTAAGTGGTCAAGGAAACTATGTCAGTACAAGTCTTCCAAGAAGTAGATGTAACAGTTAGGCATACAAAAGGTTTATTGAGTACTAATACCTTAAAAGATAAAGGATAGGGTAGAGGAAACGGAACCTCGCAGGGAGAACCTCAGACTGTAATGCAAATCTGACAAAGTCTCAGCTAACCAATAGCAAGCTCTGGAGCGAAGGTTGCACATGAGAGGAGTCTTGCATTGGGAAGAAGTGGCCGGTCTTAGTACCCCTTCTTTGCTCTGTCAGTGACGAGGGGCTACCCAGAAAAGGCATAGGCCCCAGCTCAAATGCTGTATGTGATCCTGAAGATGTTGAAGTGGGAGGCTGTCAGCTAACTGTACTCTTTGCAGTGAAAAGCAGTTCTTTCTTGAATGGAGATCTGAACAGCTCACCACCACGAATGCCACAGGTATCTTCTGTGTGCCAGGTGTCCAACTGCCCACTCCTTTCCGAGGTTACTGTGTGGGTTTCTGAAGAGCCCAGTGGAGTCTTATCACAGCTCAGCTCCTGGTCTTTGGAGCTCTGGTTCCAGTTTCACTTCTGCCATCTCTGTTCCCAAATCCTTCAGCCTCTTGCTGATGGAGTACCTCCAGCTAGGGCATAGCTCTCTTGAAGAGACAGCTGCTCCTCAACCCTTGAGAAATGCTCATATCCTTGTCCTGATACAGAGAAATGCAGGCTGCTCCATTAATCCCTGTCTGTCTCCATTTTTTTCCAATTTACTCTTCTCTTGCTCAGATAAGTACAGGTGATAGATCAGGTTTGCTGTCCAAACAGATGTGTGGACATCTGGGATACCAAAATGCCAGTCACCCCTATTTGCACCTCTCAAAACACAATTTACAAGTGATCCTCTAAGCATCATCCTTTCACTTGGCTTGCTATGGGGAAGGGAGGGACTCAACCCTTCACCACTGCACTCTCCCAAGGCCCATGGCTCTATTCTCCTGTGTGCTCAAGAGACCACAGATGTGCTTTCTTAGGTTAGTGACAGGGTCAAGTTTAGAACACACTTCAGGATTGTATGCAACCTGCAGATAAGCTTATATGAAAATCATCCTTTGTGCATATTGTAGCATGAGAAAAACGAACTGAAAACCACTGTTGCACAGATAAGATATATAAATAGAACAAAGAAACAGATAAGATTCAGGATCATAAATGCCCTCTTAAGCCTTTTGGGAACAAATAGATAACACAAATATAGTTAATTAGAATAGTGTACATTTGTAATTTGCCTCTCCAGCATTTATTATTCTTTTTCCAAATCACAGGTAGGGTTATTGTATACAGCTACATATGCAAAACTTCAAGGGAGGGACCAATGAATCACACTACAGATTGTGTAAATGGTAACCTTTGGAGTTGTGCAGGCTATAATGTGCACAGCACTCACAGTAGACTTAGCTACTGTCCTAATTTTCTTTTGTGATCCACTGCTCATCCTGTCATAGTCAACATGATCTGATAGGATACTACCCCTGGCCTTGGAGTTAGAGAACATGATGAGACCTAATGCATCAATTTCTCTGACCCCTGGGTAAGTAGTGGGCACATGAACTAAACTTAAACTAATCCAATCAAAGTGGATCTCAGTACTCTTGATGGGAATGTACATCCTTATGACATAATTTCTCAAATGAAAACCTTGACTTTTCTTTTTCACACTAACAGTACCTAATGAAGACAACAACTATGAATTAAATGTGTCCAAATGAAGGACTTATGTTTTCCTCCAAACAATGATAACGGCACCTTCATTAAAATAGCAACTTCCCTTGTTTAATCTCTCTTGAGCCCAGCTAACACCATTGAGTTGCAAAGGTAAATATGATTTTAAAAAATTTTGCCTGACCTGTGGTGGCGCAGTGGATAAAGTGTCATCCTGGAAACGCTGAGGTTGCCGGTTCGAAACCCTAGGCTTGCCTGGTCAAGGCACATACGGGAGTTGATGCTTCCTGCTCCTTTCCCCTTCTCTCTCTCTCTCTCTCTCTCTCTCTGTCTGTCTCTCTCTCTCTCTCTCCTCTTTCTATAATAAATAAATAAAATAAAATAAAACAAATAGAAATTTTTTTTTAAAATTTATTTATTATTTATTTATTTTAGAGAGGGGAGAGAGAAAGAGAGAAGGGGGTAGGAGCAGGAAGCATTAACCCCCATGTGTGCCTTGACCAGGCAAGCCCAGGGTTTCGAATCCCAGCATTCCAGATCTACGCTTTATCCACTGCGGCACCACAGGTTAGGTAAATATGTTTTTTTTTTTAAAACGGTTTCTTCTGACAAAAATGAAGAATGAACTGACCTGCCACATTCTCTAAATAACAAGTCTAGAACAAAGAGACCATAATGTATCAGATGTTCTAAGTTCCCATTACTGCAGGTGATCAAACCTAGGCTCGATGACTACTTATAAAGTAAGTACAGGGGACTCAAACATCCACTGGAAATGTGGAATATTACACTGCCAAGATGATGTCTTCAATGCAATCTTTTCAATAGCAAAGATTTTCAAACATATGCACACAAACTGAAACATGGTATACTAAAGTTAAATAGATTGTGCTATCTATCTGCTCCAAAAGTTTTTGGAAGCAGGAGACTGTGAAGATGCTTTCTTTTGCAAGGTATCATTCAACTGTATTGTGACATCAGTGTGTCAAGATTATGAACCAAATTCTTGGGTGGTTTTCTTCACAATTTTGTTGAGATAGCCTACTTCTTTGTGTATTGCTATTTTTATATGTTACTAATTTTACATTTTATGAAGCCTCCTCCCATATATTTTCCCATGTAGCTATCTAAAAAACACATACACAACAGAGTGACTAACTTTTCTTGTCATTTATGTCTTTGCTTCACTAATTTATTTACAGATTTATGGTTCATTGATTTTCAGTTTGAAAAGTAATGTTAAATCAATACTTTGTATAAATTTATGATGATTTGACTATAAATTATTTTGTAATAGATTGTTTGACAGATATGGTGTAAAACTCTATTGCCTATAAATGAAAACATTAAGCAAGTTGAGAGCATAAAATCAGCTAGCACCCTAATACAGCAGTTCATGAGTGAGAAACTATATAGCATTTTTATGTGGCATATGGGAAAACTGTGCAGCACAGGGGTTTTGAGTGTTAATTCTACAGCTGTACTAAATCTAGTATGTCAATCTTTTTCTACAGTCCAGCCAGATTTAAAGAGCTAAGTTTTTGCTGATGTATTGAAGACTGAATTATCTAAGATGCTGGCACTCCAGGAAGTTCATCTTCATAAAGCAAATCTAGACCACTTAGCATCTATACATGAAACACGCATATTTCCCACGTATCAACAATAATGATTAAAATGTCTGTGTGTGCCTGACTGGGCGGTGGCGCAGTGGATAGAGCGTCAGACTGGGATGCGGAGGACCCAGGTTCGAGACCCTGAGGTTGCCAGCTTGAGCGCAGGCTCATCTGGTTTGAGCAAAGCTCACCAGCTTGGACCCAAGGTCACTGGCTTGAGCAAGGGGTTACTCGGTCTGTTGTAGTCCCACGGTCAAGGCACATAGGAGAAAGCAATCAATGAACAACTAAGGTGTTGCAACGAAAAACTAATGATTGATGCTTCTCATCTCTCTCTGTTCCTGTCTGTCTGTCCTATCTGTCCCTCTCTCTGTCTCTATGTCACTGTGAGAAAAAAAAAATTAGGCCCTGGCCTGTTGGCTCAGTGGTAGAGCGTCGGCCTGGCGTGCAGGAGTCCCAGGTTTGATCCCCGGCCAGGGCACACAGGAGAAGCGCCCATCTGCTTCTCCACCCCTCCCCCTCTCCTTCCTCTCTGTCTCTCTCTTCCCCTCCCGCAGCAGAGGCTCCATTGGAGCAAAGTTGGCCCGGGCGCTAAGGATGGCTCTGTGGCCTCTGCCTCAGGCACTAGAATGGCTCTGGTTGCAACAGAGTGACGCCCCAGATGGGCAGAGCATCGCCCCCTGGTGGGCATGCCGGGTGGATCCTGGTCAGGCTCATGGGGGAGTCTGTCTGACTTCCTCCCCGTTTCCAACTTCGGAAAAATACAAAAAAAAAAAAAATTAAATGTCTAGTGTAAAACTAATTCAAAGTGGATCACAGACCTAAATGTAAGAGTTAAAACTATAAAATTCAACCCCTGGCTAGACAGCTTGGTTGGGTAGAGTATCATCCTGAAGTCCAGAGGTTGCTGGTTCGATACCCAGTCAGGGCATATACAGGAACACGTCTATGTTCCTGTCTATTCTCTCTCTCTCTCTCTCACCCTCTTCCTCTCTCTCTAAAATGAATCAACAAAAAAAAGTATAAAATTCACTGAAGAAAACTGGTAATAGGCTGAATGTTTTGTGTCCCCTCAAATTTGTATGTTAAATCCTGACACTCAAGCCTGACCAGGTGGTGGCGCAGTGGATAGAGTATTGGACTGGGATGCGGAAGACCCAGGTTCGAGACCCCGAGGTTGCCAGCTTGAGCACCGGCTCATCTGGTTTGAGCAAAAAAGCTCACCAGCTTGAATGTGGGGTCGCTGGCTCGAGCAAGGGGTTACTCGGTCTGCTGAAGGCCCACGGTCAAGGCACATGTGAGAGGACAATCGATGAATAACTAAGGTGTCACAATGAAAAACTGATAATTGATGCTTCTCATCTCTCTCCATTCCCATCTGTCTGTCCCTATCTATCCCTCTCTCTGACTCTCTCTGTCTCTGTAAAAAAAATAAAATAAAATAAAATAAATAAATAAATCCTGACACTCAAATTGATGGTATTTGGAGGTAGAAACTTTGGGAGGTGATTAGGTCATAGAAGTGGAAACCCTTGCTCAGCAAGAGAAACTGATAACAAAATAAACAGAAAGCCAACTAAATGGGAAATGATATTTTCAAACAACAGCTCAGATAAGGGCCTAATATCCAAAATATACAAAGAACTCATAAAACTCAACAACAAACAAACAAACAAACAATTCCATAAAAAAATGAGAAGAGGATATGAACAGACACTTCTCCCAGGAAGAAATACAAATGGCCAACAGATATATGAAAAGATGCTCATCTTCTTTAGCTATTAGAGAAATGCAAATCAAAACGGCAATGAGATACCACCTCACACCTGTTCGATTAGCTATTATTAGCAAGACAGGTAATAGCAAATGTTGGAGAGGCTGTGGAGAAAAAGGAACCCTCATACAGTGTTGGTGGGAATGTAAAGTAGTACAACCATTATGGAAGAAAGTATGGTGGTTCCTCAAAAAACTGAAAATAGAACTACCTTATGACCCAGCAATCCCTCTACTGGGTATATACCCCAAAAACTCAGAAACATGGATACGTAAAGACACATGCAGCCCCATGTTTATTGCAGCATTGTTCACAGTGGCCAGGACATGGAAACAACCAAAAAGCCCGTCAATAGATGACTGGATAAAGAAGATGTGGCACATATACACTATGGAATACTACTCAGCCATAAGAAATGATGACATCGGAACATTTACAGCAAAATGGTGGGATCTTGATAACATGATATGAAGCGAAATAAGTAAATCAGAAAAAACCAGGAACTGCATTATTCCATACGTAGGTGGGACATAAAAGTGAAACTAAGAGACATTGATAAGAGTGTGGTGGTTATGGGGGGGGGAGGGGGGAATGGAAGAGGGAAAGGGGGAGGGGTAGGGGCACAAAGAAAACAAGATAGAAGGAGACAGAGGACAATCTGACTTTGGGTGATGGGTATGCAACATAATTGAATGACAAGATACCCTGGACTTGTTATCTTTGAATATATGTATCCTGATTTATTGATGTCACCCCATTAAAAAAATAAAATTATTTTTAAAAAAAACATCTATTAATCTGGGATAATAAAGCAGGAAAAGATGGCTGAAAAAAATTGATTCTCAGTCAAGGCACACAGGAGAAGCACCCATCTGCTTCTCCACCTCTCTCCCTCTTGCTTCTTTCTCTCTCTTTCTCTCTTTCCCCCTCCTGCAGCCATAGCTTGATTGGAGTGAGCTGGCCCCTGGCACTGAGGATGGCTCCATGGCCTCTGCCTCAGATGCTGAGAAGAGCTCAGTTGCTGAGCAATGGAGCAATACCCAGATGGGCAGAGCATTACTCCCTAGTGGGCATGGCGGGTGGATCCTGGTAAGGGTGCATGTGGGAGTCTGTCTGCCTCCCCTCCTCTCACTGAATTTTTTTTAAAAAAGAGACCCCAGAGAACTCCTTTGCTCCTTGTGCTACATGAAGATGCAGTACAAAAGAGTAGTTTATGAACCAGGAAACAGGTCCTCATCAGACACCAAATTTGCCAGCACTTTGATCTTGGACTTCTCAATCTCCATAACCATAAGAATTAAACTTCTGTTGTGTATTAGCCACTCATATGTATCTACTGTTGTCTATGGTATTCTGTTATAGCAGCCCAAATAGGTGAAATAAAAAATTTAGGAGTAGCCTGACTGGTGGTGATACAGTTGAACTGGGATGCTGAGGACCCTGGTTCAAAATCCTGAGGTCACCAGCTTGAGCATGGGTTCATTAACTTGAGTGTGGGCTCACCAGCTTGAACTCTATACTTTAGAGCTTTCATTTTAATGATCAAAGAAAAGAAATAAATAAGAATATCCAGGCAGCCTGACCAGGCAGTGGTGCAGTGGATAGAGTGCTGGCCTAGGACGCAGAGGACCCAGGTTTGAAACCCCAAGGTTGCCTGCTTGAGCATGGGATCATACATATGATCCTATGGTCACTGGCTTGAGCTGAAAGGTCACTGTCTTGAAGCTCAAGGTCGCTGGCTAATGCAAGGGGTCACTGGCTCGGCTGGAGCCCCCCGGACAAGGTATGTATGAGAAAGCAGTCAATGAACAACTAAGGTGCCGCAACTATGAGTTGATGCTTCTCATTTCTCTCTCTTCCTGTCTGTCTGTCCCCCCCTTCTCTGTCTCTTGAAAGAAAGAAAGAAAGAAAGAAAGAAAGAAAGAAAGAAAGAAAGAAAGAAAGAAAGAAAAAAGGAAAGGAAAGGAAAGGGAAGGGAAGAAAGGAAAGGAAAGGAAAGGAAGGAAGGAAGGAAGGAAGGAAGGAAGGAAGGAAGGAAGGAAGGAAGGAAGGAAGGAAAGAAAGAAAGAAAGAAAGAAAGAAAGAAAGAAAGAAAGAAAGAGAAAGAAAGAAAGAAAGAAAGAAAGAAAGGAAGGATATCCAGACAGAGAACAGAAAATGCAACGGTGCTTTTTCAGGCTGATGCTTGGTATGTCTGCTGTGCAGAAAGGCCAGTGTGACCAACATGGAATGACTCAATGGGGAGAAATAAGAAATGAAGCAGAGTGGTGGTGGGCAGGGCCAGATCATATAGAGTCATATGCGTACTATTAAATTTTTACTTGCTTGATATATTTAATATATAAACACACACACAAAACACAACATTTAGTATCTGTAATGTAATCTGTTACTTGCATTATTAATTTTAAAACCCCATGCTTTGTATTATAGGATTGTAAAGAACTTTTAAGGACAGGAATAGGCTTAATTTCCAATTCATAAAAGACAAATTCAGATATAATTGAATGTACAGTCATGTACTGAACATGTCATTATATAAGTATGTGTGTATACATATATGCCATTACATATATGTCACACATACATATATGTCATTAACAAAGACAAATCAGAAAATAAGACTCATGATATACTTTCTCTCCCACAACGTAGCCCATTAAAGGAAAGACCTTTTTCATTCAGAGTCCATAGGGGTTTTTTTGGGTTTTTTGAAACAATGTTTATTATTTAAGGAAAAAAACCCTTAAATTTGAAAAAGTAGAAATTTGGAACTGGCCAAGGTGTGTGGGGTGCCTAACGAAATACATCTTCCTGTGACAATGGTAGTATTTAAGTTGAAGAAAATTTGCCTATAAAACAAATATTGCCCTATATATACTAATTTTTTGTGGGGGGAATATCTACATTCTCTATTTCCACCACAGCATCTATCTAATAAAACCTCTGTAGGTGTCCATGGGCCTTCTTTCTGGAGACTCTGCAGGCAGCCTGGTAACTATATTTATATGAAAGCCAAAGAGCTACAGACGAGGGGGAAGCCTAAGGATCAGACCCCAAGAAATTAGCCGAGATTCAGCTTTATTCATAAATAGAGCACACTGAACATTTTGTGGAGCAAAAATTCATAAAAATAAATATAATAATTGTTTCTTCATACATCCTATAAATAAATTATATCATGCCATGGGTAACTATTTTAAATACAGAGTTGTCAAGATGAAAGTCAAAATTCTCCAGCCTAAATTCACTGGCAAAGGACTGCTGTACAATCTTTTAAAAAATCTTAACACCCAATTTGTTTACTCTAAAGAATAGGGCATATAGAGACAAAATCACTTAAGGCCTTATTTTTCTACCTGTAATATAGTCTAGTGCTGGTGTGACTTCTTAAAAGCCCAGTTCCTAGCACCAAATGTATATACATTTGCAATTGTTGACTGATTAGAGTGCCCTCATGTGTATGTTTGTTGTAATGTTTCAGAGATCTGAAAAAATATTAATCTCAGCAGCATTACAATTATGTCTTTATTTTCCCACTTATAATTATTTCAGGTATCAGTAAATTCTAAGGAATGTGATAATCCTACTAAACCCCACTAACAATTATTTTTTCTTTTAAGTGAGAGAGACAGAGAGAGAGATAGGGACAGACAGGAAGGAGAGAGGTGAGAAGCATCAATTCTTTGTTGTGGCATCTTAGTTGTTCATTGATTGCTTTCTCATACATGCCTTGTCCAGGAGCTCCAGCAGAGCCAGTGGCCCCTTGCTCAAGCCAGCAACCTTGGGCTTAAACAAGAAACCCTGGGCTTCAAGCCAGTGACCTTTGGGCTCAAGCTAGTGACCATAAGGTCATGTCTATGATCCCACGCCCAAACCAATGACCCTGTGCTCAAACCGGTGAGTCTGTGCTCAAGCCAGATGAGCCTGCACTAAAGCCAGCAACCGCAGAGTCCTCTGCATCCCAGGCCAGCACTCTATCCACTGTGCTACCATCAGGTCAGGTTCTTTTTTTTCCTTTTTTTTTTTCAAGAGAGACAGAGACAGAGACAAACAGACAGAAAAGAAGGGAGAGAGATGAGAAGCAACAACTCAAAGTTGCAGCGTTAATGGATAAAGCATCGACCTGGAAATGCTGAGGTCGCCGGTTTGAAACCCTGGGCTTGCCTGGTCAAGGCACATATGGGAGTTGATGCTTTCTAGCTCCTCCTCCCTTCTCTCTCTCTGTCTCTCCTCTCTTTCTCTGTCTCTCCCTCTCCTCTCTAAAATAAATAAATAAATAATTAAAATTAAAAAAATTAAATTAAAAAAAAAAAGTTGCAGCATTTTTAGTTGTTCATTGATTGCTTCTCATATATGCCTTAACCGGCGGGCTCAACTACCCCTGCAAAACTACTCTCTCTATATAATTTAAAAAATGAAAGCATATATCCATATAAAAACTTATACATAAATGTTAATAGCAGAATTGCTCCTAATATTCAAGAAGTAAAAAACAATTCAAATGTCCATCAGCTGGTGAATGGATAAATGAATGTAGCTTATCCATATGATGGAATATTACTGAGCAATAAAAAGAAGTGAAGAACTGAAATATGATCCAACATGGATAAACCTTATAAACATTATGTTAAGTGAAAGACGCCAGTCACAAAAGGCCACATATTGTATGATTCCATAAATACAAAATGTCCAGAATAGACAAATCCACAGAAGATAGCTTAGTGGTTGCTAATGGCTAGGAGAATGGGGACCAAAGGGTGACCATAGATGGGCACTGGGTTTCTATTTGGAGTGAAAAAAATGTTCTAAATTTATAATGATGATGGTTACACAACTCTGTGAACATACTAAAACCCAATGAATTGTATACTTTAAATATTTTTTTCTTCTTTTCCAAGTGAGAGGAGAGGAGGTAGAGAGACAGACTCTAGCATGCGCCCTGACCAGGATCTACCCAACAATCCCCATCTGGAAGTGATGCTCTGCCCATCTGGGGCCATGCTCGCAACCAAGCTATTTTTAGCACCTGAGGTGGAGGCTCTCTGGAGCCATCCTCAGCGTCCAGGCCAAGTGCTTAAACCAATCAAGCCATTGCTGCAGGAGGAGGAGAGAGAGAGAGAGAAGGGGGAGGGGGCAGTGGAGAAGCAGATGGTCGCTTCTCCTGTGTGCCCTGACTGGGAATCAAACCTGGCACATGCTCTACCAATGAGACATCCGGCCAAAGCTGAATTGTATACTTTAAAAGGGTAAGTTTTATGCTATGTAAATAATATCTCAATAAAGCTGTTATTTAAAAACGCACAGGGATGCTTGACCTCTGGTGGTGCAGTGGATAGAGCATCAACCTAGAATGCTGAGGTCACCAGTTCAAAACCCTGGGCTTGCCCAGTCAAGGCACATATCTCAAGCAAGGAACAACTAAAGTGGAACATCTATGAGTTGATACTTCTCATTCCCCCCTTTCTGTACAATCAATAAATAAAATATTTAAAAAACAAAACAAGCCTGACCAGAGGGTGGCACAGTGGATAGAGCATAGAGCATCAGTCTGGGACACAGAGGACCCAGGTTTGAAACCCCGAGGTTGCCAGCTTGAGCATGGGCTCACCAGCTTGAGCGTGGGGTCACTGGCTTGAAACCCAAGGTCACTGTCTTGAGCAAGGGATCACTCACTCTGCTGTAGCCCCCCCCCCCATCATGGCACATATGAGAAAGCAATCAATGAACTAAGGTGCTGCAATAAAGAACTGATGCTTCTCATCTCTCCCTGTCAGTCTGTCCTTATCTGTCCCTCTCTATGTGTCTCTCTCACAAAAAAACAACAACAACAAAAAAACACACACACACACAGGAAATGTTGTCTGGTACACAGAAGTGACTTTCATATTTGTTCTGGAAACAAGAGAGGGACTAGGAAATGGCATGTACAGTAACTGATACTAAAGAAACACCAGCAATTTCTAATTTTCTGCTGTCCCATAGTCTGCTATGACTTGCACTGCTTTCTATAATGCTGTAGGAGAGGCCAAAACAGACATGCCTTTTACAGGGATCATGGCCTGAGCAGAGCCAGCAGTGGCTCAGAGACTGTGTCCACAGCTAGGTGGCCGGGCCTCTGCGCTTCAGTCCAGACAGCTGGGAAAAAACTGGAGGAAAGATGCCCTCAGATTCTTTCTATTTGGCTGCCCAGGCTCGACTTGACTTCAAATGGTTGAAAACAGATAAATAGCTTGCATTCACAAGAGATGGGTTCTGTGGTCTGTGGAATAAAATTATTAAAGATGGAGAAATTGTATATACTGGGATAGAATTAACCCAGAATGGAGAGCTTCTTCCTAGAAAAGATAGTGGCATTGATACTTATAGTGGAGTACAAAAAGAAGATCTGAATAACAAAGAAAATGGGTGAAGAAGAAACTCTTGTACTTGTATACAGGGCCAAATCAACCCTAGCGTGCTCAGTATGGGGCAAGTAACCACTCATGCTCCATAACAACGTTTGGTCACCGAGAGACCTCATACAACAGTGATCCCATGAAACTTCAATGGAGCTGAAAAATTCCTATTGCTTGATGCCTAGCCATAGTCACATAGTAGTACAGTCCAATACTCAGGCATTTGTGGTGATACTGGTGTAAACAGACCTACTGTGTTGCCAGTTGTGTACAAGTAGAGCACATACAATTATTTTTATATGATACTTGATAATGATAACTGACGGTTACTGGTTTATATATTTATCGTACTGTACTTTTTATCATTGTTTTAGCATATACTCTTTCTACTTATTAAATAAAAAGTTTGCTGTAAAAATATCTTTTCTATTTTATCATAACAGCTAAAAGGGGAAATAAACTCACCAAATGCTTATTTAAAAAGGAAATGAGCTAAAAACAACATAGATGTCAGTGGAGCTTAAATAAACCTTTGCTCAGTAAGATGAATGTTTTCACGGGGGAGAAAAAGCTTGGTAGCAAAAACAGTTTAAAGTGTTATATGATTTCAAAAGCACTTTGTTTTTTTTTTTCCTAAGAAGGGAACTTTAAAGTGATTCCCCTTCTCTCTTTTTTAATTTTAAGACTGTATTCATTTTAGAGAGGGGAGAGAAAAAGAGAGAGAAGGGGAGAGGATCAGGAAGCATCAGCTCCCATATGTGCATTGACCAGGCAAGCCCATGGTTTCACACCAGCGACCTCAGCGCTCCAGCATTTTGTTTCATTTACTGTAGATGGTCAAGCATCATTTTAAAACAGATAGTAAATCTGTTGGATAATAAAAAAATATAACATCTTGTTTCTATTTTCCTATTCCTTTCATTTTATCTAAACTTCCTTGTTTCCATTGTGGGAGAATATTAAATTTACATCAAACTGAAAGGAAAAAAAAGCATGTGGCTATGTTCATAAATTCATGTTTCTACGCACTGCTACAACTTACAGCCATTTTATGAAAAACATTTCAAATTGATCCATTCTTTCTGGATCTAAACAAGTTGAGAGTTACTTTTCTCATACTAACAGCTCTTTTTTCTAGAAACCTATTTACAAAAAGAAATAAAAAACTGACATAAAAAATTGACTTATGTAGCCTGACCTGTGATGGCGCAGTGGATAAAGCATCGACCTGGAAATGCTGAGGTCACCGGTTCGAAACCCTGGGCTTGCCTGGTCAAGGCACATATGGGAGTTGATGCTTCCTGCTCCTCCCCCTTCTCTCTCTCTCTCTCTCTCTGTCTCCTCTCTCTCTCTCCTTTCTAAAATGAATAAATAAAATAAAATTAAAATTAAAAAAAATTGACTTATGTAAATATTTAAAATAAATTTATGCTTGCCTGGCCTGGGGTGACACAGTGGGATAGAGTGTCGACCTGGAATGCTGAGGTTGTGATTTTAAAACCCTGGGCTTGCCTGGTCAAGGCACATATGACAAGCAATGGGTGAACAACTAAAGTGAAGCAATTATGAGTTGAAACTTCTTTTCCCCCTCTCTGTAAAATCAATAAATAAAATGTTCAAAAATAAAATATATTTATGTCTGACTGGTGGTAGCACAGTGGACAGAGTGTCGAACTGGGATGCTGAGGTCTCAGGTTTGAAACCCCAAGGTTGCCAGCTTTGAGAACAGGCTCACCAGCTTGAGCATGGGTCGCCAGCTTGAGCACGGGCTCATCAACATGATTCCATGGTCGCTGGCTTAAGACCAAAGGTTGCTGACTAAAAACCCAACATCACTGGCTTCAGCCCAAGGTTGCTGGTTAAGCAAGGGGTCACTGGCTCAGCTGTAGCCCCCCAGTCAAGGCAAGTATGAGAAAAAATTAATGAAGAACTAAAAGTGCCACAACTACAAGTTGATACTTCTCATCTCTCTCTTTCCCCTCTCTCTCTCTCTCTCTCTCTCTCTCTCTCTCTCTCTATATATATATATATATATATATATATATATATATACACATACATATACATAATTTCCTGTGATTCTAGGTTGACTGGCTGAACCATCTCAGTTGGGAGTGTATGGTCTAGCGTGGCCTCACACTTAAGTTTAGGGCCTTAAATGGAAGCTTAAAATGGTTGGGACATCTGAGGCCTCTCTCCATATAGCTCCTTATCTTCTAGGAGGCTATCCCTGATTTTTTTACATGGTGGCAGAAGGGTTGCCACCGTTAAGAGGGCAAGTTTCAATATGCAAATGTTTTTCAAGCCTCAGCTAAATTACAATAGCTATTATCCCAATGGCCAAAGCATGTCACATGAGTCAGTCAGTCTGGGAGGGAACTAGCCAAGCATATGGCTATAGATAGAGATGAGAAACTGACTTGAGAAGGGGAGCATAACTGCAACCTATTCAATTCTGTCTCCTTAGGATCTGTCTAATCTCTTTCTTCCTCTTGAATCCCACTTCACTGATGCCTTCAAGACCTTCTCACCTCTTAACCTCAAATACTGTAATAGTCTCCTAACTGAACCTTACAAGCTATTAGCATTTTCTGGAAAACACAAATCTGGTCTCATAGCTCAATAATTTGACCCTGTCTGGTTAGCTCAATTGATTAGAGCATCGTCCCAAAACACCAGGTTGCAGGTTTGATCCACAGTAAGGGCACATATGGGAAGTGACCAATGAATGTACAACTAAGTGGAACAACGAATAAATGCTTCTCTCTTTCTCTCTCTCTTCCTTCCTCTTCCTATTTAAAATCAATCAGTAATAACAATTTAAAAAACTCAACAGCTTCTCTTTGGCTATTAAAATAAACTACAAATTCCTAAATGAGACCCACAAAATCTTTCATATCCTAGCCACTGCTTTCTCTTACTATTCCATCATAGGCACCCTACTCTTTCAAAAACAAAAAAACTAAGTCCTTCAAAAGGCCATGGTATTTCAATACCAAAACTTTACACATAATGTTCTTTCAATCTGGCATGTCCTATTATTGCTTGTGTCCTGGCAAATTTCAGCTTATTCTTCGAGATTCCTTTCAAATGCTACAAGTTTAATGAAGTTTAATGAAGCATTTCTGACTAACAAAGTTATATGCTCCCACTTCTTGCTTCCACTGCATCTCACACAACCTTCAATTATAGTGTTTATTCCAATGTACTATAATTACTTGTTTGGAGACCTGTCTAACCACTATTTCACTGTGGGATGGGGATTATGTCTTTTTTAGTGTCCATCTCTCCAACATCTGGTACAATCCTTAACATTTAGTAAGTACTCTGTAAAAACATTTTTATTTATTTATTTATTTTTTTAGAGAGAGATAGGGACAGACAGACAGAAAGGGAGAGAGATGAGAAGCATCAATTTCTTGTTATAGAACCTTAGTTGTTCATTGATTGCTCTTCTATGTGCTTTGACTGGGGGGCTACAGCAGAGCCAGTGACCCCTTGCTCAAGCCATCAACCTTTGGGTTTAAGCCAGTGACCATGGGGTAGTGTCTATGAGTCCACACTCAAGCTGGTGATCTTGCGCTCAAGCCAGTGACCTCAGGGTTGCAAACCTGGGTCCTCTGCATCCCAAGCCAATGCTCTATCCACTGAGCCACCGCCTGGTCAGGCTGTAAATACTTTTTTTTTTCTGAAGTGAGAAAGACTCACACATGCACCCGACCAGGATCTACCCGGCATGCCCACTAGGGGGCAATGCTCTGCCCATCTGGGGTGTTGCTCTGTTGCAACCGGAGCTATTCTAGAGCGTGAGGTAGAGGCCATGGAGCCATCCTCAGCACCTGGGCCAACTTTGCTCTAATGGAACCTTGGCTGTGGAAGGGGAAGAGAGAGATAGAGAGAAGGTAGCGGGGGAAGGGTGGAGAAGCAGATGGGCATTTTTCTTGTGTGCCTTGGCAGGGAATCAAACTCGAGACTTCCACATGCCAGGCCAATGCTCTACCACTGAACTAGCCGGCCAGGGCTGTAAATAGTTTTTTAAATTAATCAATTATAATATGTTTCCAACATTTTAGATGCCAGTGGAAAGAAAATTCATCAGAAAAGTCTGTCACTTGTCAAATCTTTTTTTTTTTTTTTTTTTACAGAGACAGAGAGAGTCAGAGAGAGGATAGACAGACAGGAACGGAGAGAGATGAGAAGCATCAATCATCAGTTTTTCATTGCAACACCTTAGCTGTTTATGTGCCTTGACCACGGGCCTTCAGCAGACCGAGTAACCCCTTGCTCAAGCCAGCAACCTTGGGTCCAAGCTGGTGAGCCTTGCTCAAACCAGATGAGCCCGTGCTCAAGCTGGCGACCTCGGGGTCTCGAACCTGGGTCCTCTGCATCCCAGTCCGACGCTCTATCCATTGCGCCACTGCCTAGTCAGGCTGTCACTGTCAAATCTTGTCACCAACTCAATACTTTTCACTTCTTTGAAGGTTACTTTCAGTCAAGTTATGGAATGGAATACAGTTCCAAGTGTACTAATGAACTTTCAATATGCACTAATATACCTTCAATGTGTTATGAATATTTTAAAAGGAGAATTTAAACATTACATTAAGGTATATAAATGTACTAAATTTACAAATGTATCAAATATACTAAATTATCAATGTATTAAAACATACTGATGCCCCATTGTGGCTGTAGCTGGATATGTGGAATTGAGTCTCTTTTTACTGCTTCCTAAATCCTCACACATTTTAAAGTTTAAAATAAAAATATCCATGTTATAGCTGACATGGTAGGACATATACAAATAAATCTTGAAAAATTCACTACAGCCCAATGCTTGGCCTTCAGCCTTTTTGCTATAGACCAAATATTTGTGTTCCCCACAAATTCATATGCTGAAATCCTAACCCACAATGTGATGGCATTAGGAAGTGGGGGTAGGCGATTAGGTCATGAGGGCAGAGCCTTCATGAATGAGATTAGTGCTTTTAAGAAAATATGACAAAAAGCTCCCTCCACCCTTCCACCAAGTGTGAGGACAGAGCAAGAAGACCACATTGTATATGCACCAGGAAGCAGGTACTCACCAGACACCAAATCTGCTGGCACCCTGATCTTGGACTTTCCAGGCTCCCAAACTGTGAGAAATAAATTTATTCTTTATAAGTCACCCAGTCTGTAACATTAAAGCCCAAAAGTACTAAGACTGCCTTCCTGACCCAGAAACCTAATTTGTTGAGGAGACAAACATTAGTCAAGACTTATATTCATAGAGAATTATGAATTAAAAAAAAAAAAAAGGCCAGTATTTTCATTCATAGTGAGGAGCAGATCTAATACTTGTCGTGGGGGTGGGGGTGGGGTGGGAAATATGCCTCTCTAACAAAAGGAAATGGTTTGGTAATGAACTAATCTAAGTTACAGTCACAAAATGGATAATGAAGGTTAAACAGTGCTTTGGGTTTTACTGTGATTTAGGAGAAAATAAGGTGCAAATAATGTCGTGGTCCAGGAGCCTCAAAATCCACACACCAACAAACTAACGTGGGCAAAAATGTTGTGGTTTTAAATCGGGTAGTGACCGATAAAAAGTCAAAGTTTCACTCTTTCCACTAGATACTCAACTCATAAAGTGTGTTTATGTATGCAAATTTTTCCTTTCTGGTGAGGAAAGACTGAACTCCTTGTCCAAATTTACAGTCACATGTCAAAGACTATTAAATTTCAAAAAGTGTGGGAAAACTATCAAGAGTTATTTACTTGATGTGAATACCTATAAAGGCATAAAATTTGGGGTTAGCATGGAAAGACTATTGGTGATTGTGGAGAGTGGGGGAGATTCATGGAAATACATTTATTATCCTTTAAAATATATTCTGGCCAGGGAAAAAGAGGCAGGGTTTTTGTTTCTTTTGCTTAAGCTTTTTCTTAGTAAACTTTCTGCTTCAGGACAAATTTACGTTAACAGAATTACAGAGAAGAGAACACAGAGTTCCCCATAGCCCGCAGGAGCCAAGGTTTTCACCATCTCGCGTCCACCTCCACCACGACTTATTCTCTCCCCCTCTCGTCGCTTCCGCTCCTCTCAGGTTTTGACAGGGCCGACTTCACACAGGACAACTTTGGGAATGTAACCAAAACTCAGTTCAGTCCAAACAGGGCCACCGCGCAGCCACACTAGATCAGCGTGACGCTCACGACACCGGGGTGCGGACACCCAGTCGCTCTCGTTCCGCCCACAGACGCGCGGACCTCCGCCAACGTGGCTGCTCCAAGCCCCGCCTGCGAGGCGAGCGCGAAGCGGGGCCAGAAGGATGGGCAGGCAGCCTCCAGGGGGGCGGTGTGGAGGGCCCTGGGGGTCGAGCCGGGAGTTGGACCCCGACTTCAGGCCCCTCCTCCCGGGGCAGGTTCTCGCAGCCAATACATGTTTAACCTCAAAACGCCCAGATCGCAAAGCCGCGTGCGGGATCACAAACACACACGCGCGCGCGCGCCCCCGCAATTTTGTTTAATGCACACGCCTGGGGGATGGGGGGTCTTCTTAGGTGCAGCCCACTGCTCTCCACAGCCAACAGCTCAGGGAGCCTCGTGACCGCCGGCTGGCCGCCTCACAGCCCGCCCCTCGGCGCGGCGCGCGGCCGCGGGCCCGCGTGCGTGAGGACGTCCGGGGAGCGCGCGCGCCGCCGAGCTGGGCCGGAGTTACCCGCAGTGGGGCTTGAAGGTGATGGCCGTGACGGAACGCCGTGAAGCCGCATCTCCCGCTCATCCTGCGGACGCTGCCGAGACCTGGGCCCACTCGTCGTCATGAGAGGTTAGTCCTGGGAAAAGCGAGTGGGGGCCGCGGCGAATGAGCTCTGGGGAGAGTAACTGAGACACTCTAAGCTCGAACGTGGGTGGAAAATTCTGTCCTAGGGATTCTAGAGTTGTTTACGTTTACTTTTCTTCCTTTTTTTCTCCCTTTTCTTGCTCTTGCTTGGAGTTAAGTGGGAGGGTTCTGTTTTTATTTATGGAAGAGACGCTGAAACTCTCACGTCCAACGTCGGTCTTCAGAGGTTTGAAGAAATGATACCCGTGGCGTCGGAACAGGGGTGAAAAGTTTTAGCATCAGGAACTAAAAGTCAAACCTCCCTACAGTAACTGAAAAAATATATATTCAAACCGAGGGATGGAATAGAATGACCTGCTGTTAACCCTAGTTTCCTCCTACAGAGGACAGGCTGGGATTCCCACTCTGGCATCATTGACAGCTGCCCACACTGATCGTTTAGGGATCCTTTCGTGACACCCCCGCCCCCCCCCCACACCGGTGCCCATTTTTAATGGGCAGACTGTAACTATCCTTATTCAGATTAGTGTTACCTAGCAATTCTATGGTGACTCCCAAGTTTCCCTATTTTAAAGGTATTTGGGTAATATTTGGGGTACGGAAGGTAATACCCTTGGTATTTATTGGAAGCCTTTTCATTGGCTTTGGGAAAGCTGTTTTAGCATAACACAAATTTATAGGTAACCTAAGTGAAATGTTTATTCTCCCTGATGAGACTTAATAGGCATTAAGGTTTAATTTTTTTTTCTTCCTAGCCTTTCCAAGCATTAAAAAAATTGATTCTTTTGAAATGTATTATCTATATTGGAGATGAAACTGCTCCAGTTGGGCAGAGTAAATGTACTTAAGTATTAGAATATGAATAAGTACTAATGCTCACATTATTCCCATCTACTGGGCACCCATACTCTATTTTGCTTCTTCCTTCTCATTAGAGAACTGGAGACATCTGAAGCTCAACTTCTTTTGTAGCAGATGCTCCCCCAAAGGCTTGTGTAGGGCAGCAGAGCCCTGGCATTAAGGGAGGAGTCTCATAACAAGTGATAGATAACCTGAAAATAATTCATCTGCTATGATTACCAGCCTATCCTTTAGTGAATAAAAGACTGCGAGTGAGCAACATACTACCTGTATTTAAATGTTCACTTAGAGTATTTTCTGCTCTTTGATTTTTAGAAGACAGAGATCTGAAGCAAAGAAATCTGGATCACAAAAAAAGTATTTAAGAGTCATGCAAGCCAACTCTAGCCAAATGCACAGTCCTCTAGGAGCTGCAAGCAGTGAGGATGCCTCAGCCTCCCAATGTGTCCACACAAGATTGACAGAAGGGTCTTGTCTTCATTCTGGAGATGTGCATATCCAGATAAATTCCATACCTAAAGAATTTGATGAAAATCTAAGCTCCAGAAATATAAGGTCAGGTGTTCATGCTTGTACCCATGGATGTGTACATAGTCGCTTAAGAAATCACTCCCATAACGAAACAAGGCAGCCTGATGATACTTCCATGGAGTCTGGAGATCATGGTGGTAGCTCCTTCTCAGAGTTCCGGTATCTCTTCAAATGGCTGCAAAAAAGTCTTCCATATATTTTGATTCTGAGTGTCAAGCTTGTTATGCAGCATGTAACAGGTAGGATATAATAAAATGTTGAAATGTTTCCTTGCTCACATCAGTCAATTTTATTTAGTTATCTACTTTAACCTATGTATTTTAGTTTCTTATTTTCTGCTGGCTTTTAGAATTATGTTTCCTTTAAATTCATGTCATTGTGTTGGCTCTTTGATTTTTTTTTTCCTTGCAATTAACTGGAACTTATTATCTAACAGGAATTTCTCTTGGAATTGGACTGCTTACAACTTTTATGTATGCAAACAAAAGCATTGTAAATCAGGTTTTTCTAAGAGTAAGTATAACAAACAACTAAAAAAATTACTAAATTTTTCCTCTCTGTAGATTATATAATTGTTTTTGAGAGAAATAGGAATTGAGATAGTTTCTTTGACAAATTTAGATAGATGTATTGTAACATCTCTGATATATTGTTTTATTATCTAAATTACCTGGTGTAAATGATCTCTCCTAAAGCCGAATTGTTTCACCTTATTTTCTTTGTAAGTTGGGCTTCTGATAGAGAAAGGAAAACTAGACAGAAATATTAAAAAGTTTAGAATGCACTATTTGATCTTGTTAAGTGCCTTCATGTTTTATGAATTAGTTTAATTTTAATAAGTAATATAATCATTAAAAAGTTTAGCTGTTGCAGTGTTAGACTTAAAGTAGTTAAACAAAATGTACGTTGAATAAATGGGTTTTGAACTATTTAGGTCTCTCTTAAAGAAAATTAAATCCAAGAAGTTTTTCCATAACATAAATTAAGAGTCCTATTTAAATAATAACTTGATTGGAAAAACTAGGATTACTTTATAAAATTTCACCTTCAAACTTGAAAGGGCAATATCTGTATAAAGGATCATGCATTCTGACCTAGAAATTTGTAGTTAGAACCTATCAAACCATAAAAATTTAACTCAGAGTTTAAAACTAGTAAAACTTTTAATTAAACTATTAATTAAAATTTAATTTTAAAAATTACCTTATTAAATTCTTATTGAATATCTGAGAATTTAAAAATTATACTTATAAACCCTGATAACTTAAATGCATTTTTTAAACATTTTGTTTTGTCAGAGAAGCAAAGATAGGGAGCTGCAGAGGTCAAGTTTGTGTTTGGGTGGGTCCTTTATGTCAGCTTGTATAAGATTTCGCTTCTTTGAAACTAGGTAATGTTTTTATACAGTTAAGAAACTTGTATTTTAAAAAATTTGTTTAACCCTTTGAGTAGTACGAACATTCACGTACGTCCTCGTGCCTCCTGACCATCTAGGCATGAGATAAAAAAAATTTTTTTTAAATGTGTAAGGCAACATTAAAAAAAGGCATATGTATGTTCTTCTTGTTTCCATAAATTGATTGTCAAACAAACCTGATTTTAAGTTAATAAAACTGGAACTGGAACTAATTTCATTTTTTGAAAAAAATCTCACTCCGGGGGGGTCAGCAAGCATGAAAAAAACTCACTACTCAAAGGGTTTAAATATGTGTCCTCTTTTGTTCACTAATGACATACAAAACAGCGTGATGACGTACAATTTAAAAAATGTAATAAGTTTAATTAATCAATGATAACATTCTAAGTTAATAAATTAGTCATTAAAGTAAAATATTTTAATGATATTTAAAATTATGACAAAGTAACAAATTATAAAACTTTATTTTTCAGGAAAGGTGCTCAAAGATTCAGTGTGCTTGGTTACTGGTATTCTTAGCAGGATCTTCTGTTTTTTTATATTACACCTTTCATTCTCAGTCACTTTATCACAGGTAATTAGAGATCCAAGTACACAATCACACTTTTTATGTAATAACATATTACTTAGCACTTTGCATATATTTTACTTGCACATACTTATTGTTAGAGTCAATTTTTACCTATCTGTCTCCTTCCAAGATTGAAAGCTCTGAGTAACTTATTCAGATTTATATACCCAGCGCCTTGGCTCTTAGCTGGTGCTCCATATTTAATTTTTCATATATAAATGAAAAATATTTTACCTATATAATCAATAATTATTAAGTACCATTTATTTAATATTAGTGGTGGTCCTTTTATTATTTTCATTTTTGACAAAAATGTATATAAGTTGTACAACATGAATTTTGTGTGATGTTTGTTTCTAGAAGTAGAGAGGAGACTTGCTAAAGGATAGTAGTTAAGTTTCCATGTTAGATGGAAGTGTTCTGTATTTTTGGCTTTAATCAGATAAATAGAAACTGGTTTTCAGTAGAGCTGGAGAGATATGGACTATCTCAGCTATAGTTTGTAGGTGGAGCCAAATTCAATCAGGTTGGATTGGGTGAGTAGGTAGAGGAGAAACCTGGGATTTTAGTTTAAGCAACTGGCTGGATGGTGATATCATTTACTGAGCTCGAATGACTGGGAAAATAACAGGTTTTGAGGGTAAACTCACTCCCCTCCCTTCCTCCCCCCCCCTCTATATATATATAAAATTTTTTCCCCCCTGAAGTGAGAAGCAGGAGGCAGAGAGACAGATTCCCGCATGTGCTGACCAGGATCCACCCAACATGCCCACTAGGGGGCGATGCTCTGCCCATCCAGGCTCTGTTGCAACCGGAGCCATTTCAAGGAGCCATCCTCAGCGCCTGGGCCAACTTTGCTCCAGTGGAGCCTTGGCTGCGGGAGGGGAAGAGAGAGACAGAGAAGGAGAGGGGGAAGGGTGGAGAAGCAGATGGGCACTTCTCCTGTGTGCCCTGGCTGGGAATCAAACCCAGGACTTCCACACACTGGGCCGATGCTCTACTACTGAGCCAACCAGCCAGGGCCAATATATATATATTTTAATGTTCCCATTGATTTGAAAGAGAGAAGAAGGGAGAGGGAGGGAGGGATAGAAAAAGCATCAACACTTTGTTCTACTTAGTTGTTCCATTTAGTTGTGTACTCATTGATTGCTTCTTATTTGTGCCCAGACTGGGGATCAAACCCATGACCTAGGTGTGAGGTGCAGTGGGACAACTCTTTATCTACTGAGTCATCTGGCCAGGGCCAATAATTTAGTTTTGAACATGTTAAGATTTGAGAGGCCACACAGAACTGTTAAGTGATTAGCTTAGAGTAGAGGTTAGGGCTATAAATTTTAGTATTACAGCATATGAGTAATATTTTAAAAACCAATACTAACCATGGAAATTCTAGTCGGAGAAGAAGGCCTAGGACTGGATATGCCCACATTTAGAGGAGTAGCAGCAGAGGGACTAAGAAGGAACCATCAGTCTCAAGTGAGAACAAGTAAGGGAGTGTCGTGTTAGAAGTCTAGGAAGAACGAAATTCGGGAGGAAATGGAAAAAGACCTGTGAATTTAGCAAGATGGAGGAATTTGGTGATCTTGACAAAAGCAATTCAGTGGAAAGGAGGGACTGGATTCTTTTTTTTCTTTTTTTTGTGTGTTTTTCTGAAGTTGGAAACGGGGAGGCAGACAGACTCCTGCATGTGCCTGACCGGGATCCACACCACATGCCCACCAGGGGGCGATGCTCCGCCTATCTGGGGTGCTGCTCTGTTGCAACCAGAGCCATTCTAGCGCCTGAGGCAGAGGCCATAGAGCCATCCTCAGTGCCCAGGCCAACTTTGCTCCAATGGAGCCTTGGCTGCGGGAGGGGAAGAGAGAGACAGAAAGGAGAGGGGGAGGGGTGGAGAAGCAGATGGGCGCCTCTCCTGTGTGCCCTGGCCAGGAATCAAACCCGGGACTCTTGCACACTAGGCCGATGCTCTACCACTGAACCAACCAGTCAGGGCTTGGATTCTTAATTGGAGGTGGTTGAGAGAATGGCGGATGTCTGATATTAGTGAAATTTTTTAGATTATAGGCTACACAGATGTCAATCATGACAAGTTAGGAAGACTGTTCTTTGTGCTATATAGGAAAAATTCAAAATTCAAATATTTTAAGTCTTTAAGCAATTCATATTTTTTACACATCAAAGTAAAAAATTCAGTAGTAAATTAAAAACCCCTATAAATACTTTACCACCTTTGTATATTGCTCTGGTAAGTTTTGATATTTTTCTCTTGGTAGCTTAATTTTTTTAAATCCTACTTTGGACCCTTCGAGCTTCTGGGAAGTACTTTGGATTGTTGGAATTACAGATTTCATTCTGAAATTCCTCTGCATGAGCTTAAAATGCCTTATTTTATTGGTGCCTTCTTTCATCACACCTTTTAAATCCAAGGTAAGAAACTAACATGTTTTGTAGGTACAATGTTAAACAAACCACATTAATGCTGTTTGGTCTCAACCTAATTTTAATTATATTATCTCAGACTGGCAACCATTTGCTCAAGGACTTGAACCAAAATTTTAATCTGTTTTTAAAAATCAATTATATTTGCTTCAGATTCATCTAAAAATCAGTCCCCACATCATATATGGAAAAATATTTAGATTTGTACTTTTCTCCTCCTCCAGGGCGTTATCAATTGATAATTGATAACCAACTGTATGTTCTTATTCAGTGTTTTTCCCATATTCAAGAAAATCTTTAATAAAAAATTTTGTGCCTGACTGGGTGGTGGCGCAGTGGATAGAGCATCAGACTGGGATGCGGAAGACCCAGGTTTGAGACCCTGAGGTCACCAGCTTGAGCCCAAGGTCGCTGGCTCGAGCAAGTGGTTGGTACTCGGTCTGCTGAAGGCCCGCGGTCAAGGAACATATGAGAAATCAATCAATGAACAACTAAGGCACATATGAGAAATCAATCAATGAACAACTAAGGTGTTGCAACACACAATGAAAAACTAATGATTGATGCTTCTCATCTCTCTGTTCCTGTCTGTCTCTGTCTATCCCTCTGTCTTTCTGTAAAAAAAAAAAAAAAAATTAAGCTTTAAAAAAAAAATAATTTTGTAATCAGCAAAATCATACAAAGTTTTACTTGTAGTATACATAAAACATTTTCACTATGTTGTTCTTTAGATATTTGAAAATAAACCAGTCAGTGACCATAATATAGGACAACCAGGTTGAGGTTGTCAGTCATAACCATTATTATGAATATTAATTTTATACAATCTGTGTGATTGTTCGATATACTGATGTCCTCAATTCAATATGAAGTATTTGTTCAATGTCTATAAGTAGTATGGGTTTAACTACTGTATTTGGTTTCTTTTTTCCTTTTTAGGGTTACTGGTATATGCTTTTAGAAGAATTATGTCAGTATTACCGAACTTTTGTTCCCATACCAGTTTGGTTTCGTTACCTTATAAGCTATGGGGAGTTTGCTAATATAACTAGAAGGAGTCTTGGGATATTGCTGGCTTTACTCTACCTCATACTAAAAGTAAGTAACATTATTAATCATCATTGTATGATTCATATAATGATTAGTTTTTACTTACTATTTTTCTGTTTAACTGTTTTACAGTTTATCTTCATATCACTAATTTGAAATGGAAATATATCTTTATCTTAATCCAGGAGTTTTCAGATTTTATTGAGGGAGTGGATTTCCACATAGGATAGATTACCTAAGCCATGCAGAAAGAAGGAGGTATGATAGAGCATACCTATCTCCAACAGTAGCATCTGTCATACACAAATTCTGAAAACAGTGGGGTGTCTTAGCCTGTTTCTTCTATGCCTGCTCCCCGCAGTTTAATCACTTCATGAAACTTTAAATGTTAGCTAGGTAAACTTGCCTTGTCTTTGACATAGTTAACTTTATATTTGTCTTGACCAAATTGTAGGTATTCAGATGTATTGTACTTTTCCTTTTTTGGTTAAGAGTAGGCTAAAATCTATCAATTAAGTAAAATATTTTATAATTGGACTTTAAATATATTTAGATTGAAATGATTAGTTGTAATATGTGGTAAACATTAAGTTATCAATATTTGATATGGCACTTTAGTTTTGATCTCTGGGTTTAGCAGATTGAGCTCTTTAAATTGATGAATATTCTTATTTCTTTCAGCTTTTGGATTTTTTTGGACATCTAAGAAATTTCAGACGGGTTTTACAAATATTTTTTACACGACCAGTAAGTACTTTTTAATCGTTTAAGAAAAAATACTTTTTGCCCTGGCTGGATGGCTTGGTTGGTTGGAGCATGTCCTACAATGCAGAGGTGGCTGGTTCTATGGTTCTACCCTTGGCCTGGGCTCATACAGAAACAGATTGATGTTTCTATCTCCCTCTCTCTGAATTCAATAGAAAAATAAATATTTTTAAAAAGAAAAAGTACTTTTGCCCTGGCCAGATAGCTCGGTTGGTTAGAGCACCATCCTGAAGTGCAGAGATTGGTGGTTTGATCCCTGGTCAGCACACGTACAGGAATAGATGTTCCTGTCTCTCTCCTGCTCTTTCCCTTCCTCTCTAAAAAAATCAGTAAAGCCCTGGTCGGTTGGCTCAGTGGTAGAGCGTCAGCCTGGCATGCAGGAGTCCCAGGTTCGATTCCTGGCCAGGGCACACAGGAGAAGTGTCCATCTGCTTCTCCACCCCTCCCCCCTCTCCTTCTTCTCTCTCTCTCTCTCTCGTCCCCTCCTGCAGCCAAGGCTCTATTGGAGCAAAGTTGGCCCGGGCGCTGAGGATGGCTCTATGGCCTCTGCCTCAGGCGCTAGAATGGCCCTGGTTGCAACAGAGCACCGCCCCAAATGGGCAGAGCATCGCCCCCTGTTGGGCATGCCAGATGGATCCTGGTCCGGCGCATGCGGGGAGTCTGACTGCCTCCCCGTTTCCAACTTCAGGGGAAAAAAAAAATCAGTAAAACACTTAAAACAGGGTAATTCTTTTAAAAAATACTTTTAACTTTTCTTCATTATAAAGTTTTTAGTTCTGCAATTTTACAAATGTGAATTTCATAATTACGTTTTTTTGTTTTGTTTTTAAGAGATATGCCAAGATTAGAATTATCTCTTAATTTTTTTTTTTCTGAAGTGAGAAGCAGGGGGAGGCAGACAGACAGACTCCCGCATGCGCCCAACTGGGATCCACCCGGCATGCCCACCAGGGGGCAATGCTCAGCCCCTCTGAGGCACTGCTCTGCTGCAACTAGAGCCATTCTAGTGCCTGAGGTGGAGGCTATGGAGCTGTCCTCAGCGCCCAGGCCAACTTTGCTCCAGTGGAGCTTTGGCTGTGAGAGGGGAAGAGAGAGACAGAAAGAAAGGAGAAGGGAAAGGGTGGAGAAGCAGATGGGCACTTCTCCTGTGTGCCCTGGCTGGGAATCAAACCTGAGACTTCTACATGCCGGGCCGATGCTCTACTGCTGAGCCAACTGGCCAGGGCCCACACCATCCTTTTTAATCTACAAATGGTAGCTTTGTGTATTTCCATTAACTCCTTATTCAGCTTCTATGAAAGCACTTCCACTGAAATATATTGTGTATGAGATAAAAGCTCATTACCAAAAACCGTGTCCCTTGAAATTTTTCTACTGGAAAAATTTTTCTGCCATTACTCATCTTTATGCATGGATAAGTTCACAGGGTATGTAATATAACAAATTGAGACTCCAGTGTCAATTATAGACTTATTATGTGATTCTATGGATGTTACAGATTGTAGACAAAGTGTATCACAGGTTCATTTGCTATTTAATAGCCTTTGTGGTCACCAGATTAGAGAACTTGAGCCTCAGTTTTGCAGCGCATTAAGCACTTAAACAATTACTTGGTCAGGGCTCAGGGGGTATGACAACTAAAAGAATGCTAACCTAACACTGTATGTTGAAAAAACAAAAAAAGAGTAGACTACACTAACTAGTCAAGGCACCCTTCTGAGATATAGTAATGTAGTAATAAGTTTTGCTGCATACCATTCAGACTTAATTCTTTAGACAAGATACAATTGAGAGTTCAGTTTTAGTCAAGTTTATTCAATTCATTGTACGAGTATCAGCCATTTTACTCTAATTACTCTAGTAAAGCTTGTGCTGAAATAGTTCGATACTCTTTCTCTGTAAAGCATGGAGAGTATCACAGTCATCAACACTCATTTCCTGAGTTGTATATATACATGGGTGTGTATGTATCATTTCTTAACTTTGCCAGGGAAATGGCAGTCATCATCAAGATAAACCTTCCCTTGAAAGGAGTCTGCAAAATGCCAGATGGAAGCATTAATTTATCAGCCTAAGTATCTGCTCTGTACTCTGCTAAATGACATTGAAGAGCAACTGGCACTAAGGTCATCCAGAATTCTTAATTTTTAATATTTTTATCTTTTTTGTTTGTTTTTTTTTTTATTTCATTTTATTTTTTATTTTTTATTTTTTTTTAGAGAGGAGAGGGAAAGACAGAGAGAAAGAGAAAGAGAGGAGAGACAGAGAGAGAGAAGTGGGGGAGGAGCTGGAAGCATCAACTCCCATATGTGCCTTGACCAGGCAAGCCCAGGGTTTCGAACCAGCGACCTCAGCATTTCCAGGTTGATGCTTTATCTACTGCGCCACCACAGGTCATGCCTGGGTTTTTTATTTTAAAAAAAAATTTAGAAAAATAACTTTAACAGGGTGACATTAATCAATAAGAGTACATAGATTTCAGGTAAACATTTCTATAGTATTTGAACTGTTGATTATGTTGTATACCCATCACCCAAAGTCATATAATTTTCCTAATACTTTTGTCTTTTGTCTTAGTTTGATTTTGTTAACTCTCGATATTTAGTACAAGAAGTTTAGATCATAGCTTCAGATTGTTAAGTCATGCTTTGCTCTGATTACCATGACTGATTTGAACTTGGGCGTTCTTACTTCCCTTTAGCCACCTTTTCCCCATCATTTCTACAGAAAGCTAATCTCATTTATACCATTTTGTCACATCCAGTTAACAACTAAATTCTACAGAATTTGGTGAGGAAGTTATTAGTATGTTAAAGAGATCAGAACTTTTTTAGGACATTAGACAAAAAAGAAATTAAAAACATCACCATTATTGTCTGACCAGACGGTGGCGCAGTAGATATAGCATCGGACCGGGATGCGGAGGACCCAGGTTCGAGACCCCGAGGTCACCAGCTTGAGCACAGGTCCATCTGGTTTGAGCAAAAGCTCACCATCTTGGACCCAAGGTCGCTGGCTTGAGCAAGGGGTTACTTGGTCTGCTGTAGCTCCGCAGTCAAAACACATATGAGAAAGCAATCAATGAACAACTAAGGTGTCACAACGAAAAACTAATGATTGATGCTTCTCGTCTCTGAACATTCCTGTCTGTCTGTCCCTATCTATCCCTCTCTCTGACTCCGTCTCTGTAAAAAAAAAAATCAAATTATTGTTCAGCCAGTAATTTTGACAGTGTAACTGTACCCAAGTGACATTTTGCAATTACATTTATTTTATAAAATTTTATTCTTTCCTAGTACTACATGCTCTGACTTTTGTATTAAGGATATTAAAATAACTTTTAGATTTAGTGGCAGGACACTGTTCAGATCCCCAAACCTTCTTCACATTGAACTCACCTGGAGAGCTTACAAAAATTATATTCCTGTTGTCACATACCAGTCTGAATCTCCAGCATGGAGCACAGAAAGCTGTTTCAGTCAGCCAAGCTTTGGACTGACCTTTTTAACCACTGCCATAAATAAGTGGATTCAATTTGGCTATATGGGGTCACCTAGTACATTAAGCCAATTGAATCCATGTTGAATTTGAAGCCCTATCATTATGCAGAACCCAGTGAATCTAAAAATCTTTCAGGATCCTTTTATGTATTTATTGAGTTCACCTTCATGTAGTCCATCAAGACGTGGTCTGGCATATGTAGTTCATCTTTGAAATGTTTGTGTCCTTTGGGAAAATTTTCAAGTGCCTAGTTCCAGGGAGAGTGGAGAAATACAGCATCACCTACATATTGGAAGAACAGGAAAGAAATTTGAAGATGAACAGAACTTCTTCTTTTCACAGAGTTATGGAGTGGCTGCCAGCAAGAGACAGTGTTCAGATGTGGATGATATGTGTTCAATATGTCAAGCTGAATTTCAAAAACCAATTCTTCTCATCTGTCAGGTAATTATATGTTTAAGCAACCTCAATACAACACTTTCTGTGACTTGCGAAAAGGAGAAAAACTACAATGCTTAGCAGAAAGAGGCATTCAAAGCACATACTTGTAATTTCTTATTTGTGATTAGGGGTTTGGTAGATTAGCTAAATCTTACCCCTATGTTCTAATAAGTTTTATACTAAGGAGTGTATGAAGGGGGAAAATAATTTACATGGCAGATTGGTTACCAACATGACTAAAAAACAGGCTATTTTTGACAATTGGATACTGGTCTTTTAGAAAAACACCAGCGTTTGTTACTGGAGTGTATAAGGCCTTTCCTTTATGGCAATTACTCTCAAAGAATTTATTAAGCTGTCAATTCATTATACTTGTTCTTACAGTTATCACCTAGGGATAGCTTGTATTTAATTAAAAGTGATAAAATGGACAGCACTGTCAAAAGAACACTTGTAGCTTTTAACAGTAACACCATTCTTTTATTCTGGAATGTCAGTCATACTTTGTGTTCTCATTGTAAAATGAAGGGATCTGTGCTTTCCAAAATCCCTTTTAGCTCTAGAGTATGATGAATTTAAAATAAAAATGTTACCAAGTTTAAAATGTAGCTCTTCATTCCTTTACAGCATATATTTTGTGAAGAGTGTATTACCTTATGGTTTAACAGAGAGAAATCCTGCCCACTGTGCAGAACTGTGATTTCAGACCGTATAAACAGATGGAAAGATGGAGCCACTTCATCACACCTTCAGATATACTAAGCTGTATGAACTATCAAGGCCATAAAACTCTTAAGTATTGTAACCCAATTTATCAAAATATTGAATGAAAGAACCTGTTTTAAAAATATGTAAGTAATGTTCAACCTAATGCATATGCAACATTCTATCCTAATTATTTGACAGATGATTGCAGTGTTAAATTATGTGTTTTCTTGTTAATGTTACCAAAAAATCAACTGGATAACTAGAACTAGTTCTTAGAGGAACTCAGATACTTTCCTGACATTGTTTTTAAAAAAAGAGTATTTTAATATTTCAAGATACACATTATCTGAAAGTAGAATTTTCTTTAGCATTGACTTTTATAATTTCCATTCTAAAAGTTCCTAAGGTTTTCATAAAAGTTGTATTTTTAAATTAAAGTTCTAAATGCTATATTTTACCTGTAACAATCAGATTTTCTAAGTGAAGATTTACTGAGGATGATATATTTTAATATTATATTACTCTGTAATATGATTAGCACTCAATGAGAATGGATATAAATTTGTTTGTGGACCTCATACATACAATCCTGCCATAAGTTTTCATGATTGTGATCTTTTTATATAGTGCCATGGACTATCTTGAAGTAACTATTAAAATAATTCACATGGATTACAAATAGCTGGCTTCCCTGATGATCTGAATAGTATAACAAACAAGACTAAATCAAATCTTAGAAAATAATTCCCATTATAATTGGTCTTCAGAAGAGTTTTGGAATCTAATGCTTGAATCATTATTAATTAGGAAATTATAAAGTTTGCACGAAGGGGCAATCAAAGTTTTGGACTTGTGTGATTTTTTTTGCCTCTTAAGTGTTTGTGTGTGGTGGTTGGTAAAAGGAAAGAGGCACTCTCTCCCCTCAAAATCTCTAAGGGCAAACCAACGATCTTTAACACATGCCTGAAATGATGGTTATATCTAAGTTTAGGAGTAAAAGGCCTCTGCCCATTTTCTCTATTACCATCTATCAATTTGAACACAAGGATGAGATAATGGGAAGAAATTAGGAGGCAAAGGTAGAAAACAAATTTGCGATGTTGGTAAGATAAAGATTTAACTAGATTAATAAGGATAGTGACCAACCAACTACAGGCTAAGCCTCTTATGCCTGTATGGCTACCCTAATTTGCAAAAGAACTTTAGAAAGCCTGTAACTTTTTTCCTCAGGTAAATATTGCCAGGTTATAAGTACACCTGTTTCTGTTTGTTCAGTGATGACATATTATCTCCTTTGAGAACATTGCAAACATTGAAACAAGTTTACTTAGCTATTCCAATAACCACTTACTCTATGGCTATATGGATAGCGTTTCTTAATGATTTAATATCAAAGGAGGTTCCTGGTGGACAGTGAGTTGTTTTTTTTCCAACAAACAAGAAAGCATTTCAGGTATGAATTTAAAAGGGGGAAAATGTAATAGGAGAGCTGTGCCTCTCACTAACAACACTGATGCATTTCTCTACTATTCCTTCACCTCAAAAATAGGGGAATACGACATTAGTTATAGAGATTCAAGACTCCATGTATTCTGTGACTTCAGATCACACCTTCTGAAAGTGTTTCATCAGCATTAAGAGTCACTACTGTTTTATAAAAAAGTCAAGTCAGTTTGTAGTCAACTTCTACAAAGAAATCATCTTGGCAAATGTGATGGAATTGCCTTATAAATAAAACTTGAGTGGCCTGACCTGTAGTGGCGCAGTGGATAAAGCATCGACCTGGAAATGCTGAGGTCGCCGGTTCGAAACCCTGCTTGCCTGGTCAAGGCACATATGGGAGTTGATGCTTCCAGCTCCTCCCCCCTTCTCTCTCTCTCTGTCTCTCCTCTCTCTCTCTCTCTCTCTGTCTGTCTCTCCCTCTCCTCTGTAAAATGAATAAATAAATAAAAATTTAAAAAAAAAAAACAACTTGAGTTACACAAAACATTACCCATCTTACACTAGATATACTGAGACATTAAAAACAGATTTGTGCACCACATTATTGCTTATACACATCAAATAATCAAATGTAGTTGACAAGTGTGGCTGAACAACCTGTTGACTATTAGTATAAGAGTCTTCTAATGTTTTTATGTGAAGCTAGCTGTCACATAACATTTCCTATGAACTCTTTAAAAAATAAGCTACCAATTCACCTTGGAAATCAGACATGTAACATCTAATATATAAAACTAGTACTAAAACTTGTTATATATTTAAGTAGCTTCAATTTCTCAGCAGAAACAGTTTTAGAACTGTCATTCCTCATATATAGTAGAGTTGATCCTTGAACAATGCAAGAATTAGGGGCACCAACATCCCTACGCCCCCAGTTAAAATCTACATGCAACTTTTTTTTTTTTTTTTGTATTTTTCTGAAGCTGGAAACGGGGAGAGACAGACAGACTCCCGCATGCGCCCCCCCAGGCGCCCGGGCCATCTTTGCTCCAATGGAGCCTTGGCTGCAGGAGGGGAAGAGAGAGACAGAGAGGAAGGAGGGGGGAGGGTGGAGAAGCAAATGGACGCTTATCCTATGTGCCCTGGCCGGGAATCGAACCCAGGTTCCCCGCACGCCAGGCCGAGGCTCTACCGCTGAGCCAAACGGCCAGGGCCGCAACTTTCTTTTTAAGCAAGGGAGAGAGGGACAGACAGGAAGGAAGCGAGAGATGAGAAGCATCAACTTGTTGTGGCACTTTAGTTGTTCAGATTGCTTTCTCATATGTGTCTTGATTGGCGGGCTCCAGCTGAGCCAGTGACCCCTTGCTCAAGCCAGCAACTCCATGCTCAAGCTGGCAACTTTGCAGTTTTGAACCTGGGTCCTCAGCATCCCAGGTCAATGTTCTATCCACTGCGCCACCGCCTACTCAGGCCACATGCAACTTTTAACTATAGACTCCATGGATATGGAGGGCCAAATGTATTTATTAAAACAAATTCTCTGTATAAGAGGGCGTGTGCAGTTCAAACCCATGTTGTTCAGGGGTCAACTGTAGTTTATTAAATATGAGAAGCTGAAGACATCTGGTATGTTAATGAAAAATACTGAAGTCATTTGTGCACCTGATAGTTATTTTTCCTACCTTAGGGTAATAAAAAAAATTCACTTCTATATTATGTTCATTCAAATTTGCATTTAATTTCTATTTACATTCATTCAATCCAAAATTAAATACTTAATACAGTTAACTAAATACAAGATGAAAAGCAGAAAAGATGTTACCCTCATAGCACTCCTAATAAGGCAGCTGAAGAATTTATTTACTCTGATAGATGCAAAGCCAACTTGGGATAGGAAAATAAAATAATAGTAAAAGAGCAAACAGATGAACCCATCTCTCGGGTTTTACTTCAGATAATCCATTGAGATAATACTTGTGCTGTTGTGGTAAATTAAGAATCACACAAGAAAAATCTTCTATCAGTCAGCAACGGACCAAAGGTCACAGTGTGACAAATACTTTTATGATTGGTTTTCCAGCTTGCTAGTGTCTACTCCTATGAAAAAAGGTAGATATTTGAACATTGATGTTCTTATTTGAGAAATTAACCATTTTCAAAGCCTCAAAACTCATTCTTCATAAATTCAACATTTCTCATGGGATTAAACTTAGATCTAGCCCTTGTAAGCTAGGAACCATATGACTAAGTTACCAAAATAGGTCCTATATTAAATATAAAATCCAAGGCTCAGTATATTAACACTATTGAAGATGCATCTTGTTTTATAATCATTTATTAAAGAATGTTGAATTTATGGAGATTATACATGCATTCTCCCTCCACCCCACCCTCATCTTGTATCTCAAAAAAATAGTATGGAAAAATCCTTCTTGAAGGAGTCCAACTAGTTAAGACCATAAAGGGAAAATAATACAATTTTCTAAAAAGTCTGGTTCAAGTTCAATAATTAATACTTTACATTGTTAATCACAGCTGGTTTATAAATCCCAGTTTATTCTGTAATGCTACAAACCTTATAAAATAAAAATTAGTAAACTTCAATTCTGATTATATTTTAATTAAAAAACAGCATGTATATAAAATTAAAAAATATTCTGTAATAGCTGATTTTAAAGAAAATGATTTCAAGTGATGAAAGAAAAGCACTTAATCTCTTTTATACACTTACCTGGAAGAATCATAAAGATCCCTCTTAGAAACTCAAGACTAGTAATATTGACATCATATATTTTAAACTATGCTTGGATTTTTACAAATAAATATAGGGGAAGCCATATTGCATAGGTGTGTGCTTTCTGTCTGTGACACTAAAGTGGCACTTGACATGTTTTCACAGTTATAGCAGGGATATCCACTTATGAAACACAATTTCTCAATAAACCTGCCACAGCATAGGAAATTAATTTCCCTTAATGTTAACTTGGAAAACTGTATTTATTTGTATGGATGGCTGATGTACAATTAATGATTTTTATGCAGAAAAGTTGCAGTGTTTGCCACTATTGCTGACAGTACTAATGATGAAAATGGTTTAACTACGGGGTGTTTATAGCCAGCCAATCACAGTGCAAATGTCAGTAGCAAATAAGACTGAAGAGGAATATTTTGGTGTAAAAATTTTGCTGGAATTTGGTCAGTCAACACTACAGGGAGTAAATACATTTGAAAACAAGTATCAGAGTATCACAAGCCATTTGCAGTCTGGAATACAGCCTGTACATATCACCATATTACATATATTTTTGGGTCTTATATTTTCAGATATCATAAACTATCAGAGAACAAAGATCTGCTGCTCTTTAAATACACTTTCTGCCCTTATCTTTATTGTAGCTTCAAATTTATGAGCTACAGTTATAAAGTTCTCAGTAGGCTGAAGCAATAATGGGAAAAGAGGGATTAGAGGAATTAAAAAAAAAAAGGCTTTCTGTCCAAAGGTGAACTGTTATCAATTCTTTCATATTGCCACAACTGAAAAGGTAATTTCCAATCATTTTTCATGGAAATGTTTTTGCTTAATGTCATAGGATTTCATCTCACTTGAATTGCCATTTAAATAAGCAAAGGGTTGCTCTTTTCTGACTGCATTCAACATGCATAAGAATTTTATGGCTTGGATCCTATGGCTCAAAAAGGTTTGAAGAACATAGCAAGCAGCATCAATTTAAAAAAGAAATTGTAGGGTTGCAAAATATTACAAATTGACTTTGCACATTCAGACTAAAGACATTATAAAAGACAAAAAGATGTGAGAAGACTCAACTGCAACTGCATGATCATCTATTATACCAGTATGCACTGAAATATATTTTTATAAAGCTCTGCAGATATTAAACCCTTTCACCAGCTAAAGTCATGGAAATGCTCTCTTTAAGGCAGGAAGTATTTAAGAAAGGTAAAGCTACCTTCATTTTTATTCTTTGTACCAGTAAATCACTTAGTAGATTTTGTTACAATTTCAAAAACATAGTGTCTTTTTAACATGTTTCCTAAATTAAGCCACTAAATTTTCTTATTCACTGCGGAAGACATTCATCAAAAGGCCATCAAATATTTTTACAATCAAAAAATGTTGCCCCCGTATAAAGGAAAAGAACCCTTTTTCCCTTTAAAACTGTTGAGGAAAAAATGTAAGGAAGATAGACAGCAAAAACAGTAAAAAGTAAAACTTAAAATCTTACCAATTTGCTGCAAAGAGATTAGACATAGAGAGTGAACTATGGCAACACCCTCTTCCCCTGGATCTATTTCCCACTTTGCCGCCCTCAGTATGCATTTTATCCTGACTCTCTTCTGTCCTTCTTCAGCCACAGGCTGAACACATTTGGCGTCTTGAACCAAATACTGGTATAAGAACAGGTGATGATATTTTCCAGTGCAATGCAGGCCCAGGACAAGGATGAAATGTAGGACATACAACTTATGCCCATTCCAAGGCTTCCAGTTAGGCTTAGCACATAGCAGTACTGCAAATAGAAATGATTAAATAGACTTTTTTTTCTAGTATTAGAGACAGGTATTGCAGCCGGGTTACTAAAAATAAACCCCAGGTCCATCCCAATCCCTCCAACGAGCCACAGCTGTGGTTAACAATGATTCATTTGCATTTTTATTATTTCACCAAGAGAAGAAACAGAAGCTGTCTGACTTTCTTCACATTAACCAATAATTTCGCATTTTAAAGTTTGGGATGTTTTCCATGATGAGCTGAATCAAAAATCTATTTGAAAAATATATATTTATATAAAAAAAAGATTCAGGTTATTTGCACGTAAAACATCAATTGATAAGTTTCTTTTGTCTTTGATTCCATGTTACTGGAAAAAGCTTGACCAAGCTTGCATGCTATTTTGTCCTTGGTGGCAAGTATTACAGGCAATTTCATATGTTGCCTAATGAAAGGATAACCCTTCTTCAAAACAATCAGAACTCAACAGTGATTCAAAAGCAACATCATACCCTTAATACTGTCAGTTTTGAACCATCAACGTAAAAATCCTTGATAAGGTTGAAAAGATGTCGCTAAGAATCAATTGATGTGCCTAAGAGTTCTGCAATACTATTTGCTTAAGTTTTTTTTTTTTGCACCATTGATTGATTTTTTTATATCCAGGTTTATTTTTCCTCTGACCAAAGTGTTCCATGTAATGACACCAACTCCTCGAGGCTGTCATTTTCAGTCTTCTTGTTTCACCCTGCAGGATACTCTCAATCCTCTCCCCACCTTTTTTGCCTTAAATTCATTAAAAGCCTTGCTCTGTCATAGATTCATTCGCAGGTGCTCTGGTCGTTTGGAGATCATGGGAAAAGCTTGTTTTTTGTATGGCCCGGAGTTCGGCTGTCGTATTGGAAGCGGCGCTGAAGCTTCCCCACTCATCGTCACATCCATCTGCTCTATTCCACTTGTTTCCATTGGATATTCCACAGGCGTCTGAGGATTTGCTGTGCTGGCTGAAGCACCTCTTCCCCAGAAATCCCCAGGAGAAAATTTGACTGGGCTTTAAGACAAGGAAGAGCTATCATTCGTCTCAAGGATTATTTCAACAACAAAATATATTTCCTTTACATTTAAAGGGAGTGGGGTAATATGACATTTATTTTCATTTAATTTTATTTTTGTGTGGATTAGCACAAAAGCAAAAGTTGAGCCATCTCTCCCCTACACTAACTGCTAGTTTCCCAACTGGTTTCTTTATTTGCCCTGGTAAAACCCTCAATAATACTTAAAAAACAAAACAAAACAAAAAGAAACCATTTTATTCCCCCACTTAAAAGAGCTTCCCATTGCACTTAATATACTTCTAAACTTTGCCATTCTATTCCTCACTCCACACACTTCAGGAACACTGACCTCCCTTTCATTTCCAAGAAAAGGCCAAGTTTTTCTCCCCTTAAGGCTTTTGTATGAGCTGTTCTCCTACCTGTAACACTCTTGTACTTCTGTTTTTGTATGGCTGGCTCTCTCTTCATTCTTAGATGTTACTTCACCCAGGAGGCCTTTCGCTGACCTCCATTAACATGAGCCCCCTTGTTATTTGCTCTCTACCACCACACTCTTTACTTTTTTTTCATGTAACACTTGTCACTACTCGTAATTACACATATTTTGTATTTTCTTCTTTGTTTATTATGAATCCCTCTCACTAAATTGTGAACTTCATCAGGACAAGGACAATTCCTGTGTTAATCATGTGTTCCAGTGTTCAGCACAGCCCCTGTACACAATAAATGTTGAATGAATGGGTAAAGAGGACATCAGCCACTATAGCAGCTTACTTTTTGGAAGGAAGGTAAACTATATAGCATATTATCAGAGATTAGTACAGACTAGTCACTAATCTAAGATAATATGCTTATGTCAGCCAAAGAGAATATGATGCCAGATCTTTCTTTCATGTAACTTGGCATAAATTTCTCAAGCAATGCTCCTCTAGGTTTAAAAAAAAAAAAAAAGAAAATAAAGTCTGAATACCTGACAGGTGTTCGTGGGCTGCCAATAAATCTTCGAGGTGATCGGATTTTTGGTTCAAAGGAAAACTTTTCTTTCACGCTTTCAAGTACAGATGGAGCCACATATGTAAAACCCTAAAAGATAGTAACAGTGGACTACAGAAGGTCATTTGTCATACACATCAAAAAAATGTGGTTGTTGTCTCTAATACACCAACACCATCCTGTAACCTAAAATCACTAATCTGTATACTCTCCCACCTCCTCAATCTCATTTCATACCTGTTAACTTCTTTCCAGCCATTTCTGAGGCACAAACCTAAAGAAAGTAGAATTCTACTATGCCCCATATGCCAGCAAACAAAATTCCATTCTATTAAAAGAAACAGGCAAATATAGGCTCCACATTAAGATGTTAAAAGCTCTGATAAATAAAAAGAAAATCCTAGTGCCATGTTGGTGAACCTTTTTATAAAGAAAGGTGGTGGTAGCAGAGCAGCACTGGCCCACCATGAAAGCTGGAACGCCCACTAGTGGGTGGGAGGGACCAGGCTGACCAGCACTGCAAATGTGGGCGGTTTTTATAAAAAGGTTCGCCATCTGGTTTGAGCAAAAGCTCACCAGCGTGGACCCAAGGTCGCTGGCTTGAGCAAGGGGTTACTTGATCTGCTGAAGGCCCACGGTCAAGGCACATATGAGAAAGCTATCTATGAACAACTAAGGTCTCGCAATGGAAAACTGATGATTGATGCTTCTCATCTTTCTCCGTTCCTGTCTGTCCCTATCTATCCCTCTCTCTGACTATCCCTCTGTCCCTGTAAAAAAAAAAAGGTTCGCCATCATGGTCCTAGTGTTTCTAGTCACATGCATATCAACACCTGAGATTAGCACCCCAAAAACAGTTTCTCGTTATTAGCTCAAAGTAAAAATAGAATTCTCTAACTTGGCAAGTGTGATTCTTCTGGTTTTACCCCAGTGATTGAATAGATTTGGTATTTTTTTGATGAATAAAGGTCAGCATTATAAAAAACCTCAACTGTAACATGCAATATGAAGTTTTATTAGCTTTGGTTCCTTCTTGGACTTTGCTATTTAGCCTACCAGCTATCATTTCTCTTGCTGTCAATATTCATCTCTTTAACAATCAGTCCTGCACCTATCTTCCCTTCTATTGACATTTGTTATTCTAGTCACCTATGAGTAAGGTAGTAAGTAGTGCCTCATCCAAAAAAGGAATCAGAAACTCTGAAGAACTATGTACTCCTACTGTCATTGCTAAAATAGAATGTTAGGCCTGACCCATGGCGGCACAGTGGATCAAGTGTTGATCTGGAATGTTAGATTATGAGACTCAATTGTATTTTTTTTTCAGCGTGCATGAGAGAGAGTGAGTTATAAACAGAGACAAACAGGAAGGGAGAGAGAAGAGAAGCATCAATTCTTTGTTGTGGCATCTTAGTTGTTCACTGATTACTTTCTCATATGTGCCTTGACGGGGAGTGGGGGGTTGGGGGGTGGCTACAGCAGAGCAAATGATCTCTTGCTCAAGCAAGCAACCCTGGGTTTCAAACCAGCGATCTTTGGACTCAATCCAGCAACCATGGCGTCCTGTCTATGATCCCATGCTCAAGCCGGATAAGCCCGTGCTCAAGTGGGCAAGTTTGGGGTTTTGAACCAAGGTTCTCAGCATCGCAGGCTGACGCTCTATCCATGCACCACTACCTGGTCAGGCTAGAATCACTTTTTTTTTTTTTTTTTTTTTTTACAGGGACAGAGAGAGAGTAAGAGAGAGGTATAGATAGGGACAGACAGACAGGAATAGAGAGATGAGAAGCATCAATCATCAGTTTTTCGTTGCGACACCTTAGTTGTTCATTGATTGCTTTCTCATATGTGCCTTGACCGCAGGCCTTCAGCAGACCAAGTAACCCCTTGTTTGAGCCAACGACCTTGGGTCCAAGTTGGTGAGCTTTTGTTCAAACCAGATGAGCCCATGCTCAAGCTGGCAACCTTGAGGTCTCGAACCTGAGCCCTCTGCATCCCAGTCCGACGCTCTAGCCACTGCACCACCACCTGGTCAGGTGATTAACTTTCTAACATCACTAAGTTATTAATGGGATAACTTTAAAAATCAGCACCACAGGTTATCTACATGAAACTCCAAAGCAAGTAAATTTAATTTTTTTTTTTTTTTGACAGAGACAGAGTCAGAGGGACTGACAGGGACAGATAGGAAGACAGAGAGATGAGAAGCATCAATTCTTCGTTGTGGCATCTTACTTGTTCGTTGATTGCTCGTTCACTGATTGCTTTCTCATATGTGTCTTGACCAGGGGTCTATAGCAGAGTGAGTAACGCCTTGCTCAAACCAGTGACCTTGGGCTCAGCCAGCGACCTTTGGGCTCAAGCTAGCTACCATGGGGTCATGTCTATAATCCCACACTCAGCCAGCGACCCCATGCTCAAGCTGGATAAACCTGCACTCAAGCCGGTGACCTCGGGGTTTCGAACCTGGGTCCTCTGAGTCCCAGTCTGATGCTCTATCCACTGCGCCACCGCCTGGTCAGGCAAATGAAATTTTCTTACTGAAAATGGCTTTTCGGCCCTGGCTGGTTGACTCAGTGGTAGAGCATCGGCCCAGTGTGTGGATGTCCCGGGTTCAATTCCCAGTCAGGACACATAGGAGAAGTGACCATTTGATTCTCCATCCCTCCCCATCCCACTTCTTTCTCTCTCCTTCCTGCAGCCATAGCTCAACTGGTTTAAATGCATTGGTCCCGGGCGCTTGGGATGGCTCCGTGGAGCCTCTGCCTCAGGTGCTAAAAATAGCTCGGTTGTGCACATGGCCCCTGATGGGCAGAGCATCAGCCCCAAATGAGGGTTGCTGGATGGATCCCGGTCAGAGCACATGCAGAACTCTATTTCTCTATCCCCCCAACTTTCACTTGTGAAAGAAGAAAAAAAAACAAGAAAAGAAAATGACTTTTCTTACTGTAAAGGGCCCATTATAATAGTTAAATTTCCTATGGCTACATGGAAATTCTGTCACTTACCAGAAAGACCTGGTTGGCACTTTCACTGAGAGTTGAGTCATCAGGGCTGTCAACAGGTGTCTGACGTGTAAACTTTGAATCAAACTGACTCACATCCTCTTCAGATTGCTTTATAAAAAATAATTATGAAATAATGACTAGTCTATATTATACATATCAAATACATTACATGCATCAGAGAAGGCTCTAGATAAAGCTCTTTCACAGGGTTCAACTGTATTAACAGAAAGGTTTTAGCAGGTACAGACTGAAGAATATATATAGGTGTCAAGTATCAAATTATATTCTCAATTTTTTTTTAAATTTATGATTTTAATTTGTGTTTACATAGATACAAGTGTCCCACTGAATATATCTCCCCCCCATCCCCTTATTCCCCTCATTCTCAAATTTTAAACATATATTAAAACAGATTATAGTACAGAGTTATCATTCCTATTAACAATCTGAATATTGAGCCCTGGCTGGTTAGTTCAGTTGGTTAGAGTATCACATCTCCTATGCCAAGGTTGCAGATTCGATCTCCAGTCAGGGCACATACAAGAATCAACCAATGAATGCATAAATAAGTGGAACAACAAATTGATGTGTGTGTCTCTCTAACATTTTTTAAAGTTTTAATCTTAATATCAGTCTTTCCCTGTCACAAAGCTTCAGTGTTCCTAGTCCATTGGCTAAATCCCTTTAACCCTAAAAACTATTGAAGCAGAGTTTAAACATAAAACACATTTCAAAGATAATCTAGTTTCTTTCTATAGTCCAATTCATTCCTTTAGATTTTTTTTTTTATTCAGTAGAGGGGGCAAGGCACCAACTCCTGCATGCGTCCAGACTGGGATCCACCTGGCAAGGCCACTAGGGGGCAGTGCTCTGCCCATCTGGAGCATTGCTCTGAGTTTTTCTTAGCACCTGAGGTGGAGGCCATGAAACCATTCACAGCGCCTGGGGCCAACTCGCTCCAATTGAGCCATGGCTTCAGGAGGGTAAGAGAGAAAAAGAGAGAGAGAGAGAGGAAGTGGGAGAAAGACAGAGAAACAAGAGGGGGAAGGGTGGAGAAGCAGATGGGTGCTTCTCCTGTGTCCCCAGGAATCAAACTGGGGACAACCATACACCAGGCTGACGCTCTACCACTGAGTTAACCAGCTAGGACCTCTTTAGATTTCTTGACGAACAAATATTATACTACTCTGCATGAGTATACTTTCTTGTGAAAGAATATTTTTGCTGCCTGATCAGGTGGTAGCACAGTGGATAGAGCTTCTGCCTGGGACCCAGGGGACCCAGGTTCAAAACCCTGAGGTCACTGGCTTGAGCCCCATACATGCCTTGACTGAGCTATGCCAGTCCCCTTGCTCAAGCCAGTAACCTCGGGCTTTTCATGCCAGTGACCTTTAGGCTCCAGCCAGTGAACTCTGGGATCATATAGACAATCCCCAGCTCAAACCAGCAACCCCATGCTGACCAGTCCACGCTCAGACCCAGCAACCTCGGGGTTTTAAACTGGCAACCTCAGCATTCTGGGTTAATATTTTATCCACTGCGCCACCACTGGTCAGGTGATTGGTGTCCTTTTAAAAAGGAAAAATTTGGACACTGACTTGCACACAAGGAGAAGGCCATGTGAACTTGAAGACAGAGATCGAGTGATGTGCCTACACACTAAGGAATGCCAAAGATTGCCAGCAAACCACCAGCAGATAGGGGAAAGGCACAAAATAGTGTCTCTCTCACAGCCCTCGAAGAAACCAACTGTGCCAATACTCTGATCTCATATCTCCAGCTTGCAGAAAACATCCTCAGAAAGTCAAATTTAAAATAGGGTTGAATTATGCAAAAAAAGCAAAAAAATAAAAAATAAAAGAAGCCCAAGTACTTATAATATTTAACTGTCTCAGGCAACCAACTTCAAATGTTAATAGTCATCAATTGCTACTGACAAGAAAAAGACTACAGAATAAATATTCTGGATAGAGCATCAGACTGGGACATGGAAGACTCAGGTTTGAAACCTCGAGGTCACCAGCTCGAGTGTGGGCTCACCAGCTTGAGCCCAGGTTGCTGGCTTGAGCATGGAATCATAGACATGGCCCCATGGTTGCTGGCTTGAGCCCAAAGGTCGTTGGCTTGAAGCTTAAGGTTGCTGGCTTGAGCAAGGGGTCACTTGCTCTGCTGAAACCCCCCACCCCCTGGTCAAGGCACATACGAGAAAGCAATCACTGAACAACTACAGTGCCACAGTGAAGAATTGATGTTTCTCATCTCTCTCTCTTCCCATCTGTCTGTCCCTATCTGTCCCTCTCTCTGTCAAAAAAAAAAAAAAAAAAAATGAGAGAAGAGAGGATAGACCAAAGTTTATTAAACTGTTAATGTTTCTGAGATTTTCTTATTCTAAAAATACCAGGTCTCTCAAAACATGCTTTCATGTATACATACCAACAGAGGTTTAAAGGGGGGCTCCACCTTTCGAGCCAGCAATTCTTCCCAGTTAATATGTCTGAAGAATGGATGAGCCTAGGGCGAAAAAAGTACAAAGAAGAGTCAAGGGGAACAGACTTCACTGGATTGACAACTGCCTGCCTAAAGTTACCATCGCAAAATTAGCTATACTTATAAGCAACAACACACAACCTTCACAAATATATAAAATTAGCATTATCTTCCCCACAAACCGCCAAGCATGCCAATCCCTACTTGAACTTCTCCTGCATCCCCAGGACCAGCTCCAAGACGAGAAGCAGCATTTCTTTTCAGCAGCTTTAGGGAGAAGGAAAAAACACTGATGAACTTTTACTTAGTCAAATTAAGTAAACTTTATTTAATCAAACTGATTGTGTTTTCTTTATAAAATTTGCTTGTCTATTTTATCTTTGATTTATTAACTACTACTAAATATTGTTTGGGAATAAAAATGAAATAAAATCAAACATATTTGTACTTTTCCCTACAGAAACTATAGGCTTTTTCATTCAATATCTGTGCATGATTCTTTAAAATATATGATCTATTCTATTTAAATCCTAATACTTGAGGCTTATGGTTTTAGTGCCTATTTAAGAACCCTACCTTTTTAAGCAGATCTCTGGCTTCTTGTGTGAGGTAGGGAGGCAAATTGAGTTTACATTTGAGGATTTTGTCAATTGTTTTCTTTCTATTCTCCCCAGTGAACGGGGGCTAAGAGTAGAAGAGAGTGAGAAAAATTAGCATATAAAAAATCAAAGTTTAAATAACAGAATTACCCATTTCCTGAATTAGTTTCGATAAAGATCAGGAATGTATGCTGTGATATGGGGACTGCTAAAGCCCTGTAGTTTTCATACTGGGACAAGGGAAACAGCAATGTCCTGGATGGAACTCAGTTTCCACCAATAACTTTGTGTGATAATGGGTGACCAATGTGATTTTATGTTTCACTTTCTCCGTTTATAAAATAAGGCAATTATCTATCTTACACGTTTCACAGGATTGCCATGACACAGGCCATTTAAATGAAAATGTTTTTAAAAGTACAAGGCCCGTACTACTTGCTACTAATAAAGCATTTTTAGTGCTAACTTAATTATTTAAAATAACTGCACTGATAATATTTTCAAGAAGCACAGGGAAGATCTCTTGCTACAGTGATTTAGCAACTACTCGCACAGACCATACACAATACATGCAGCTTTTAACTGTGCACCTACTGCTCCAGTCAGCATGTCATACATTAATGCTCCCAAACTCCACCAATCCACAGCACGATTGTGGCCACTTCTCATCAAGATTTCAGGGGCCCTACAATTAGAAAAACAATATGCCTAAAAAATTCACCTATTTGCATACCATCTGAATAAAAATTTTAAAAACAAAATATGAAGCCAAATGATGCTACAGAAAATTTAGCACACTATTATTTAAACCTGGTAAAAGATAGCTATTACCCCCAAACCAGTAATATTTCTTTCAACATGCAGCTCACATGTATTCTATTGTTCCACAAAATGTGTGTGTGACTGTTCCATCATGAATAGACTCTTTGCATAGTCCAAAGTCTGTTAGTTTCACGTGACCTACAATGAAAGATTATAGCATGGTTATTACAATTCTAAGTATGTGCAGTGTTTGAACATATCATACAAGATAATAATCTATCCTTCCATTTAACTTTTTCTGCTTTAATTTTTTTACGATATCAACAGCTAGTGATGTGCCATCAATAAATGGGATGTTAACTCTTTAAGGCTAGGGCAGAGACATCTTTTGCCAATGATATTATCCTTACTCATAAGCTTAAGGCATTGCCAATGATATTATCTATCTACAGTAGAAAAGGGAAAATAAGAGTGAAATGGCTTAAGGTTCCAGCTTTTCCTATATCTAGAGTAGTCTACCATCCCGAGGAAGTAATTCCTGGGAAAACTTGAAGTCTAGTTGAAATACAAAGACTCTAATAAAAATATTCTGCACTTTTTAAACACAGGTGTGACACAGTATTTTAAATACATAGCTTTTATCACAATGAACTATGATTTGACAGTTCTTAAAATGGTCTCAGAAAGTCACTATAACAAGTTAGCTCATTCTACCAATGTGCTACCAGTTCAGAAATAAAAAGGAATTACTACATGGCAAGGAACCATCACCTCAGATTCAAAGATTGATAAACTCACCACCTTACACAAAGAATATTTCAGTTCAAGTTCAGCTTTACTGAACTGTGATTAGATATCCTGTGATTCAACAATCTCAGGGACCCTACTATTCCAGATTTATTTTGGGGTGGGGGAGGCAATGGCCTATAATTCAAATGTAAATATGTACTTTACTTTGACACAGAAGAAATATGACCTTTATTTTCACAGAATCACCTGACACATTCAAGCTTTTTATGAATCAAAGAAGTTAGTCACTTTCCTATTCTATCCTCTGCCTTATAATTCAGAATCAGTATCCATGTTTGGGAGATGGGTGCAGAACTGGGAGGGAAGGAAATACATATATTCCCATGATATACTTGGTTAAATATAGTATTTCTCCTTAAAAAAAAAAAATAGAAAGAAGGGGGAGGAGTACAATTTGAAACATTTACACAGGTGTCAATTGTCCATACACAATTTTCTGCCCAAGAATTTAAAACAACTACCTTGTGCATCATTTTGCAGACATTTAAGGATGAGCAGCTGCCACTAGCCCCCCAGATACCCAGGTTAGCTGGTTGCTCCTCTGGAGTCTGAGTGAACTGCCAAGTCCACCCAGCCCAGGCTACTTTCACATAAACTGAACTGTCGTATGTAGCACCATGTGGTTACAATAAAGGCTCACTTTGCTGGACCTAAAGTTCTATAGAATATCAATGTCTGATTTTTATGTTTGTTGTCACAAACAGCAAGAATAAACTGATGCCCACTAAATATTTTATTTCCAAAGCTACATCAATTATTTTGATTGAGTGGCCAGTTGTCCTCTACTCCCTTTAATTTCATCAACCATAAATACCTAAACATTTAAATTTCAGCAAGTATCGTGATGCCATAAAGTCTGAGAGAGGAATATATATAATAATAGTTACATGAATATAGGGCTTTGAAAATGACCATGACCTGTGTGGGAGGATTTTAAGATAATTATTTACTATATAATTGTTTACAGCATATCTCCACCTTGGTGATTAAGCATGATATTCTCCGGCTTCAGATCTCTGTAGATGATCCCCTTTTGATGTAAATGCCCCAAAGCCATGGAGATTTCTGCCAAGTAAAAGCTGGAAACAAAAGCGATTTAACAAAATTAAAAAGAATAATCTACTTAAAGCAGTTTGTGTATGGAGCAAAATACCTTGAAAGAAACAGACATACATCAAAGACCGAACTAGTGGCGAGGAAATACTGGGGAAAGAGATGGCATGGCATGAAGACATGTTTTACTCATTTAGTGAAACTATACAATGTTTTATTGCATCATTAGAATACATTGCTAAAGTTGCAAAAAAAGTCCAGAATATGTCAAACTGATACTGGTCATGTTTGATTCTGTCTATGTAGGAACTAGCCCAATAGACATTTAAATCAGAGCAAGTTTCTCCCACCCACCCCCAATTTTAAAATCCCATAGGAAATGAGAATTTTGTTATTGTCAAAGAGCAAATCTCAGTTTCAGAAACGAACGTTATAACCTGACCTTAGAAACCCGCTCATCCCTTACTTCATACAGCTGCATATGTATACACTGTACATACCCATGGTATCTACCCTCCCTCTTGCCAGACAGCCCACAACTATAAACTGTGTGACACTCAAATTTATCTACCTCAAAAGAATAAAGGGCTGAGTCAACCCTGTCTGGATTCGAAAAGCACTGCAATACTGGCTGCATAACAATGTTGCAATCCTGCAGATTACTCCAGGATGGACAGGGTGTGTCCTAGAGGACTGAGGCAGTTTCACAGCCAGCAGGACCACAAACAGCCTCCAACTTGGCTCAGAGAGCCTTCTCCAAAAATGGGTACTTCATCCCTAAGGCTCTTAAATGCAGCTTCTGTGTTAGAAAAGGCCTGAAATTAAACAATGGAATGAAGTTTGGTAATTAAGGTAGAAAAAGCATTTAAGTGTTTTCTATTCAATTAATGTGTATTCAATTACTGTGATTTATTGTTACCCAATACTATCATCTCACAAAGGATGTGTATATTTTTTTATCTGAAGCAGATGCCATCTTAAGAAATAGGAAGGTAGATCCCATCCCGGCCATAGATTCAATCCACAGATGACATGTGCAGACTTATTACCTCCCTAAGACTGCACTTGGGAAATGGAAAGTCTAAAAAAAAAGAGATTCTGCTACTTTCTGCTGTTCCATACATACATAAAGTTGCACTAGAAAATCACACTCACCCACAACCAAGGCAGGCAGCTGGCCAATTCAAGGAAAGAAAGCCCAAGTGAGAATGGTTGGTTCCTTTAGGAACTGTCATGAAGAGTGTTCCACCCAAGGCCTGGAGGCAAAGGAATGATGTGACCTCCAAGAGCTGACTAGTCCCAAAGCTGCTTCTCCCCCTTTAAGTCCTGAGTGACTGACTGGCTCCAGAACAATTTATTGAATCATTTGGCAGCCCACAGTGGGAATAAGGCTTTGTTTAATTATATGAATTATTACCTGAATCCAACCACAAAAATTTCACTTACCAGGCTGTATCTTCCATAAATATTCCCTCTCTTTCTAACTGCATAAATAATTCTCCTCCTGTAAAAAAACAAAAAAGATATCAGAAATAACACAATCTTTATTTCCACTCCATTTCTAATGAGATGGTCTGTGCTTTCCTTTTAACCATAATTAAAAGACATCAGTCCCTTAAAAATAAAATACAGATCCTAAAAATTATAGGTTTAAAACCAAGTCCTCAAGATTCTATATTTAGAAGCATTCCCACTCTTCTGTGAAATATGTAAGTTTTGGAATTCTAGGTTTTATATCTGTAAACTCAAAAAATATTTATAAATTCCAGATCTGATTTTAAAAAGAAATATTGATTAAAGCTTCTCTAACATTTTACCAGTAAGTACAAAAATGTTAGTATAGATTTAAAATCACCCTTGCAAATTAAAATCAGTGAATGCCCATAGTCTCATTACTCAAAAAGAACCTGGCAGCAGCCCTGTAAAAAGCACAGCATTATTTGAGTATCAAAATAAGTGATGATAAAGTTATATTTCACTGAATAATCTTATAATCCATGAGTCCACAGTGATATAATTCAATGAACAAATAAATCCTAAATACATTTTTAAATGGGAAAGACAGGAAAGCTCTTCATTACAGCTGAATGCCAAATAATAAATGAAGAAGGCATGACGGAATAAGAAAAATCACTTGGCAACCATCACAGTTAATTGTTTTAGGCAAGAGTCAATGGATGCTAAAACCGTATGTGTGAAAAGCTTGATGAGAAACAAGATACTTAAGTAATCTCAAAATATCTCCTCATGATACTTTTTAATTACAAAGGGAAAACCTCACCAGGGTAAAAACTGGCAGATATCACCTTGTACATGTGACCAAAGTTAACATCAATAGTAATGGGACAAAGATTCATATGTTGTGTACCTCCTGATCTGATACACAGAGAAGGAAATAATGTCACTTGGATGGCCCTCCCAAAAATGCATAACCTGAAACTAATCCTGAGCAAACATCTGATAAGCACAAACTGATGCATTCTACAAAATAACTGGCCATCAAAAATATCAAGGTCATGAGAGACAAAGAAAGACTAAGGAACTGTTCCAGATTAAAGAAAACCAAGAAGATATTACTGTATCAATGTTAATTTCCTATTTTTAATAATTTTAGTATAGTTATGTAAAATACTATCACTGGTTTTAGAAAACATATGCTAAAGTCTAAAGTATTTATGAGTAAAGGGAAATCATGTCTACAACATTCTCTTAAACAGTTAGAAAAAAATTACATATATATGTATTCATGTGTGTATATACACATATATACACACATACATATATATATATATATAACACAGAAAGAGAAAGACAAGAATGAAACAATTGCAGAAAATGTTAACAGGGGGAATCTTGGTGAAGGGTATGTGGGGATTCTTTGTACTAATCTTGCAACTTTTTGTGTAAATCTAAAATTATGTCAAAATTAAGTTACAAGAAAAAATGGAAAATGTCACAAAAGTTACTAAATTCTTCAGTTTTCTGTTCCACGTTACACGCTATTGAGAAATCTCTATTTTTAAGAAAACTCAGTGTTTGCTGTGATCTAGAAACAATATGAGAATATTCCTAGGAGGTGGTAAATTCTGGAAAATGTGGATGATTTTTAATGTAAACTGCATAATCTATCAATGAGGCTACATTATACCAAAATACTTCTGTTTTAAGAGATACATTTCCAAAAATACTCAATACCTTAAACAATACTGTCAGTAAGTTTTCCACTTCAGTTCAGAAAGAAATACTTAAATGGTTTATTTGAATTATAGTATCTTACCGAAGTGCAGTCAATTTGATAGCTCAATTAGGTATTTGTTATTTTGTTAAGTAACTTATTAAAAAAGAATTAAGATAAAATTTTATAGATGGGTGCAAAAAAAACTAAAATTTCTTTCATATCTGTCAGCAAAAAGAACATCTGTTACATCTGAATTTCTTATGTCAATGTATTCATCAATTTTAAGAACTATTTGATCACATTGGTAAAAAGTATTTTGCCAGTGGAAAATAATGTTTTGACCCAGTTTCTGGAGCAAATGCAAATAATTACACCAAACTATGTGTACTGACCGCTGAGATACTCAAGGATGAGGTAGAGTTTTCCACCGGTCTGAAAGGCATAAATTAAATCCACAATGAAAGGATGCTTTACTTCCTCCAGAATATTCCGTTCTGCTTTTGTATGAGCTGTATCTTTAGCATTTCTTACTATCATTGCCTAAAGGAAAAGAGATGATCTATAAGAACAAAATAGTAGACATTTGATTCTATAGTAACTGGAAAATCTAATTTGTGCTTTTCTTGCCCATATTAACCTATTAATCATAGTTACCACTAGAAATTGAGATGGGGTAAACGGAAGACATTTACCTCTTATATCTGCACTGTTTGGATTTCTTGCAGTGAACATGAAAATGAAAACCTAAAGATACTTTTTTTTTTTAAATGTGAACAGATTAAGTTTATTGATATATTCATTAAATGTGGAATGTGTACTGTGCTCCAGGCTCTGTAAAAAGAAAGCAGAACTAACAGAAGGGGGTCTCTCGCCCGTAGAACAGCAAAGTCTCAGGGAAGAGAGATAAGTCAATAGAGGTAAGCATAAGGTGGTGCTACAGGTGAACAGAGCAACTACATCTAATTTGGCAAGAAGTCTTGGGGAAAAAACACAAAAAAACTCTTCCCTGAGAGTGGTGGTACCTAAGCTGTATCATGAAAAGTTTCTAAGATGAAACATGGAAGACATAAAAAACATTCCCAGTGCAAAAGAGGTTTGACAGGACAAGACATGTGTAGCAATTCTATAAGTAGTTCAGTATGGTTAGAAGTGGTTAGAGATTAGGCAGAAGATGCAGTAGGAGGCCAGGAAATAGATGGTCTCGGTATACAAAGGTGTTTGAATCTTATCTTAGAGGAAGAGGAGAAATGTTGAAGTAAGGGAAATGAATATCACTTGGCTTTCAGAAAGACAGTTCTAGTAACAATGTGGAGTTCTAGAGAAGAAATGAAATGAGACCAGTTAAGAGGCCAGTACAGTAAACTAAGCAGTATATCAGACCTGTAACTAAGAAAATAAAGTTAAAAAGGGGGGGGAGTAAGGTACATTTTCAGCATTTGCTAACTAACTAGATGTGAGAAGAAATGATAATATTGTGGTTTCTGTTCAAGTAATAGGATAGATAATGGTGTCATTTAATAACAAAATGGAAATGAAGAAAAAAGTTTTGGGGGAAAATGATGCATTGTTTTGGACATGTTAAGTCTAAGTTCTGGCACTAAGTTCTGGAGCATCTCCAGCGGTATGAAAAGCATATACACGAGGTTATTAGTTGCAACATTATTTGTAAAAAGGATATCTTAGAAACAACCTAAATGCCCAAGCATAAAATACTGGCTGAAAATCCATGAACTAGCTACATACTGTGTGAAAAAGCTATACAAAGAATGAAAAACATCTCTATAAAAGCAAGGTGCAAAACAGCATATATGGCATGACAGTATGCATAGTATATTACCTTTTTGTGTAAGAAAGGGAAAAATAAGTATATGTATCTGTTTATATCTGCAATTATAACACACAATTAAGATAAACCAAAACTAATGACAATAGAAAAGTAGAAAAGAGAATGAGATATACCTTCTGAATAACACCTCAATGGTTTTCTCATTTATTTTTTTCTGGCCTAAATCAAATATTACTATGATTATAAAATGGGATTTTGAATTCTGAACCATGTTAATGTTTTATACATTTCAAAAATAAAATAAAATCAATAAGAATGTGGGAAGAAAATAAAACTGAATACAACAAAACTACATATATTTAACTGAATGTTTCATTGAGATTTTACCACAGTAGAAAAAAATATTTAAATAACTACACCGCATACTAGTGACATATATGTAAGCACAGCATTTCAAAAATTGCAAAGATATCTTTTTTCTTTTTTTTCAATTACAGTTTACATTCAATATTATTTTGTATTAGTTTCAGGTGTACAGCATAGCGGTTAGACAATCAAGATACTTTACAAAATGGTCCTCCTAATATTTCCAGTGCCCATTTGGCATTATACATAGTTACTATAATATTATTTAATATATTTCCTTTATGTTGTACTTAAGAAATCTTAAATGACAGTAGGTTTGTAGCTGCTAGAATTGGTATTCTCAAACTATTATGCATATATTGTACAACTGAGTAAATGAGTAAATTTACTCATATTATCAGGCATCTCATTATGGAAATAAAGAGATGTAAATATGAACTGAGGGAAATAGAACCCGATGAAATTGGACTGGATTTAGAGATATCAATATGAAGCCATGATTTAAAACAAAAACAATTAACCAATATTGCCCCCCCAAAATTAAATAATAAATACATAAAGCAGAAAAAAACAAAAGCAAAAACAAAACTTCTTAGCTCTGTCCACTGGAAGAGCCTGAAATAATGACACTTTAGTAGTAAGGGGCACAGCTGGCACCCTCTTGGTTTCTCTATCAAAAAAGACGAGCCTGACCAGGCAGTAGCACAGTGGATAGAGAACAAGAACGAACGCTTGATGCTTCTCATCTCTCTCCCTTCCTGTCTGTCCCTGTCTATCCCACTCTCTGTCCCTCTCTCTATCTGTCACAAAAAAAAAAAGCAACAAAAAATACTATTGGGTAAAAGATTATTAGGACAGAGCCTGGCCTGTGGTGGCACAGTGGCTAGAGGGTTGACCTGGAACGCTGAAGTCACTGGTATGAAACCCTGGGCTTGCCTGGTTAAGGAACATACAACAAGCAGTCAACCAATGAACAACTAAAGTAAAACAACTATGAGTTGATACTTTTTATTCCCATGCCCCCCCCCAGTAAATTCAATAAATAAAATCTTTTTAAAAAATTATTAGAACAGAATACTACAGATCCTCTATCATTCCATAAATACTTATTAATTACAAAGCTGAAATGTTATTTATACAATGGAAAGTCTGGTGGACACTACCTCAACCAAGTGATCAAATTCAAACGTGCTGATAGCAGGACAGATTAACATAATGTACTTTCTTTTTTTTTTTTTTTTTTTTTTTGTATTTTTCTGAAGCTAGAAACAGGGAGAGACAGTCAGACAGACTCCCGCATGAGCCCGACTGGGATCCACCCGGCACGCCCACCAGGGGCAACGCTCTACCCACCAGGGGGCGATGCTCTGCCGCTACCAGAGCCACTCTAGCGCCTGGGGCAGAGGCCAAGGAGCCATCCCCAGCGCCCGGGCCATCTTTGCTCCAATGGAGCCTTGGCTGCGGGAGGGGAACAGAGAGACAGAGAGGAAGGAGGGGGGGGGTGGAGAAGCAAATGGGCGCTTCTCCTATGTGCCCTGGCCAGAAATCGAACCCGGGTCCCCTGCACACCAGGCTGACACTCTACTGCTGAGCCAACCGGCCAGGGCCAACATAATGTACTTTCTAAGCCTATGCACTGAGGTCACAAGACACCTGCAAAACATATTTAACCTAAATTTAAAATTTAAGTGTTTTCATGAGGAAACAATGAAGCATATCCAATTAAGGGATACTCTACAAAACAACTAGCCTGGCCTTTGGTGGCAGAGTGGATAAAGTGTAGACCTGGAACACTGAGATAACCAGTTTGAAACAATGGGCTTGCCTGGTCAAGGCACATGTAACAAGCAACCAATGAACAACCAAAGTGAAGCAACTATGAGCTGATGCATCTCTGTAAAATCAATAAATAAAATCTTTAAAAAAAAAAAAACTAGCCCGGACTCTTTCAAGAACTGTCAATGTCATGAAAGAAAAAAAAAATAAACTAAAACTAAAAAAAGCAAGCCCTGGCTGGTGGCACAATGACAAAGAATAGTCCTAGAGTGCCAAGTTCAAACCCAGGGTCGCTGGCTAGATCCCAAGGGTGCTGGCTTATCAGGGCTTGACGCCGACAGCATAGGTCTGAGCCCCAGTTAGGGCATATCAGGTGCATAACTATGTGGGACAACAAGTTGATGCTTCTCTTTCTCTCCCGCCCTTCCTTTCTCAAAAAAATAAAAGGCTGAGAAATGGCTCCAGTGCAAAGGAAACTAAGCAGACCAGAGAAGTAAGTGCAATGTATGATCCTTGATTAAATTCTAAATAGTAAACACAAACAAAACAGCTATAAAGAATATAACTGAGCCCTGGCCGGTTGGCTCAGCGGTAGAGCGTCGGCCTAGCGTGCGGAGGACCCGGGTTCGATTCCCGGCCAGGGCACATAGGAGAAGCGCCCATTTGCTTCTCCACCCCTCCGCCGCGCTTTCCTCTCTGTCTCTCTCTTCCCCTCCCGCAGCCAAGGCTCCATGGGAGCAAAGATGGCCCGGGCGCTGGGCATGGCTCTGTGGCCTCTGCCTCAGGCGCTAGAGTGGCTCTGGTCGCAATATGGCGACGCCCAGGATGGGCAGAGCATCGCCCCCTGGGGGGCAGAGCATCGCCCCTGGTGGGCGTGCCGGGTGGATCCCGGTCGGGCGCATGCGGGAGTCTGTCTGACTGTCTCTCCCTGTTTCCAGCTTCAGAAAAATGAAAAAAAAAAAAAAAAAAAAAAAAAAAAAAAAAAAAAAAGAATATAACTGACACAACTGGGGAAGTTTGAGTATGAACAAAGTATTTAAAAACAGTATTGTACATCAATGTTAAATCTCCCAAGTGTGAAAATTATACTGTGATTATGTAGGAAAATGCCTTTATTCTTAAGAGATACATACATACAGAAATACATACGTACAGAGATAAAAAAATTAAGAGCAAAGTACCATTATATCTATAACTAACTTTCAAACTGTATAACAAATAAAATAATTTAATATACACATATAGAGAGAGAGGATGAAGAGAGGGAGGGGCAGACAAAGAAAATATGGCAAACTTAACTATTGGTGATCATTGTATTATTCTTGTAACTCTTTGGAAAGCTTAAAAAATTTCCAAGATAAATTATTTTTTTAACTGCTCAGAAGGTTTGAATTTTTAAAATAAGTAATTCTGAAAAAGTCTGAAAGGGAGGACTAAGAGATAAAATAAAAAACTAATAAAGTAGAATCACAGAAGTCAAGGAAGCAGTGTTTTAAAATGCTGTGGTCAATAGCTTCAATGCAACAGAAATGTAAATGAAACATGAATTAAGCAGAGACCATTAGATTCAGTGATCAGGAGATGGATGGTGACCTAGGGAAGAAGAATTTCATTGAAACAGTAATCATTAAGTCAAAATATAGTGAGTATAAAAAAGAATAAAACATGACTTTCTCAAGAAATTCAGCTAAAAAAGGCAAAGAGGGTGAAAGCTACAGAAAGATCATGAGTGAAGAAAGGATTTGTTTGGCTAAACATGGCAAAGACATGAATATATTTAAGTTTTAAAAGTCAGCCCTGGCCAGATAGCTCAATTGTTTGGAGCTTCATCCCAAAACACAGAGGTTGCCAGTAAGATCCCAGGCAAGGGCACAGGTAGGAATAGATCAATGTTCCTCTCTCTCCCTAAAATCAATAAAATAAACATTTTAAAAAAAGGAGTCCGGATAGAAGATGGAAAAGAGAGAGAGAGAAGTGGCAGAGAAAAGACCCTAGAGAAGTAGAAAGGGTTGGGATCCAAAAAAAAAGAGGGCTTAGCCTTGGAAAGAAGAAACACATGTCCCACTAAGACTGAAGAGAAAGAGAGACAAGAGCAAATGCAGATGAATGCAGTACTGAGGGTGGGGTTCAGAGCAGGAAGTCAAAGGGAGTCACACCTGAGAGCCCCAAGCAAGATGAAAAGCAGTCCGTTAAATGCAGAGGGATGGGCAGTAAAGGCTCCAAGAGTTCTAGAGAATGAAAAGTTGTCCAGGGACATGTAGAAAAATGTTTGGAGAGTTCTGAGGGTCCAAATGAAATGGGGACTATGAATTTAACCCAGCAGCAATCTACACATTTGTCTGATTTTCACCAGAAATGATCAGTAGCTGAGATATAGGAATAAAGGAGCATTAACAACTGAACTGATTAAAATAAGGACTTTCCTGAACATAAGGTCAATCAGGCTAGCAACTGACTTAAGTGGTAGATCATGTTGATTAGGCTGAATTCAGAATAAAGTGAATTAACCAATGTCATCCCAATAAATACAATAAAAATTTAAAATGTGTCAGCCAGATGACTTGGTTGGTTAGAGCATTGTCCTAAGACACAGAGGCTGTCAGTTCAATCCCTGGTCAGGGACGTACAGGAACAGATTAACGTTCCTGTCTTTCTTGCTCTCTCATCTCTCTCTCCTTTCCTCTCTTTCCCTCTCTGTCTCCATAAAATCAATAAATTTCAAAAATAATTAAAAAGAAAAAATAGCTGCCCTCGCCGGATAGTTCAGTTGGTTGTGGATTCAATCCCAGTCAGGGTACATATAAGAAATCAATCAATGGGCTGACCAGTTGGTGGCGCAGTGGATAGTAGTTAACCTGGGACGCTGAAGACCCAGATTCAAAACCCTGGCTTGAGTGTGGGCTCACCATCTCCAGCGCAGGGTTACCAGCTTGAGCGTGAAATCATAGACATGACCCCATGGTCATAAGCTTGAGCCCAAAGGTCACTGGCTTGAGCAAGGGGTCACTAGCTCTGCTGGAGTCCCTGGTCAAGGCACTTATAAGAAAGGAATCAATGACAACTAAAATGCTACAACTACGAATTGATGTTTCTCTTCTCTCCTCGTTCCCACATACCACTCTCTTGAAAAAAAAAGATTCATTGAAACTGAAGCAAAATGAGAGGACAGGGTAAAGAGAGGAAGGGGTAAAAGAGAGTAAAATAAAGGTCAATACATAAGTCTAAAACTGATGAATTAATAGTAGCATATGCTCACTGCTTAGAAATACAGAGATCAGAACAAAGAACTAAAAGAGTTACCTCAGAGAAGAAACTGGAAGAGCTCTCTTCTCTACCCTCAACAAGTAGAAAATAAACAGGAATAATCAAACACATCTCACATTCTGCCTGACCAGGAGGTGACGCAGTGGATAGAGCGTCAACCTGGGACGCTGAGAACCCAGGTTTGAAATCCTGAGGTCACCAGCTTGATTATGGGCTCATAGACATTACTCCATGGTCGCTGGCTTGAGCCCTAGGTTGCTGGCTTGAGCAAGGGGTCACTGGCTCAGCTGGAGCCCCTTCATTCCCCACTCCCATCAAGGCACATATGATAAAGCAATCAATGAACAACTAAGGTGAGGCAACTATGAGTTGATACTTCTCATCTCTCTCCCTTTCTGTCTGTCTGTCCCTCTCTGTCTCTCTACATCTCTCTCTCTCTAAAAAAAATGTCCCATTCTCAGAGGACTTATAATTATGTTAGAAATATTTTTTGACTGAGACTTTTAGGCCAAAATGTAGATTTTATAGCAATTAAGAATATAGTTTGGGAGTAAAGAGGAAGAAAAGAATCACCTTTTTAAGCACCTTCATGGCAAATATTTTTCCAGTATTTGCTCCTGTTACTTTTCGTACTTGAAAAACCTGTATAAAAAATAAAAGCGTTTGTGTGTTATTAAAGGCTAGACTATGCTAGTCACACGCCCTTAATTTCTATTTATAAGAAACAAATGATACAGTAGTTCATAGTCTTATAAAAACTAGCACCAAGAAGGGCTGTGTACAAAAATAAGGGGCTAAAAGAGACTATATTAAAGATTTAGTAGTGAAATCCGTTTCACAACCTGGGCTTTCCTATTTGGTCTGCTGAACATCTGGTGGCACAGTTGGGCAATGACCATCTAATGACAATCACTCCATGTTTATACATAGAATACATGTTTGCTAAATAAAAAGCTATAATCAGGGTTCCCAGAAGCATAATACCAAACTTAAAAATTATAAAATATTTCATAAATTTCTTCCAAGGATGCTACTGTTCTTGCTTCACTTAAAATTATTTAATAATAGCTGACAGGAATAACCATTTACCTACTCCTTAAAATAGCTAGTTAAAAAACATTTTCATGCAACAGTTAAAGCATGTAAGACTCAAAGGGCATGTGTTATACATTCAAGATTATTAGAATGTGTCCTTAAGCCTAAAAATATATCACAGATGTCATGTTATGCTTGGCAAAAATTAACACTACTGAATAGCATACATAGTTCTCAAACTATATAGTTATAAATTGTCTTGGGCAGAACACACAGAGGTGAGGTCTTAAACTAAAAAGCCTTGGGCAAAACTATGAAATTAAGGAGTTCTATTCATCATTTTTCTTCTCCCCTCTTATATTTTTCAGCTTCCCTAACTCTTGCTCTAGATACTGTAAATCAAAGAAAACCAATTCAGATTAACAGACAACAGTAAAAGGTATTAATATACCAGGCCTCTTGAAAGTAAAGAGTGATTTGTTTTTTAAAAGAGTACCATTTTTTAATAGAGTACCATTTAAAGTCAAAGGAAGAAATGAATCCTCTAATAACAGACTTTGTCTTGGCACAGCTGTCTATATTCAACAAATACTGAATGTCAATTATATGCCAGGCTTTTACCTGTATGATGCTAGAAAGAGGAGAGCTACTTGTACATCCCTCCAATAATACAGGGTAAGTGATTATATCCTTTGCTGATAGCTAGCAAACAAAGATTGAAGAGGACTACTAAAACCAGGGTATAAAAAAAAATCAATCTACCAAGACAGATAACAGCTCTCATTTCAAAAATACTTCCTACCTTTCCATAGCCCCCTTTACCAAGTACCCGAAGTAGCTCAAAACATTCTGGTCTGATTTTTTCTGGCCCTCTGTTCACACTAGTTTCTGAGATTTCAAATTTCTCACAATGTTCCATGCCACTGGGGAGAAAAGCAAAACCAAAAGTAAATTTGCAAAAAGTTAAACTACTTTCAGCATATTGTTAGAGAGAGAAATGTAATCCAATTTAGTTAAGGGGAAAAAGTACATGATAGCAAAATTAGTATCTGTATTTTAAGTAAACATGATGATTCAATGACATGGTAGGTCAAGATTAGGGTAGTTTTATAAATTGCATCCTTATCTGCTTATTTACAGAATGTGCTAGCAAGTGTTTACTTTCATAAGCATCAAGTACCCACAAACTAAGATAAATTAGAACAAGTTTATTAAGTTGCCAAAGGAAAAAGTCATCAAGTTATTCAAATTTAGTTAATTCAAAATGTCTATTAGATCAGGTATCATCCAACCTCATTTGGCAACTTTAGCAGAAAACCTCAAGATTCCTAAAAGTACCCAATGGGTATAAGTCTTGATGCTACATAAATTCTTGCAAATAAAATATATCCACACATCTTCTATATCTACTATGAACATGATTTAAAGATTCCAGAAGGGTGGCAATTCTGTCTGTCACTTAAATGTTTCAATATGAGCGATCTTCTCAGTGTCCCCACCCAAACCAGAGTTAGGGTACAGAGCAGATTAATCACCATACTCCCCTCAAAAAACATGCCTAAATGACTTTCAATTGCACAGATCTCTGTTTGAATGGTGTATTACAAGCAAAACAGGGACCATTTGACTTTTGGGGGCAATAATAATAATTTTATTTTTCAGTAAGAAAAGGTGGTTCTCTTTATTAAACTAACAAAAATTCCTAACCCACTAAGGCTCATATTCAGTATACTCCGAATATGAATGAGTATCTTTTCTCAAAATCCATACATGATATCGAAGTCCTGAATGTTACAATATTGATGCCAAACTCAATAAATTAAGTCAATTTATATACATTTAAGAACAATTCAGTGGAATCATACAATGGCTAATGAACTGGAGCTGATAACCCTACTTGTAAGAAAGACAGCACAATAAAATATTTTCATATAAACTTACAGTTCGTATGGTCCAACTCCCCCATGGTCCATGCTTTCATTTAACTGACCCTGAAAAATACGTTAAAGTTTTAAAGATAAATAATCTCACAAAATAAAAATGTTAAAATGTTTTGCTCCGTTAATGAAGGAGAACAAATGAAATGAACCTCACTAAAAATTCTCTATACTTTATGGCAAATATAGTGATAAACAAACTAAAGTATACAAAAAAAACTAAGGGGACTTCACTTGTAATTTTGAATGACAACCAAGCTACAGATGCTACTCATCAATTATCTATGAATAAAACCATTTAATTTTTCCTTCAAAAATTACATTTATTTTGTATATAATGAAACTGAAGGTACTACAATTCTGAGTATGAGTTACTAAATTCATTGTTTTATACAAAGTACTGTTCTGATACAAAAGACTAAGATAATGCTATAAACCTTATGTAACTATAACCTAACTAAGCCTAAGGTAACCACAACTAGTCCAAGACATTTTAGTGTATAATATGGCTGATCAAAGCAAAATAATTAAGCTACACTCTCAAATCATTAGGAGTCATGTTGGCCAAACATTTATTCTGACCAAAGTATAAGCAAATGCAAAATTTAATTAATGTTCTGTACACTAGCAATGAATAATTCAAAAATAAAAATTAAGATTAACTTCAGCCTGGCCTGTGGTGGTGCAGTGGATAAAGCATCGATCTGGAATGCTTAGGTCATAGGTTCAAACCTGTGGGCTTGCCTGGTCAAGGCAAATACACAAGCAAGCAATAAACGACTAGAATGAAGCAACTATGAGCTGATGCTTCTCGCTCATCCTCCTCTGTAAAATCAATCAATAAAATATATTTTAAAAATTAAGATAACTCCATTCACAATAGCATCAATAAGAATAAAATACTTAGAGCTTGACCAGTAGTGGCTCAGTGGATAGAACATTGACCTAGGACACTGAGGTTCCAGGTTCAAAGCCCCAAGGTCCCCAGTTTGAGAGCATAGGCTCATCTAGCTTGAGCGTGGGATCATTGGCATGATCCCATGGTCACTGGCTGGAAGCCCAAGGTTGCTGGGTTGAGCAAGGAGTCGATGGCTCAGCTGAAGCCCCTGGTCAAGGCATGTATGAGAAGCAATCAGTGAACAACTAAAGTGCTGCAGCTATGAGTTGATGCTTCTCATCTCTCTCCCTTACTGTCTGTCTGTCTCTCTCTTCTCACTAAAAAAAAAAAAGAATTAAATACTTAGAAACAAAATTTAACAAAAGAAGGATAAGACTGACCTATTGTGGCACAGTGGATGGAGTGTTGACCTGGAACACTGAGGTTGCTGATTTGGGACCCTGGGCTTGCCCAGTCAAGGCACATACAAGAAACAACTACTACAAATTGATAGTTCTCGCTCCCCTACCTCACTCATCCCACCTCCATCCTTTCTCTCTCTCTTTTCTCTGAAATCAATAAATAAAATCTTTTTAAAAAAGAAAAAAGAATGGTAAGACTTGTGCACTTGATAACTATAAAATTTTACTGAAGACATAAATAAAAAAGACATTCCATGTTCATGGATCAGATGGTTTAATATTGAGATGGCCATAGTATCCAAGTTGTTCTACAGATTCAACTCAATCCTATCAAAATCCCAGGTTCCATTCTTGCAGACAAGCTGATCTTAAAAATTCCTACAAAAAAATGTAAGGGGGAGGGGGAGGAGCATAAAGAAAACTAGATAGAAGGTGACGGAGGACAATCTGACTTTGGGTGATGGGTATGCAACATAATTGAATGACAAGATAACCTGGACATGTTTTCTTTGAATATATGTACCCTGATTTATTGATGTCATCCCATTAAAATTAATAAAAATTAAAAAAAATAAAAATAAAAAAATGCAAGGGACCGAAAAAAGCCAAAACAATCTTGAAAAAGGAGAACAAAGTTGGAGGACTAAAACTTCCTGATTTCAAAAAACTGTACTACAAAGCGGCAACAATCAAGACAGTGTGGTACTGGCATAAAATAGACATATAAATCAATTAAATAGAACTGAGAGTCCAGAAATAAACCCTTACATTTTTGGTCAACTGATTTTTGACAAAGATGCCAAAAAAATTCAACAGGGAAAATAACAGTCTTTCAAAAAATGGTGCTGGTTCAACTGGATATCCTTAAGTAAAATATTACTTTTGACCCCTACTTCACATGATATACAAAAATTAACTCAAAATAGATCAGAGACCTAAATGTAAGAGCTAAAACTATAAAATTCCTAGAAGAAAGCTAGGAGGTGTAAATTTTCATGATCTTTGGGAAGACAATGATTTCTTAAGACTCATCACCAAAGGCATGAACAATTAAAGGAAAAAAAATCAATAAATTGAATTTATTCAAAATGTAAAACTCTACTTCCGAAGACACTAACACGAAAGTGAAAAGGGCCTGACCAGGAGGCGGTGCAGTGGACAGAGCATAAGCCTGTGATGCAGAAAACCCAGATTCAAAGCCCCAAAGTCACCAGCTTTAAGAGCAGGCTCACCAGCTTGAGTGCAGGGTCACTAGTTTGAGCATGGGATCATAGACATGACCCCATGGTTACTGGCTTGAGCTCAGAGGTTGCTGGCTTGAAGCCCAAGGTCACTGGCTTGAGCATGGGCTCATCTGGTTTAAGCAAGGCTCACCAGCTTGAACCCAAGGTCGCTGGCATGAGCACGGGGTCACTCGGTCTGCTGCCCCCTGGTCAAAGCACATAGGAAAAAGCAATCAATGAACAACTAAGGTGCCACAACGAAGAGTTGAAGCTTCTCATCTCTCTGCCTTCCTGTCTGTCTGTCCCTATCTGTCCCTCTCTCTGCCTCTGTAACAAAAACAAAACAAAAATACTGATTATGGCCCTGGCTGATTGGCTCAGTGATAGAGTGTCGGCCTGGTGTGTGCATATCCCGGGTTCAATTCCCAGTGAGGGCATACAGGATCATCTGCTTCTCCACCCCCCCCCCCCCCTTTGTCTCTCTTCCTCTCCAGCAGGAATGTCTCAGTTGGAGCAAGTTGGCCTCGGGTACTGAGGATGGCTCCATGGTCTCGCCTCATGCACTGAAGTAAAGCAGCTCAGGCGCCAAGCAACAGAGCAACTGGCCCAGATGGGCAGAGCACCGCCCCATAGGGGACTTGCCCGATGGATCCTGGTTGGGGTGCACATGGGACTCTGCCCCTCTTCCTCCCACTTCTCACTTAAAGAAAATTAAAAATAAACAAAACTGATTATTCTATAATTTTTTCTTTAATGTTTGTTTTATTTAATTCTAAATTAAAGAGCACAGAGTAGTTAACACTGAACCATGACTCTGAAGCCACCTAGAAATATATGCCCTATGGCTATGTTTTGTTTTGTTTTGTTTCCCTATGGCTATGTTTTATTTCTGGAGCTGGAAAGGCCTGTATTACCACTTGCATCTGTGTTTATAACTTCCTACCTTTACCTTCTGGAGCAGAAGCATTTGAGGCACAATTCTTTTCTGCTATTCAAAGTTTCTTTTAGAAAAGTCTCACACCAGAAGCATAAAACTAACACTATAGAATATGTACTGACAACTCTCACAGAAATGTCTTTATTCAGATTTATTTTTTCTGCTGCCTTAAGCTTTATGACTCAACCAATGCTTTCTTTTTTTGCCACTATAACTGACAAAGTAGAATCATACTCATGTCAGTATTATACAAGATACACTGTTTTAAACTAGCCCGGCAGAATGACTATTTGCAGAATTTTAAATTAAAATTGCATATAAATTCAACTTAATGTGCATTAAGTCCCAATGAAAGAGAGCAGTTTATAAAAATTTAAATAGATTATTATAGAATCAGTAAAATTTAAAAAAAAATTTTTTTTATTTTGACAAGAGACAGAGAGAGAGAGTCAGCTAGGAACAGACAGACAGGAAGGAAGAGAGATGAGAAGCATCTATTCTTTGGCACCTTAGATGTTCAATGATTGCTTTCTCATATGTGCCTTGACCAGGGATTACAGCAGAGCGAGTGACCCCTTGCTCAAGCCAGTGACCTTGGACTTCAAGCCAGTGATCTTTGGGCTCAAGCCAGTGACCATGGGGTCATGTCTATGATCCCATGCTCAAGCCAGAGACCCCGCACTCAAGCTGGATGAGCCTGTGCTCAAGCCAGCAACCTCAGAGTTTTGAACCTGGGTCCTCCACGTCCCAGTCCGATGTTCTATCCACTGAGCCACTGCCTGCTCAGGCAGAATCAGTAAATATTCTTAATCCAGATATTCATTAAATCATTTTTCCACTTGCTTGTCTATTCACAGACATTTCCTTATAAAATAAGATTCAGTAATTCAGATAAACTGGGAAAAAGGGGTAAACATTTTCTAAAATCTTGGGCTATTTAAAGAAGCTTTATTGTAAATCCTAGAAAAAAACATAGGCAGTAAAATCTCACACATTTCTTGTAGCAATACTTTTTCTGATATATTGCCTCAGGCAAGGGATACAAAAGAAAAAATAAACAAATGGGACTACATCAAACTAAAAAATTTGCCCTGGCTGGATAGCTCAGTTGGTTGGAGCATCCTCTCGAAGCGCAGAGGTTGCCGGTTCAATCCCCAGTCAGGGCTCATACAGGAACAGATTGATGTTCCCTCTCTCTCTCTCCCCCTTCCTTTCTCTAAAATCAATAAAATAAACATTAAAAAAAAAACCCTAAAAACTTTTGCACAACAAAGGAAACCATCAACCAAATGGAAAGACAACCTACTGAATGGGAGAAAATATTCACCAATGATACATTTGATGAGGGTTTAATTTCCAAAATTTATAAATTGTACTTGTACAACTTATAAAAGAACTTGTACAACTCAACACCAGAAAAATAAACAATCCAATTTAAAAAATGGGCAAAGGACACTTCTCCAAAGAGAGCATACAGATGGCCACTCAATGTCACTAATCATCAAAGAAATGCAAATTAAAACCACAATGAGATATCACCTCAACCATCATAATGGCTATCATCAATAAATCAACAAACAAGTGTTGGTGAGAGTGTGGAGAAAAGGGAATTCTTGCACACCAATTGTGGGAATGCAGATTGGCACAGCCACTGTGGAAAAGTTTTTTGTGGAGTTTCCTCAAAAAACTTAAAAATAGAATTGCCTTATGACCCAGCAATTTCACTTTTGGGAATGTATGTGAAGAAACTCAAAACCCTAATTTGAAAAAATATATGCATCTCTATGTTTATTGTAGCATTATTTACAATAGGCAAGATTTGGAAGCAGCTCAAGTGTCCACAAGTAGATGAGTGAATAAAAAAGCACAGTTATGCCTGACCAGGCGGTGGCGCAGTGGATAGAGCGTCGGACTGGGATGCGGAAGTACCCAGGTTCGAGACTCCCAGGTCGCGCGCGGGCTCATCTGGCTTGAGCAAAGAGCTCGCCAGCTTGGACCCAAGGTCGCTGGCTCCAGCAAGGGGTTACTCGGTCTGCTGAAGGCCCACGGTCAAGGCACATGTGAGAAAGCAATCAATGAACAACTAAGAAGTCGCAATGTGCAACGAGAAACTGATGATTGATGCTTCTCATCTCTCTCTGTTCCTGTCTGTCTGTCCCTGTCTATCTCTGCCTCTGAAAAAAAAAAAAAAAAAAAAAAAAAAGCAGTTATATTTACACAATGAACTACTACTTGACTGTAAAAAAGATGGAAATCTTCCTTTTGCCACAGCATGGATGGACCTGTAGAATATTATGCTAAGTGAGGTAAGCCAGTCAGAAAAAGACAAGTACCATGTGATTGCACTTCCATGCGGAATCTAATGAACATACTAACAAAACAGAAAGACTCATACAAAAGAAGAGACTGACAGCTGTCAGAGGGGAGAGAGGTTGGGAGGCTGGGTGAAAAAAGTGAAGGGATCAAGTAAAAACAAAAACAAACAAAAAACAAAAACAAAAACTTCATGGCCACAGACAACAGTATGGTGACTGCCAGATGAAAACGGGGTAGAGGGAGGTGGAAGAACTCCAAGGGGGTATAAATAGTGGCAGAAAGAGACTTGATCTGTGGTGGTGAGTGCACGATGCAATATGCAGATGTGTTATAACAGTTGTACACTTGAAATACATATGATTTATTAACCAATGTGACCCCAATAAATTCAATAAAAAATAATTAAATTAGGTTAAAATGCTTTATGGTTAGTATCTACTACAATGAAAGATAAGCATTGATGCCCTGGTCAGTTGGCTAGGTGGCAGAGCACTGGCCTAGCATGTGCATGTCCCAGATTCAATTTCCGGTCAGAGCACACAGGAGAAATGACCATTTGCTTCTCTACTGCTCCCCCTCGCCCTCTCTTTCTCTCTTTCTTCCCTTCCTGCAGCCATGGCTCAGTTGGTTCAAGCGTACTGGTCCCAGGCGCTGAGGATTGGTCTAAGGAGCCTCTGCCCCAGGTGCTAAAAAAGCTCAGTTGTAAGCATGGCCTCAGATGGTCAGAGCATCAGCCCAGACAGTGGTTGCTGGGTAAATCCCTGTCCAGGAGTATGCAGGAGTATGTCTTTCTATCTCCCCTCCTCTTACTTGGAAAAGAAGGGGAAAAAATAGATAAGCATTGCTAATGAGCTTTTTTCTATAATTTATCATAATCATAAATATCTGAATGCATACTATAAAGCACTTTGTTTTTCAAAGCACTAAACAATTTTAAACTTTTGCCTGGGCCCTGGCCATTTGGCTGAGTGGTAGAGCGTCTGCCCAGCCTATGGACATCCCAGGTTCCATTCCCAGTCAAGGCACATAGGAGAAGCGACCATCTGCTTCTTCACCCCTCCCCCTCTCCCTTCTCTCTCTTTATCTCTCTCTTCCCCTTCCATAGCCAGGGCTCGGTTGGAGAAGCTGGCCCTGGGTGCTGAGTATGACTCCATAGCCTTGCTTCATGCACAGTTGTGGAGCAACAGCCCCAGATGGGCAGAGTACCCCCCCGGGGGGCTTGCTGGGTGAATCCCAGTCAAGGTACATGTGGGAGTCTAACTCTCAGCCTCCTGCTTCTCATTTAAGAAAAATTAAAACAAAAAACAAAACAAAACAAAAAACCTTTGCCTGACTAGGTGGTGGCACAATGGATAGAGCATCAGTCTGGGACACTGAGTTCCTAGGTTTGAAACTTCAAGGTCGCTGGCTTGAGCCCAAAGCTCACTGGCTTGAAGCCCAAGGTCACTGGCTTGAGCCCAAAATCACTGGCTTGAGCAAGGGGTCACTGGTTCAGCTGGAGCCCCACCCTGGTCAGGCATATATGAAAAAGCAATCAATGAACAACTAAGGTGCCGCAACTATGACTTGATGCTTCTCATCTCTATCCCTTCCTGTATGTGTGTCTTTGTCTGTCCCTCCCCACCCCTAAAAAAATTTTTCCCCCCACAGGGATAGAGAGAGAGTCAGAGAGAGGGACAGACAGGGATAGACAGACAGGAATGGAGAGAGATGAGAAGCATCAATTATCACTTTTTCGTTGCAACACCTTAGTTGTCACTGACCGCCCCCTCATATGTGCCTTGACCGCGGGCCTTCAGCAGACTGAGTAACCCCTTGCTCGAGCCAGCGACCTTGGGTCCAAGCTGGTGAGCCTTGCTCAAGCCAGATGAGCCCACGCTCAAGCTGGCAACCTCGGGGTCTTGAACCTGGGTCCTCCACATCCTAGTCTGACACTCCATCCACTGCGCCACCGCCTGGTCAGGCTAAAAAAAATTTTTTTAACTGTTTTGTTCATCTGATATTCCAATCTGAAACTCATGCAGTAAGCTCTGCGACTAAAGTTTTGAATTAGTCAAGTAAAAATTGAGGATTTTAAACTATTGCATCACAATTTTCTAAGACTCTTAACTTTGTGTCTCCAAAAAAGGCAGAGGTTTCTAACATTTTCATAATGTAACGAAAATCTCTAAAGGAAAACTTTCCCTTAGTTTCAACTCACTGTCCCTAAATTATACCATCACCAGCAAAAAAATCCCAAAATAAAATACCCCCCTCACAGGCAAACAAACAAACAAACAAACAAACAAAAAACTCTCTTAGCCTGACCAGGCAGTGGCACAGTGGATAGAGCATCAAATTGGAACATAAGAGGACCCAGGTTCTAAACCCCAAGATCACCGGCTTAAGCACCGGCTCACCAGTTTGAGTGGAGAGTTGCTGGCTTGAGAGTGGGATCATAGACATGAACCCATGGTTACTGGCTTGTAGCCCAAGGTTGCTGGCTTGAGCAAAGGGTCACTCGCTCTGCTGTAGCCTCCAGTCAAGGCACATATGAGAAAGCAATCAATGAACAATTAAAGTGCCACAGCAAATAACTGATGCTTCTCAACTCTCTCCCTTCTTGTCTGTCTGTCCCTCTGTCTGTATGTCTCTCTGTCTCTGTAACAAAAAACGACCCTCTTATCCATTGGTTTTATAATAGTCCTCTGAGGTATTCAATCGAGTTATTTTTATTTCAATTTTACCTATCAATGTATTAAATTACTTTCCTCCTCTTTTATTCACTAAAGAATACATATATTTACTAATACAATTCATATTCACTCAGTGTAACATACTTAAAAATATCTTTAAATAGTACCAATGATTTAATTTAAAAAAAAGATACTACAGCCCTAAAAATGCAGCCTCTAATATAATAAATAGCATTTATTATTAACTCTCTAGGCATAGAGAGGGTAAACTTGAATGATTGGTTCCTGACAAGCTTTATCTCTATGAATTCGCTAACTGCTTAATATGTTAAGATATTTTAAGAGTACTTTATATACTTATCTCACGCAATAATCATTTACAGAGAAAAAAAAGTATTATAGGGATTAAATAATTGATTCTAGGTCACACAGGCAGCGAGCATGGTTGGAAGGATTTGAATTCACTTCTAACACACCACAAAGAGCTACATTATGAACAAGACTAGTAAACGCAATGAAAGAGTTGTGCAGTGAAGCTTGCTGAAATGAGTCAGAAGACACTACCACTAGTTATCTATGTGGTCTTAGGCAATCATCTCCCTGACCTATCCCTCAGTTTCCTTACTATAAAATGAAGAAGTGAGGCTACTTTGATACGCACTAATTGTTTTAGAAGTTTGTGCACTAAACAAATAAATAATAAATTAAAAGTTTATGTACTAAAGGTTATAAGTTCACAAATAGCCAGAATATTAATTATATTAGTATCAATTCACAATAGTCTGATTTTCTAAAAATCCAAACCTCTCTCATTTTTCAGAAAATTTAAGTTTTATTTTAGAGGAACCTGAATGTCACTGAATTCCTTTGGGTGGCCAACCCAATCCCACACCAACTCTTTTTGCTATTCTACCTGAGGCACCTCTTAGAATAACACACACAAAAGAAACATCTTTAACTCCAAAAGGATCATCTTTAACTCCAAATATAAGTAAGATATATTTTGCTAAAAGCTCTTTCTCAAAATCCTCTTTAATTACCTGTGCTCTTTTCCCAAAGTTCCTCTCCCCAGGGTAATGGCCATATTTCTTTCAATTTTTTGGCCTCTCCTTCCACACTCTCCCAAAATCCTATTTGCTTGTACCCAACAAAACAAATATCCAGGAGTAGGCCAAAACCCAGTGAGGTTCCAATTCATAATAGTATCTTACTACAGTATTTACTGCCAATGCCTTTTACTTCTCCTGATAAACCAATGGGTCTGGAAATTCTATCAGTTCAACTGATGAAGATTTTGTAAAGCATGCTTCCTATCAAGTTTTCTCCCCTGCCCTGCTACAAAGCCACTGCCATATGGAGCCAATATAATTGACAATACTATGCTATACATAATGAAAGTCATCTCGTTTTGTTTCAAGTTGTATTTAGTGTATCGTGTGTTCTATTAAGAAGCTAACTGGAATTACATATGCAAACATATTAAAAAGTACACATCTCGTCCTGACTAGGTAGCTCAATTGGTTAGAGCATTGCCCCATATGTCAAGGTTGTGAGATTCTATCCCCAGTCAGGGAACATATAAGAATCAACCAATGTCCTGACCTGTGGTGGCACAGTGGATAAAGCATCGACCTGGAAATGCTGAGGTTGCCGGTTCAAAACCCTGGGCTTGCCCGGTCAAGGCACATATGGGAGTTGATGCTTCCAGCTCCTCCCCCCTTCTCTCTCCTCTCTCTCTCTCTCCTCTCTAAAATGAATAAATAAAATAAAATTTTAAAAATTAAAAAAAAAAGAATCAACCAATGAATGCATAAATAAGTGAAACAACAAATCAATGTTTTTCTCTCTCCCATTCTCTCTCTCTAAAATCAATCAATAAAAAATAATAATAACAGCCCTGGTCGGGTAAATCAGTTGCTTAGTGGGTTCAATCCCCAGTCAGGGCTCATACAAGAATCAACCAATAAATGCATAAATAAGTGGAACAACAAATTGATGTTTCTCTCTCTCTCTCTCTAAAAATCAATAAAAAATTTTTAAAAATAATAAAAGTGTAAAAATTAAAAGTACACACCTCGGCCCTGGCCGGTTGGCTCAGCAGTAGAGCGTCGGCCTGGCGTGCGGGGTACCCGGGTTCGATTCCCAGCCAGGGCACACAGGAGAAGCGCCCATTTGCTTCTCCACCCCACCCCCCCACCTTCCTCTCTGTCTCTCTCTTCCCCTCCCGCAACCAAGGCTCCATTGGAGCAAAGATGGCCCGGGCGCTGGGGATGGCTCCTTGGCCTCTGCCCCAGGCGCTAGAGTGGCTCTGGTCGCGGCAGAGCGACGCCCCGGAGGGGCAGAACATCGCCCCCTGTTGGGCAGAGCGTCGCCCCTGGTGGGCGTGCCGGGTGGATCCCGGTCAGGCGCATGCAGGAGTCTGTCTGACTGTCTCTCCCCGTTTCCAGCTTCAGAACAATATAAAAAAAAAAAAAAAGAAAAGAAAAGAAAAAAAAGTACACACCTCAATATCCACCTTCCAAACTGTGTAACTTTGATTTAGGCTCATTTGATTATGAAAAGAACAATATTATTTTAGCCCACTTAGTTTCTTAAAGTTTTCAAAGTTCTTTAGACATAGCATCTCAATCTTGTCAACAAGGAGGGCACAACTTGCCAGAGGAGAAGATTGGGGTGAAGGAAAGAACGGGAAACCCCTTAGGTACTTAGAGCAAACATCTAACATCAGTCATTAATACATGTACTCGACTAGACGATGGAGTTCAGAGGATTTTCCCAGAATCAGTGATTTACTCTGACAACACCATTTTTGAACGTAAGGCATAATTTGTGATTTTTCAATAAATTTATCTTGAAAAGAGAATGATATTCCACAAAGAATAACAAACTATTAAGACAGCAAAGGTAAAACCAAGAGTTGCATTAAGAAAAACCATTCTAAATTTAACAACCTAGATTACAGCAAGGAAAGCCCTCACACCACCATTCACAAGTCTCAGTTCAAACAATTTATTTTTTGGCAAGCCAAATCACAGCTGTAAACGCTGGGTTTTTTCCCAACCCCAAATTACATAAAGTATTTTGAAAAAAATGTAGACATCTCCAACTGAGGGGGTGGGGGGAGTAAGTTACAAATGCTGTGTGTCGTCATAAATGCTTTAAAAAAATTAAGTCACTCGGAATGAGATTTAAAAAAAAAAAAAAAAGCAAACAAACAAACCCTGGAAGATGCAGCAGAGCCCCCTTGCTCCCGAAATAAAACTCCTGGTGGTTGTAACAGCAGCGGCAGCGCTACTCCCGACAGAAGTTTTCAGCTGTCACTTCTAACAGCTGAGCGCTTCCTAGGAGAGAAGCGACAGGCCGAGAAGAGAGGTGGTTGTGGAAGGTCTGAAGATTTAATACTTGAAATCTTACACTCGAACGGAAACCCTTCCGCACTTCACCTGCACTTACAGGACACTCAGCAAGCGCAATCCCCCTCCCCCCAACACACGCCACCACTCGCGCCCAGCCACACTCAAGTCCAACAGCTGGAGCAATCGACCACGCGCCCTGTCTCGTTCCCTCCAGAGACTGCTCCGGGTCGCACTGGTCTGTGGCTAGGGACGCGACCTGCACCTGCGAACCCCGCAGAGGCCTCACACCTGGGGCCAGGTCCGCCCCACCCGCTCCCCTGTCTCGCGCCGCGTGGCGCTTCAGCTTCTTTTGGAGACTATTCGCGCCCCCTGAGTCTCTGCGCTCTCGGACGCGCGGTGCTTCCAGGGCCCGCGCCACCGCCCCAGCCCTGTCACCTCCGGCCCCCCGGGACCCCGGGCCTCACCCCCTCCTCCAGCTCATCCTCAGAGCCCGCGTCCTCTGGCTGGTCCAGGTCTATGTCAAACACTCCTGCCATGTCCTCAGCTTCCCTGTCTCGGAAGTCCGGCGTTGGGTAAAAGCCGTCCCGCCTCCGTCGTCGCCTCATGGGCCCGGACCCGCCGCAGCCACCGCCGCCGCTGCCGCCATCACCGGCTGCTTGGGCTCAGTGCGTCTGCGCCTAGGCCTTAGACTGGCTTCTCAAGTTCAGCGCTAGAGCATGCGTACAGGGTTCCTGAAGCCGAACTGTGGGCAATGAACATGCGTAAAACTACCGCCAGGAGTCGGGTACTGACAAAAACATGCGCAGAACCCCAGCCGAAGTTGTTCGTGGAAGCTAAATTTTGCGCATTGTCAGCTAAAGCGTTTGATAGTGAACATGCGTACCGCATCTGAAGTTGATAAATTGAAATTGAACATGCGTAAGTAACCTTTCTGAACAGGAATTTAAAAAAAAAAAAACATTCACACAACTCTTCGTTTGTGGAACATGCGCATTCGTTCTCCGTAGCTCTTTGGGTATTGAAAGTGAGCATGCGCATAATGTCCTCTGATGTTGCAAAGGAAAGAAACGGCTGGTGCTGGGGTTGTCAGTGAGTGGGGTTAACGGAGAACTCCTAGGGTTGGTGGGGAAAGGGAGTCTTGGCTTTGTTATTTACTAGCTCAGTGGCCTTGCGAAAGTCACATAACCTTTCAGAGCCTCAGTTTCCTTATCTATAAAATTAGAATAATGATACCTAGTTTGCAGGGTAGTTTGAAAATTGTAAGTACAGAGTACGGTATTTACACTGCTTTTTCCAGAGCTGAATAGGCCTGATGTGAGGTATTTACCCAAAAAAGTCTATTTTAATTGCTAAAAAGTAGTAAAGACTTGCTGTAATATTTCATCTGGTTCAATTTTTCCAAGATTGGCCTTCCTTGCTGTCCCACCTGAGCCAAACACAATCTTTCTACTAGGTATTACTGTAGTTATCACGCGAGGAAGGTGATTGGTGGAGAGAGAAAGTCATTATTTAGGAAGAGAGAAAATTAATGTTAACTAAATGTACAATTGCTGCTTTCTGTGTGCCCTATGGTGGTAAGTGTATATACTACTAATTCCTTCAATCATCATTCATTTTGTTTTGTTTTCTTCTAAATGCATGCACAGGAAAATAGCAAATACAAATCAGAGTTTGGAAACTTTTGAGCTGCTTATGAATGGGTTTGGGTACAGCAAATCCCAAACCCAAAATCATGTAGAGAAAAAGAACAGCTTCCTTCAATGATTGGTTTCTTAGACAACATAGCTAATTCATCAATAACACTATATACATATATGGCATTTTAAAATTGTATATTTTATTGATGTATATTAACACATGTGGAATTTTATTATTTATTGGTAATGTAGTGATTCTCAAAGCCTATATATTTTTTCTATTACAGGTTGCTCTTTTTTTTTAGGAAATAGGCCTAGTTTGTGCCTCAGCATGTCAATAGTAACAATTCAACTTGGTCAGTGTGGCAATCAGATTGGTTTTCAAGTATTTGATGCTTTATTTAGCGATGCACATGGTCCCCAGGGACTCTGCTGTAAAAGAGAGAATGAGGCATATCAAGCATCTTGCAAAGAAAGATTCTTCAGTGAGGAAAAAAATGGAGGTATGTGTGGTCCACAGCCTTCTCCTTTACTCTGACATAACCAGCTGCTTCAAGACCAGGCCATCCACATGGTGTTTGAACTTCATCCCTTTCCATCTTACTAGAGAATGACTTTACATTTGATCCTTTGTCTCTGTGTTAAAATCCTTTGCCTCTATAGTGGCATCTTTCCCCTCAGCACAAGAGCATGCTCAGATCTTCCCAATCTAAAAACAAACAAAACTTATCTCTTGACTATGGTTTTTTTTGTTTTGTTTTTTCTTGTGACAGAGACAGAGAGAGGGACAAATAGGGACAGACAGACAGGAAGGGAGAGAGATGAGAAGCATCAGTTCTTTGTTGTGGCTACTTAGTTGTTTTGATTGCTTTCTCATATGTGCCTTGATGGGGGGGGGGGCTACAGCCCAGCAAGTGACCCCTTGCTCAAGCCAGTGACCATGGGGTCATGTCTATGATCCCACGCTCAAGCCAGCAACCGTGCACTCAAGCTGGTGAGCCCACACTCAAGCTGGTGACCCCAGGGTTTCAAACCTGGCTCCTCTGTGTCCCAGTCAGATGCTCTATCCACTGCGCTACCGCCTGGTCAGGCTCCAATGACTGTTTTCTTAACTTACTTTACTTCTCTACTAGAGTTGATACATTAACTATAAAACTCCCTCCTTGAAACTTCTTACTATCTGAACCTTTCTCCTGTGGTTGCATCTCAGGTTCTCCTCTGTCCTCACTTGTGTAGTCCTCTCTGGGAAATTTCAGTTACTCTCATAATTCACTATATCTTTTCCACAAATGACTCAGATCTCTAGCTAGCCTTGCTTCCAGACAACAGACAGATTAGTGGACATCTCCACCTGCATCACCAGTGTACCTCAAACTCTGCATCTCCATACCCAGGAGCATTCATTATCTTCCCTTTAAAACTGGGGCTCTGACTGCTGACATATGATCAAACATTAAGATCTGCTTGATTTACTTCCTACATATCTCTTGAAACTCTTCTTTCCTTTCCATCTTCAGTGTCATTGCCTTAGTTCTGGCTCTTGTCCTCTCTCACCTAGGCTGTTTCAAGATACACTTTCTGAGTTTTCCTGCCTAGACTCTTGTATCTGTCACATCTGTATTAAAAAAGACATCTGGCCCTGGCCAGTTGGCTCAGTGGTAGAGCGTCGGCCTGGCGTGCAGGAGTCCCGGGTTCAATTCCTGGTGAGGGCACACAGGAGAAGCACCCATCTGCTTCTCCACCCCGCCCCCTCTCCTTCCTCTCTGTCTCTCTCTTCCCCTCCCACAGCCGAGGTTCCATTGGAGCAAAGTTGGCCCAGGCGCTGAGGATGGCTCTGTGGCCTCTGCCTCAGGCGCTAGAATGGCTCTGGTTGCAACAGAGCAACGCCCCAGATGGGCAGAGCATCGCCCCCTGGTGGACGTACCAGGTGGATCCCAGTCGGGCACATGCGGGAGTCTGTCTGACTGCCTCCCCGTTTCCAGCATCCGAAAGGTGCAAAAAAAAAAAGACATCTGACTGTTTCTCGCCTGCTTGAACATTTTCAGTGGTTTCACACTGCCTAAAAAAAAAAAAAAAAAACTTCAAGCTTTTTAGAATGAATACAAGGACTTCCAAGATCTGACCTCTACCTGCTTTCCATCTCCATCCATCACTTCTACTCCTTGCTTAACCATCTTCTGCTTCTGCAATCCTGAACTGCTTGTTGTGCTCACAGTACTTTGTACCTCTGAATATACTACTCTGTTTGTATGGATTTGTCATGGGTCATCACATGATACAATGATTGTTTCATCTCCCCACCTAGTCTTCTAGGGCTGGGTTGCTGTTGTCTTCATCTCCGTGTTCCCAGCAAAGTACCTGGCACGTTGTAAGCCAGATTTGTAGAACTGACCCAGTGATCATTTTAGCTCACAGTGATTCATCCTGCTTAACAGAATGCTAGGCATCACGAACCATCTGCATACACCTGCTACTGCCCACCTTGATTTCTTTCTTTTTATGTTCATCGTATTGATTTTAGAGAGAGAGAGGAAGGGGAAGCGGGGAAGAGAGACAGGAACACCAATATACTCCTCTATGTACCTTGACCAGTAATCGAACTAGCAACCTCTGAGTTCTGGAGCGATGCTTTAATCAGCTGAGTTGTCTTGCCAGGGCCACCTCGATTTCTAAGCAGTATGACAAATCTGTGTATCCTCAAATTTTGGATTTGTAGGGGGCAGGACTTAGAAGTTTATACACTATGTTAATCCAAATAAGACATATGAAATATTATTCTTTTGATTTTTACCCCCTCTCTAGTTTCAGTTGCCCGGGCAGTACTTGTTGACATGGAACCTAAAGTTATTAATCAAACACTATCAAAGGCTGCTCAGTCTGGCCGATGGAATTATAGCCAGCCATCATGCTTCTGTCAAAAACAAGGTTCTGGAAACAACTGGGCATATGGGTAAGAATAATTCATCATAATTTTTCACTTTAGATACAGCTACATAGTCAATTAACAGTTAAAATTTAATGGCTGACATACCAAGCACATTATCTTGAAATTGCTGTGACTTCACCCAACAGAAGCTCTCGTTCTATTTCAGGTATGTCTGTGCTTCAGATCCAGGTAATGATGAAAACACAGATCTCTTACAGTTACAGCAGTGTTTTCTACTTCTTCACTTTCATTCTGCAACTAACTTACTATCGACCTAATAATATCTTTATCTGGCAGGGATTCCAGCTAATAGGGAATACAATGAGGCATTGTGGGGAACAGGCTGCAAGCTGACAGAGTCCTTGCAGTTTAGATTTTGGGGGGACAGAGGTGTGGGGGACTGGCAGTAAGCTGACAGGGTCCTTGCTGCCCATCCCCCCACCTCACTTGCTTGATTAGGTTGCTAGAGGCTATGGGAGGCTGTAAACTGACAAAGATGCCTGCAGTTTAAGGGTTAAGCTGCTAAGAACTAAGCTCTTCCCCATAGCCTCTGATTTTTTGATTAAGCTGGTAAGGGCAATTTACATGCCTTTCCCCACACCTCCATGTTAGCTGTGAGGCTGCTGGTTTTAATTGCCCGGGCACTACTCGTCCCATCCCCCATGTCCCTGGAAGAGACTGGAGGCAGTTTTCTTTTTACCTTTTGTTTTGTGAATTTAAGCTGTTATTAATGGTGGGGGGTTTTCTGCACTTGGGAAAATTCTTGCTTTGCCTCAGAAATGTGACTTTGTATCAGAGATCTCTTTGTTTTGCAAGTGGCTTTGCTCTCTACACTATAAATATAAAGTGGGGGTGCAGGCTCGCTCTTGCAAGCCAACAGCTTGGCAATGAAACCTTCCGATCCCATCCTTTTTCTCTCTGTGTTTATTTTCTTTTTTTTGTTTGGGTTTTTTTTTTGTTTTTTTTCTGAAGCTGGAAACGGGGAGAGACAGACAGACTCCCGCATGCGCCCGACCAGGATCCACCCGGCATCTGTGTTTATTTTCTAATCCTCCATCGTTCCCACTCAAGACCTGCACAATTACGAGTTGCACTGGGTCATGACAAGGCAGTAGTAGTATTTCCTAGGATTCTTTGGAAGATTCCAGTGCCTAGGACTCTATTCAGAAATTCTGACTGAGTTGGTATGGGATGAAGCCCAGATGTTGGGATTTTTCAAAACTTTCCTAGGTGACTGTAGTGAGCACTGCTTTAAGAGCATTGTTAGGAGTATTGAATATTGTATTATACCATAAACTTACAGAACAACCTAATCATTGGAGTCACTAGCTAAAGAATGGCCTATAACAGAATTTTCTATATCTGTTATTCACTCTTCCAGTGGTCCTACCCTACCTGTTAAATATGTTTAACTTACGTGTTTTAAATTTTGTGCCTTTCATGAATTAGTTCACTTTTATAGGTTTAAGAAGCCTTCTCTATAATGTATCTTTCTCTCTGCATTGCTTATCTCTGATTAAATTGTGAGGTGTTTGTGTTTGTTCCTTTTGCATTGCATAGTTACTCTGTTCATGGACCCAGGCATGAAGAATCTATAATGAATCTAATCCAAAAGGAAGTAGAGAAATGTGACTTTTTGAGTGGTTTTTTCATCATAATGAGTATGGCTGGAGGCACAGGATCTGGGCTAGGAGCCTTCATTACTCAAAATCTACAAGATCAGTATTCCAACTCTTTGAAAATGAATCACATTATATGGCCTTATGGAACTGGTGAGGTATGAACACGTTAATTGAAATTTTATTTTATTTTTTTTACAGGGACAGAGAGAGAGTCAGAGAAAGGGATAGATAGGAACAGACAGACAGGAACGGAGAGATGAGAAGCATCAATCATCAGTTTTTTGTTGTGACACCTTAGTTGTTCATTGATTGCTTTCTCATATGTGCCTTGACCACAGACCTTCAGCAGACTGAGTGACCCCTTGCTCGAGCCAATGACCTTGGGTCCAAGCTGGTGAGCTTTTTACTCAAGCCAGATGAGCCCACGCTCAAGCTGGCGACCTCGGGGTCTCGAACCTGGGTCCTCCACATCCCAGTCCGACGCTCTATCCACTGCGCCACCACCTGGTCAAGCGAAATTTTTTTTTTTTGCATTTTTCTGAAGTTGGAAACGGGGAGGCAGTCAGACAGACTCCTGCATGAGCCGGAACGGGATCCACCCGGCATGCCCACCAGGGGGCGATGCTCTGCCCATTCGGGGCATCGCTCTGCCGCAATCAGAGCCATTCTAGCGCCTGAGGCAGAGGCCACAGAGCCAACCTCAGCGCCTGGGCAAACTTTTGCTCCAGTGGAGCCTTGGCTGCGGGAGGGGAAGAGAGAGACAAAGAGGAAGGAGAGGGGGCAGGGTGGAGAAGCAGATGGGCGCTTCTCCTGTGTGCCCTGGCCAGGAATCAAACCCGGGACTCCTGCACGCCAGGCCGACGCTCTGCCACTGAGCTAACCGGCCAGGGCCTCAAGCGAAATTTTTATATTTTATATTCTTTGCAGTTGAAATACATGTAGGTAAAAGATTGATCTGACCCTTTCTTTGGAAATATTGTTACTGCATCATGAATGATTATACAATATGGCACTTACATGAACAATTAATTAAACTTAGCTCAAAGTTTTCAAAACAAATGATGTGTTCTTGTTTTTAAAAATTTCAAAGAACACAATTGTGCATTTTTTTGCAGGAACCCATTCCTGGGTTAGTCCCTCCTGCTACAGTATACTTTATAAAGCAGGGAACTTGAGAAATTATATATAAAATGAGGTGAGATAAGTCACTATAGGAAATGATATAGGAAGAAAGTGTTATAATAATGCTCACCATTTATTGAACCCTTACTGTATACAAGGCACTGTTCTAGGTGCTTTACATGCATTCTGTCATCAACTTTTAAAACTCTAGGAGACTGGTAGAATAATAATAATTATTAAAGTCAGTGAGAGGAGGGGAAGCAGAAAGACAGACTCTCACATGTACCCTGACTGGGATCCACCTGGCAAGCCCACTACAGGGCAATGCTCTGACCATCAGGGGCCTTGCTCCGTTGCTCAGTAACCAGGCTCTTCCTAGTGCCTGAAGCAGAGGCTATGGAACCATTCTCAGTGCCCAAGGCCAACTTGCTCCAAGTTGAGCCATGGCTGCAGGAGGGGAAGGGGGTGAGAGAGAGAGAGAGAGAGAGAGAGAAGCAAGAGGGGGAGGGGTAGAGAAGCAGATGGGTACATCTCCTGTGTGCCTTCTTGACCGGGAATTGAGCCTGGGACATCCACACACTGGGCTGACGCTCTACTACTGACCCAACTGGCCAGAGGCAGCTGGTATAATTATTATCCCCATTTTACAAATGAGGAAACTGAGGCATAGAAAGATTAAATAACTGGTCCAAGATCATGTAGGCAGAGAGTGACAGAGCCAGGATTTGATCCAAGAGGGTGTCCTTAGAATCCACCCTCTTTTTTTTTTTTTTTTTTCTTTTTCTTTCTGAAGCTGGAAATGGGGAGAGACAGTCAGACTCCCGCATGCGCCCGACTGGGATCCACCCGGCACGCCCACCAGGGGCGACGCTCTGCCCACCAGGGGGCGATGCTCTGCCCCTCCGGGGCGTCGCTCTGCCACGAACAGAGCCACTCTAGCGCCTGGGGCAGAGTCCAAGGAGCCATCCCCAGCGCCTGGGCCATCTTTGCTCCAATGGAGCCTCGCTGCGGGAGGGGAAGAGAGAGACAGAGAGGAAGGAGGGGAGGGGGTGGAGAAGCAAATGGGCGCTTCTCCTATGTGCCCTGGCCGGGAATCGAACCCGGGTCCCCTGCATGCCAGGCCGACGCTCTACCGCTGAGCCAACCGGCCAGGGCCTGAATCCACCCTCTTAACCACTATTCTTTCCTGCCTTTCTTATTTCTGATCTTTTTCTCTTTAGGTTATTGTTCAGAATTACAACTCCATTTTGACTCTTTCTCACTTGTACGGGTCGTCAGATGCCCTCCTTGTTCATGAGAATGATGCTGTTCATAAGATCTGTGCAAAATTGATGAATATCAAGCAAATCTCCTTTAGCGACATAAACCAAGTCCTTGCCCATCAGCTGGGAAGTGTGTTCCAGCCTACTTATTCTGAGGAAGGTTCATTTCACTACAGAAGAAATCCATTAGGTATTTGCCCTCTTGTATGTTATGGGTAGGAAAGTCTTAACGTTCTAAAAGCCTCAAAGTTACTCTTTTCATGGCTCCTCTTCTCTGCCTCAAGATATGCTTGTTCTCCCTCATCTCAAAAGCCTTCCTAAAAAGCTGCTTGGCACTCTGCACTGTCTTACTGAAATGTTTGGGGAAGTTACTAAAATCTCAAAAGAGTGGCAGATACTTACTGACTCTCTTCTTCAGGATCCTCTCTCTCTCTTTTCATACTTTGAGATATAATTCACATACCATACACTTCACCCATTTAAAGTGTACAAGTCCATTTTTTTTTTAGCATATAAAGAAACCCACCATTTTTTATTCAGTTTATTTGGCAAACAGTGCCTTATCAATTTAAATTATCTAGATTCAAATGACTCTGAAATCTATACCCCTCTCAGTCCTAATCTCTTTCCCAAATAGTTACCTCTCCCATTTTCTTTTTTTTTTTTTTTTTGTATTTTTCTGAAGCTGGAAACGGGGAGAGACAGTCAGACAGACTCCCGCATGCGCCCGCCCGGAATCCACCCGGCACGCCCACCAGGGGGCGACGCTCTACCCACCAGGGGGCGATGCTCTGCCCCTCTGGGGCATCGCTTTGTTGCGACCAGAGCCACTCTAGCGCCTGAGGCAGAGGCCAAGGAGCCATCCCCAGCGCCTGGGCCATCTTTGCTCCAGTGGAGCCTCAGCTGCGGGAGGGGAAGAGAGAGACAGAGAGGAAGGAGAGGGGGAGGGGTGGAGAAGCAGATGGGCACTTCTCCTGTGTGCCCTGGCCAGGAATCGAACCCGGGACTTCTGCACACCAGGCCAATGCTCTACCACTGAGCCAAACGGCCAGGGCCACCTCTCCCATTTTCTTGATTGCCTTCTGCTTTTTCAAATTTAACATGTTCTGAATAGGTTCTTTATTTTTTCCCTGTCTTCTCTCTCCTACCACCTTCTCCCCAATTTCTATCACCTGATTTTTCCCACTGTCCTCATATCTCATCAGTGTGCTCAGACCTGTAGGTGCTGCCTCTGTCATCTGGCTACACTCTTCCCCTACTTTTCCACCTCTCTGACATTGGTTCAGGGGGTCAGTATCTCTCAACTGATATTACATATGAATACAAGGCAAACTAGCCTCTTTCTATTCTTTTATTTTTTGAGATAAACACAGAAGCTTACCTCAATAAGGACATTCCTGTCTTAAGGTGGTCCTAATGCTGCTTTCCTTCTGACCCTAATCCCCATCCTTTTCCTGAAATTGCTTTCTATAAGTCACAAACATATCCACATTGCCACATTCAGTGGCTACTTCACTGTCCTCATTTCTGTCAGCCTCTCAGTAGAACTTGACATGGCTGACCCCTTGTCTTTCAAGTTTCATTTTTGTCTTTTGTGATAGCCCCCTCCTGGTTTTTCTCCCATCTCCATGACTACTCATTGTATTCCCTTTTTTTCTCTCCTTTTTCCAAGCTCTAAATGCTAGTTTTGGACCCTCTTCCTGGTTCCATGGCTTTAAACACCATTCGTATCCTCCAACCTGCCACTTATCTCCAACTCTGATCAATTCCCTAAGCTCCAGATTTCTACATCCAGTAGCCTTCCTGACATCTATCTCTACACATGTCATGGACATTCCAAACATACTGTATCTAAAACAAGTCTCTTAGCTTTCCCCCAAGGAGCCTGTTTCTTCCTCTGTCCCTCAGTTGCTCAACTTTTAAAACTCAGGTCCACTAAAGACCTCAGATACCCACATGTTTCTGCTCAGGGATTTGAGGAGACATCACCTTCTCAACAGAGCAATTGGTGATGGTGAATTCTGAGCGGTCCTAGTCTGTGGGGTGACTTTCTTTTTGAGGGGCTGTTTTCTGTATTTGTGCCAGAGAATGTGAGGCACGGGGCTGATCCAAGACTGGATTTTTCACCAGAAAGATTTGACAAAGAAACAGAGGGGCAAGGAGCTGCGTGAGGAGGGACGTGAAGAAAGGGGAAATCTGATGGATGAGAAGGCGAGACCTCTGTCAATTAGCCACTTTCCAGCTGCTGTAACAAAAACGCCATAGGCTGGGTGACATGTAAACTACAGAAATCTGTTTCTCACAGTTCTGAATGTCATTTAACTGGATGAAATCAATCAGGAATCTAGGAAAATTTCTAAAGGAATATTTAGTGAATACAGAATGATTATAAAAGCATATTAAGTCTCATTCTTACTTTGTTTTCCTGGGGTATAACTAAATATTTTTTTCATACTTCCAGTTACTTGGCTTCTAAACTCTTGTTTCCTTTTTGGCAAAGTGTTATTTATCGTTCATGCTAAAATTGGTGCCAAAATGAAGCAGATACATAGCCTATATAATAGACTGTCTCCAAAATTTTATTCACATTTTAAAATTTAAGCAATTTTAGCCTTGGAGGAGAAAAGACCATCAAATCATGGTTGCATTTAGACCAGTGGGAACAATGTGGAGTTAAATTTTTTGTTTAAATGTGGTTTTTTTTCTTTGCAGGAGACTTAATGGAGAATTTAGTTCCTCATCCTGAATTCAAGATGCTGGGTATTCGTAACATTCCTCAAATGTCTGAGAACTCACTGGCATACAGCACGTTTACTTGGGCTGGCCTTCTCAAGCATTTGAGACAGATGCTCATTTCTAATGCAAAAATGGAAGAAGGTAAAAGGTATTTAAAAATATGTAGCCCACAAGCTGGGAAGAATGCCTGTCCTGGAGTTCTCAATATAAACTGGCTTGGGCCAGTTCAAATAATGGTCCCTTCTTCTGGCCAGGGAGGCGCCTGCAAAAACTCACCAGGACATCCCAGCAGGGCTTCTTAATCAGTTCACAGTGTCATTTCCCCAAAAAGTTTCAGATAAGTGTCACATTTATTTTATTTACATTTTATTTTTTATCAAAGTAATATATGAAGAGTTTTTTAAAAATCAAGCAGTCAAGTCTGACCAGGCGTGGCACAGAGGATAGAGTATCGGCCTGGGATGCTGAGGACCCAGGTTAGAAACCCTAAGGTTGCTGGCTTGAGTGCGGGCTTATCTGACTTGAGCAAGGGATGCCAGCTTGAGTGTGGGATCATAGACATGACCCCATGGTCGTTGGCTTGAGCAAGGGGTCATTGGCTTACCAGGAGTCCCCTGGTCAAGGCACATATGAGAAAACAGTCAGCCTGACCAGGCGGTGGCACAGTGGATAGAGCATCATACTAGGATGCAGAGGACCCAGGTTCAAATCCCCAAGGTCACTGACTTGAATGCAGGCTCATCTGGCTTGAACACGGGCTCACCAGCTTGAGCCCAAAAGTCACTGGCTTGAGCAAGGGGTCCCTTGCTCTGCTGGAGCCTCTCGGTCAAGGCACATATGAGAAAGCAATCAATGAACAACTAAGGTGTCACAACGAAGAGTTGATGTTTCTCATCTCCCTTCCTGCCTATCTATTCCTGTCTCTCTGTCCCTGTCTCTCTCACTAAACAACAAAAAAAAGAAACAGTTAACAACTAAAGTGCAGCAACTACCAGTTGAAGCTTCTCATCTCCCTTCCTGTCTGTCTCTCTCGCTAAACAACAACAAAAAATCAAGTAGTCGCCTGACCTGTGGTGGCGCAGTGGATAAGGCGTCAACCTGGAAACACTGAGGTTGCCAGTTCAAAACCCTGGCTTGCAGAGGACCCGGGTTCGATTTCCGGCCAGGGCACATGGGAGAAGCGCCCATTTGCTTCTCCACCCCTCCGCCGCACTTTCCTCTCTGTCTCTCTCTTCCCCTCCCGCAGCCAAGGCTCCATTGGAGCAAAGATGGCCCGGGCGCTGGGGATGGCTCTGTGGCCTCTGCCCCAGGCGCTAGAGTGGCTCTGGTCGCAACATGGCAACGCCCAGGATGGGCAGAGCATCGCCCCGTGGTGGGCAGAGCGTCGCCCCTGGTGGGCGTGCCGGGTGGATCCCGGTCGGGGGATCCTGTCTGACTGTCTCTCCCTGTTTCCAGCTTCAGAAAAAAAAAAAACAAAAAAAAAAAACCCTGGCTTGCCTGGTCAAGGCACATATGGGAGTTGATGCTTCCTGCTCCTCCCCCTTCTCTCTCTCTTTCTCTTTCTCTCCCCCCTCTAAAATGAATAAATAAATAAATAAAAATTATAAAAAAAAAATCAAGTAGTCAAAACTCACTTAAGCGAATACCTAAACCCATTTTGGTTTTTACAGATTTATATTATAAATAAAGTGTTATAGATTTTTATGTTTATATAGATTGCATTGTATGTATATCTCAATTTTTAAAAAAGCCTGCATGAATTTATGAGGAAAAGAGCAGTCCCTTGTCCTATGCTTCCCCACGACCCAGCTGATGCCCTACTTTCAATGTTTTTAGCTGCTGCTTCTGGAATTTGCACCCATATTTCTAAATATCTTGCTTATGTTATTTATTTTTCAGGGGTTTTTTTGGTTTGTTTCTTGTTTGTTTTTGAGAGAGACAGGAACATCTGCTTCTGTACGTGCCGTGACCAGGGAATTGAACCAGCAATCTTCGCATCCCAGGCCAGTGCTCCAACCAAGCAAGCTATCCGGCCAAAGGCTTTATTTACTGATAGAGACAGAGAGAGGAAGGGAGGGTGGCGGAAAGGAGGCATTCATTTGTTGCCTCCCCCAGGTGCCCTGACCAGAGATCAAACCTACAAACGTACAACTTTGTCGTTTCAGAACGATGGTCTTAACTCCTGGCTAACCGGCCAGGGCCTTTCTGTGATCAGATATTATCAGTTGCCTTCCTGATGTGAAAGTTGAGGATGGAACCTTCTCATACCCCCTATACACACACACACACACACACACACACACACACACACACACACACACTTTGAGGTTAGATCAGTTTTCAGTGTTTAACTTACTTTTTTTTTTTCTTTTCCAAGTGAGACAAGGGGAGATAGACAGACTCCTGCATACTCCCACCTGGGATCTACCCAGCAACCCCTGTCTAGGATCAATGCTCTGCCCATCTGGGGCATGCTCACAAAAGACCTATTTTTAGTACCTGAGGTAGAGGCTCCACGGAGCCGTCCTCAGCACCCGGGGCCAACATGCTCAAACTAGTTGAGCCATGGCTGCTGGAGGAGAAGGGGTGAGAGGAGGGGAAGGGGAGGGATAAAGGAGCAGATGATGATCACTTCTCCTGTGTGCCCTGAGAATCAAACCCGAGACATCTCACTCTACCAGTGAGCCAACTAGTCAGGCTTTAAATTACTTTTGTTACACAAATATTATTCACAGTTGAGTTGTACTCTACACACAGATTACTTTTTTTTTTAGTGAGAGACAGACAGACAAGGACAGACAGACTGGAAGGGAGAGAGATGAGAAGCATCAATTCTTCTTAATTGTCCATTGATTACTTTCTCATATGTGCCTTGACTGGGGGGCTCCAGCAGAGTGAGTGACCCCTTGCTCAAGCCAGCGACCTTGGGCTTCAAGCCAGAGATCATGGATCATGTCTATGATCCCACGCTCAAGCTTCCAACCCCGTGCTCAAGCTGGTGAGCCTGTGCTCAAGCCGGATGAGCCCACACTCAAGCCAGCAACCTTGGGGTTTCAAACCTGTGTCCTCAGCATCCCAGTCCAACACTCCAGCCACTGTGCCACTGCCTGCTCAGGCCACAGATTACATTTTATTTCATATACAGTTATATTTATTTGGTCAATAGTCTATGCGCCTATCACTAATTTATCCCTAAACTTTTCCATAAAAATGAATCCCTTCTCAATGTGTTCAGACCCACCAAGTAATTAATATTTTCATGTTTAAATTATTGATTAGTTGTTTTAAGAGAGAGAGAGAGAGAGAAACATCAGTTTGGTGTTTCACTTATATTTGTATCCATTGGTGGTTTCTTTTATGTGCCCTGACCAGATCCAACCTGAACAGGGACGATGCTCTAACCAACTGAGCTACCCAGACAGGGCTCTAATACTTTACTCACCTACTTGGTGATGTTCCTCTGGGAGACCTTCAGCATCCTGCTCTAGTCTGCTCTGACTGCTCTCCTGCCTTGATGAGCAACCATTGGCATCTCTGCCCCATCCTGTCTGTATTCTATCTCCTGTTTCCTAGGTTTTATAGCTTCCTGTTTCCTGGTTTATTTCTTCATATTGACAAACCACTCCTTCCAGGAGCTTCTTAAAAAAGAGTACAGGGAAGATAGTTTAAATGCTGTACTGTTCTCTCGGCTCTTTAGTGTGTCTGTTTTCTCAGTTCCTCCGGTAGGGCCTCCAAGATCCTCAGAGGTCTGTTCTCATGATTCCTTGGAGCTGGTTCTGGTCTCAGTTTTCGGCTTGTCTTCACAGTCTTGACCATGCGGGGCCCACCATCATGATTGTCTCTTTGGAGGAGATTTTGATGTTTCAATTTGCCACAGCCTCTACCACTCTCTATTATATATTACCTGTCCTGCTTCACCCAAGTACCTGTGCTGCCTGGCCCTTGCAGGTTGTGAATTTTGCAAATGCTGGAGTTGGTCATAGATTTCTAGGTGGATTGATATGGGGACTCAAGTGGGTTACTTTATATGGTTACTGTTCTCAGTGTGCCATCATTTTATAGGGCCAGTTTACCGGTTCCCAAAGGAAGTGCCCTTGCCACTGCACTGATAATCCAGACCCCCAATCCTAGACACAGAATTCCCAGTGATGTCACTGTCACATGGAAGAGGGTCTTTTTACATTATTGAACTAGACAGACGATTGTCATCATGAAGACCTCACTGTGGAGCCAGACTTTCTGGGTTTGAATCCAGAGTCTGTCACTCACTTGTAAGATCTTGGGCAGATTACTTAACCACTCTGTACCTCATCTGTGAAATAGGATTGTTAGAAGAATTAATTGAGTAATAAATGTATAGTGCTGAGATTTGTATCTGACACATAGTATGTGTTCATTCTATTTATGTGACTTTACTCTGATTTCTTGAACATTCTAGAATAGAATTTTGGCTTTGCCTTTGTATGTAACCAAAAGGCTTATTAAAGTGACTTCCCCCAGACTGAAAAAAGAAAAAAAAAATAAGGCTGCAAATATCATTAATCTTTCACCAGGTACAGAATTCAAGGTCGGGAATCATTTTTACTCATTTGACAGCATTGCTCTATTATCTTCCAGCTTCCAGCATTAGTGTTAAGAAGTCCCTCATCAGTTCTATTCCTAATCCTTTTTGTTCTCTCTTAAATCTTTTAGGGGATTCTCTGTTTTTAGCATTCTGGATTTCTTAGCGTGGACTTTTGGGTTTTTTCTTTTGAAAAACTTTTTGAAAAAGATTTTATTTATTCATTTTAGAGAGGAGAGAGAGAGAGAGAGAGAGAGAGAGAGAGAGAGAGAGAGAGAGAGAGAGAGAAAGAGAAGGGGGGAGGAGCAGGAAACCCCAACTCCCTATGTGCCTTGACCAGGCAAGCCCAGGGTTTCAAACCAGTGACCTCACTCAGTGTTCTAGGTCAGTGCTTTATCCACTGTGCCACCACAGGTCAGGCTGGACCTTTGGTTTATCTCAGTGGAACATAAGGACTTTTTAAATCTATTTTGTTTACTGCTCTATCTTTAGAGCCTGAAACAGTGGCCTAGCATGTACTGTCCCTAAGGCCAGAACCTCAGTGGCTTAGCCTCTCCTAAGCACAAACCTTCTAGGATGGTGCACTCCCCCTTCTCTAGGGAGTGGGAAGTGTCTGGGGCTCTCTCTGCTTTGCATAGATTTTTAACTAATCTTCCTGTTTCTTCTTCTTTTAGAAATGCCTGTCCTGTTTCCAGGACCTCCACTGTGGGCAGAAGTTTCAGCTTTCCCTGGTTGCTATATTAGTAACTGCTAGTTCATTTTCTTTCCAGCTTCCAAAATTTTGCTGCCATTATCTCCTCTGCTATACTCTTTCTTCTTGCTTATGCCTTTAAAACAAAAAACAAAAAACCTGATGTCTTGTTAGTAAGATTTGGGGAGAATCTGGCAGTAAACTGTTATGTTCAGTCTGTCATATTTAACTGGAAATCACTACTGTATATTATTTTTGTGGCATATATTTTACCACCAATCATAATAAGTTAGGATTCAATACTATAAAAGTGGATTTCTTCTACATTTACCTGTAATACCTCACAGATTTTAGATTATCCTGGAGGTAAGTGGGTAGTTCACATCTGAAAGTAATGATTCCCAAATTTTTTGGCCACAGTACATACCTGTTTTTCTAGCAATACTTGTTAACATCTCAGGGAACACAGTGTTCCTAAGGGTAGTGTCAGGTGTGCTGTGCTGAACTCTTAGGTTAATAAACCACAATTTGCTTAGTCATTTCCTGTGAAGGACTTTAGGTGTTAACATTTTTATTACGGTTATAAAAAAACTTTGAACATATAAATGTGTATGTAAATATATATATATGTATAAGTATATATATGTCACTGACCAAGTTGAGTACAGCTTTAAAACTCTTTATAAGTTCTCAGACTGTTCTATATAAAGATTGACCCCATTATCATTGCCATCAGCACTACATCTGTTTCCACATGTCCTAGCAGCAGCAGGTATGAATGATCCAAGAGGGCGCCAAGCAGAAGTTACAATGTCTTGAATGACTTAGCTTTGTAAGTCAGACACCATCATGTCTGCACTGTCCTTTCTTTTGGTTATTTTTTTTTTTTTTGTATTTTTCTGAAATTGGAAATGGGGAGGCAGTCAGACAGACTCCCGCATGCGCCTGACCGGGACCCACCCGGCATGCCCATCAGGGGGGCAATGCTCTGCCTATCTGAGGTGTTGCTCTGTTTCAACCAGAGCCATTCTAGCGCCTGAGGGCAGAGTCCACAGAGCCATCCTCAGCGCCCGGGCCAACTTTGCTCCAATGGAGCCTTGGCTGCAGGAGGGGAAGAGAGAGACAGAGAGGAAGGAGAGGGGGAGGGGTGGAAAAGCAGATGGGCGCTTCTCCTGTGTGCCCTGGCCGGGAATCAAACGAGGTACTCCTGTATGCCAAGCTGACGGTCTACCACTGAGCCAACCAGCCAGGGCCCTTTCTTTTGGTTATTAAGGTTAGCCCTATCCCATGTGAGAGGGGACCACATAAGGGCATGAATTCCGGGAGGCAAGGATCAGGAGGGCATCATCTTGGAGCAGGCCACCACTCTTTGCCCTCTGTCCCATAATGAGTCATGTGCTCCCATATGTAGAATATATTGAACTCCTCCCTTGGCCCCCAAAAGCTATAGCCCATTAGCGCATCAACCTAAAGTCCAGAATCTTGTCATCTAAAAGCAATTCTGGGTCTGCATTTATACTCCTCAGGTGAGATTTCTTGAGTATAGTTCCTTGACTATGGTTCCTCCCCAGACCCCCAACAGCCTGGCAGAACAGGCACAGGATACTGTAGGAGCTCCCTTTCAAAACTGGTAAATGCAAGGCACACAGTACTCACTGGTCGAGTACAGTGATTTTCAATTAGTACGCTGCAAGAATTTTTTTTTAAGATTTTTATTTATTGATTTTATAGAGGGGGGCGGGGACGAGAAGTAGTTGCTTCACTCTAGCTGTTCATTGGTTGTTTGTCTTATGCACCTTGACCAGGAAGCCCAGGGTGTCAAACTGGCAACCTCAGCGTTCTAGGTCAGGGCTCTATTCACTGCACCAGCACAGGCCAGGCAACAAGAATTTTTAAAACATCCAGTGCCTGACTGACTCTTTTCCCTTAGATTGTCAAATAAAAAACTAACAGCCAAGACAATAGCTGTCTGGTATGAATGAATCAAAATTATAATTTTTTTTTTTTTTTAGATTGGCAACAAATATATTTTTTGTGTGCTGCAGAATTTTAGTAATTAGTTTATGTGTGCCATGAGATGAGAAAGGTTGAAAATCATTGGTCCATAACAATTCATCAGGGCACATGCTGGCAATTGAGAAATTGGCAGTTTCTCATTTAAAATGTAAGGCATGGGGCCCTGACTGGTTGGCTCAGTGGTAGAGCGCTGGCTCAGCATGTGGAAGTCCTGGGTTCAATTCCCAGCCAGGGCACACAGGAGAGGTGCCCATCTGCTTCTCTACCCCTCCCCCTCTTCTTTCTCTCTATCTCTTTCTTCCCCTCCTGCAGCCAAGCCTCCATTGGAGCAAAATTGGCCTGGCTTCTGGGGATGGCTCCATGGCCTCCGCCTCAGGTGCTAGAAAGGCTCTGGTTGCAATGGAGCAGTGCCCCAGATGGCCGAGCACCAACCCCTGGTGGGCATGCCGGGTGGATCCCAGTTGGGCACATGTGTGAGTCTGTCTCTCTGCCTCCCTGCTTCTCACTTTGGAAAAATACAAAAAATAAATAAAAGTAAGGCCTGGGAATAATTTTCCACTGCTTTTGGCTTGGCCATCTGAACCAAGATAAGTTATAATTTTACTTGTTTATTTTTGTTTTATTTAAAACAATTTATTTTTAAACTTGATTTTATTAGTGGATTTATTTTTGCCAGTTTGAATTAATTTATGCATGTGAGAACTAAAGAGAGTTTTGAGAGTATATAAACAGACTTAAAAAAATAAAACTGAATCACATAATATATTTTTGTTTTTGTGGGTTTTTTCGTTAGAGAGAGAGAGAGGGACAGACAGGAAGGGAGAGAGATGAGAAGCATCCATTTTTCATTGTGGCATCTTAGTTGTTCACTGACTGTTTTCTCATATGTGCCTTGACAGGGCAGGGCACTACAGCAGAGTGAATTACCCATTGCTCAAGCCAGCGACCTTTGGGCTCAAGCCAGGAACCATGGGGTCATGCCTATGATCCCACACTCAAGCCAGCAACCCTGCGCTCAAGCTGGTGAGCCCATGCTCAAGCCTGATGAGCCCACACTCAAGCCGGCAACCTTGAGGTTTCAAACCTGGGTCCTCCAGATCCCAGTCTGATGCTCTATCCGCTGCACCCCCTCCTGGTCAGGCATAATATGTATGTTTTGTTCTATAACTTTTTTCAGCATAACAGTATTTTGTGGTCTCCTTTCAAATGCATTACAGTTAGATATACGTTCTCTCTTTAATAGTTACAAAGTTTTCTACTACATGTATACACTAATTTGTTATATGCACATAGATTAAAAAGTCAAGTAATTTGCCCTGGCCAGATAGCTTGGTTGATTAGATCATCTGGATATGCAGAGTTTGCTGGTTCCATCCCAGGTCAGGCCACATACAGAAACAGATTGTTCTATATGTCTTTCTCTCTCTAAAACAAATAAATATATATATTTTTAAATGTCAAGTAATTCTGCAAAGCTGCTTGTTAAAACTATCAGTCTATAACCTTCTATTTTCTCCTTCCCAGAGGCAACCATTTTTCAAAATTCTTTGGCTGGTTCTTTTACTATTTTTATCTACTCATTGCCATTTGTTGGTTTTCATTTAGGTATAACCTATTTACTTACCACCATGGAGGTTAGGATTTAGCTTTTTTTCCCATACTGGCACATCAGCCCAACAGACACCCTTCTGTCTCATCATCCATCCAATATAGTAGTGTCATCACAAGGTTAAAACAATATTCAGCTTTACGCAATCCAGACCAAGTAAATGCTAGTCACAGCTGAGCCACATAGTATCCTATGATTACCTTTCCTTTCCTGTATAATTTTTAAATTTTTCTTCAGTTAATAATGCCTTGTTTTCTTGTTGCTTGGTTTTTCTAGGTACCATCAATTTACTAAACCCAAAATGTTTTTTTACTTGTCTAAATTTTTTCTTGATGTATTCAAGTAGTCTATCTGTTTCACCTTCTTCTTTTTTTTTTTTAATTTTTATTTATTTATTTATTTTTAACAGAGACAGAGAGTGAGTCAGAGAGGGATAGACAGGGACAGACAGGAACGTAGAGAGATGAGAAGCATCAATCATCAGTTTTTCGTTGTGACACCTTAGTTGTTCATTGATTGCTTTCTCATATGTGCCTTGACCGCGGGCCTTCAGCAGACCGAGTAACCCCTTGCTGGAGCCAGTGACTTTGGGTCCAAGCTGGTGGGCTTTTGCTCAAACCAGATGAGTCCGCGCTCAAGCTGGCGACCTCGGGGTCTCGAACGTGGGTCTTCCGCATCCCAGTCCAACGCTCTATCCACTGCGCCACTGCCTGGTCAGGCTGTTTTACCTTCTTGAAGAAATCTCTTTAAGCCTTCTGACCTGCTTCAATTTGGATTATTGTTCACAACAGCCAGGGTGAACAAGACAGCCTAGATGTTCTCTTTGCTTGTCTTCTCTGTTGGTTGCTCAGAGGTTTTAGACAAAGCTCCAGTGATCTGGGGGAAAGAGAAGGGAGCGGTCATGGTTTTCGCTTGATCTCTCTAGTTTCAGTAGGTATCTTGCCCTTAATTCTGCCAGCACTCTCCAGACCAAAGATCCTCCATCATATCTTCTCCAGAAAATCTTTAGTTTTCTGCTAGGGTAGGGAAGAGGCAGTCATCATGATCAACAGACATGCTCAGCAACATTCCTTAGGCAGAAATCACTTATATTTACATGAATTCTCTTAAAGAATGCTGTATCACTGATGTTCTGGAGGCACAGAAGATAATAATGTGTGAAAACATAGGCATCATTAATGCTGAGTCAAAAAGTGATAAAGTCACTGAACGTGAGCCTTACCAGGTGGTGGCACAGTCGATAGAGCATTGGACTGGGACACAGAGGACCCAGGTTTGAAACCCTGAGGTCGCTGGCTTGAGTGCAGGCTTACCAGTTTGAGCACGGGGTCTCTGGCTTGAGTGTGGGATCATTGACATGACCCCATGGTCGCTGGCTTTAGCCCAAAGGTTGCTCGCTTAAAGCCCAAGGTTGCTGGCTTGAGCCCAAGGTCGCTGGCTTGAGCAAGGGGTCACTTGTTCTGCTGTATCCCCTCGGTCAAGGTACATATGAGAAAGCAATCAATGAACTAACAATCAACGAACAACTAAGATGCCACAATGAAAAATTGATGCTGCTCATCTCTCTCCCTTCCTGTCTGTCCCTATCTGTCCCTCTCTCTGACTCTTTCTGTCTCTGTCAAAAAAAAAAAAAAAAAGTGCCTGACCAGGCAATGGCACAGTGGATAGAGCGTCAGACTGGGATGCAGAGGACCTAGGTTCAAGATCCCGAGGTTGCCAGCTTGAGCGCGGGCTCATCTGGTTTGAGCAAAAGCTCACCAGCTTGGACCCAAGGTCGCTGGCTTGAGCAAGGGATTACTTGGTCAGCTGAAGGCCCACGGTCAAGGCACATATGATAAAGCAATCAATGAACAACTGAAGTGTCGCAATGAAAAACTGATAATTGATGCTTCTCATCGCTCTCCATTCCTGTCTGTCCCTATCTATCCCTCTCTCTGACTCTCTCTCTGTCTCTGTAAAAAAAAAAAAAAGTCACTGAATGTGAAAACATTTTAGAAAAACCTTCACCAATTGGCTGTGGCTGGGTTGCTCAGTGGATAAAGCATTGTCTCCATGCTCTGAGGTCGTAGGTTCGATCTCCCATCCACGTACAAGAAGCAACCAATGAGTACACAACTAAATGGAACAACTAAGTAGAAGAATGAGTTGGTGCTTCTTTCTCTCTGTCTCTCTCCCCTTCCCCCTCCTTTCTTCTCAAATCGATGGAAATTTTAAAAGTAAAACCTTATATATGTTTTTAAATTTTTATTTTTAAAATTTTATTGATTGTAGAGAAAGGAGAGAGAAAGTAGGGGGGAAGAAACGGAAAGCATTTGCTTCTCATAATGCATGCTCAAGAATAATATGATTTCTTAAAAATCTAGACCTAATTTCTCTAAAAGAACTCTTTCAGCAAGTATAGAATTTAAATAATATAAGTAAATAATTTTACATTTCTTCTTTCAAATCAAATCTTTATTTTTTATTTATTTAATTTTTTTTTAGAGAGAGAGAGAGGAAAGGAGAGCCAGAGGGAGAGAGAGAAAGAGAAACATTGATTGGTTCCACTTATTTATGCATTCATTGGTTGATTCTCATATATGCCCTGACTAGGGATTGAACCCACCATCTTGGTGTATTGAGATGATGCTCTAATCAACTGAGCTACCTGGCCAGGGCCATATTTTTTCTTTTAATCAATTGTATCTTAGGTGGGAGAAAACATATTGTGTATAGATTTATACCCCATTTTCATTACATTGATTGCAAATATTTTTGCCTTTTGTATCGTGTGCAAACCTATAAATATTTCTTTACAGATTCTGAACCTTGCCTACCCCAAAGCCATAAGAATATACTGCTCACAAAAATTAGATATTTTATCGCTTCATATTCATTTTGAAATATCCCCTAATTTTTGTGAGCAGTTATTTTCTATTCCCCAGTATTTTTATAGTTTTATGTTTAATATTTAAATTTAACCCATCTGGGATTTATTTATATTTTTTTATAATGTCTGTTTAGTTACTTCCCTATTTAAAACTTTTTTTTTTTTTCAGAGACAGAGCGAGAGTCAGAGAGAGGGATAGATAGGGACAGACAGGAACGGAGAGAGATGAGAAGCATCAATCATCAGTTTTTTGTTGTGACACCTTAGTTGTTCATTGATTGCTTTATCATATGTGCCTTGACCGTGGGCCTTCAGCAGACCTAGTAACCCCTTGCTCAAGCCAGCGACCTAGGGTCCAAGCTGGTGAGCTTTTTGCTCACACCAGATGAGCCCACGCTCAAGCCGGTGACCTCGAGGTCTCGAACCTGGGTCTTCCTCATTTCAGTCCTACGCTCTATCCACTGCACCACCTCCTGGTTAGGCAAAAACTTTTTTTAATTAAAAAAAATTTTTTTTTTAATTTTTTGTGACGGAGACAGAGAGTAGGACAAATAGGGACAGCCAGGAAGGGAGAGAGATGAGAAGCATCAATTCTTCATTGCGGCTCCTTAGTTGTTCATTGATTGCTTTCTCATATGTGCCTTGACTGGGGGCCTACCTTGGGCTTCAAGCCAGCGACCCTGTGCTGGATGAGCCTGCGCTCAAGCAGGCAACCTCGAGGTTTCAAACCTGAGTCCTCTGTGTCCCAATCCGATGCTCTATCCACTGCACCACTGCCTGGTCAGGCCTATTTAAAATTTTATTTGTGCCTGACTGTGGTGGTGCAGTGGATAAAGCGTCAACCTGGAACACTGAGGTCCTTTGTTCGAAACCCTGACTTCCCTGGTCAAGGTACATATGGGAGTTGATGTTTCCTGCTCCTCCCCCCTTCTCTCTCTCTCTTTCTCTCTCCTCTCTAAAATGAATAAATAAAATCTTAAAAAACAAAACAAGGCCCTGGCCGGTTGCCCTAGTGGTAGAGCGTCGGCTTGGCATGCAGGAGTCCCGGGTTCGATTCCCAGCCAGGGCACACAGGAGAAACGCCCATCTGCTTCTCTACCCCTCCCCCTCTCCTTCCTCTCTGTCTCTCTCTTCCCCTCCCACAGCCAAGGCTCCATTGTAACAAAGATGGCCCGGGCGCTGAGGATGGCTCTGTGGCCTCTGTCTCAGGCGCTAGAATGGCTCTGGTTGCAAGAGAGCAATGCCTCAGATGGGCAGAGCATTGCCCCCTGGTGGGCATGCCAGGTGGATCCCGGTCGGGTGCATGCGTGAGTCTGTCTGACTGCCTCCCCGTTTTCAATTTCAGAAAAAATATATATATTTGCTTAATTTTTCCTTATATATATATATTTTTTTAATGTGTATTGACTTTAGAGAGAGAGAGTGAGACAGAAACATCAATCTGTTTCCACATGTGCCTAATCAGAATGAAAACCCCCCGCCATCAGGACAATGCTTTAACCAACTGAGCTGTCCAGCCAGGGCCTCATATATGAGAAGCATCAGTTCTTTACTGTGGCACCTTGGTTGTTCATTGATTACTTTCTCATATGTACCTCGACCAGGGGCTCTAGCTGAGCCAGTGACCCTGGGCTCAAGCCAGCAACCATGGGGTAATATCTATGATCCCACGCTCAAGCTGGTGCCCTGCGCTCAAGCTGGTGACCTTGGGGTTTCAAATCTGGGTCATTAGCATCCCGGACCAATGCTCTATCTGCACCATCACCTAGTCAGGCCCCCCCCTTTTTTTTTGTATTTTTCTGAAGCTGGAAACGGGGAGAGACAGACAGACTCCCGCATGCGCCCAACCGGGATCCACCCGGCACGCCCACCAGGGGCGATGCTCTGCCCACCAGGGGGCGATGCTCTGCCCCTCCGGGGTGTCACTCTGCCGCGACCAGAGCCACTCCAGCGCCTGGGGCAGAGGCCAAGGAGCCATCCCCAGCACCCGGGCCATCTTTGCTCCAATGGAGCCTTGGCTGCGGGAGGGGAAGAGAGAGACAGAGAGGAAGGGGGGGTGAAGAAGCAAATGGGCGCTTCTCCTATGTGCCCTGGCCGAGAATTGAACCCGGGTCCCCCGCATGCCAGGCCGACGCTCTACTGCTGAGCCAACCGGCCAGGGCAGGCCCTTTTTTTTTTATTGGCTTCATTTCTTTTTCAAGGCCCATCTTTGGCCTCATTTCTTTTTTCTTTTTGAAACTTTTTGATAGAGCATCACTTTTATTTCTAAGTAATATAGAGTGATGAATTACCCAACAAGTACAGCTTTGACAGAATGTTATATACTTTTAATGATTTTACTAAGTATAACTTATAAGCCATAGAAGTCACCTATTATAAGATACCATTCAATGATGTTTTAGTAAATTTACAGAGTTGTGCAACCATCGTCATAATCAGTTTTAGAACAGTTCAACCACTCTTCTTGTTCAAAGCCATTTATAAAATCTCTTTGTCTTTCTTTTCTTTTGGTAGGTATTGATTGGCAGGTACAGCCTCCTTTATCAGGACGACCTACTCTTGGTGAAATGGCTCTCAACAAGGAGCTTTGCTTTAACACATCCATTGCTAACTTGGTCGTCCTTCGTGGAAAAGATGTGCACAGTGCCAATCTGGGTAAGCAGAAGTTAAGGTGAAAATTAAGATGTACTTTTTTGCATGTATATATGATATACACGGTGAAAAACAAAAGTCCCTGAATCTATTTTTAGAGAAAGGAAAATAATAACTGTGTTTTAGTAGCAAAATATAACCATTGTATCAGTTAGTATGTGACTGAACACCAAAATAGAAGTGGTTTAAATAAGATACAAGTTTTGCCTGACCTGTGGTGGCGCAGTGGATAAAGCGTTGACCTGGAAATGCTGAGGTTGCCGGTTTGAAACCCTGGGCTTGCCTGGTCAAGGCACATATGGGAGTTGATGCTTCCTGCTCCTCCCCCCTTCTCTCTCTCTGTCTCTCTCTCATCTCTTTCCTCTCTAAAAATGAATAAATAAATAAATAAATAAATTTTTTTTTAAAATAAATAAGATACAAGTTTAATTCTTGCTTCCTGAATCTGGTTGTTCTGTTGTCTTTACCTTGTGGCTTCCTCCTTTTACTCCCAGACATCTGTTAGAGCTTCAGCCATCAAATGACATAGGGATGCACAAAGAAGGGCGTTCCCTGTCTTCCTTGGGTGCACACCACCTGGAGTTTGTATCTGTTTGACTGGGACTGAATCATGTGCCACACCGAGCTCTGCAAGGCTCACCGTGACCACAGTTAAAATTTGGGGGTTCTGTTACTAAAGGGAGAACAGATTTTGGGGGACAGCTAGTGGTCTCTGTGCCAAGCATTTTGTTACAAATTTTTCAGGAAGTTTAGAAGAGCAATTCTCTTACTCGTTTTGTGTTTCTATGGCAAGTCTCATGGTTTATATTATCCTTATTGGATGGTTTCAGCAATGTCATGTTTGCTGCTTCTAGCTGTGATATAAGGAAGACAGAACAATGTTGTCTTTGTAATACCCCTTAAATAAAAAACTAGTAACAGTTAAAAAGAGAACATTTCAAGTCAATCACATGGTATGTTTTCTTCAGTCTTTTTATTTATTTTTAGATTTTATTTATTGATTTTTAGAGAGAGAGTGGAGAGAAAGTGAGAGAGAGAGAGAGAGAGAGAGAGAGAGAAAAGCGGGTGGAGGAGCAGGAAGCATCAATTCCCATATGTGCCTTGGCCAGGCAAGCCCAGGGCTCTGAACCAGTGACCTACCTCAGGGTTCCAGGTTGACACGGGCCTTCAGCAGGCCAAGTAACCCCTTGCTCGAGCCAGCGACCTTGGGTCCAAGCTGGTGAGCTCTTGCTCAGCCATATGAGCCTGCGCTCGAAGCTGGCGACCTCGGGGTCTCGAACCTAGGTCCTCCGCATCCCAGTCCAACGCTCTATCCACTGCGCTACCGCCTGGTCAGGCACTAGGAAGGTCTTATTGTCCCCACTTTACTGCTGGGGATCTAAGGCACAAAGATGTTCCTGACTTGTTTAAGTCACACAGCTAGTAAGTGACAGTTCTGGGACTGAAATGCACATCAGCCTAACTCTACCACAGGTCAGACTTCTTTAAAAATCTAAAGTAAGACTATGAGCCTGACCTGACATGGGGGTTGATGCGTCCTGCTCCTCCCCCCCTTCTCTTTCTTTCTCTCTCCTCTCTAAAATGAATTTTTTTTTAAATCTTAAAAAAAGAGAATTAGTAAAAGGATATATAAAGTAATCTAATTAAAAAATTTTTTTATGACAGAGAGAGAGAGAGACAGATAGGGACAGACAGGAAGGAAGAGAGATGAGAAGCATCAATTCTTCGTTGTGGCGCCTTAGTTGTTCATTGATTGCTTTCTCATATGTGCCTTGACCGGGGCTACAGCAGAGCAAGTGACCCTTTGCTCAAGCCAGTGATCATGGGGTCATATCTGTGATTCCACGCTCAAGCCAGTAACCCTGGGCTCAAGCTGATGAGATTGTGCTCCAGCCTGATGAGCCCATGCTTAAGCCAGCGACCTTGGAGTTTCAAACCTGGGTCCTCTGCATCACAGTTCAACTCTCTATCCACTGCGCCCCACCTGGTCAGGCAAAGTAATCTAACTTCTAAAAATTTATCCACAGCAAATGACACAGGTGCATAGAGGTGTTCATGCAAAGATATTCATTGCAATATCATTCACACTAACAACATTATAGAAACAACCTAAACTCCCAATAGTAGGAAATGTGTTACATAATTATGGTATATTCATATAAGGAGCCTTTAAATATGAGTAATATTCATTGAAATGGAAAAGCAGTTCACAATATGTTGGTGAATGAAAAATGCAGACTACAGCTCTGGCCAGGTAGCTCAGTTGGTTAGAGTGCTGTCCCAACATGTGAAAGTTGCAGGTTCGATCCCCTGTCAGGGCACATACAGGAATGAAACAATGAATGCATAAATAAATGGAACAGCCTGACCAGGTGGTGGCGCAGTGGATAAAGCGTCGGACTGAGATGCAGAGGACCCAGGTTCAAGACCCCGGGGTTTCCAGCTTGAGTGCGGGCTCATCTGGCTTGAGCAAAAAGCTTACCAGCCTGGACCCAAAGTCGCTAGCTCGAGCAAGGGGTTACTCAGTCTGTTGTAGCCCCCAGTCAAGGCACATATGAGAAAGCAATCAATGAACAACTAAGGTGTCGCAACAAAAAACTGATGATTGATGCTTCTCATCTCTCTCCCTTCCTGTCTGTCCCTATCTATCCCTCTCTCTGACTCTCTCTCTCTGTCCCTGAAAAAAAAAAAAAATAAGTGGAACAGCAAATTGATGTTTCTCTCTCCTTTACTCTCTCTCTCTCTAAAATCAATTTTAAAAATAAAAAGCTGACTACAGAAGAGCATATATCTTTTATTGCTAAAAAGGGTCATACATACACAGGGTCAGCAAAATGTTCATAGTCATTTCTGGATGGTGGCATTTCAGCTGCTTAGTTAAACATTTTCTTCATAATCCTTTTCTGAATGGTGTGAATTATTTATTTTTTAATGATGAGTAGAAATCATTTATCTAAAAACAATATAAAGCTAGTGTTACTGGCCCTGGCCAGTGCTTCTCTCCCCCTTCTCTTCCTCTTCCTCTCCTGCAGCCAGTGGCTTGATTGGTTCAAGCGTGGCCCTGGGCACTGAGGATAACTCGGTTGGTCTGAGTGTGTCAGCCTCTTGTGCTAGAAATAGCTCAGTTGATTCAAGCATCGACCCCAGACAGGGGTTGCTGGTGGGGGCACATGCAGAAGTCTGTTTCACTATCTCCCCTCCTCTCACTTAAAAAAATGTTTTTTAGGGCCCTGGCCGGTTGGCTCAGCAGTAGAGCGTCGGCCTAGCGTGCGGAGGACCCGGGTTCGATTCCGGCCAGGGCACACAGGAGAAGCGCCCATTTGCTTCTCCACCCCTCCGCCGCGCTTTCCCTCTCTGTCTCTCTCTTCCCCTCCTGCAGCCAAGGCTCCATTGGAGCAAAGATGGCCTGGGCGCTGGGGATGGCTCTGTGGCCTCTGCCCCAGGCACTAGAGTGGCTCTGGTCGCAACATGGCGACGCCCAGGATGGGCAGAGCATCGCCCCCTGGTGGGCAGAGCATCGCCCCTGGTGGGCGTGCCGGGTGGATCCCGGTCGGGCGCATGCGGGAGTCTGTCTGACTGTCTCTCCCTGTTTCCAGCTTCAGAAAAATGAAAAAAAAAATGTTTTTTAGGCCCTGGCCAGTTGGCTCAGCAGTAGAGCGTCGGCCTGGCGTGCGGGGGACCCGGGTTTGATTCCCGGCCAGGGCACATAGGAGAAGCGCCCATTTGCTTCTCCACCCCCCCCCCTTCCTCTCTGTCTCTCTCTTCCCCTCCCGCAGCCAAGGCTCCATTGGAGCAAAGATGCCCGGGCGCTGGGGATGGCTCCTTGGCCTCTGCCCCAGGCGCTAGAGTGGCTCTGGTCGCGACAGAGCTAGGCCCCGGAGGGTAGGCAGAGCGTTGCCCCTGGTGGGCGTGCCGGGTGGATCCCGGTCGGGCGCATGCGGGAGTCTGTCTGTCTCTCCCCGTTTCCAGCTTCAGAAAAAAAAGAAAAAAAATGTTTTTTAAATTATTTTTATCTTTTTTAATATAAAGCTATTTTAAAAGGCAAAACAAGGAGATTTTTGGTGAAATGGATAATATTTCCTTATTAATTTGTTTTCAAAATTAATGATTTACAATGTGAACAATGGCTTATGTTGTTTTACTCTAGGGGGATTTAAAGATCCAGGTCTCTATACTTCCTGGTTAAAACCTGATAGTGCTTTCAATGTGTGGAAAACTCAGCGAGCCTTCAGCAAATATGAGAAGTCTGCAGCATTGGTCAGCAACAGCCAGTTCTTGGTAAAACCACTCAATGTCATGGTGGGTAAAGCATGGAATATGTTTGCTTCAAAGTAAGTAAAAGATAAATCTACAAACCTTTCTAACCTTAAGTTGATAATATAATATTAAAACACAAGGCAGAGCCCTGGCCGGTTGGCTCAGCGGTAGAGCGTCGGCCTAGCGTGCGGAGGACCCGGGTTCGATTCCCGGGTTCGATTCCCGGCCAGGGCACACAGGAGAAGCGCCCATTTGCTTCTCCACCCCTCCGCCGCGCCTTCCTCTCTGTCTCTCTCTTCCCCTCCCGCAGCCAAGGCTCCATTGGAGCAAAGATGGCCCGGGCACTGGGGATGGCTCTGTGGCCTCTGCCCCAGGCGCTAGAGTGGCTCTGGTCGCAACATGGCGACGCCCAGGATGGGCAGAGCATCGCCCCCTGGTGGGCAGAGCATCGCCCCATGGTGGGTGTGCCGGGTGGATCCCGGTCGGGCGCATGCGGGAGTCTGTCTGACTGTTTCTCCCTGTTTCCAGCTTCAGAAAAATGCAAAAAAAAACAAAAAAAAAAACACAAGGCAGGACCTGACCAGGTGGCAGCCCAGTGGACAGAGCGTCAACCTGGGATGCTGAGGACCCAGGTTTGAAACCCCGAGGTTGCTGGCTTGAGCGCGGGTTCACCAGCTTGAGCATGGGGTTGCCGTCTTGAGCATGGGATCATAGACATGACCCCATGGTTGCTGGCTTGAAGCCAGAGGTCACTGGCTTGAGTCCAAGGTCACTATCTTGAGCAAGGGTTCAGTGGCTCAGCTGGAGCCCCCCAGTCAAGGCACATATGAAAAATCAATCAACAGACAACTAAAGTGCCGCAACTACAAGTTGATGCTTCTCATTTCTCTCCCTTACTATCTGTCTGTTTCTCTCTCTCTCTCTCTCTCTCTCTCTCTCTCTCCCTCTATCTAAAAAAAAACCCAAAAAAAGCAAAACAAAACACAAGGCAGGATCTGGAGCATCTTAGTCTGTTTGGGCTCTTTAACAAAAATAGTATATACTGAGTAGTCTATAAAAAATAAATATTTCTCACAGTTCTGAAGGCTAGGAAGTCCAAGATTAAAATGGTCCTAACAGATTGGATATCTGGTGAAAACACACTTTCTGGTTCATAGGTGTGTCTTTTTTCTGTGTCCTCAAATGGCAGAACAGGCAAAAGTGGTTTCGTGGGCCTCTTATATAAGGACACTACCGTAATTCCATTCACGAGAGCGCCACCCTTGTGACCTAATCACCTCTTAAAGGCCTTACAAGTACCATCACTTTGTGGGAAAACATAAAAACATTCAATCTATAGCATGGAGTAAGCATGGCTGTCACTTTGTAGGTGTGAAATATTAGGCATGTTACTTCAGGCTTCATTTCCTTATCTGTACAAGGAGTTTAAACTGAGATGATCTGTGGTGAGGATTAAATGAGATGATCATGTGAAAACACCTAGTGCACCTAACTAGTAAATAATAATTGTTTGTTATTGTTGTTGTTACTGACTAAATTAGTTTTGAAATGAAATGAAAGTAGAAATTTCATTATAGATAGTTATTATATTATTATAGATAGTTTTCTAGGCCCTCGCCAGTTGGCTCACTGGATAGAGTGACGGCCTGGGATATGGACATTCCGGGTTTAATTCCCAGTCAGGGCACACAAGAGAAGTGACCATCTGCTCCTCTCTCCCTTCTCTACCTCTTCCCCTCCCTCACCTAGTGGCTCCATTGGAACGTGGCCCCGGGCGCGGAGGATAGCTCAGTTGGTCAGAGAGCATCAGCTTCAGGTGCTAAAAATAGCTCGGTTGATTGGCACATCGGGTCTCAGACGGTTTGTTGGGTGGGTCCTGGTCAGGCCATAGACAGGAACAGATTGATGTTTCTGACTCTCTCTCTCTCTCCCCTCCTGTCTAAAATAAAAAAAATTTAAAAAAATTAAAAAGATAGTTTTCTAAAATAAGATACTTGGAGAAGTGGGAGGGATTCTGATCTTGCCCAGTAAGAAATATTGGCTAGTTCAGTTCAGTTCTACTTGGTACTGAGAAATGTGTAATCAGGTTTCCTGACCTCTGTCACAATGACTGAATGTCCAGGAAAATTCCTCAATGAGTGGACGAGGCCTCTACTTTGATTAGCTAGGATTCCCAACCCCCCATCCTGCCCCTTCCTGCACATGATCATTCCACAAACCCCCGGTTCTCAGGACTGTGAACTCTGTCCTTTTTTGGCATTCTTCTCTTCCCACTCTCAGTAAATGGAACAGCAGTCACTGTTCCATCAATTTAATTCATGTCTGCCCTGGCTTTTCTTTTATTATTTATTTTATTTTTTTTTTTTACAGGGACAGAGAGAAGGATAGATAGGGACAGGCAGACAGGATCGAAGAGAGATGAGAAGCATCAATCATCAGTTTTTCGTTGCAACACCTTAGTTGTTCATTGATTGCTTTCTCATATGTGCCTTGACCGTGAGCCTTCAGCAGACCGAGTAATCCCTTGCTTGAGCCAGCGGCCTTGGGCTCAAGCTGGTGAGCTTTTTGCTCAAGCCAGATGAGCCCGCGCTCAAGCTGGCGACCTCGAGGGTCTCGAACTTGGGTCCTCCGCATCCCAGTCCAATGCTCTATCCTCTGCGCCACCGCCTGGTCAGGCTGCCCTTGCTCTTCTTTTAAACATGATTTCTCCTCAACATTTTGGGGAGTAGGTCATTAAGGGGACCTGGCATTACTGCAAATTAAAGAGCTGTCTGGCCCTGGCCAGATGGTGCAGTTGGTTAGAACATTGTCCCAAAGCACAGAGGTTGTAGGTCGATCCCCTGTATGTGTTCCTGTCGAACAGTTTTAAAACTTAGGTAATACTACCTGACCAGGCGGTGGCGCAATGGATAAAGCATCGGACTGGGATGCCGAGGACCCAGGTTCAAGACCCCGAGGTCGCCAGCTTGAACGCGGGCTCATCTGGTTTGAGCAAGAACCCACGAGCTTGAACCCAAGGTCACTGGCTCCAGCAAGGGGTTGCTCGGTCTGCTGAAGGCCCACGGTCAAGGCACATATGAGAAAGCAATCAATGAACAACTAAGGTGTCACAACGTGCAATGAAAAACTACTGATTGATGCTTCTCATCTCTCTCCGTTCCTGTCTGTCTGTCCCTGTCTATCCCTCTCTCTGACTCGCTCTCTGTCTCTGTAAAAAATAAATAAATGAATTTATAAATGAATGAATAAGTAAATAAATAATTTTTTAAAAAAAATTAAAAGAAAGTTTAAAAAGAAACTTAGGTAATACTTCTCAGGCATTTTTATTTTAGTTCATATTGAACCCAGTCATCTCCTGTAGGGTGCTGAATATATCCAGGTGGACAACCAAACCTGAACCTGCTTCTCTTTCCTGTGTGCTAGTTGTCACTTTCTTGGACTAAAAAGGCAGGGAGCCTGCATAAACTTTGAAAGTCTGCTAATCTTTGGAGCAAACATTGAAGCAAATACAAGACTTTTAAGAGAGTCTGCCATCTTCAAATGTTCATGAGCTTAGGAAAGGTCTATCTATTGTTTGATTCTATGAGTTATTTATTTGTCTGGGAGTTTTCATTTTTTATTTTCTGTTTCTTTTACCAGAGCCTACATTCATCAGTACACAAAATTTGGAATTGAAGAAGACGACTTTTTGGACAGTTTCACATTGTTAGAACAAGTCGTTGCCAGTTACCGCACTCTCCGATCTTAAACAGAGGGTTCAAGAGCAAAAGTACCTACGTCATGTTTGGACTAAAATATTCATTACTGTTTTCACTGTAAGTTTTCAAATTCTGATCTTCTAAAAGCAACCAAGTCAAATGCTGATTTCTTCTGCCCAGTATGCACACAGAACAGGAGGAAAACCTTTTAAATGGAGGCTAGTATGTTTTCAATGAAAACATCTTGGTATTTTCATTTGTGAGAAAAAGATTGGTGCTTCTATAAAGAACTTTGGAGCCTGACCAGGCGGTGGCGCAGTGGATAGAACATCAGACTGGGATGCGGAAGACCCAGGTTCTAGACCCCGAGGTCGCCAGCTTGAGCGTGGGCTCATCTGGTTTGAGCAAAGCTCACCAGCTTGGTCCCAAGGTCGCTGGCTCAAGCAAGGCGTTACTCATTCTGCTGAAGGCCCGCGGTCAAGGCACATATGAGAGAGCAATCAATGAACAACTAAGGTCTCACAACAAAAAACTGATGATTGATGCTTCTCATCTCTCTGCGTTCCTGTCTCTCTGTCCCTGTCTATCCTTCTCTCTGACTCTCTCTCTCTGTCCCTGGGGGGGGGGGGGACACTTTGGAAATACTTTGGTGAGATATCGGAACTTTGGAACTATCCAAAAACGGGAATATTCTGTTTGATACCTATGTGCCTAATTATTCTCTCTTTATTCCAAAAAGTATTCATTAAATAAGAGCTAAATGTTTACAGAACAATTTTAAGCTTAGAAATTGCAGTTCTGAATTAAAATATATTTATCTTTGAAGTGAATGCTTTGAACCACAAGAGGGAGCTGTTGTTAAATGCAACAGGGTGAACATCTATTTTGAATATTCTATAATAGGTAAAACTTTCCACTGTAAGCAGCTATTTAAGAAAAAATGTCAGGATTTTGTTAATAAATATACATCATGCTTAAATACAATAAATAAATAAATAAATAAATGTTTATTTTGTTTGCTTTTCTTAAACCTTTGGGCATTAGAAAATCGGATTGGACCTGTGGTTGTACAGTGGGTAGAGCACTGACCGGGATGCTAGGACCCAGATTCAAAACCCCGAGGTGTCAGGGTTGAACACGGGCTCACCAGCTTGAGCACAGGGTCACTGGCTTGAGTGTGGGATCATAGACATAACCCCATGGTCGCTAGCTTGAGGTCAAGGTTTCTGGCTTGAAGCCCAAGGTCACTGGCTTTAGCATGGTGTTAACTGGCTTGGCTGGAGTCCCACCCCCCCACCCCCACCCCCATCAAGGCACTCATGAGAAAGCAATCAGTAAGTAACTAAGGTGCTACAACTGTGAGTTGATGCTTCTCATCTTTCTCCCTTCCTATCTGTTTCTGTCTCTGTTTCTCTTGCTAAAAAAAAAAAAAAAAGAAAAAAAAGAGAGACAACAAAAGGAAGGAAGGGAAGGCAGGGAAGGAAGAGATAGAGAGAGAAATAAAGAAAAAGAAGGAAAGGACCTGACCAGGCGGTGGCGCAGTGGATAGAGTATCAGACTGGGATGCGGATGACCCAGGTTTGAAACCCTGAGGTCACTGGCTTTAGTGCAGGCTCATCTGGTTTGAACAAGGCTCACCAGCTTGAGCCCACGGTTGCTGGCTTGAGCAAGGGGTTACTTGGTCTGCTGTAGCCCCTGGTCAAGGCATATATGAGAAAGCAATCAATGAACAACTAAGGCTTCACAATGAAGAATTGATGCTTCTCATATCTCTCCCTTCCTGTCTGTCCCTAGCTGTCCCTCTCTCTGTCTCTGTCTTTGTCAGAAAAAAAAAAGGAAGGAAAAATAAAAAAGAAAATTGGGTTGGTTTTTCTTTTAGACCTTGGAATGCCAAGGCAGAAACTGCTGTTATTTGACTAGTGCTTTTAAATTACTTATAAATATTTAGAAGGTGGTTATATGCTTTTCAGTAAAAGGGGTAAGAGCTTTCACCAAAATTGCACTAAACTGAGAAAATTATCACCAAGGAAATACTGTGCTTGATGAAACTGGCATACCTAGATGTGGGTTTTACTCAGAAAGACAAAGCACAGTTGAAAATTGGCAACTGAGTTTGAGGGGAATGGTGTTATTTAAATAAAACCCATTACATGCAGTGTATTAACAAATGTAAAATGGGAAACAAATAGGAACATTTTCCTTCTTCTGCCAAGTCTACCAGTGGTGACTTATTTTTGTTTGGAAAAATGACAGTTCACAGTTTCTCTGGTTCTTCCTTTTCTTTCCATATGGAAATGATTACCTTTTTGCTGTTTTTCTTATCAACTGTTGCTATGATTTAAAATACTGAACCATATCTTATTTCTAAGGAATGTAAAAAGTGGTGCATTCAGCTGCTAAAAGGCACACCCCACTGATGCATTTTGTTAACCAAGCATACTTGAAAAATTAATAATTTTTACAAAATAAAGTTACAAGTAATTGTTTACCATTGAATAGATCCAAAGACTAAAACAATTTCCCAAATGAAACTAGTATTAATAAAGATCTGAGCCTGACCAGGCGGTGGCGCAGTGGATAGAGCGTCGGACTGGGATGCGGAGGACCCAGGTTCGAGACCCCAATGGTCGCCAGCTTGAGTGTGGGCTCATCTAGTTTGAGGAAAAGCCCACCAGCTTGAACCCAGGGTTGCTGGCTCCAGCAAGGGGTTACTCAGTCTGCTGAAGACCTGCAGTCAAGGCACATGTGAGAAAGCAATCAATGAACAACTAAGGTGTTGCAACATGCAATGAAAAACTAATGATTGCCTGACCAGGCGGTGGCGCAGTGGATGGAGCGGCGGACTGGGATGCGGAGGACCCAGGTACGAGACCCCGAGGTCACCAGCTTGAGCGCGGGCTCATCTGGTTTGAGCAAAGCTCATCAGCTTGGACCCAAGGTCACTGGCTCCAGCAGAGGGTCATCCGTCTGCTGAAGGCCCACGGTCAAGGCACATATGAGAAAGCAATCAATGAACAACTAAGGTGACGCAACAAAAAACTAATGACTGATGCTTCTCATCTCTCTCCATTCCTGTCTGTCCGTCCCTCTCTCTGACTCTCTCTCTCTGTCTCTGTAAAAAAGTAAATAAATAAAATTTAAAAAAAAAAAAAGAAAAACTAATGATTGATGCTTCTCATCTCTCTCCGTTCCTGTCTGTCTCTGACTCACTCTCTGTCTCTGTAAAAATAAATAAATAAATAAAGATCTGCACCTGAGCCTGACCAGGTGGTGGTATACCAGATAGAGTGTCGGACTGGGACATGGAGGACCCAGGATTTTGGGGGGGGGGTTGTATTTTTCTGAAGCTGGAAACGGGGAGGCAGTCAGACAGACTCCCGCTTGCACCCGCCCGGGATCTACCTGGCACGCCCACCAGGGGGTGATGCTCTGCCCATCCGGGGCATCGCTCTGTCGCGACCAGAGCCACTCTAGCGCCTGGGGCAGAGGCCAAGGAGCCATCCCCAGCGCCCGGGCCATCTTTTGCTCCAATGGAGCCTCAGCTGTGGGAGGGGAAGAGAGAGACAGAGAGGAAGGAGAGGGGGAGGGGTGGAGAAGCAGATGGGCGCCTCTCCTGTGTGCCCTGGCCGGGAATCGAACCCGGGACTTCTGCACGCCAGGCCGATGCTCTACCACTGAGCCAACCGGCCAGGGCCAAGGAGGACCCAGGTTTGAAACCCCGAGGTTGCTGGCTAGAGTGCAGGCTTATCCAGCTTGAGCACGGGCTCACCAGCTTGAGCGCAGGGTTGCTGGCTTGAGTGTGGGATTGTAGACATGACCCCATGGTCACTGGCTTGAGCCTAAGGTCGCTGGCTTGAGCACAGGGTCGCTGGCTTGAATAAGGGGTTACTAGCTCTGCTGTAGCTGCTCCACTATCAAGGCACATATGAGAAAGCAGTCAATAAACAAAAGCAATCAACAAACAACTAAGATGCCACAACAAAGAGTTGATACTTCTCATCTCTCTCCTTTCCTGTCTGTCTGTCTATCTGTCCCTCTCTCTGACTCTGTCTCTGTCAAAATAAAAATAAAGTGTTTTAAAGATCTGTACCTGAATTATCTCACTGGGGCTAAGCTGATTCTGAGGAAACCTGCTAAAAGTTAAGCTTAAAGTCATGAGTTGAAATCTTTTTTTAATGGTTATTTGTGCTTTCTTTTGTTTTATTGCACCACTCTAATTTTTATTTTTTATTTTTTGAGAGGAAGGGAGAGAGGGAGGGAAGAGAGTAAGAAGCATCAACTTGTAGTTGCTTCACTTTTGTTGTTCATTGCTTCTCATATGTGCCTTTACTGAGGGGCTCAAGCCAACAACCGTAGGCTCAAGCCAGTGACCTTTGGGCTCAAGCCAGTGCTTGCGATTATGTCAATGATACTGCACTCAAGCCAGCAAAGCTGCACTCAAGCTGGCGACCTAGGGGTTTTGAACCTGAGATCTCAGCGTTCCAGGTCAATGCTCTATCCACTGTGCCACCACCTGTCAGGCTTGAGATCATTTGTATTTAAGAAAGTTGCCATGAGGTACCATGGGGACAAGTATACTTCTAATTTGGCAACGCATGGGATCAGTGACAGGTGAGTATTAAAAGTAAACCCCCAGTCCTTGCCAGATAAGTCAGAGCATTGTCCTAAAGCGGCTGCCAGTTTGACCCCCGGTCAGGGCACGTACAGGAGCAGGTCAGTGTTCTTGACTCTTTCTCTCTTCCTTCCTCTCTCACTAAAATCAATCAATAAAAAAATTTTTTCTAAAAGTAAACCTCTAAATGTAGATTTTTAAAAAAGAAGTAAACCCCAATTACCCAGAGCTCTGGGTCCACTTTCTTATGTAAGTTGACCCTTTTATTGATCTACAACATCATTATTTGATAGGTGTGGATACCTGAATATTTGTAAACTTATTTTACATGGGAAATTTTACTTATTTATTTATTTATTTTTCTGAAGTGAGAAGCAAGTGAAAGGCAGACAGACAGACTCTTGCATGCGCCTGACTGGGATCCACCCGGCAAGCCCACCAGGGAGTGATACTCTGCCCATCTGGGGCGTTGCTCTGCTGCAATCGGAGCCATTCTAGCGCCTGAGGCAGAGGCCACAAAGCCATCCTCAGCGCCAGGGCAATCGCTGCTCCAATGGAGCCTTGGCTGCAGGAGGGGAAGAGAGAGACGGAGAGGAAGGAGAGGGGGAGGGGTAGAGAAGCAGGTGTGTGCTTCTCCTGTGTGCCCTGGCTGGGAATCGAACCGCCAGGCCAACACTGTACTGCTGAGCCAACCAGCCAGAGCCGGAAATTTTTTTCTTGTCTATTTGGAATAATACACACTTTTTGCTATTAGAGTTGGGACCTTAACTTAAAAATTAACACAAGGAGAGCTGACCTGTGGGGGTGCAGTGGATAAAGCATTGACCTTGAGCACTGAGGTTGCCAGTTCAAAACCCTGGGCTTGCCTGGTCAAGGCACATATGGGAGTTGATGCTTCCTGCTCCTCCTTCTCTCTCTCTCGCTTTCTCTCTCTTTCCAAAATGAATAAAGTATTTGAAAAATATTAACACAAAGAATCTGATCTCAAACTTCAAGATTAGGCGTGGCATTGGAAATGTGCTTTGATTTGTGTGCACAAAAGGGCCAATCAGCCAGGGCAACATGAGAAGAAGAACTTCCTGGGCACACAGGTCCAGAATCTTTGAATATGGAGGTTCTTTGATGGGGAACTGGAGTACTGTTTTCATTCAGACAGCATCCCAGAGCCAGGACGCACCCCTATAGGCAGTGAGTACAGTGTAATTCAAACTGTTTTAAAAAACCCCAACAATTTATATATGATTTATTTTAGAGAGAGGGCAAGGGAGAGAGAGAAGGAAGCATTTATTTGTTGTTCCACTTAGTTGTGCACTCATTGGTTGCTTTCTATATGGGCCCTGACCAAGGATCGAACCCACAACCTTGTCTTTTTTTTTTTTTTTTTTTTTTACAGGGACAGAAAGAGAGTCAGATAGAGGGATAGATAGGGACAGACAGACAGGAACACAGAGAGATGAGAAGCATCATCAGTTTTTCGTTGTGACACTGTAGTTGTTCATTGATTGCTTTCTCATATGTGCCATGACCGCGGGCCTTCAGCAGACCGAGTAATCCCCCGCTCGAGCCAGTGACCTTGGGTCCATGCTAGTGAGCTTTTTGCTCAAGCCAGGTGAGCCCGCACTCAAGCTGCCAACCCCGGGGTCTCGAACCTGAGTCCTTCGCATCCCAGGCTGACACTCTATCCACTGCGCCACCGCCTGGTCAGGCAACCTTGTCATTTTTGAAACGATACTCCAACCAAGCTAACTGGCCAGGGCTCGAACTGCTTTTTGTTTTCAATCCTTTTCATTCTACCCCATTTGTACTTTCCTCGAGGTCTTCAAATTGTAAAACCTGTTCCTTCTCATTCATTTCCTCTTGCTTCTGGGGATCTTTGGGTGCTCCCTACCCAATACTATCCAATCAGTCTGCAGCATCGTTCGCCTTCATTTAACCCGTCGCTTAGAACTCAGTATGTGTACCCACCATTCACTGTTCTCACTCAGTCACTCATTTAACCAAAATCTGTTCAGTGCCGGGCATCGAAAAGATGTTAAGGTTACACAGATCAATTCCACAGAGTTTAAATGAAGCTTTCAATGTAGTTTTCTTTGGATGTCTGGTGCTACAATTCTAGTTTCCTTATTATTGCTTATTATCTTGCCCATGTCTGTGTTCAACATTTTTACAGCAAAGATATGGTACATGGGAGAAGAGCAATGAAATGGGAGCTCTAGTCTAGGCTCAGTCAGTCTGAAATGTACCCTCACTGGCTCTGCAGACTCTGCTGTTCGGTGTGCATACCAGTCATTCTTCTGCTGACCACCATGTGTATCACACTTGAATTCCTGTCCAAAAAATGTAAAAAACATGTTCCATATGTTCCTATCTCATTATTATCTCCCCAGGAGCCCAGGGTTTGGCAATCAACCCTTTCTAGTTCTTCCACCTACCTACCAAATATGGCTTTTCCCACCACCTTGTCGTTTTTGGCAACTAACCAGTTATTAAAGAGATTTTTTTTTTTCTTATCTGTATCAATCACATTGTTTCCTATGAGTTTTAGGAATGTGAGCTAAAAAGTCTGGCTTTACATTTTCAATGGAATCATTTCCCTCTCCTGTACTCGGCAGTGTCTCAGACGATGTGCCGTGTCAGCCGTTATGAACAGCAGGGTCCCCTTTCCACCAGCAGGAATGCGTCTACACGGAGTGGAGATAAACAGTGTAAATATTTCAGGTTTCTGGGGAACACAGGGTGGGGTCAGTGTTGAAAAAGATGGCATTCAAGGGAAAGGAGGGAAAAGAAAATCCCAATCATTGAGACTCTAGGGAGCCAGTGAGGCAGGAAGAGATGGCAGGAGGGTCGTGGAACGGATGATGCCCCTGAAGAAATGCTAAAAGCTTAGAGGCATTTCCAAAATGACTTCGTTTTTGAACTATAGACTTCACCTAATGATGAAAACTCTAAGCTTACAAAAATAGTTTAAATAGAAACAGTAAGCTAAATTACGTGTCACTTGGCAAATAATTCCATCTTATCTAAATGTATCTCCTTTCCCAATGATGCAGCCAATAGGGTGGATAATTTATTGCACCCTTGTCCTATTTGAATGTAATTATTTACTTGGTGAGTACACAAAATTCAAAGTTTCTATACCCATGCTGTCCAATAAGGTAGCCATTAGTCGCCTGACCAGGCAGTGGCGCAGTGGATAGAGTGTCGGACTGGGATGCAGAAGACCCAGGTTCGAGACCCCGAGGTCGCCAGCTTGAGCGCAGGCTCATCTGGTTTGAACAAAGCTCACTAGGTTGGCCCCAAGGTCACTTGTTCGAGCAAGGGGTCACTTGGTCTGCTGTAGCCCCCGGTCAAGGCACATATGAGAAAGCGGTCAGTGAACAACTGAGGTGTTGCAACGAAAAACTGATGATTGATGCTTCTCATTTCTCTGTTCCTGTCTGTCTGTCCCTATCTATCCCTCTCTCTGACTCTCTGTCTCTGTAAAAAAAAAAAGATAGCCATTAGTCACATGTGGCTAGTGCTGTTTAAGTGTAAAATACATGTGGGATTTTAAAGACAATATGAATAAAAAGAATGTCAAATATTAACATTTTAAATTAATTGTTGAAATGATATTTTGGACATACTAGGTTAGATGAATTATCTAAATTTATATACCTGTTTTTTTTCTTTTTGAGATTTTAAAATGTAGCTACTAAAAAGTTTTAAATTAGAGATACAGCCTGCATTGTATTTCTATTGAACAGGGCTAATCAACATTTCAGGAACAAAGTCGTAGAAATTTTAGAAATGAGTTGAGGCCCTGGCTGGTTGGCTCAATGGTAGAGCATTGCCTGGAGTGTAGATGTCCCAGATTCGATTTCTGGTCAGGGCACACAGGAGAAGCGACCATCTGCTTCTCCACTCCTCCCCCTCTTGCTTTTCTCTCTCTCTCTTTCTCTCTCTCTCTCTCTTTTTCTCTCTCTCTCTCTCCCCCTTCTCCTCCCCTTCTGCAGCCAAGGCTCCAATGGAGCAAGTTGGCCCCGAGTGCTGTGGATGGCTCCATGGCCTCCGCACTAAAAAATGGCTCCAGTTGCAACAGACCAAGGGCCCCAGATGGGCATAGCATCGCCCCCTGGTGGGCCTGCCGGGTGGATCCCAGTTGGGGCACATGCGGGAGTCTGTCTCTGCCTCCCCTCCTCTCACTGAATAAAAAAAAGAAAAAGAAAAAAGACAGAAACCAGTTGAACAAGCTTATCCTTACTAGGTGAGAGAGGTCACAGGAACATGAAATAAGAATCATGACAGGCAAAAGATAGGTCTTTCCTTTTTGTAAAAAGAGGCCTTTGCTTAAGCTTGGTCATGTGAAGAGTATGAAAGAGGCAGGCTGTGAGCTTAATTCCATAAACATCCATTGAACACCTGCAAGGAAAAACACCGTGCTAGGATAGGGTATTTTAAAAATGAATTAAAAAAAAATAATAATAATAATTAGCCCTGGCCAGTTGGCTTACTACAGTGGTCCCCAACCCCCCGGGCCGCAGACTGGTACCGGTCCGCAGAGAAAGAATAACTAACTTACATTATTTCCGTTTTATTTATATTTAAGTCTGAATGATGTTTTATTTTTTAAAAATGACCAGATTCAGGTCCTGGCCGGTTGGCTCAGTGGTAGCGCGTCGGCCTGGCATGCAGGAGTCCCAGGTTCGATTCCCGGCCAGGGCACACAGGAGAAGCGCCCATCTGCTTCTCCACCCCTCCCCCTCTCTTTCCTCTCTGTCTCTCTCTTCCCCTCCCGCAGCCAAGGCTCCATTGGAGCAAGGGTGGCCCAGGTGCTGAAGATGGCTCTGTGGCCTCTGCCTCAGGCTCTAGAATAGCTCTGGTTGCAACAGAGCATCGCCCCCTGGTGGGCATGCTGGGTGGATCCCGGTCCGGTGCATGCGGGAGTCTGTCTGACTGCCTCCCGTTTCCAACTTCAGAAAAGTAAAAAAAATAAAAATAAATAAATAAAAATGACCAAATTCCCTCTGTTACATCCATCTAAGACTCACTCTTTTTTTTTTTTTAATTTTTTATTTATTCATTTTAGAGAGGAGAGGGAGAGAAAGAGAGAGAGAGAAAGAAAGAGAGAGAGAAGAGGGGAGGAGCTGGAAGCATCAACTCCCATATGTGTCTTGACCAGGCAAGCCCAGGGTTTCGAACCGGCAACCTCAGCATTTCCAGGTCGATGCTTTATCCACTGTGCCACCACAGGTCAGGCCAAGACTCACTCTTGACGCTTGTCTCAGTCACGTGATACATTTATCCATCCCACCCTAAAGGACGGTCTGTGAAAATATTTTCTGACATTAAACCGGTCCGTGGCCCAAAAAAGGTTGGGGACCACTGGCTTACTGGATAAGAGCATTGTCTCAATGTATGGACGTCCCAGGTTTGATTCCCGGTCAGGGCACACAGGAGAAGCGACCATTTGCTTCTCTTCCCCTTCTCTCTCTCTACCCCTCCCCTCTGTCTTCCCCTCCTGCAGCCAGTGTCTCAATTAGTTTGAGCTATGGCCTGGGCACTGAGGAGAATAGCTCTGTTGATTCGAGCATCGGCCCCAGACAGGGCTTGCTGGGTGGATCCCGATCGGGCTGCATGTGGTAGTCTGTCTCATTATCTCCCCTCCTCTTGCTTAAAAAAAAAAAAATTTTAGCCTGACCAGGTGGTGGCGCAGTGGATAGAGCGTCAGACTGGGATGCGGAAGGACCCAGGTTCGAGACCCCAAGGTCGCCAGCTTGAGCGCGGGCTCATCTGGCTTGAGCAAAGAGCTCACCAGCTTGGACCCAAGGTCACTGGCTCCAGCAAGGAGTTACTCAGTCTGCTGAAGGCCCGCGGTCAGGGCACATGTGAGAAGGCAATCAATGAACAACTAAGAAGTCGCAATGCGCAACGAGAAACTGATGATTGATGCTTCTCATCTCTCTCCGTTCCTGTCTGTCTGTCCCTGTCTATCTCTGCCTCTGTAAAAAAAAAAAAAAAAAAAACGAAACAAAAACATTGTGTTATTACATTTAAAAAAAAAAAATTTAAACCTGGCTCCCGTCCCTGAGCTCACCATTTCATATATTCTTTGCTGCAAGCATATGCCTGGTTCATGGTGGAAATTCCATATTCACTGAACAGGTTAATATAAATGTCTAAGACAATGGAAGAGATACTCCTGCAATACTAAAGGCACACAGTGAAGCCCACTAAAGCTTCCATATTAGCAACAGACCTCATAACTACTAGATAAAATTAAGGAAATAAAAATATAATTAAAAAATAATTTGTCTTTGAAGCCATTTTATATCATCAAATGCCATTTAAGACAATATAAATCCAACAATATATGAAGAGAATCAAGACTTGCCTTTGTTTTGAAATCCTTAACTAAAATCTAACTCCTTGTGCCTGACCTGTGGTGGCACAGTGGATAAAGCGTCGACCTGGAAATGCTAAGGTCGCCGGTTCGAAACCCTGGGCTTGCCTGGTCAAGGCACATACGGGAGTTGATGCTTCTAGCTCCTCCCCCCTGTCTCTGTCTCTCTCTCCCTCTCTCTCTCCTCTCTAAAATGAATAAATAAAATAAAAATTAAATAAATAAATAAAAATTAAAAAAAAAATAAAATAAAATCTAACTCCTTGTTCTGCAATTCCAAGCCTCCTGAAGTTTGGCCACTCCCTGTCTCCCACTGTTCCTGTTATGTGTGCTGTAGTAGCCGAGGCAGACAGAAATGGCCATTAACTGTTGTTATGAAAAACACTTGAATTTGTCTATATGGTAATGTTTAATTTTGTTCAGTAAGGATAGGGATGGAGCCATCTATCACTGACCTGAAGCTATAGATGGGAGACATGCCCCAGTGACCCTGCCTGTCCCTGTTGTGTCCCCCACCCCCTGCCAGGCCCCTAAGGCCAAAAAGAGGAGGCTCAGAGTACTTTGAGCAGGACTGACAGGATACACACCTGGTTTCATAGCCAATCTCTTGGGGGAGTGTCTTCTCAGGGTATTTACTTCTTTTATTTATTTTAAAATTTTTAAAATATTTATTTATTTATTTTAGAGAGGAAAAAGAGAGAGTGGAGAGAGGGAGAGAGAGAGAGAGAGAGAGAGAGAAAGGGAGGAGCAGGAAGCGTCAACTCCCATATGTACCTTGACCAGGCAAGCCCAGGGTTTTGAACTGGTGACCTCAGCATTCTAGGTCGATGCTTTATCCACTGGGCCACCACCGGTCAGGCCACTTCTTTTTAATATTATGCATTTCCTCTGCTTGCATTTTTTTTTTTTTATAAAACAAAGCCTTAAAATATATATATAAAGATAAAATAAATTATTTTTACAAGGATGTTAACACCTGGATACAGTATGAAGAACAGAGGAAGAAGTCAAATGAATTGAAAGGCAGTAACAAGCAGTGGAAGTAGTAAGCAGCATTATTGTTCTATAAATTGTCACATAGGTCAACGTAGGACAGTGGTTCTCAAAGTGTGTGCCAGGGCGCACTGGTGCGCCCTATGGTATTTCAGAGAAATATGTGCCTGTTGAGGACCAAAAAACCAACAGGGTTTTTGGAGTTTAGATTTTTGGAGGACAGAGGTGTGGGGAATTGGCTGTAAGCTGACAGTCTGCCCAACCCCCCACCTCACTTGCCTGATTAGGTTGCAAAAGGCTGTTAAGCTGTGGAGCTGGATTGTTTACACTACCCCATGTTCCCTGGAAAGACTGGAGGCAAGTTTCTTCTATCCTTGGTTTGGTGAAAAGTTAAGATGATATGTATGGTGGGGGTTTTGGATTGATGATTAAACATAAGAATTGTCTCTTGAAGCCTTTTGGATTTCTATAAAAGAAGAATATGTGGCAATATCTAAAAAAGCTTTGAACATTTTACTACAATTTTCAACATCCTATTTATGTGAATTAGGATTTTCTACCCTCAACACAATTAAGAGTAAAAAGAGAGAAATTCTTCAATGTATTGATAAGGAAATGAGAGTTTGCCTTTCAAATATATGCCCAAACATTGAAGAAATCACTAGGACACATCAGGCTCATGTTTCTCATAAACACAAGAATGAAAAAAACTTAACACATTCGTGCCAGGACCTGCCGAATTCACTAAATCTTACTAAGAATGTATCTACATATATAAAAAGATAACTTTTTTGTTGTTTTTTTAAGCCATCTTTTTTACAAATTCTAAAAAGCATAACTCAAAATATGTAACATAAAAATTTTTACTTTTTGGGTTTTTTATTTATTTATTTTTGTATTTTTCTGAAGTTGGAAACAGGGAGGTAGTCAGACAGACTCCCGCATGCACCCGACCGGGATCCACCCGGCATGCCCACCAGGGGGCGATGCTCTGCCCATCTGGGGCGTCGCTCCATTGCAACCAGAGCCATTCCAGCGCCTGAGGCAGAGGCCATAGAGCCATCCTCAGCGCCTAGGCCAACTTTGCTCCAGTGGAGCCTCGGCTGCGGGAGGGGAAGAGAGAGACAGAGAGGAAGGAGAGGGGAAGGGGTGGAGAAGCAAATGGGCGCTTCTCCTGTGTGCCCTGGCCGGGAATTGAACCCGGGACTCCTGCACACCAGGCCAATGCTCTACCACTGAGCCAACTAGCCAGGGCCTATTTTGGGTTTTTTTTTGTGTCAGAGATAGAGAGAGGGACAGATAGGGACAGACAGGAAGGGAGAGAGATGAAAAGCATCAATTCTTCATTGTGGCACTTTAGTTCATTGATTGCTTTCTCATATGTGCCTTGACTGGGGGATGAGGGGGCTATAGCAGATCAAGTGACCCCTTGCTCAAGCCAGTGACCTTGGGCTCAAGCTGGTGAGCCTTGCTCAAACCAGATGAGCCTGTACACAAGCCGGTGAGCTCAGGGTTTCAAACCTGGGTCCTCTGTGTCCCAGTCCAACGCTCTATCCACTGTGCCACTGCTTGGTCAAGCCATAAAAATGTTTTTTAATGTCAAAATAAATTTAATTTTGTTGTATTTATTTCATTTAATATCCATAAAAGCACGCTTGGACTTCATATATTTTTTCTTTAATATTTGATTTAATTTTTATAACATTTCTCAGAAATTTGTATATAGTGCGCCTACAATTATTTGTAGGATTTTAAATGTGCCCCAACTTCAAAAAGTTTGAGAACCACTCATGTAGGAACTACAGGATGTTCCAGGTTCGTTCTGGGGCAGAGGAGGAAGGGAAAAACTAAAGAATAACTTTGTGGTTCTTATTATGCCAATATATTCTTTTTTTTTGTATTTTTCCAAAGTGAGAAGTGTGTATGTGGGGGAGACAGACTCCCACATGTGCCCCACAGGGATCCACCCAGCATGTCCACCAGGAGGCGATGCTCAGCCCCTCTGGGGTGTTGCTCCACTATAATCGGAGCCATTCTAGCACCTGAGGCAGAGGCCATGGAGCCATCCTCAGTGCCTGGGCCAACTTTGCTCCCATGGAGTCTTGGTTGCAGGAGGGGAAGAGAGAGGCAGAGAGGAAGGAGAGGGGGAGGGGTGGAGAAGCAGATAGGCGCTTCTCCTGTGTGCCCTGGCCTGGGAATTGAACCCGAGACTTCACACACCGGGTCAACGCTCTACCGCTGAGCCAACTAGCCAGGGCCTATTCTTCTTTTTTATTGAATTTATTTGGGTTCATTGGTTAATAAAATTATATAGGTTTCAGGTATACAATTATTTTTATAGAGACAGAGAGAGAGAGTCAGAGAGAGGGATAGACAGGAACGGAGAGAGATGAGAAGCATCAATTCTTCATTGCGACACCTTAGTTGTTCATTGATTGCTTTCTCATATGTGCCTTGACCGTGGGGCTATAGCAGACCGAGTAACCCCTTGCTCGAGACAGCGACCTTGGGTCCAAGCTAGCTGGTGAGCCCTGTTCAAACCAGATGAGCCCATGCTCAAGCTGGTGACCTCAGGGTCTCGAACCTGGGTCCTCTGCATCCTAGTCCAACGCTCTATCCACTGTGCCACCGCCTGGTCAGGCTCAGGTATACAATTTTATAATGCATCATCAGTATGTTGTGTTGTGTATTCACTACCCCAAGTCACTGTGTTCTTCAAATGTACACTGCTTACTACAGGAAAGACTAATAATCTCTCTCACACACACAAGTCTAGGAGCAGCAAAAGAAGTGTATGAACTATGAAAGAACTTTTTTACTTCCTCCTTGCAGAGACCAGGAGTGTATTTTATGCTCAGACAGCTTTTTTACAATGAAGAAAATGCAATACATCATAAAATGTTTTTTATCTCTGTAGTTTTCTTTAAAATTTTTTTAAAGATTTTATTTATTTATTTTAGCGAGAGGAGAGGGAGAGAAGGGGGAAGGAGCAGGAAGTAGCAACTCCCATATGTGCCTTGACCAGGCAAGTCCAGGGTTTTGAACTGGTGACCTCAGCGTTCCAGGTCGATGCTTTATCCAGTGCGCCACCACAGGTCAGGTGACCACTGTAGTTTTCTAAAAGCACAATTTTTTAACTCCCCCCCTCATGAAATTGTGCAAAACACTCCCACACACATGCTTTTATCAGGTGTGTGATCCCATCAGGAAGGCAGGAGCAGTGACACCCCACTTCTCCCGGGTTTCCAGAACTGGGTCCTTACCCGGGAGCGGAATGCTCAAGTTCAGTACCTCTCTTTCCCACCAAAGGATTATTATAAAAGTAAATCTTTTTTCTGAACTCTGGTCCTCCTGGTGAGTGGTATAACTGTGGTCATGTGTCATTTATTTTGAACTCCTATCCAGCCAACTTCCATGAGGATAACTCATTTATTGAAACATGTAAACAACCCCCAGCACCAAAGCAGCCAAATGGAGGGCGGCCTTCACCACATGCTCTTGAAGGTGTAATAAAACTGTGATTCTGCCGTTTGGCTTGGCAAAGGCGGTTGGGAGGATGCCTTCATACTTACTTGGGAATACTCATGACATGTGGGTTCTAGGTGGCTGCCACTGCCGTCTCGGCTGACTCTCCTGGAATCTTGGACTCCAGCAGAAATATACAGGAAATCACATTGCCAAACTTTTCTCCTTATAAAGACAGACAATCTATCCAGGAATTATCGTCCTCCCCGTTGTCAGAGGGAGGAGCCACTAGTTAAGTCATAAGCAGGATACAACAAGGCAGAGGAAATTTAAAGCGGTTTCCTCTGTCCCTGAGGTCTAGTCACAGTGCCACCTCTTCAGGAACAGTGCTGCGTAGCAAGTTAAGATCACTTATGAGTAAGGACAGAGGATGGGTTACTCTGGAGTCCGGGTTCTTCTCTGACAGTTCGAGAGCAGTCTAACGGAGAGCATCGCCACTAGGAGTTAGGAACCCTGAGGTACAGACCCAAGTAAGCCCCACCGTTCTACTCAGGGCCTTCCTTCCCTTGGAATGTTCCAAACAGAACAGTGTCTCTCTCCCTCAAACTTGCTCCTCCTCCATTCCTAGTTCAGTGAGAGCCGGTGGGCACTGCTGCTGTCTTCTCAGGGCTCTGGGGTTCCTCCTCCACCTCCACTGCAGCCTGGCCCACTCCCCTGGGTCCCGCCAGGCGTGCCTGCCGCCCACCTCTGGATGCCCGCTGCCCTGTCACCTGCACTGTGCAGGACTTGCTCCGCAGACACTCAGCGTGAGCCACCAAGTGCCAGGCCCTGTGCTCAGCTCTGGGCCTACACAGGGTAGGACAACAGTGTCTGCCCTTTCTGGGGCTTATGTTCTAGTGGAGGAAACAGAGCAAAAACAAGAAGATAACACAGTTACGAGTCATATAGTTACTTTACAGGAAACAAAACAGGACTAAGGCATAAAGGAGGAGGTAGTGACTCATCGGTCTCCTCTCTCCTACCTACCCCCACGTGGCTCCCTCCTTGCTTTCCTGGTGTCTCTACCTGGGCTTCTCTCATCAGAGCACCTTCCCTCTCTCCTACCTACCCCCACGTGGCTCCCCCCTTGCTTTCCTGGTGTCTCTACCTGGGCTTCTCTCATCAGAGCACCTTCCCTCTCTCCACCCCCTAACGGGCAATTCAGATGTCACATCCTCAAGAAACCTGAAACCTTTCAGGATCCTTCCTACTCAGCAATTCTCTTCCTCTTCTCAATTCTTTTTTTTTTATTTAATTTTTATTGATTTTAGAGAGAGAGAGAGAGAGAGATACATCGATCTGTTTCTGACCAGGGATCGAACCCACGACTTCTGCGTACCAGGATGACGCTCTAACCAACCAACCGAGTACTGGCCAGGATTCGAGTCTTGTCTTCTGGCGCTCATCTCACTCTGCATGGTTATGTGCATGGATGCACAATACCTCCAAGAAGACTGTAAACTAGAGGGACAATTTTCAACACCTTGGTCTCTTCCTCACAGTGCCTCAATCCAACAGAGATTTAAAAAGTGAATTAAAGAAATTGGTCACAGCACCCTTGGCGGTCCCAGATCCGTCTCCTGCTTCAACAGTGTTTGGACAAAACAGATGCAGGGACGCCCTGCGTCCAGCCTCCGACCACCCTCTCACCTCTCTTCCAGTCACCACCTTCGGAATCACCTCCGCCATCCTTGGTCTCAGACCAGCCAACACCATGGGTTTTTTTTGTTTTTTTTTTTAATTTTTATTTATTCATTTTTAGAGAGGAGAAAGACAGAGAGGGAGAAGGGGGGAGGAGCTGGAAGCATCAACTCCCATATGTGCCTTGACCAGGCAAGCCCAGGGTTTTGAACCAGCGACCTCAGCATTTCCAGGTCGAGGCTTTATCCACTGCGCCACCACAGGCCAGGCAACACCATGGTTTTTATCTTAACTCCTTACTGCCCAACAACCGTGAGCTCCCAAATTCGTCACAATTATTCCACCGAGGTGGAAGCTGCCCTCAACTGCCTGGTCAGCCTGCCTCTGCGGGCCTCCCACACCTACCTCCGTCTGGGTGACTGTGACCGGAGGGCTCTGCAGGGCGTGGGCCACTTAGCGAGTTGGCCGAGGAGGAGCGTGAGGGCACCCAGTGTCTCTTAAAGATGGAAAACCAGCGTGGTGGCTGCGTTCTCTTCCAGGATGTGCTGGAGCCTTCCCAAGAAGAGTGGGGGGACACTCAGGACACCACGGGGCCACCATGGTCATGCAGTAGAACCTGAACCAGGCCCTTTGGACCTGCCTGCCCTGGGTCTTACCCATACAGGCCCTCATCTCTGACTTCCGGGAGAACCTCTTCCTGGGTGAGCATGTGAAACTCATCAAGAAGATGGGTTACAGGCCCTGGCTGGTGTGCTCAATGGATAGTGTGTCCACCTGGCGTGTGGACATCCTAGGTTTGATCCCCCGTCAGGACACACATGAGAAGCAACCATCTGCTCCTCCACCCTTCCTCCTCCCCAGCCAGTGGCTCACTGAGCTTAGGCCATAACCTGAGGATAACTTGGTTGATTTGAGCATTGGGGGTTGCCAGGTGGATTCCAGTGAGGGCACACTCAAAGAGTCTATCTCCCCTCCTATCACTTAAAAAGAAAAGAAAAGATGGGTTACACCTGACCAACCTCCACAGGCTGCCTGTCCCCCAGGTTGGGTGACTACTTCTTTGAGACTCCCCCTCAAGCACGGGTAGGAGCCTTGGGAGCCCAGAGCCTTTGAGGGGCCCCTCTACAACCTCGTGGTGCCTGGCTTTTGCCTGAGCCTCCCCCTGAAACCATCAGACTTCCTTTTAACCTCCCTGTAGCCCTTTCCCATGAATTGGACCAAACGGAAGTAAAACTTTTTCCAGCCAAACCCCTGGCCCGCCCGAGCTGGTGGCACAGTAAATAGAGCACCGCGCAGGTCCCCAGCTCAAGGAGGGCACATGTGAGAAGCAATCAATGGCACAACTAAGTGGGACAAGTTGATGCTTCTCTCTCTCCCTTCCTGTCTCAAACCCCTACCCCCAGCGTAGCTAATGTCACTACTGGCCCTAACTATTTCACAGGGTTATTATGAAGATCAAATAACATTCAAGATGTGAAAGTGCTTTGAAAATGAAACAAGGTCTGTACAAATAGAAATGGCTTTGTAATCGTAATTATAGCAAGCAGCACTCTGGGAACCTGCCCACACAGGAGCTGGCTTTTTCACCCCCTCCCCCCCCCTTACAAGGAAGCACAAAGGCTGCTCAACTATTTAAACAGCAAAACTTTTTAGGCCGTGGCCTTGATTTTTTGTTGTCTCCTGTACTGTTGCCTGCTTGTGATCACAAAATAAACCAAGTACGCAACCTTGGACTTTTCTGCAGAACTGAGTGGCTAGGAGCCAGAATGCCTTGGTTGAAATTCCAACTCTTGGCCTGACCTGTGGTGGCGCAGTGGATAAAGCGTCGACCTGGAACCCTGAGGTCGCTGGTTCAAAACCGGGGGCTTGCCCAGTCAAGGCACATATGGGAGTTGATGCTTCCTGCTCCTCCCCCCTTCTCTCTCTCTCTCTCTTTCACTAAAATGAATTAAAAAAATAAATTAAAAAAAAAAAGAAAAAAGAAAAAAAGAAATTCCAACTCTTGTTACTTCCTTGCTTCCTCCAGCGAATTACGGAACCTCTTTGCTTTAATTTCCTCATGCGGTTGTTCATAAGAATTTAATGATTAAATACAGTACACGTAAAAACAGCACTGAAAACAATGCCCGGTACAAAGTAAGCAAGCCGTCGTCAAGTTGTAATAGTCCACAGCGCTTCCCGGTCCGGGGCATCGGGGGAGGTTTCTAGGAGCTAATCTCGGGTTGTTGGTGTTCTGTGGTTGGGAACAAAGAAAACAGCCTGGAGGGGGCTGGGGACGGGGAAGGGCTGGTGCAACGGCGAGAACGAAGCAGAGGCAGGAGTCTGAAGAGCCTCCAGTATGGCCAAAGAATGTGAGGTTAAGTAGAGAAAGCTTAGCTGTTTTAAGAGGTTTAGTTAGGACCTCATTCAAGTGAAAGTGACTATCAAGAAGCTGAGAGCTGCACTAAAAAATGAAACAGAGAAAGTCCTCCTATCATTATTTTTGGCTTTCATCATTTTAACTAATGAAAAGAGGTTGAGAACAAGGTTGTGCACCTGAGTTACTTTGTTTCAAAGCCAGCACTGAGCCACCAAGGGAGACAACAGCGACCTGGGCAGCCATTTCCCACCTTCAGGGAAAGGCAGACCCATCCCTTTTTCCAAACTGCCTCACTGCACGAACACTTTTCCCCCTAGGAAACAAACTGGGCCACAATGAAGCAATCCTGTCAGGCTGGGTCAGTCAAAGTGGCCTGAAGGTAGAAGCGGCTCCTGCTGCCGTATTTGGCATTAGTTGGGGGAGAGAAAAGTGGCCTACGGAGGCCTCTTCACGTGAACAAGTCTTTTCTTCAAAGAGCTTTGGGTTATACTCCTCCCGGGAAATTCTCAAAAGGAGTCTATGATTCTCAGCTTAGATAGGTGGCTCAGGGGTCTCTCTTGGTTAGATGCCCAGAATTAGCTAGCCTTTGCATCCAGAATTCAGGAATGTGGTCTCCAATGCACATAAAGACTACATTGTAAAAATAGTGCTGGAGTGTGTCCAAACCCTCCCTCCAGGCCTTTGAGTCATTTGGAAATGGTTAACAAAAGAGTTGAACACCTGGGCTGATTACCCCTGAAGGGGATTTCCAAACACTTTGTATTGTCAAGTCACCTCTTCCCTTCCAAAGCAGTCCAGTTCCACCCTCTCTCTGAAGTGTCCTGAAGATTTCAACTTTTCTGATTCTAGGCTAAGTTAGATCAGTGACAGCTGCTGACACAAAGAAACACGGAGCCAAGCAACCTTGTGCTTTTTAAAGTTTGTTTTGACTTAAGAGGAACAGATGTCCAATGTTTCAAAAAGCCACACATTTGTGGATTTGGCTGACAAACCCTCTAAAGTGCATTTAATTTCTGTTCCCAGAGAGTCAGCCAGCCACTTACAACTGACTCACTCTCTCTGGGCCACAGTTTGGGCCAGTCTCCCAACTATAGAATCAGAACCTCAGATCTCAGATGAATCCAGTGTGTTTGGGTGGAGAGTGGGGGCCATCTAAAACAAAATTTTTTTTTGTTTAATTTAGTAGTAACAACACCCACACAGCAAACTGCAAGGCTAGTAGGTCAGAGAATGAGCAAACAGTTGGCATCTGCCTATCCCAGTACCATGCAATTCTAAAGGCAATGAGTCAGCAGCTGCCCAGAACAGGTTTTTTGTTACAATTCCTCTTATGAGTACTGGTCAAATATGCAAATACATGTAGGTTATTTGCTGCAATTCAAGGCCTCACCCTCATGGCAAACACGTTACCTTAGGTGAACTCCTGGCCTCCTTGGGGAGGGACAGGAACCCAAGCCCCTGACTACCAGACACAAAACGACTCCAGTGCTTCTAGAATTTTAAAGTACATTATGTGCTTTCTTGTTGTCTTGGACAATGAAGGAACAAAACACTTTAGATGCCAGTTTTAAACAGAATTTCATCGGCCATGTTCTGCGAATGCCGGAGAGGCTTTGATCAATGGGAGTTAGAGATGGAATGTTACTTGGCTTTCAAACATGGCTATTAAACTCCTGATTAGGTTGTTTTTAACATTTTGTGGGCACATTCATAATTATTAATGAATAGAATAAACTGTTTGTTGTGTGTTTTCCAACAGGAACGAGACTTTGAAGAATAATGAAGATCTTGCATGCCGATAAAAATCAACTTTAAAAAACTGTTTAAAACCTATTTATACCCATCAAATCTCACTAGATAACCTAGATGAAGTTCCTAACAAGGAATTAAAAGCACCTTTGTCCCCTTCTACCTTCCAGACTTTTTAGTATCAACCACCTTGATAGTAAATAAGCTGTCAACATTGTAGATAGGAAGATTAGAAAAGTTATTTTTGCCCTGGCTGAGTGGCTCAGTGGATGAAGCGTAGATCTGGTGGGCCAGAGGTCAGGGTTCAACCCCATCAGGACTTGCAGGAGAAGCAAACGAGTGTACAACTAAGTGGAACAAGTTGATGCTTCTCTCTCTCTCTCTCTCTCCCTTCCCCCTCTCTTAACTCAATGGAAAAAATGTTTTGTTATTTTCAATTACTGTATAGTAAATTTGCATATTGATGCTTTGTACCTCAACAAAGCTAGCCGGGGGCTTATTTTTAGATTTAAAAAGGTTTTAGTCCTATTAATCAAGTCATTAGTTCATTAATTTCTGCTTTTTCTCTTTAAATTTAATGGGGTGCTTGACCAGGCGGTGGCACAGTGGATAGAGCGTCAGACTGGGACACAGAGGACCCAGGTTCAAAACCCCGAGGTTGCTGGCTTGAGCAAGGGATCACTTGGTCTGCTGTAGTCCCCTGGTCAAGGCACATATGACAAAGCAATCAATGAACAACTAAGGTACTGCAATGAAGAGTTGATGCTTTTCATCTCTCCCTTCCTGCCTGTCTCTCTCAAAAAGTAAATAAATAAATAAATAAATAAATTTAATGGGGTGACACTGACCAATAAGAGTACATGGGTTTCAGGTAAATATTTCTGTAAGATTTAACTTTTTTAGACAGGGTGTAGCTACTCCAAAACAAGGGTGTATATACTGAGAACATTTAAAAATGTTTTCGGAATAAAAATACAATGTTGTAAAACTCTTGCACATGTATTAAATACTGTCTGATAAAATAAAAATTGGAAACAAAAACATTTATGGCAGTATTTTACATTTTATCCAATTTAACCTTTCAGAAAACCTGGCTATCTATATATGTGTATCTATTTTTATAGATGAAATCTAGGCTCAGTTACAAACTTGCTCAGCCTGACCTGTGGTGACGCAGTGGATAAAGCGTTGACCTGGAACACTGAAGTTGCTGGTTCAAACTCCAACGCTTGTCTGGTCAAGGCACATACAAGCAACTGACATTTCCCACTCCTTCCCCCTACCTTTCTCTCTCTCCTTTCTAAAATCAATTAACAAAATCTTAAAAAAAACTCTAAACTGGCCTGACCTGTGGTGGCGCAGTGGATAAAGCGTCGACCTGGAAATGCTGAGGTCGCTGGTTCGAAACCCTGGGCTTGCCTGGTCAAGGCACATATGGGAGTTGATGCTTCCAGCTCCTCCCCCCCTTCTCTTTCTCTCTCTCTCAAATGAATAAATTTAAAAAAAACCCTCAAAACTTTCTCAAGGTCACTTGTTTGAGGCAGAAATCTAAACCATGGTAAACAAACTAATATGTATGGAGACAAGTGGGTTTCAAAACATACAGAAAGGCATTTTGATGCTAAAAGGTTGGGGACATCTATGACCTCTTTAAATATGGGTCAGTCAAAACACAGTTCACCCCAGGATACAAGTGGGCAATCGATTATTTAGCTTAATGCATTATTTGTCCTCAGTTGAGTCAGTGATGATTGACTAATGAGAAGGCACAGGCTCACGCTGTCCTTCTGAGGCACAGACAGTACAGAACGCCCTGGGAACGGGGCTGAGCCTGTGCGTGGGAGCACCTGCTCCCGACTGACCAGTGTACTTCAGAAATGTCACCCCAGTACCGTCCCTTTCTGGATTACTAGAGAATGCGAACAGTGGCCATCATCCAAGTGAAAGTAAAAATCTCCCCTTCTCCAAAGCCCCACGCCCCAGATGATGCAGATGGAGAATACAGGAAACACTGCCAGGACCCCACACTGGGGGTCCTGGGAGGCACACCTCAGACAGAGAATATAGGAAACACTGCCGGGACCCCACACTGGGGGTCCTGGGAGGCGTTCCTCAGCATTGGAATGCGGGAAGTGTTGAGGACAGTACTGGACTGTCCTGGACAGTCTCTTGAGTTTGAGAAATGACGGAACATTGCAGCTATTTAAGGCGCAAACGAGGCTTAAACAAAGTAGAGATGGAATCAGAATTCCCAGGACTGTTTTTTTATTTGCAGTAATATCAAACCATCCATTTACACAGTTTCTGGTCTCCCATTAGCTGGCATGAACAAGGCGTGTCTTTGGGATCATATAGTTGTTTGTGTCCATAAGAAAGGAACAAAGCAAGAACGGGAACATAGTGGTAGCTGCTGGAGCACGCCACACCTGAACACTCACGGAGGAAAGGAGAGCTGCTCTTCATTTGTTCTCAAAGCAAATTCAACATTTGAACGAGTGAACAAACCATCATGACGTCCAATGTATTATTCATCTCTTAGACCTTTGGTCTAAGACTAAAACTTTTCTAATACCCTACCCTGAAATAGATTTACCCATAAATCCCAAAGATTTAGTACAAATAGTACAATTCACACTAGCTTTCCTCTTTCCGTTTTTTAGACAAACACCAAATAAAACACAGCTGAAAGAGATGAAACACAACCAGCAGCTGGCTTAGAAACTAACACTAACCCTAAAAATCTAATTCTGTGTTTGATGTAAATTTACTTAGGAAGTAAAGCATTTGGGTACTGCATTTTTGGTAACAATCATACTGCTAGAAAGTCCCTGGGTGGGGAAAAGAAAAAGATTAAGAATAACCTTTTTAAAACTCACTAGGCAGGTAGGTTGCTTCTGCTTTATTTATTAAGCTGTGGTCATTGAGACTTATCCCAATTTTCCTCTTGACCATGCTGCATTATCATGGCATAAAAGATTCAAAGTGCCCTAGACATAGGACAGTTTTCTAAATCATAAACCATGATTCTGGGTAATGTTTTAATGGGAACATTTGATATGGATGGTCAGATGAAAGATACCAAGATGTCAGACAGCCCATCGACTGCTGTTGCCATGAGATTCAACAGTCAACATCAGTCTGATAAGCTACCCGACAAGGTGGTACAGCATGGAGATGTCACGACGGTAGGCAACACAAGCAGACAATCAGGCAGGATTTGATAAAACAAACCAGGCATTTCTGGCCCATGGAGATTTAAACCCAATTCTACTCTCAAAGTAATGTCAGTACCAATTTTCCTAAAGGGAAAAAGTGAAATTGTTTATTTCCCTCTCAAGCAAAAAAAAAATTACCAAGTTCAACTAGAAACCACTTAAGAACAAAACTGAAATGGGCAAGGAAATTAGGTTACATATAAAAGTAAATTTCTGTTAAAACCAGAGGACATGCTGAGCTAAAATTAACACATGAGTAAAGTGTGGTTTTCTTAACGAGTTGCTTCTCTCTCCAGTGTTCTTTGATTCGTACACCCTTCCTCCCGGTTTCACAAATGAGAACGTCCCTCACCACACCAATCCTTAAGGTGCCATTTCAGCAGTGGGCAGCAGGCTGCCCAACTCCAGCCCAACAGAAAATGCCTTGCTGGTGTCTCTTTTCATGCAAATACAAACTAAGGCTGAAGAAATGGCTGTGGGTGGATTTGGCAAGGCTGCCATTCCATTGGTAGAAGCTAAAAGGAAGTGAAAAATCAAAACGCTCAAGAAAACAAACACAATTTTGGAATGATCAAAGAGGTCTTTATAAGAAAGTTTTTTCAAGACTTCATTCTAAATATACAGAATAAAAAAAATGGTGCCAGCTTATTTGTGAGACACCAACCAGATTTTCCTTACACTGTCTCAAAATGTAAAGATCAATTTCCCAAGAGGGTGTGCAATGCATCATAAAATGGCCTTTTCAGTAGGTGGGAGAGGAAGGGCGGGGCAGGATGCTTAGTCAATTTTACCATGATAGACATGCAAGGCTGTAAGCCCATCTAAGATTTATATACATTTTGATGAGTTAGAAAAACAAACCAATCATTTGTGACAAGCCTAGAAAGCTTGACATTTTTACATACTTAGGAACTTTTGTTGTGGCGGCTGGAATTCTTTCACTGTACTATGGGGGGGCCTTTTGAAAGTAACAATGGAAGGCCAGTTTCTGGTAACTCTTTGCTGCGGAACATCATAGCCCATCCTAATAAAATACAACTTGAACTGAATCGAGGGTGGATACCTTACCTTAATACACAAAGGAAAAGTATGTCAGTGCAAAACATGGACTAAACTGCTCTCAGGAAAAACAAAAAAAAAGAAAAATTAAATCGATACAGGATGGAAAAGGGAATTTTCTTTCCTGGTTTGGAATCTTTCCAATGAAGGTAGAACCTATCCATTCTAATTTCTGCTGCTAAAAACTTTTCCTGCTTATTTAGTTTTCTCTTCTGAGTTCAACTGCTGCTGGATTCTTTTGGCATAGCTCTGTGCCATGGAGTTAATGATGGACAGGATGAAGTAACACACCATTACGACGACCAACTTCTCAAACATCCAGGACAACCAGTTTTCTCCCTGCGGGAATAAATGCAGAATGACCCACGAGAAACATTACCATTTCAGTAGTAAAAGGGAATCTTCTACAATGTTTTAGGGAAAATAATAAGAACTCGGGAGCCTATATACCCTTTAAATTCTGAATGATTAAAGATGAAAAATCTCGTATCTCTAGCAACCCGTGAAATTTACATTCAGGTGCTTTTACACCCAGTTATTAGGATTTCATTTTGTTGGCTATAAAGTCAATGTTGACTCATATAGTTTAGAATGGGGCAACTGTGAGGTCATCTCTTGTCTTTTCCTACATAAGAATCAAGTATTTGATTAAATTATACTATCAAAAGTCAGCACATAGATACTTACTCAGGGTCCTGTCAAGGTAGTTACCTATTCTTGTTCCAGTATTGGAAGCAGCTTTTAAAATACAAATGTTTTCAATTCCTGAAATCATGTTTGGTCAACTGAGGGCAGCAAAGGGCCACAAAAAGAGTACACGGCCATTCCAAAAACAAAAAAACAAAAATCAACCCAACTTGCTTCCTTCCAGTTTCCCATTTGAAGTTCCTGCTTCCTCATCCTTCACTAGCCATTTCCCTTTGTCACAGAACTATTTGCAGAAAAGGCTTAGTTCAAGTTTCTGTGTTCAGCTACATTACAAGCCTTGGTTTATTAGAGAATGATTACTTTCCCAGCTATATAAATAAAAAGAGTGCAAAAATGAAGAGAGATGTCCAAGTGACTCAGTAAGCCCAATACTTTATGCTATAAATTTCCACTTTTAATCCATTCAGAAAGTATACTTGCAATAAATCATTTAAGATCAAGGAAATAACTCATTCTACATAACATCAATGATTGCCCACTTATCCCTACCCTTGTTTTTGGAAGAAGATGTAAAAAACAGAAGCTACATTTTTTGATTTAGACAAAGACAAATTTCCCAGTGGAGGAGAGCCTTAACTTCTGTTAGGAAAGACTGGTAAACAAACCTCACTCCACTTGGCCAGAGGCGCCAGCAAGTGCCGTGAGCATGACCCTGGCCTGCAGCTGTGGGAGTGGGGAGAACGCGGGGCTCACCTGCGGGCCGCCCATGTCTCTTCTGTGGCGGAGCTTCTGCCGCTGGGCTTCCAGGTAGTCCTGGAACGGCTTCTGCAGAGAGGGCCCTACACCGGGGACAGCGCTGGAAGCAGGGACCACCACCCAAGGAAGAAGGTACAGTGGGAAGAAAAGAAGAAAAAATGTTAAAGAAAAGTCCACTTACCGCCTGGATTCAAAAAGCAGGGATTATTAGAAAGAGGAAGAAAATAAAACTATCAGCAGAGCTGGAGAATCACTGTGAACTCTTCTTAGTGGGTGAAAATTCATCCCGTAACGAGCTCTCCCACCCTCAGGTTTGGGAGAAAGGAAGGAGCACAGCCCCTTCCTTCTAGAAGAGTTTGTCCTCAGAGTGAGGCCAGCTCGGCTGAGGCTGTACACTGCTGTGGTGCAAAGAATAAAATGAATGACTTCTGAGAAGTCCCACATTTATCACCACCGGTTCCTGTAAGAACTGGTTTGAACCGATTAATAAGGAAATGACTTATGCTTGTGTCATCCCTGGTTGAAAAAGAAACTGCCCGCCCTCTCTCCGACTTCTCAGAGGGGGCGGTACATTCTCAGTCTAAGTCCTTATTAGGACAATCTGTGCGTCATCCCTTTCCAAAAAGAATGCATTAGCAAATTTGGGAGGCACCTCCCACTAGTCAGAAGTCAGTGATTAACAAAGGAACAAAGAAGGAACTATGAACTCTGAATCACTCCACGGTTTATGGCCGATGGTGTGCCCAGAAACTACAGTACATTACTAAACAACCTGTTCTCAGATGATCGGCAGTGATCACTGATAAGCTAATGTGCTCGGAGCTCCCTCTCACCCAGAATAAGTGGAGGAAGTGCTGTTAAACCGGTCTGGCAACTGGAGCTACCGGACTCCCGTGTTAGAAATGCTTGCAGGCGGTGGGTTTTTTCTTTCTTTTTTTAAAATGGTAACTTAGGGAAACTCAGAAAACCAAATATCTCCATTTTCTCTACCCTTTATTTTCTCATTTGTCATAATAGGGCTAAAAGGTAAATGAACCCAATGTCCTTACCGGGCTCACCAAACGTACTTCAACGTGTGTAACTTAGATCAACTTCACCTCACTTCCAGAGCAAGTCAGTGGCTGCTTTCTGAGTAGAGGAGGACTTCTTTGCTATTATATTTTACCAGAAGCTAATAAATATATAACTCCGAGCTCACAACTTTTCTTTAACCCTTTTAGTTATCAACCACCAAACACTTCATGAAATCCTTATTTTGTGTCCAGCAGTGTAATCGGTGCTAAGGGGGAAAAATGCAAGAAGTAGTCCACGCCCATGAGGACTTAAAAGTTATTATGGGGAGTCAACACACACACACACACACACACACACACACACACACACACACACACACACCCCTGAACTGATTTGGAAACAAAAGGATTTACAAATCAATACTTTTTTGGTACAGAGATATATTCCAAAAGAATTGGAGGGAGAGATCAGTGTGGGGAGGGCTGTCCTTTAAAGAGTTCTGAGGGATACAGAAAAAGCCCTGAATAGACATATGTCATAGAGGCTATGGCTGCACCGAGTGGACTCGGAAACCCACATGAGAGACAGAAATGGAGAAGGGCCAAGTCTTATAACCAAAAGCCTCAGCCTCTCTCACTGGCTTTTAAGTGGCCTTAGTTAGAGTGGGATAAAGCAGAAAAGCTGACTGAACTGGGCTGCTGTTTATCAGCGCTGACTCTGACTAGACAGGGGCAACGAAAGCCCTACGAACTTTCTCTTTAAAACAGATTTCCTTCTGTAGTTCTTTACATAATGCGTGACGAAATGCAAACACCTCATCCATTTATACTTGAAACAAACCACACAAATATAAAAAAAGCAATTCTAGTGAAATACATACAGAAAAAGATAGGCTTTGAAGACTGCAGCTATATAAGAACTTCCCTTCAGAAATCAATTCATTCACACTTAATACCTATGCCAGTATTTTAAACTCTCAAGGGCAGCCATACCCAAGCCACTATTTATTATTTTTAGGGTTAAAAAATCCTTCTATTTAGGAAGGCTGAAATGATTGCATGCTAATTTCAATGCTTTTTTTTTTTTTGAGAGAGAAACAGGGACAGACAGGAAGGAGATGAGAAGCATCAACTCAGCTACTGCACCATAGTTGTTCACTGATTGCTTTCTCATATGTGCCTTGACCAGTGGGCTCCAACCAAGCTATTGACCCCTTGCTCAAGCCAGCAATGTTGGGGTTATATCTAGGCTCCCATGCTCAAACTGGCAATCCTGCACCCAAGTAGGCAACCCCACACTCAAGCTGGCGACCTTGGGGTTTCAAATCTGGGTCCTCAGTGTCCCAGGCTGATGCTCTATCCACTGTGCCACCACCTGGTCAGGTGGTTACATGCTAATTAAACAGGTAGGTTGTATAAGAAATGACTTGAAAATTTCCTTTTGATGTCCTCCAAGAAGCTGGACTCCATTCCATATGCCTTGTTTGTTCTTCAGGTCAACCTTTAGAATGGAGTTGAGCAGAAATGTGGCTTAGTTTCCCTCAAATCGCTCTTGGGCTCTAGGGTCAGGTACTTATTTAAAGAGAATATTAAGAACCAAGACCCAGACTGACCAGGCAGTGGTACAGTGGATAGAGTGTCGGACTGGGACGCAGAGGACCCAGGTTCAAAACCCCAAGGTCACTGGCTTGAGCTCAGGTTCACCAGCTTGAGTGTGGTTCGCCAACTTGAGCGTGGGATCACAGACATGACCCCATGGTCGCTGGCTTGAAGCCCAAGGTCGGTGGCTTGAGCAAGAGGTCACTTGGTCTGCTGTAGCCCCCCAGTCAAGGCACACATGAGAAAGCAATCAATGAACAATTAAGGAGCAGCAAAGAAGAATTGATGCTTCTCATCTCCTTCCCTTCCTGTATGTTTCTCTTGCTGCCTCTGTCACACAGCGAGACACACACACACACACAACCAGGACCCAAATGCTAATAAGAACATTCTAATTTTTTGTTTTTGTTGTTGAGGAGAACGACTGGCAACAATCAGTTGCTCTCCAAAAATAAAAATTGAAAATATGAAGATTAGCCACTGGAGGCCCTGGCCGGTTGGCTCAGCGGTAGAGTGTCACCCGGTGTGTGAAAACCCGGGGTTTGATTCCAGGTCAGAACACACAGGAGAAGTGACCATCTGCTTCTCCAGCCTTACCCCTCTCCTTCCTCTCTATCTCTCTTCCCCTCTGGCAGCCAAGGCTTCATGGCCTGGGTGCTGAGGACAGCTCAGTGGCCTCCGCCTCAGGCGCTAGAATGGCTCCAGCTGTAAAGGAGCAACGCCCCAGATGGGCAGAGCATCACCCCTTGGTGGGCATGCCAGGTGGATCCTGGTCAGGCGCATGCAGGAATCTGTCTGACCACCTCCCTGTTTCTAACTTAGGAAAAATACCAAAAAAAAAAAGATTAGCCACTGGAAGTCCACTTTAACTGATAGAAAATATACACACATCATTATATATATATTTATATGATATGCAACTTTCAAAGAATTATATTGGGCTAATGCTAGGACTGATTTTTCAAGATACTATGGTGTTGTTATGCTTTGGAGAGCTTTGGAGGTGGGGCAGGAGCTGCAGTTTCTCATAAGAGAGTAGCCATAAAAATAGTTGAAAATGTAGAAGTTAAAAGTTTTTATAGGAACATATTCATTAACATTATCATGAACAAATGCCACACAATCTGAATAAATTTTTAAAAATTAACATATTTGAAATTTAGGTATTTTTATATAAATAATTATCAGATACTCTTAATCTGTTTTATATATTCATCAAAATCTTAGTATTTTAATTTCTCCATCACTATAAACAGTGGCTTAGACCAGATGCCCCAGCTTATACAAATGACTCTGATAGTACAGTTTTTTTAATTAACACGAAAGTTATTTTAGTAATGAACTAGATAAAAAATTAAAACTACAGTGTCACTATTAACTTGATTTAAGGCAAATAATAATACCAGCTCAGAGCCTTATCCTTCAAGGTATTTTCAAGCAGCAGACAGAACCAAGAGTCCATTCTGACATTTAAGATTAATTTAAGGTACCGGTATATGTTGGTATATGAGGGGAAATAACTTGCATCACAGTTCAGTGGCTTTTTATGGTTTGCTTAGAAATAGTTTATATGCCATTCTCTGAAAGCTGTTAAATTCAGAGTACCCTATGTACCTGGCAGGAACTCTCATCTCAACCCTTACGAGTGGGTGAAGTCCTCCACATGCCATTAGGTGCTGATTAAAATCAAAGTATTCCAGTTCTGACCTGACTGGTTAGCTCAGGTGGTTAGAGGGTCGTCCTGAAACACCAAGGTTGAGGGTTCAATCCCTGGTCAGGGCACATATAAAAATCAACCAATGAATGCATAATTAAGTGGAACAACAAATGAAAGCTACCCCCTTTCCATCTGTCTCTCTAAAATCAATCATTCAAAAAAAATTTTTTTTTTTTTTTACAGAGGCAGAGATAGACAGGGACAGACAGACAGGAATGGAGAGAGATGAGAAGCATCAATTATCAGTTTCTCGTTGCGCATTGCGACTTCTTAGTTGTTCATTGATTGCTTTCTCACATGTGCCTTGACCACGGGCTTTCAGCAGACCAAGTAACCCCCTGCTGGAGCCAGTAACCTTGGGTCCAAGCTGGTGAGCTCTTTGCTCAAGCCAGATGAGCCCGCGCTCAAGTTGGCGACCTCGGGGTCTCGAATCTGGGTCCTTCCGCATCCCAGTCCGACGCTCTATCCACTGCGCCACCACCTGGTCAGGCTCAAAAAAAAACATTTTAAAATATTCCAGTTTAGCTTGACCGGTGGGGACACAGTAGATAAGAGTGTTGACCTGGGACATTGAGGAACCAGGTTCGAAACCCAGAGGTCACTGGCTTGAGCACAGGCTCACCAGCTTGAGCCCAAGTTTTCCAGCTTGAGCAAGGGGTCACTGGCTCAGCTGGAGCCCCCTGATTGAGGCATGTATGATATAAGAAGCAACCAGTGGGCCCTGGCCGGTTGGCTCATGGTAGAGTGTCGGCCTGGAGTGCAGAAGTCCCGGGTTCGATTCCTGACCAGGATACACAGGAGAGGCGCCCATCTACTTCTCCACCCCTCCCCCTCTCCTTCCTCTCTGTCTCTCTCTTCCCCTCCCACAGCTAAAGCTCCATTGGAGCAAAAGACGGCCCAGGCGCTGGGGATGGCTCCTTGGCCTCTGCCCCAGGCGCTAGAGTGGCTCTGGTCACGACAGAGTGACGCCCCAGATGGGCAGAGCATCGCCCCCTGGTGGGCATGCCGGGTGGATCCCGGTTGGGCATGCGAGAGTCTGTCTGACTGCCTCCCCGTTTCCAGCTTTGGAAAAATACAAAACAAAACAAAACAAAACAAAAAAGCAATCAGTGAACAACTAAAGTGCTGCAACTACGAGTTGATACTTCTCATCCCTCCCTTCTTGTGTGTGTCTCTCTCTCTAATAAAAAAAATTAGTTTTGTGCCTGACCTGTGGTGGCGCAGTGGATAAAGCGTCGACCTGGAAATGCTGAGGTCACCGGTTTGAAACCCTGGGCTTGCCTGGTCAAGGCACATATGGGAGTGGATGCTTCCTGCTCCTCCCCCCTGTCTCTCCTCTCTCTCTCTCTCTCTCTCTCCTCTCTAAAAATGAATAAATAAAATAAAAATACAACAATCTTTAATGAAGAAAACTTTGTAATACTAATATCGTTATAAAATATTTTAATTTATTGATTGATCTTAGAGAGAGAGGAAGGGAGGGAGGGGGAAGGGGGAAAGAAGAGGGGGAAGGGGTAAAGGAGGAGAGGAGGCGAGGGGGAAGGGGAAGAGGAAGAGAGAGAGAGAGAGAGAGAGAGAGAAACATTGATCTGTTTCTGTATGTGCCCTGACCAGTGATTGAACCGGCAACCTTTGCACAATGCTCTAAACAACTGAGCTATCCAGCCAGGGCCTAATACCTTTTTTTATATATATAAAAAAAAGATGAAAAAAATTTTTTTTCTTTTAATTGATTGATTTTTTTTAATAAGAATTTTAAATTTTATTTATTAATTTTTTAGAGAGGAGGCCCTGGCTGGTTGGCTCAGCGGTAGAGCGTCGGCCTGGCGTGCAGGGGACCTGGGTTCGATTCCCGGCCAGGGCACATAGGAGAAGTGCCCATTTGCTTCTCCACCCCCTCCCCTCCTTCCTCTCTGTCTCTCTCTCTTCCCCTCCCGCAGCCAAGGCTCCACTGGAGCAGAGATGGCCCGGGCGCTGGGGTTGGCTCCTTGGCCTCTGCCCCAGGCGCTAGAGTGGCTCTGGTTGTGGCAGAGCGACGCCCCGGAGGGGCAGAGCATCGCCCCCTGGTGGGCAGAGCGTTGCCCCTGGTGGGCGTGCTGGGTGGATCCCGGTTGGGCACATGCGGGAGTCTGTCTGACTGTCTCTCCCCGTTTCCAGCTTCGGAAAAAAGAAAAAAAAAAAAAAAAAAAAAAAAAAATTTTTTAGAGAGGAGAGAGAAGAGGAGAGAGAGACAGAGAACTGGAGAGGAGCTGGAAGCATCAACTCCCATATGTGCCTTGATCAGGCAAGCCCAGGGTTTCGAACCGGCGACCTCAGCATTTCCAGGTCGACGCTTTATCCACTGTGCCACCACAGGTCAGGCATAATTGATTGATTTTTTTTTTTTTTTTTTTCCATTTTTCTGAAGCTGGAAACAGGGAGAGACAGTCAGACAGACTCCCGCATGCGCCCAAACGGGATCCACCCGGCACGCCCACCAGGGGGCGACGCTCTGCCCACCAGGGGGCGATGCTCTGCCCATCCTGGGCGTCGCCATGTTGCGACCCTCCTGGGTGTCGCCATATTGCGACCAGAGCCACTCTAGCGCCTGGGGCAGAGGCCACAGAGCCATCCCCAGCGCCCGGGCCATCTTTTGCTCCAATGGAGCCTTGGCTGCGGGAGGGGAAGAGAGAGACAGAGAGGAAGTCACGGCGGAGCGGTGGAGAAGCAAATGGGCGCTTCTCCTATGTGCCCTGGCCGGAAATCGAACCCGGATCCTCCGCACGCTAGGCCGACGCTCTACCGCTGAGCCAACCGGCCAGGGCCTGATTGATTTTTTTTAGAGAGATGGAAAGAGGTAGGGGAAGAGAGGAGGAGGGAGGGAAGAATGGAGGGAGGGGTGAAGGGAGGGGGAGGGGAGGGGGAGGGAGAGGGAGAGGGGGAGGGAGAGGGAGAGGGGGAGGGGGAAGAGGAGGGAGAGGGAGAGGGAGAAAAGCACTTATTTGTTGTTCATTTAGTTGTGCATTCATTGGTTACTTCCTGAATGTGTCCTCACTGGAACCTTGGTGTTTAGGGAGGAAACTGACTGAGCAATCAACGAGAGCCTGTGATACTAGTATCTTGATATTTATTTTCTTGGCACACACACTTTCTAGATAATATAACTCATTAAAAAAAATTTCCAAAAAATCATTCTAATGGCAATGTTTGAACTTGTTCTGAGAAGAAGAAAAACCCCTCAGAAAATGCAAACAAAAGAGAAGGAAGAAAGTAAAGAAAAAAACCCACAGAAGTCCAAATCCATCCAGAGCTAAAAGTGGTTTTGTGGGAACAATATTTTGCTGTGCTTACATACCTAAGTATGTGTTAAAACAGAAACAAGTCAAACTGCAAAATTCTGTCAAGGGCCTTGACCAATATGCAAACAAAATCTTTTTTTTTTTCATAGTTTTTAATACATATGTGACTCGTCTTCTGGAAATCACTTATCCAATAAGAAATCTGTATTTGAAGTTCTCCCCATATTGGGCCATTGCAAAAGTCTGCGCTATTTTCTGGACCCACAAAAGGCAGAAAACCTTCCAGAGGAAGTATCACAATCGGCAGAGGGTGCGTGGAGAGTGGGTGGTGTGATTACTTTAGTTTTTCACAATACTTAAATCTTCCTTCCTTCCTTCCTTCCTTCCTTCCTTCCTCCCTCCCTCCCTCCCTCCCTCCCTCCCTCCCTCCCTCCCTTCCTTCCTTCCTTCTTTCTTTCAGATTTTATTTATTCATTTTAGAGAGGAGAGAGAGAGAGAGAGAGAGAGAGCGCGAGCACAGGGGGAGGAGCAGGAAGCATCAACTCCCATATGTGCCTTGACTAGGCAAGCCCAGGCTCTCGAACTGTGACCTCAGCATTCCAGGTTGACGCCTTATCCACTGCACCACCACAGGTCAGGCTCTCTCTCTCTCTCTTTTTTTTTTAAATTTATGGCCCTGCCTGGTTGGCTCCAGTGGTAGAGCCTCAGCCCGGTGTGTGGATGTCCTGGGTTCGATTCCCGGCCAGGGCACACAGGAGAAGTGCCCATCTGGTTCTTCACTCCTCTCCCTCTCCTTTCTCTATCTCTCTCTTCCCTTCCACAGCCATGGGTCAGTTGGAGCAAGTTAGCCTGGGGCGCTGAGGATGGCTTTACGGCCTCCACCTCAGGCACTTAAAAAAAAAAAAGCCTTGGTTGCTGAACATCAGAACAAGGGCCCCAGATGGGCAGAGCATTGGCCCCTAGTGTGCTTGCCAGGTGGATCCCAGCTGGGGCCCATGTGGGAGTCTGTCTCTCTGCCTCCCTTCCTCTCACTAAAAAAAAGAACAAAACAAACCACACACACACTGTGATTTACTTTGAATCTCTTTTCCATCATAGAGATAGTCATCAAACTAGGACTTGTTATTAATAGACCTGAAATTTTCCTGTTCAGGATTCTGTTTGGATTTTTCCAGCCAGGTGTGTGTTTTTTGTTACTAACTGCCATCATAAAACTGGGGCACAGAGCTTAATGACAAAGAAATGACATGAACTTTTAAAAAACGAACTTGTCTTATTGGTTAGCCCTATTTACACAGTATCTATATAAAGGTTAAGCAGTAGAAATGCCTAAGGGAATTAAACAGGTATTAATAATTTTTTTTTGTGTGTGGAAGAGACAGAGAAAGTCAGAGAGGGGGACAGATAGGGACAGACAGACAGCACGGGAGAAAGATGAGAAACACCAATTCTTCGTTGCGGCTCCTTAGTTGTTCATTGATTGATTTCTCATATGTGCCTTGACCAAGGGGCTACAGCAGACTGAATGACCCCTTGCTCGAGCCAGCGACCTTGGGCTCAAGCTGGTGAGCTTTTGCTCAAACCAGATGAGCTGATGCTCAAGCTGGTGACCTCGGGGTCTTGAATCTGGGTCCTCCACATTCCAGTCCGAGGCTCTATCCACTGTGCCACCGCCTGGTCAGGCAATAAAATATTTTTTTAAATATAGGCTTTGTTCCTTTCTTAACCACTTTTTTGAGGAGCTTAGCATTAATGTGGTTATGCAAGTTACACTGACTTTCCAGATAACATACTGTCTGACATGGGTGCCTAGTAAGGTTATAGGGTAATGAACCTTTATCTTCCTTTGAAGAAAATGTGGGCACAACGGTTTTTAACTTTTGTTTCACTGTTTGTAAAGTACTCTGAGGCTCATTTATGTAACATACTTTTGTGATGATTAGTTATATCAGCTAGGGCAGCAATTTTCAAATGGTGTGCCCCAAGAATTTTTGTTTGTTTGTTTTGTATTTTTCCGAAGTTAGAAAAATAGAAGCAGGGAGGCAGTCAGACAGACTCCCGCATGCGCCCAACTGGGATCCACCCGGCATGCCCACCAGGGGGCTATGCTCTGCCCATCTGGGGTGTTGCTCCTTTGTGGCCAGAGCCATTCTAGTGCCTGAGGCGGAGGCCATAGAGCCGTCCTCTGCGCCCGGGCCAACTTTGCTCCAATGGAGCTTTGGCTGCAGGAGGGGAAGAGAGAGACAGAAAGGAGAGGGGGAAGGGTGGAGATGGAAATGGGTGCTTCTCCTGTGTGCCCTGACCGGGAATCTAACCTGGGACTTACACACGTGGGGCTGATGTTCTACTGCTGAGCCAAATGGCCAGGGACCCCCAAGAATTTTTAAAACATGAAATACCTATTTTAATCAGGTGCACTCTTTTCCCCTAGACTGTAAAAAAAAAAAAAACCACCCCAAAAATGACAACAGCCAACACAACAATAGCCATCCAGTGAATGAATAAAACTTATACCTATTTTTTTTGTCAGATTGGCAAAAAAGAATTTTTTTTGGTGTGCCACAGAATTTCAGTAATTAGTTTACGTGTGCTGTGAGATGAAAAAGGTTGAAAGTCACTGGTCTAAGGTGTGATTAGTTAAGACTTAATTCAGAAAGCATAGTAGAGATCTTTTGAAGTCAACTACCAATGATGACTGGTACTTTTTGATAGTTGCTTTAAGGGCTGAGGAGCCAACACTAATGGTCTGAAAACATTTTTGATATATGTATAGAATACTTATGCAAACAGTAAAATGCACAAAAACAAAATTTAAAATAATAAAGATGAAAATTTTTTTTACCTGTCGTGTTAATTATGACTTTCATGCTATCATTAGTAATTATTTCAAGGCATATTTTATACTTGTCCTTTATTAAGAGTGGCAATTTCTAAATATTTTGCCTGATTTCTAATGAGATTTACTAGGAACTAGTAAAATAGTAATGCTGCAACTTTTTTTGCTGTTTCTGTGAGTACATTATTAGTATTATCTTCTGTCTACTGCCTTTTTAGTGAGAGAGAGACAGAGACAGACAGAAAGGAAGAGAGATGAGAAGCATCAACTCGTAGTTGCATCACTTTAGTTTTCACTGATTGCTTCTCATACGTGCCTTGACCAAGGGGCTCCAGCTGAGCCAGTGACCCCTTGCTCAAGCCAGCAGTTTTGGGTTTAAGCCAATGACCAAACGATCATGTCTATAATCCTACCCTCAAGACGCAACCCCACGCTCAAGCCAGCAACCTTGGGGTTTTGAACTTGGGTCCTCAGTATTCCAGGTCGATGCTGTATTCACTGCGCCACCGCCAGACTGTCTACTGTTTCTTTACAGGAAACTCTTTAATCCACTTGTCTGTTTTGTGAGGGTTAGTTTAATTAAAACTAGGAATTATAAGCTATAAATATGATTAATGAAGATAGAACAAAACATAATTGCAAGATGCTGACTGTAAGCCTCCTCTGTATTATGGAGCCCCCCTTTTCCCTGGCTTAGTTTTGTAGTCCATGATCTCTTCTGGCACGTGGACTGAAGGAATGCCAACGAGACTGATGGTCAGATATACTCTCCATATAAGTATAGCCAAATAAATTTTATATCTGCTACCACAATAATGTTATATATGTTTCAAAAAATACATAAAAAGAAAATAACAAAGATTAAAATAAATATACAGTATTCCCCATGTGTAAGATGCTCTCATGTATAAAACGCACGTTAATTTTTGGGCCTGAAATTTGAAAAAAGAAATGTATTACATAAAGTTATTAAACTCAAGGTTTTTTTTTGGGGTTTTTTTTTTTTTTTACATAGGCAGAGATAGACAGGGACAGACAGACAGGAACAGAGAGAGAGATGAGAAGCATCAATCATTAGTTTTTCGTTGTGCGTTGCAACTTTTTAGTTGTTCATTGATTGCTTTCTCATATGTGCCTTGACCGCGGGCCTTCAGCAGACTGAGTAACCCCTTGCTGGAGCCAGTGACCTTGGGTCCAAGCTGCTGAGCTTTTGCTCAAGCCAGATGAGCCCGCGCTCAAGCTGGCGACCTCGGGGTCTTGAACCTGGGTCCTTCCGCATCCCAGTCGGACGCTCTATCCACTGTGCCACCACCTGGTCGGGCTGTTTTGTTTTTTTTACAGAGACGGAGAGAGTCAGAGAGAGGGATAGACAGGGACAGACAGACAGGAACGGAGAGAGATGAGAAGCATCAATCATCAGTTTTTCGTTGTGACATCTTAGTTGTTCATTGATTGCTTTCTCATATGTGCCTTGACCACGGGCCTTCAGCAGACTGAGTAACCCCTTGCTTGAGCCAGCGACCTTTGAGTCCAAGCTGGTGAGCTTTTGCTCAAACCAGATGAGCCCACACTTAAGCTGGAGAACTCGGGGTCTCGAATCTGGGTCCTTCTGCATCCCAGTCCGACGCTCTATCCACTGCGCCACTGCCCGATCAGGCTAAACTCAAGTTTTATTTGTCATACAACTCCTCATCACTGTCTTCAACAGTGAGCGCAAAAACAAGTGCGAAAAAGCGGGAAATGCGAGTAAAAAAACTACAACCACTATATAAGACGCACCCAGGTTTTAGACCCCAAAATTTTCAAAAAAGGGTGCGTCTTATACATGGGGAATACAGTAAATAGAAGTTCTATAATTTTAGTTCCATTCCAATGATGGATACCACTGGTTTAGACCATAAATCAGGGGTCGGGAACCTTTTTGGCTGAGAGAGCCATGAAGGCCACATATTTTAAAATGTAATTCCATGAGAGCCATACAAAGACCCATGTACATTACTCATTATCCAATAAAAAGTTGGTGTTGTCCCGGAGGACAGCTGTGATTGGCTCCAGCCACCCGCAACCAAGAACATGAGCGGTAGGAAATGGATTGTAATACATAAGAATGTTTTATATTTTTAACGTTATTATTATTTTTATTCAAGATTTGTCTGCGAGCCAGATGCAGCCATCAAAAGAGCCACATCTGGCTCACGAGCCATAGGTTCCTGACCCCTGCCATAAAGCTAAACTCTAAGGGAAATAAATATACCTTGTCCCCAAAGGGTAACAAATATCTTAAGGCTTAGTCATTAGACCAACTCAATGCAGCACAGCTAGTGGAACTCACAAATAAATGCTTCCTTCTCTCTCTGTCTCTCTCTATTCCTCTCTCTGTCTCTCTAAAACCAATCAATAATAGTAATAATAAAAGGCGCGCGCGCGCGCGCACGCGCGCACACACACACAGATTCTGGAGCCTGACCAGGCTGTGGTACAGTGGATAGAGCGTTGACCTGGGATGCTGAGGATCCAGGTTTGAAACCCTGAGGTTGCTGGCTTGAGCGCGGGTTGTTGGCTTGAGTGTGGGATTGTAGACATGACCCCAAGGTCCCTAGCTTGAGCAAGGGGGTCACTCACTCTGGTGGAGCACCCCGCTCAAGGCATATATGAGAAAGCAATCAATGAACTAAGGTGCCACAACAAAGAATTGATGCTTCTCATCTCTCTCCCTTCCTGTATGTCCCTTTTGCACTGTCTCACTAAAAAAAAAAAAAAGTATCTGGAAAGCTAAACCTCAAGGGACTGAAACCATATACCCAGTTAAAACCTATTTTTCAAATGAGTATCAAGATTTTTAGAATTTTCTTGATTGAGTGAGGATTATTGTATGTAAATCTATACATCGAATTTATCCTCTGACTCCAGTGAAATCTTTTATCAGTTGAGATTTGGCCCAGGAGCGTAGTACAGCCCTAAATGGAAAAGGGTCCTCTTCTAGACTGAAGCCAACAGGCTCTTTTGCTAGAGATTGAAATGTACAATATGGTACTCCTAGGATATATTTTCAGGAAAGAAATAAAAACCCATCTTCATCCCACCCACACTGCATCTTTTGTACAAAAGAGGAAATGACAGTCTGATAGAAGTTCAGTAACAAGATGCACTAGAAATTTCCTATCTTGATAAGTCTTATAAATAATTCTTTGTTTTCAGAAATGCATACATTTTAGTCAAACATTATGGAGTTAAGTCACCCCCCCCCCCAGGCAATGATCTAAACAGGCATAACGGTTAGTATTTTAATGAGTTGTCATTTCCTGTCTGATAAAGATTCTCACAGTATTTAACCACCAGTTTCCCTGGGGCCCAACCAATACTCAGTTCTATTCATGGTGACTCAGACTGGATCTCAGACTCCTGGCCTGATTCAACAATGACAGATTGCCCTTCAAATGAACCTGTCTTTCCTCTTAAGGTAGAATGCTCTGGAGAGGGGGAAGGGGAATTTAACACACAATGATTCTGAACAAGTCAAAGGTCATTATGCTGACTGCCATTAATATTTATAGCCTTTTAGTTCTCAGAGATTAAAGAAAGAAAACAACAACAAACTGATATCTAATTAACCCAGGAATATGACAAGTAAATGAACTGGTGCTTACTGAAATCAACTTATTTTAAACCTGGTAAAAACGGGATCCAATAATCCTGTAACTTGAATGAAAGTGTTGTTAATTTTCCCATTTAACTGAATGGAGAATTTGAATTTTTGAAGCTAATATTATAAGAAAAATTAGTAACTAATGTATTCTATTAGCATGTGTATATGTGGTAGTCCACCCACACCAAATTCCTTTATATCTCAGGATCTTGGAAGAGTACCTCAATAAAATAAGTTTAGAATAAAAATTACAATACATTAACAATTCAGGCTTTCAAATCTATCCAAGTTTGGGCTAACAGTCTCAGGCACTGTTTAAATTACATTGTGATTCAAATTCAGGATTTAGAATTAAAACATCTTTAATTTCATTCACATCTGCGTGCCTTTCAAATTATTAAAACCCCTTTTGTACTCAAGTTAGATCACTGTGTGCTAATGTAGTAATATAAACACATGACACCTTCCCTTTCTCAGCAGCTGTGTAAAAGACCACTGTTTTATCTAGAAACATCAGGTGTATTGTTGCTACTGCCTCACAACATATTTCTATTACAGGCATCTTTCAAAAAACAGAATTTGCAATTGCCCTTGCTTTTGAACATTTGGAATTGTTTTTTCTACAAGTCAGAATAAAGGTAATGCCTTCTTTTTTTTTTTTAAGATTTTATTTATTCATTATAGAGAGGGGAGAGAGAGAGAGAGAAGGGGGAGGAGCAAGAAGCATCAACTCCCATATGTGCTTTGACCAGGCAAGCCCAGGGTTTTGAACTGGCAACCTCAGCGTTTCCAGGTTGACACTTTATCCACTGCGCCACCACAGGCCAGGCCAAGGTAACGCCTTCTTATAATTAGCAGCTACTCTTTGAAATATGTCATTAAAAGGAAGCTTTAGAAAACAAAACCTCATTTCAGAATTTAGACTTGAGGAATAAGAGACAAGCAGGCATTTAAGTTAATGAAATGAGGCCAGAACTAAAGGAGTGACCTATAAGAACCAAGGAAAAGTGATTGGCTGCCAAAACAAAACCCGTTAAAAATCAAACAATATTAGTTACAGAAAATGACAGACTGGAGGAAGGTTTATACGGTGACAAGTCAAAAACTATGGCTGGCTTGAATACCCACTGAATTACAAGAATAAAATCAGAAACAGGGACCCATAGATCTAAAGGTCAAGAATAAAGAATAGTTTGCAGAATTTTAGATTTTTTATTGATTGATTGATGAGACAGAGAGAGAGAGAGAGAGAGAGAGAGAGAGAGAGAGAGAAACGACGGGAGGGAGGAACGAAAAGGATCAACTTGCTGCCTGTAAGTGCCTTGACTGGGCGAGCTCAGGATCTCAAACTGGCAACCTCTGCATGCCAGGTCGACGCTTTATCCACTGTGCCACCACATGCCAGGCAAGTTTGCAGAATTCTAAATTAAAGGTGACATGGTGTGAAAGCTTTCAGATAATTCAAAGTGGTGTGATGATGAATGGATAATTCAACATCATCTAAAAACAATCCAATTATTACAACCATGACTTAGGCAGAAAATCATAACTAAGAAATAAAGGTAATAATTTCTGCCTTCAGAGAACTTAATCTAGTAGGGTAATGAGAGAAAAAAGATACATTTAAACCTACAGTATAAATACTAAGCCTGACCCGTGGTGGCACAGTGGTCAGAGGATAGAACTGGAACGCTGAGGTCCCAGGTTCAAAACCCTGATGTTGCTGACTTGAGTCCAAGGTTGCTGACTTGTGCAAGGGGTTACTGGCTTAGCTTGAGACCCCTGGTCAAGCTCCCTTCTTTTTTCTATTTGTATTATCCATCTCCAGCTTTCTATCAGTCTTTTCCTCACCTAAAATACAAAGAGGTCTCTGCTAACAATGAACGAATGAATTCACTGAGCCAACAAATATTCATAGAACATTTAAAATGTGTTAGGCGTGACCTTGGCTTGCCTTTTCCTTTTTCCAACAATTCTATGCAAAATCCAGTATCACTAAGTTTTAGTTTTCATCATTCTGCAGAAATGCTCTAATTACGCTTAATAGTAACATACATTCGATGTCAATTTCTCATCTAACAGTATAACTTCACAACTCCTCTTTAACCTTTATGCTATCTCCCAAAATCAGTAACAAAAATATGAAAGAATTAATAGTTAAAAAAAAAAGATAAACTGCATGAAGAGGAAATGAAGAGGAAAGAGTTTTCTACTGTTACCAAAATTCAACTGAGTAAAATTTAAAGATCTTACTGGCTTTACTCTACAACTCATGGGTCAGGCAGCACCCCATCCAGCAGACAGAAAGACGCTCCAAAGAGCTGTATGAAATAAAAGAAGTCTTATAGGCGGAAGGAGTGTGGGACAAGGAAGTTACTAGCAAAGAATAGTTTCAGCAAGGTCATCTTTTTTGGGGGGACAGCAAGGGTCCAACAGGCAGATTACCTTACTAGTGCTGACTAGATAATTACAGATTGACTGGTTTAAGATTCCACTCCTGGGAGAGGTTGAAACTATAAATAGTTAGGTATTAAGTCTGAGTCTGGTATTGTGAACTTAGCACAAGTGACTCCATTTTTTAAAAAACTTTTTTTTAAATTATTTTTTTCAGAGAAATAGGAAGGGGGGAAGAAGAAGGGGAGATACAGAGAGAGAAAGAGAGAGAGAGAGAGAGAGAGAGAGAGAGAGACACATTGATTGTTGTTCTATTATTTATGCATTCACTGGTTGATTCTTGTATGTGCTCTGGGGATGGAACCCACAACCATGGTGTATCTGTACAAAGCTGAGCTTCGCAGCCAGGGCAGACATATTGTCTCTTTTTAACACTATGTAAATTACAGAAGATTATGATAAAATTGTATGTATAACTGAATCTCAGCAGCTGGGGTCTTAAAACCATGTATTCTTTTCCAGTCATTACAAATATTTGTGTTCCATAACTTTCCCTGATTCATTTTCTTTTCTTTTTAATACTTTATTGATTTTTAGAGAGGGAGAGAGAGAGAGAGAGAGGCATCAACTCATAGTTGCTTCACTTTAGTTATTCATTGATTGTTTCTCGTATGAGCCTTAACTGGGCAACACTATGATTTCGAACCTGCGATCTCAGCTTTCTAGATCAAGGCTCTATCCAGGGGTCGGGAACCTTTTTGGCTGAGAGAGCTATGAATGCCACATATTTTAAAATGTAATTCTGTGAGATCCATACAACGACCCGTGTACATTATGCATTATCCAATAAAAATTTGGTGTTGTCCGGAGGACAGCTGTGATTGGCTCCAGCCACCAGCAACCGTGAACATGAGTGGTAGGAAATGAATGGATTGTAATACATGAGAATGTTTTATATTTTTAACGTTATTATTTTTTTAATTAAAGATTTGTCTGTGAGCCAGATGCAGCCATCAAAAGAGCCACATCTGGTAGAGCATCGACCTAGCGTGCGGAGGACCCAGGTTCGATTCCCGGCCAGGGCACACAGGAGAAGTGCCCATTTGCTTCTCCACCCCTCCGCCGCACTTTCCTCTCTGTCTCTCTCTTCCCCTCCCGCAGCCAAGGCTCCATTGGAGCAAAGATGGCCCGGGCGCTGGGGATGGCTCGGGCGCTGGGGATGGCTCTGTGGCCTCTGCCCCAGGCGCTAGAGTGGCTCTGGTCGCAACATGGCGACGCCCAGGATGGGCAGAGCCTTGCCCCTGGTGAGCAGAGCGTCGCCCCTGGTGGGCGTGCCGGGTGGATCCCGGTGGGGCGCATGCGGGAGTCTGTCTGTCTCTCCCTGTTTCCAGCTTCAGAAAAATGAAAAAAAAAAAAAAGAGCCACATCTGGCTCACAAGCCATAGATTCCTGACCCCTGCTCTATCCACTGCGCCACCACAGGTAAGGCTCCTGATTATTTTTCTTTAAAAAAAATATTTTTTTATTTATTCATTTTAGAGAGGAGAGAGAGAGAGAGAGAGAGAGAGAGAGGAAGAGAGAGAGAGAGAGGGAGGGGGGGGGAGGAGCAGGAAGCATCAACTCCCATATGTGTCTTGACCAGGCAAGCCCAGGGATTCGAACTGGCAACCTCAGTGTTTCCAGGTCGATGCTTTATCCACTGAGCCACCACAGGTCAGGCCTCCTGATTATTTTTCAATGATCAAAATCAAAGAGAATCAAGTACATGAACCATTTTATATTTTCAAATGAAAGAATAGATTTTCTTTCTGTAGAAGAAAAAGTCTGGGCCAACATAGCTCATTCTGACCACTTGTTATAGAGTGAGGAACAAGAAACAGTATTAAGATTCAAACATTAATTACCATAGGCAAGTCTGACTCTGACGTCAAACATTAAGTTAACTAAGAAATAGGAGACAGCAAAGAAGAGCATGGAACATTCTCTGTATGGTAAAAGTCCCTGTTCCAGCCAACCCCACCCCCCAAGTTCAATGATTGAGTTATGGAAACTTTCTTTTGTGGTAAAACTGGAGACTTTGTCTTCTAATAAGACCCTGGCAACCTGACAATGAGTCAACATTCTACATATGGTTTGTTAAGGGTCATATACTTAATGTTGTTTTCTGGAAATTCTCATCCCTCTTTGGTGAGAATACCAGAACATGTCATTTTAATCATGATTTTAAGTTCGACTCAGTTCTCTTTAAGAAATATGTCCAGGTCTCTCTCATTAGAGGAAGTCTAAAATTAAATAAAAATCATTTTAAATCTTAATTTAGAAACCAGACATTAATAAATATAATCCCTTTGAAGCTCTAAAGTTCCCTGGATCTTGGGTCTGTCCCTTGACTTATTTCAACCCAGGATACAGAGTGAAAAACTCCATTATTTGCCTAATCTTTTATCAGAACCTTCTTTCTGTCCTCCTGCCAAAAATACCATAAACCAAAAGCTTTTTCTTAAGGCTATTTGTATTCTAACCTCCCTCAGAATATCTAACTGATTCATTACATCTGTTCAGATTTCCACATAAAACTAGACAGATCCTCTGATTTAGCAATAGATAACATGGAGATCTTCCCTAAACCTAATGACACTGGCAAGTACTTTCCAGAACTGTCCAAGAAATAAATGTACTAATTATTATTTCTGAGGAGAATTGTTTTACTTTTAAAATTACAGTGAAATCTAGAATTACAAATGCATAAAAGCAGCAGCAAAAACTCTTACTCTCTGGAGCATTTGAGATCTTGTCCCTGGCATATGTTGTTAGTTTGGCTCAAATACACTCTTATAACATTTTCTTTTCTTTTTTTTTGAGAGAGACAGAGAGAGAGTCAGAGAGAGGGATAGACCAGGACAGACAGACAGGAACGGAGAGATGAGAAGCATCAATCATTAGTTTTTCGTTGCACATTGTGACACCTTAATTGTTCATTGATTGCTTTCTCATATGTGCCTTGACCGCGGGCCTTCAGCAGACCAAGTAACCCCTTGCTTGAGCCAGCGACCTTGGGTCCAAGCTGATGAGCTTTTGCTCAAACCAGATGAGGCTGCGCTCAAGCTGGCAACCTCGGGGTCTCGAACCTGGATCCTTGGCATCCCAGTCCGACGCTCTATCCACTGTGCCACCACCTGGTCAGGCTCTTATAACATTTTTTAAATAATTTTTATTTAGCAAGAGACAGAGAGACAGATTCTTGCATGCACCCTGATGAGGATCCACCCAGCAAGCCTCCTACTGGGCAATACTCTGCCCATCTGTGGCCACTGCTCCATTGCTTGGCCATTTTAGTGCATGAGGTGAGGCCATGGAGCCAACCTCAGCGCCCGGGGCCAACTTGCTCAAACCAATCGAGCCATGGCTGCGGGAGAGGAAGAGAGAGAGAGAAAGAGAGAGAGAGAGAGGAGAGAGAGAGAGAGAGAGAGAGAGAGAGGGAGAGAAAGAGATAGATATGGGGGAGGAGGATCAGGAGGGGTGGAGAAGTGGATGGTTGCTTCTCCTGTGTGCCCTGACCGATAATTGAACTCAAGACTTCCACGTGTGGGGCTGATACTCTACCATTGAGCAAACCAGCCAGAACCTCTTATAACAATTAAAAAAATATAAAAGTACAGTAAATTTTGAAGACAGGACTTACATTATCTCTGTGACCTTAGGACTATTGTACAAAGACACTATACTAAAGATATCAGAGGCCAGAAGCATGGTTAGGGCAGTATACTTAACTGGGCACTCTAAAGTTACACTGACACTAGAAGCCCTTTAGGGAAAGGCTATTTCCTTCAGTCATCAGTGTAGCAGACCTGTATAAAATTTACACTGAACCTCACCACTATAGATGTAACTGGTCACCACTAAGTCTTTCCCTGCCACCTGGGGGGAGGTGAGGAGCCTGACCTGGCAGGCCAGGGGCACACCAGTAATGAGATTTTGCACAAATTTAGCCCCAGATAAAACTAAGAAACTAAGAGTTATCTTGCTTTTATGTCCACTCTGTCTTTTGTCCACCCTCTCCTTCTTCTGTTGCCCTTTAATCACACCCTTAGGCTCCTTACTATGTGCTCACCTATCTTACACTAAGGTTTCTTCGTAACAGCAAAAAAACATGAAACCATTTGTAATGTTGATCAATGGAAGGGTGGATGAATAATTACTCAATGGAACATATAGCTATCAAAATAAATAAGTTTTGCCTGACCTGTGGTGGTGCAGTGGATAAAGCGTCAACCTGGAAATACTGAGGTGGCCAGTTCGAAACCCTGGGCTTGCCTGGTCAAGACACATATGGGAGTTGATGCTTCCAGCTCCTCCCCCCTGTCTCTCTCTCCTCTCTCTCTCTTTCTCCCTCTCTCCTCTCTAAAATGAATTAAAAAAAATGTAAAAAAATAAAAAATAAAAAAATAATTTTCAGCAACACATAATATTAGCAACATAAGTAGAAAGTCCCAAAGGTTACATATAGTATGACCCCTTTATACTAATTAAAAAAAAAACTAAAATAAAAAACAATATAGCCTGACCAGGTGGTGGCACTGTGGATAGAGCGTCGAACTGGGATGTGGAGGACCCAGGTTCGAGACTCTGAGGTTGCCAGCTTGAGTGCGGGCTCATCTGGTTTGAGCAAGGCTCATCAGCTTGAGTCCAAGGTTGCTGGCTCAAGCAAGGGGTCACTCGGTCTGCTGTAGCCCCACAGTTAAGGTACATATGAGAAATCAATCAAAGAACAACTAAGGAGCCACAATGAAGAATTGATGTTTCTCATCTTTCTCTCTTCCTGTCTGTCTGTCCCTATCTGTCCCTCTCTCTGACTCTCTGTCTCTGCCATAAAAATAAAAATAAAAATAAATAAATGCATTATTTTTAACCACTCAGAGCCCATTTCCTAAGGGGGATAAATGCTCATCAAACATGGCTGCAATTAGAAGTAAACAGTGAAAATAATAGTATGTTCAAAAAAATAGTATCCTTCAGAATTTATATAACCTTTGATGAAAAACTAGTGGTTAAAGGTATTTCATGGATCAGAGAAGAAAGTAAAGACACAGATATTTCTTTAAGGAGAAGTCGGCCTTCCCTCAGTCTTCCCAAGGGCACATGGAACAGTCACCTGGTAGCTTACCTTTCCATCCACTCACTAGACAAGTTTTAAAAATGAGACTGAGTATACAGGTAACATAAAACTTCAAGAGGAAAGGCATTTTAAAAATCCATATGCCTTGGAATGTTAAATCATTGGTATGAGTATGCTTCAACTAAACTATTGATATATACTGTATCTCCTCATGAATAAGATGCACCCTTTTCTGAAAAATTTGAAGTCTAAAAACAGGGTGCATCTTTTTTTTTTTTTTTTTTAATTTATTTATTTTTAGAGAGGAGAGAGAGAGAGAGAGAGAGAGGACAGAGAGAGAGAAGGGGGGAGGAGCTGGAAGCATCAACTCCCATATGTGCCTTGACCAGGCAAGCCCAGGGTTTCGAACCGGCAACCTCAGCATTTCCAGGTCAATGCTTTATCCACTGCGCCACCACAGGTCAGGCTGGGTAATATTTTGATACAGGACCTTTCCCATTTTTACTGGAGGTTGGAAAGGGTATAAGCAGCCTTCTAAACTGGAAAAATAAATGCTACTCAACTCATGTTGTCTAAGAGAAGAGTAGGCACAAAATTAAAATTAAATAACTGTGGTAGTTCATATTCAAATCTAGATTTTTTTTGTCAAATAACTACCCTGTGGCTGGGTTTATATTCAGTTCTAGATCTGTTCTGCCCAAAGCCTATGTGCTCTTGCCTGACCAGGCAGTGGCGCAGGGGATAAGAGTGTCCGACTAGGATGTGGAGGACCCAGGTTCGAAACCCCGAAGTTGCCGGCTTGAGAGTGGGCTCACCAGCTTGAGCGAGGGGTCGCTGGCTGGAGCATGGGATCATAGACATGATTCTATGGTTGCTAGCTTGAGCCCAAAGGTTGCTGGCTTGAAGCTCAAGGCCACTAGCTTGAGCTCAAGGTCACTGACTTGAGCAAGGGTTTACTCGCTCTGCTGTAGCCCACCCCTCCACTGTCAAGGCACATATGAGAAAGCAGTAAGTGAACAACTAAGATGCGCAACGAAGAATGGATGCTTCTCATCTCTCTCTCTTCCTGTCTGTCTGTCCCTATCTGTCCCTCTAACTCTGTCTCTGTCAAGAAAACCAGAAAAACAAAAACAAACAAAGCCTATGTGCTCTTTTTACCTTTTATTCCATAGCTGTCCTTACTCTTGTGATTCAGTTTTCATTCTTCCTTGCCTTAGTACTTCATAATTTTATTTTAAATTCCAACTGTTGCTGACTTTCCCCTCATCTTTTGATTTTTTTCCCCTCTATCATGGCAATTCATCACTCCTTTAATTGTGGGCACAGAGTTTTAAGTATCCCACAAAAGGCTATATTCTAAATTTCATTAGTTTAGTTTGATGATCTGCTATACCATTTAGAGTTTAAGCAGGGTGGAGAGGGAAAACTAATAGCCAAAGCAGAATGCTTCTCCAGCAAGCTACCGGTAGTATTTTGAATTCAACTCAAAATGGAACTAGGGAATCAATTTGACTGTCTTCCTTCCCTTTTCTGAAATAAACTAATAAGTTACTTATTATGCTATAAAATAATTTTAGGTCTCCTAAAAATTCTTTCTCTTATATTTAACTTATCAGTCTAGGGTTATTAAATCTATTTATTAATTATCATTTGAACACTTAAGTGTTTATACTATTTAATATTTTGCCTAGAAAAAATGTTGAGGTAATTCCTGTAGACAGTACTGGGGAAAGATGAAGAGATCAGGACTTTCAAACATCTGTCTACTGAAAACAATTTAAAAAATAATGATACCACCCATCTAGGTCAATAAAAATAGAAAATCAGCAGGTCATGAATATCTTAGAATAACTTTCTTTTGAGTGGCTATGTTAGAGAAGACGGTAAAGGGAAGGAACTTCTGATTCTGAAAAACATAAGAAATTCTAACTTTAAAAATTCTAGGTTGTCCTCACCAGCTGGCTCAGTGGTAGAGTGTTGGCCCTGTGAGTGGAAGTCCCAGGTTCGATTCCCAGTCAGGGCACACAGGAAAAGTGACAATCTGCTTCTCTACCTCCTCCCCTTCTCTCCCTCTCTCTCTCTTTTCTCCTCCTGCAGACATAGCTCAAAAAGTTTGAGCAAGTTGGCCCTGGGCACTGAGGATGACTCCATGGCCTCACCTCAGGTGCTAAAATAGCTTGGTTGCTGAGCAATGGAACAACACCCCAGATGGGCAGAACATTGGCCCATAGAGGGCCTGCCAGGTGGATCCTGGTCAGGGTGCATGCAGGAGTCTGTCTTTCTGCTTCCCCACCTCCCACTTAATAAAAAGTAATGCTCATTTGCCTGGCTGGTGGTGGCACAGTAGACAGCACATTGACCTGGGGCACTGAGGTCCCAGGTTCAAAACCCTAAGGTTGCCTAGTGCGAGCTCATCCAGCTTGACCACGGATCACCCGGCTTGAATGTGGGCTCACCAGCAAGAGTGTGGGGTTGCTGGCTTGAGTGTGGAATCATAGACATGACCCCATGGTTGCTGGCTGGAGCCCAAAGGTCGCTGACTTGAGCCTCCTGGTCAAAGCACGTATATGAAGCAATCAATGAACAACAAAAGTGATGCAACTATGAGTTGAAGCTTCTCATCTTTCTCCCTTCCTATCAGTCTCGCTAAAAGAAAAAAAAAAAAAAAGCTGGTTTAAGCTTAAAGACAGTTTAATTTCTATTTACTATAGATGAGTAATATAACTTCTCGGAAACTCCAAAGGCTAGGGCAACAGAAAAATCTTGGCTATACATATAATTTGCTAATTTTTTGGGCCAGATCTTTAAATTTAGACACCATGTGTTCATTTAGTTACCAGATATTTATCTATCACCTGTTATGTGTCAATCAAGATGCCAGATGCTGTGAATATAATTGTGAATAAAAATAGGCACGGCCTCTACACCCAGAAGCTGACAGTGGTAGAGACAGTAATCATATACACTCGAACATAAATGTAAAAATCAAACTGTCAGCACAGGTAGGACATGCTGCTGTGAACAGAGGTCCTGAGGAAAGAAGGTATTTGACCCTGTCAGAAGAGGTGTTTTGTGAATGGAACACAGCTGACATTATCTAACCAGGGGTTCTCAACGGGCTGCTGGTGTAGCAGTGGAGGTTTACTTGCCATGGGATATTTGGCAGTGTCTGGGGACTTTCTGGATTGTCACAATAGAAAGAAACCACAGGCATCTAGTGTGTAGAGAATAAGAATACAGCTAAGTATCTTAAAATGCACAGGACTGCCTCCACAACAAAGAATTATCTGGCTTAAAATATCTATAGTGCCAAATTGAGATATCCTGCAGTAGGCAAAGAAAAAAAACACGGGTCAAGACTAGTGGTGGAAGGACTCAAGCAGAGAAAATGACAAGGGATAGATCACTCAAGGCTTTACAGAACATGTTAAGGAGTTTTAGTATTACTTAAGAATATAGGGGCCTGACCGGGAGGTGGTGCAGTGGATAGAGCATCAGCCTGGGATGCAGAGGACCCAGGTTCAAAACCCCAAGGTCAACGGCTTAACTGTGGGCTCATCTGGCTTGAGCACGGGGTTGCTGGCTTGAGTGTGGGATCATAGGTATGATCCCATGGTCGCTAGCTTGAGCCCAAAGGTCGCTGGCTTGATGCCCAAGGTTGCTGGCTTGAGCCCAAGGGGTCACTGGCTCAGCTGGAGCTCCCTGGTCAAGGCACATATGAGAAAGTAATCAGTGAACAACTAAGGTGCCACAACAAGGACCTGATGCTTCTTATCTCTAATCATTCCTGTTTGTTCCTGTCTCTTAAAAAAAAAAGAGGAGGGAGGAGGAGCAAGTGGGTGAGGACAGTGGTGGTAACTTGTTTGAATTTAGATTTTTTTTTTTAAGTGAGAGGAAGGGAGGTACAGAGACAGACTCCTGCATGTGCCCTGACCAGAATCCACCAGGCAACCCCATCTGGGGCAGATTTAACACCCAAGGTGGAGGCTCCATGGAACCATCCTCAGTGCCTGGGCCTGATGCACTCAAATCACTCAAGCCATGGCTGTGGGAGAGGAAGAGAGGAAGCGGAGGGAGTGATAGAGAAGCAGATGAGTGCTTCTCCTGTGTGCTCTGGCAGGGAATCGAAACTGGGACCTCCTCACGCTGGGCTGATGCTCTACCACTGAGTCAATCGGGCAGGGAAGATTTAGATTTTTTAGAAGTCACTAACTGCAGTATGACAAACAGATTGGAAGGGAATGAAACTAGATGTGGGTGGATGAGATAGGTAGATAACTAATCTAACTTCTTAGAAACTTCAAAGGCTGGGGAAACATAGCAGGCAGTAGTGGGAATGTGAAGGCAGCCAGGAAACTTCCTTCTGTAAATGTTCAGTGCGGAAGAGGAGAAAGGAAGAAGGGGCTCAGTCACTCCTGCAGGTGGGTTTACGTGGCAGTTAGCCAGGGCTATGTCCTTCAGAATTCTCTCCAAGTGGAACAGTAATCTCTATGAACAGATAAAATGCCTTCTTTGTATTTAAAATGAAGGGACAAGCCTGATCAGGTGGTGGTGTAGTGGACAGAGCATTAGACTGGGATGCAGAGGACCCAGGTTTGAAACCCTGAGGTTGCTGGCTTGAGCATGGGCTCATCTGGTTTGAGCACGAGCTCACCAGCTTGAGCGAGGGGTTGCTGGCTTGAGCATGGGATCATAGACATGATCCCATGGTCGCTGGCTTGAGCCCAAAGGTTGCTGGCTTGAAGCCCAAGGTCGCTAGCTTGAGCAAGGGGTCACTCATTCTGTTGTAGCCCCTGGTCAAGGCACATATGAGAAAGCAATCACTGAACAACTAAAGAGCTGCAACAAAGAACTGATGATTCTCATCTCTTTCCCTTCCTGTCTGTCCCTATCTGTCTCTCTCTCTGACTGTCTCTGTCAAAAAAAATAAACAAATAAATAAAATAAAATAAAATGAAGAGATAAGAGTACTCATTTTTGGGGTTTTTTTTTAGATGCGACATATGATTACTTGTAAACCACTTTGTAAGGATTCAGGTAACAAAAACTGGAGTAATTAAATTTTAATGTACAAGCTATAATCCACATTTATAATGAGAAGCTTAGGAAGTGATAAAACCAATGACTGGCTTGACTGAGTATATTATCAAGAATATACTTTTCCTCCGTTATTACATAAAAGCAAAATATTAAATGTTAAAATCTATTTTATTATCAGACATATCATATATAGAAAAGAGAAAACATACAATGAATGGTTTAAAGAATAAAAGTAATACTCATGAATTCACCTGTAAGTGGCAATATTTTCTAAATGGCAAAAATTTTCATAAATGTTTTGTTTCATAAATGGCTTTAAGATAAAAATTTAGGTTAAAACTACATAAAGAACACCTCAAGCCAACACTTTCCCACTACTGATCAGTAATACTATTAAATGAAAGAAAATCTCTCTCCTGTAAACACTGAAAAAAATTCTTATATTTAAAAAGTTTCATTTAGTATCTGACAAAATTCACATTCCAGCTGACAGGTAATTTGATTAGTCAAACAAAATAGTCTTTCTTTACTGTTATCAAAGTTAACTCCACAAATTTGCAGCATTACCACCTACAACATGTTAAAACTGATATTCTACAGCAGTGGTCCCCAACTCCCGGCCGTGGACTGGGCCATTTGGTACAGGTGTGCAGAGAAAGAATAAATAACTTACATTATTTCCGTTTTATTTATATTTAAGTCTGAATGATGTTTTATTTTAAAAAAATAACCAGATTCCCTTTGTTACATCTGTCTAAGACTCACTCTTGACGCTTGTCTCAGTCACGTGATACATTTATCTGTCCCACCCTAAAGGACGGTCTGTGAAAATATTTTCTGATGTTAAACCGGTCTGTGGCCCAAAAAAGGTTGAGGACCACTGCTCTACACCCACAAAAATAAAAACTTTGGATAGAAGCCTTTTAAAATGATCTTACTCTGGCTAGGTGGTTCAGTGGCTAGAGCGCTGTCCTGGTGCACTGAGGGTGCAGGTTGGATCCCCAGTCAAGGCACGTATGAGAAGCGATCAATGAGTGCACAAGTGGAACAACAAGTGATGCCTCTCTTTTGCTCTCAAACCAATGGAAAAATTTAAAAAATACATAAAATGGTCTGATTTTTCTCTAGTGAAACAATAGGTTCATAACTGACATATTTGGTAATATTATACCATATCATGTCTTATATAGTGAAATATTAATATTTTATGTAAGGTTTATATTTAAATGCAACTGTGTATCTGGCTAAAGACATATAGTACTGTACTAAAGCATTAATCTGTAATGACACACAGGTCTTTTTTTTTTTTTTTTTTTTACAGGGACAGAGAGAGAGCCAGACAGAGGGATAGAAAGGGACAGACAGGAACAGAGAGAGATGAGAAGCATCAATCATCAGTTTTTCATTGCGACACCGTAGTTGCTCATTGATTGCCTTCTCATATGTGCCACGACCGTGGGCCTTCAGCAGACCGAATAGCCCCCTGCTCGAGCCAGTGACCCTGGCTGGGTCCATGCTAGTGAGCTTTTTACTCAAGCCAGATGAGCCCGCGCTCAAGCTGATAACCCCGGGATCTCGAACCTGGGTCCTTCCTCATCCCAGTTTGACGCTCTATCCACTGCGCCACTGCCTGGTCAGGCGACACACAGGTCTTTAAAGAAAATTCCTTAATTTCTTTGGAGGGGCAATTCCCAACCTCCAAAACTTCTTTTAAATCAAGAATTGGCCTGACCAGGCGGTGGCGCAGTGGATGGAGCATCGAACTGGGACGTGGAAGCCCCAGGTTTGAGATCCCGAGGTCACCAGTTTGAGCGCAGGTTCATCTGGTTTGAGCAAAGCTCACCAGCTTGGGCCCAAGGTCGCTGGCTTGAGCAAGGGGTCACTTGGTCTGCTGTAGCCCCATGGTCAAGGTACATATGAGAAAGCAGTCAGTGAACAACTAAGGTGTTGCACCAAAGAGTTGAAGTTTCTTATCTCTCTCCCTTTCAGTCTGTCCCTAGCTATCCCTCTCTCTGACTCTCTCTCTCTATCAAAAGGAAAAAAAAAAAAGAATTGTATGACTTGATTCATGTTTGGTTTAAAATGAAACTAGGATAATCTGAGCTTTATCTTTCTCTGCTGTAGGCCAGAAAAGCCTTTTTCAATTTAACTATTTTAATAGGGCAAAGATATTTCCTCAAAAACTGAGCTATCACAATAATTTTATTCCACATTTCCTCCCAAACAGTGATATTAATATTAGTCCTTAAAGAATTACTCACCCAATGAAAGCCACCATCTGTTCCACTATGTGTTTGCTGAACGTTATTATAACAAAGATTTTCTGTAAAGAAAACAAGAGTTAAAATAAATATTTCAGTCAAAAAACCCCAAAAATACCAACATAAATTCACAATCCTAATAAAGAGGTGAGGTGCTGCCCTTAATTATAATTTTTAAAAATTCTTTATAGCCTGACCAGGTGGTGGCGCAGTGGATAGAGCGTTGGACTGGGATGTGGAAGGACCCAGGTTCGAGACCCCGAGGTCGCTAGCTTGAGCGCGGGCTCATCTGGCTTGAGCAAAGAGCTCACCAGCTTGGACCCAAGGTCACTGGCTCCAGCAGGGGGTTACTCTGTCTGCTGAAGGCCCACGGTCAAGGCACATGTGAGAAAGCAATCAATGAACAACTAAGAAGTCGCAACGCGCAACGAGAAACTAATGATTGATGCTTCTCATCTCTCCGTTCCTGTCTGTCCCTGTCTATCTCTGCCTCTGTTTAAAAAAAAAAAAAAATTTTCTTTATAAAAAAAATAAGAAACACCATTTGCTACGTATTTTGTATTTTAAAGATGTTTTTGCTTAAGCACAGTTCTAGTCTTACTAGGATACATGACCATGTCTGAGGGAAAAATATGAGTCATGAAACCGAAGACTGCGTGGACATTCCGCACGTTCCGTATATCTTAGAATGGTGTATACAACGGCAGTCGTGGCTTTCCACACAGCTCCTCCACTGAGATGAACGCTGATCAGCCTGGTGACAGGGGTCTAGGCTAAATCTAATCCAGAGGAGTTTGAAAAGACTGTATGTCCTTCATGGATAGTTTTTATCTTTATTTAAAATTTCTTTTTATTGAATTTATTGGGGTGACATTGGTTAATAAAATTATAGTTTTCAGGTGTACAATTCTGTATTATATCATCTGTATATTGAATTGTGCTCACCACCTCAAGTCAAATCTCCTTCCATCACCATCTATCCTATCTCCTACCCTTCTCTACCTTCCCCCCACCTTTCCCTCTTATAATCCCACACTGTTGTCTGTGTCTATAAATTCCTTTTCATGCCTGACCAGGCAGTGGCGCAGTGGATAGAGCATCGGACTGGGACATGGAGGACCCAGGTTCGAGACCCCAAGGTCACCAGCTTGAGCATGGGCTCACTTGGTTTGAACAAGGCTCACCAGCTTGAGCCCACTGGCTCAAGCAAGCGGTCACTCGGTCTGCTATAGCCCCCTGGTCAAGGCACATATGAGAAAGCAATCAATGAACAACTAAGGTGCCACAATGAAGAATTGATGCTTCTCATCCCTCTCCCTTCCTGTCTGTCTGTCCCTCTCTTTGTCACAAAAAAATAAATTTCTTTTCATTGCTGAATCCCTTCACCTTTCTCACCAGCCATCTGACCCCACCCCCTGACAGCTGTCAGTCTGTTCTCCGTATCAATGAGTCTAGTTCTATTTTGTTTATTTTGTTCATTAGATTCCACATGTAAGTGAAATCTTATCTTAAAAATGTTTTAAAAAATATTATTGATTTTAAAGAGAGGAAGGGGGAGGGGGGGGAGAGAGAGAGAGAAACACTGATTTGTTGTTTTACTTTATGTGTTTATTGGTTGATTCCTGCATATGTGGGTCATACCCACAACTGTGGCATATTGGGATAATGCTCTCACCAACTGAGCTACCTGGCCAAGGCCTGAAATCATATTTTCATGGAAAGTTGTTTTTTAAAAATTTTAAGAAGATTTTATTTATTGATTTTAGAGAGGAGAGAGAGAGTCAGAGAGAGAGAAAAGGGGGGAGGAGCAAGAAGCATCAACTCTCATATGTGCCTTGACTAGGCAAGCCCAAAGTTTCAAACCAGTGACCTCAACATTCCAGGTTAATGCTTTTATCCACTGCGCCACCACAGGTCAGGCCTTCCCCCCCCTCTAGATTTTATTGATTTTTGGAGAGAAGGGAGAGAGAAAGAGAAAGAGAAAGAGAGGGAGAGTGAAAAAGAGGGAGAGAAGTGGGAAGCATCTCCTTGTAGTTGCTTCCTGTATGTGCCTTGACAGGGAAAGCCCAGGGATTTGAACTGGAGACCTCAGCATTGCAGATCGACGCTTTATCCACTGCACCAGCACAGGTCAGGACCATAGAAAGCTTTTAAAGAAGGAGTACCATGAAAGTTCCATTCTCAGATCCTGAATGAGCTTGGATGTTCAAGATCAGCATACAAATAAAGGCATCAATAGGTTACAAGGTGGATGATGATTTTATAAACAATGTTACACAAATGGTGTATGAAGATTATGAAGCTAATAAGACTATTATAGATCATTTAGGGAGAAAAGCATTAATACATTGGATTCTAGTATTCATACTAAAAGCCAGTTACTTGGAGCTATAAATCTGCTAAGAAACAGCTAAGGGTTTTATCTCTCAGTGGTCTCACTAACATAAGCTTTCCTCACCATCATTTCTTAACATTCAAAATAAGCCAATGCCCAGATAACTGCATAATTTCATTGCTTAAAGTCAAACCAAGCCTGACCAGGTAGTGGCGCAGTGGATAGAGCATTGGACCGGGATGCAGAGGACTCAGGTTCGAAACCCCGAGGCTGCCGGGTTGAGCACAGGCTCACCAGCTTAAGCAAGGGGTTGCTGGCTTGAGTGTGGGATCACAGACATTGACCCCATGGTCGCTGGCTTGAGCAAGGGGTCAGTTGCTCTGCTGTAGCCCCGCAGTCGAGGCACATATGAGAAAGCAATCAATGAACAACTAAGGTGCCACAACGAAGAACTGATACTTCTCATCTCTCTCCGTTTCTGTCTGTCTGTTCCTATCTGTCCCTGTCTCTGTTTCTTTCTCTCTGTCACAAAAAGAAGAAGAAGAAGAAGAAGAAAATAAAAAACCAAACCCAAGACTTTTTATGTAACAGCTTGAAAATTTACTGTTCTGGGCAAGACATATACGTGTCAGACATTTAAGAACTTAAGTCTTAGCGTCATTCAGGCTGGATGGAGATCTGAGTGGGGCATTCTACCAAGTAAAAGGCACAGACTACTAAACAGTACCGTCGACAGTGTGCAGAGAGGAAACAAGGGGAAGGAGAGAGTAGGAAGAAGACAGATATGGGGATAGGGAACTAACAGTGGCAGAATGAACAAAGAAAAATGTATCTGTAAAAGAAGGTTCTTCAATGGTAAGAAGACTCATAGACAGATTCATTTATTAAATATTTACTGAGTGCTTACTACATGTCAGTGAGCCCAGAGACAAAAATCTGTGTCCTCTCAGAGCTTGTATTCCTGTATATGTGTGTGGTGGTGGGTGGAAAGTAGAAAGCCAATAAACCATACACATCATAAGTGAACTGTATGGGACATGAAGTCGTACATGAGCATGCTCACTTCTCATCTTCTTCATTAGTAATGTTTCTAAGAATCCTTCTACAGGCAGAGGACTTCAACTTGTGCAGTGGAAGTTGTGGGAAATCCTGACCTAACATTATTCGGTGAGCTGATTTGCAACGTTTAGGGGAGGTTTAACAGATAGCAAAATATCAACAAAAAATAACATTATCAAGGAAAGTTGTGTAGTTTAAGCTGATGGGAAAAAGAGAACCAGAAGAGGAGACAAGTTTACTGTGAGATTACAGAAAATCTGTGTATGGTATCTCCTGTTATTTCAGAACTAGTTATAACGTTTATATTACTCATTAATATCGCTTACCGAAGGAATGAGAAATGTTTGTTGCCCTGGGCTACACCTGGATGTACATCAAGTGACGTGCCTTTAGAAAGCACATCTCTCTGATCAAACGGAACACAGAGAACACAGCCTGGGCTCTCAGTTTAGTGAAGGAACTCATATGCTTCCCTTTCAGAAACACAGATGGATTTTAGCTTTCTTTTTTCCCTTCCACACAGAAACAGGAATGAGCTTTAGCTTTCTAGAGTTTGGTTTGTATTCCTGGCCATAGGCATGTATTTTATCTTCTGTAACACTCAGTTCCCCACCTACGAAATACAAATCATAACCACCTCACAGGACTGTCCTGAGATAACCAATGCCAACTGCCTGGCACAGGTCCTGATAAAATAGCAGGCATCAAACAGGTTAGCTTCTTTCCTTAATCATATAAATAATTCATAGTTAAGAAGACAATGCAACAGACTTGGAAAACACTGAACCTGAAGCCAAAAGACTAGGGTTCAAATTCCAGCTGTTACTTACTCTCTCAGGCACTTATTAACCTCTAAGTTTGATAATTACAAAATGGGAGTAATGATTTCTTTATTCCAAGATTATAACAATTAAATTAGATGTCATACACTAAGTGCTTTAAAGTGTGAAGTAGCCCTGGCCGGTTGGCTCAGCGGTAGAGCGTCGGCCTGGCGTGCGGGGGACCCGGGTTCGATTCCCGGCCAGGGCACATAGGAGAAGCGCCCATTTGCTTCTCCACCCCCCACCCCCTTCTTCCTCTCTGTCTCTCTCTTCCCCTCCCGCAGCCAAGGCTCCATTGGAGCAAAGATGGCCCGGGTGCTGGGGATGGCTCCTTGGCCTCTGCCCCAGGCGTTGGAGTGGCTCTGGTCGTGGCAGAGCATCGCCCCCTGGTGGGCAGAGCTTCGCCCCTGGTGGGCGTGCCAGGTGGATCCCGGTCGGGCGCATGTGGGAGTCTGTCTGACTGTCTCTCCCCGTTTCCAGCTTCAGAAAAATACAAAAAAAAAAAAAAAAGTGTGAAGTACTACATAAAAAATAAGCAGTATCAGAACGTCAAAAAAATCTACTGAGGCCTGACCTGTGGTGGCACAGTGGATAAAGCGTCGACCTGGAAATGCTGAGGTCGCCGGTTCAAAACCCTGGGCTTGCCTGGTCAAGGCACATATGGGAGTTGATGCTTCCTGTTCTCTCTCTATCTCTCCTTCTCTCTCTCCCCCTCTCTCTCTAATAAAAATGAATAAAAAAAAAATCTAAAAAAAAAAAGTGAGCAAACTAAAAAAATACAAAAAAAAATCTACTGAGAATGTTCTAAAAAATACTATTTTTGACTATTCTGTAATGAAAGGACTGATAATTTGTATACCCTACCACTACAGGGTACTTTTAGCATAATAAATTTTACTATAATTTATAGAAGATTATTACATAAAACAGGATGCATATGTTTATGGATTCCTAGAGAAGTTGCTGTTATTAAGGGAATTACACAAATATCTTACTTCCAGAAGACTCCCAAAAGCTAAATGAATGTTTCTTTTTTTCCCTCAGAGCTGAAAACATTACGGAAAACATTATCTTCAGATACACTGCAAATAACTTATTACTCACCATAATATTTTGTTTGAAAAATCCTGCTATGATATTTTAAAATCTTTACCAAAGACACAAGCATTCCAATATTAAAGAACCAATATCCATTGAACAGTATATTCCCTGAGGGAGGGAAAACATATCCTTGAAATTCAGAGTGATTATCATGGCAGGAGAGTAGAAGACAGGTTCAACAAATTCATCTCAAATGCCAAAATCTAATATTAGAACCTCGGCAGGTATAAGCAGCTGAAAATTTTCTGTTTCATTCTTCCCTTCTAAGAACTAGAGGTAGAGCAGTGTTAAGAAGAAACTTAGCCTGACCTGAGGTGGTGCAGTGGATAAAGCGTCAACCTGGAAACGCTGAGGTTGCCGGTTCAAAAGCCTAGGCTTGCCTGGTCAAGGCACATATGGGAGTTGATGCTTTCTGCTCCTCCCCCCTTCTCTCTCTCCTCTCTCTCTTTCTTTCTCTCCCCTCTCTATAATGAATAAATAAAATCTTAAAAAAAAAAAAGAAACTTAGGGGATGGATATGTTTTTAATTATTAAGGAATCATACCAGGGCATAGACATTACTCACTGTTCTTGCCTTTCCTTTGGTGAATGCCTCTTTGTTGTAAACCTCATTGATTAAGAAATTCTTTCCAGGTTAATTTTATTTTATTCTGGTGAGATTTGCCCTTAGAAGGAAACAATTCACATCACAGTCCTAAAAGCACATATCCACTTCCCCTCATTAAATTGTTAGTCTCTTTTCTCTCCTTTATTCATGTAGTATATACCAGTATTCAACCGATGTGCCACAAGAATTTTTAAAACATGCAATACCTGACTATCTAGCCAGGGGCACTGACTTCTTTTGCCTTAAGATTGTCAAATAAGAAAATGACAACAGCCAACACAACAATAGCTATCTGGTATGAATGAATCAAATGTTTTATCTTGTTTTTTTGGCAGATCGTTAAAAAATATATTTTTTGGTGTGCTGCAGAATTTTAATAATTAGTTCATGTGCACCATGAGATGAAAAAAGTTGAAAATAGCTGGTATATATTAAAGGTTTTGTTAAGAATGGCTTTAAAGGCTAGCAGATTTCACTTCTCTAACCACAACCCACATCTTTTTGCCTCTTCAGGGACCCTTTTCTTCCCCATTCCCCCCAACACTAACATCTGTCTGGTTTTCTGAAAGGATACTGGTATCTTGAGAGGAAGTGTTATATACAGTGTGTGAGAGAAAAGTAGAATTAGTGAAAGGCAATATTCTCTCAGCTCATGGCTAGTAAAGATACACTGTTCAGACTATATACTATATGTGAAAATGATGTGCATTTTCCTATATGGGAACACTTTTTTATTTGGTAAAAGTCCTGGATAGCCTAAATAGGCGGTGGCACAGTGGACGGAGCATTGGACTGGGACACAGAGGACCCAGGGTTGAAAGCCTGAGGTCGCCAGCTTGAGCGCAAGCTCAACTGTCTTGAGTGCAGGCTCACCAGCTTGAGCACAGGGTCACTGGCTTGAGCATGTATGTGATCATAGACATGACCCCATGGTCGCTGGCTTGAGCCCAGAGATTGCTGGCTTGAAGCCCAAGTCGCTGGCTTGAGCAAGGGGTCACTCACTCTGCTGTAGTCCCCTGGTTAAGGCACATACGAGAAAGTAATCAATGAACAACCAGGGTGCTGCAACGAGGAATTGATGCTTCTCATCTCTCTCCCTTTCTGTCTGTCCCTGTCTGTCCCTTTTTCAGTCTCTCTGTCACCAAAAAAAGAAAAAGTCCCGGATAAAAAGTGAAATTAAAGAAAGAGATGAAGGAACAAAGGTAGAAAGAAAGAAGGAAAGAAAAGAAAGAGAAAAATGATAAAGAGGCACAATTTTCCAACAGGGAAAGGGAAAACCTGCCCCAAATTTGCTACTCTTTAAATGACATGGTTAAAAACCTAAGCAAGCTGCCAACCAAAATAAGCAAAACCCAAATCTTAACACCTTGGAAGTATGTTTCAGCGCCTTTTAATGGGCTCAGCATCATTAGGCAGGGGATAAGATGAAATAATTACCTGAATATGCATTTTAATTATTGCTTTTCCAATCAAGGTGGCACCAAAGAAAGTCCAAAAAGGTACAAGAAAGTGTCCACATGTTATTCCAGCCAGATCAAATAGAGGATTTGGAATCTGTTTAAAAAAAAAAAGTTAAAATGAAACTTCCATATGTAATCCAAAGAACAGTTCAGTTTTACCATCTCTATGTAAACCCTACTCACACTGTACAGAGAGGTAAGGTTCCTTAATCAGTACTAGACTGTTCAGAAGGTTAGGCAAGTATTCTAATGTGTCAATTAACTGGGTCTCACATTCATCCCAGGCTATTGTTCAGTCTACTCAGAGCAAACCAACTTTCCTTTTGCTTGTATTGTTTATGGCTAATGTCCCATAAATATAGTTTTTTTTTCTATCGCATTAGAAGTGGATAAAGTCAATGGATCAACAGAAATTACTACCATCCACTAGATACTTGGCTATTTGGTAGCTGTTGTCTAAGGTGAGGTATAAATGATAAAAAACCTTAAGATTATTTTAGTAGTTACTACAGCTGGAAAATCCTTAGCCTGAAATAAGAATATTATCTAGAAACTGCTCACGCCTATAGCAAACATTCTTGTAAGTCCACAAATACATTTCTAGGTGCATGTACTTTTACTTCTTTTTTTTTTTTGGTATTTTTCTGAAGTGAGAAGCAAGGAGGCAGAGAGACAGACTCCCACATGCGCCCGACCAGGCATGCCCCTAGGGGGCGATGCTGTGCCCATCTGGGGCGTTGCTCTGTTGCAACTGGAGCCATGGAGGCAGAGGCCATGGAGCCATCCTCAGCACCGGGGCCAACTTGGCTCCAATGGAGCCTTGGCTGCGGGAGGGGAATAAAGAGATAGAAAGGAGAGGGGGAGGGATGGAGAAGCAGATGGGTGCTTCTCCTGTGTGCCCTGACTGGGAATCAAACCCAGAACATCCGCATGTTGGGCCGACACTCTACCACTGAGCCAACTGGCCAGGGCATTGTGCTTTTACTTCTCAATACTTGTATTTTATTTTGTAAGAGCTCAAGGCTGTAGGGTTGTGTGATATATTTTAGAAAGAAAATCAAGTGTGAAAATATACGAGCACTGATTCAGATGTTTTGAATACACAGTCCCAGACAAAAAAGTGATTTACAATAAATACCTTTTCCAAATATTCCCACATTTCAAGAATGCTAAATGACATTTCATATAAAAATGCAAAGAAACCACAAGCTGTTTTTGCGTACTTCATCCGTGTTTCTCCCATGGAAGTACTCTGTCCTTTTGGCTATCGGCGCTGAACCATTTCTAAGTTAATTAATTTACATAATTTCACTTTTGAACTTTCACAGACAAGCCCAGTTATTTATTAGATATTTGTGACATATTTCCTTTTAAAAACAGTGTCATGACTAAATTAGAATTCAAGTATTCTTTTGTTAGTAACACTTGGATTTAATAACTCAGTTTTGTTTTTCCCATCCAAATTCAAAGCCTTTATGCATTTCCATCTGTCTGACAATCATGTAATAACAATACTATTTCAGAGCCTTACAAGTATCATTTCTTGTATTTTTTCATGTGAATATTACAACCCCATGAATTACAATTTTAATTGTTCTCTTTTTTACCAGGCTCCACCTTACACAAGAGCGTGAATGCCCAATCATCACGCTTATGAGCTACAAAAGTGTCCACATATATTATCTAAATCCTCACATTAGTCTTTGCTGTGATGGTCTTATTGCCTCATTTTGAAAATTAAAAACCTAGGGCTCAAAGAGTGGTTAGTCATGTCTCAAAGGAGACATGACTGGTTTAGGAACTCAAGCAAGCCTGACTCCAAAGACAATTCTTTCCACTATATCACACACAACACACTATAAATTGCCCAAATAGTTAAGATCAAACTGTGATAAAAAGAAAAGTTAGATTATGAAAATTTCTAGTAATGTCAAGGTCAAAAGACAGTAATTCAGACACATGTATATTTTAGATTATCTCCAGATGTTGATATCAGATTAAAAGTTTTAGTACAAAATGATCTCCCTTTTGGCCATTTGCTTTGTTAAGGGGTGAAAAGGTGGTACTCAAAGATGTATTAATGTTCTAGTATGTAATAGATAAAATAGCTATGTGTGAGTCAACCATAACTTTGTAAATTTTACTTATAACGGTAGCTTTTATCAAAGCAACTAGGTGCACCCAGTTATTCTGGCCAAATCCACCACTGAATTACCAACAATTGTGTAAAGGCAACCAAAGAAAACTTGGATCAAAATGCTCCATTTCAAATGTAATTGCTTCTATTACACATATGAGACCAGGGTAAACACTAACTCATCAAAGAATGTCAATTTTACAAATCTGCATTTTGAGGCATTAAGTTAAAAAAATTTTTTCAATTACAACTTACATTCAGTATCATTTTCTATTAGTTTCATGTGTACAGTATAGTGGAAATATTAACTCTTTGACATAAAGAGCTTCTTAGTTCACTGTAGCCAAAGATGCCCTTAACTTTGTCACGATGTTCCAATTATCTAACTAGGTATTAATGTCACTTAAGACAGGTTTTATACAAATTCTTCTTTATAACTAATGCTTGAAACTTTGGAAAAAGACTACTTATCCATAACTCGGGAAAGAATGAGGTCATTGTTATTTGGTTCAATGCACTTCATTATAAATTCTTCATGGGAAGGATGGATTTTGTCTCCTTTGTTCTTAGTGAATCAGGCCATTTAGGTCTGAAGTCATCATGACATGATGAAATGCTTAAAAGTCAATAAACAAAATATAAACTTATCTACCAGAAAACAGCTCATCTGATGAGTAAGATGAATTATTAATAAAATTGCATACCCGTTAAAAGTGATAGCACTATTATTCATTTAGGCATGTATCTTTAAAAATAAATTGGATCAATATATGAACCTAACATTTATTGGATACTTACTGAAGCACAGGCCAAAATTCCAAAAAATCCAACCTTCTGTACTAGGTTTTGAACTGCTAGCTTAGCCCGGGAAGCAAAGTCCTGTATAGAAGAAGGATATCAAAACATTAATGAAAAGAACGAAGATGAAGGAAAGATGACTATAGAATTTATAATATTAAATATCTCATGATCTGAAAGCATTAATTTAATAACTAGGATGAATTATTTTAAAAAATTACAGGTTGCACTGGAAACCATGCAAATAAAATCTTGATAGAACATTAATTACATTCTTAATGATAAGCTTATACCAGATTTCAAGAATAAGCCAAAACGTTATTTTATTTTATTTTTTAGCTAGGGATGAACAAAATATTATAAACTAACCATGAACCAACTCACTCTTTTGGAAATACTAGCCTACCATATTTATCTATTTCTCTTTCCTTCTATAGTTTGCCAGACTCATTTCCTGATTAACATCAGGGTAAGAAATCATAGGATTTTTCAAAATAGCCAATGAAGACACCTGTGCTGATCAGTAGCCAGAAGATGGAAAAAAAAGTTAATATGGCAATAACTAAGCATTCATTACACTTGAAAACAAAATAGCATTCTTCATTTGCACAACTTGTGCTAGTTTTTTTTTAAAAAAAATTCATTTTAGAGAGGAGAGACAGAGAGAGAGAAAGAGAGACAGAAGTAGGGGGATGAGCAGGAAGCATCAACTCCCATATATGCCTTGACCAGGCAAGCCCAGGGTTTTGTGTTTTTTTTAAACAATCTTCCCCCCCCCCCCCCCACAGGGACAGAGAGAGTCAGAGAGAGGGGATAGATTGGGACAGACAGAAAGGAACGGAGAGAGATGAGAAGCATCAATCATCAGTTTTTCACTGCGCATTGCAACACCTTAGTTGTTCATTGATTGCTTTCTCATATGTGCCTTGACCGCGGGGCCTTCAGCAGGCCGAGTAACCCCCTGCTCGAGCCAGCGACCCTGGGTTCAAGCTGGCGAGCTTTTTGCTCAAGCCAGATAAGCCTGCGCTCAAGCTGGCAACCTCAGGGTCTTGAACCTGGGTCCTCCGCATCCCAGTCCGACGCTCTATCCATTGCGCCACCGCCTGGTCAGGCAAGCCCAGACTTTTGAACCAGCAACCTCAGCATTCCAGGTGGATGCTTTATCCACTGCACCATCACAGGTCAGGTTGTGCTAGTATTTATAAAATGTTTTCACATTTTACTTCAGCCTTTCAAACTAGTGAACTCAGCTTTCCAGATCAGCGCTTTATCCACTGTACCACCACAGGTCAGTTTTACTTCAGCCTTTCAATAATCCTTGGATATAGACAGTGCAGATTCTTCAGTCTCTAAAATCATGCTCTTTTTGTTTCTCTGCTGCTACTTCCAATGCTGAAACGTGCATTTGGCTGGCTAGTTTAGTTACACAATTTTCTTCTTCCAGCATGTTGCTGCTACAATTTTATATATTATATGTATAAATTTTTCCCTTTATTTTTATTTATTTATTTAATTTAATTTTTTTTTTTTTTTTGTATTTTTCTGAAGCTGGAAACGGGGAGAGACAGTCAGACAGACTCCCACATGCGCCCGACCGGGATCCACCTGGCACGCCCACCAGGGGCCACGCTCTGCCCACCAGGGGGCGATGCTCTGCCCCTCTGGGGCGTCGCTCTGCGACCAGAGCCACTCTGGTGCCTGGGGCAGAGGCCAAGGAGCCATCCCCAGCGCCCGGGCCATCTTTGCTCCAATGGAGCCTTGGCTGCGGGAGGGGAAGAGAGAGACAGAGAGGAAGGAGGGGGTGGGGGGTGGAGAAGCAAATGGGCACTTCTCCTATGTGCCCTGGCCGGAAATCAAACCCGGGTCCCCCGCATGCCAGACCGACGCTCTACCGCTGAGCCAACCGGCCAGGGCCTTTCCCTTTATTTTTAATTTTTAAATTTTTCTTAAGTGAGAAGTGGAGAGGCAGAGGCAGCCTTCCACATGTGTCCCGACCAAGTTCCACTCGGCAAGCCTACTATGGGGAGAAACTTTGCCCATCTGGGGCCATTGCTATGTTGCTCAGCAAACAAGCTATTTTATAAGCACCTGAGGTGAGGCCATGGAGCCATCTTCAGTGACTGGGGCCAACTTGCTCCAGCTGAGCCATGGCTGTGGGAGGAGAAGAGAGAGAGGGGAGAGGGAACAGAGGGGTAGAGAAGCAGATGGTCACTCCTCCTGTGTGCCTTTATAGGGAATTGAACCTGGGACATCCACACGTGGGGCCGAGGCTCTACTACTGAGTCAACCGGCCAGGGCCTGTATACATTTTTCTTAGAAATATCAATCTGAAATTTGACTATAATTTTTTTCTGATTTTGAAATGGTATATATATCATCAAAATTTCAATAAAAATAATGTACTTTTTGCTCCATAAGACGCAAAAAGTGGAGGGGAAAATGCCCATGCATCTTATGAAGCAAAAAATACGGTATTTTATTAAGTATTTTAACACACCATTTGCTTCAGAATATTTTTTTTCTTATTTTCTTCCTTAAAACCCTAGGAGTGTCTTATGGTCAAGTGCGTCTTATGGATTGAAAAATATGTTAATTAATATGGTAAAGAATATTAGCTAATGTGTAAATGTTTTTCCAAAAAGTATTCACATCATAGAATCTCTTCCTCCCTCTTATGTTCAATACTCTAACAGGCAACAATCTTATAGAAATGTCAGAATATAAAAAATAGAAAGTTCCTTCATAGAACAGGAACACAATTTCAAGCACTTCTCTAATCCATGAAGTTGTGTATTCCCATTAAAAAAAACAAAACAGAAAATCTTTAACAAATAATATGTAGAATAACCTATCAAATTATCATAACATTAAATAGTAAAAATTTTAAAATAATACCTTATTTCTAATTACTTATTAAGGATGGTGAGAAAGTCAAAGGAATTCAGCCAATAAGGTATATGTATTTTAAAAGATATTAACAGTCAATATAAACACTTTTGAGTTCAAGTATATATGCTTTCAAAGTTAATCATTAACTAAATTCTACAATGCAATTTTGTTACTTTACAGTTTATTTCCAAAGAGAGAACTTTTATTTTTTCAGTAAGTCATTATATTAGATTTAGTATTTTTAAACAACTGAACTACTATAGTAAAGAGGACTTTCTTTTTTCATTCAGGTTTCTAACTGAAGAAGTAATTTTTTCCCCTTAAATTAATTATTGTATTAAGAACAAAATGTTGATTTTACTAGTTTAAAAACTGTTTAAGAATATATAATAAAATCATTTTTCCAAAATAACATATTTAAAAAAATTATACTTGTTTATTTTAAATATTTTACTCAATCCAAATTATTAAACTTGTAATTTACTAGAAGCACTAAATAAAAACTGGTAAGTCATAACGGAAAAAAAGTGTTTTGAGTTTTAAAAATATCAAATAATACTATTACATTATAAATTGGTTATAAGATTTTCAAATGTAGGCCTAAGAATCAAAAATACACATTCAGTAAATGCCTTTTTTTTTTGCATTTTTCTGAAGCTGGAAACAGGGAGAGACAGTCAGACAGACTCCCGCATGCACCCGACCGGGATCCACCCGGCACACCCACCAGGGGCGATGCTCTGCCCGCCAGGGGGCGATGCTCTGCCCATCCTGGGCGTCGCCATGTTGCGACCAGAGCCACTCTAGCGCCTGAGGCAGAGGCCACAGAGCCATCCCCAGCGCCTGGGCCATCTTTGCTCCAATGGAGCCTTGGCTGTGGGAGGGGAAGAGAGAGACAGAGAGGAAGGCGCGGCAGAGGGGTGGAGAAGCAAATGGGCGCTTCTCCTGTGTGCCCTGGCCAGGAATCGAACCCGGGTCCTCCGCACGCTAGGCCGACGCTCTACCGCTGAGCCAACCAGCCAGGGCCAGTAAATGCCTTTTTAAATAGCTTTTAATATCTTTTTATAAAAAATCTATGCTAATAAAAGGCAAGATGGTACTCAATTACTAAGTAAAAAAAAAGAAAACTATACAAATTTTATTTTAAAAACAATATACTTTTAATAAATGTATTTTTCAAGTCAGATATATGTGGGAACATTTTTTTCTGTCACGGGATTTATGTACTCTTCAATATATAAAATTATAGAAAATTAGATTTTTGCTTAAAATGGTATAAACAAGATGATGCTGTTTCTTTAAAAAAATTTTTTTCTCCCAGTTAAAACTGACGTACAATATTATAGGTGTCCTGTTTCTTTTTGTCTTAATTTCAAGATTTTAAATCTTATATTTATTTAAACCAGGCAATGGTGGTAGTGTCATCATTTAAAATTGATGGTATTTTCCTTCCAGACACACACACATTCACATTTACATTGGAAAATAGGTATAACTATACCAACTGGTTTATATAAAAAAATGATTAAACATTATACAGATCACCTAATATACAAAATAATAAAAATATTTAAGCCTTCAGAGGTTCAAGGAATCATGTTTTTAAAAACATTCTGAGACTAAGGAGCCATTTCATCCCTTTGGGGCAGAATCTCTTTACTCAACAGAAATTAGACAAAAACAAATGAAAATAGACTCCTTGTTGTTTTGGATGCCTGGCCGCCGTCATCACTTACTCTTAACAGGGCTTCAAGAATTCTTGAGGGAAAAGAGTTTCTGTATCTAAATAAGTGAAATAGAAACCTCACTTAACCATTTTCTTTTCTAAAATTATTTTTTAGCTGACATATCGTACAAGGAAAACTAATAGTTCAGTGTCTTTTTAAGGGAGAGTTTTTACTTTTTTAAAAAGTCTGAAAGTCATGTACTGAAATAGATTTCCTAAATCTTATTCTGTGTTTCACACACACGCACACAGTGACTAGGCTGCTTTCGGTTCCTATAATTTGTTGTCCTGGTCTTTCACAGTATTGTTAGAATTAAAGTTACATTTATACATTAAACTGCCCATGAACATTTATTTAAATTAAACTAATATGAAGTCTGCACAGCTGTTTTCTTTACAAAAAACCAACAGTAACAGGATATGCAGCTCAAGGAAGTACTGAAGTTTTTCCTTGCCAATGTAATTAACACAAACTCAGAGAATCACTGCATTAGTATTTACACCAAATCTAAAATATTTTACAATAGTAAACATGAACCCAACCATATATATTTTTTATTTTAAACTTACTTTACTTTAAAGGCATATATTCAAAACTTACTGATAAGGCTTCAGAGGCTTTATTAATATAATTTTATTGAAAACATCACTTTTATTGTCTAAAAAGTTCTACATGTAGTTGTACTTTCCTTGTTTGTTGCTCTGTAGTTTTAAAACTTCTTTATTTTTTTAAACAACTTGGTACTTTTTCATTATTTGTGTAATTTTTTTTATTTGTGTAATTTGACAGCTCTTTGTTATGTTGATTTTAAAATAACATTGTCTACACATTAAAATATTTATAGTTTCACCTGCTTTAAAAAGAGTGAATTGTACTGTGGGTATATTATTTGACAATAAACCCAAATAATCAATACACACATCTAAAACCAGCAAAACACTCCTCCTTTACTAAAGTTTAAAAGAACCATTTCAAACAAAATTTGCTATTCTTTTCAGGCCATCAAATAAAATAAATAAGCCAAGAAAAAATATGCACCAATAATAAACAATATTTTAAAGAAGTTTAAAAAAATTGTTAGGTATTCAATATTCAAATAAAATATAAAAGGAAACTAACATTTCATTTTAATGGTTCTGGTCTGTTTATGGGAACAATGTAGTAGTTTTAACTTGATTACTTCCTCAATTGTTATTTTTCATTTTTAAAAAATCTGTACAACTAAAACCAAATTCCTTTTAATAGTTTCATTTCTCTGGATTCACATTTCACAACGTTTACCTATTTCACAATTTAAATGCTTGTGAGGAAAGTTTCAATCTCTAGCATGCATTTATAATTAGTTATCACATATCACTTTCTACTTTTTAAAAATAAACAAAATACAAGTAAATAAAATTATCTTTCAGACTCCCACTGATAGAGATTGTATATGTAACCAAACATGCTTCTGAAAGTTAGAATGAGAGTCACTAGGAGTATTTCCCAATGACTACAAGAAGACAGATGAAGAAAAATTAAGTCCTTATCACAAAGAGTTCAAGGATTAGTAACAAATAATAATAATAATCAACCACACAAAGCCTTCAAGTATGAATATTCTGCATTACTTTTGCTTCACATTTCTTTTTCCTAAGAAATATATTTATAATTATGGGTATAATTAGCTTTTAAAATATTAATCTTTGAATCTAAAGATGTCAACTTGGATCTAAATATATGAAATAATATTTATCTTCAAATGGCAATGGCAATGTTTCATTTTCATAAGTGACCACATGAAATTTCAAGATCTCTTTAAAAGTAACAGAAAGTTGTTATACATGTAAACAGATGCAATATTATTGGAGATAAATATGTATTTGCTTAATAGTCTTAAGTTAGTTTGAGTTGACCTATTACCATCAATGTAATGGTAAATGTTCAGCAATTTTATAAATTGTCTGCCTTCTTAACCTATTATATTATATATGTTAAAACTGCTGAAATGCTCTTCTTGGGGTTGGAATTAAAAATGGATCCACAGTCAATATTATAAACCACAGAGAAACTGTTGCAATAATAATTCCCTGTGTGTAAGGGGAATTTATGTTAAAATATATGGTATACTGTGAAAAAATGGAGCTAAATAGTAATAATGACAATGTTATAAGCTGTTTCAGTATCAAGGACAAGCATTCTGAAATACTAACTTTATATTAAGATCCCAATAAACACATAATTATTTTCTATAATGAAATCATTCCACATGATAAATCACACAATTAAAGGGTAACAGTTAATTCTCATCTTTATGGGAAGTACAATGAAACATAACTCATAATCTTTAAATTTTTCTCCTCTTAAAAACAGACTGAAGCCTGACCTGTGGTGGCGCAGTGGATAAAGCGTTGACCTGGAATGCTGAGGTTACCGGTTCGAAACCCTGGGCTTGCCTGGTCAAGGCACATATGGGAGTTGATGCTTCCTGCTCCTCCCCCCTTCTCTCTCTCTCTCCTCTCTAAAAATGAATAAATAAAAAAAAAAAAAAAAAAAAAAACAGACTGAAAAAAAAAAGACTAAAATGTGTCTTAATTACAATTTTCTACCCATTATCAGAGCTCTTTATGAGTTATTTTCATATAAAAATGTAAAGCATTAATTCACTGAATTCAGGGCAAATAAAATACTTTTACTGTTGATTTCCTCACCAGTGTCATTTATGTAATTGTTATGCTTTAGTATTGTATATTTGAGTGTTCTCCTTTAAATGTAGTATATTTGCAAAAGAGTTACACATCATTTATTCTGTTTTTTAGTTAGAAGGACTCAAACACACTTATAAAATGAAAATTATTAGGAAATAAACTCTAGGATAAGAAGAAAAAGTAGAGATAATAACTTGAAAATAAAAAGTGATTGTGATAGGAAATAATTTTAAATTTAGTACCGATAGAATGCTGGATTACAAAATGTACACACATTTGCCAAAAAAATAGTAATCAGGACAGGGTTGTGCAACTTGTTCTGAAAGTGAAATGTTTTAATATCCAATTTATGGCTTTTACATGATTAAATCAGAAATGATCACTGAAATTTAAATAAATCAGGGCAAAATTCTATAATAGTGTATATAGAATACATCACATTAACACATTTCTAAAAAGCAAAGCAAAGAAATTTATTCTGAAAAAAACTTGGAGATTGAGAAGTTTTAAGAGATTCAGAGTTCTGAATCAAGATGGTGACACAGAATTCCTCCTACGAACAAGCTGAATATACAGCTGCATAATGAACAATTACCTCTGAAAGAAATCCAGAATCTAGCTGAGTGATTCCTAGACTGATGCTCCGACTTTTTTGTGGCTGCCACCCAGGGGCCATATCCCTTGATAGCCTGGCTCTGGTGGCTAGTGGGGCTTATGTTCCTATGCTCAAGGGATGGTAGCACACAGAGAAACAACAGTTCTTAGCTGGCTATTCCCCCAGGGCTCAGTGCAGAGAGAGCAAAATGAAATGCCTGTTTTCTAGTCTTCCTCTGAAAGTGGTATATTTGCATACTTTAAAATTTGCTGTGCTTTGATTGGATAGGTTGGTTGGTTAAAGCATCATCCCAGTATCAAAGGCTGTTGGTTCAATTCTCACTCAGGGCACATACAGAAACAAAACGATGTTTCTGTCTCTCTCTTTCCTTTTCTAAAATCAGTAAGGAAAAAACAAATGAAAAAACAAAAAAATTTTAAAAAATTTGCTGTCTGAAGATCCATCTTCCAATCAGATTGTATCTAGGAGCTGATTAGGCCACTCCTCTTTGGGACACTGACAGGTCTCATCCTCAACTATTGGGAAACATTAAAAACAAAGACAATAGGCCTGACCCATGGTGGTACAGTGGATAAAGTATTGATCTGGAACACTGACATCACTAGTCAGAAACCCTGGGCTTGCATGGTCAAGGCACATATGGGAGTTGATGCTTCCTGATCTTCCCCCCTTCTTTCTTTCTCTCTCACTCTCCTCTCTAAAAATAAAAAAATAAAACCTTAAAAAAAATGACAATAGACAATCACAAAGGATTGAAAGACAACAAAGAGCTAAGGCAGAGTTGAAGGATAAGGATCATCTCCTATAGGAGGCCACTCCTTAAGAGTGGGAGATTTGGCTATTTTACCTAATGCATGGAAACAATACAGAGTGAGCCATGGAAAATGAAACAAAGAAATATGTTCCAAAGAAATAAACAAGATAAAGTCTTAGAAAAATATCTTAATGAAATGAAGATAAGTGATTAATATCAGAATTCAAAATAATGGCCATAAACATGGTCACTGAGGTCAAAAGAACAAAGCATGAATCTGACCAAGTGGTGGTACAATGGAGAGAGTGTCAACCTGGGATGCTGAGGAAACAGGATTGAAATTCTGAGGTCACTGGCTTGAGCATGGGCTCATCTGGCTTGAGTGTAGGCTCATCAGCTTGAATGCAGGGTCGCTGGTTTGAGCATGGGATCACAGACATGACCCCATGGTCAGTGGTTTGAGCCCAAAGGTCACTGGCTTGCAGCCCAAGGTTGTAGGCTTGAACCCAAGGTTGCTGGCTTGAGCAAGAGGTCACTGGCTCAGCTGGAGCACCTCAGTCAAAACACACATGAAAAAGCAATCAATGAACAACTAAGGAGCCACAACTATGAGTTGATTCTTCTCATCTCTCTCCCTTCCTGTCTCTCTCTTAAAAAAAAAAAAAGACAGGCCCTGGCCGGTTGGCTCAGCGGTAGAGCGTCAGCCTGGCGTGTGGGGGACCCGGGTTTGATTCCCGGCCAGGGCACATAGGAGAAGCGCCCATTTGCTTCTCCACCCCCCCTCCTCCCTCCTCTCTGTCTCTCTCTTCCCCTCCCGCAGCCAAGGCTCCATTGGAGCAAAGATGGCCCGGGCGCTGGGGATGGCTCCTTGGCCTCTGCCCCAAGCGCTAGAGTGGCTCTGGTCACGGCAGAGCGACGCCCCGGCCCCTGGTGGGCGTGCCGGGTGGATCCCGGTCGGGCGCATGTGGGAGTCTGTCTGACTGTCTCTCCCCGTTAAACCCAGCTTCAGAAAAATACAAAAAAAAAAAAAAAGACAAAGCATGAACAAAGTAAGAATTTCAACAAATAAAAAATATAAGAATAGCCCTGGCCGGTTGGCTCAGCGGTAGAGCGTCGGCCTAAGTGCGGAGGACCCGGGTTTGATTCCCAGCCAGGGCACACAGGAGAAGCGCCCATTTGCTTCTCCACCCCTCCGCCGCGCCTTCCTCTCTGTCTCTCTCTTCCCCTCCCGCAGCCAAGGCTCCATTGGAGCAAAGATGGCCCGGGCGCTGGGGATGGCTCTGTGGCCTCTGCCTCAGGCGCTAGAGTGGCTCTGGTCGCAACATGGTGACGCCCAGGATGGGCAGAGCATCGCCCCCTGGTGGGCAGAGCATCGCCCCTGGTGGGCGTGCTGGGTGGATCCCGGTCGGGCGCATGCGGGAGTCTGTCTGACTGTCTCTCCCTGTTTCCAGCTTCAGAAAAATGCAAAAAAAAAAAGAATATCCCATACATAAGTACATATGTGAAGAGTACAGTAACTGAACTCGAAAACTCAATAGAAGGGTTCAATAGTAGACTAGATAAAGCAGAATAAAGAATCAGCAAACATGGCCCTGGCCAGTTGGCTCAGTGGTAGAGCGTCGGCCTGGCATGCAGGAGCCCCGGGTTAGATTCCCGGCCAGGGCACACAGGAGAAGCGCCCATCTGTTTCTCCACCCCCTCCCCTTCTCCTTCCTCTCTGTTTCTCTCTTCCCCTTCCCACAGCCGAGGCTCCATTGGAGCAAAGATGGCCCGGGCGCTGAGGATGGCTCTGTGGCCTCTGCCTCAGGTGCTGGAATGGCTCTGGTTGCAACAGAGCGATGTCCCAGATGGGCAGAGTGTCGCCCCCTGGTGGGTGTGCCGGGTGGATCCCGGTCGGGTGCATGTGGGAGTCTGTCTGACTGCCTCCCCGTTTCCAACTTCAGAAAAAAAAAAATCAGCAAACATGAAGACAAGGAAGTACAGATCCTCCCATCAGAGGAGCAAGAAGAAAAACCAGTGAAAATCAGTGAAGATAGCTTAAGAAACTTATGAGAAAACATCAAGAGAAAGTATATTTATATTATAGGAATCTCATAAAATAAAATAATAAATAATAATAAGAGAGAGAGTGAGAGAATCAAGAAAACTTATTTGAAGAACAATGGCTGAAAACTTCCCTATCTTGATGAAGAGTCAGGAACCCCAGAGTTCCAAAAAAGATTAATCTAAAGATATCCACAGCAAGACATTATAATTAAATTGTCAAAAGTTAAAGACAAGAAAAGAATCTTAAAGGCAGGAAGAGAAAAACAACATGTTACAATGCTACAAATAAGGGACCTCCTAAGACAATAAGTAAAATTTCAACAATTTGTGTGTGTGTCAGAGACAGAGAGAGGGACAGACAGGAAGGGAAGAGATAAGAAGCATTAATTCTTTGTTGTGGCACCTTAATTGTTCATTGATTGCTTTCTCATATCTGCCTTGACCCGGGGTAGGAGGGAGGCTACAGCAGACCGAGTGACCTCTTGTTCAAACCAGATGAGCCGGCGTTCAAGCTAGCGACCTCAAGGTTTTGAACCTGGGTTCTCTGCGTCCCAGTCCAACACTCTATCCACTGCGCCACCACCTGGTCAGGCTCAACAGAAATTTTTAAAAAAGATTTTATTTATTTATTAATTTTTTTAGAGAGGGGCAAGAGAGAAAGAGAGAGAGAAAGAGAAGGAAGGGAGCAGGAAGCATCAACTCCCGTATGTGCCTTGACCAGGCAAGCCGGGGTTTCGAACTGATGATCTTAGCATTCCAGGTTGATGCTTCATCCACTGCGCCACCACAGGTCATGCACAACAGAAATTTTTGAAAGACAGAAGGCCCTGGCCGGTTGGCTCAGCGGTAGAGTGTCGGCCTAGCGTGCGGAGGACTCGGGTTCGATTCCCGGCCAGGGCACACAGGAGAAGCACCCATTTGCTTCTCCACCCCTCCGCCGCGCTTTCCTCTCTGTCTCTTTCTTCCCCTCCCGCAGCCAAGGCTCCACTGGAGCAAAGATGGCCTGGGTGCTGGGGATGGCTCTGTGGCCTCTGCCTCAGGCACTAGAGTGGCTCTGGTCGCAACATGGCGATGCCCAGGATGGGCAGAGCATCGCCCCCTGGTGGGCAGAGCGTCGCCCCTGGTGGGCGTGCCGGGTGGATCCCAGTCGGGCACATGCGGGAGTCTGTCAGACTGTCTCTCCCTGTTTCCAGCTTAAGAAAAATGAAAAAAAAAAAAAAAAAAGAAAAAAAAAAAGACAGAGGGAGTGACACAAATATATTCAAAGAACTGAAAGAAAATAACTACCAACCAAAAATACCATATCTAGCAAAGTTTTCCTTCCGAATCAAAGGAGAAATACAGTGTGTCCATAAAGTCATGGTGCACTTTTGACCGGTCACAGGAAAGCAACAAAAGATGATAGAAATGTGAAGTATGCACCAAATAAAAGGAAAACCCTCCCAGTTTCTGTAGGATGATGTGGCAGCATGTGCGCATGTGCAGATGATGATGTAACACCGTGTATACAGCGGAGCAGCCCACGGCCATGCCAGTCGAGATGTGGACTGTACAGAGGAAAGTTCAGTGTGTTCTGTGGCTTGCTAAATTCGAATCCGTGACCAAAGTGCAACATGAATATCAGCGCGTTTATAACGAAGCGCCACCACATAGGAATAACACTACTCGGTGGGATAAGCAGTTGAAGGAAACCGGCAGTTTGGTGGAGAAACCCCGTTCTGGTAGGCCATCAGTCAGTGACGAGTCTGTAGAGGCTATACGGCAGGGGTCCCCAAACTTTTTACACAGGGAGCCAGTTCACTGTCCCTCAGACCATTGGAGGGACGGAATATAAAAAAAACTATGAACAAATCCCCATGCACACTGCACATATCTTATTTTAAAGTAAAAAAACAAAACGGGAACAAATACAGTATTTAAAATAAAGAACAAGTAAATTGAAATCAACAAACTGACCAGTATTTCAGTGGGAACTATGCTTCTCTCACTGACCACCAATGAAAGTGGCGCCCCTTCTGGAAGTGTGGCGGGGGCGGATAAATGGCCTCAGGGGGCCGCATGCAGCCTGCGGGCCGTAGTTTGGGGACCCCTGCTATGGGATACCTACCTAAGGAGCCCTGAAAAATCTGTGTGTGAGCCCACATCGATCTGCACTGAATAGGTATGAAACTGGGAGAGCTTTCCTTTTATTTGGTGCAGATTTCACATTTCTATCGTCTTTTGTTGCTTTCCTGTGACTGGTCAAAAGTGCACCATGACTTTACAAACACACTGTAGTTTTCCAAATAAGCAAAATCTGGAGTTCAGCATCACTAGGCCAGCCTTACAAGAGATGTTTCAGCTGAAACAAAAGGGCACTAATTAATATGAAACATATGGCAGTATAAACTTCACTGGTAAAGGTAAATTTAAATTCAGAATAATCGAATGTTGTGAAGTTGGTGGGTTAATCACTTATAAAGCTAGTATAAAGTAAAAAAACAAAAGCAGGAAAATAATTATAACTAAAATAATTTGTTAATGGGTACACAAGATATAAACTGTGACATCAAAAACATAAAGATATAGAGCTTTAGAATGCATTTCAACTTAAGTTGTTATCAACTTAAAATGGAGTGTTATAAGCCCTGGATGGTTGGCTCAGCGATACAGTGTCAGCCTGGCATGTGGAAGTCCTGCATTCAATTCCCAGCCAGGGCACAGGGGAGAAGCACCCATCTGCTTCTCTACCCTTCCCCCTCTCCTTTCTCTCTAACTCTCTGTTCCCCTGCCACAGACAAGACTCCATTGGAGCAAAGTTGGCCTGGGCACTGAGGATGGCTCCATGGCCTCTGCCTCAGGTGCTAGAATGGTTCCAGCTGCAATGGAGTAATGCCCCAGATGGGCAGAGCATTGTCCCCTAGTGGGGACAATAAAAATTTTCCGATGGCTTTAAGCGATCCTGTGTTTTGGTTGTTCAACCCCCGTTGGGGTCGCGACCCACAGGTTGAGAACCACTGCAATAGAGTGTTATAAGATGTTTTATATAATATAACCACAGAACAAAAACCTGTAGTATATACCCAAAAGATAAAAAAGAATATAAGCATACTACTACAGAAAATCATGAAACCACAAAGGAAGACAGTAAGAGAAGGAACAAAGAAATTACAAGAGACAAAAAAAACCCCCCCAAAACCCACAAAATGGCAGCAAGTCCATATGTATCAATAATCACTGTAAATATAAATGGATCAAATTCTTCAGACTGGGATATGGAGGACCCAGGTTTGATACTCCGAGGTCACCGGCTTGAGCGTGGGCTCATCTGGTTTGAGTATAGCTCACCAGCTTGAACCAAAGGTCGCTGGCTTGAGCAAGGGGTCACTTGGTCTGCTGTAGCCCCCCAGTCAAGGCAAAAAGTAATCAATAAATAACTAAGGTGCTACAATGCCTAACTAATGCTTCTTATCTCTCTCCCTTCCTATCTGTCCCTCTCTGTCTCTCTGTCTCTGTCTCTGTCACAAATAAAGCAAGCAAGCAAACAAACAAAAAAACCCAAGGTCACCGGCTTGAGTGTGGGCTCATCAACTTGAGCATGGGATCATCAACATGATCCCAACATCACTGGCATGAAGCCCAAGGTCACTGGCTTGAGCCCGAGGTTGTTTGTTTGACCAAGGGGTCACTGGGTTGGCTTGAGCTGCCCCTCCATCAAGGCTCATAAGAGAAGTAATCAATGAACAACTGAAGTGCCACAAGTACAAGTAAGAGAAGTAATCAATGAACAACTGAAGTGCCGCAAGTACAAGTTAATGCTTCTCATCTCTCTCCCTCCACTCCCTTGCTCTCATTAAATAAATAAGTAAATAAATATCTCGACACAAAATAAATTGGGAATACAACAATGCAAAAACTTAAGGGATGCAGCAAAAGCAGTTCTAAATAGAAAATTCATAGTGATAAATACCTGCATTAAGAAAGGAGAGATCTTTCTTGACTTATGGTGATGAACACCAGTATAGTGTACAGATGATATGTTGTGCAATAGTGCACCAGAAACCTGTATTATTTTGTTAACCAGGGTCACCCCAGTTAACTGAATTAAAAGAGAAAGAAACGAAAAAAGAGATTTCTCAAATTAACCACCTAACTTTATACCTCAAGGAACCAGAACACAAACAATAAAAGAAGCCCAAAGTTAGTTCTGGAAAGAAAAAAACCAAGATCATGGTAAAAATTAGAGACTAGAGTGACAACAAAAAAGATCAACGAAACCAAGATTAAAAAAAAATAATAATAAGAGGATGAACATTTAGCTAGACTCACCAAGAGGAAAGAGAGGGCTTAAATAAATAAAACAAAAAACTGATTCCCCAGAAATACAAAGGATCATAAGAGACTATCATGGACAATGATATGATAAGAAATTGGACAACCTAGGAGAAATGGATAAATTCCTACAAACCTAAAACCTACGAAAACTGAATCATGAAGAAATAGAAAAGCTGAAGAGACCACTTTTTAATATGAATACTGAATCAGTAATCAAGAACTTCTCAACAACAAAAGTCTAGGACCAGATGGCCTTGCATTAGTCTAATACCAGGTAACGACATGATAAGCAAAAAAGAAAAAAATAATTACAGACCAACATCTGTGATGACCGCAGATGTAAAAATCCCACCCTGCCCCCAAATCAGCAGGCTGAATCTCACAATACATTAAAAGGATCATCCACCACGATCAAGTGGGATATTTATTTATTCCAGGGATGCAAAAATGATCCAGCATCCACTAAGCAATCATTGTGATATAGCATATTAACAAAATATAGGATAATCATATGATCATCGCAAATGGTGGCAAAAAAGGGTCACACTTGATGAAATCTAACATCCATTCATGAAAAAAACTCTCAACACACACGCATGGGCTCTACAATGTGAAGTATAATCAATGTATTTTGTATTATGAAGTACAGCAAAAATAAAGGCCCAAAGTCAGTGACCTAGCGGCAACTGTGCCTATAGTAGGTTCTTTGGCACTTCCTCCACATTAAACCTTTCAAGAATTATGTAATGATAATCAGTAAGGTTTTTCACATAAAGTATACAGAAGGAATGTATAATCTGTGAACAACACACATTTCAGAGAGCTGTGCTCAAAATATGAAGTTAGCTATATTTGGGTCAAAATCAGGATTAAATAGATGTCTGGATGTACTGATGCATTTGTTATCAAATTTATCTAGAGGTAAGGGTGGTAAAAGTATTCTTTGAATTGAGGCACAATGAATGTACAGGAAAATATACATCTCGATGAAATTTTACAATGAACACATCCATGTAACTACCACCAAGATCCAGATATAGAACATTACCAGAATCCAGAAACCCCACTGGTGGCACTCCTAGTAATTACTCCTTCCCCCAAAATAAACACTATCATTGACTTGTATTACCACAGACATAGCTTGCCTATTTTTGAACTTTACTTAAATGGGATTTAACAGTATGTCTTCTTTTATGTCTGGCTGCTGTTGTTCCACATTATGTCCATGTGACTCATCCATGCTTACTGCATGTAACAATTATGAATTTCTTACTGTTGCTGTATAGTATTCCATTGTAGGAATATACCACAATTTATTTACTCTACTGTTGGTGAACATTTGGGTTGTTTCCAGTTTGGGCGATTATGAATGCTGCTATGAACGTTCTTGTATAAGTCTATTGGCAAATCTTTCTTTTTCTTGTATTTTTTTTAAAGTGAGAGTGGGGGAGATACAGAGACAGATGCCCATATGTGCCCCGACTGGGATTCACCGGCAACCCCATCTGAGGCCATGCTTGGAACCGAGCTATTTTTAGTGCCTGAGGTGGAGACTCCATGGAGCCATCCGTAGCACCAGGAACAACTTGCTTGAATCAATCAAACCATGGCTGTTGGGGGATTGAGGGGGAGAGAGAGAGAGAGAGAGAGAGAGAAAGAGAGAGAGAGAAAGAGAGAGAGAGAAAGAGAGAGAGAGAGAGATAAGGGGGAGGGAGAAGGGAGAGAAGCAGATGGTCGTATCTCCTGTGTGCCCTGACAAGGAATTGAACCTGGGACTTCCACAAGCCAGGTTGATGGTCTACTGCTGAGTCAACCTGCCAGGGCCATCTTTCTTTTTTTAAAAAAATTTTTATTGAATTTATTGGGGTGACATTGGTTAATAAAATTATATAAGTTTCAGGTGTACAATTCTATAGTACATCATCTGTTTTGGCACATCTTTCTGTTGGGTATACATTTTCACATGGAATTTCTATGTCATAGGGTATGTGTATGCTGAACTTTAATGAATAGTGCCAAACATTTTTCAAAAATGGTTGTAACACAGATCACTCTTAATATTGCTTTCATGTCACCAATTAATAATAAATCTCAATTGAAACAAAATCTAAAGAATTTTCCTCTACTACAGTTGGTTCTAATGAGTGTTTGTGGTAATCAGATAATAACTCAAACATATGAAAATTAAATAAATTCAAACATGCAAATGAGAAAAAAAGAAAAGCTTTAAGTATTTTAAATGCTAAATTATGAAAGAAAACAGCCTGATCAGGTGGTGGCGCAGTGGATAGAGCATCGGACTGGATGCAGAGGACCCGGGTTCGAAACCCCGAGGTCGCCAGCTTGAGTGCGGGCTCATCTGGTTTGAGGAAAAAGCCCACCAGCTTGGACCCAAGGTTGCTGGCTCCAGCAAGGGGTTGCTCGGTCTGCTGAAGGCCCATGGTCAAGGCACATATGAGAAAGCAATCAATGAACAACTAAGGTGTTGCAATGCGCAATGAAAAACTAATGATTGATGCTTCTCATCTCTCTCCATTCCTGTCTGTCTGTCTCTGTCTATCCCTCTCTCTGACTCACTCTCTGTCTCTGTAAAAAAAAAAAAAAATCAATAAATAAAAATTAAAAAAAAAGAAAGAATACAATTTATGTTTTTATCACAGAATTTCAGAAGACAAAATTAGAATCTTTTCCAAAAACCAGAATCCTTTTAAAAAAGTTATTAAATTCAATCAAATAAAGCTGATAACTACTAAATACAAGGTAATAAAAATACAAAGTTGACTGGGCACCTTGATCCAATCATTGATTCAACAAGTTTTTATCAAGTGTTTATTACATGCCAAACACTATCGTAGGGACAGGGCGTACAACACTGAATCAAACTGATAGCAACCTGGACCCTCATGCAGCTCACATTTTAGCGGGAGGAAGGAAAATCTATAGAATGGGGCGGCAGGGAAGGTGCAATTTTAAAAGGATGGTCAGAGAAGGCCTGACAAAAAAGATGTCATCTCATCAAAACCCTAAAGGAGGTGAGGAATAAGCCAGGCAAAGAATCTAGTGGAAGAAATTTCCAGCAAGTTCTTTCCCTTTAGAGATAAATAAATAACCTAGTGTGTGTATGTAGGTGGTGGGCTGCAAATGGTAAAGAGAAGGGGAAAGAGATGATAAATGACTCAGGAAACCTACAATGCAGACACAATACAATTACAGAAACAATACAAACACCAATTCTACAGTGTTCTTGTGACATCAAAATGATAAAGTACCAATTATACTGTCTTCAAACTTCTCTGAGCCACAGTTTCTCCATCTCTTCTACAAGATGGTAACAATAATACCTATCACTATGATATATGAGACAAAACTGATTACGGGACAAAACTGTTTAGAGTGAAGTTACGGTACTTACTACTGTCAAAAGATAAAAAAGCCTGAGAACCAATGAAATAAAACACTTTGTCGGAACTCTCAGTCAGACATAATGACGAGCTAAGTTCTAGTGCAATCCCACAACTCAGGGGTAAGAGATTTTTGTTTTGTTTTTAATATCAAAAAGAGGAAAGCAACATGCTAATACCAAGGAAGGAAGGGAGCTATAAAGCAGGAAGGAGGAAAGGAAGGAAATGCATCAAGAATTGAAAATGTATCTGATCTGCCTTATAGTGCCACCAATTAGTTTATTAAACCTTCCATCACAAGAGGGTACAAATGGATGAGATTACTACTCCTGAATGCTAGTTCTTTTTTTAAATTTATTTTTCTTTTTTTTTTAAACGCTACTGGCTTTTTTAAAAAAATTTATTTTATTTTATTCATTTTTAGAGAGGAGAGAGAGAGGGAGAGAGAGAGACAGAGAGAGAGAAGGGGGGAGGAGCTGGAAGCATCAACTCCCATATGTGCCTTGACCAGGCAAGCCCAGGGTTTCGAACCAGTTACCTCAGCATTCCAGGTCAACGCTTTATCCACTGAGCCACCACAGGTCAGGCAAATTTATTTTTCAATTATAGTTTATATTCAAAATTATTTTGTATTAGTTTCAGGTGTACAGCATAATGGTCAGATAATCATATACCTTACAAAATATTCTTGAATTCTAGTTGTTAAACAACATATTCTTGTTTCCACAAAATAAGAGGACATTTTTTACTTCTTTATACCTGTAATGGTCATCTCACTGCTAATCTAAAAACTCACAAATAATCTATTGAACATAAAACAATACTTGGGCAGGCTGGAAGGAAAGAAGATACAGAAGAGGGAAGGTTTAGGAGGCTTTCTCAGGGCTGACCAGCAGAATTTGTTAACATACCCAGATAAAAAAAAAAAAAGAAATATTTTTGGAAGTTCAGATAAGCATACAGTGCCTTCTTCCTCCTTTTCACAGCCCAGTCAAATGAAAATTAAAGTCCAAGTTAGCAGCACTAAAACTGGCCAGTATCTGCTGCTGCCTGTGCCCAGTGTCTGTCTCTCCCTGTTGAAAAGAAACCTCATGGCAATTCTCAAGCAGGCAGGCATCGACTCCGTCAGTGCCTGCCTAACCTCTACCCGATAATGAGAATGGACTCTGCAGCCCAAGAAGAACAACAGTGCTCCAGACACTCAGGGAAAATGTCTGAGTATGCAAGATTTATTAGAAAAGACACGTACAAGTAATGAAATTTTCTGTTCTTCTCTCTCTTTCTCTTGTCTGAAGCCAACTATCTCATGTGATCGCCTCATGTCTCACCAGAAAGGGTATTTACCAAATCTCAGCTGATACTAGGGGGGAAATCACCTCTCATTTTTTAGCACTTTATAACTGATTATATTTTGGTTATGAGTAAGTAATGAATAACATTTATTTCCAGGTTCGGACTGGAATCTAAGAAACAAAAAACATATGACAACCTGCTATGCACGCAACACAACAATACTACTACTCTGTGGGTGAATAAGAGAAAAAAATAAAAAGGGTTGAGATGAACTTGACTTAAATGTCCAAAACTACGAAAACTAAGTTAGTATGGAATTTATACTAGAACTGTCAGGAAGGCATAGGACAGTTAAGAAATTGAAAATAAAGGATAAAGATAACGAGATCCTCTCTATTATACGAAATATAAATAGCAGGATAGAATTAATTCTACTTAATAAATTTATAAATAGAAGAAAGGAGCAGAGAGTTTAAGTTCCAAATCTATACCTGGGATTAGAAGTGCCAAATTTACGACAATAAATTGAAAAATAATGTCAATTTAAGTGAGTAAAAAGAAAATGGCAGATAAATTTCAATATGGACAAGAGTAAGATTTAGGGAAAATTTATTTAAATATAAAATTATGAGTTATAAAAATTTTTTTTCTTTTAAATTTTATTTTATTTATTCATTTTTATTTTATTTTATTTTTTATTTTTTTTAAAGTTATTAATTTGTTGGGTTTTTTTAATTTTAATTTTTATTTATTCATTTTTTTAGAGAGGAGAGAGAGAGAGGGAGAGAGAGAGACAGAGAGGGGGGGGAGGAGCTGGAAGCATCAACTCCCATATGTGCCTTGACCAGGCAAGCCCAGGGTTTTGAACCGGCGACCTCAGCATTCCAGGTCAATGCTTTATCCACTGAGCCACCACAGGTCAGGCTATTTATTCATTTTTAGAGAGGAGAGAGACAGAGAGGGGGAGAGAGAAGAGAGAGACAGAGAGAGAGAAGGGGGGAGGAGCAGGAAGCATCAACTCCCATATGTGCCTTGACCAGGCAAACCCAGGGTTTCGAACCTGCGACCTTAGCATTTCCAGGTCGACGCTTTATCCACTGCGCCACCACAGGTCAGGCATAAAAGTTTTAAGATATGAACAAAGGAAAGGGAAATGGGAGCTGTTTCCTAAGTAAACAGTTTATTGAAGTAAACAATTTATTAAAAACATTAGCATTAGCAAAATTCATTGTCAAACTGGACTACAGTTGTAGAAATTTAGGAAATATAAATATACTAATATTGCTGCCCCTGGAAAATCATATGCAGTTTTTTGAGAGAGAGATACAGAGACAGGAAGGAAGAGAGATGAGAAGCATCAACTTAGAGTTGTGTCATTTTAGTTGTTCATTGATTGCTTTCTCATATGTGCCTTGACAGGGGGCACCAGCTGAGCCAGTGACCCGTTGCTCAAGCCAGCGACCCGTTGCTCAAGCCAGTGACAACAGGATCATTTCGGTGGTCCCATGTTCAAGCCAGCCAACGCGTGCTCAAGCTGCTGAGCCTGCTCTCAAGCGGGACGATCCCACACTCAAGTCAGCAACCTCAGGATGGGTTTTCAAACCTGGGTCCTCAGCATTTCAGGATGCCATTCTACCCACTGCGCCACTACAGGTCAGCCTCGTGCGCAGTTTGGATAACTTCATGGCAGGAAAGATATAAAGAATTAGATAAAGATTTCTGGGGAAAAAAACATTAAGTGCTCAAAGTGTTTGGGGGCTGTGAGATATGAAAAGTAAATGGTTAGCTTCTCTAGAAAGGCAACCAACTCTGATCTATAAAGCTGTAAAAAGAGGCAAGGGGAAGTGTTAAAAATCCTTACAATACTAGAATGAGAGGCAAAATTAAACAAGTGGAAGCACTGTTTTAAATAATAAGCTATGATTTTCTGAAGTCATTACCTCAAGAAGTAGTAAAAACACAAATTTTTACAAGTTATGATAAATTAATTGAAGCAGACGCGTATCAGGGAAAGACACTAGAAGTCTAGAGCACATGCCTACTTCTGAGGGGAGCACTGGATTAAATCACATGCCCATTTCCTGGTACCCTACACTGTGCTTTAGTTTAAAAGGCATGACAGGTCATGCTTTTTCACTGTAAGGACCAAGACAGAAAAATGGAAGAACACTCTACCTACAGAAATCTCCTTAAATATTCAGCAAGAGAGAACTACTGATCTATTATGATAAGCCACACAACTTGGCTAATTAGAAACAAAAAACACCTTTTAATATATGAAGTGAACATAATGGTATTATCCTGCCAGCCATGTCTTGCATTAAACTCTGAGCTTGGGCCATGTCCCATGGGAGCACCCAGCAGTTCTAACAGAATGTGGGTTTGTATTTAGTGCGTTAACTGATTTGCAAACTCACGAGCAAAATCACAGCATACAGTCTGTTGGTCCAAGTTTCAATGAAAGGGGCCTTTTTAAAGGTATTTTACAAAAGATCTTTGAAACATAAACCTGAAAAAAATCTTTAAATTAGTTTAACAAAGGTAACCTAATCCTTACGCCCTGCCTATTCTTCCCCGTATCTGTAAGCAGGTGTGCAAATGAAAAGAAAAAAGCAGACATTAAACCAAAACTATATTCTATTCCAATGCCAACAAACTAACAAGAAAAACAAACATTATTTACTGGCTTTGTTAGAGATCAGGCTATATTAGACACTTTTTTTTTTCATTTTAAAGTCATCTAATTTCAAAAGAAAAACATACAAACAAAAGACAAAGAAACTGCCCCAAAACAAAAAATACATCTAATTTCCATTAGGATTGCTTCTTCATCAAAATAATTTATCATTGAGAATTGGTGAGCATTGCTAGGATATAAACAATTTAAAACTTCAATTACTCTATTCTTTCCTGTGACAAATAACTAGCTCAAAATTTTTACCATGTTCTTTCCTCTAAATTTATTTTGTTACAAAAAAAAAAATGAAGTAGAATAAAAATAATTTGTAGGCCTGACCAGGCAGTGGCGCAGTGGATAGAGTGGCAGACTGAAACACAGAGGACCCAGGTTCAAAACCCAGAGGTCACTGGCTTGAATGCAGGCTCATTCGGCTTGGGCTTGAATGCGGGCTCACCAGCCTGAGCGCGAGGTTGCTGGCTTGAGCATGGGATCATAGACATGACCCAGTGGTTGCTAGCTTGAGCCCAAGGTCGCTGGCTTGAATACCAAGGTCCCTGACTTGAGCAAGGGGTCACTCGCTCTCTGCTATAGCCCCCTGGTCAAGGAACATATGAGAAAGCAGTCAATGAACAACTAAGGTGACTCAAAGAATTGATGCTTCTCTCTCTCCCTCCCTGTCTGTCTGTCCTTATCTGTCCCTTTATCAGTCTCTGTCACGAAAAAAAAAATTTTTTTTAGGAGATATTCATTAAATTTATTTTTTAGTATATGTGCTGCCGAAGTGAGCACTCATTAAATTTATTTTTTAAATAAAAGCCTGCCAAACCTGATCTGTGGTGGTGCAGTGGATAAGGTGTCAATCTAGAATGCCGAGGTCACTGGTTCAAGATCCCAGACTTGCCCAGTCAAGGCACAAAACAACAACTGTGAGTTGATGCTTCCCACTCCTCCCTCCCTTCTGCCTTTCTCTCACTTTCTCTCTCTCTAAAATCAATAAATAAAATCTTTAAAACAAAATAAGTCTTCCAAAATGACATAGTTAAATACAGAAATGCACATGTAAGTACAAATGGAGTCAGGAATGCACAATGAATACACAATTTCCTAGGGGCCATTCATTCAGTAGCTTGCATCAAGCCATAACTCTCTTTCCTGTTCAGTTAGTTAATATTATATCAGAATGGGTTAATGAAATAGAGAAGAGTCAGAAAACAAAGAGACTAAATAAAAGTCTGACAGTGGGGTGGCGAGAAGAGTAAAATAAAGTAAAAGTTTCCTGAGAAAGCAAATAAAACGAGGCATAAAGAATTCCATCATAAATCATGCTAAGTGTGTTTAGAGACTATAACTGTGTGCAATGTGCGATTAAGCTGGCTCTGACTCCTGGCGACCCAGTGAATGAGTGATGCCCACAACATTCTGTCCTCAACAGCCCTGCTCAGCTCCTACAGACACATGCCTATGGCTCATGTGATGGACTACAACTACAGAACCACTTTAAGGGCTACCTTTTCTTGGAGAACCAAATGCAAGTAAATGACCTTTATGTACTAAATCTAGCTCTGCTAGTTAGCTGCAATATCCTGCAACAGAATCCTTCAAAAGAGTCCACTTAAAATTGCTTAATCTTGATGGTACTTTGTGGTAAAATCATGAGCCAGCTTCGAAAGAAAAGGCCTGCCTTTACAAAAACTAAATGTTGTTGGGTGTGGTTGGTTGATTCTGAAAAGAGAAATTACAATAAGCCTTGGTAGCTTGATATGGTCTTTTATTGATAAAGAAATGTGTTTAACATGTGTCTCTAATGTTCATTATGGCAAAGTTTATCAGTTTAACCCTTTGCAAACAAGCAAGAGATCATGAGAGCAGGAAGCTTTTCTGTGGAACCCCTGACGCAACACAAACCATACCAGTTACGGCAAAGCTTAATGCAAACCCTCTAGAGTCCACGTTGACAAATTCTTTAACAAGCCCTGTGGTTACAGGGTAGCTGGTTTCACTCTGACTCACTCCTACTCAAATAGTTTACTGGAAATGAAGGGGAGGGGGAATTTTCAGAGAAGTCATGTGATGGCCAGACAAACCACAGCCAGTAAAGGTTCAACAGAGTCAAAAACAGGTCCCAGCAACAACTGACACCCAGAGTAGAGTGTTCAAATGGTACTAAAATTATAAGAAAATGAGCCCTGTTGGGTTTCAGATCATTTATACCATAAACTCTTTCATAAATCTCTGTACGTAAAGGAACAGATACTTCACAAAGGGAAAGAACAGTAGGCACTGCATAGTGTGGGCAGCTATAAACACTTCATAGGAAAATGTGCTTAACAGAGAATGCATCAAAGGAACGTTAAAACACTTGAGTGAGTGTATAAATAATCATTATTAAATGCTTTCTCATAGTCTCCAAACAAATGATCAAACACAGAGCCTATTGTCAAAAGAACCCTTTAATTATCCCCTTGTACTGGGGGGATGTTACTGCTTAATGCATTAAAAGGCACTAGGTATAAGAATGAGAACTACCATTACAATGGACAAATCTTTTTTTTTTTTTGGTGTTATGTGTTTTCACTAATAAAATAATGTAAATAACTTGAAATTTGTAAACAGGATAAAAATTCCATTAAGCTAATAAAAGTTAGTAGCCTTAAATATATTTAATAAAGACTAGTAAGCTAAAGGATATTAGTATTTAACCTTAATTTGGGGATTTAGCTTCAGTAAATCAGATAAGCGGCAAGTTGTTGTTTTGTTTTGTTTTGTTTTGTTTTGTTTTTTTTTTTACAGAGGCAGAGATAGACAGGGACAGACAGACAGGAATGGAGAGAGATGAGAAGCATTAATCATCAGTTTCTCGTTGCGCGTTGTGACTTCTTAGTTGTTCATTGATTGCTTTCTCACATGTGCCTTGACCGTGGGCCTTCAGCAGACCGAGTAACCCCCTGCTGGAGCCAGCGACCTTGGGTCCAAGCTGGTGAGCTCTTTGCTCAAGTCAGATGAGCCCGCGCTCAAGTTGGCGACCTCGGGGTCTCGAACCTGGGTCCTTCCACATCCCAGTCTGACGCTCTATCCACTGCGCCACCACCTGGTCAGGCAGCGGCAAGTTTTAATTAATTTAAATACTGTAGCCCTGAATAAAAGCTAAAAATGCTCCCTTAAAATAAGACTAAATCAAGTCTGGCCTGTGGTGGCCCAATGGATAGAGTGTCAACCTGGAACGCTGAGGTCGCTGGTTTGAAACCCTGGGCTTGCCTGGTTGAAACACATATGGCAAGTAATCAATGAACAACTAAAATGAAGCAACTATGAGTTCATACTTCTTGCTTCCCCTGTAAAAATCAATCAATCAATCAATCTTAAAAACAAATAAGATTAAATCCAGAAACTATAAAGTAGCCTTTGAGGGAAAACTATCAGACTCATGAATTATACTCAAGAGGAAAGACAAGCTAGTCAATATAAATATGGAGAAAAAATTTTCTTTCTTTTAAAAGATGAAGTTTTAAGAAACTTCAATTTCTTATTTGAGTTAGTTCTCAATTTCCTATACTGATAGGAATAATAAGAAACAGTTTCACATAGTCAGCAACCTAACATTTTGTAAAAAAGAATCCAAGTAGCTAGGCCGCTTGGACAGATGGCATTTAGGAAAACACAATTACTCAAACCATATTCTTCCAAGTAAATATGTACAACATTCTTATTCTATTATGTAAGCTTTAAACACAAAAAACCACAATCACCTCCATGATCCCATTCCCTATTACTTCAGTACTGGCTGCCCTATCTTTCTGGATACATCAAGCAAATAAGTTACTTTATTTTTCAAACTTTTATTCCTAATGTTTTTAATTTTCCTTTGGTTATGCAGCTTAAAGAATGAACAAATTGCCACAGAAACTTCATTTGTTTCTAAAGTATAGAAATTTACAAATGTTGTTTTACTTAATGTAAATTAAAAATAAGTCATTTAATATGATATCTTGTATATCATCTTTAACCTTTGCTCTCAGATGACAAACTCAACAAAGATGCAAAGTCTGTTCAATCTTTCTTTCTTATGTGAAATGATTTCTGTATTCACTGCACTTTCACATTTTATTTTGCAGTGGAGGAATAGTAACTAAACATATTTCAAGTAATGTTACATTTTTCCTCTTATTTGCTATGTCTTAGTGTATTTAAAGTATCTTCCTCATGAGCAGTATGTGCAAGATCAGGCAGGCACAGCTGAAAACGCACACATTTTTGTGGCCTCCCCTTAAGGAGCTTCCAGACTCCAGGGAGAGATAAGGAAAGGTCCATAAATTGTTTTTAAAAAAGGTAGAAAGTGTAAGTACACAAGAAAGATAAAGAGAAATTTTCAGGGGTGGGGAAGATTTTAGAGCAGCAAAGATCTATTACCAGAGGTATGTTTCAGAAAAAAAAAGTTTTTGTTTTTTTTTTGTATGGTAATAGATTTGAAAAAAAGACTAGGTTAGGAAATCACTGGAAGTGGTCAGGGAACTATTGATAAAGGGCTGAATCCGTAGTGGGAAAGGAAAGGAGAAGGCAGACATGAAGATACTGTGGAGGCAGAATCAACAGGTCTTGAAGACAGACTAGATAAGTGAAGCAAGGAGGGAGTCAGATGACCCAACTTTTAGAAATGATGTGAGAATTGCTCAGGGTCATAGGAAAGAAGCTACATTCATTGGTGTTTACCACCCACAGACATCTAGTGAAAACCTGATAGAAAGCCAAGAGCAAAAGGAAGTCAGCTTGGTGGAAAAATACTGTCTAATCTCAATATTGAACTCATGAAAATAAATTAGGTATATCATAACCAATCAGAATTCAAATAAATGTGATAATTATAATTTTCCCCCCTCAAAATAGCCAGTTTGAAATCAAACAATCAGTCAAAACTAGAATTTAAACAAATACTTAGCATTAAAATTGTTACCTATTAACAACTTCCTAGTAAAAGCATATACACCCTTTAACCTAGTTGGAGAGCACATGGCAATGAGAGCCAAGTATTTTTTTCACTCTTCCTGTTGATAAACTTATTCTACCAAAGGGATGAAAAACACATTTTCTACCTAGGTCTCAGGCAATCTTAAAATTCAAACACCCACTCATAATTATTCATTTTGCTTAATTTGCTATTTTAGCTACTGTTGACCCAATATTTTATTGCTCCCATCAAATTGAGGGTTTTACATGTACGTATAAGGAAATTCTAACACCAAAGTCAGGTCAACTTTTGGATCTGTGAAAAACTGATTACTGTAAGAACTTTTAAGTCATCATCAAGACAAGAAGATTTAACTAAAAAGATGTCAGTAAAGTTATAGCTTCCAAGTAAATAAAAACCTAATATAGTTTAAATACCATTAATAACTATTTACAAAAACATAATATACAGCTTATAAGAATAAAATATAAATCAAAACTAACATTAAAATCACTGGGAAAATAATGTTGGAATATAGAAATAGCTAATTACCTAAAAAAAAGAAAGCTAGATTTCTACATTCTATAAATAGGTAAATTAAAACAGATTAAACTTTTTTTGTGTGTGTGACAGAAACAGAGAGGGACAGATAGGGACAGACAGACAGGAAGGGAGAGAGATGAGAAGCATCAATTCTTCATTGTAGCTCCTTAGTTGTTCATTGATTGCTTTCTCATATGTGCCTTGACCAGGGGGCTATAGGAGAGTGACCCACCCCTTGCTCAATCCAGCAAGCTTGGGCTTCAAGCCAGCGACCTTTGGGCTCATGCCAGCAACCATGGGGTCAAGTCTATGATCCCACGCTCAAGCCAGTGACCCCGCGCTCAAGCCAAGTGAGCCTGCACTCAAACCAGCAACCTTGTGGTTTAGAGCCTGGGTCCTCTGCATCCCAGTCCTACACTCTATCCACTGTGCAACCACCTGGTCAGGCAAACATTTATTTTATTTATTGATTTTAGAGAGGGGGGAGAGAAAAGGGGGGAAAGAGCAGGAAGCATCAACTCCCAAATGTGCCTTGACCAGGCAAGCCCAGGGCTTTGAATGGCAACCTCAGCATTCAAGGTCGACGCTTTAGCTACTGCACCACCACAGGTCCGGCACTATTGTAATAGATTTAAGATTTAATGATAGCCTGGCCTGTGGTGGCATAGTGGACAGTTCAAAGCCCTGGGATTGCCTGGTCAAGGCACATATGACAAGCAATCAATGAACAACTAAAGTGAAGCAGCTATAAGTTGAAGCCTCTCACTCTCCCAACCCTCTCTCTCCTCTCTCTGTAAAATCAATAAATAAAATCTTTAAAAAAAAGGAAAAGATTTAACAGTAAAAGAATAGAATCTGCCTGACCGGGCGGTGGCGCAGTGGATGGAGCATCAGACTGGGATGCGGAGGACCCAGGTTCGAGACCCTGAGGTCACAAGCTTAAGTGTGGGCTCATCTAGTTTGAGCAAAGCTCACCAGCTTGGACCCAAGGTTGCTGGCTCGAGCAAGGGATTACTTGGTCTGCTGAAGGCCCGCGGTCAAGGCACATATGAGAAAGCAATCAATGAACAACTAAGGTCTCACAATGAAAAACTGATGATTGATGCTTCTCATCTCTCTCTATTCCTGTCTGTCTGTTCCTACCTATCCCTCTCTCTGACTCTCCGTGTAAAAAAAAAAAAAAAAAAAAAAAGAATAGAATCTGAAAAACACTAAAAGAAAATACAGCTGAATATTTACTACATAATTTTAAGGTTTCAGGAAGATAGTTTGAGAAATTACTCCAAAAGAAAAAGTATAAAGATATTAATATATAGGAAAAAAGTAAACTTCTTTATTCAAAAAGTAAAAAAACAAACAAAACAATAAACAATATGGAAAAAACACTGGCAGCATATGGCAGAAGAGAGCTCCTTAAAAATGTCAATCAATAGGAAAATGAAAAATATACTACATATAAAAAAACTGGTAAATGAGCCAGCCAGATAAGGCTTTTTCTTTTTTTGTGTATCTGTATTTTCAACATTTTATACAAGAAACGTACTTTGTAATCAGTTGTTATTAAAAAGCAAAGATGTAGAAAATATTTAATGACACTGAAAAATGTTCACAGAATGATTTTATATTCAAAACAAGTCACAAGATAATAAATAGAATATGACTCACTCTTATAAATATTTATAGAGAAAAAGACTGAAGGATGGAGGGATTATTTTTAAGTATATACATATTTACCAGTTGTCTACAATGAGCAGTGTCACTTCATAATAAAAGCACAATCTTAAAAATCAGTACCAAATGTCTATTACATGTAAAAAAAAGAACCTGAGCCTAATATGTATGATATGATCCTAGTTTTTGTTTTAAAAAGTTATATATGCAAAGAAAATAGCCTAGATTTAGAGGATTATTATCCTACTTCAGGGAGTAAGTATGTAGGTTTTCCCCTTTTACTTTTAATATTTCTAGAATGTTTCAATCTTATTACCATAAGCACTTACGTAATTAATAATATGCAAATCTCAAAACTATAACAGAAGCAAAGAGCCAAAGACAATTTGTTAATGAAACTATAAAAAATGTTAAGATAGCTGATTCAAAAAGAAAATTACAAAAAATCCTCTTAAATTGCTATAAACTTATTTGCATTAATGAAAACTTTAAAAATAAAACCAAAAATGTATCACATCAGTGTTTCATAAAAGCTGAGGTATAACTGCTCTTGTTTGGATATAGTAATAATCTACAGTGTTAGCAAGAACAAACAAAACGGGAAACCTTATTTTGCCAAGCCGTAACAAGGTACTCTACTTTGAATAAGAAATTAAACATTAGTACCCTCTGAGATAATTTATAATGTAGAAAATGGGCAACAGTCCCCTTCCAACTATTCTTCCTTTACCTTCTCCAACTGCAAGATAAACAAAGTAAATCCCTTTTCTGAACCCAGAAAAAGTATGTTGGGAGAATCATATACACATACACTGAAATCTATAATGAGACACAAAATTGATGGAAACTGGTTACAATGCATAAAAGCAATAAAAAGAGAAAATTAGCCCAGGCCAGATCGCTCAGTTGGTTGGAGTGTTGTCCCAGTATGCAGAGGTTGCCAGTTTAATCCCTGGTCATGGTACATGAAGAAACAGATCAGTGTTTCTCTCCCTCCCCCCCTTTCTCCCCTTCCTCTCTCTCTCAAATAAATCAGTAACTTTTTTTTCTTGACAGAGTCAGAGAGAGGGGTAGACAGGGACAGACAGACAGGAAGGGAGAGAGAGAGATGAGAAGCATCAATTCTTCATTGTGTCACCTTAGTTGTTCATTGACTGCTTTCTCACATGTGCTTTGACAGAGTGGGGGTGGGGCTACAGCAGAGCCAGCGACCCTGAGCTCAAGCTAGAGACCATGGGCTTCAAGCCAGCAAGCCTGTGCTCAAGCCAGTGACTTTGGGGTTTCAAATCTGGGTCCTCTGTGTCCTAGTCCAATGCTCTATCCACTGCACAACCACCTGGTCAGACTAAACACATTTTTTAAAAAGAGAAATCAAATCAAATATAGGAGAAATAAAAATTTTTTAAATTAGTTCTTTATTTTTTATTGCATTTACCTGGATGAAAATATTGCTATATTTTGGTATGGTAAGCAGAGCACTAATCTTGGTCAGAAAATTGGACTAGGGGTTAAAAGCTGGCTCTGAGATAGTCACTAAGTATGTGTTTCTGAGTGTGTTTCTTATTTACATAAGGAAAAATATCTTCTACTTCAAGCTTGTACTAAAGCACTTCCATAAAGTGCCTCAAACAGCCTGACCAGGCAGTGGCGCAGTGGATAAAGCGTCAGACTGGGATGCAGGGAACCCAGGTTCGAAACTCTGAGGTTGCCGGCTTGAGCGTGGGCTCATCCAGCTTGAGCATGAGCCATGTGGCTTGAGCATGGGCTCACCAGATTGAGCATTGGGTTGCTGGTTGAGCATGGGATCACAGACATGATCCCACGGTTGCCAGCTTAAGCCCAAAGGTCGCTGGCTTAAGCAAGGAGTCACTTGCTCTGCTGTAGCTCCCCCCCACCCCCACCGTAAAGGCAGATATGAGAAAGCATTCAATAAATAACTAAGGTGTTACAATGAAGAATTGATGCTTCTCACCTCTCTCCTTCCTGTCTGTTTGTTCCTATCTGCCTCTCTCTCTGTCACCAAAAAAACAAACAAACAAAAAAAAACAAAAAAACCCTCAAACATAAATTTTTTATTGTTCTTAGAAAGAAAATTAATAGGAAAAATTATCAGGGGTATGTTACTATTTTATCACATTATTTCAGTTATTTTCTAGTTTATATAACCAATTGATAATACACATAATTGCAATTTTGGATAAAATTTTTAAATAAAGTGTTCATAAAGAGTATATAATTCCTGACTAAATGACATGAAACAGAACATGCATACTTGGCTTACTTGATTTTTCAGTATAAGCCAATATGAAATTAGAGAGTAAGAAATATATAGTTTATCCTAAAATAGTGATTATAATTATTGGCTTTATAGATAAAAACAGACAAACCTCATAATCTTCAGAAGTATTGTGTGCAGTCTGGTTTCCACAACTCAAAAGTAATAGATTTAGAAAAGACCCAGTCTAAAAGTAACTAAAATAATCAGGGCCGTAGCAGATGAACGAAAAAGATTATTAACCCAGTGGCAGACAAAGCTTGAGTCTTTGAAGCCCTGGCCAGTTGGCTCAATGGCAGAGCATCCTCCTGGTGTATGGATGTACCAGGTTTGAGTCCCAGTCAGGGAACACAGAAGAAGCAACCATCTGCTTCTCCATCCCTTTCCCTTTCTCTCTCTTTCACTCTCTCTTCCCCTGCTGCAGCCATGGCTTGACTGATTCCGGTGCATTGACCCTAGGCGCTGAGGATGGCTCTGTGGAGCCTCCAACTCAGGCACTAAAAAAATAGCTCGGTTGGAAGCATGGCCCCAGATGGGCAAAGCATAGCCCCAGATGGGGTTTCTAGGTGGATCCTGGTTGGGTCACATGTGGGAGTTTGTCAGGAGGAGGATAAGAAGGAGAAGGAGGAGGAGGAAAGAGGAGGGGGAGCAGGAGGGAGGAGAAGAAGGAAGAGGAAGAGGAGGGGGAGGAGGAGGAAGAAGAGGAAAGGAGAAGAAGAAGGATAGAGAGGAAGAAGGAAGAAGGAGAGGAAGAAGGAAGAAGAAGGAGGAGAGGAAGAAGAGGAGGAAGAAGAAAGAAGAACTCTTTAAGACTCTAAAATATTCAAGAGCCCAAATTATATGAAGAAAATGAAGTATAATTTATTTCTTCATCAAATTCTACAAGATCTTACTTTGTGGAAATTGAGCTTTTGGATGGTAACAAGTTTATAAAATGTATTGTTTATAATCCCAGAATCAAAAATTCCAAAGAATGCGATGAGTCACCCAGCAGATGTACCCAATACTGGGAGTGCTGTGCTTGGATCCATAAGAGGTATCACACAGACAGGGACAAGGCATTCCTTCTTTTGAAATAATAATACTATTTGTATACAATTAAACAGAAAGTTTCTTTTTAATACTGAGTCAATGTGAGTCTCAGTAAACTTTTTTTTTTTTTTTTTTTTAGCGAGGGAGATAGAGAGAGGGACAGATAGGAACAGAGAGACAGGAAGGGAGAGAGATGAGAAACATCAATTCTTTGTTTCAGCTCCTTAGTTGTTCATTGATCGCTTTCTCATATGTGCCTTGACTGGGGGGCTACAGCACACTGAGTGACCCCTTGCTCAAACCAGCGAACTTGGGCTTCAAGCTTGCAACCTTTGGGCTCAACCTAGCGACCATGGGGTCATGTCTATGATCCCACACTCAAGCCAGCGACCCTATGCTGGATGAGGCCACGCTCAAGTCGGCAACCTTGGGGTTTTGAACCTCAGTCCTCTGCGTCCCAGGCTGACACTCTTATTTACTGCGCCACCGTCTGGTCAGGCTTATCTCACCCTTTAAAGGAAACATTTTAAAATTCTTTCGTGTGTGTGTGTGTGTGAGAGAGTGAGTGAATGAGCAAGAGACAGACAGACAGACAAGGAGAGAGATAAGCATCAGTTCTTTGTTGCAGCACCTTAGTTGTTCATTGATTGCTTTCTCATACATGCCTTGACCAGGGGGCTCCAACTGAGCCAGTAACCCCTTGCTCAAGCCAATACCTTGGGGTCATGTCTCTGATCCCATGTTCAAAGCAGCGACCCGGCAGTCAGGCTGGTGAGCCTGTGCTCAAGCTGGAGACCTCGGGGTTTTGAACCTGGGACCTCAGTGTCCCAGGTTAATACTCTATCCACAGTGCCACCACCGGTCAGGCCACGTTTAAATTCTTTTCAAGAGTTTCTCATATAACATGATTTCAAAATCATTTACTATCTCATTTCTCTCCTATAGAGAAATTCTGGTTTGTCAATGTCCTATTCTATGTATAATATTAAAAATGATATTACAGGAAGTTTCCCATTTCATGACGACCAAACAAGACCATAGCCCATATGGTAGATTAAAGATGGTTGCAAATTCTTGCTTACTTTTCTCATTGAGAGGTGGAGTCTAACTTCCTTCTCTGAATCATTAGTGATTCACCTGGCCAACACAGTTTGGCAAAGGTCTAGGATTTCTGAGGTTATGTTTCAAGAACCCTTGCAGCTTCCACCTAGGTTCTTTCAGAATATACATTTTTGAAACTCAAGTGACACAATATGAAAAAGTCCAAGAAGCCCCATGCAGAATAACTGGAGGTCAAAACTAGCAAGCCAGCCAGACTTCAAGCCAGAATCAACTCATCAGTCATGGAAGTAAACCACCCTGGATGTAGATCCTCCCATTTACAGCCAAAGTCATTTGCCCAAATCGCATATCTGTGTGAAATATAAATGACCTTTGCTGTTTTAAACAAGTAAATAGTGTGGGGTAGTTTGTACTCAGAAATAGATAATAGTAACAGCTCCCAGCCCCTATCTTAATAATAACGTCAAAATATAGAAAATAGAAACACAAACTCTTTCTTTAATGAAACTAGTGTTAATAAATGAAGGTAGGGGCGGATGGAAAAGATTACATATGGGAGCTTGTGGTGGAAGATACACAAGTGAAGCAAAGTGATCTGCATGCTGAACTCCAAAAAATATCTGCAGCACAACTGTGGAGGAGATTGGGGTAGGGCTGAAAACAAGCAGACCGTCTAACAAGCAGACTCCCACTTAGCATAGCCAGACAACTTCCTCCCCTAGCCCCACTGAAAACATCAGGTAGTCTTTAAACAGAGTGAACCAAAGGTTCTGGGCTCAGGACATGTTTGGACAGGTATCTATGAATGATCACAAAGCAGGTTAAGAGAAAACTGATGTGGTAAATGGATAACTCCCTCCTTCCACATTAGAATGTCAGCTGCAAGGTTTATATTCCCCAAGGAAGAAATTGAGTATCCATCACTACAGAAACTAAACTATTCCAAAGGAAAGAGCTACAGGAACTGCTATATGGAAGTTCCAATAACAAGGAAGCCAGCCACCCCTACACCTTACCTACACACACACAGCTTCCATTCAGCTTTTATGTGCCTCATGCTTACATATAAATGGAAGAAAGTTTCCAACCAGAAGTGGAACAGGCAAAGGAAAAAGCAATGCCTGGAGAAGAGAAAACTTGAAGAAATGAAATACCTTCAAAAAGATAAGATAAACAGTTTCTGGGAAATACAGTGTGTCCCTAAAGTCATGGTGCACTTTTGACTGGTCACAGGAAAGCAACAAAAAATGATAGAAATGTGAAATCTGCACCAAATAAAAGGATGACTCTCCCAGTTTCATACCTATTCAGTGCAGTTCGATGTGGGCTCATGCACAGATTTTTCAGGGCTCCTTAGATAGCTATCCCGTATAGCCTCTACACACTCTTTACTGACTGATGGCCTACCAGAACGGGGTTTCTCCACCAAACTGCCGGTTTCCTTCAACTGCTTATCCCATCGAGTAATGTTATTCTATGTGGTGGCGCTTTGTTATAAACGTGCTGATATTCATGTTGCAGTTTGGTCACGGATTCAAATTTAGCGAGCTATAGAACACATTGAACTTTCCTCTGTACCATCCACATCTCGACTGGCATGGCCGTGGGCTGCTCCGCTGTATACACGGTGTTACGTCATCATCTGTGCATGCGCAAATGCTGCCACATCATCCTACAGAAACTGGGAGGGTTTTCCTTTTATTTGGTGCAGACTTCACATTTCTATTGTCTTCTGTTGCTTTTCTGTGACCGGTCAAAAGTGCACCATGACTTTACGGACACACTGTATAATGCCAACTGCTTTTTGAATATAAATATTTGACAGTAAAAAATATTTTAATATTAGAGTTAGAAGATAAAGTTGAAGAAATCACATACAAAATAAAAGAAGATAAATATTAGGGGCAATATGATAAAAAAATTAAAATGTTTGGTGTTATAATAAAGAGTCTAACATCAAAATAATGAGAATTCTGAAAAGCAAGAGTAGAGACTAAAGAGGATAAAGTGATACAGAAAATAATTATAAGAACAAATGAACTCTTGATTTCCCAAAACTAATGGACTCTAGATTAACATTTACCTGAGTGCCTGGCAGAATATATTTAAAAAACCAACAACAAAAACGTGTATCTCAAATAATGGACCCAAAAGCTCCTGGAGGAAAACAAAGCCTACAAGGCGGGCTCTGCGGGGCACTCGCCCCTTCAACATCAACGCCAGAAGCCTGAGGACGACTGAGCGATCCCTTCCAGATTCTAAGTTAGAAAAGGGATTTCCAGTTTAAAATCCTATATTCAGTTTACTGATTAAGTATGAATGAACAAAACACTACTTTCAGAATTTTCTCATCATTTCTCAGGAAGCTACTGGAGAAGGTGTTCAACCAAACTGAGAGAGTAAATCATGACCGAGTGAGACAAGGATCTAAACCAAGAGACAAGCACCTGTACAGAGGAAGAGAAAACGACGTCCAGCCTGGAGTGGGAGCACAAGGGACTCCAGAGTGAGGATGCCAGGAAAGAAACACACCACCGTAAGGTGATAGTGAGGTGTTTTAAGAGCTAGTAGAAGGGAGAGAAGAGATTGGAGAAACTATGCAAATGAAAAAAAAATCTAAAAAAAAAAATAAAAAATCATAGCTCATTAGTCGACTTAACAGAGAACAATAATTATACTTGTTCTGCACCCAAGACATAGCATAGACTTATTAGACTTACTCTACTTTACACTCCTGATTGTACATGCCAGGGGTGCTCGGGTGACAACAGTCTCGACATATAACGTATCGATTTTAAGACACTCACTCCCCTAAAAACGTAAAAAAATTGAGACGTGACTGTTTCAACTTATGCTGTTAGCGTCGTACTTACAGACTAGGTGGGTGAACTAGTTTGGTTGTGCCCTGTGGAAGAATGCGCAGCATTCTTTTTCTGTGGCTTAGTTGTGTTTTTATGTACTAGACTGATTTTACAACTGTGTTAGGATAGGTAAGCGACTTAGGCTAGGGTGTGTTTCAACGTACACCAAAATTCGAGTAATGGCATTGTTGTAGGAATGGAACAGTGTCATAACCAGAGGACCCCCTGTACATGCAAGAAAGTTTTTAAGATGTTAAGTGACATACATTAATTAGTACCACAAAAGACAGAGGACTCGGTTGTCACAAGTGGGGATACTCAGCCATTTATATCTATGGATGGACATGGTTTCAGTAATTCGAATATACCAGAGATAATGGCATTCTGAGCTCTGGTTCTAGTTCTACTTCTAAGCATGTAAAATTAGGGAAGCAACAATGTCCAGATTTGCAGTTTCCTATAAAATTTGAAGAAGGGTACATTTTCCATACTACCTCAGAGTAAATACAGGGTCGAATTTGATAACGGAATTTAAAAAGCATTAAAAATAATTAAAAGTAGTTTATATTAGAAACAATTTTTAGCCTTAATATAAACATAATGATGTGAGAAAGGCAGAAAATGTTGTTGACAGAAAAAGCAAAGCAGACAGAGGACAATCTAGCTAGCTGTCCATAGCTCTCTCTTTTTTTTATTATGTGGGAGGTGGGGAGATAGAGAGCAGACTCCCGCATGCGCCCCCCACTGGGATTCACCTGGCAAGTATTCTATGGAGTGATGCTCTGCCCATCTGGAGCATTGCTCCGTTGCTCGGCAACTGAGCTACTTCAGCACCTGAGGTGAGGCCATGGTGCCATCCTCAGAGCTTGGGGCCAACTTTGCTCGAACCACTGGAGCCTTGGCTGCAGGAAGGGAAGAGAGGGTGGGTGGGGAAAGAGAGAGAGAGAGAGAGAGAGAGAGAGAAAGGAAGGAGGAGTGGAGAAGCATATGGTCACTTTTCTTGTGTGCCCTGATTGGGAATAGAATCCAGGACTTCCACATGATGGGCCAACGCTCTACCACTGAGCCAACCAGCCAGGGTAGTCCATAGCTCTTTTAAAAAAAAAAATTTTTTTTTTATTATTATTCATTTTAGAGAGGAGAGGGAGAGACAGAGGGAGAGAGAGAGAGAGACAGAGACAGAGAGAGAGAAGGGGGGGAGGAGCTGGAAGCATCAACTCCCATATGTGCCTTGACCAGGCAAGCCCAGGGTTTCGAACCAGCGACCTCAGCATTTCCAGGTCGACGCTTTATCCACTGCGCCACCACAGGTCAGGCCCCATAACTCTTTGATACATTTGCTTTATATTTAGATATTCTATAGTCATATTTAAAAATTTGTTATCAATGAAAAAACTATAACTATTCTTGGTTGATTTCCACTTAATAAAGCTTTTAAAAATGTCTATAATTAAAATATGCCCCGCCTCCATGGTAATGGCGTTTTGGGTCTCAATTTTTACTGGGAAGAAAACTATGAACTCATTCCTCAAAAAAAATGTGTGTGCATACTTATGTGGGCATACATACTTATACACACAACAATAAAACAATTTTTCAAACTTTACAAATGAATCAACAAATCAGGGAAAGGACGTGTATTTTATATATAGTCTTACAAAAATCTTTTATATCCTTTTATTTATGCCTTTGTTGATTTTTGCTGTTATCCCTAATATGGAGATATAGTTAATAATATTCTTAGCAGTTTTCCTGCAAAGACTAAAACACCTATTTCATAACATTAAAATACAGGTTGATATACAGTTTGTACCCAAATGAAAAAGCCTTTTTTCCCTTACTGATAAATGATAATTTTCTCTTAATTGTTCTTTCTTAATTTGGAGTTTCCAAATGATTTCACCTAAACACAGTAAAATATGTTAATGTTTTTTCAAAACATTAACTTGGAAGTTCTACTATTTTGGACTCATAGCCTATTTGTCCCCTTTATTTATTCAGTGGTCTGCTTAGTAAAATAGCAGGTCCTAATATTGGTTCCTTCAACATCATTTCATTATCTGTTGCTTTTGCTTCAAGTCACAGAGGACCTAGTATACTTATATACATAATGGATAAAGAATGTTTCAGCTCCTTAACCTCACTGGCAACATGAATTTACCCTGGTTTCCTGGCAAGGTGCTTTAGCTGAGTCTGAGTTGTCTCAGTGACTCTATATTTCTGTATTCTAAGATCAAGATTATAATCACTATTGTATTTCAGCTTTTCTGAATATTCTATCCCAAACCACATATCATTTTGTTTTTACACTGGCAGTTTTCATCTTCAGAGTAACTACGAACAGTTTCACCTTAATCACAAGCTCTTTAGGGATAATTCTGTTTATTTTTTCTTCACTGTTCTTACCTGTGCAGTCTCTGCATGTTCCAGCATCTCTTCAAATTCCTGATACTCTTCATCGTCTGGTTCAGCACCTGAGAGTCGAGCTGCTCTGGCCATGAAATACGGAGGCAGCTCTCCGATTGCTGTACCGACACCCTATGTGAAAACCAAAATATTCCCATTAGCTTCTGTTCTCAACACAGTGATACTAAACACACCAAATCTATATTTTTCCATTTTACCAAAAGCATATTAAGATGTATGTAGCCCTGGCCGGTTGGCTCAGCGGTAGAGCGTCGGCCTAGCGTGCGGAGGACCCGGGTTCGATTCCCAGCCAGGGCACACAGGAGAAGCGCCCATTTGCTTCTCCACCCCTCCGCCGCGCTTTCCTCTCTGTCTCTCTCTTCCCCTCCCGCAGCCAAGGCTCCATTGGAGCAATGATGGCCCGGGCGCTGGGGATGGCTCTGTGGCCTCTGCCCCAGGCGCTAGAGTGGCTCTGGTCGCAACATGGCAACGCCCAGGATGGGCAGATTATCGCCCCCTGGTGGGCGTGCCGGGTGGATCCCGGTCGGGCGCATGCGGGAGTCTGTCTGACTGTCTCTCCCCGTTTCCAGCTTCAGAAAAATGAAAAAAAAAAAAAAAATGTATGTATTACCCCCAATAAATTCAATAAAAAAGGAAATAAAAGATGTATGTATGTAATAGGGAGAAAAGCATATTAGTACCTAATCACAGGATGTAACTTGAATCCTGGCCCTAATACTGGCCTAAGCAATGCCAGGCAAGATAATACACATAAAACTGTCAGACAATCCCTGGTATGTCGCAGATGCTAAATTAATGCTTGTTCCTAAGCATTTCTACTTACACTCTATTATTTTTTGTCAGATTTTTCCCCTTTTCAAATATTCAAATTTGTAATGAACATTCACTAGTTATAGCTATTAGACAAATATTTTCTAGGAAATCTCCTGGTATTTAGGATATTATTTTAATCCCAACAGAATTTTTTTTGTGTGCAGAGTTAAAACTTTTAACAAATTGTGGTCAGGAAGCCCCTTGCAAACTCAACATTAGGTTGGATAAATGTTCACCACAGGAAAAATGTTTATATTTCTTCAGGAGATTGAATGACTCATGTTTTAGTCTCTTTGTGGATTTTTGTTTTTGAAGAGATTTTTTTTTTTTTTTTTTTTTTTTTACAGGGACAGAGAGAGAGTCAGAGAAAGGGATAGACAGGGACAGACAGACAGGAACAGAGAGAGATGAGAAGCATCAATCATCAGTTTTTCATTGCGACACCTTAGTTGTTCACTGATTGCTTTCTCATATGTGCCTTGACCGTGGGCCTTCAGCAGACCGAGTAACCCCTTGCTCAAGCCAGAGACCTTGGGCTCAAGCTGGTGAGCTTTTGCTCAAACCAGATGAGCCCGTGCTAAAGCTGGTGACCTCGGGGTCTCGAATCTGGGTCCTCCGCATCCCAGTCTGACGCTCTACCCACTGTGCCACCGCCTAGTCAAGCGAGAATTTTTTTTTCAATCAACTTAGGATATAAGGATGAAAACAAAGATAAAAGAACCAGAAACTTGGTTTGAACTTATATGGCTCAAATACAACACAGGTAATAGTGATAAGAGGCATACAATCTCTAGGAAAGTTCTCAAGTTTGAGCCATCCTTCTCTGCCTTGAGTCACAGTGAATGAAAAAGGCAGTTGCTGGTTTTCACAAGTAACTTTAGGTTTTCCTGTTTGCTCTGTCCTATGGCTCTGCCTGAAAATGCCTTGATCCTGGCCTGTGGTGGCGCAGTGGATAAAGCGTCAACCTGGAAACACTGAGGTTGCCGGTTCGGAACCCTGGGCTTGCCTGGTTGGGGCAAATGTGGGAGTTGATGCTCTCTCTCCCTCCCCTCTCTATAAATAATGAATAAATAAAATCTAAAAAAAAAAAAAAATCCCCAAGAAACATTATCAATTTAAACATTCTGTGTTCACAGTGCTATATTCCAGTGTGTGGAATCAATCATCTCCAAGTGAAACTACATTCCCCATATGTGAAACAAAGAGTTCTGAAACAAGAATAAGGTTATAGTTAGAGGGTGAAGAGACATATATAGAGAAGGATATAGGAGTAAAACACAAATCATACGTGGCTAAATGAGAAAACTTAATGTTAGCCAACTTTGGAGGGTGTTAGAAGACCAACTTACTATTTTAAAAACTGGTAAACAAAGAGAAAGATAAATTATTTATTCTGTCTTACCTATATGAAATATATCTCAGGATAATCAATTGGTGATAAAGAGAAGTTTCTCTTTACAAAAGTACTATTTCAGCCAATAACTTAAGAAAAAAATGATATGATTGGAATGCCCCCATTTTATAACTCCTAATAAAATAATGAACTTCTGTAAGATTGGTGCCAATATCACACACAAAAAAGACAACTGGCCTGACGAGGTGGTGGCACAGTGGATAGAGCACTGACCTAGGACACTGAGGAACCAGGTTTGAAACCCGAAGGTTGCTGGCTTGAACACATGATCACCACTTTGAATATGGGACCATTATCATGATCCCAAAGTTGCTGGCTTGAACCCAAAGGTTGCTGGCTTAAGCCCAAGGTCGCTAGCTTGCACCCAAAGGTTGCTAGCTTAAGCCCAAAGTCACTGGCTCAGCTGGATTCCCCCCCCCAGAAGCTATCAATGAACAACTAAAATTGTTGCACATTTGGGCCCTGGCTGGTTGGCTCAACGGTGGGGCACTGGCCTGGTATGTGGAAGTCCTGGGTTCGGTTCCCGGTCAGGGCACACAAGGAGAAGTGTCCATCTGCTTCTCCACCTTTCCTTCCTCTCTATCTCTCTCTTCCCCTCCCACAGCCAAGGCTCCATTGGAGCAAAGTTGCTGAGTGCTGAGGACAGCTCTATGACCTCCACCTCAGGGGCTAGAATGTCTCCACCGCAAAGAAGCAAATCCCCAGATGGGCAGAACATTGCCCCCTGGTGGGCATGCTGGGTGGATCCCAGTCAGGCGCATGTGGGAGTCTGACTGTCTACCGGCTTCTAACTTCGGAAAAATACCAAAAAAAAAAAAAGTGTCGCAAATTTGAGTTGATGCTTCTCATCTCTCTCCCTTCCTGTCTCTCTCTCAAAAAATAAAAAAAAGAAAAGACAACCATATACTATTGCATCTCATGATAGACGTATACTTTTGTTAAAAAGAATTTTTTTTCAAGCTTTTCAATCTAACTATCAACTCACAGGAGATATAAGGAACATAGAAACATTTAAACTACACCAACTAGAACAAAATCAGTAAAATCCATGCTGTGGGAAACTATACTTGATAAATAATCGTTTCAATAACAAATAAATTTGGAAAAAGAAACAAATAAATACAACCAAAAAGCTGTAAACATGAACTGGTTAACTGACTCGAAGAGACTATTCCTAATCTCTTTTAGGTGTGATGTTTTTAAAGTCCTAAGGTTGATATATTTACATATGAAATGTGGTATCTTGGATATACTTCAAAATAATTGAGAGCAGAGCAAAGAGGGGTATACAAGATCAAACAGTATTAGCTGAGAGTTAATATTAGCTGGATAACAATATATTGAATTAATTTTGTAATTCTTTATACTTAATTTTCCCCCATAACAAAGAGTAGGAATAAAAGTTAATTTCAACACTTTATTTAAAACATGAACTTCTCTTAAAAACTGTTAAGTCAAATGTTCAGTAGTTATGAAAGTAATCATATGATTCAAACTCATGACAAGTTTCCTTAAAGTTAAAAAGGAAGTAATAATGGATTAAAATGAACTGAAGAGCTACATAATGTCTTATATTTAATTGACCACACTTCTTATATTTTAAGTCTGCTCATGTTTTCCCATTTAGCAAAGAACAAGAATGGTGATCACAAGTCAGCATTCTATTTTTTATCCAAATACATAAAAAAGAAATATAGTCATCCAAGCAGGTCCCCCAAAACACATCATATTTCAGGCACAGAAGTTTATTTAGCCAGTTATCTCAAATTAGATGCTGAAGTACCATAATTTCAAGATTCTTACAAAATAATTTTTTTAATTCTTACACAATAAAAAGAAAAAACAACAACAAAAAAGTGAAAACACTCAAAACTGTCAGCCTTGGTTTAATTAAGGGGAAAAAAATGACTGGCTTCCTTACTGCAAGAGAATAGACAAGTGGTATTTAGTCAAGCAATAATGCAGAAAGTTCTTTTAAAAACATATCAATTTATTACCCTGAAGTCCCTGCTTCTTGCACTGAAGATTTTAATATGCACAAAATATGCAAAATCAAGAAAGACACATAGTATCTTCCTGGAGTGTTCATTTTACTCAATGATGTTTTGGAGGAGAAAAGGTCTGAATTTTTGTGCTTTTATAGTTTTGTCAAGTGGATTCACAAGCAACTAAGCAGCATCTTGCTTTTCTATATAGGGAATCATAAGTTTAATAGTGAAAATCTGAAGAGTAGAAATTTTTATACATAAATGCAGTCTACTGGAAAACTATGGTAGTTTTATGTTATCAGTGGACTAATAATCTTTAAAAACAAAATTATCTTCCTATTAAATATGCCAGCTACAAACATGAATTGGAGGTTAAAAATCTAAGTTTGGAAGGTAAGTTTAAAACTACTGAGACATTCAGGGCTCTTATAGCAATGTTTAAAAAACAATTACACCCAATCTAATAAAATTATCAGGTTGTTTTACAAATAAAAAAGAAACTTTGCTTCTCGTTTTCCTTGAGGTCAATTGTAAAACAGCCTTAGAAGGAATGAGGTTCACATTACGACACGGATGAAACTTGAAAACATTATGCTAAGTGAAATAAGCCAGATACAGAAAGACAGATAAGGTGTGAGTCCATTTGGACAGGGTATCTAACAAGGCAAATTCATAGACAGAAAGTAGAACAGAGGTTACCAAGGGCTGAAGAGAGGAGGGAATGAGGAGTTATTGTTTAAAGGATACAGAGTTTCTGTTTGGGATGACAAAATATGTTGTGAAAGTTGATATTGGTGATGATTATATAACATCATGAATGTATTTAATGCCAGAAAGTTGTGTACTTAGAAATGATTAAACGGGTAAACTTTACATTATGAATATTTTACTATAATAGAACCCCCCCAAAACAAAACCATGAATTTTACAAATAAATGCCCTTAAAAGGTGACGCTCTCTATCTGAAAGTCATCACACAATGCCCTTCTCCCTGTCCTGCTGTCACTCCCTCCACATCACTTTACTCCTTATTTTCCTTAGACCTTAGCTGAACCACAGACAAGGGTACATTTTTGTATTATAGAGTTCACTGCACTTACAACATTTTGTTTAAATATTTAGTTATATATAATTTTTCCATGATACTTATACATACATTTTCCCATGATAATTATTCCCCTCACTAGAATGTAAAGCTCCATGAGGGTAGAGACCGTAACTGCTACTCATTCTGACTCTCCAGGACTTTGATATGTAATAACTAATATTGGAACTCTGAATGAAAAGAAAATTCATGAAGCCTTGCTATGGTGATATAGTCAAATTGTGGAAGATCAAAAAAAATGCAAACTGAAAAATGGTGACCTACTGATCAATAATATGAAAAAATTAATTTTAACATGCTTCAAAGATCTATATGAACAAGATGAAACTGATGTTGACCTTGGTCTTTTATCTTATAACTGGAAGAACTATGTATTTTGATGATTTCAGACTCAATATATTTATAATGATAGTGAAGTCTGCAAAGATATTTTAATTTACAAAGTACAAATTAAATAAAAATGTTACAGAAGTTATCAGTTTTTAATCAAGCAAGACCTTATAAAAAACATAATGGATTAATTTATGAAAGGATAAACTATATGAATCAAGTCCAACATACTATATCACATTTCTCAACCTCAGTAGTACTGACTTTTTTTGAGTGAGTCCCATTTGACCATTTAAAATATAAAACTCAGTGGCGCCCTGGCCGGTTGGCTCAGTGGTACAGCATCAGCCTGGCGTGCAGGAGTCCCGGGTCCGATTCCTGGCCAGGGCACACAGGAGAAGCGCCCATCTGTTTCTCCACCCCTCCCCCTCTCCTTCCTCTCTGTCTCTCTCTTACCCTTCCGCAGCCGAGGCTCCATTGGAGCAAAGTTGGCCCAGCCGCTGAGGATGGCTCTGTGGCCTCTGCCTCAGTTGCTAGAATGGCTCTGGTTGCAACAGAGCGACACCCCCTGGTGGGCGTGCCGGGTGGATCCCAGTAGGGCACATGCGGGAGTCTGACTGCCTCCCCTTTTCCAACTTCAGGAAAATACAAAAACAAAAAACAAAAACAAAAAAAACTCAGTGGCATTAACTGCATTCACAATGTTGTTCAAGATCCAATGTTTTTCATCACCCAAATGGAAACTCTGTATCTATTACACATTAACTTCTCATTTCCCACACCTATGCTCAACTCTAATTTACTTTTTGTCTCTATGAGTCTGACTCTTCTAGATAGTTCACACAGTTTACATTAGTGTTTCTATGTTTGGCCTATTTCACTTAAAAATGTTTTCACAAAGTTTACTATACTGTTTCATGTATTAGAACTTCATTCCTTCTATGACTAGTAACATCACATTATATGTATATACATTTGTCTGTTTAGAGACATGTCAGGTGTTTCTACATTTCTGATGATATGAATAATGCTGCTGAAGAGCAAGGTACACACATCTGGACTTACACTGGAATCCCAGTTTTCAGTTCTTTTGGGTATTTATGTAGGAGTGAAATTAGAGGAGAGTCATAAGGTAATTCTATGTTTAAGGGGTTTTTTTTTAATGTTATTTTTATTGACTTTTAGAGAGAAGGGAGAGAAAAGGAGAGAGACAGAAACATCTGTTCCTGCATGTGCCCTGACCGGGGATTAAACCAGCAACCTCTGTGCTTAGGGACGATGCTCTAACCCAGTGGTCCCCAACCTTTTTTGGGCCACAGACCGGTTTAATGTCAGAAAATATTTTCATGGATCGGCCCTTAGGGTGGGACGGAAAAATGTATCACGTGACCGAGACAAGCGTCAAGAGTGAGTCTTAGAGGGATGTAACAGGGAATCTGGTTATTTTTAAAAAATGAAACATCGTTCAGACTTAAATATAAATAAAACGGAAATAATGTAAGTTATTTATTCTTTCTCTGCGGACCAGTACCAAATGGCCCACGGACCGGTACCGGTCCGCAGCCTGGGGCTTGGGGACCACTGCTCTAACCAACTGAACTATCTGGCCAGAGCTATGTTTAAGTTTTTGAGAAACCACAGCAGCTGTCACTTTACATTCTCTCCAGCAATCTACAAAGTTTCTAATTTCTCCATATCCTTACCAATACTTGTTATTTTCCTTTAAAAAACAAAACAAAACATCCACCCAAAAGTGCGTAAAGGGGTATTTCCTTACAGTTTTGATTTTCATTTCCTAATGATTAATGATGTTGAGAATCTTTTTTGTGGGCTACTGTGCCATTTGTACAGCGTCTCTGGGGAGATGTCTACACAAGTCCTTTGCCCAATTTTGGTTGGGTTGTGTTTTTGTTGTTGAGTTATAAGAAATCTTTTTTTAAAAAGATTTTATTTATTGGTTTTTATGGAGAGAGGAGCTGGAGGTGACAGAAAGTAGTTGCTTCACTCTAGCTGTTCACTGGTTGCTTGTCATATATGTGCCTTGACCAGGCGAGCCCAGGGTTTCAACCAGCGACCTCAGCGTTCTAACTTGGTGCTCTATCCACTGTGCCTCCACAGGCCAGGCTGAGTTATAGGAATTCTTTAAATATTATGGTTACTAAACCCTTCTCAGGTATATGATCTATAAACATTTTCTCCCATTCGGAGGGTTGTCTTTTCACTGTCTTGATAGTGCCCTTGGATGCACAAGGTTTTAATGTTAGTGAAGTTTAATCAATTTTTTCCTTTCGTTGCCTACCCTTTTGGTGTTACACTTACAAAACGATTGCCAAATTCTACATCATGCAGATTTTTCTCTATATTTTCATCTAAGAGTTTTATAGTTTCAGCTCTTAAGTTTATGCATATGATGCATTTTGAGTTCATTTTTGTATATGGTCCAACTTCATTTTTTTTCATGTAGATATACAGTTATCCCAGCACCCTTTGTTGAAATGACTGTCCTTGTAAATGTTGAGAACAATGGAAACAAACTTAAACATAACTTAATATGTGCTACATTTTTTTTTTTGGCATGTCAGTAGTGGAAGGATCCACCTTTTTTTTTTTTTTTTTTTTTTTTTTTTTACACAGAGACAGAGAGAGTCAGAGAGAGGGATAGACAGGGACAGACAGACAGGAAGGGAGAGAGATGAGAAGCATCAATTATTAGTTTTTCATTGCGCGTTGCAACACCTTAGTTGTTCATTGATTGCTTTCTCATATGTGCCTTGACTGTGGGCCTTCAACAAACAAAATAACCCCTTGCTGGAGCCAGCGACCTTGGGTTCACGCTGGTGGGCTTTTTGCTCAAACCAGATGAGCCCGCGCTCAAGCTGGTGACCTCGGGGTCTCGAACCTGGGTCTTCTGCATCCCAGTCCGACACTATCCACTGCGCCACCGCCTGGTCAGGCGGATCCACCCTTTTTACTTACAAAGGGTGAACAGAATGCTACTATATTTCTCTAGGACATTTACAAAGAGGTTTCTTCACCTTAGGAAGAAACCGAACAAAAGTAAACGTCCACTTGTGCTACATTTTTTCCATGACTAACAACAGTTATCAAAGAAGGAAATATGAAGTACAAACAAGCATTCAGCCAATTAGTATTTATTGATGTTCTAGTATCATGTGCAAAGTCTAATGCTGACTGCTGTAGGGGTCATACATTTAAGGTACAGTTTGTATTCTTTAGGAGCTTAACATTTATTTTGGGGAAGTAAGCCACTACACCAGCCATGTTGATTAATTTATGGTATGCATGAAGCCAGGCCACATAAGTGCTTCAGATGACGCGCACTAGGGGAGGCAGTTTCTACTGCCAGTTGGGATGGAAGTTTTTCTTTATTGGCATTGGTGTTAATCTAGCTACATAAATCAATTTTTAAAGAACAAAGAGAGAAATAAAACACCAAAGTCTATATACATAGCCCCTTTCCAGCATGTTCCAAGTATCTCCTGTTATTTAAATGAAAATTTTTCATCAAAAGACTAATGTGGTCAAATCTGAAAAACATATGCAACTAGTACAATGAATCCGTTTCCAGTGTTTATAAAAGAGTAACAGGAAACATGACAGTTTTTCCTGTCTTTCATATTGAACAAGTTCAATGTATGGCATTTCCCTTATAATTTTTTTAAAACCCAACATAATTGCTAACAATTAAATGTCTTTGAAAACTGCTTCTTCTGCGGGCAGAGTATTCATATTCATCTTCATTTTAGTTAAGATTATTAAGTGATCTGGTTCCATGTTATTTTATTTTAAAAGAAACTGTTAGGGGAAAAGTTACAGGTAATATATAACTTATTGAATGCAATGATGAATTAAAAAATAATTCAAATGCTATTAAAGTCTTGAGCAAACAGCTATTCCTCAATGATAAATACCTGAATGAATTTAAGCAGAGAAAATAAAAAAGACTTTTGTGTAGGTTAAAATACATTTGCCATTGAACATGTAGTCCAAAAACGTCTCAAAATCTACTTAAGCAAATCATGAAAAATAAAAAAAGGTACAACTGAAAGGAAGATCACAATATACAACCATATAGTCTTCTTTTTTTTTTTTTTTCCAGAGACAGAGAGGGAGTCAGAGAGGGGGATAGGCAAGGACAGACAGACAGGAACGGAGAGAGATGAGAAGCATCAATCATTAGTTTTTTTGTTGTGCATTGCAACACCTTAGTTGTTCATTGATTGCTTTCTCATATGTGCCTTGACCGCGGGCCTTCAGCAGACCGAGTAACCCCTTGCTCAAGCCAGAGACTTTGGGCTCAAGCTGGTGAGCTTTTGCTCAAACCAGATGAGCCCGCAATCAAGCTGGCAACCTCGGGGTCTCGAACCCGGGTCTTCCGCATCCCAGTCCAATGCTCTATCCACTGAGCCACCATCTGGTCAGGTGACTACAACCATATAGTCTTGATGCCTCCATTACAGTAAAGTTTGGTTTATGAAGAAATGTCTGACCTTACTTTAGTATTATAGCAACACAGAAAATTAAATGAGTCCTCTAAGAATAAACACTGAATATTTAAATTTAGGAGACATAACATTTACCAAGCTGAGACTGATACATAAGTACCTGCTATGTGTTTATCAAATACATAAACACTGATGAAATTGAAAATATAGTATAGTTACATCATTCATATTCCTTTTCTCTGCTGTTGTCTCCTTGGCATCAGTTACTTCACGATTCCTCTGGCTTCATGCCTTCCTTCTGAATGTCACTGAATAGGAAAAGCTCTAAAAGATTTGTTTTACTTGGAAGTAGGTAGTTGATGACTTCATAAATTAATTATCTATTGACTTGGTATATGTTAGGATTCAATTTCCATGAGGTATAACAAAGTATATATAGACATGTTAATTTTGGACAAATATGAGCATGGACAACTTACCCACATGCAGGCCTCAATCCTAACTTTTGAGATGATACTCCACAAAGAAATAGATCCTTCAATACCCTCTTCATCTGGACAGATAATCTGGTCAGGATAGGGTGGCTCAGGAAAATTAACTGAGTTGCATTCATAAGCAGCTAATGTAACTGAAGCTATGTGTGGGCCCTATAAAACAAATATGGGAAACCTGATTAGAAATATTAATGAAAAAGGAATCATCACATGTTATTTTACAGTACCTTAATCACTATATATTAAGAGAAAAATCTTAGCTTTCAAAGAACAAGGATCTATGTATTTAACTCAATATTTCAAGATACAGAGTAATTTGAAAACTTTACAGAATTTCTCCTGGCTTGCTTTAAAAAAATTCAGATTATTGGTAATTTACATATAGTAAGAATCACCCTTTTTTTTGAGAGAGAGAAGAGGGGGGGAGACAGGAACAGACTGGAAGGGAGAGAGATGAGAAGCATCAATTCTTCGTTGTGGCATCTTAGTTGTTAATTGATTGCTTTCTCATATGTGCCTTGACCGGGTGGCTAGAGCAGAGTGAGTGACCCCTTGTTCAAGCCAGCAATCTTTGGGGTCAAGCCAGTGACCATGGTGTCATGTCTGTGATCCCACGCTCACATCGGTGACCCCGTGCTCAAGCTGGTGAGCCCATGCTCAAGCTGGGTGAGCCTGTGCTCAAGCCGGCTACCTCATGGTCTTCAACCTGGGCCCTCAGCATCCTAGGCTGACCCTCTATGCACTACATCACCATCTGGTCAGGCAAGAGTCACTTTTTATGGTCTATATATTACATGAGTTTTGACAAATACATTCAGGTGTACAACAACAATGAATTAAGATAAAAAACATTTCCACCACTGCAAAATGTTGCCTTGTGCCCTTTTGTACTCAATCGCCCTCTCCCAATACTAGCCCCTGGAAACCATCTGATTTCCGGCTTGATTCTGATTCTATTTATCCATAATTTTTGTTTGTAAGGTTATATCCCCTTTGATAAAACATTCTGTGCTGCCTTGGCTGGATAGCTCTGTTGGTTAGAGCATTGTTCTGATACACTAAGGTAGCCAATGGGTCCCTCTGGTCAGGGCACATACAGGAACAGACTGATGTGTCTGTCTGTCTGTCTCATTTCCTCTCTCAAATCAATTTAAAAATATATAAATAAATTCCTGGGTCTCCTAAGCATAGATTGATTCAATAAGTAGGAGCAGGAACCTGTATGTTATAAACAAGCCTCTTTAGAGTCTCAAATGGGTTAGGTTCTAATAGTCTAGGTTTAAGATCATTGGGAAAATAGTAAATTAAGGGTCAGAAAATAAGCAAGTCACTTATCTTTCTGGGCCTCATTTTACTCTTCTGCAAGGCAAGAAAATTAGATTCACTTTATGGTTTTATCAAACTGCAAAATCCAAAAACTCCAAATATTACCAAGCATGTCAATAAAGTCCAATACTAATCTCCAAAGTTCTTGTGAGGTGTATGATCTAAAAGTGGGACTTTCTTAACGTGCTGCTTTAACACACACAGTGTAAGTGTTCACTTCACAGGAGACTAAAAGTTTATAACAGTGGTCATAAGCATAATTTCTAGATCCAGATGGTTTGGTTTAAGATCTGGCCTCTGCCACTACTTCTGATCTTGCTTTCCTCATATGTAAGATGGGAGTCATCAAATTCCTTCAGGACCTACATTCTGAGAATGTTGTACAGTTTAAATTAGAAAATCCATATAAATTCACTTAAGAACAGTGCTGGGCATATAATAAGCCCTTAAAAAGTATCAGCCAGTAGCTGTTAGGAAGAAAAAGACTGTATTTATAGAATTTTATATACATATACGCACATACATATGTTATAGGTTCATATACACACATATAATAAGTGGTCTCTGTATATAAAAGTCTTTTAAACTCACACAGTGAAAGACTTTGTGGTTTAAACACAGTGCATAAGATGAAGTGATAAAAATAAGACACTAAAGAACTCCTACTACTATCAAGATAGAAGGCAATATAAAACAAAACTTTTGTTGCATGTTAATGTAAAAAAGATATTCATAAATCTAACCCCCAACCTACATTTCTCCTTAAATGCAGTAGGTATTTTTGTTAAAAAAAAATCGGCCCTGGTCGGTTGGCTCAGTGGTAGAGGTGTCGGCCTGGCGTGCAGGAGTCTTGGGTTCGATTCCCGGCCAGGGCACACAGGGGAGGCACCCATCTGCTTCTCCACCCCTCCCCCTCTCCTTCCTCTCTGCCTCTCTCTTCCCCTCCCGCAGCCAAGGCTCCATTGGAGCAAGGCTGGCCCGGGCGCTGGGGATGGCTCTGTGGCCTCTGCCTCAGGTGCTAGAATGGCTCTGGGTGCAAGAGAGCAATGCCTCAGATGGGCAGAGCATCGCCCCCTGGTGGGCGTGCCGAGTGGATCTTGGTCGGGCGCATGCGGGAGTCTGTCTGACTGCCTCCCCGTTTCCAACTTCAGAAAAATACAAAAAAAAAAAATCTAAATAATTAAGTTCTATACTTAGCACTGCATCAATTAGCAGGTTTCTCTGAACAACAACAACAAAAAAAAGTGAAATGTGAATTGTGAGTTGGTTCCTCTTTTTCTTGAGTTTTAACTCTAATATTTGTTATAAAAATAATTATAGAATGTTTTTAAAAAAATGATTTTGAGTATTTCGGTTTAAAAAATAGTTATTAACCATGAAATCTACAACTGTTTCTTTGAATACTATGTGTACAGATTTCACAAATAGGGGAAAAAAGAGATTATTTTGTAATCTCCCCAAAAAAACCCAACAACCCAAGTTTAAAATTTGGGGAATTCAGAGTAAGTGAATAATCAGTGAAAAATGTCTCATTATACACTTATAGCTATGCATCAGATGCAACTTAAAAGAAAATATTTAACTTTCACCTTTATTGTTTGAAAACACAAAAGAGAAATGTGAGGCCAGTGAGTAAAACAGGAAAAATTCAAGTTTGTCCACGTTATTGTCGTACAACTGTGTCCAGCAGACTGCAGGAAATGTCTACTTCTTGGCTCCAAAAATGAACAAAAACTGAACTGCACTGGAAGATAAATGAGATTTCTAGGATCCTACAGGAAGGAAAAAACTTCTATTCTAGTCTAGAAATACAGGTAAAATATGCACTCCATCAGATTAAACACATTGTCCGAAAAGATAGAAAACTTATTCGTAGTTTTAATTTTAAGAGACTCTAAAAGAGGGAAATTTTCAGCAATCTGATGAGAATTTTTCCCTTAAAGAAAGGACAGTTCATTCACACAGCTCAACTGATATATACTTTCCATAACCACACTAATAAGTCATGCTTACTCAGCCTCAGAGGCAGATGTGGTGGTTCCCAGACAAAATGAACACAAATAACTCAGCTCCTTGTCCTTTGTTCATTCTCAAGAGTCCACTTAGCCTGTACCCTGACATTTCAGTTTCAACTACGTTAACTGATAGCAAGCCTCATAAATTTTTTACAATATTACAGGTTAACGGTTCCTAAAAATAATACATCTGACTGAAATAAATATTAGTTTACATGAAAAAAAAACGCATAAAAACTAAAATAAAAATTTTTTAATTAAAAAATTTTAAGTTATACATTCAAATTATCTTTAAGAGTATTCTCTAAAACTTATGTCCTATTACTATTATCAAATATGGAAGAATCACATTTTAACCATACTAAATGAAGAAACATGGAATAAAGCCAGCTCTAGCATAAGCAGAGAAGACCACCTGACAGAACTACTGTAAGCACTAAGGGAACACAGGGCTCCAGCATGCGGGTACTGCTAGGGGCTGGGCTACAGATCCGGGCATGGGCCTCAGGGCTTTCCACCTCAGATCATGAGGAAACTGCCATAGACTTTCACTACTATAGCAAACAACTAGAAAACTGGACAAAAGATACAGAACAATTCTTTCCAGACACTGCACCACAGGCAGTATAGGACTTCTGACTGCTAAGAGAAGGAGACAAATGAGGAAACTCTGGCTCTTGGTTGGTAGACACTCATTGTGTCTACAGCAAAATCCACAGTCCAAAGATGAGGAGCCCAAGTACAACACAGTGGTCTTACTGAGTTCAGAAGAAAATGTGAGTTCAGGGAGGCTGAATACTTAACATTTGGGGGGTAGAATATAGTGAAGAAGGAACTATGTAGAGAAAGAACACTATAAAAACGCATGGTGGTCCCCTTGAGACTTTGGCATCGAAAGCTGCACTACATTCTAGGGTGAGTGGGATTCCATGAGGTCAAAGTGCAACTAGTGGGAAAAGAACTAACAGAGAATAGTAAGCTGAACAATTCCTAGAGTTCGTACAGGGATGGGAAACACTTGAGCTTCAACCAGCTAGAAAGAAGAGACTCAGAATTCACAGAAGACTCTGAAAAGAGCCTAGAGTAACAGCTTCTCCAGATAGGCCATAACAGGATTTTTAAAAAGCTTTATGTATATCAAACTAACCTACAGATAAGTTAACTGCCCACCAAAACAAAAGATGAATGCTCTCTAAAGGAAGACAACAAAATCTGTACAATCAACTATTTAACACCACATATCCAACATCTAATAAGAAATAACTAGATATGTGAAGCAGGAAAATGTCATCCATAACCAGAAGAAATATTAATTACTCAAAAGAAACACACCCAAAAATGTCAGAGGTAATTCAATTAGCAGTCAAGAACTTAAAAAACAGTGACTATAAATATGTCCAAGGACTTAAAACAGCAGTTGGCAACTTTAGCCCACAGGCCAAATTCAGTTTTATAAATAAAGTTTTAAAGAATACTGCCATGTGCATTTATTTACATATTGTCCTGGCTAATTCTGTGGTATGAACTGAGTAGCTATGACAGAACCTCTGTGGGTTACAAGGTCTAAAATATCTACTGTGCCCTGGCCGGTTGGCTCAGCGGTAGAGCGTCGGCCTAGCGTGCGGAGGACCCGGGTTCGATTCCCGGCCAGGGCACACAGGAGAAGCGCCCATTTGCTTCTCCACCCCTCCACTGCGCTTTCCTCCCTGTCTCTCTCTTCCCCTCCCGCAGCCAAGGCTCCATTGGAGCAAAGATGGCCCGGGCGCTGGGGATGGCTCTGTGGCCTCTGCCTCAGGCGCTAGAGTGGCTCTGGTCGCAACATGGCGACGCCCAGGATGGGCAGAGCATCGCTCCCTGGTGGGCAGAGCGTCGCTCCTGGTGGGCGTGCCGGGTGGATCCCGGTCGGGCGCATGCGGGAGTCTGTCTGACTGTCTCTCCCTGTTTCCAGCTTCAGAAAAATGAAAAAAAAAAAAAAAATCTACTGTATGGCCTTTTACAGAAGAAGTTTGATGATCTTTGATTTAAACGAAAACACAGATACAGTGAGGAAAGAAACAAAAAGTACAAAACAATAACAAAATGAACTTCTAGAGCTAAAAATATATCTGAGTAAAAAAATTCATTAGATAGATTATTAAAAGATTAGATACTGCAGAAGAAAATATTAAAGAACCTGAAGATGGAACAATAGGAAGTATCCAGAGAGTGAAGTCTACAAAAAAAAAAACAACCTTGGTAACTTGTGAAAGAACACCAATTAGTCTAATACACATGTGGTTGGAATCCTACAGAGGAAAAGATGTGTAAATGTGCGTGTGTATGTGGGTGTGTGTGTGCAAAAAAAAATTTGAAGGAAGAGTAACTCAATATTTTCAAGTTTTGATGAAAAACTTCAATTCATCAACTCATATATCTAAGAAACTCAACAAATCTCAGTCAGGTTCAAGACAAAAAAAATAAAACATATCAAATTGCTAAAAGTCATAATCATATCATAATCAAATTGCTATAACTGAGTAATAAGAAAATCTTTAAAGCAATCAGAGGGGATAAAAAGAACACACCATCTACAGGGAAATATAAATAAGACTTCTTATTAAACATAATACAAACCAAAATATAATGAACTAACTTCTCTAAAAGGTTTAAAGGAAAAAAAAAAACTGTCAATCTAGAATCCATGGCAAATAGATATCAAAATAAAGATGAAATAAACACATTTTCAGAAAAACGAAAGCCAAAAGAATTTGTTCTAGCAGATCTGCGCTATAATAAACATTAAAGGAAATTCCCCAAAGAAAAGTGATACCAAACGGAAACTTTAATATACACAAAGGAGTGAAGAGCACTGGGAATACAGAAGATTCTCCCCATTTGAAAATCTCTTTAAAAATAACTGGTGGTAAGCCCTGTCTGGGTAGCTGAGTTAGAGCATCATTTTAATACATCAGGTTACGGATTTGATCCCCAGTCGGGGCACATGAAGGAATCAACCAGTGAATACATGGATGAGTGGAGTAACAAAAGGATGTTTTTCTCTTCCTCCTTCCTCTCTCTAAAATCAATCAATACAATACAAAAATTTAAAAAATAATAAAAATAGGCCCTGGCCGGTTGGCTCAGTGGTAGAGCGTCAGCCTGGCGTGCAGGAGTCCTGGGTTCGATTCCTGGCTAGGGCACACAGGAGAAGCGCCCATCTGCTTCTCCACCCCTCCCCCTCTCCTTCCTCTCTGTCTCACTCTTCCCCTCCCGCAGCCAAGGCTCCACTGGAGCAAAGTTGGCCTGGGCGCTGAGGATGGCTCCATGGCCTCTGCCTCAGGTGCTAGAATGGCCCTAGTTGCAGCGGAGCAACGCCCCGGATGGGCAGAGCATCACCCCCTGGTGGGCATGCCGGGTGGATCCCGGTCGGGCGCATGTGGGAGTCTGTCTGACTGCCTCCCTGTTTCCAACTTCAGAAAAAAATACAAAAAAAATAAATAAATAAAAATAACCAGTTGTTTGGAACAAAAAAGATAATGTGCAAAAATAAAATATATGACAAGAGCATAAATTATGGGAGGAATAAAATGGAGTAATACTATTGTAAGGTGGTTAATGTATATATACTTTAAAAAGCTCAGTCCAAAAGAAGGTAGGAAAAAGAAGAATTAAAAAATAAGTGGGGACTGACCATGCAGTGGCGCAGTGAATACAGCATTGGACTGGGACACAGGTTCAAAACCCCAAGGTCACTGGCTTGAGCACAGGCTCATCTGGCTTGAGTGTGGGCTCACCAGCTTGAGCGTGGGGTCACCAGCTTGAACGTGGGGTCACCGGCTTGAGTGTGGGGTCACTGGCTTGAGCCCAAAGGTCGCTGGCTTAAAGCCCAAGGTCGCTGGCTTGAGCAAGGGGTTACTCACTCTGCTGTAGCCCCCCATCAAGGCACATATGAGAAAGCAATCAATTAACACTAAAGAGCTGCAATGAAGAATTGATGCTTCTCATCTCTCTTCCTTTCTGCCTGTCTGTCCCTGTCTGTCTCTCTGTCACAAAAATAAAATAAAATAAGTGGGAAAAATATTTTGAGGGTAGACTTAAACCCAACCATACTGATCACTGCATTAATTGTAAATGTACCAAATGAACAAATAAAAAATGTCAGAGTGGATTAAAAATACAAGACTCAAGTACATGCTGTGCAGAAGTTGTTTTAAACATTAAGATTCAAAAGTAACATTAAAAGGATGAAAAAAATAAATGATTTCAAAATAATCATAAGAAAGATGGACTGGCTGCATTAATATCAGATAAAGTAGACTTTAGGATAGGGAATTACTAGAGATAAATAAGGACATTTCATAATGATACAAGGGCCAATTCTCAGGAAGACAAAATTCAAATGTGCAGGCATCCTATTAACAGACTGTCAAAATATATAAAGCAAAAACTGACAAAACTAAAAGGAGAAATAAACAAATCTACAATTACAGTTGGAAATTTCAACACCTTTCCCTTATTAGTTGATAGAACAAGCAAACTGACAACCAGTGTGGATATATTAAAACTGAACAATATAAAACACCCCTACCAAGCAATAGCCAAATACATATTCTTTTTAAGTATCCATGAAACATTCACCAAGACAGACCATATGATGGGGTACAAAACAAGTCTTAGCTCATTTAAAAGAATGTGTCAGTCACATGGCAAGGTAAACATCAATACAAGAAGTACTTCTTAAGGAAAAATAGCAAATAAAGAAACTCTAAGATTAATTTCCCCAGCTAAGGACAGTGTCCTTTAATCTTTGTAGTGGTAATAAAAGAAGTCAAACTAGCTCAAACTGTTACAGGAAACTATAAATTCCCTAGATAGCAACCAGGTCACAAGTAACATTCACTCACTACATACATAGCTCCTGAGAGGTCAATGGAAGTTACTTTTAGAGATAAGGAGGTTGAACTTTATGATTGTGATGAAATGTTATACTCTCATCAGAGTGACAGGTTTTAGGGTCATTTATTGGGGGTGGAAAATAGTTCAGCATAGTCACTTTAAGTGTAGTCAACTCAAAAAATAGTTCACTTATTTGTGACATATCGAACATCTGGTTTTGCTTCAGTTCAAAGCCTCATGTATCTAGTCTCATGAGCTGTATTACATTATATTTTCCAAAGTTTTCATAATGGAATAATTCTGCCTGTCCAGAATAAAAGATGTAGTGCTTGGGCAAGCAAGACTATGTCTGGGTGAGAGCAAATCCATGGTTAGACCACGGGTAAGATTTCTACTAAGAGCAGACATAGGTATCAGTGGAAAAATTACTTTAACTTTTATTTTTTTTTATTTTTTATTTTTTTAAATAAATTTTTATTAATGGTAATGGGATGACATTAATAAATCAGGGTACATATATTCAAAGAAAACATGTCTAGGTTATTTTGTCATTAAATTATGCTGCATACCCCTCGCCCAAAGTCAGATTGTCCTCCGCCACCCTCTATCTAGTTCTCTGTGCCCCTCCCCCTCCCCCTAACTCTCTCCCTCCCTCCCTCCCATGTCCTCCCTCCCCCCACCCCTGGTAACCACCACACTCTTGTCCATGTCTCTTAGTCTCATTTTTATGTTCCACCAATGTATGGAATCATGTAGTTCTTGTTTTTTTCTGATTTACTTATTTCACTCCTTATAATGTTATCAAGATCCCACCATTTTGCTGTAAATGATCTGATGTCATCATTTCTTATGGCTGAGTAGTATTCCATAGTGTATATGTGCCACATCTTCTTTATCCAGTCTTCAATTGAAGGGCTTTTTGGTTGTTTCCATGTCTTGGCCACTGTGAACAGTGCTGCAATGAACATGGGGCTACATGTGTCTTCACGTATCAATGTTTCTGAGGTTTTGGGGTATATACCCAGTAGAGGGATTGCTGGGTCATAAGGTAGTTCTATTTTCAGTTTTTTGAGGAACCACCATACTTTCCTCCATAACGGTTGTACTACTTTACAGTCCCACCAACAGTGAATGAGGGTTCCTTTTTCTCCACAGCCTCTCCAACATTTGCTATTACCCGTCTTGTTGATAATAGCTAATCTAACAGGGGTGAGGTGGTATCTCATTGTAGTTTTGATTTGCATTTCTCTAATAACTAATGAAGCTGAGCATCTTTTCATATATCTGTTGGCCATTTGTATCTCTTCCTGGGAGAAGTGTCTGTTCATGTCCTCTTCCCATTTTTTTATTGGATTGTTTGTTTGTTTGTTGTTGAGTTTTATGAGTTCTTTGTAAATTTTGGATATTAGGCCCTTATCTGAGCTGTTGTTTGAAAATATCATTTCCCATTTAGTTGGCTGTCTGTTTATTTTTATATCAGTTTCTCTTGCTGAGCAAAAACTTTTTATTCTGATGTAGTCCCATTCATTTATCTTTGCCTTCACTTCTCTTGCCATTGGAGTCAAGTTCATAAAATGTTCTTTAAAACCCAGGTCCATGATTTTAGTACCTATGTCTTCTTCTATGTACTTTATTGTTTCAGGTCTTATATTTAGGTCTTTGATCCATTTTGAATTAATTTTAGTACACGGGGACAGGCTGTAGTCGAGTTTCATTCTTTTGCATGTGGCTTTCCAGTTTTCCCAACACCATTTGTTGAAGAGGCTTTCTTTTCTCCATTGTGTGTTGTTGGCCCCTTTATCAAAGATTATTTGACCATATATATGTGGTTTTATTTCTGGGCTTTCTATTCTGTTCCATTGGTCTGAGTGTCTATTTTTCTGCCAATACCATGCTGTTTTGATTATCGTGGCCCTATAATATAGTTTAAAGTCAGGTATTGTAATGCCCCCAGCTTCATTCTTTTTCCTTAGGATTGTTTTGGCTATTCAGGGTTTTTTATAGTTCCATATAAATCTGATGATTTTTTGTTCCATTTCTTTAAAAAATCTCATAGGGATTTTGATGGGAATTGCATTAAATTTGTATATTGCTTTGGGTAATATGGCCATTTTGATTATATTTATTCTTCCTATCCAAGAACAAGGAATATTTTTCCATCTCATTGTATCTTTTTCGATTTCCCTTAACAATGCTTTGTAATTTTCATTATATAGGTCCTTTACATTCTTTGTTATGTTTATTCCTAGGTGTTTTTTTTTTTTTTGCAATCGTGAAGGGGATTTTTTTTTGAGTTCATTTTCTAATATTTCATTGTTGGCATATAGAAAGGCTATGGACTTTTGTATGTTAATTTTGTATCCTGCGACCTTACTGTATTGGTTTATTGTTTCTAATAATCTTTTTGTGGAGTCCTTCGGGTTTTCGATGTATAGGATCATATCATCAGCAAAAAGTGATACCTTTACTTCTTCTTTTCCGATATGGATGCCTTTTATTTCTTTGTCTTGTCTGATTGCTCTGGCCAGAACTTCTAGCACCACGTTAAATAAGAGTGGAGAGAGTGGACAACCCTGTCTTGTTCCTGATTTAAGGTAGAGAGTCCTCAGTTTTATGCCGTTTAATAGGATGTTGGCTGATGGTTTATCATATATGGCCTTTATCATGTTGAGATATTTTCCTTCTATACCCATTTTGTTGAGAGTCTTAAACATAAAATTGTGTTGTATTTTATCAAAAGCCTTTTCTGCATCTATTGATAAGATCATGTGGTTTTTGTTCTTTGTTTTGTTGATATGGTGTATTACGTTAACCGTTTTGCGTATGTTGAACCATCCTTGAGATTCTGGGATGAATCCCACTTGATCATGATGTATTATTTTTTTAATATGTTGTTGTATTCGGTTTGCCAGTATTTTGTTTAGTATTTTAGCATCTGTATTCATTAGAGATATTGGTCTGTAGTTTTCTTTCTTTGTGCCATCCTTGCCAGGTTTTGGTATGAGGGTTATGTTGGCCTCATAAAATGTGTTTGGAAGTATTGCTTCTTCAATTTTTTGGAAGACTTTGAGTAGAATAGGAACCAAGTCTTCTTTGAATGTTTGATAGAATTCACTAGTATAACCATCTAGGCCTGTACTTTCATTCATGGGGAGGTTTTTAATAGTTTTTTCTATTTCCTCCCTGCTAATTGGTCTGTTTAGGCTTTCTGCTTCTTCATGACTCAGTCTAGGAAGGTTGTATTGTTCTAGGAATTTATCCATTTCTTCTAGATTGTTGTATTTGGTGGCATATAATTTTTCATAGTATTCTACAATAATTCTTTGTATATCTATGATGTCTGTGGTGATCTCTCCTCTTTCATTTTGGATTTTATTTATTTGAGTCTTGTGTCTTTTTTCTTTGGTGAGTCTTGCTAAGGGTTTGTCAATTTTGTTGATCTTTTCAAAGAACCAGCTCCTAGTTTTATTGATTTTTTCTATAGTTTTTCTGTTCTCTATTTCATTTATTTCTGCTCTGATTTTTATTATCTCCTTTCTTCGGCTGGTTTTGGGTTGTCTTTGTTCTTCTTTTTCTAGTTCCTTAAGGTGTGAGGTTAAGTGGTTTACTTCGGCTCTCTCTTGTTTGTTCATATAGGCCTGAAGTGATATGAACTTTCCTCTTATTACTGCTTTTGCTGCATCCCAGAGATTCTGATATGTCGTATTTTCATTTTCATTTGTCTGTATATATCTTTTGATCTCTGCGCTTATTTCTTCTTTGACCCATTCATTTTTTAGAAGTATGTTGTTTAGTTTCCACATTTTTGTGGGTTTTTCCCCCTTTTTTGCAGTTGAATTCTAGTTTCAAGGCTTTATGATCAGAAAATATGCTTGGTACAGTTTCAATTTTTCTAAATTTGCTGATATTGTCTTTGTGGCCCAACATATGGTCAATTCTTGAGAATGTTCCATGTACACTAGAGAAAAATGTATACTCTGTCGCTTTGGGATGAAGTGTCCTGTAGATGTCTATCATATCCAGGTGTTCTAGTAGTTCGTTTAAGGCCACTATATCTTTATTGATTCTCTGTTTGGATGACCGATCTAGAGCCGTCAGCGGTGTATTGAGGTCACCAAGTATGATTGTATTTTTGTTAGTTTTTGTTTTAAGGTCAATAAGTAGCTGTCTTATATATTTTGGTGCTCCTTGGTTTGGTGCATATATATTAAGGATTGTTATGTCTTCTTGATTCAACTTCCCCTTAATCATTATGAAATGACTATTTTTGTCTCTGAGTACTTTTTCTGTCTTGTAGTCAGCATTATTAGATATGAGTATTGCTACGCCTGCTTTTTTTTGGGTGTTGTTTGCTTGGAGTATTGTTTTCCAGCCTTTCACTTTGAATTTGTTTTTATCCTTGTTGCTTAGATGTGTTTCTTGTAGGCAGCATATAGTTGGATTTTCTTTTTTAATCCATTCTGCTACTCTGTGTCTTTTTATTGGTAAGTTTAATCCATTTACATTTAGTGTAATTATTGACACTTGTGGGTTCCCTACTGCCATTTTATAAATTGCTTTCTGTTAGTTTTGTATCTAGTTTGATTCTTCTCTTTTGTTTTTCTATCATTTGTTTTTGTTTGTTTGTGTTCCATACTTCTTTCCTCTGTTGCTACCTTTTTTAAGTCAAGTGTTTTTGTGGTGGTTTTTTTAAGGGTGGTTACCATTAAGTAATGAAAAGGGTACCTACCATATTCATTGTAGTACCCTATCTTATAAGTATTTCTGCACTTCATCGTCCTCTGCTACTGTTAATCTCCAACCTCTCCCCCCTTTTTTTCCTTTGTTGTCACAGTTTAAGTTTGGTTTTATTGTGTTCTTGGTGGAGCTGTTACTTGTGGTGTTGTTTTCTTTTGTTCTTTGAATCTGGTTGGAAAACCCCCTTTAGTATTTCCTGGAGTGGGGGCTTTCTGCTGATAAATTCTCTCATCTTTTCTGTATTTGTGAATGTTTTTATATCTCCTTCGTACTTGAAGGATAGCTTTGATGGGTATAGTATTCTTGGCTGAAAGTTCCTCTTTCAGGGCTTTAAATATTGGGGTCCACTCTCTTCTAGCTTGTAGAGTTTCTGCTGAGAAATCTGATGATAATCTAATAGGCCTTCCTTTATATGTTGTACTCTTCTTTTCCCTGGCTGCCTTGAGAATTTTTTCTTTGTCATTGGTTTGTGTCATCTTCATTATGATGCGCCTTGGAGTGGGTTTGTTGGGGTTAAGAAAACTCGGTGTTCTGTTTGCTTCTTGAATTTGAGGCTTTAGTTCTTTCCACAGGCTTGGGAAGTTCTCGTCTATTATTTGTTTGAGTATATTCTCCATTCCATTTTCTTTCTCTTCTCCCTCTGATATACCTATTATTCTTATGTTATTCTTTCTGATGGAGTCAGACAATTCCTCTAGGGCTTTCTCGTTTTTTATTATTTTTGAGTCTCTTTCTTCTTCTCTCTGTTGTGCCTCAAGTTGTTTGTCTTCTATTTCACTAATCCTATCTTCAATCTGGGCTGTTCTGTTAGCTAAGCTTGTTACCTCGTTTTTCAGCTCGTGAATTGAGTTTTTCATTTCTGTTTGATTTGTTTTTATAGTTTCAATTTCCTTGGTAATATATTCTTTGTGTTCATTGAGTTGTTTTCTGATCTCCCTATATTGTCTTTCTGTGTTTTCTTGTATCTCTCTGAGTATTTTTAAGATTTCTATTTTAAATTCTCTGTCATTTAGCTCCAAGGCTTCCAATATGTTAAGTCTTTTCTCCATAGATTTTTCCACATCTATTTGTGTTACCTCTCTTTCTTTTGTATCCATAATATTCGATTTCCTCTTTCTTATCGGCATCTGAGGGTGGTCTTGTTGATAGCACTAATTAGAATTAATAAAGAGTAAAAAGTAAAAAAAAAAAAAAAAAAAAAGGTAAAACACCCCACAAAAAAAACAGTAATAATTTATTATTTCCCCTTTTTTCTTTCTTCTCTTTCCCTCCTCTCCCCTCCTCAGGGAAATATCGTGCCTATAATGGAGGGCCTGATTTGGGGTGAAGAGTTCAAGGGGCAAAAAAAAAAGGGAGTAGGGACCTATTAAATGCGAAAAAAAAAAAAAAAGGAAGAAAATCTTAGACAAGCATAAGATGATTTGCTTGTAAGTGATGGTCAACTAAGAGATATAATGAGAGGGATAAGAGGGAACCAGAAAAAAGGACCAAAAAAGAATAATAAAGAAGAGAAAAATAAAAATAATAAGTAAAAATCTGTTGTATTAAGTGGAGCGAAGACTAAATACAATGGAGACCTTGGGTTGGGAGGACCCAAAATGCCACAAAAATAAACAAACAAGAAAAAAAAATGAAAACAAAAGCAAATAAGAAAAATAAAGCCAAAAAAAGCCTTGAGTCCCAAATTAACTAATTTGTTCGTGATTGAGGATTAAATGGGAGGAAAGTACAATGAGAGAAGAAAAAAATGAATAGAAAGGAAAAAATAAGAAAAAGAGAAAAACGAAGGAAGAAATAAAAAGGAAAAGAAAAAAAACAAAATAAAGCAAAACAAACAAAAAAAAACAAAAGAGGAGAGAGTGAGAGTTAAGTGTTTTGGAGTATAACCTTAAAGGAGGGTGAGGATGAAGAAGAGAAATAAAATGTAACACTCATGGGTAGTGTAGTTCAAGAAAAGGGAAGCATAAGATGGGTAGAGAATAGAAGGACCGAGGTGGAGGAAATAAAGGCAATAAGATAGAAGAAACAAACAACAACAACAACAAAAAAATTAGTGGAACAAGTTGTAAAGTCTGTGGATTTTTCTTGATTTTGAGAGGTTAACTTCTTCCTTTTTCTTTTCTCTCCCTCTTCCTGGTCGGTGACTCTGTACCCCAGGCTCTGCCCCTGTGTCACACTTAGGTAGGGATTTGCAGTTGATGGGATTCTATGGCAATGTCCTATAATTGGCTTTAATCTTGCTGGTAGTCAAGGCTTGTTGGTGTTTGCAGGGTCCAACGATGAGAGTGTTTGCTTTCCTGGATTCTCTCTCCTAGTCCCCCCTTTCTGAATTAGCAGCCTGGTGATCCAGCTATAAGGCTGCAACTGCTTCTGCCTGGGGAGTAAGAGGCTCAAAGAGCTGGGAAATCCCCACTCTATCCCCACTCAGTGCAAGGCTTTGGGAAAGGCTCTGGTAGTCAGGGCCTCCAGTGTAATCAGGCGGGGGTGGGAGTCAATTGTTGTCAAGGTGACTGTTCAGCGCCTATCATTTAGTTGGACCTCTCAACCCAGGCTTTCCACACTTTGTAGCCTGTTTTTGCTGGGAAGAAGAGGCACTAGTCTCTGCTTGCGACTAGTGTAGTATAGATCTTATTATCTGCCAAGTCCTTCTTGTTAGCGTTTATCCCTGAATATGGAGGCTCTATCAATCAGAAGTTGCCCCCGCCCCTTTAGCGAGAGGCACTAAAAAATATCACGCTTCTTGTCTTGGGTCGCTGAACTGAGAGAGATCTTATCAATTAGAACCGAGGGTGCACAGATTTCAAGGGTTAAGCTAATTTCAGTGATTGGGTCGCAGCTGAGCTCCCGAAGGTATTTTAGGCTGCCTGCGAGCTCCCCTCCCCCAACGCTTGATTGTTAGCTTGAATGGCTGGGTGAGGTGCCCCGCCCACGGAGAGAATCTCCCAAGTAGGGGAAGACCACCCTGATGCCTCTCCCGCTCGCCCTGCCGCTGGCGGCTGGATCGCACCAGGCGCAGGATAATGGGGCACCCTGGGTGTGCGGGCCAGTAGGGTGCTCTGGGCGCGTGGAATGCCCAGGGCACAAGCGTGAATGGGGTGCTCCGGGCACCGGTGGCTGGCGACTCTCACTCGCAGTGCGCGGGCCGCTGGGAACGTTAGCGGTGCTCGCTCTGCAACCGGACCGGGCGCGCGCCCGCGGCCGCTCGTGGCGGCTCGCAGCAGCTCCCGAGTATGGGCTGACTCACCACAGGCGCACAACCTCGCGGCTTGAATGAATGCCCCTGCGGTAGCTTCCTCCACACCCTCGTCTCTCAGATTCAAGTGATAACAGTCCTTTCGCTATCAGTTTGTGTGGAACTCCGGAATATGCTCCGAGGATAAATTTTTCTGTTTCCAGTTGATAAATTTGTTGTGATTTAGGGGAGAGCTGTCGGACGCGCTGCTCACGGCGCCATTTCTGTGACGTCACTCACTTTAACTTTTAAAATATTTGTTTAAGATAAAATTTAAGGCTCATTTCTACAATGTATATTTCTTTATGAGCAGTGCAAAATGGTTTTAGTGATAGATTAAAAAAAATTCCCTGGCCAGTTGGCTAAGTAGTAGAGCGTAGGGCCTGGTGTGGATGTCTCGGGTTCAATTCCCAGTCAAGGCATACAGGAGAAGCGACCATCTGCTTTTCTCCCCCACCCCTCCCACTTCTCTCTCTCTTCTCCCACAGCCATGGTTCGATTGGTTTGAGCAAGTTGACCCCAGGTGCTGAGGATGGCTCCATGGCCTAGCCTCAGGTGCTAAAATAGCTTGGTTGCTGAGCAACAGAGCAGCAGCCCTAGATGGGCAGAGCATTGCCTGGTAGGGGGCTTGCTGGGTGGATCCTAGTCAGGGTGCATGTGGAAGTCTGTCTCACTGTCTCCCTGCCTCTCACTTAATTTAAAAAAAAATAAAAATTAAGAAACAATTATATGGCAATATTTTTTTAAATTTTTCATTTATTAGTTTTAGCAAGAGAAGGAGAGAAGAAGAGAGAAACAGAGAGGGAGACAGGAACATAGGTATGTTCCTGCATGTGCCTGACCAGGGATTGAACCGGTAACCTCTGCGCTTCAGGACAATGCTCTAATCAACCAAGCTATCTAGCCAGGGCTATATGGGATTACTTTTTACTCTAGCTTCAGGAATATTAATATATTATTACTTTTGTCTAATGAACAAAAATTTAGAACTAAAATATTATCCTAAAGATATAAACTCATTCCTAAAATCATACTATACAAAAATATTCTACTCTGGTAATTAGGAAAAGTTCTAAGTAGTGCGCTGATGATAATAATATAGTCCCTAAGTCTTGAGAAAGAAGTCCTGGTGCCACAAAAACAAATCAGGCCTGACCTGTGGTGGCGCAGTGATAAAGCGTCGACCTGGAAACACTGAGGTTGCCGGTTCAAAACCCTGGGCTTGCCTGGTCAAGGCACATATGGGAGTTGATGCTTCCTGCTCCTCCCTCCCCCTTCTCTCTCTCTCTCTCTCTCTCTTTCTCTCTCTCCTCTCTAAAAAATTAATTTAAAAAATTAAAAAAAAAAAACATTAAAAAAAATCAGGGTCTTTGTTAGGAAGGTGTGGGCTAGTCAATTGTTAATCCCGGAAAAAAATTTATATTAGTAAAATGACAGACTAGTATGGCACTGATGCTTCATGAAAAGAAAAAGTTTTCTGTCTTTTGAACTTTACTGTTGGGTTCATTGTAGGGCCCTTTCTTCCAGAGACATTTCTTAAAAAGCCAAAACCTAAAATGGTCATCTTAGTTTTAATTATGCCAAGCCTCCTAATCAACCAAGATGAAGAATATGATATCCCATTAAGAGCACAGTATGTGTACATATGAGTTTTTGTAAGGAAGACGAGCAGACAGAGAGACAGACAGACATTCTTCCACTGTAGGCAGCTCCCTCAGAACTGATAAAACATTCCTAAAGACTGGAGTTGTTTGTATAACATCTGTAATGTCAATTCATAGCCTAATCCGTCATCCATACACAGAAATCAAGTGAGATCCCAAAGGCAAAATTTCCAATTAGTTTTGTCTGGAAAGTTTAGGGCAAAGGTAATAAAATCAAGAATCCTGCGCTGATTCACTGGGAAAGCATTTGCTTGCCGCACTCCTTCACTACAGGAACAAAAGGAGCCAGTGGTTTGTCGGGAATGTGATTCATTAGGAATATCTTGGTGATAAATAAATGAAAGATGACAAATGGTTGTTGTCTGTATGACTTGCAAAACCTTTGTTTTCTTTATATCCAACTTTAGAAATGCTTTTACAAACAGGGATTTTACTCTTCAAATAAAGAATTTGATTAAAAGATAATCATTGCTTTTCTCATTACAGTCAGAAAACTTACCCAAAGAGGTGGTGTACAGCAAATTCTAGAAGGCTAGAGAATAAACTATTGATTGCAAATGGGCACTGAGAAGTTGAACTAGTGTTTATATTTTTTTGTGAAAAAGGCCTCAAGTTTGCAAATTAAGCCTGTAGTCCCACTCTAAATGCAGTATAGTATGTTTAAAAAGCAGTAACCTGGGCATTAATGTGAGTTTTCGTTTTCTGAAGCAGTTAATACTTACTAGATATAGTAAGACTTCCATCTCACATTCCTCACTCGATGAAAGTCTAATAATAATAATTACGATAATAATGCCTGCACAACCCAGGTAACAAGGCAAGAATATGAGATTACATAGTAAAGGCATTATAAGTATAAAATTGCTAATCAAAACAATGTATAAATTCTACCATTCATGCTCTAAAATATAAGGACCTGTCTTTGAAGTCATTTTTATTACAGTGCTCACAAAAATTAGGGGATCAGAGACCGTGCAGATACTCCAGTACATTCAGCCTTTTGTGTAGTGCATTTTCACCAATGAAATAAGTTGGTTTTGCATCTCATTTGCATAATTGAACTAATTGAACAACTTTCTTTGACTTGTTGTTTGCTTTCCTGATGGTCTTGTTAAATAAAAAAATCAAATGCTTTTTATCGCTTCATATTCATTTTGAAACATCCCCTAAATCTTTGTGAGCCGTAGATATTGAATCAATTCATAAAAACATGTTTCACTTTTCTTCTCTAAACCTAAGAAACTTTTGATCATAAAGTTGATTTAAGTGTTCAGGAGAAATGGAACACATACTTATAGAGAGAACTTTTAAAAAGGTTATAAATTGTTTCAAATCTATACCCAACAGAACAGATTTCAGCTACACTGAATTTTCTCAGCTTTCATTTAAGCACACATTCATAGTGACTTAAGGGAAGGAAGTTATCTAGTCTGTGCATACCCCTTTGTTTGGTGAAAACTCAGGCCCTGTCCTGGAGACCTTGGTTTCTTCTTTGATGTGGTGATGCTCATAAGAGGTAAGACATGAGTCATTCCTTGGGGAAGACAGGGTGAATAGCCTATCATGCACTCATCAAAGAAGGGCAAACAGACCTTTTCTAAGAAGGGCCTGTTGGTCTTCCCGGAAGAGCCTTGAGTCATTGTGTGCTTATAGCCAGAGTCATTGTACCTACACAGAACACTATCAAGTCACACCACAATCTTACTTTTGGCAATCTTTTCCCTTTTGTGTCCGACAGAGACACAAAGAGGTGAGCAATGAAGCAATAATCAGAAGACAAGCAGAAAAAAAGTAAAGAGGGTGGTTAACAATTTAAAAAAAAATTATTCCACCTCACGGCACTAAACAATTACTACAATATTTCTCTTACTGAAACTACATTATTTCATTTCAATTCATATACATGTAGTTTTCCAAATAATAATTACTATAGGGAATAAATAGCCATGAGTCAAAAAGTATAATGAATGTCTACACCTAAGGAAAAGACAGCTTTAAACAGTCTATAAAGTACTATATACAAACAATAAAGTAAGGAAACAGGGTGCCATACACAGAGTTGTTCTTATAAATATTCAATAGCAATCAAGATGTCACAGTATTTAAATGTACAGTTTTTACCAAATATTTTAGTAATGAAACAATCCTAAACTTTAAAGCAGAAATTGCCTCTGAATCTTACACAGGGGCAATATCTCACAACTTTCTTTGTATTTATTTTATAACAAAGAGCCAAGTATTTGTTTAAAATGGTCATATTAAACAAATGACCATTAATATCATTTAGATGATAATGCTGTGCTGTCATAGCTTCTAATAAGCCTGATCTGTTCTACAATATAATTAAATAGTTCTAAAACTTTTCCACACACCAACTGCATATAGAAAGGACAACTCTAATGCTTTGAAATCCCTATGTGATTCCTAAAGGTAAGAAATCAGTGGTTAAAACACATGCCAAAGACACAAGTTATCTGTACAATACATTTAGCTTTCTATTTGAAGTTTCATAATTGGGTGCCTTTTTAAATTATAAAATGATTGTTGAAAGTTTTTGTTCTCAGAGTTCTTTGTCTAGGAGCTGGGCTTATTTAAAAGGAATACAGGGCTTGTTAAGTCTTTCTCCAGGAAACTGCTCCACCTAGTGTCAAAAACTGTTCGTATATCCCATTATTTGAGATTGTATATTCTCTTTTGTTATTATTAAATAGAACAAATTTTATAAACCATTAATGGCACATACAGTTTACAAATGGCTCTTTAATCTTCTGCTTGTCTTGTAACTTGATGAATATTAATGTACATGCCAATAAGGGGCATGTTTGGGATACATTTTTCATTATCAAGTACCAAAGTTCCTGTTTTTGTTAACCTGGTTGTTTACAGAATTATGAATCATGTTTTTCTACTGAAAATAATTCTAAGATGGCTACTAACATTAACCTATTACTTTTCCCAATTGTTTATAACAATCTAAACTAAAGCCATAAATTACTTCTCAAAAGGACTGCAATATTATAAAAATCAGTATTTAATAACTGTACATATCAATGGTTAAAACATAAAATTAGAGCTAAATCTTGCTGTCAACAGGCAGTTCAGGTAGAAAAATTCTTCCACTTTACTGTTCGTGAAAAGTGTTTCTTTCCCTTGATTTAAGTACTTGCACAACTATAATCTTCTAATAATTATGATCCAGAAAAGAGATATTTTTTTTCTCAGCAAATGAATGAATAAAATGTATAACCTGTCAAGTAAAAGTTCTTAGAGAATGGCTAGTTCACCATGGCTCCCAAACTCAACATGCCTCTTTTGCGGCACTACGGTCATTCCATGCTCAGGAGCACGGACTAGCCAACTACAGCCTGAAGGTCAAGTCCAGTCTGCCACCCATTTTTGTGAAACATTCTTATTTTAAAAAAAATTTTTTTAATTCATTTTAGAGAGGAGACGGAGAGACAGAGAGGAGAGACAGAGAGAGAGAAGGGGGGGAGGAGCTGGAAGCATCAACTCCCATATGTGCCTTGACCAGGCAAGCCCAGGGTTTCGAACCGGCGACCTCAGCATTTCCAAGTTGATGCTTTTATCCACTGCGCCACCACAGGTCAGGCTGAAACATTCTTTACACACTGTTCTTGGATGCTTTCTCATTACAGTGACAGATCCGAGGAGTTATAAGAGGCTCTCAAAGCCTAAAATATTTATTATCTGGCCCTTGACAGAAAAAGTGCTGACCCCTGGGCCTGTCAAGCTCTGGATCAGACCATTATTAAGGTAAAAATTTTGACTCATTCAAACATAGAGGTGCATCAGATGAAAACAGTAGCCATGTTCCTTTCATTAATCTATTGTTTTTCCTCTGAACATAATCTCCACTAGTAAATAAGCATTCCTGGACCACCTATGTTCTGAATCTTCTGAGAGGAAACCTGCCACCATAGTTGCTAAGACTAAAACAAATTTGTCAATAGGTTTCTGGAAATTAATATCCATGAGAAGGGTCCTTAGAAAAATCTGCCAGCCTCAGAGGCCTTATTTTATTTTCTGCATCTGATCAACTTATAAAGAACATGAGTAAAGTAAATGAATAAAATCAGTAACTTGTTCACTTTCTAGGCAAAATTTGCCCATGAAATAGACATCAAATAAAGGAACAAAAAGGTGCCTACATAGGAAATAAAATCAGAAGAAGAAAAGCACCTTAAAATGCTATTTCATTTCTAACCTATTATTTAATAAGGATTATTTCCTTATATCAAAATATAACATACTTTACAGATATACTAGAGATCACAAGCTTGTTGGTATACTTGCCAACGGTGTATGCCCTACATGTAAATATATATGTCAAATTGAAAAGAGGCTAGCTGCTCTTAAAGTAATGAATGAATGTAGAAATGTAAGAAAATTATTTTCAGTCACATGCATTAACTTCTATTACATAGGCATATATACAGATAAACAGTAGACTATCCCTCTAATTTAAGTAGAACTACTATATTTGAGGCCTTCAATTTCATCCAGAACAGAACCTGCAAATATTATAGTACAGTGTATCGACTGTATTAGCAATGCCACCTAGTGGCAGCTGAATATAGACAGGTTAGAAAAAATGTTCTAGAACAGTGGTTGGTTCCTAAACTTTAATGAGTTACAGCAGAGATCTCAAACTTGCGGCCCGCCCATCAATTTTGTGCGGCCCACAGACTGGCCCGCAGATTAATCCACGAAGTATGATTAGTCTGCGGGCCGCACAAAATTGGTGGGCGGGCCACATGGCAACGAGTTTGAGATCCCTGAGTTACAGAGTCTTTGGAGAATTTAATACTATAGGTCCCTTTTGCCAGAAAGATGCATTTTTTTTTTTTTTTGACAGAGAGGGAGTCGGAGAGAGGGATAGATAGGGACAGATAGGAAGGGAGAGAGACGAGAAGCATTAATATTTCGTTGCGGCCCTTTAGTTGTTGATTGACTGCTTTCTCATATGTGCCTTGACCGTGGGGCTACAGTAGACCAAGTAATCCCTTGCTTGAGCCAGCGACCTTGGGTCCAAGCTGGTGAGCTTTGCTCAAACCAGATGAACCTGCACTCAAGCTGGTGAGCTTGGGGTCTCAAACCTGGGTCCTCCATGTCCCAGTCCAACACTCTATCCACTGCTCCACTGCCTGGTCAGGCTAAAGATGCATATTTTCAAAGACACATAGCAACACATTATAGTATTTTATGGAATTAACAGACCTCCTGAAGCTCATTTGTTGACTATTAAAAGTAATTCAAAAGAATATAGGCACCCTCATGTTCAATATAGAATTATTGCCAATAGCCAAAATATATAAGCAACCCAAGAGCCCATCAGCAAACAAGTGGATAAAAAGTTGCCCATATACACAATGGAATACTACTCAACCATAAAAAATAATCAATGCAACAGCATGGATGAATCTAGAGAGTATTATGCTAAGTGAAATAAGTCAGACAGAGAAACACAAGTACCATATGATTTCACTTATATGTAGAATCTAAAGAACAAAATAAACAAAATAGAAACAGATTAATAGATACAGAGAACCAACTGATGGCTGCGGGGGGGGGGGGGAGGTTAGGGACTGAGTGAAAAAGATAAAGGGATTAAGAAGTACGAATTGGTGTCTGACCAGGCAGTGGTACAGTGGATAGAGTGTTGCACTGGGATGCTGAGGACCAGGTTTGAAACCCCGAGGTCACTGGCTTGAGTGTGGGCTCATCTGGCTTGAGCACGGGCTCACCAGCTTGAGCACGGGGTCACTGGTTTAAGCATGGGGTCATAGACATGACCCCATGGTCACTGGTTTGAGCCCAAAGGTTGCTGATTTGAAGCTCAAGGTCGCTGGCTGTAGCCCCCTGGTCAAGGCACATATGAGAAAGCAGTCAATGAACAACTAAGGTGTCGCAAGGAAGAATTGATGCTTCTCATCTCTCTCCCTCTTGTCTGTCTTCTTTATCTGTCCCCCCCCCTCTGTCTCTCTCTGTCTCTGGCAAAAAAAAAAAAAAAAAAAAAAAAGGAGAGTATGAATTGGTAGTTACAGAATAGTCACAGGGATGTAAATTACAGCATAGGGAATATAGTCAATAATATTGTCATAACTATGTATGTGGCTGGGTAGGTGCTTGAAATAACAGGGAACCACTTTGTAAAGTCTCTAACCACTATACTATACACCTGACACTAATACAGAATAATACTGAATATAAACTGTAACTGAAAAATAATAAATAAATAGTCAATGGAACAAACCAAGTAACTTAGAGGCTCCACTACCTCCCCCGGAGCCTTGAGAAGGAAGCCATTCACTTTTCCCTTCATCCTCTCCTCTCTGGTAAGCAATCACTGCTCCTACTTGACCACTTTCTGCAAATTCTTTTTTACTTATTTATATTTTGGTGAGAGAGAGACAGACAGAGACAGGGAGAGAGATGAGAAGCATCAATTCTTTGCTGCAGCACCTTAGTTGTTCACTGATTGCTTTCTCTTATGTGCCTTGACAGGGGGTGGGGGCCTTCCAGTTGAGCCAGTGACCCCTTGCTCAAGCCAGCAACCTTGAGGTCAAGCAAGTGACCTTTGGGCTCAAGCCAGTGATCATGGGGCCATGTCTATGACCCCACACCAAGCTGGCGACCCATGCTCAAGCCAGATGAACCTGTGCTCAAGCAGTTACCTTGGGGTTTGGAACCTGGGCTCTCAGCATCCAGACCAATGCTCTATCCATGATGCTATCACCTGATCAGGCTGCAAATTCTCTTTTAGAAAGTTCCCTTCCTCCCTGTACTTCCTGGCACCTCCATGGAAGACAGTGTCTCTCAGAAAAATTATCGTAGCAACCTACCTTCTCTCCTACCTTCAATCTATTTCCCATTCTACATAGCAAGAATTATATATTCATAAAATACAGAGTTAGTTATTTTACTTGTATTAATTTTAGTGCATTTAAATTGATTCTAAATGCTATTTACTCACAAATGAACAAAAATCAAATTTACCTAATGCTAAAAAAAACGTGGCCTTGATCGACCCTAGATCCCAGTTTATTATCAGCAGTGAAAACGCACAAAGCTTTTATATAGCTTTTTATTATAATGCAACAGTTTCAGATGTTATTTGATTATATCTTTATACTTGCTGAACTAGCTTTATAGTACTCAGTATAAGGATGGAGTGGTACCTTCTATCAAATAGCTCTTGAAGAATTCCTTCTGAGCTTGTGAAAAGTCCTAAACTGGTTCTCTGAACAAAGCAGAAATAACTACCTAACTTATGGAAGCAAGGACTTGATTTTTGCACTCAAATAAATTTGGTAACAAATGCTTACTGGTATGTTTTTAAACCCTTTCCTGGAGGACATGGACCAATGGAACTAAACTAATAATGTTTTCACAGCAAGACATTTTCTAAATGTTATTTTATACAGGATTCTCGTGGATATGAAAACAAAACTTTCACGTTTAAAATTTCTTTATTCTAACTTATTGTAGAATTTATAAGCTTCATTAGAATCCTTTTTAAGGGACAGCAGAATCTGCTATCTGGGTTGCTTTTCAGATATCTTCAAATTAATCCAATGCTACAAGTGAGTTCTTTAGTCTGGGCTTCCTAAGAAAACTCAGAGGGCAGGTCTAGAAAAGAATAGAAAAGTAACCTGTAACCTGTCATTCCTTCTTCCTTCCTCTGTGTTAACCTCTAGTGTAACATTATACTTCTAAGAATGTAGGTATTAAAGAAACACTCATATGGATTACTTCCCTAGCATTTACATCTCAATTTAGGATAAAAGCAGCAAGCAATCATGAACAGAAAATACTCCAGGTTTTAAACTTGGAGAAATTATGTACTACAGATTAATTCTCAAATTATTCTTCAGACCATTAGTTCAGCAGCTTGCAGAATAATAATTCCTTAATACTTCATCATACCTGCTTCAGAAATGAATTCACTGAAGCATGGAGACCGGAACCATTTGCAGTATTTAACACTTTTCAGCAATTAGTACTGTTGTGACAAGTTTTCACCTGTTTGTCTCTAATCAAGATCAAGCTGTTTTCAAATGTAGCACTACTGTCAATGTAGCCAAGGATAGGAATAGAGTGAAACAAGAGAGGCATCCAGGGCACAAAGTTTAATGAGGCACTCACTTATCAACCCACACTTAACATGACCCTGAAAGTACTTATTGAGATTCTGTGCCCTAGGTCCGTGGTCGGCAAACTGCGGCTCGCGAGCCACATTCAGCTCTTTGACCCCTTGAGTGCGGCTCTTCCACAAAATACCACATGCAGGCACTACCTCAAGAAGGAATGTACCTACCTATATAGTTTTAGTTTAAAAAATTTGGCTCTCAAGAGAAATTTCAATCGTTGTACTGTTGATATTTGGCTCTGTTGACTAATGAGTTTGCCGACCACTGGTAGATGATTTGCTTTTTACTCCCCCCTCCCCCCCCGTCCTAGCTCTGTTATTCCAGTATAGTTGGCAATGTTCAAAGGAAAGCCTATTTTTATCTCTAATTTCAATTAAGTAAAAAAATAAATATTTTTAGGAGGGATACATTTTATTTTTTGGTTTAAAAAGGTTTAAGAAAGCATTTACAGTCCTGGCCTGGTGGCTCAGTAGATAGAGTGTCATCACAGCGTGCCGAGGTCACAGGTCCAATCCCTTGTTGGGCACATATGAGAAGCAACCAATGAAAGCACAACATAACTAAGTAGAACAATGAGTTGATACTTCTCTCCCTCTCTCCCTTCTTCTCTCACTCTTTCAAATCAATGGAAAAAAAATTTTTTTTAACTTTTTTTTATAGATTTTTTTTTTTACAGAGACAGAGAGAGTCAGAGAGAGGGATAGATAGGAACAGACAGACAGGAACAAAGAGAGATGAGAAGTATCAATCATCAGTTTTTTGTTGTGACACCTTAGTTGTTCATTGATTGCTTTCTCATATGTGCCCTGACTGGGGGGCTACAGCAGACCAAGTAACTCCTTGCTCAAGCCAGCAAGCTTGGGTCCAAACTGGTGAGCTTTGCTCAAACCAGATGAGCCCACGCTCAAGCTGGCAACCTCGGGGTCTTGAACCTGGGTCCTCTGCATCCCAGTCCAATGCTCTATCCACTGCGCCACTGCCTAGTCAGGCTATAGGTTTTTATTTATTCACTTTAGAGAGAGGAAAGAGAGAAAAAAGGGGGGAGGAGCAGGAAGCATCAACTCCCATATGTGCCCACATCAGGCAAGCCCAGGGTTTCAAACTGGCAACCTCAGGAATGGAAAAAAATTTTTTAAAAAGCATTTACTTCTACATAGGCAAGATTTCATCAATCACACTCAATAAGAATACCAAATAACTATTCAGGTGTATACATAATGTTTGAGTATGTTTCTCACTTGATGATTAACAGAGAAGGTAAACTGTCTCAATTATTTCTAAGCTTTACATGGGATTATTTATTTATTTATTTATTTAGTGACAGAGTCAGAGAGAGGGACAGACAAGAAGGGAGAGAGATGAGAAGTATCAATTCTTCGTTGTGGCACCTTAGTTGTTTGTCAATTGCTTTCTCATATGTGCCTTGACAGGGGTGGGGGGGTGGGGGGTGTCACAGCAGACCGAGTGACCCTTTACTCGAGCCAACAACCTTGGGCTCAAGTTGGTGAGCCTTGCTCAAACCAGATGAGCCCGCGCTCAAGCTGGCGACCTCAGGGTTTTGAACCTGGGTTCTCCGCATCCCAGTCCGATGCTCTATCCACTGCGCCACTGCCTGGTCAGGCCTTACATGGGATTTTTAATTTTTTAAAATATTTATTGATTTTTAGAGAGAAGGGAGAAGGGAAAAGCAGGAAGCATCAACTCAATAGTAGTTGTTTCCTGTATATGCCTTGACTAGACAAGCCCAGGGTTTCAAACCAGCAACCTCAGTATTCCAGGTCAACGCTCCATCCACTACACCACCACAGGTCAGGCTTACATGGAATTTTGTGCATTTAAATAACTTCAACTATTAAAACAATTGCATAGGTAAGAAAACCATTATTCCAAAATCTATACAGAAAAAAAACAATTTCTTGGCTGAATTAATTTAAGGAAATAATCTCATCTGCTTAAGGGTGTTTTCCCTCCTTCTCTTTTTAAATCCTCAACCCCCCCAAAAAAACAAAACAGGATTCTAAATCAAACTCCAAGCACTGATTTGAAGATTAGAACGCTTATGAAACACAAAGATATACTGAATAAAAATCTTAAAATTTTAACTTCTGAAGTAAAAATACCAATTAAAATATAATCTCTTTGAATCTTGCTTATTAAAAGTTATTCTTACCAGATAAAGCAGAAAGGTGTGCAGCCCTGTTCCCAGCCCGACAGAAGACAGAATTCCTAAGCCTATCCAGTAGGTGTACAATAGAAACTGTTTCTCTAGCCGTTGCACATACTGAAAAACAAATGGGATGAGGTCAAAAACCAAAATCAGAATTTTAAAACAGAAATGTGGTATTCATCAACTACAATTAAAATAAGATAAACCAACCAAATTAAGTTTCCAATAGGAAGAAAGCATTAACATTAAAAACCCTCTGAAGGGGACTACTTCCTCTCACACGTGATAGCAGAGATGGTAAAAACTTCATCTAATTGGAATAAAGCTCATTTCTAAACGCTTAAAATCCTACCATTGCAATAACATTTATAGAAAAAATGCTAGTTACTAACAAAATATAAGAATAAAAAATTTCAAGATATTTAAGTGACAAAAAACTTTGAGAAAGCATGATAATATACAGCGGTAAGAGAGGGGTAGTTATTTATACAATATTTGTGAATAGAACATATTCTTGTTTATCTAAGTAAAAAGAGAATAAATGTAAATATATTTTTTTTAATATTTAAGACCAAGATGCTTTTCAAACAGGAGCAAGTTGAAGTCCACTGGGATATAGACCTGTTGGAGAAGACCAGACTGGAGTCTAGATCAGTGGTAGTCAGCCTGGTCCCTACCGCCCACTAGTGGGCGTTCCAGCTTTCACGGTGGGTGGTAGTGGAGCAACCAAAGTATAAATAAAAAGATAGATTTAACTATAATAAGTTGTTTTATAAAGATTTATTCTGCCAAACTTAGCAAAAATCTGACATAAAGTACTTGGTAAGTAATTATTATTATGTGCTTTAACTTGCTGTAACTCTGCTAAATAAATTTTAAATAATAAAGTTACTTCCCTACTTTAGAAATCACCATTACTGTGGAACAGGTGGGTGGTTAGAAAATTTTACTAGTAACAGAGATACAAAAGTGGGTGGTAGGTATAAAAAGCTTGACTACCCCTGGTCTAAATTCTCATGGTGACAAGTAAATTCATCAAGCCAGTTCCCTGCAAATAATAGCACACACAGATTTCTGTAAAATATATATTAAACATGTATTTAAAACTATAGAAACTTCTCTGAGATTAGAGGTAAACTGCTTTAGAATATGAAATGAAACAAATTTAGAATCATATTCTAGAATATGTTAATGTTTTGCTATTTTAACAAGTTATTAACACAATGTTCTATTTTCCCGTCAGTCACGCTGTACTTACAAACTATCGGCAAAAAACTCCTTTTTTTATATATAAAGCCTAACCTTCAATCTAGGATGAATATATCTGTTTGCATGGATCACAGGGCTATCTTAAAGAAAATATGAAGCACCTGAAACCTATATAATTTTATTAACTAATGTCACCCCCAAAAATTCAATAAAAAAGTTTAAAAATAATACTAATAAAAAGAAAATATGAACACTTTGATAGTGAGTAAAGGATTATGCTGTGTTAATAAGTACTACCAGGAAAGTTACATTGAAATCCTTGAAGCTCAAAGGGGATGATATATACCAAATATAAACCCAGTACCACAGAATATTTTAAATATTTGGCTTTAAAAGTACATTAAGAAACCAGTTATGAGATAAATTTTAAAAAACAAAATGTTGAGGGTAGAAATTCTGTGAATTGCACGCAGTCCCATTTTGAAACGGGTTGGGATGAGAGAAGGCACAGAAGAAGTAGAGTTGCTGGAACTTACCTGTTGATGTGCGCCTTCAACATAATACGTAGCTATAAGCACAGCAAGCAGCAGTAAACAAGACACCACAATGTTTTGACGATGCCATAATCTTAAAAACATATTAAAAAAATAAATGAAATATTTGTTTCACTTTCACAATTCATCATTCTCAAAACCATTTCTAGTTAAAGCAGTTAGTTTATTGAGCTCAGCTACAGAACAGTTCTTTCTGGGAGGAACTCTTTTATCTTTTGGGGTACAAAGGGGGTCAAGGGCAGACACATGGGTATAAAAACTCAATTTCTTTCCCTTATCCAAAGACCAATCTTATTTATACCAAACTTCTAATTGGGAGAGGCATTATAATATAATGGAAAGAGTACTAGCTTTCATGTCAGAAGACATGGGTCAGAATCCCAGGTTCCTTAAATACTGCACTTTCAGTGAGACACTTAACCAATCTGATTCTGGTTCTTGTTTTTTTTTTTTTTTTTTTTTTTTTTTTGTATTTTTCTGAAGCTGGAAACGGGGAGAGACAGTCAGACAGACTCCCGCATGCGCCCAATGGGGATCCACCCAGCATGCCCACCAGGGGCGACGCTCTGCCCACCAGGGGGTGATGCTCTGTCCCTCCTGGGCCTCGCTCTGCTGCGACCAGAGCCACTCTAGCGCCTGGGGCAGAGGCCAAGCACCTGGGCCATCTTTGCTCCAATGGAGCCTTGGCTGCGGGAGCGGAAGAGAGAGACAGAGAGGAAGGGGGGGGTGGAGAAGCAGATGGGCGCTTCTCCTATATGCCCTGGCTGGGAATCGAACCCGGGTCCCCCGCACGCCAGGCCAACGCTCTACCACTGAGCCAACTGGCCAGGGCCTGGTTCTTGTTTTTAAAATCATAACAATCATATGTTTTATTTTCATTGTGGGGCTACTATAAGGATCAAATGAACTGAAAAATTTTACAAAATGTTTTATAAACTGTAAGTACAATAAAATGCATAATATTATAGATAATAACTTGGAAAGGCAATCCAAATTAATGATAAGACATGTCAGAGTTCAAGTTGCTCTTTATGGTATTGAAAATAGGGCTTATATGTTCTAAATATAAAGATAAAACACATTTCCTTGGCAGAGTTCTTTCTCATTGGCTCAAATTATAAGTAATAGTGCCACGTATTCTGAACCTTGTCCTACTAAAAAATCAGTGTAGCCAATGTACACAGATATTTCTTCTGAAGATAATGCCAGAAGAAAAAAAAAATCTCATTTTCAGTATTCTGCTTTGCATGAAAGGTTCAACATGAGACAGTAGTCAACTGTAACTAATCCAGCGAGCAAATCACAGTATGTCCCTTGACCTGTTTTTCTTCAAATTATAGAAAGGAAAAGAAATATATTCCCATAACATTCTAAATTTAATTAATTCATTTGATAAAGCAGGTGTCAGGGAGTAGGAGATCGCTAAAGATTTCTAAAATTAGTAAATAAGGTTTATATAAAAAGTGATGAAAGACTCTTTACTTTGAAGTCCATTCCTTCAAGATAACTAGGATTTCCAGAGAAAAATACTGCAAGGTAACGAGTGGCTGTCTCCACAGGACAATATTCTGCCTTTCTTCCCGATCCCTCTTCTTCTTTTCATTCACTGAAGAGGGGTCTGAAAAATATTAGTGCAGAAGATAAAGCAAATGCTCGCTTTTTCTAATCACTTCAAAATTCATTTACCTTTCCATCCCACATTTGAAGGACTGCATATAAACTTAAAAAAACAATGTGGTCATTGTGACAGTGAGCTAGGTGCTTCTGCTTTACTCTTACTGCTATTTATGCAATTATTTATTTATTTATTAGCAAGCAAGAGAGATACAAAGAGAGAGAGAGGGACAGACAGGGACAAACAGGAAGGAAGGGAGATGAGAAGCATCAATTCGTTTTGGCACCTTAATTGTTCACTGATTGCCTTCTCTTTTTTATTTTTGTTTTTGGGCAGAGACAAAAAGAGTCAGAGAGAAGGACAGATAGAGACACAGAGACAGGAAGGAAGATGAAAAGCATCAATTCTTCATTGTGGCTCCTTAGCTGTTCATTGATTTTCTCATAAGTGCCTTGATGAGGGTTTGGGGGGGTGGGAGGTGGGTCACTACAGCAGACCGAGTGATCCCTTGCTCAAGCCAGCAACCTTTGGGCTCAAGCCAGGGACCATGGGGTCATCATGTCTATGATCCACGCTGAAGCCAGTGACCCCACGCTCAAGTTGGATGGGTCTGTACTCAAGCCAGTGACCTTGAGGTTTACAACCTGGGTCCTCCACATCCCAGTCTGAAGCTCTATCCACTGCGCCACCTGGTCAGGCTTAATCTTTAAAAAAAAAAATTATTTACTGATTGATTTTTAGGGAGAGAGGAAGGGACACAGAGAAAGAGAAAGAGAAACAGCGACTTGTTGCTCCATCTGTTTTTTTTTGTTTTGTTTTTTTACAGAGACAGAGAGAGAGTCAGAGAGAGGGATAGACAGGGACAGACAGACAGGAACGGAGAGAGATGGGAAGCATCAATCATCAGTTTTTCGTTGCGACACCTTAGTTGTTCATTGATTGCTTTCTCATATGTGCCTTGACCATGGGCCTTCAGGAGACTGAGTAACCCCTTGCTCAAGCCAGCAACCTTGGGTCCAAGCTGGTGAGCTTAGCTCAAATCAGATGAGCCCACGCTCAAGCTGGCGACTTCGGGGTCTCGAACCTGGGTCTTCCGCATCTCAGTCTGATGCTCTATCCACTGTGCCACCACCTGGTCAGGCTCCATCTGTTTTTTAATTTTTTTTAAGCGCACAAGTTAGAGAGACCGACAGCAACAGAAAGACAGGAAGGGAGAGAGATGAGAGGCATCAATTCTTCATTACAGCACCTTAGTTCATTGATTGCTTTCTCTTATGTGCCTTGGCTGAGGGCTCCAGCTGAACCAGTGACCCCTTGCTCAACCCAGCAACCTTGGGTTCAAGCCAGTGACCATGAAGTCATGTCTATGATCCCCCACTCAAGTCGGTGACCCCACTGTCAAGCTGGATGATTCTGCACTCAAGCCGGTGACCTCAGGTTTTGGAACTTGGGTCCTCAGCATCCCAGGCAGACGCTTTATCCACTGTGCCAAAGCCTGGTCAGGCTACTCCACCCATTATGAATTCACTGGTTGATTCTTGTATGTGCCCTGACCAGGGATCAAACCTGCAACCTTGGGGAATTGGGATGATGCGCTAACCAACTGAGTTACCCAGCCAGGGCAAGTTGGTAAACCTTTCTATGCCTCAGTTATCTCTTCTTTGAAATGAAGATAAAAATAGTACCTAATTTATAGGGTCATTACAAAGATTAAATGAATTAATCCAGTGGTACCTTGAGATATGAACAGACCAACATACAAATTTTTTTTAAGATATGAGCTGCAAGCCTGACCAGGCAGTGGCGCAGTGGACTGAGGGTCAGACTGGGATGCGGAGGACCCAGGTTCAAGACCCCGAGGTCGCCAGCTTGAGCGCGGGCTCATCTGGTTTGAGCAAAAGCTCACCAGCTTGGACCCAAGGTTGCTGGCTTGAGCAAGGGGTTACTCAGTCTGCTGTAGTCCCACGGTCAAGGTACATACGAGAAAGCAATCAATGAACAACTAAGGTGTCGCAACAAAAAACTAATGATTGATGCTTCTTATCTCTCTCTGGTCCTGTCTGTCTGTCCCTATCTATCCCTCTCTGACTCTCTCTCTGTTTCTGTAAAAAAAAAAAAAAAAAAAAAAGATACGAGCTACAACTCTGTCTGTATTTTTGTTCAAGATTTGAGTGAAATTCCGAGATATGAGTCATGATTCGGGAAGCTGCTGCTAGTTGGAGTGTTGGCGCACGGGTCCAGTATCGGCAGTTTGATATACGAGTTGACTGACTTATGAGCTGGGTTACAGAATGAATTAAATTCGTATCTCAAGGTACCACTGTATATGTAAAGCTCTCAGAAGTCTGACACTTAGTAAATGCATAGTGAAGGTTAGTTATTATAGTCATCATCTATCAAAATTATAAATGCATATAGAATAGTCACCCCTTATATGTAGATTCACTTTTTCCACTTTTGGTACCAGTGGACAACCTTGGTCTGACTCCAGAACTGCACTATTCTGAGTAACATGATGAAACTTCACACTGACCATACTGTCTCCTCAACCTGCCCATTAGTCACTCAGTCCATCCACTTGGTTATCAGATGATACTCTTATTCTACTTAATAATGGTCCCAAAGCACAGGAGTAAGATGCTGATAATTTAGATATGTCAAAGAGAAGCCATAAAATGTATGAATGTATGGAAAAAACAGTATATATAGGGTTTGGTACTATCCATGATTTTAGGCATCCACTGGGGGTCCTGGAATGTAACCTCCATTCTACTACTGTACCCTGTAACCCAATAATTCTATTTCTAAGAATGATTAGGTGTAAGGAGAAATGACTTTTGCACAAGCTTATTTGTCCTAGCAAAAGATTATAAACAGGCCCTGGCCGGTTGGCTCAGTGGTAGAGTGTCAGCCTGGCGTGCAGGAGTACTGGGTTCGATTCCTGGACAGGGCATACAGGAGAAGCGCCCATCTGCTTCTCCATCCCTCCCCCTCTCCTTCCTCTCTGTCTCTCTTTTCCCCTCCTGCAGCCAAGGCTCCATTGGAGCAAAGTTGGCCCAAGCGCTGAGGATGGCTCTGTGGCCTCTGCCTCAGGCACTAGAATGGCTCTGGTTGCAACAGAGCAATGCCCCTGATGGGCAGAGCATCGCCCCCTGGTGGGCGTGCCGGGTGGATCCCTGTTGGGCGCATGCGGGAGTCTGTCTGACTGCCTCCCCTTTTCCAACTTCAGAAAAATACAAAAAAAAAAAAAAAAAAGGGCCGACTTTCAAAAAAAAAAAAAAAGATTATAAACAACTTAAATGTTACCAACAGAGGACAGAGGAGTGATTAAAGTATGGCACACTCATACAATGGAATACTGAGCAGCCATAATAAAGAATAAGTTCTTCATGTACTTTTTTTTTGTATTTTTCCAAAGTGAGAAGCTGGGGAGAGGCAGGCTAACTCTCGCATACGCCCAACCAGGATCCACCGGACATGCCCACCAGGGGGCGATGCTCCACCTCTCTGGGACATTGCTCTGCTGCAACAGGACCCATTCTAGCGCCTGAGGCAGAGGCCATGGAGCCATCCTCAATGCCCTGGCCTACTTTGCTCCAATGGAGCCTTGGCTGCTGGAGGGGAAGAGAGAGGTAGAGAGAAAGGAGAGGGGGAGGGGTGGAGAAGCAGATGGGTGCTTCTCCTGTGTGCCCTGGCCGGAAATCAAACCCAGGACTTCCACATGCCGGGCTGGTGCTCTACCGCTGAGCCAACCGGCCAGGGCCTCTTCATGTACTTTTATAGCATACTATCTAGGAAATACTAAGTTTAAAAAAAAAAAACATGGTAAAGAAGAATATTATACTGATAATAAGTTTAAATTCCAAGGAATGGGCCAATAGGGGAAGAATATAAAAATGTATGTGCTTGTTGAAAGGAAAAAGAACTAAAAGCTACTAAAGGGAAGACTATGACATATGCCAGGGATCCCCAAACTTTTTACACTGGGGGCCAGTTCACTGTCCCTCAGACAGTTGGAGGGCCGGACTATAAAAAAAACTATGAACAAATCCCTATGCACACTGCACATATCTTATTTTAAAGTAAAAAAACAAAACGGGAACAAATACAATATTTAAAATAAAGAACAAGTAAATTTAAATCAACAAACTGACCAGTATTTCAATGGGAACTATGCTCCTCTCACTGACCACCAATGAAAGAGGTGCCCCTTCCAGAAGTGCGGTGGGGGCCGGATAAATGGCCTCAGGGGGCCGCATGCAGCCCGCGGGCTGTAGTTTGGGGACCCCTGACATATGCAATGCCTATCCCTGAATCTCGAAACTCTTAGTGAAACAATTTAAAAGTTTATCAGCAATCAAAGTAAACCAGAAGTCAGATAAGTTCTGCCAAAGTTCTGCAAGGCCATGTAGTGTTGAAAACAAACATACGGAAACTATTTCAGATAGCTTACACTTCTAATAGAAAAAAATTTCTGATATAATTCTGTTACTATCCTGGCGTCTTATTTGTGATGTGTTTGAGATGCCAACCAATTTAGAAGTTAAAAGAAAATCATTACAATGAACAGAAAGAAAAACCTTACATTTTTCTTTAAACACATAAAGGAAAGTTCCTATGCAAATCATTTATATATATAAAACCTATAATTTTCAGAGTAAATGAAAAGTCAAATATACTAAAATTTACCACAAATTTCAAATTAGGTTAAAATATAAATTTGTCGCAACCTAAAATTTTAAAATAAATTCACAATAATCACATTCTGACTTTTGAAATAATTGTATAAGTTAGGATTAGTGTAATAAGTAAATTTGTAATCTACTTTTGAAGTTATAATATACCATGATAAAACTGAGTGCCAAATAAATAGTTCTCATACCATAAAATTAACAAATAATAATCTTGTACAATTAGTATTCTAGGTACAAGAAGACAGTGAGCAGACTGCTTCTCTATCCCTGTGAAAAATCACCTTAGAGGCCCAGATCCATAATTTAATTTACTATGAGGAGTAAACAAAAGATAATTAATCTTATATAAGATATATAAGAACCTTGTATTATTATATAGAATACATTATTAATAAGACATATTTCTATTTTATTCCAATGAGAAGAATATCATTTAATTCTGTAGATCTTCTCCCTCCAAACCTCCATACTTTACCTGTGAAGTTTCCATTATATTGTTCCTTGTTCATTGCTACACGTCTCTGGTCACAATTTTTTCCATTCTCTGCCATTTCATAGATCGATAACTCTTAAGGAGCTAATAAAGCAAAAGAAAATCAAGTGATATGTTACATAATTCTTTGCACCTATGACTAAATAAAACTGAATACAGAAACAACATGGTAGTAATAGCATACATGCTATTTGAACATGTTTACTGTTTTGTAGTTGGGGTGGTTAAGGTTAAATGAGATCATAAGGGTGGGGTCCTAATCCAAAAGAACTGGTGTCCTTATAAGAGGTGAAAGAGACACCAGACACCTCTCTGCATGCACAGAGGAAAGGGCACATGAGCATACAAGAAAGCAGCTGTCTACAGCTAGAAGGAGGGGCCTCATCAGAGACTAACCCAGCCAGCACCTTAATTTTGACTTCTAGACTCCAGAACTGTAAGAAAACAAATTTTTGTGAATCAGTCTACGGTATTCTGTTATGGTAGCCCTAGCAGTCTAATACAATGCTAATTAGTATAAACAAGGGAAACCAGACTACACATTGTAATATTTTTCTTGGTGATATTAACAAACTGGTATTCTGGTTCATGAATTTGGTTAGAATAATTCCATCCTCTGGAGCCCATTCAGATATATTTTTACTACTTCAAATTCATAAACTAAAAAGCTGAGAATCAGACACTGAAATGTAGTATCTATACCAAGATCCAGGTGTCCTGAGTGGACTTAACTGTATAAACCAGTCTATCTTTTATCCAGGAAATACCCTAAGTACTTTACTGCATATGTCTTCAAATTGGAACAGTGACTACTCCATTTAACATCAACATACCCTGTTAATCTCATTCATTATCATTTTCATAATCATAAAAGGACGAAAGCTGCCAATAGGTCTTGACTGACTTGAGGCCATATCAAGGCAAGCTGCCTTTGGACTAGATATTTCACCTGTATTCCACACCCTAGGACCAAATGCATTCTACCCTATTCAAATTCTGTTCTTCTCAAATGAAAGTAGTTTTGATGTGTAGAAAAGAAAGGCTCTTAACACGAATAATTTTTGGCAAAGCTTACTTTCTCTAAAACAAAGAGACTTTTAGCAGAACTTACTTTTTCTGAAAAGACTCCCTATTCTTGGCCTTCAGGCTGGTTTCCCAGACTGTGGCCTTGGGCTAGTTTTGCAAAGTTGCAGGTGTTCTCAGAATGTCTCTCCCTGAATTAACCCTATAGATAAACATTGTTATTATAGCAAGCTTGTTTCACTGCTTTGTTTTACTGCTATGCTTCCTCTCCTCCCCATTCCTCAGTCAGTAGGTAAATTTCCCTTTAAAAGCTAGCCCCAGGCCCTGGCCGGTTGGCTCAGCGGTAGAGCGTCGGCCTAGCGTGCAGAGGACCCGGGTTCGATTCCCGGCCAGGGCACATAGGAGAAGCGCCCATTTGCTTCTCCACCCCTCCGCGGCGCCTTCCTCTCTGTCTCTCTCTTCCCCTCCCGCAGCCAAGGCTCCACTGGAGCAAAGATGGCCCGGGCGCTGGGGATGGCTCTGTGGCCTCTGCCCCAGGCGCCAGAGCGGCTCTGGTCGCAACATGGTGACGCCCAGGATGGGCAGAGCATCGCCCCCTGGTGGGCAGAGTGTCGCCCCCTGGTGGGCGTGCCGGGTGGATCCAGGTCAGGCGCATGCGGGAGTCTGTCTGACTGTCTCTCCCTGTTTCCAGCTTCAGAAAAAAAAAAAAAAAAAAAAAAAAAAGCTAGCCCCAAACTGTGTTCCCCACCACACTGATTTGAAAGGCTTTGGCCTAGCCTCCATGTTGTCCGTGCACTGGTATTAAAGACTCAATTTCTTAATTTGGCTAACTGTGTGTGTGGCAAGATGTTTGTTTCTCACTGTTCAGATATAACAGTTTTATTTCTTGGAGCAAAAAAAATCCTAATAGGGTCCTGGTGGTTGGTTCAGTGGTAGAGCGTTGGCCTGACGTGTGGATGTCTCAGGTTTGATTCCTGGTTAGGGAACACATGAGAAATGATCATCTGTTCCCCCACCTTTCTCTCTCTTCTCCTCCTACAGCCATGGCTTACCTGGTTCAAGTGCATTGGTCCTGGGCACTGAGGATGACTCCATGGAGCCTCTGCCTCAGGAGCTAAAAATAGCTTGGTTGTTAGCATGGTCCCAGATGGACAGAGCATTGGCCCCAGATGAGGTCTGCCTGGTGGATTCTGGTCTGGGCACATGCGGGAGTCTATCTCCCTTTCTCTCACTTAGAAAAGTAGGGGGAAAAATTCCTAATAGAATCATGTACTTACTAGCTGCAGGACTTGGATATATAATTTAAGCCTTTGCATTTGAGTTCATTTGTAAAATATTCCCATTCCTATTTTCATGTCATCCTTAAATTTTTTTTTTGTGTTGACTGGGGGAGACTCTTAGTAATTTAGTTTCTTTAATTCAGGAGAAATTATATATAACTGTCCTGTGCAGTGGCTGGTACATAGCAGGCACTTAATGTTAGTTTCTCCATGTCCTTTTAATGAATGTCACAATTTCCCACAATAATCATAGTGAACTCTACCCAGAGTATTCACTTACAGACACTTGTTTTCCATATTTCTATACTGTACATAAGCCTGCATAACTGGTTTCCACAGAAGCATTCAAAGAATCAGAAAAATATTTGGTATGTTGGATAACAAAAATGAATTCTTTAGCCTGACCTGTGGTGGCGCAGTGGATAAAGCGTTGACCTGGAATGCTGAGGTTGCCGGTTCAAAACCCTGGGCCTGCCTGGTCAAGGCATATATGGGAGTTGATGCTTCCTGCTCCTCCCCCCCTTCTCTCTCTCTCTCTTCTCTAAAATGAATAAAAATAAAAAATTAAAAAAAAAAAAAATGAATTCTTTATCATCAATCCAAACATTCTAAAAAGTACTAAAAGGACAATTTCTTAAAAAAATTTTTATGGGATCAAAGGGCTCTAGTCTATGTAGTTAGGGAAAGATGAAGTAATACTTTTTAAGGAGAGCCACTTTTCACAGTTGTCACTAGTTTTGGAAATCTGTGATGAAACAATATGTCAGACTATTGTATGGAATAAATGCAAAGTATTTATAAAGCCTTTTTAAAGAATTGACATCTCAAACAAGAATCTAGCATATCTTTTTGATATTCATACAGAACTTACTTTGCAGTGAAAGTACTGTAATATCAATTTCAACAGCATGTATCAAGAATTAAGTTGTTGAAATAAACTTTATAGTTCTGTGAATAGGAAGAGAAGACAAATAGGAAAGCATAGCTCAAATACTAAATATGTTTCATTGTGAAGATATATATATATATATATATATAGATACAACAAATGCTTTATAACTTGCAATTTTTTTTAATTTTTTTAATTTTTATTTATTCATTTTAGAAAGGAGAGGGAGGGGGAGAGAGAGAAGGGGGAGGAGCAGGAAGCATCAACTCCCATATGTGCCCTGACCAGGCAAGCCCAGGGTTTTGAACCAGCGACCTCAGCATTTCCAGGTCGATGCTTTATCCACTGCACCACCACAGGTCAGGCATAACTTGCAAATTTTAAACACAGAGCATTCAAAATAAAAGGTTGATATTATAATATGTGGGGTTTTTTGTTTATTCCTGGCAGAAGTCCGTAGCAAATACTGCTAAAATCAGCTCACAAAGGCTCTTTGTAGAATGTACATCCAGTGCTAAGACTGTAATACTCCATTCATTTTAAACATTAGCTACACTTGTAATGCAAAACCAATGTGAAACTAAACTACTTGAGTTCCTCACAGCAGCACAAAAAACATTTAAGGATAAAATGACCACAGCAAGTCCTTGAGTAATTATGAAGTATTGGAGAATTTAACAAGATAAAAAGGAAAAGCAAATAAGAGCAGTGAAACCATGGATTCTAATTTTCTTGGCCATGGTGTTCCAAAATAAAATGAACACAGTTCATCTTAAAATAAAATTGATCCCCTGACCAAGCAGTGGCACAGTGGATAGAGCGTTGGACTGGAACACGAAACCCCGAGGTTGCTGGCTTGAGCATGGGATCACAGACATAACCCCATGGTTGTTGGCTTGAGCTCAAAGTTATTAGCTTGAGCAAGGGGTCACTCGCTCTGCTGCAGCCCCCTCCCCCATCAAGGTACATATGAGAAAGCAATCAAAGAACAACCAAGTAGACTAAGAAGCCACAATGAAGAATTGATGCTTCTCATCTCTCTTCTTTCCTGCCTATCTGTCCCTCTCTGTCTCTCTCTCTATCACATACACACAAAAAGAATAATCAATCTAAATGATTCTACTTTCTCAAAAGAATAATAAGATGGTTTTCTTAAATAAAACATGGTTTTTCAAACAAGGCATAAAAGGCAGTCAACTGAGTATTACACCTTTCTTGCTTTCAGAAGTGTGTATCCTTAACTAGATTATTTTAGTATATTCAGTCACAGATTACTCCAAAATAGCTGTAGATTTCCCTTAAATTATTAAGATTAAGAAATTGCAATTTATTCTTGGAAACTCAAAAAATAAGCTAGGTGAAGAGTAATGTATCTTGACTAGTGAGGCTTTGATACAGCATTCCACCTGTACAGAGATACAAAGCCAACAATAATTCAAATATCATACACAATATCAGAATGACTATCAGTATCTGACTCTGAGAGCCAGAGAGTATCTCTCTAGGGCACATGGTTGTGACAGTTTTAAGATTGTGTTCTAAGAAAATTCATTATTTAAATGAGAATATATGAAAAAAAATCTTTGAATTTTTTGAACTTTCTAAGTCTTGTGGAATTCAACAATTAAAACCCCAAGTTAGAATATAATTTAAAAGCATCCAAAATCTCAATAAATCTCCCAATAACGGCTTAGTAAGGTATGAGGGCATATATTTCTGGCCTAAACTGTTCCTCAACTTAATTTACTGAACTGTAAAATATATTCTACTCAACAGTCTTCTAATGTTGAAAATGGTCATTGCTCAGATATTTTTTTTTGGAGAGAGAGATAGGAACAAACAGACAGGAAGAGAGAGAGATGAGAAGCATCAATTCTTCATTGTGGCTCCTTAGTTGTTCATTGACTGCTTTCTCATATGTGCCTTGACTGGGGACCTATAGCAGAGTGAGTGACCCCTTGCTAAAGCCAGTGACCATGGGGTCATGTCTATAACCCCAGATTCAAGCCAGATGAGCCTGCGCTCAAGCAGGTGATTCCAGGGTTTAGAAACTGGGTCCTCAGTGTCCCGGGCTGACACTCTATCCATTATGCTACTACGTGGTCAGGCCACATCTAATTTTTAATTAGATAAAATTTCACATAAAAATAGTATTTTTAAAAAGATAAAATCTGGATGACATTTTAGGGACTCCATTTTTGAGCATTTGATAGGTTTGGGGGAAAGTTTCTTCATCTCTAACTTTCAATACGTAAAATATAATTTTATGTTACTTTGTATAGAAACATAATTTTATTTTCATAGGGAAAAGTAGTAACTTGTAAAAATACAGCTTGAAAGATCCCATTTCTCATTTTGTCTCAATATACTTCTAAATGTTCATACAGTTATTCATAACCAATACAAGCTTAGCAAAGCAATGTCACCAAAAACATGAGGGAGGAGTAAGCGTAAAGTCAAGAATCAAGATAGTGCCTGACCAGGTGGTGGTGCAGGGGTAGAGCATCGACCTGGGATGCTGAGGACCCAGATTCAAAACCCTGAGGTCACTGGCTTGAGCACAGGCTCACCGGCTTAGGTGGGGGGGGTTGCTGGCTTGAGCATGGGATCATGGACATGACCTCATCAGATCACTGGCTTAAGCCCAAGGTTGCTGGCTTGAAGCCTAGGGTCACTGGCTTGAGCAAGGGCTCACTGGCTCAGCTGTAGCCCCCTGGTCAAGGCACATATGGGAAAGCAATCAATGAACAACTAAGAAGTTGCAATGAAGAACTGATGCTTCTCATCTCTCTCTTCCTGTTTGTCCCTCTCTCTGCCTCTCTCTCTCTATCACACACACACAAAAAGCTAATGGCTGGATAAAACAGCAGAGCAGACACACATGAAGTGAACTGGATAAGCTATCCAGAAAATTTATTAAAAACACAGCAGAGCCTGACCAGGTGGTGGCGCAGTGGATAGAGCGTCAGACTGGGATGCGGAAGACCCAGGTTCAAAGACCCCGAGGTCGCCAGCTTAAGCGTGCTCATCTGGTTTGAGCATAAGCTCACCAGCTTGGACCCAAGGTCACTGGCTCGAGCAAGGGGTCACTCGGTTGGCTGAAGGCCCATGGTCAAGGCACATATGAGAAAGCAATCAATGAACAACTAAGGTGTCACAACAAAAAACTAATGATTGATGGTTCTCATCTCTCTCCGTTCCTGTCTGTCTGTCCCTGTCTATCCCTCTCTCTGACTCTCTCTGTCTCTGTAAAAAAAAAAAAAAAAAAAAAAAAATCCACAGCAGAGATAAAATGGAAAAATATAAGCGAATAAGATAAATAGCTAGTTTAGAATTGTATGCCCAGCAAAATAAAGACACTAATAGTAAGCAAAAGTCTGGTCAGGATGGTGGTGTAGGTAAACATGGTACTGGCCTCCTCCCACAACCACATGAATATTACAACTAAACTACAGAACAACCATCATTCAGAACTGCCTGAAATCCAGCTGAATGGAAGTCCTACAACTAGGGAATTAAAGAAGCCACATCCAGACTAGAAGGAGGGGCAAGATGTGGAACAGGCCACTGCCACACCCATGTATGGCAGATAAACATTGGGAGGGATCCCCTCTGAGGAGTGAAGGGTCCCAGCCCCATACCAGAACCCACAGCCCAGAGTTCCAGTGCTGGGAAGAGAAGTTCCCATAACTTCTGGTTGTAGAAAAACTGCTGGAGTCCCAGGCAGTTCCTCTTTTCTTTAAAAAAAAATTTTTTTTTTTAAATTTTAAAGATTTTACCTATGGTTTTTATGGGGGATGGGGGGACATGAGAAGTTTCAAACCACTGTTGCTTCACTTTAGTTGTTCACTGCTTGCTTGTTGTATGCGCCTTGACAGGGCAAGCCCAGGGTTTCCACTGGTGACCTCAGCATTCCAGGTCAGCTCTATCCACTGGCCAGGCCCGGGCAGTTCCTCTTAAAGGGCCCACGCATGCATTCAGATTCACTCCCTTAAGCTCCAGTGAAGTGACAGCAGCTTGAAAGACACCGTAGACACACAGGAAGGAAATAAATTGTCTGGCATTAGTACACCAGCCAGGCGGCAGCTTTCTGCCCTACAGAAGTGCTGGAAAAGGCCCCTGTTCCTTTGATGATCCCTGCCCCCACAGAGCTGGGAGGCAGATGCCATATCTGACTCCATCAACCTGGCTCACACTGTTTGCCCCACCCTGGTGAATCCCTGAGGCCCTACCTCACCCAACTTTCAGGTCCATCCAAGCTGTTTTCAGTAGCTTTCCCAGAAGAATGTCCTGTCTTGGCTCATGCTTCAGATTTTTCCTAAAATCTCTCAAATAAGCAGCACCTGGCCTCAGTGAGCCCCATAGTACTTGCTAAACGAACCCAGGCCTGGCACTAGTAGCAGCTGGCTTTGATTCACAGCTTGGCCTTGCTACGGCACCTGCAAGCCCAGTACAATAGCAGCCATCTACAGATTGCCTTGCAGCTTATGCCAAGTGGCCCTGGGCAGAACAGATGTGGTGGCTGACCTTGGCCAGTACATACCAGCAGGCCTCAGAGTCAGGGCACCCCCAAAGAAGATTCAGACCATGTCATAGCACCACGACTCAACCACCTCCACAAGTGATACACTCAAGGGGTGGACTCAGCAGGCACCAGCTCTGCTGAAGCGAGTCCTGCTCTGTGGGGCGGGTCCCTGCACAGCTGATCCTCCACATGGTCAGAGGTCTGTGGTCAGTGGTCAAAGCCAGTCCTTACAGCTGATCGGCCAAAGAATAAATCCCTTCCACTGATATGCCAACAGAAATCAACTACAAGAGGAGAATGTACACAGCCCACACCAGGGGCACACCTGCTGTGCCCAGGTCAGGTGAATAGAGAGGGTGTGCCACTGGTTCCTACATGACACCTACTACATAAGGCTACTCTACTAAGCTTGGGAGCTGTAGTAGCTTTGCCTAATACTAAGAAACAAACATAGGGTGGCTCCAAAATGAGGAGACAAAAAACATGTGCCAAATGACAGAACAGAACAAAACTCCAGAAAAAGACTAAACAAAGTGAAGACATGCAATCTTCTAGATGCCAAGTTCAAAACACTCATTATAAGGATACTCAAGAAACTTACTGAGACCTACAACAGCATGAAAAAGGACATAGAAATCATAAAAAAGAATGGTTGCCTGACCAGGCAGTGGTGCAGCGGATAGAGCGTTGGCCTGGGACACTCAGGACCCAGGTTTGAAACCCCAAGGTCGCCAACTTGAGCACAGGATCATCCTGCTTGAGCACAGGCTCACCGGCTTAAGTGCAGGGTCACCAGCTTGAGCGTGGGATCATAGACATGACCCCATGGTCGCTGGCTAGAGCCCAAGGTCACTGGCTTGAACCCAAGGTTGCTGGCTTGAGCAAGGGGTCATTGGTTCAGCTGGAGTGCCCGGTCAAGGCACATATGAGAAAGCAATCAATGAACAACTAAGGCGCCACAACTAGAAGTTGATGCTTCCCATCTCTTTCCCTTCACGTCTGTCTGTCCATGTCTCACTCTTTTTTAAAAAAAAAAAATGAAGGCTATGCCTGACCTGTGGTGGCACAGTGGACAAAGCATCAACCTAGAATGCTGAGGCTACTGGTTTGAAACCTCAGGCTTGCCTGTGGTGGCGCAGTGGATAAAGCGTCAACCTGGAAACGCTGAGGTTGCCGGTTCAAAACCCTGGGCTTGCCTGGTCAAGGCACATATGGGAGTTGATGCTTCCTGCTCCTCCCCCCCTTCTCTCTCTCTCTCTCTCTCCTCTCTATAATGAATAAAAAAAAAAAAAATCTCATAAAAAAAAAAAAAAAAGAAACCTCAGGCTTGCCTGGTCAAGGCACATACGAGAAGCAACTACTACAAGTTGATGCTTCTTGTTCCTCCTCCAACCCACCCTCTTTCTTTATCTCTCTCTCCACCCCTGTCCTCTCTCTAGTAAATCAAAAAATAAAATCTAAAAAAAGAAAAAAAAGAGTGAAGTGTACACTAACGGAAATGAATAATTTATAGGGAATCAACACTACAGTAGACAAAGCTGAGACTCAAATCAGTGATTTGGAAGATAAGGAAGCAAAAAACCATCCAATTAGAACAACAAAAAGAAAAAAAAATCCCCAAAAGTGAGACTAGTGTAAGGAGCCTCTTGGACGACTTCAAGCATACCAACATTCACATTACAGGGGTGCCAGAAGGAGAAGAGAGAGCAAGAAATCGAAAACCTATTTGAAAACATAGGGACAGAAAACTTCCCTAACCTGGCGAAGGAAACAGACATACAAGTTCAGGAAGCACAAAGTCCCACACAAAATAAACCAAAGAGGCCCATAACCAAACAAATCATAATTAAAATGCAAAAGGTTAAAGACAAAGAGAGAATCTTTTCTTTCTTTTTTTTTTTTTTTTGGTGGCAGAGACAGAGAGAGTCAGAGAGAGGGACAGATAGGGACAGACAGACAGGAAGGGAGAGAGATGAGAAACATCAATTCTTCACTGTGGCTCCTTAGTTGTTCATTGATTGATTTCTCATATGTGCCTTGACTGTGGGGCTACAGCAGACCGAGTGACCCCTTGCTCAAACCAGATAAGCCTGCGCTCAAGCTAGTGACCTCGGGGTCTTGAACCTGTGTCCTCCACATCCCAGTCTGATGCTCTATCCACTGCACCACCGCCTGGTCAGGCGACAAAGAGAGAATCTTAAAAGCAACAAGATAAAAGCACACAGTTACCTACAAGGGAGCTCCCATAAGACTGTCAGCTCAGTTCTCAAAAGAAACTTTGCAGGCCATATGGGAGTGGCAAGAAATATTCAAAGTGATAAAAATCAGCCCTGGCCGGTTGGCTCAGTGGTAGAGCGTCGGCCTGGCATGCGGGGGACTCGGGTTCGATTCCCGGCCAGGGCACATAGGAGAAGCGCCCATTTGCTTCTCCACCCCCACCCCCTCCTTCCTCTCTGTCTCTCTCTTACCCTCCCGCAGCCAAGGCTCCATTGGAGCAAAGATGGCCTGGGCGCTGGGGATGGCTCCTTGGCCTCTGCCCCAGGCGCTAGAGTGGCTCTGGTCTCGGCAGAGGACAGAGCGATGCCCCGGGGGGGGGGGGGCAGAGCATCGCCCCCTGGTGGGCGTGCCGGGTGGATCCCGGTCAGGCACATGCAGGAGTCTGTTTGACTGTCTCTCCCCATTTCCAGCTTCAGAAATTAAAAAAAAAATAAATAAATAAATAAAAAACCTAGAATGAAGATTACTGTACTCAGCAAAGCTATCATTTAGAAACAAAGGACAGGTAAAGAGCTTCCCACACAAGCAAAAGCTAAAGGAGTTCATCACCAAACCAATCTTTTTTATTTTATTTTATTTATTCATTTTAGAGAGGAGAGAGAGAGGGAGAGAGAGAGGAGAGAGAGACGGGGGGAGGAGCTGGAAGCATCAACTCCCATATGTGCCTTGACCAGGCAAGCCCAGGGTTTCGAACCGGCGACCTCAGCATTTCCAGGTCGACGCTTTATCCACTGCGCCACCACAGGTCAGGCCAAAACCAATCTTATATGAAATGTTAAAGGGTCTTCTTTAAGAAGAAGAAGAAAAAAGATAAAATATAAACAATAAAATGGCAATAAACACATATTTAAAAACAACTGAATCTAAAAAACAAAATAAACAAGAAGAACAGAAACAGACTCACAGATACAGAAAACATTTTGACGGTTGACAAATGAGGGGGTTTGGGGGGACGAGTGAAAAAGGCGAAGGGATTAAGAATTACAAATGGAGCCTGACCTGTGGTGGCGCAGTGGATAAAGTGTCAACCTGGAAACACTAAGGTTGCCGGTCCCCTCTCTATAATGAATAAATAAAAATCTTAAAACACACACACACACACACACACACACAAAGAATTACGAATGGTTGTTACAGAATAGTCACTGGGATATAAAGTATAGCACAGGGAATACAGTCAATATTCTCACAACTATGTATGGTGTCAGATGGATGCAAGATTAACAAGATGATCACTTAATAAGTTGTGTAATATCTGTCACTGGGGTGTACACTGCAACTAATAGAATAATGTATGTCAACTGTTGTTGAAAACAAAATAATATATATTATATATTGTATATAATAGCAAGAATATATATTATAGTAAGAAATAATATATAATATGTAATAATAAATATAATACTAAGAAATAATGAAGACGTGGTGTATAGGTATGGAGATAGAGAAACTGACCAAGAAGCAGAGAAGAGGGCCCCCCAAAAGATTCACGTATACTTGGAACTCTATATGACAGAGATGACAAGATAGATCAGTGGGGAAAGGAGAGTCTATTCAAATTGGTTATCCACATAAGAACATGTCCCTACTTTGAACCATGCACAAAATTCAATTCCAAAAGGATGAAAGATTTACAAATGAAAAAGCAAAAATTTTAAAAGAAACCATAAATATCTTTTTGCCTTGGGTAATGAAAGTTTTTTTTAAGACATACAAAAGAGCTTGCTATATAGGGAAAAACTGATAAATTGGACATCAAAATTAAAACAAATTCATCATAAGCTATCTAAAGTGAAAAGATAAACAAGAGAAATACATAACTGAAAATGACTAGTAGGCAGATTATATAGAGAATTTAAAATATTAAGAAAAAAATAACCCCACAAAGCCAAAATGGGCAAAAGACACGAAGAGGAATTTCAAAGCAGATGAAATATACCACAGCTTGGCTCTTTAGCTAGGCAAGTCTCATCTGGAATGTCCTGTCTTTGCTCCACATGGTCCCCTCTGCCTCAGTAGGTTAACATGACCTTATTTTCACATGGGCCGAGGGTTTCAAAGAGCAGTAAGAAAAGACAGGTCCCAATGTGCAAATGCTCTTCAAGCGTGTGGAACAGAGCTGACTTCAGCAGAACGTACCCCCCCATCTTGACAACACCCCCATGTACACAGGAACTCTGTGCTGTGCCTCTGGAACCAGAAGCCCATGGTTATTTGCTCCATAACCAGCTCTAGTGCCAGAACCTCTCAGGACCTCGTGGTTACCCTTCCCTTAGACTAAACACATATTCCTTTCCTCGCATGCAGACTCAGTGCTTTTCGACATAAAACAAGCTGGGGGGGGGGGGATTGAAGGCATGGAGGATAGCCGTGTCATCTTGCCATCACCCAAGACACCACTGGTATGTATGTTCCCTTAACCCTTTGAGTAGTAAGAATTTTCATGTATGTCCTCACTCAACGGGTTAACAAAAAAATTCACTACTAAAAGAGTTAATAAACTTAATGTAATAATGGAGTCATCAGCCTCTTTCTCCCCTCTCTCTGACCAAGAAACTTCACGTAGTGAAGCCTCTAGATTTGTATTCCTAATAGCACCGCTTGGATGAGTCCTAAGATCTCAAATTTAATACATCCTTTTATACCCACCTTCATTCCTCTTCTGGTAACAAATCTGGTCCTCCCCAAACTCTCCCTCTCCCTGTACTTGGCACAACCATCCACCCAGTTACTAAATCCAGAAGCACAGTCATCCATGACTCTTCTTATTTTCTTACCCCTTACATCTAATCCAGAACCCAGTTCTATTCCAAATATATTTAGTATCCTCCCACTCACTGCTCTCCACTTTTTGCCACCTCTGTAGATCACCACTCTCTCTGGGACTATTGGACTCCTAACTTCTCTTTCCATTTCAGTCTAGCTCCCTTCAATCCATTCTTCACATACAAGCAACAGAGAACTTCATACAAGTCAAATTACTCCCTACTTGAAACTGTAGAATGACTTCCTATTACACTCATATCATATCCAAACTTAATTCCATGGCTTGCAAAGTGCTACATAACCTGGACCATGCATATGTTCCCTACTTCACCTCAGATTGCTACATTGCAGGTGTACTAGTCTAGAGTCCCAAACAGGCAGATATCCACTCTCTCAGAGGACCCTTTAGTGTTTTCTTTATAACATTTGTTACATCTTGTTTATTCTTTCATTTCGGTATTTGTTTTTCTCTATCAGGCTCCTGACTAAAATATGTTTGTCTTTGTTTCCCACAGAACCTCAGACAGAAGGTATCTGTTTAATGGATGAATGAGCAAAATTATCTTCCCATGCAAACAAAAGTGCTAGAAGACATCCCTAAATATTAACTCCCCAAATTTCAATTCTCAAATTTTATGTTATGGCTTACACAGATAATGCTGTGGGGAAAGGGAAAAACTCTAGTTCTTTTGGCTGGTTGAATAATCAAATCAATATGAGACAGAATGACTGAGGAAACCAAATTTAATTTCATGCACACAAGAAGCCCCTATACATCAGAGTCAGAGTCTGCCTAGCTGAGAAGTTCAGAAACCGAAAGGGAAATGAGGTATATGACATTCTGAGTTTAGGATGAGGTAAGGCACCCTGGGGCCTGAGTGTCACTGCAAGACAATCAGAATAGATATTCAGTAATTAGGAGTTTGCCCTGACATATAGATAGGTCAAAAGAGGTTATTAATGATAATTTCCTATTATTGGCAAGGCCTCTAATTCAAATTCTAGGTAAAGGGGTAGGGTATATGGCAGAATCTATTCATTTAACCCTAACAGTAAACGTACTGACTACAAAGTCAGGGAGGAAACTGAGACAGCAAGAGGCTAAGTAACTAGCCCAAGGGTTACACAGTAGTGGAGCTGGAATTTGAACCAAGGCAATTTAGCTTCACAGCCTTGACTCTTATCACTACCTACTCAGTACTTTCAGAAAAAAATTTCAAGACCAAGGTTATTATTATTAATGAACCTCAAGAACAAAACATCACATCACAAAGAATAATTACTAAAAAAATATGCGTTTCTGGAATACCACTGCCAAATCCTATAGCAATTATAGTTACACTGGCTGGGATAGGGTTGCTCAATAGGTTGCACTTGTTTAATATAAAAATGACTTTTTTCTTTAGATGAGAGGAGGGGAGATAGTAAGGCAGACTCCCGCATGCACCCCAACAGAGATCCATCAGGCAACCCGTCTGGGGCTGATGTTCGAGTACCAAGCTATTTTAGCACCTGAGGCTGATGCATTTGGGCCAACCAAGCTATCCTCAGCGCCCAGGGCCATGCTCCTTGAGCCACTGGCTGTGAGAGGGGAAGAGAGAGAGAAGAGGGAGAGATAGGGGGAAAGAAGCAGATGCTTGCTTCTCCTGTGTGCCCTGACTGCGAATCGAACCCTTTATATCCATACACCAGGTTATGCTCTATCCACTGCGCCACCCACCAGGGCCTAAAAATGCTTTAAGTATCATCTTTTACCTGAAACAGTAAAGTATCACCTGTTCATATTTCCAAAACCTTCAAGAAGCATATTTTTTAAAGACTTTTTTTATTTGTTCATTTTAGAGAGGAGAGAAGGAGAAGAGAGAGGGGAGGGGAGGAGAGGGGAGGGAAGGGGAGGGGAGGGGAGGGGAGGGGAGGGGAGGGGAGGGGAGGGGAGGAGCAGGAAGCATCAACTCCCATATATGTCTTGACCAGGCAATCCCAGGGTTTTGAACCGGTGACCTCAGTATTCAAGGTCTACACTTTATCCACTGCGCCACCACAGATCAGGCACAAGAAGCATATTTTTTAAAAAACTTTTTTTTTAATTTACTCATTTTAAAGAGGAGAGAAAGAGAGAGAAAGAGAGAGAAGGAGGGAGGAGAAGGAAGTATCAACTCCCACATGTGCCTTGACCGGGCAAGCCCAGGGTTTTGAACCAGCAACCTCAGCATTCCAGGTTGACACTTTATCCACTGCGCCACCACAGGTCAGGCCAAGAAGCATATTTTTAAATGAGCTTTGCGTAAGGGTTTACATAATACATAATCAGTTCAGCAAACTCTATATAAACTTGCTTTCCCAGACAAAATGAATTTCTTGAAGCAATAAACTCCTTAAAAGTTTACTAGCCCCTCCCTGGCCAGTTGGCTCAGTGGCAGAGCATTGGCCCGGCGTGTGGATGTTCCCAGTATGATTCCCGGTCAGGGCACACAGGAGAAGCGCCCATCTGCTTCTCCACCCCTCCCCCTCTCGCTTATCTCTCCCCCCCCTCCTGCAGCCACGACTAGATTAGAGCAAGTTGGCCCTGGGTGCTGAGTGGCTCCATGGCCTCCATCTCAGGTGCAAAAAATGGCTCTGCTTGCAATGGAGCAAGGGCCCCAGATGGGAAGAGCATCACCCCGTAGCAGGCTTGTCAGGTGGATCCCAGTATGGGTGCATGCAAGAGTCTGTCTCTGCTTCCCCTCCTCTCACTAAAAACAAAATTAAAAAAAATAAAAAGTTCACCCCCAAAATATTTGCAAGTCTTTGTGAAAACAGAATATTAACTAACACTACTACAACAAGTTATCGTTTCAATTTATCCAGTTTATTTCTGAGGTTAGTCAGGATTCTCTAATCTGGAGTTTGCTTCCATACCCGAGAGAGAGCAACAAAGAGCATGTGGGTAAAACAGCAGTGATAATAAGTACCTGGCACTACAATCTCAAAGAAAGGGGAGAGACTAACAGGTTTTGTGAAATCAATGGAAGCAAAAAGAGATCCCAACAAGACAAAGAATTAACTCTTCTAACAGTCGCAATTTACTTGGAAAGAAATAATTATAGAAATGACCCCACAGGTTAAGATATCATTATTATAACAGAAGATGAAATTAAAAACAGCTTGGAGAAAAGTTTTTAGCGGGAGCAAAGAAACTAATACTTATTAGCAACAACATTCACTCAGCGAGACATGTGTTACAAAGATCCTCTGTTTTTTCCATTTACCAGAAAGAAGACACCTCGATACCTGATAGTAACCAAGTGTGAACTCAGAATAACTGTTTTGAAGAATAGAACTAATTTTCTTTCCTTATAACATTCCACTGCAAATCTTGCCAAGCACAAGCGTTTTTGTTCTTATAGAATGTACAATACTCAATCAGCTAAAATGGGGGAGTGGGGATGTATACACACATATAGATCTCTTTAATACATAAGAGAAATCATTTTCATGCAAACCAGGAAATATTTCCAAACCATATAAAGATGCCTGGAGACAACTTAGCAGAATACAAAGAAACACTTGGGATCTCATTTCCAGTTCAGGTTCTGGAACTACCTAAGCCATATGACCTCAGGCAAGCCAATTATTGATTATTTCTGGGCCTCAATTTTCTCCTGTTAAATGAGAAGACTCTAACTATATGTGTACAGAGGTTGCTCTACTTCTAAAAACTGTATTCAGTCAGTTTCAGTGAAATGAGATCAAGTTTCTTACTTAATATAAGTAAGGCTACTTCTAACCTTTAACTACAGTATATGTAAACGCCAAAGACTTCAGCTTCCTTTGCACTCGTAAATTACATTATGACCACAAAAGATCAAACTTCAACTCTCAAATGCAAAGCTATATTAGTCAAGATAACTAACTCAATGGATTACAGTATCAAACCACTCCTGGCTAGTTTTTATTGTGTTCAAAAGTAGGACAAAGGTGATTTTAGAGATTACGATAATATTTTCAGATAAACAGTATACTTACTATAAAACATCAGATTTTGAAGTGATGCAAAGCAACAGTATTCTGTACTGATATATGTCCATATTTCAGGGTAAGATGAAATGTCACCATGTTTTCATTAATATAGTGATTTCACATTTACTATCTCAGTCACTGTGACAACCCTATGCAATAAAGTGAGCGTATTTTTATCAATACAATCCAGACCAGCTCAGAGAGTCAGGTAACCTGTCAATCTTCATTTAACAAATGTTGGAGCTCAGATTCTGATGTAAAGTTTGATGCTCTTTTGTAATCCTAAAAAGCAGTTATTCAAGCCAAAGGCAGGAAGAAGGTGAAAAGTGAGAAAATTTGGATAATCAGTTCCTGGAAAACTGAACTGAACAAAAAGAATATAAGATCAAGTTTTCCAGTTATAAAATCAGTAAGCAAATTTACCAGATATTAAAGCTAATGATAACCTCTAATTTATATAATTCCACATCTCAAAAATCTTGTCACCGCCTTTCAGACATGTGTAAAAATTTTTTCTAAATAAATAAAAGGAATAGTATAGAAATTAAACAACCAATTGATTAAACTACCTATAGGTAAACTGCCAAAAGGCATTTATCGGAGTATTTCAGAAACTTGGTTATTCTGGAATGTGAGTCACAGAAATTAAAGTGTATTAGTCAAATAGGATATACTCCTTAGAGAAAAATAAAATGCTTCAGTGTTCTTAAATAATATAGGCAAACAAGTAAAATATGTAAGATTTCTATTGTAGAGTCATTTCACACATACACAAATTGCCACATTTGTCTGGATAACAGCACCCCATTTTCAAGTCAATAAAAATGACCTAGAATGCATAAAATGTTGTCTAGTAAATAATAGTGTCTTACTATCATTTACGCTAAGAATACAGAACTAAAATCAGAACTAATAATACAATTAACAGGTAGCAGTCAGATCATTAAAGTCTCTATTATTACAATGCTAGAAATACGTGTACAAGCTTCTCCAAAAGATCAGTGCAATCTGTCTACAAAATTTGAGATGCTCTAAAGGAGAAATGAAAGACATTAAAGTTAGGAAAAGGACCTATTTTACTAAGATAGGTATAAACAATGCCAGAGACTACATATATATTATGAGAATTTCCAATGAATCTGCAGGAAAAGAAAAGATAATAGTGTAAAATCTACTGGAGATCACAAGTTATCTTAGCAGTGTGATACGGGACCACATTTGACTTCTTGGAATTTTAGAGATTAAGCCAACCTTCATGTTTTATGGCAAATACCTCCACTGTAATGAAATACAGGGGCCGGAGGGGTTAGGGATTTGGAAAAGTAGAGAACCCTATTCTTCATGAAAGTAGCTGTAGATATGTGAAGGTCCTCTGCTATAGATCTACGGAGCGGAGGCCCCATTCCTTTTGCCACCAACGCTTTAGATGGCATTTATTTACACGTTAGAATTTTGTTTAGAAGCGGATGCATTTAGCTTCATGCGCTGGTGGCTGGGGAGGGCAAGAACCCAAACTGACAGATCCCGAGAAACAGCTTGGTCATCAGCTGGGAAGATCTCCATTTACTCTAAGTCTTAGATACCCTGGAAGGAAGAGGGACAGGTACTCTATTGAAGCTTAGAACAGATTCCGAATCAGTGACACTCAGAGCAAAGGGTCGGGACTCTAGTGTATGGGTCCAATGTATCGGTGGCCAACCACGGAGCGGTGTCCCAAATAACCTGGCCACCGCCAGACTGAGATATTCAGTCAGCAGCACCCGAAACACTGCTTGAAGTCGGAACCACGGTGCCCCAGATCTACTTGTGTTAAGTGGAAGAGCTCCGTAAGAAGCCAAGCTCTGAGGACAACAGTCTTATGGTTCCGGCCCCAATTCCCCGCGCTCTATTACCTACCCGCTCTGACCCCGGCTTCTCTGGATCTCAGGATCCTGGAAGCAGCACCTGATCGACTCACACCCGCCCCAGAGCTCCGGCCAACCGGAACTCTTACGTCACTTCCGGTCCGTGTTCCCCCGGGAGAGCGCCTCCTAAAGAGAAACGTTCCCACCTCCTTTCGGCAACTTCGGCTGACGGTCGCCGGATTTCGGTTTGGGACCTGTGGGCGGGGCGAGAGGAAGAATGACTGTTCTCTTCGCGGTCCTTGATCCGGAACTTGTTGTCAAAGACCCACGGAAAAGATAGTTCGCGCGGTAGAAGCGCGATCCCTTCCCAGAAGTGAGGAATCTGAAGACGCGTGTGAGGCAAGGAGAGTTGCTCTAGGTAGGTCGGCCTCTCCCAGGGCGATGGAGAGGGATGTTGTTCTCCATCCTCTCTCCAGCTGGAATGTTTCTTCCCATCTCTTCCCTAACCAATCCTTCACTCATCCCCGCTCCCAATTTACGAATTCATGTTCGTATATTGTCTTCCGCCCGGTGGCCGCTGGAGCTACTGTTCCTGTTCTACTAGTCATCCTTTGGACTAAGGGACTAGGATGCTGGGGAGGGGGGAGGACCCAGAATTGTCAGTTCTCAGACAAAGGCTCGATTCGGACAGCATCAATGTGCTAGCTCCGTATGGGAAAAAATATTGAGCAGGCCTCACAATCTGCTGGGTATTTATTAACTATCCCCAGCATATCAAATTGTTGGGTCCTACGAGGCAAAAAAAAAAAAAGTTTCTAAGAATATGATCGAAAATATGGGTCCCAGACATAATTCCTAGGGAAATATTTGAATACTATACCGCAGGCACTGGACTAGACGCTGAGACTATGACCCACAGTAGTCTCTGCTACAGCACTCTGAAAAATAAGTAAGACTTGGGGGTGGTAAAGATTTCCGAGGCGGACATTTATATGAACCATGCCTTCACGGATAAAGAGGATGTTTTTGTGTTTGTGTGCTTAAGTGGAGAAAAATGAAAAGAAATTGCAGAGAAAGATTACTGCTTGAAAGGACCTTGTAATTGGGGTTGGCTGGATAGTACTGTATAGTATTTAGCAGGAGTAGTAGGTTAGAAGGATGAAGTAGGTGGTAACCAAATTGTGTAGTGCTGTAAATCTGTGTAAAGGGATTTATGTTTTAGTCTTTAGGCGTTTGCCCAGTGATTTCTGAGCAGGGAAATCACAGAATCAAGTTTGTGTTTTAGAAGTGGAATTATGGTGGATGGACTATGGTACAAGTGAAACAAATTGGAAAGATTAGAGGTACTGACTTGAATTTTGGAGGCTTTTGGCCAAGAGATAATTAGGGCACTGCTAGTAGAGATAAGAAGATGGTTTAAAACAGATAAATTCATCAAGTTTTGGTGACTGGGTGGTAGAAGAGGAGCAGTCCAGGGTTACTCAGAAATCAAGAATACAGAAAAAGGAAGTTTGAGGGAAGGGAAGATACTGAATTTAGTTTAGGATCCGTTTCGAGTACTTCATAGACAGCCAAGTGGTGAAATCGCGCAGAAGCTGGAAATTCAAGTATGGAGCCCGAGAGAGGCGTTCTGAGTCCTCGGCATGTGATGATTTGGGAATAAGTGAGTGTTCATCTAGCAAACTATTTGTCTACTTCTACTAGAATGTTGGTTACATGAAGAGAGGGACTTTGTTTTGTTCAGTGCTCTACCTCTAGAGTCCAGAACAGTGCACAGTAGGCCCTCAATAAATATTGACTGAATGGAAAAATAGTATATAAACCAGCATATCCAATAGAACATACTATGGTCATTGAAATGGTCTATATTTTTTGTCTGATAGAGTAGCCAATAGCCACTTTTAAGTTGTTAAGCTATTGAGTACTTGAAATCTGGCTAAGTGCAACTGAAGAACTGAATTTTTATTTAGTTTTAATTAATTTAAATAACTACATATGACTAATGGCTACTATCTTGGACAGTTTGTAAGTATAGATTGAAAAGAGAGACAAATGTGTAAACTTGGATAATCGGAACATAATGTGGATTTTCAAAAAGCGGAGTATACCTGTATCTTCTTTTAGTTTTGCTGGACATCTCTAACCAGAATATCTTTTGGCCAAATCAAATGTAGTATCTTTAAAACTTATTTCAGTATCTTTTACTTTCAAACCTGATAATTCTCTTGATCAGTAAATAGTACCTCCAGTATCAATTTTTTTGAAATCTTGGTGTCATTTTTAAACATCTCCGTTTCTTTTATCACCAGACTTCCAGTGAGTCACCAAATCATATAGGCATGCTTTTGTCACTTCTTTTCTTTCCCATTCCCACTACTCAAGTCTAAGTGACTATCAAACTGGGAGAGGCAAAATAGAGTAGTGTTAAGAACATGAGTTCTGGAATCCCGACTATCACCTAACTAGCTGTGCTGCGTATATTCTCTGTACCTCGATTTCCACATCTGAAAAATGGGGATTATACCTTACAGGACTGTGAGGAACATTAAAGGCGACAATTCGTGAAGCTTGTTTAGCCAATGCCTAAAATGTAGCTAAATACTTAGCAATTATTAACTATTACTATTATTACATTATAGCAGCCTCCTAATTGATCCCATTATCTACTGTTGCCAACTTCTAATTCTTGACACTGAAGCGCCAGGTGCTCTTTTAGAAAACAAAAAATATTTCCCTGCAGCAGCTGCCCATTGTCAGGGTAAATTCCAAACTGATGTGGTTTACAAGGCCTTCTGTGGTCTGGATCCTGCCTTTCTTTCTTGCTTTATTCCCCGCCACTCTTCCCCTACATCATTCAGCTATCTGATTGTTTTCAGGTCATTTGACATATGCCATTTTTCTCCTCTAGCTTCCCTGCTTTGTGTGTTGTTTCTACCTGAAATGATCTTTCCTCCTTCTGTCTTCCTACTCATCGTTTGTTAAATACCATTTTCTCAAGAAGGCCTTCTCTGATCTCAACTGAACTAAAGCCCTTTATGTACTTCCCTAACATCTTTCATAACACTGACCCACCCTTGTAATTATCTGTCTCCACCACATATCGATGAAAAACTGGCAGTGACCTGTGTTGTTCATCACTGTTGTCTCAGCCAAACAAGAAGCCACCAAACATTTGTTTTTGAACTTAATTTCTCTTGGCCTCAGTTTCCTCATTGTCTTCAGTACAGAAATAATGCTAACTTCTCATTGTTATATTTCTCAAATGACACAATACATTCAGGGTATTATTATTGAAACAGTATCCTTGTGCTATGAAATCAGTATCATTTGAGCTATAAAACCATGAAGTTTCATTAAGATAAAATGAAGGCAATTCAAAAGTGGGTAAAGACCACCTCCAAACCACTACTAGAATGTAAGCTCCATGAGAGAAGGAATTTTTCTATGTTGTGCACTCCTGTGCCTCCTCAACCTCAGAGCGGGACTAGTCAATGTTTGTAGATGAAAGGAGGTAATAAATCATAGAATTAACAGAATAGAGAAGGCAGTTGAGCTCAGTGACACATTTCTGACTATCATAGATACCTATTCCTGTGGCTATACTCTGGACCAAGGGTCCCCAAACTTTTTACACAGGGGGCCAGTTCACTGTCCTTCACACTGTTGGAGGGCCAGCCTATAAAAAAACTATAAACAAATCCCTATGCACACTGCACATATCTTATTTTTTTTGGTATTTTTCTGAAGCTGGAAACGGGGAGAGACAGTCAGACTCCCGCATGCGCCCGACCGGGATCCACCCGGCACGCCCACCAGGGGCTACGCTCTGCCCACCAGGGGGCGATGCTCTGCCCCTCCGGGGCGTTGCTCTGCTGCTACCAGACCAGAGCCACTCTAGCGCCTGGGGCAGAGGCCAAGGAGCCATCCCCAGCACCGGGGCCATCTTTGCTCCAATGGAGCCTTGGCTGCGGGAGGGGAAGAGAGAGACAGAGAGGAAGGAGGGGGGGGGTGGAGAAGCAGATGGGCGCTTCTCCTATGTGCCCTGGCCGGGAATCGAACCCGGGTCCCCTGCATGCCAGGCCGACGCTCTACTGCTGAGCCAACCGGCCAGGGTGCACATATCTTATTTTAAAGTAAAAAAAAACAAAAACAAAAAACGAGAACAAATACAATATTTAAAATAAAGAACAAGGAAATTTATATCAACAAACTGACCCGTATTTCAATGGGGACTATGCTCCTCACACTGACCACCAGTGAAAGAGGTGCCCCTTCTGGAAGTGCGGCGGGGCCGGATAAATGGCCTCAGGGGGGCGCATGCAGCCTGCTGGCCCGTAGTTTGGGGACCCCTGCTCTGGACCATGTCACTATACAATCCAAAATCAAAACCCTGTAAACACAGCCACCTGCCTTTCCCGCTTACCTGACGTGAATGTTCTTCCCAGTCATAAATGATTCCGTCTTTAAATCGTTTTCCAAGAATATGGACTTCAGGGTCTGTCGTCTCATTCTTGCCCTCACCCTCAATTCCCTCACACCACTGCACCTTGGTGCTGACTCTTAGCAAAAGTCAAACCTAGATTAAACTACCCTTTGTAAAAGGAAGGGGAGGATGAAGAATGTGGGTGCAGCAGAGTACCTATATTTGGAGGCAGTGATTAGGTGGTTTTGGTTTTTTGGCTTTTATTTGCTCTGCAAAGTCATCTCTTCTGTATTGGTACCTATATTCAGGCTGCTAAAGGAGTACAGAGGTTTCTTTGTGTGGCAATGAAAATGTCCTGGAATTAGATGTCTGTGATGGTTGTTGCAGAATCATGTGGATATATTAAAAACCACTGACCTGTACATGTTTTGAAGTGTGAATTTTATGGTATGTGAATTATATCTCATAAAGTTTAACACCCATGAGAATAAAAAGGAAACTTATGATAAAATAGGCATTTCCAGGACTTGTGCCGTAGAATTGTTATGAATACAGTAGCCTAAAATGTAGACTGTTACGTTTTATTGGTGACTCAAATACCATGAACAGCTTTGTTGGGGTAACAAGAATTTCTAAAATAATAAAGGATAAATGATGAAGTGTGTTCTATAAAATACACTTCTGGTAAACCCAGTGTATATTAAAACTGCAAAAAAGTACATTGTTTCATATGTAAAGTGACATTGGGTTCTAGTCTCACATATTAATAGTTTTGCACCTGTAATGTCCAGTGGGACACATCTTCACTTGTAAGACTTTTTAAAAAGACTTTATTCATTTTAGAGAGAGAAAAAAAACCATGCAAGAGGAAGAGAGAAGGGGGGAGGAGCAGGAAGCTTCAACTCCCATATGTGCCTTGACTGGGCAAGCCCAGGGTTTTGAACCGGCAACCTCAGAGTTCCAGGTTGACGCTTTATCTACTGTGCCACCACAGGTCAGGCTTCACTTATAAGATTTTTCATTCTATGCTCAGGTCTAGTAAATGTCAGGAAGGCACCTCACTCCAGGCCCATTTTTTAGACAACCAGAAATTTCTCTGAGGGGCTGGTACCATCCCCATTGAGAAGTACATTATGTAGACACAAGTATGAGCTATATTCCAGAAAAAGAGGTGGGGGAGTCATTCTCTGTTTCTTTAGATTCTTTGAGCATCTTGATAAACAGAACATTTCCTTTGTCCACAAGAGTTAGAAAAGACGGAGGAAGAGGGCTTTGTTGCATCCAAGAACAAAAGAGATACCCATCACCTTGGGATTCAAAATGATTTAACTGCTTCACCTGTATTCTTGAGTTTTTTCTACTACACAGAAAAGGTGGTACATGCATAAGATCCAAAATCGATTTTACCATTTTTCTGGATAATGTCACAGTTTTAAAAATTGTTGCTTATATACTATCAAGGTGTTTTATCTGATAAGCCTGTAACTTTTCACTGGTACAGTGATAACCTTTTTCCTTTCCTTTAAGATGCTCTCCAAATCCTTGGTAATGGAGTATTTGGCTCATCCTGGCGCACTCAGCTTGGCTGCCGGAGTAGCCTGTGGCATGTGCCTTGGCTGGGGCCTTCGTGTTCGCTTCGGGACAATCCCCAAACGCTCAGTGAATGACACAGACACAGAGTCCGGAACTGAAACAAGCATCTTAGGAGAGAGTGGGGAATACAAAATGATTCTTGTGGTTCGAAATGACTTAAAGATGGGCAAAGGGAAAGTGGCTGCCCAGTGTTCTCATGCTGCTGTTTCTGCCTACAAGCAAATTCAAAGGAGAAACCCTGAACTGCTCAAAGAGTGGGAATACTGTGGCCAGCCCAAAGTAGTGGTCAAAGCCCCTGATGAAGAGACTCTGATTGCATTATGGACCCACGCGAAGATGCTGGGGCTGACTGTAAGTCTAATCCAAGATGCTGGACGTACTCAGATTGCACCAGGCTCTCAAACTGTCCTAGGAATTGGGCCAGGACCAGCAGAGCTAATTGACAAAGTCACTGGTCACCTAAAACTTTACTAGGTCGAATTATGTATGATTGTCTTCACTACCACAAGTGTTTGAAACTATCAAATTCTAACAATAAAAGATGAATTTCTTCCCCCAATTTAAGTGTCCCGGAGGTGAAAATCTGTTCCCGTGTTGTTCTTGTCATGTACTTGGCACAGTTACACAGTTATCTTGGGCTAAAAAATAAAAAAAAAGTTGGTTAAATTGTCCTGGTGGTTTTAAGTCCTGAAAGAAAAAAGTATTTAAGAGAAACAGGACACAACATAATTGGATCACAAAGGGGGGTAGTGGGGAGACAGCATTTCCTGAGCATGGTTCGGTCCCTCTGGAACAGCTCTTCCCCAAGACCATGTTGCCCTGACCCTTAGAGAGGTTCAAGGGTAGTCTCACTGGATGCAAACTGCATTTTGTTTTCCTACTTGAACTTTCTGGATGACTGAAAGTCTATTGTAGATGGTGTACTCACCCACAAAGAATCTAACCTGCTGGATTTTAAAATTTACGTCTCAAAGTTGAGATTTAATAGCATTGATATAACCCACTTGTGCAGTGCTTCATGTTCATTTCCCTGACCCCCTTGGCTGAAGATCCTCAGCAGTGCTTGTGTATCATAGCCCGTCTATAAAAATCCCTGCCCCCTCTCCTAACAAGGAAGGCACTGAAAGTTGTCAAATGACTGGTATGAACCTTGAAGGTAGTAATGGGCATACGTAGGAATTTATGCTCATTGTGAAGCAAAAAGTAGTGTGTCATCCCAATATCTCAGTTTACTTAAGGAACTAGATAATTCAGTTATTTATGGGTCGTATTTCCCTTTTGATCTTTATACACTTAGCATGATAAAATGCCAATAATTACTGTTAGACCAGCAGCCCGGAATATAAAGAAGGTCGCAGCTTCCCAAGGAATTTAGCTTCCATCCTTTCTGCTGCAATCTATTATTGCAAAAAGCCATTTTTTTTCTGAGTCTTTTAGGGAGATTCTGATAGTATTCTAAGTTCAGTATGCCCCTAAGAACCCTGATGATGGCAGGGGAAATGTTGGTAACAGGCACATGTTAAGTGGCTCCAGCTCTCCATGGTTAACTTCAACAATTAGCATTAGTTAGCAGTTAACTTCAACGTAAGCAGCATGATAGCACAACTAAGGTTTAAGTTCAGTAGCGTCTGCGGGCAGAACTCTAAAAACTACTGCAGCCATTCTTAAAGGTTCTACACTGGCATATGACAGCACAGGAGAAATTGCAACTGTGAATGATGCCATAGTAGCAACTATTTGTAAGAATGTTTAAGCTACTAGATTTTAAAGTGATGCAACAGCATGTAACTGAGTTGAAGAGAACCCAATCCTAAATGCATGATTCTGGCTCAGGTAGTTTCTGCAATTTGCCTCAGAGACTGATAGTTCCACATTCAAAGAACAGGGCATTCCCCACAGAACGGCCTGCTGTGGCTGACTCAAGTAATTGTAATAAGTCGTGGCATACCTACTAGGATGAACAGTACACAGATTCTGGTGGTTCTGGGAATGTATCTTGTTTTCTAGTCCACCTGTACTTAGTACTTCTTTTATAGGATTCGTAATCTTATGGTTCTCAAAATATGAACAAAGAGGTCCAAACTACTTTCATATTAGGAAGGCATTATTTTTCTTTTCAAAAGAAATGGTGGGTAAAACTGCTGGCACTTTTCACAAACCAAGGCAGGGGCACCATAGTTTTCACTGCCCTCCACCCACAGTAAAAAATGTTTTCCTTAATGTCCTTGATGAAGCAGAACATTATTATTAAATTTGACTCTTGACTATTTGTCTTAATAGTCTGTAACATTAAACACTTAGAGTGCACATTAAAGTATGAGAAAAAAACTTGTGAGGCCCTGACTGGTTGGCTCAGTAGTAGAGTGTCAGCCCAGTGTGTGGAAGTCCTGGGTTCAATTACCCATCAGGGCACACAGGAGAAGTGCCCATCTGCTTCTCAACCCTTCCCCCTCTCCTTCCTCTCCCTCTCTCTTTCCCTCCTGCAGCCAAGGCTCCATTGGAGCAAAGTTGGCCTGGGCGCTGAGGATGGCTCCATGGCCTCCGCCTCAGGCACTAGAATGGCTCCGGCCACAACGGAGCAATGCCCCAGATGGGTAGAGCATCGTCCCCTGGTGGGCATGCAGAGTGGATCCTGGTCAGGCACATGTGCTCTGTCTGACTGCCTCCCGCTTCTAACTTGGGGGGAGGGAGACATTTGAGGCTGTAGCTGCATTTGTCATAGAACATTTTTACTGGCAAGAACCAACAAACTAGTTATCCAGATCTTAAGTGGCAGGAATTCCTTCATAAATAAAACTGGACAGTATTTAGGAAAACTTGAATCTGCCTCTCCTCCAAGCTTCCCAAAACTTAAGACTTTCTGGTAAGATCAGGGTTCATTGCAAATACGATTTTAAAATATACAATTTCTTAACATTTAGAAGAACTATATAACTTGGCAAATCAGTATTTTCCACATAACCAATGCAGGAGGGGACAAATCATGCATGGTTTTGTAAAAGTACCATTCAAAGCAAAGATAGACCAATGGATTTTTAATATAACAGTATAAAAAGTTCACTTATATGGTTTCAGATCCCACATTTCAACTAACCTCTACTATTTAAAAAGACTATTAAAATACTTTCCTAATTACAAATCTATATGAGGTGGTATTTCCTCCATTTACTTCATAACAATAACATAACAGATGGAAAACAAACATGGGAATCCAGCAGTCTTTAAGACAAACTTTGAAGAGACTTATAAAAAATAGTACAGAGCCACTCTGAGCACTTGACTTGTTTGGGAAATATGGTTAATTCATCATTCTTTATGTTAACTTGAGTTTATTACTGTTACATATATACATGGATTAGTAATTTTTAAAAAATTGCTTTAACTAATACAGTAAAATACCAATAGACACAACTCCACATAAACTAAAGCTCTTTGGGATTTTCAATAAATTAAGAATATAAAAGGATCCTAAGAAAAAGTTTGAGAACCATTAGAGTAAGAATGTCTGCATGACTAAATCAATTTACAGGAGAGTGAAGCAGCCCTACTTGGAGATCACCAGTCATGTCTCTTGCTCTTGTACTAATGTCTATGTTGAAATAGCTGTCAGCAAGTAACACAGGTTTTTGTACAAAGGCTGCGTTTGGATATTTGGGAAGATCACTGAAAGCATGTTTACCTTCTGAAAAGTTTCCCAGTAATGTCTCCCCTTCCTCTATCCTGTTTCAATGATGTCTGTAGTGCTAAGGACTCTGAGTACCCTTGTTTATGGTTTTTAATTCCTCCTCCTAGAGTCCTAGACCATCATCCCATTAGAGTAATGTTAGGAAAGACTCCTTAAATTACAGTTTATTACCAATTCTTCTACTACTTATTGTACAATACTTACTATCGTCCAGTCTTAAGGTAGGCATTTTATAATTTAAACATACTCCTGCAAATAATTCCGAATATGTCATACCATTATCCACATGAGAGAACAAGCTCAGAAGTTCATCTTGTTCAGCACTGGACCTACGTCAAAGCATTCAACAGCAGTTTCCCTTTCTACTATAGCCCATTAGAGATGGCTTACGCGGCAACTCAGTATCACAGGGCATAGCAGCAGATTTACGTAAGGCTTTTGTTCTTACAAAAAAATTTAAGTGCACTATAAGAAAACCTTTACTGAAGTATTTTAGCTTGTTTCAATTCAGGAGGGGAAGGAAAAGAGAATAATTCCATTGATAAAAACCAGTTGACTCCAAGTATGGGAAAAATCTAGAACAAACGCTGACTTGGAAAAGAACGAGCTCACCTCTTGATTTTGATAATGATGAAGAAAGGGGCAGAGCTCCGGCAGAAACAAAGTATTGCCAAGGCCTGAGCAGCAAGAGGTCTTCAAACCAAAAAAGAAACTGGGATTTTCCAGCTAATTCTACAATTTCCTACAGAAAAATGGGGAGGGGGAATTACAGATGGCAAAAGAGTTTCCAAGTTTTAAAAAACCAACCAAAAAAAAGCCTCTGTGGCAATGCAAGGCTAGGCAGGGGCTAACTCTACTGATGAGTAATAATGAAATGAACCTGAAGTAAAATTCCCAGCCACCAGCAAAGAGTTGGTTTCAAACACTGGTTTAAAATACACCTTAAACTACCCATAACTGGGGGATTCTTACAATTTCATAGTAAGGAACAGCATGTCAATTACAGGTCTCTACCCTTATTTCAAATTAATATAATTTAACATCACAACCTGTCTGTTTATGTGAAACACTGAGATAAAACTTAGAAGTGCCACCTGGCTAAAATGGAGAGCGCTGAAATGTCCACTGTAGTACTGACTGGTTCTTGGAACTCCTGTGTGCACCGTTAACTACAGTTACATGACGCACATGACATGACCTGACAGTGTTTCCGTAGGTCCCAATCCTCACTCCGCTTCTCCTCTCATACCTTCCTGTACTCTGGGAATCCAATATGAAACCACCAAAACCATGGTTCTTTTGGTTTAAGTTTGAGAGGTATTTAATTAAAACTGCCGTTCTACATGTTTTTTCCACAGTCCAGTAATTTATTTTAAATTTGAGTAATTTCAAATTCCACAAACAAAACTGAAGAACAGCAATATTTTGTTTGAATTCTCTCTTCTGTACACTCAGTGATCTAAAACACCACAATATCCAACATACACAAACCTTGGGGAAGGGTTAGTAAATACACACAGATTGGAATCATGGTGCTCTTTGTTCCTGAATGGAATGGTCCCACAGAAAAAGCACAGGATACAGCACAACATAAGGGCACCTGTTACATATGAAGTGAGCAAAAACACGCTAGCATCTTCTATATGCGTAATGAGGAAACCTGCATAGGTTAGAGGGCCTTTTATGCTCATTTAAAAGTCAGGCAAGTTGTCTGTAATGCATTTTTCAAATAATTTGGAGAGCACTGCAGTCCAGTGTAGGAGATGCTGATTAGTGTTGTCTTTGTTGGCATTGACAGTCTTGCATGGTCACATACCAATATTTCCGCTTTAGCTTTTCTTTGAATAAAAGAGATTTAAATGCATTTAGACAATACATATTGTAAGCTGTTTACACACACTAAATTTAAGAGCTTCAATATTAGAGTTTTTCTTTAAACACTACAGAGTGCAAATCAGGTTCTTCACAACAGATTGAATATTAAGCAGTTTTTCAAAGAACAAGAGGGAAGAAAAAAAGCCCAAGTGAATAAAACATTGAAACTATTCCCCTTTGAAAATAAATTCTAAAAATGATGCGGAATGTGAAATAAGCTTTTAACATAGGTGACCCAAGTTTATAGTTAGGAACAAAAAGTAGTCCTTCATGAAATAAAGGTTACAAGTACATGTGCCTGTTTTCCTCTGTTAGAAACTGATAAGCGGGTACAGACGATGTTTCAGTATGAAAATAGGCGACTACAGGATCAGCTCTCCGTCTCACATGCTGTACCCAAAGCCAGGCTGTGGCTGCCCATAGGGTGGTGCAGAATAACCATAGCCAAAAGGAGCCTGGGGAGGGACTGCCACACTGGGTCCTGCTGTCAGCATCAACTGGGGCTGACCTAAAGGTGGAAAACAAAAAGGGACGGGGCAGGGGGCAAGGAGGCGGTAAAAATGTTAGCATCGTAGGACTAGCACACTCCAGTCTCCCCTCCTCTAGCAGCACAATCACAACTTTGAGTTTTGTAGGGGCACTATGACTGTCACAATTTGGCATTACAATTTTTTAGGCAGCATCCTGCCTAAAAAGCCAATAGTGCAAAGCCAAGGTCAGACCTGAAACAGTAATTATGTTACTTCGTATCATCTAAAGCAGTGGTAGTCAACCTGGTCCCTACCGCCCACAGTGGGCGTTCCAGCTTTCATGGTGGGTGGTAGCGGAGCAACCAAAGTATAAATAAAAAGATAGATTTAACTATAGTAAGTTGTTTTATAAAGATTTATTCTGCCAAACTTAGCGAAAATCTGACATAAAGTACTTGGTAATTAATTATTATTATATGCTTTAACTTACTGTAACTCTGCTTTACAAATTTTATAAAGTAAAGTTACTTCCCTACTTTATAAATCACCATTACTGTGGAACCAGTGGATGGTTAGAAAATTTTACTAGTAACAGAGATACAAAAGTGGGCGGTAGGTATAAAAAGGTTGACTACCCCTGATCTAAAGCCATGTGCACATGCATGCTTGACAGGATCAGGCAAGACATCTGCTTTTACAACATGGTGTTTGCACAGTATATTTGGTGACAATATAATCAGCACAGGAAAATTTGAAAATTTTTTTAACAGACATGGTTTTAACATAACAACTTTTTAAAAGTTATACTTAAATTTCTGATTTAAACACATCTAAGTGATAACGAAACCTAATGCATTTTGAACAAAGAACCCAGCATTAGAGAAAGCAACAAAAAATAAGACATATTCAAATACACATTACACATGAAATGTATTAGAACATGTATTTCAAATACTCTGTTATTGCTTTCAAATTCTTAGTTACCACTCTTAGGAAGTTTTAATAGTTGTTGACCATATACAGAAAATGACCTATAGAGAGCCTGGCTTAGAGGGAGAAAACATGTAATACCTTTTTTCCCAACCTCCTCACTAGAACGTAATCCTAGAATAAGACTTCTCCCAGCACAAGTGACCTCACGTCTTTAGTGAGCTAATTCTTTTTGGAAACTAGTAGTTTATCAAGATCACTTTTAACCTTGATATTGACACCTACCTATCTTGAAATTTCAACCCTGCTGCCCACTGCCTAAAAAGGCCTGTCAATTTAAACACCCTAAAGACAAGCCAAATTTAGTGGGAGCCCCCAAATTATTATACTCACCCTGTTTGTGTTCCTATCTCAAATATGTGAAACATTCTGCTTAAAGTTTATGTTTTTCAACTTTATCAAAACTACCCTGAACCTCTAAATTCCCAGTCCTTTGTAATATAAAGGAGAAAATGCCATCATAGGTTTGAATACTATTATTTCCTTTAGCAAGATGAGATATAATGGTCATAATTTTATGTCCTCCCCCAAGAACACCTGGTTATAACACTAAACCTATATATACCCTTCAAACTTACTGTTCAAGTGAATCTCTTCACCAAGAGTGAAATGGAAAGGGGAAGTAGTTCAGGTATGGTTTAGAAGAAGAAACTAAATTGCCTTATATATTCACTGAGAGTTTGAAGATCTATCTCTCTGGAAAGTTCTCAAGTGGAAACTCTACCCAAGTTCTCTGTCCTAGTTAGAATCTAAACAGGATGTACTCTTTATGTAAAGCAGACTAAAGATAGCCTTGGCATGTCTGAACATTTAATTCACTAATAATTCTTCCTCAGTAATTTATGAATTAGCAATGGATGAGTGTAGCCAGGCAATAGAAAAATTGAAGTTATGATCTTAAGTTTTTTAACCCTGTATTTGCACTGAAGATTACCTCAGTGTATAATAACGTCAATGCCTGCTTTAAAACTTTTTTCAGGGGGAAAACATGACTGTAGAGAGAATTATTTTAACTCAGCAGGCCATTTATAATTTAGAAGCTTATTACATTTCTATTATGAGGTAGAGCCCCTGGAGAACGAAACATTTCTCTACTATATTTCAGTGAGGTTAAAAAGAGGCTGAGATTACCATAAACAATAGGTTGCGTCTCTGTAGCTTGTTCTTCTTCTTTTCGCAGTGATTCTGAAGCATCTAATTTATCCACCTGGAAAAAACAGGTAATGTTGATTAGCACCTCAAAAGTACTATAAACCTAGGTTTATGGCAGAAAGTGGAAAAGCCTTAGTGTGTTAAATTTTGTCAAAATAAAAAGACTAGAAAGAACATTTTCAGGCCCCCTCAAATTCAATGACAATGTTCACACTTCAGTCAAGGTGGTTTTTAGCACTGTCATTATAAACCCTCAGGAAGGAGGGATTTATAAATGCCATAAAAGCGTACGCCAGGCTAACACTGGGCATGCTAGGTTGCAGCCAGCCTGAGGGAGGGAGATAATGAGAAGGAACCACTTTTTCAAATGAAGATTAAACCCTATCAAAGATAATAATAATAAACTCATGACCTGGCGAGACTTCTTCCCCAAAGGAAATGGTATTCAAAAAAGTACTATGAGTCTACTGACTGCAAAAGTACCTGTGCAGAATAAGCTATCCTTCACCCAAGGCGCACAGCTTCTGCTGACACTGCTTATAGGTGCAGACTGAAGTTGAAGACTCAAGTGGCTCCATATTTGAGTTTTTAAATATAAAGACAGGCTGCATGTTTTTATGCTCTATTTTCTAAGAACTAGGAATACTCGACTTGGTCTCAACTTCTTTAAGAAATTTTTTTGCTTTTAATTAAGCCAAAGCAAATGACTATTATATGCTGGCTACTCTAAATTAAAGTAGGTATTATCCCACATAAATAAAACTACAGATGAGTCCAAATGTAGTAGTGAAAGGAGCTAAACTTCACAGGCCCTTCTATTAACTGGTTGTGTGACCTTGGCAAACCATTGTACTGAACCTCAAAAAATTCTGTTGTCTATATAATGAAAGTTGAATGAAATAATCTGCAAAGCTCCTTCTAGGACCAACATGATCTGATTCTGTATTTTGTAATTCTGGAAGAAGTGACATCAGGACACTGTGATCAGGGATCTCTACAGAACAACTTCTACTTGCCTTTTGAACTACATTAAACTATATTTAAAAGTTTGTATCTCAGCCAAAGCATAACTACATTATACTTGAAGTAAAACTAAACTTCAAATCTCAAGGTTATTACTACTAGTATTTTCAAAGTCACAAGTGTGCTGAGTGAGATGAGGGACAGCGTGCAGGAAGGAGCTTTATGAATGTTCACTGCATGTTGTTCAAGGGAGCAAATAGTGAAAAAAAATCATTCACAAAAAAATGACATGCAAACATCAGTGAAAAGGCTATAAATACTGGGCCCTAAAAAGATGAAAGCAGCCCCTAAGTTTCTCTCTGAAACTATTTAAAATAGTATATTAAGTGTTCAGATAGGCCATCAAGGTCAGGACAGTGTATTTTATATATATTACTTCATACTAAATATCATAAATATGGGCCTAATCCATCCTAATATGTCAAAGAATAAAATATGAGACAAGTAATCTGGGCCAGGCTCTAGACACCTTCAAATAAAATGTGGTTTTCCCACCCGAGGAAGATAGGTTAGTCTGCTTTTGCACACATTTTCCTATTTTTTAGCCTAAGTGTTCAACTGTTATAAATCACCCAATGTCAAATTAAAAACCACTACTGAGTATCAGCATGAAAAATACCCACTACTGTATTTGGTATCCAAACTCAAATTTGGATACCAAATTTTATCCAAAATTATTACTCAAAATATTATTACAGCCATATACTTTAAGGCACAACATGTGCCATCAAGGGTCAGGTGGGGTTCAGCTAACCTAAACAGTATCCAAGAGTGAGCTAAAGAGGTTGTACAAAAATATACAAAGATGAGTGTACATTAATAACTTTTAGGAAGAAAAATGAAACAACCACCAAAAAAACCACCACTGCATAATACATTTTCCAGACTTTCAAGGAACAGAATCTAAAGTGAACACGTTTAAAAGTTAATGTCTGAGTCAGAGGTTGGAGACAGAAGTCCTATTACAGAAGTATATGTAAGACTTAGAAGAACTAGCAGTATCACAAGGCCCAGGCACAGTCATAGGCAGGCTGGGCAGAGGGGAAAAACAAAAACTAAGAACTCTGAATGAGTAGTACCAAGCTAAGCACAAAATTTTGATTTTTCTATATAATGGGACAGCCTCTGGCACAGCAACATCCAATTTTTGATTCCACTGACCCAATTTAGATTGCTCAAAAAAGAAAAGCAGAGAAGGCTGTTATGAACACAAGCTTTTGTTAAGAGCTGTAACAAAAGTTTCTGATCCTTGGATTTAAAAAGAAAAAAATACAGGTAAGCATGTCACTGGGTTCAGTTCCATCTGTACTACTGAAAATTCACTGTAATATAAAAGGCTTTTCCACAGAGACTGCAATATGCTGCAGAGGAAAAGTTAACATGCAGTCAGGTATTTTGGTGTATGTGTGCATGAAAAAAAGGCAAAAGAACTGAAGCAAGAAGTGAGATCTGAAGATGACTTGCTATACAGGCTCTCAAGAAACACACACAGCCCACAGCAATGCTTTAAGAGTTTCAAAAGTAGTATGATGTAATTGCAATGACTGTTGTACATGCTTGGTTTAAAACAATGCATAACACTGCAGTTCAATTACCTGTTTTTCACACACACGCTTTCTAACTGCCTTGCTTACTAGCTGCTGAAGGGCCTCACACACAATGCATTTTACTCAGGTTTGCCCTAAGTTCCAATGGTGACTCCAGTTTGGTTCAACGTAATTCCAAAGCATTGTCCCCCACCCCAAATTCTTTTAAATTTGTTTCAACTCTCCTTTACCTTCCCACACTTTTCCTAGCACAATTTGATACCAGACATCAAGCTTATAAATTGCTTTCGTTTATATTGGGATGGAGACAAGCCAATTAAGGAAACAACAACCAAAAAGTGCCTAAATTTACCTTGGACAAGCCAACAGATGAGTACAAATTTTAGGCGGCTTCAGAGGTGTGCCTTATTACAAAAAGTAAAAGTTAATATTGATTTGTTAAATATAGAAATAATCCATGTTGCTTAGCAACAATTAGAGCAAGCTACTCTTATGATTACAAAAGTTTTGATTTCTCTTGAAAATGGACTAGCACCATAAGAACTGGACACCTGGAGAAACATGAGGAAAGTCTCTTCGGAAGCAGCTAGTATCTTGTGTATCTACTTTCAGCAAAAAATTAGTAAGAATCAAGAGATCAGAAACTGGATCACAGTCCTTCAATACCAAAAAAAAAACCCCAAAAAGCCTTTCAGGGCATGTATATACATATATTAATTCAACAACTGTCAGGCAAGCTCACAAAAGAAAACCAGAGGCTGTTTAAATTTATTTAGAGTATTAAGAAAATCCTATTATGGTCCAGATACCCTGACAGGGAAGAGAAATTTCCTGAAACTTTGAAAATAATATGGAAACTCACCACGCTCAGTTTTTAATAATGTATTTAAGAGAGACTGTGAACCAACTACTGATTAGCCTCCTGCCCTTCCTAAAGCCTATTAGCCGATTAGTACCAAACATCTACTAACATCCTATAGCTCTATTATAGTTATGTTTCAAGGGACTTGCAGAGGCTTTAGTGAAAATTTATTGGGGGGGAAAAAGCAGCAGCAGCAGTGTAGAAAAGGAAGGAAAAATCATGCAAATTCCTTAGACTTAGTCCTCCAGACTTAAAGATGGAAAAGAATCAACTTTCACCTTTTCCTTTATTGCATCAACCTGCAAAGGAATTCAGAAGGTGCAGCTTAGAAAAAAATCAAATTCCATATTGAGCATAAAAAGGTAGAATCAGCAACAAAGGTTTAGGAGAGGAAAATCTAACCACTAAAAAAAGGTATGAGAAAAGTGAAAATAAAGGTCACACTGGAAGCAAAATTTAGACTATATATATATATATATATTTAACTTCAGAGCTAACTGCAGAAGAATTTATGCTAGTCAGTGTGAAAGAAAGCAGCTTAATTGCTAGTAAACTTTATAGCACTTCAGTTAACAGCAGCTTAGAGCCAAGTCTCACAAGTTGGCATTATACATGAGAAAAGAAGCTATTCTCATATGGCTAAGATAAGGTACTGTTTTTTGTCTCACACTAGACATTAAGCACTTTATACCACACAGAAAGTGTTAATTCTTAAAATATTATTACCGAACACAATAGTATCTACTTAAATGGTAGCCTAAGAAAATAAATAAGTCTACTGAGGGTTGTTAGTAGTGTGCTATCCCCACCCAACAAGTATGCTGAAGAGATCAGATGTGAAACTGATTTTAATAAGCATGTTTTGCTGTGATAATATGGACCTTTTAGGACCATTTTTAAATGTTCTACAATAAGAAAGCTAGTAACTGTTGGAAGACAGGGTGAATAAAAAATCTAGCATCAAAAAGGGACACTAAGCCCTGGCCGGTTGGCTCAGTGGTAGAGCGTCAGCCTTGCATGCAGGAGTCCCAGGTTCGATTCCCAGCCAGGGCACACAGGAGAAGCGCCCATCTGCTTCTCCACCCCTCCCCCTCTCCTTCCTCTCTGTCTCTCTCTTCCCCTCCCGCAGCCAAGACTCCATTGGAGCAAAGTTGGCCCGGGCGCTGAGGATGGCTCTATGGCCTCTGCCTTAGGCGCTAGAATGGCTCTGGATGCAACAGAGCGGCGCCCCAGATGGGCAGAGCATTGCCCCCTGGTGGGCATGCTGGGTGGATCCTGGTCGGGCGCATGTGGGAGTCTGTCTTACTGCCTCCCCATTTCCAACTTCAGAAAAATAAAAAGTAAAAAATAAAATTATTAAAAAAAAAAAAAGGGACACTAAGATGAATAAGTAACTTTTATAAAATTACATCTCCAGGTTGTTTAATGCACTTTTAGGAAATATGTCATTACTTGTTAATCTCCTGTGATATTTTAAAATTCAGGGGTTTAACTATCAAAATACTGAGAAGATTTCTTTAAAGGACGTTAAGAATGCAGATATAGTTTCCCCAGGGGAAGCAGGCACATATATTCAAGTCAAGAACTAGCAAAATAAAGGGAATCTACACTACTAAGTTAGGAAAATATTTTGAAAATAATTTTTTTAATCAAATGTTTAAAAATAAAAATACTGTTCATCCTCAGAAATACATTGAGAATAAACATCTGGTAAGTTCTGTTTGAGTTCTCTTTTCAATGCAATGTCATTTATCAAATACTAAAAATTTATGGAGAACAGGAATATGTCTTGATCAACTAAATTACTTCTAGAGAAAAAAACAAACATTTGAAAACAGTAAGTATGCACACGGAGTTTTACATGTTTAAGATCATCAGTTCTGAATATACCCAGAGATACCATTACCTTTGTCAAGTATTCCTTCATGACCTGGATAAAATAGGGCATGGCAAAATCCATGATATTGTGCCTCCAGGCAGTTTCCAGGACAACATCTGGCCTTAAAAGATCATAACAGGTAAAGAGACAAGCTCCAAAGCACTCTCTTTTTTCTTCCTGCAAAAACCACTGTAGGAGTTCTTCAGCCAACTCAGTATCTTTAGACTCAGAGGCATACTGCATTGCATCCTATTCAAAGGAAAGGATGAAAGTAAAACATTAAACTCAAATATACTGAACTGGCAAATCAAGTAATACAATGGGAAAAATTCCCTGTTATATCATTTAAATTAAAGATTTGTTGAAAGAAAAGAAATAAACTGGGTAAACATTCTTTAAAAACAGAAGAACAAGAGGTTTGAAACATAAGATAGCCCCTTCAATCAAGAAATTGACTTAATGCCTGACCAGGCGGTGGCGCAGTGGATAGAACGTGGGACTGGGATGTGGAGGACCCATGTTTGAGACCCCAAGGTCGCCAGCTTGAGCGCAGGCTCATCTGGTTTGAGCAAAGCTCACCAGCTTGGACCCAAGGTTGCTGGCTTGAGCAAGGGGTTACTTAGTCTGCTGAAGGCCCACGGTCAAGGCACATAGAGAAAGCAATCAATGAACAACTAAGATGGCGCAACGCGCAACGAAAAACTGATAATTGATGCTTTTCATCTCTCTCTGTTCCTGTCTGTCTGTCCCTATCTATCCCTTTCTCTGACTCTTGCTGTCTCTGTAAAAAAAAGAAAAGAAAAGAAATTGACTTAACTATGATCTCAAATGGGAGCTTAGAGACAAGTCTCATATTAATAAAACTATTATTTTTATAGACCATAATATTTGTAGTTCAGCACGTTAGGGTTAACACAGATCATCCAGTAGTTGGCTTAATGGCCCTGCCCCCACCAACTTTATCCACCTTGTACAGGCTATCTTTCTTGCACAGCTCTACACTCTGTTTCCAGCGATTGTTGCCTTTGAAGAGATAAGCAGCAATTCTTCTGAACTCAATGAGTTCATGTTTTTCCAAACGCTGAGCAAGTGAGATATTGTCAAAGTTGTCATAAGCATCTATTGATGTTCGTAGAGCCTTAAACAAAACAAAAATAAATCATCCAAATGCCAAATCAGTGTTTCATCTAGTTTTAAGTTTATGTTCCATTGTTCTTGATCAGTGAGCCATTATTATACATAACTGACTACATGACTTGATCAGTACATCATATGATATTTAGGTATATTAGGATGACCAACGAGCCATTAATGTAGTATTGACAGCCTAGATTCAAGTATCAAACCACAAAGTTGCAATCTAAATAAGTATCAAGTTTAAAGTCCTCAAAGACACTGTAAAATTATAAAGGTGCAATTTTCTCCAAGGTTTCCAGTATCAAGGACTAACCTGAATGGTTATGAAACTGGGGACCCAGCCTGTTGACTCAGTGGTAGAGCATCAGCCCAGCATAAGGATGTCCCAAGTTCGATTCCCAGTCAGGGCACACAAAAGAAAACAACCATCTGCTTCTCTACCCTGCCTCTCCTCCCTTTCTCTCTTCCCCTAGTGCAGCCATGGCTCAATTGGTTCCAGCACATCAGCAGGCATTGAGGATGGCTCTGTGAAGCCTCCGCCTCAGGTGCTAAAAATAGTTTGGTTGTGAGCATGGCCCCAGATGGGCAAAGCATCAGCCCCAGACGGAGGTTGCCAGGTAGATCCCAGTCTGGGCACATGAAAGGGTCTCTCTCTATATTTCCCCTCCTCTTATTAGGAAAAGAAGAAAAAAAGAAAAAAAAAAAGAAGAAAGAAGGAGGAGGAGGAGGAGGAAGAAGAAGAAAAAAAGAAACTGGGAGAATTTATAATTCAAAAGGTGTAAGATTTTATGCTCTAGTCAATGTTTTTCAACCACTGGTTTTAGAGCAGTACATCAGAAATTTTGTGCTGGCCATGAAAAGACTTAACTGCCCTGATTTTGCATGAAGATGACAGACCCAAGGATCTTAATCAGCTTTGCTTATGCTCAGGGTGACTTCTGCCTTAGTGTCCCCGAAATCATTCTATTTTCAAAGGTCCTCAAGTGTAAAAAGGTGAAATCCACTGCTCTAGGGAAACTCCTGACACAGCTCAACATGATATTTAGCCATCCAGATGGGCATGGGAGCTGAGCCTAACAGAAAATGTTGACATAAAGAGAAAGAAAAAAGGCAACCTGCTGATTCTTTTTTTTTTTTTTTTTTGCATTTTTCTGAAGCTAGAAAGGGGAGAGACAGTCAGACAGACTCCCGTATGCGCCCGACCGGGATCCACCCGGCACGCCCACCAGGGGGTGATGCTCTGCCCCTCCGGGGCGTCGCTCTGTTGCGACCAGAGCCACTCTAGCACCTGGGGCAGAGGCCAAGGAGCCATCCCCAGTGCCCGGGCCATCTTTGCTCCAATGGAGCCTCGGCTGCGGGAGGGGAAGAGAGAGACAGAGAGGAAGGAGAGAGGGAGGGGTGGAGAAGCAGATGGGCGCTTCTCCTGTGTGCCCTGGCCGGGAATCGAACCCGGGACTTCTGCACGCCAGGCCGACACTCTACCACTGAGCCAACCGGCCAGGGCCTGATTCTTAACTATAATTAATTTTGTTTTTCTAAAGTCCTTTGCAAAGGAAAATTTACTAAAAGATAGCAAAAACAAAACTAAAAAGTGAATATAGTTAATATCAAATAAATTTTATGGACTAGTTAAGAGATCAAAGACATTTTCAACCCTATCTACAATCTAGAGCAGGGGTCGGGAACCTTTTTGGCTGAGAGAGCCATGAATGACACGTATTTTAAAATGTAATTCCGTGAGAGCCATACAACGACCCACGTACATTACGCATTATCCAATGAAAATTTGGTGTTGTCCCGGAGGACAGCTGTGATTGGCTCCAGCCACCCGCAACCATGAACATGAGCAGTAGGAAGTGAATGAATTGTAATACATGAGAATGTTCTATATTTTTAACATTATTACTTTTTTAATTAAAGATTTGTTTGCGAGCCAGATTCAGCCATGTAAGAGCCACATCTGGCTCGTGAGCCATAGGTTCCTGACCCCTGATCTAGAAGTTCAAGGATGAGGTAACCCATAACTTTTTCTAAAGCCAGACAAGATCTAAGCAAAATTATGCAAACTTGGCACTCAACTAGGGGAAAGTCAGATTTACCAACGCTGAAAACCTCACCAAGTTTAGATCCTAGGCATATAAATACCTACTGTTTACAATTCTAATAATAATATTCTTTTTTTAAAAAAACCCACAAAACGTACCAACTTTACAATCTAATTATAACCTGAGTTTTGAGAAAATGTGCAAGGTTTTTACCTGATAATCTTCTTCTGTAATAAAGAGGTTGTTGAGAGATTCATTCACAGATTTGTTGTTGTGGTTCTGAACTGAACGCAAATATGGTTTCACCAGTGGTAACTGTTTAACCTTTAAAATAAAAATTTGTCATAAATGTATAGCACACGGTTCAAATTCCATGGACAAAAGTTACTCAAATGTTTCTTAGATCCTTGTTATGTTTTGAAGTTTTAAAAATAATTACCTTGCTGAAATAATTGACTGCACGAGTATGGTCCAACCGTGGAGACAGCACCATCAGCAAATCATTTAACAACAAAGGCTTGAATTCTAAGTAGAACTGGATTGCTCTGTAGTACAGTTCCACATTGGCAACCTACAATGGGAAAAACCCATATATGTCAGAGTTATTTCCTAATGAGCATGCACATTCTGGAGCCTCCACTGTCTTCTGAGGAAGGTACACACCTTGGTAATGATATCTTTGAACTGCCCTTCTTTCCATGCATCAGTGGGGTGATTCATCATGGTAATTATGGCATTATCATATTCTTCATACTTGTCATACAAAAACACCAATTCTGCCCATAGGTGAGCTTGTTCTGCAGCTCTTAGCACCTGCGTAAGACGAATTTAATTGCTTTAGATAGTCCTTAATGCTAACTAATAGCCTAGAAAATTTTTTTAAAAGTATTAGTTTTAGCTGTAGAGCTGCCTCACAATGTTAAAAGTTGGTTACCTTAGGTATATTCACTCTGGACCAGAAGAGCTCCAGGTGCTCCCTCATTTTCTGTGGCTTAAATTTAGAATATAGAATAGCTAATTCGGTAAACATCCCCATATGAGCTCGCTCAAGTCCCAGTGCTGATTCTAACATGGTTATCAGTTCTTCAAAATATCCACGATCCTAAATGAGAGAGATAAGAAATTAAAGATGGGACTATCTGTGGCAAAAGATCTCAATTAATATAAAAGGTTCCTGTTCATTACCTGATAGTAGTTGATAAGTTCTTCCAATTCATCTGCATGTACAACAATATGGAGCCCACACATCTGAGCAAGACGGAATTCTTTCCCATCTACACAGGCAAAGCAGACCTACAATAAAAATTTCAATTGTGTGAACTCAGATGTAAACTTTAGCTGGTTAATTCAATTCATCAGTTTAAACAGCATTTCTAAATGGCATCTTAATTCTTCAAACAGGTGTTGAGATTACCTCTTTCCATGTTCGAGTACTGTTAGCTTTCCTAGCTCCATCAACAGCTGCCTGATATTCACCCAGGTGAACCAGGGTAGAAGCCAAGCGTCCAAAATTGGAAACATTATTGTATAACAACTTAGCAGCATCATACATTTTTTCATCATAACAACGGTCACCAACCTAAAAAAAAGACAATCCATTTTCAGTAAGCTTAAACTCAATCCTCTTTCCAAAGTTGAAACTCAATTTAACCCTGAGAAACAATTATTCTTCCTGTACAATATTTTATTTGGGAATCTTCAGTTGTGATGTGTCAATTCTATGAAGTAAATGATATTGCTCAGCTATTTATTTTTACACTCTTCAAAAGAGTCTAAACAGGAAACCTACTTGTTGGATGTGAGCATTATTTGGCCCATTGATGAACTCTTCTAACTCTGCAAGGCGGTTTGTCTTAGCCAGGGCGAATATCAATTCTGTCTCTACATAGGACTCACGAGCCTTCTTACGGGCCATCTGCAAGTACTTTACTAGTTCTTCCCAGTTTCCTAGGTACAGAAAAAGAAAAAATATAAACACTAACATCTTAACATTTATCTTTTCACTCAAGTAAATGAGGGCTACTATTAATTTCCTGTTCAAGAAAATATTATAGACAGGAACATATATCAATAGTGAGACACACACAGTATAGCAAAACTTCTGTTATTCTTTTGTGTATCACTGACCTATGAACAGTGAAATTCCCTTTTTCCTTGAAGTTGTAAGATTAGAACTCAATCAAAATTTTACGAGACTTCAGTACAAAAAATTAATCTTACCCCTGGACCTCACAAGTTCACAAAACACAGCCTCTCTTCATCTGGACTAAAATGGAGAGCTGTATGCTTTCACAAGTAACCCTGCTATATCTAACTCCTACTTAATTCAGACTATACAATGATCTTAATGATTAGCTTAATCACAGTTTAAGCACATTTTCTGAGGTCACAAACATATAATAGTAAGAAGTTGTACCACTCGTGTTGGCAGCCTGAACAACTTCCATGTAAGATGAAGGATCATCTGCTTTGATGTAAGAATCAATGGCTTCTTTCACCATTCCTTTCTGTAACTGGGCTTTCGCAAGCTGACTCCAGACAGCAGGTTCATTGCAGCGTTCAGCAAACTCATAAGCCCGATCCAAATTTCCAATATGTTCAATTAAAACCTAGGCAATCAATTTTTGAATCAGTGTTACAGTAAAACGAACCTTACCACATAGCAGTTATAAAAAGTTAGGTGTTTACTGCTCTTCTATGCCACAGCAATCAGTTATGCCCAACCTCAAAGGACAATATATATATTGAATCATGAGTAGTCATTACATTTAGTAAATCAACTTAGGTATTATGAAAATTTGTTTACCTGCACAGCTGAAGTATTAACATCAAATTTCCGGAAAATGGCAAATGCCTCCTCAAATAGCTCATTGCTGATGGCAATATTGGCAATATCTGGGGCATCATAGTTATCCAGGCGGTTAATATACTCCATAACACGTGTACGATCAGCCTTGATTGCAGTGAGGATGAGGAGGTTTTGCAGATTCCTTTAAGGAAACAAAGACAAATGCAATATTTTGAAAGCTCATTAGTTATAAAAAGTAAACAATGTGGCTATAGAGTCTTTTGTCTCAGGAGAGAAGAGTGGAAGAGGAGCGTATTAATGAGTGAGAATTCAGACAACATTTTCAAATCTTTATTTCTTGTTCCTTCCCAAACCTGACAGGCTGAATATAAGACTGAATATAAATAGCCAAGGGAACCCTCCCATGGCATACCTGTGTTCACTGAATACAGAGTTATCCAGGACAATTTTCTCCAGCAGTTCAATGAGTTCATTAGGAAGGTCTGCAGTCATAAAAGCCTTGACAGTTACTGACACTTCTTCAGGGTCCTGAGTCTCAGACAAGGCTGTCTGTACAACCTACAGAGGAATATACAGAGAATAAGTACTGAGAATCAAGGCAATTTTTGAATACATTATCTAATAAGTTGCCCGTTCAGTACAAAATTTGAAATAGGTAGAAAAAAAATGAAGGAAAAATATCTTTAAATTTATCACCCAAAGATCTTTGTACACAAATTCATTTATATCCATAAATGTGTATTTCCATTCTCTTGAAAAATTACCCTAATTATATTATATATAATTTCTATCTTTTCCTTGACTGAAACATTACCTATAATAACCACTCCTCAATATGTTTATATATAATTCAATCACAAATATGTGACGACATATTCTCAGTAATTCCTGTTTTTGGCTATTTGCATGGTTCCTCAATGCTGCAATACATTTTCTTCCAGGAAGCTTTGTATCAACTTAAAAATTTTCCTTAGAAATGCTTCCTAGAAGAAGAATGAAAAAATTATAGTTTTCTCTTCCATATATATCCTTCTACGAGGAGAATTTAAGACCATTAAAACAACCTTCAATTTTTAGGGTTGTAAAAATGTTTTCAATTTTTAAATTGGTTACCAGGGAGACAAAATTTACTGCACTTGTATCTTTTGTATTTTCTCTATCAATTCTCATCCTTGGCTAACTTACCACTGTCTTGAATACTTCCAAACAATTCAGTCACTTCTCAAGTATTAATAAGAGTTCTTACTCAGCAATTCTTATTCATTTTATTGTATGTTTAACTTGCTGTTTTCCTTTTAACTACAATGAATTCAGAGTTCAGTATAATTAAATAATCTCTTTTGGGATGGATTTTCTTTTTAAATTTATGGTATATATATTTCAATAGTTAAATTCAAAAACATTTTTTTTATTGTTTTCTCTCACAATTCAGTATGCTCCACTGGGTAGACAATGAGAGCAGGAAAAGAGGCAGCCTGAGCACACACGGCCACCCTCACCTGGTCAATCAGGGGTCTCCGATAGGGGTTGCTCTCCAGTAGCACGCTGCCCCACAGCTCTGGGTCCTTCCGGCGCACCAGGTATCGGGACAGACTTTTGAAGAGGGAATTCTCATTGCAAACCTAAATAAGACATTGCAGATTAATTTTAAGGTACGAAGTGAAGACTTTTTAACTGACTTTACTTTTAAAGGTCATTTTCTACCATTTATATACCCTGTTTATTGTTTTATAAAAGAAAAAAAATCCACTATTTTTACATATGATCTTGAATTAGGCCACAATTTTTTCTTGTTAAAATTCAATCAACACAAAAAGCTAAGTTATTAATTTCTGAAGTCTTTTAAAAAATCACTTTGAAGCTGGATCTATATTTGGACCTGATATTCTACTCTACTACTCTATTTATGCCCTAGCACTGCATGTTTTAATTAGAGGCTTTGTAATGTGCTTTAATATCTGGTAGGGCTAGTATACCTTCACAGCTTTCTTTTCAGTGTTTTACTAGCTATTCTTGTGTTTATTTTTTCATGTGTACACACGTATACAGGCATTCATATGTAAATGAACAGATGTATATACTGTTCACAAAAATTAGGGGATATCTCAAAAATGAATGTGAAATGATAAAGTACCCCCTAATTTTTGTGAGCAGTATACATAGATGCATATATGATATTTATTCACTTGGATCACTGAAAGATCCTAGAAGCAAATATACCTAACAGCTCTTAGTTTTTAAAACAGATCTGAGTTTTTAATAACATTCTCCACTAAAAGTGATGAGAGTGCCCTGGAAAACGCAGATTCCAGGGCATGAGATTTAAAATGAGTGTGATGTAGGAAGTGCTCAAAGAATGATGAGACCATGACATAAGCCCAAGGAAGCAGACTGAATGGGTTTTTATCGGTTCAAACCAGAACAATTTGAGCATCAAAACAACAGTTTTGGATTATAACCTACTGAATCAAGCAGAAATACACGAGTGCATGAATACATGAGTGATGATGAATATGTGTGAGAAAGTCCTGGAATTGGAAAATTGTCACCTTGCAACCAACGCATTAAGAATGATTTAAGATGCCTGACCAGGCGGTGGTGTAGTGGATAGAGCGTTGGACTGGGATGCAGAGGACCCAGGTTCAAGACTCCTGAGGTTACCAGATTGAGCGCGGGCTCATCTGGTTTGAGCAAAAAGCCCACCAGCTTGAACCCAAGGTTGCTGGCTCCAGCAAGGGGTTACTCGGTCTGCTGAGGGCCTGCGGTCAAGGCACATATGAGAAAGCAGTCAATGAACAGCTAAGGTGTTGCATCGTGCAATGAAAAACTAATGAGTGATGCTTCTCATCTCTCTCTGTTCCTGTCTGTCTGTCCCTGTCTATCCCTCTCTCTGACTCACTATCTGTCTCTGTAGTAAAAAAAAAAAAAAAAAAAGAATGGTTTAAGAATCAATCGATTCTAAATTGGCAGGGAAGAGGAGACATGATAGTTGCATGGTTTTAAGTGTTTCCTTGCAGACTTCTTAAAGATCTGCAAGAAGAAATAGAATAATTATATAGTAAAAAAACTGACAACAATAAAAAGTGCCTCTATGCCTGACCAGGCAGTGGTGCAGTGTACAGAGTATCAGTCTGGGACACAGACGATTCAGGTTCGAAACCCAAAGATCGCCAGCTTGAGCGCAAAGTTGCCAGCTTGAGTACGAGCTCATAGACATGACCCCATGGTCACTGGTTTGAGCCCAAAGGCTGTGGGCTTGAGCAAGGGGCCACTGGCTAGGCTTTAGCACCCCCCAACATAAGTCACATGTGAGAAAGCAATCAATGAATAAGTAAGGAGCCAAAACAAAGAACTGATGCTTCTCATCTCTCTCCCTTCCTGTCTGTCTGTCCTTATCTGTCCCTCTGTCTTGCTTAAAAAAAAAGTGCCTCCACAAGTAAGGGACAGAGTGTCAGGTGTTTCTGCATATAATAGCACGATAAGGACAAAACATCACTTAAGCAATATTCTAGATGGAAATGTACAATCTAAAACTAATCATGAGGAGTCACCAGAGAAACTCAAAATAAAGAATATTCTCTTTCTAAAAATGAGACTTTATTCATATGAAATATGCCAAATAGGTAAATCCATCAAGAGGGAAAGCAGTTTGGAGGCTGTCAGCAGCTGCAAAGAGGGGGGATATGTGGAACTAACTGCTTAATGAATACTGGGTTTCTTTACATTGTGAGAAAAACTTCAAGCTAGATAGACGTGGTGGTTATACAACACAGTAACTGAATTATTCCCTTTCAAATAGTTGCCGTTATATTATGTGAATTCACTGTACTTTAAAAGTTACAGGTAGAAAAAGACTTTTTCAATGATATTAGTATCAAAAAAAAGAAAGAAAGAAAAAGGCTGAAGAATTGTTTCATATTAAAAGAGACTAAAGAGATATGACAACTATATGCAATATGTAATCCTAGACTGAGGGGAAAAACTGCTATAAGAAACATTACTGGGCCTGACCAGGCAGTAGCGCAGTGGATGGAATGTCAGCCTGGAATGCTGAGGACCCAGGTTTGAATCCCCAAGGTCACCAGCTTGAGCACAGAATCATAGACATGACCCCATGGTTGCTGGCTTGAACCCAAGGTTGCTGGCTCCACTGGAGCCGCCTGGTCAGGGCACATGAGAAATCAATCAAGGAACAACTAAGGTGCTGCAACTAGGAGGTGATGCTTCTCATTTCTCTCCCTGCCTATCTGTCTCTGTGAAAAAAATAAAAAATAAAATAAAAGAAAGACATTAGATCAATTGACAACACTGGAATAAGCTGTAAGAAATACTGTCAGATCAAACTGACTGAAGTTGTATTTATGAAAGAATATCCTTATTCTTAGGAATTACAGAATTAAGAAGTACAAGGCCATGATGTATGCAACTTATATGTTTAAAAGATGTATGCAGGCTGTGTATGTGTGTGTTTGAGAGCATATGAGAACACAAGTGATAAAATTAGTGGGGTCAAAATGTTAATAAGTGACTATAAACTTGATCAACCACTTTGACCACTTTAAATTCATAATTATTGGCAAATATTTATACATTTAAAAAAATTTTTAATTCATTTTAGTGAGGAGAGAGAGAGGGAGAGAAAGAGGAGAGAGAGACAGAGAGAGAAGGTGGGGAGGAGCAGGAAGCATCAACTCCCATATGTGCCTTGACCAGGCGAGCCCAGGGTTTTGAACCGGCGACCTCAGCATTTCCAGGTCGACGCTTTATCCACTGCGCCACCACAGGTCAGGCTATTTATACATTTTTTTTAAAAAGCACCTGTCTTCCAAAAATGCCCTGAATTAACTAAAACCATTCTGAAAATCTCAAAATCCACTAACCTAAACATTATATAACAGGTCTTTAAAATGCAGTCTTCTCTCCACAGATTCAGCTAGCAGTACTCACATTAATAAGTTCCAGATCACACTGGCCACGTTCATAAGCAACACAGGCCAGATGGGGATCTCTCTTCTCACAATACTTTCCAACAACACGACTGTCATAATAAGGATTTTCACGAAGAAACCTCTCTGGGTTGTTGTTACTGTCTATGTAGATTTTGGCTAATGCATTGTGAGTAGCAGGTTCCTCACAGCCCTCATGAATTCTGGCTTCTAGCCAAGGCAGAAGCAGTTTCAATCTAGTAAAAAGAAATAAAAGAAAAAACCATGCACACACATACTATACTGTATTATAAACAACAAACTCTTGACATGCTACTATTTAAGTATCTTAGAGTCTATAACGTGCTTTCCCATGTATTATTTTGAATTCTCAACAACCCTATTATAATACAAATTGGGAAATTAAGACTCAGATAGTTAAAAGATTTGCCCAAGATAATGCAGAAGATATATAAGATTATCTTTATACTCTCCAAGGCCTATCTGTTGCATATCTAAATAGAAGAAACTGTAGATGCATAGATTGTTCTTTTTTATACTGGACAAAATATCGAGACTAGATAAATTTTGTTCAGGGTGGGCTAGGGATGTGGTTATCAGAAAACAGGCCAGGTTATGTGAGGTTTCTTTCAATTTTAACACAATGAACATACATTACCTACAACTAAAGGAGGCAGTACCCCAAATCTGGTAGCTTTAGAAGCTCTGGGTAACATAGTTTCCGCTATGTCTATATGTTTATGTTTCAATGATTTAAATATCAAAAGCACCCAGAGAAAGCAGGTCATTATTTCCCTTTCAAATTCACCTATGTATTGTGAACACACTTGCTTAAGACACAACTTCTTTTATTAATAAAGGCAAAATCAAGCTCCTATAAACACCTACAACCCAAATAGATGTGCCATCTTTATAGCTGAAAGAATAAAGATTAGCTAAGGCATATCCAGACTAGTGACTTACATGTGAGTCTAGTTTATTATAATATAATTTGTAAGTTAAAGACCAAACTGTTAATTATAACTACTGTATCTGGCTCTTTGCTGGCAATATACAACAAACAAGATTGTTTTCAGGCATTAGACCTAAGATTCAATGGAAACATTTCTCTAAATTTTAAATTGTTACTATATTCTATAATCAGTTAGGCTCAAACTTTTAAAATCAGCATTATATTCTTTATCTCCATTGTCTTTCAATGCAGAATTTTCCCATGTCTGAGGCATTCAAATACAAATTGTATGAATACCATTACTAAGTCACCTAGATCAACTCAGGTTAAAGTTACAGTCGTCCCTCGCCATATCGTTTTTCATTTTTCAGTCTCATTGTATCACAAATTTTTAAATTGTATATATCTAATTTTGTATCGCAAATTTTTCACTGTATTGCAGAATTTTGCAGTATATAGGTATTTTTATATATTTATCATTTTAATTATTTTTGTGATAAAATAAGGATTTTCTAGCCTGAAAAATGAAAATATAAAAATATTAATGAAAACATATTGAAAGAGCCTGACCAGGTGGCGCAGTGGACAGAGCGTCAGACTGGGATGCGGAGGACCCAGGTTCAAGACCCCGAGGTCGCCAGCTTGAGCGCGGGCTCATCTGGTTTGAGCAAAGCTCACCAGCTTGGACCCAAGGTCGCTGGCTTGAGCAAGGGGTTACTCGGTCTGCTGTAGCCCCATGGTCAAGGCACATATGAGAGAGCAATCAATGAACAACTAAGGTGTCGCAACGAAAAACTGATGATTGTTGCTTCTCACCTCTCTCTGTTCCTGTCTGTCTGTCCCTATCTATCCCTCTCTCTGACTCTCTCTCTGTCTCTGTAAAAAACAAACAAACCCCAACCCCCCAAAAAAACAACAAAAATATTGAAAGAATATTAAATTGAAATAAAATATAAGGTCGCTACTTCGCGGATTTTCGCCTATCACAGCCAGTTCTGGAACCTAACCCACGCAATAGACGAGGGACCACTGTAAATCCCATAGACTTTCTTACTATCTTTTAATAGCTACAGGAACTACCCACTGTTATACCAAGCCGCAAACTCCATCCACACTTTTTGAACTCTAGTTCATCAAAATGCCCTGGCTAAAACTGGATTTCCTTGTAAAGTAAGAATCAGAAACACATTATCATGTTCTCTATTGGAAATTCAGAATGAATATTATCATATTAAGGCTCAAATAAAAAATTAAGCTAACCCAGAGTTATAATGTGAACTCCTTTCTCTCATTATACTTGAGAATAACTTATCAAAGAATTAGTTACTAAAAACAGTGGTATCATAAACTTAAAGGAGGCTTTGCATAAATATATGTAGTTTACATTAAGAAAATATACAATCATATAGCTATAATTATAAATATGCAAAAAAATGGTCAAATAGGTTAAGATATTTTCTTGTAAGACAACTGAAGTGTTCCAGGAAAGACTTTCTTTTTAAAATCAACACTACAGCTAACTGATCACCTTTAAATTAGGTGTTTCCAGGGAATTATGGTCCATTCATTTTTGAGGAGCTGTTAGGCAACCACAGGTTATATTTTTATCCATTACCATGCAGAGACTTATTTAATTTATCCTGGTTATGAAGAATAAAACAGTACTACACCTGTTTCTTTTTTCAACCTCAGCAACAAGCTCATCAGTAGAAAATTGACCTCTTACGACAAGAATCAAATTTTTAATAACATCTTCAGAGCAATCAACATCAAGTAATCCTCCAATAACAACAGGAAGTCGACTTGGATTCACCTAAGGTGAAAAAGAGGAGAACACCATTACATTATTAACAAGAAAAACAAAAAGGAGTTTCAAAAAATAAAACATTATCCTTTAAGCTCAATTTAAAAATTCAATAACATAACAAAAAGAGAAAGAAAACCCCAAACAACAAACAAACAAAAATTCAATAACAAACTGAGAGTCTCAATTTGCAATTAGACTGAGAAATTTAGCAGGAATTCTGCCTTGGTTAATTAATTACTTCAGCATGGCTCCAAAATACAAGTCCATAGAAGCTAAAGTCACAGAATGATTATGGAAGACAGTTTAGTAAAAAGGCCTCTACTATAGCAAAACTATCTTTCTATTTCCAGAGTTAGAAGGCACAGTTTCTAAAACCTATATTTAAGATGGTTTTAAAACTGTACATAGGAGCTATGGCTGCTACACAGATACCTCAGGGACTATCAAGTCAGTGGGGCACAGGCCACCTTTTTCAACTACAGCAATTGTTTTACATACTCAGCATGCATGTAAAATTTTAATCAAAGAAAGAATTTTGGCAGGAAAAAACAATGAAAGCTACTGTAGCAGCCCAAAGAGTTTTAAAAGGATAAAGATTTCCAGAGTGTGAAAAGAAAAATCCACAAGATTTAATTTTTAAGTTACCTATTACTTACCTTTTGTACATATATCTCTATATACTTTTGAAGATTGTTTCTATATAAGTAGAGCACCAAATCATGGACAAAGTCAAATCGATCACACACGATGATGAGTGGTAACTGATCTGTTAGCTTTGCTTCCTGGAAAAAAAACCCAAAAAAACCAAAAAGGAACCTTAATTTTCTCCTGTGAGGCATAAAATCTATGGGAGACATAAGAGTCACTTTTATACTGGTAGGAGGCTCGTGTAAACTTGGCTATTCTCTTGAAGAAAGAAATGTTCCAAGCCCATTGCAATTTCAGTAAATTTTTAGGTTCATAGAATACCAGGTCCCCCACAAATATTCTATCAAAAAAAGTAACAAATTAAGATTTGCAAGCCACCACTGGCATTCAGGATATAAAATCATCACAGTGGGACTTTCATTAATGGTAACAGAATTGAGTTGATGGAAGACCAATAGTCACACTGTCAAAGTAAGGGCATAAATGGTGCGTACTTGTTTCAAGCCAATGACTTATTTTTCAACCCTCCCTGATTCCACTCTATATCGCCAGCCTCTAACATTCTATTATAATAAAGCCTACAAGGAGCAGCATGAAGGTGACAAGCCATAAATTAAACACGCCATATGTTGCTATTTTTTTTAAAAAAGGTTAAGAAAGTACTTAAAGACATTAAAAAAACAAAACAAAAAGATATCTTAAAACTGCCTATTACTTTTACAATTACAAATACCAAGCTATAATCCTACTTTACAGATTGACATAGATGTTATAGACAGGAAGTAAGACCTATACTGGGCATTTACCTGATACATGTCCTGTTACATCCCACAGACATAAGGTAAAGCACAAAAAACAACAGTTTCCATCAGGACTTCATTTACACACAGAGAAACATTCTTTAATAAATAATCTGTCTATGACAATCTACTAAGGAGTAGAACTAATAAGCAGAATAGGACTTTCCCCAATGACAGCCACTAAAAACATTATTGGCAAGTTTAGAATAAAACAGTACCTTAGTCTAGCACATATCAGTTAGCCAATTATAAATAAGTTGAAGATTAGTCTATAAAGTGTTTAGAGAACATAAACTAAATCTGGGAATTACGAGAAATCTTGAATATAAAGTCACAATGGCTTCCATGGGTTTGGATTTATGGAAGGCCCATCTCCCTGGGTCTTATAGCACCCTATGTCAGAGCAAAAACTGTGGCCTTGAACCACTGCCTGGCTTCTGCCCATAGGCTGCAGGCACTGAAATGGGTTACACAGCGGGAAAGAAAAATCAAAATGGCTGTAAACCTGAAGTGGAAGTCCAGTTGCAGACTTTTCACATTAAGGAAAGTCTAAAGCAAGTACTGAGCAGCATGGACACTCTGTACTGAACAGATGGTACACTCATTTCTAGAAAGAATGTTTCACCTAACTATGCAAAAGATTTCAGTAAGCCAAAATTTTCCTACTAATAGACATCAGAAAGTTAGTGGATCAACGTATTAAACTTCTTTATCCTGTTTAGTATGCATATGAAATATCAGCACTTTATTTTACCATTTAAGGAGAAAACACACTTGCAAGTAATCTAAGATTACTTAGGCATTCCATTCTCACGCACGAGTGTTTAAGATTTCTGTTAGCAAAGACAAATATACTGTACTCCCAAAGAAAATTTAAGATCAAAATGTAAACAAAAGTATAATACTTTGATTGCCTAAATTGCCTATGATTTCATACATGTAAGTAATGCTATTAATATTTTTAATTATTTAAAAGGATTACCCTCTAGCTGTTATGGCTAATCAAATTTGAAATTATATAAACATATTCTGGGGTTTTCAGAAACATGAAGTTATTCATTGGACTAATATTTACTGAGTACCTTTGGGGCAGACACAGCTCTTACACACTGGAGGTACAGCAGGGGACAAAGTAAGCATTCCCTCAAGGAACTTATACTGCAGTGGGAAGAATTAATGTTTCGGCCCTGGCCGGTTGGCTTAGTGGTAGAGCGGCGGCCTGGCGTGTAGAAGTCCCGGGTTCGATTCCCGGCCAGGGCACACAGAAGCGCCCATCTGCTTCTCCACCCCTCCCCCTCTCCTTCCTCTCTGTCTCTCTCTTCCCCTCCCGCAGCGAGGCTCCATTGGAGCAAGGATGGCCCGGGCACTGGGGATGGCTCCTTGGCTTGGTCGTGGCAGAGCGTCACCCCCTGGTGGGCGGAGCCTCGCCCCCTGGTGGGCGTGCCGGGTGGATCCCGGTTGGGCGGTTGGGTGCATTCGGCAGTCTGACTGTCTATCCCGTTTCCAGCTTGGGGGGGGGGGGGGGAGGAATTAATGTTTCATAGTGTTAAGTGTTCATAGGATATGAGGCAGGTAAGGATAGAATAAGAACAGGTTAGGGTAATCAGACATTCTTTCTCATGACATTTGATGAGAAATCTTAAAGAAGGTTAAGGTCATGAAGGTCAGAAAGAAAAGTGGAAAAGGGCACAAGCAAAGGCCCTGGGGCAAAAGAAGCTTTAGGGCAGTGGTCCCTAACCCTCGGGCCGTGGACTAGTAGCAGTCTGCAGAGAAAGAATAAATAACTTATATTATTTCCGTTTTATTTATATTTAAGTCTGAACGATGTTTTATTTTTTAAAAATGACCAGATTCCCTCTGTTACATCCGTCTAAGACTCACTCTTGACGCTTGTCTCGATCACGTGATACATTTATCCATCCCACCCTAAAGGCCGGTCCGTGAAAATATTTTCTGACATTAAACCCGTCCGTGGCCCAAAAAAGGTTGGGGACCACTGCTTTAGGGAGTCTCAAAAACAGCAAGCAGTCCAGTGTGGTCCAAGCAAAACCAGGAAAGGAAAAACGATAGAAAATAAGATTAGGAAGAAGCAGATTGTGGGCCTGAACAACAGTTCCATACTTTCTATGGAGAGCTAAAATTTCACAATATCACAATAACTTAGGGCATGAGCCAAATGATGCTAATGACATCATTTCATCCTGCTCAGGTTAGGTTATTACGATGGGAAGTCATAGTCTACCAATCTTTATTCCTGGTGGCTAGCACTTAACTGGCATTTGAATGTTCAACATCAGGTTCAGAGAAATATTTTCCTTATCATCAGAGTCTACATACAACATCAGTTAATTATCATACAGCTAGTACCTCCAAAATAAAGCGTAATAAACAGTGATAATGAGATGCAGCATTGCAGCTACACACTACAGGTCAATAAGGAACGTGAATAAATAGCCTAGTATGTTCATTCTCATTGCTGGGGTAAAGGGCTAAATACAGATAGTAGTACCATCTTAGTATTGAGCCCATATTTCATATTATTTAAAGATAAGACACCAGAGCCCTGGCCAGTTGGCTCAGCGGTAGAACACTGGCCTGGCGTGTGGAAGTCCTGGGTTTGATTCCCGGCCAGGGCACACAGAAGCGCCCATCTGCTTCTCCACCCTTTCCCCTCTCTCTCTCTCTTCCTCTCCCGTAGCCAGGGCTCCATTGGAGCAAAGTTAGCTCAGGCGCTGAGGATGGCTCCATGGCCTCCCCCTCAGATGCTGGAATGGCACCAGAGCAACGTCCCAGATGGGCAGAACATCGCCCCGTGGTGGACATGCCGGGTGGATCCTGGTCAGGCACACACGGGAGTCTGACTGTCTCCCCACTTCTAACTTCAGGAGGGAAAAAAAAAGATAAGACACCAAGTTTACCTCTAACTCAGACTGGATTCAAAATTCCTTCAAGGAGTCAGGAATAACTCAAAACTGAGAAGAAACAAAACTTGCCTGATGGAAAGAACTCATGTAGGCTGACTCTATCTTATTTCCCTCTAAGGCCCACCAACACAGCTTATTGACAACTGTTATCACTTGAACTCCTATGGCACATGAGGGTATTTGAGAAATACAACTTGTGGTTAAAAAAACCAAGGCTGAGTTAATTTGCTTAAGGTAACAGGTAGACATATATGAATAATAATAATAAAAAAAAACAATAGCTGGCCCTGGCCAGTTGGCTCAGTGGTAGAATGTTGGCCTGGCGTGCAGGAGTCCGGGGTTCGATTCCTGGCCAGGGCACACAGGAGAAGCGCCCATCTGCTTCTCTACCCCTCCCCCTCTCCTTCCTCTCTGTCTCTCTCTTCCCCTCCCACAGCCAAGGCTCCACTGGAGCAAAGTTGGCCCAGGTGCTGAAGATGGCTCTATGGCCTCTGCCTCAGGCACTAGAATGGCTCTGGTTGCAACAGAGCAACGCCCCAGATGGGCAGAGCATTGCCCCCTGGTGGGCATGCCAGGTGGATCCCGGTCAGGCGCATGCAGGAGTCTGTCTGACTGCCTCCCCGTTTCCAACTTCAGAGAAATACAAAAAAACAAAAATAAATAAATAAATAAAAAAACAATAGCTAATAACAGAAGGAACTGGAATTTCAACCAGGACTGACTGGTTCAAAAGCCCGTCCGTATCCATGCCTCTACTCTATCAGACTTGAACCCAGTTAACAAGTGTGAAGGGGGAATCCCCATCTAATTAGATCTCATGGGCTAAGCAACTTAGAGCTGCACCATCCTACTATCCAGATAATTTTTTTGAAGCTCAAGAATATCATAATTAAGTAAAAATAATTTAGTCCTGTTTCACATATGTGTTTGTGTGCATAATTCAAATATTAATACCCAATACTAAAGAAATTACAACCGAAGCATAAAAGCTGTGAGTTTAATAAAAACAAAAAGGAATCAGTTTAAGAAATCTGGTGGTATTTTTAAAAAAAGGAAACAGTACTGATACTCAAAAAAAGGAACTGAACTGGTGTTAGGGGTATACTAACCAAGCATAAAGCATCAATCTTTCTCATTTGGAGGACTTTTTTGACACCAGAAATCTTTGGGTTCAAACACATCATACTAGCCAGGCCATTCAAAATACTTATACTGGCTAAGACATTATAGAGCTATAGTTTTGGGGAAAGTTTATCTTTTAATCTATAATATAGGGCAGTGGTTGGCAAACTCAGTGAACAGAGCCAAATATCAACAGTACAATGATTGAAATTTCTTTTGAGAGCCAAATATTTTAAACTTAAACTATATAGGTAGGTACATTCCTTATTGAGGTAGCGCCTGCACGTGGTATTTTGTGGAAGAGCCATACACACTCAAGGGGTCAAAGAGCCACTTGTGGCTCACGAGCCACAGTTTGCCAACCAGGAATATAAGGCTACTTCAGCACTTGACTATTTCATTAAAAACCGATAGGTTTTAGTCCTTTAATCTGGAGACTATGTAATTAAGTTCTTCAAAAGAACAATCAGCTAATAAAACTAAAGATTAACTAAAAAATGATGACAATGTAGGTGTTGGAAATGCCTACTTCTCTATTGAATTACAAATTAAACATTTTTAGTTTCAATCTAAAATCCTTTTGGAAGGGAGAAAAAAAAAGATTAAGAACTTTATAAAGGGTGAAGCAAAGTAGGTTTACAGTTGTGAGTATGCAAAACAAGAGTTTATTCTTGTATTACTTATTATATTATATTCCATATAAACAACTGTAAACCTACTTCTGCCCTACCCTGTATCCAGTCTCAGAAATCATTGCTCATATATACATATATATATGTTTATAAAATATATACATAGTTTAGGGGATAAACTGAACGTTTATAGAATGGTTTCTCTGATTTTTTAGAAGCAACTGCCAATTTTTAAGTTTTATTTCCCTCACAAAGTAGCAGGTATGAGAATAAAGCTAAAGTTAAATATTAAACAGAATTCACTGCCCTTAGGTATGTTTTGAAGAGCTAAGACTCTTTAAACCATTACTATTTACTCCAACAAAGGCAGTTCACTCAATTCATGTGTCACAAACCTGAGATTATTTTATTTGATCTTACCTTCAATTTATGAACTGTATATGATTAATAGTTAGTTTTTAGACTCAGTCTAATCTGATGAAAGAGTTTACCCTATGTCCTTTAAACAGAATCCTCTACATACAACAGAGGCTCCTTAAAATAACACTGATGGCAAGCTGATCTTAATATTCATAAGGAGACAAAATAATATCCTAAAATGACAATGATAATCTAACACCACTTTCAAAAATTTTCTTCCAAAATTAAAGCGAAAGAAAGAAAATTCCTTGAGATAGTGCTTTTTTTCCTTCTTTTAAACAGATGGTCATTCTTAAGTATTACTTACCAATTTCCTTCCCTATTTCAAAGAAAACCACAGAGTATTAAATTTGGAAGAAATAATTCAGCACACAATTTCAGAGTGCTAAGAATTTCACATTTAGGGGGAAATTTTTTTTAAACTAACCAAACCCTTGTAAAACTGCTGATCTTCAACTAAACCAGAAGCTGCATTACTCAAAATCACTTACCTTGAGAAAATTCTTGACTCGCTCAGGATCATAGCAGTTGCTCTCTCTGCAGATTCTTTCTACTTCTTTGATCTGCCCAGTCTTGCAAGCTGCCTGAATATATTTAAAGTGCACATCTGGGTCCTGACTAAAGTTAACAATGGATCCCAGAAAATAAAAGAGACCTTAAAAGAACAAATAATTGAAATTAAGTATAGGTATACTTTTGAGAATAACAGAAACTGAGCAATATTTAAACAATTAAAAAATAATGCTATGTCAATCATACCTCAATTTAAAACAATACAAAAGACACTATTATACTGAATGCCCCCAAATAAAAACTGGTTGCTCAAAAAGCTCCAGAAGAATCTAATTAATCCAGTCATCAGTTTAATAAGTGAATCTGCACTTTAATCCTTACAAAACAGAAAATTTATCTAATTTTTTTAGTAGTTGAGAAATAGGAGGCAGCTACATAATACCAAAGCTAATTATCACACCATATTCCATATAAGCAATTTTAAATGAAGTCCCATATAACAGGTGTTTTTCCATATGCAGTTAATAGAAAACAGACAAAAGCAATTTAAAAAGAATTTAATGAAGTGCTGTCCACCAATACAGTAGCCACTAACCACATGTGGCTATCAAGCACTTAAAATGTGGCTAGTGTGACCGAAGAATTAAATTTTCACTTTGTTTCTTTAGTGAGAGACAGAGATAGAGACAGAGACAGGAAGAAGAGAGATGAGAAGCATCAACTCATAGTTGCAGCACTTTTTTTGTTTACTGATTGCTTCTCTTACATGTCTTGACGGGGCAGTGACCCCTTGGCTCAAGCCAGTGACCTTTTGGATCAAGCCAGCAACCCTGCAACTCAAGCTGGTGAGCCTGTGCTCAAGCCAGTGACCTTGGGGCTTGAACCTGGAACCCAGGTCGACACTGCCCCATCACTGGTCAGGCTGAAGGACTAAATTTTTAATTGTTATTCAATTTTAATTACTTTAAATTCACATAGATACCTACATGTGACTAGTGGTTACTGTACTGAATAGTATAAATTTAGTGCACAATTAACATAGAAACTGAGTAGAAATCTCCTTCTGTCTACAGCAATAGTACAGAAAGTGGGAAGACAGGTGACTGAAGACAAGAAATTCAGTGATCATATTAGTACTCAGTACAGCAATGGTTCTCAATTGGGGGGTGATTTTCTTTCCAAGAGACACTGGCAACATCTGAAGACATTTTTGTGGTCACAACTGGTGGCACTGAGCCCCCGGCATCGTATGAGTAGAAGCCAGGGATGCTGCTAAAAATCCTGCATGTACTGCTCCCTCAACAAATTCACAAGCCCCAATGACTGGTGCTGAGGCTGGGAAACCGGCTGTGCTGCAAGTCCCAAAATGTCCTTGGTTAGAAGCATTTGCCATGACAAGAGTCAGACAATATAAGCATGAAATTTTATTATACCTGATCACTGGTGTTTTTATCTTACACAAGTACGACAAATACACTACATATATTTGTATCTTAAAATTCAGCCTTTCTTTCACCTACAAAATATCCAAGTAGTCTTTTTCATTCTCTACCCCTAGAATCTGACATAAAAGATGCTTGACAACATTTATTGCATAATAAAACTTTAAAAAGATCATAACAATACCCCTCTTGACTAGCTTAATTTAAAAACTTAGAAACTCCAAATTACCTTCAAAACTCTTGAAAGATTCAAAAAGTTCAATCAGAGACTGAGTTGATAGTTGTTCATGATACTTAGAAGCCACCTGAACACAGATCTGCAGGTTCTGACGAATATTGGCAGACAGCATGGCCCTGAGGCATTCTAGGGAGTCTTCTACAGATAAGGATCCAAAATAATTCACTAACCACTAGAGGACAAAATAAATGAATAAGCAAATAAATAAATAACATTAAACCTAATCAACTGTGGTATGAAATTATTATCATTCAGTACCACAAACCCATTTTCAGTATAGCAATCAATCACAGTTAAGACCATCTGTTAGTTAAGAAAATGAAATACCTCAGGGTTAAGAAGATGGGTGTGAACAACTGCACGCTTAATATCATACAAATCAGTGAAGTGTTCTAGTGCACGCTGCAGCAGGCCAGCCTTTTCACACAGCTGAGCAATATGAGCCCGGTCGTAATGCGTGAACATCTGATTCCCTAGAATAGCATCTGCAACCTATGGAACCACAAACAGGATGAGTTTATTTTACCAGCCCATTTATATCAGTAATTCTATATCCAGATTACATATTAAGATTCAATACTGAATTGATATGAGAGAAAATACAAAGGAATGTTACCTAATTTTCTTAAATGAATAGTCATCTCAGCAACTTCAAATAACCTAAGAATCCCTGAGTAACAACTAAAAAATGTTGGAAAAATGATGCCTCCAAAGCATGAAAACACGTACCTGAGGTGCATGCATAAGGTTCATCTCAAGCAACCTAGTCTGTAAAGGCCCTTCAGACGGCCGATTATTCTTCAGGGCATCCAGCAGGAATGCAGTACACTGCTGAATTAGATTATATTCCATAAAGACATCCACTATCTGCAGAAAAAGTTAAAGAAGATTGTTTTAAGAAGTTTAGAAACTGCTTTATGACACTGTTGATAATATGTAAATAAAAGAAAATTAAACATTATCTCACTTTTTTACATATAAAAAATTGCCAGACCAAATCCCAGACTTATAAAATATTATTTGGACAACTTAACTTCATAATTTAATAATAAATTTTTGTCTTTTGGAGTTACTTTTAGTTCTAGTGAAAACTACTACACTATATTTTAACACACTATAGAATAGCAGAATACAATCAAATGATATAACTATTTAAAATATACAGAAGTATAAATATGGAATCTGTTGACTCTTGCTCCTCCTCCTCCTCACCCAATGGCAACAACTATCCTTTATTATTCCCATGTATCTTTTACACTTTTAATACATATGAATCTCTAAATAGGGAGTCTATTTTGTATGCTTTAAAACAGTACATAAATGGTACCTTACTGTCCATTTTTCTGCAACTTGCTTTTTTGTCTACTGTATATCAACAAAGCTCTAATATCTAGAAACAGAAAAGTTAACCTATTCTTCTCTAAGTTGTTTAAACTCGGATCCCCCCATTCTCTATTTAAGTCAAGTTCTAGGGAATACATTTTAATGTCTTTACCTGTGTGATATCAGCAAGAGGTTCTTCATCCTGAACTAACATCTGAGCAAACTGCTGTCCTTGATCTGGACTGATACGCATGACATTTCTCAGCAGAAAGATCCAGTCTGGAGTATATCCAACCTACAAACAGATAAAAATTTAAACCTCCACCACAGATTAATTTTTACATGATTTAAAGGTTTTTTTTTTCTACCTAGAATCTTACTAATATAGAACTGGTTAAAGAACAAATTCAGTTTTAATCTAAGATGTTCAATTTGACCTTGCTTTATATTAGGCAAATAGACATATACCTTGGTGATAATATTGATATATTTGCATGAATAGCTGTAAATATTTATAATTGGCTTATTCATTTCTGATGAATAACTATTTTTTCTTTTTTGCCCCCCAACCCAAACTTGAATAACTATTTTCAAAAGTGTGTTTTAACAAATTAAACATGCCACCACCATCTTAACTTCAGAGAAGCCATATACATATAACTGTCTCCATTTTTATAAGTGTTTGAACTCTATATATGAGAACTAAAATAGGGTTTTTATACTTTCCTCAGTAATTCAAAATTTAAGGAAATTCACTATTAAAGTCACTTAAGAGTTAACAGGCTAATTTCTATTTAATGCTTCAATGAATTTTTGTTGAGAATTTGTTTCATTGAACTCACTTTTTTAGCATACAAAACAATCTTCTGAACTTGACCAGTTTCTGCAAAGCACTGAATGACTTTATTTGGGACATTAGCCCTAAGGTAAACACTAAGTGCCAATGTAGGGTCCACAGATTTCACAAGGTCACCCAGTTCTTCAGAACATTCCAGCTGTCCAAAGGAAAAAGAGATTGTTTAGTAACCCATGAGTTGTTTATAAATGAGCAGTTGACACAACTTCTACTATAAATAATATGACATGCACTTTGTTACTCAATGACATTCAGGGGTTGTGTTTAGTAGAGACTCTTGATTATGTATTCATAACAATGTCTTAGTAGAATTTTCCACACATTCTATTTAAGGATAAAAAGCTCACCAAGATTTCACATGTATAGATATTACCAAAATACCTTAAGAATTTCAGTACTTTTAAAGCAGAATCTTGTACTTCTATTAAGACTATTCATCAGACCTGCACAGCCCCAATTTTTTCAAATTAATGCAACTTTAAATGTAATGTCAAATGAAAAGTTGATATTAAGAAACCAGATGAGTTCGATTCCCGGCCAGGGCACATAGGAGAAGCGCCCATTTGCTTCTCCACCCCTCCGCCGCGCCTTCCTCTCTGTCTCTCTCGTCCCCTCCCGCAGCCAAGACTCCATTGGAGCAAAGATGGCCCGGGCGCTGGGGATGGCTCTGTGGCCTCTGCCCCAGGCGCTAGAGTGGCTCTGGTCGCAATATGGCGACACCCAGGAGGGTCGCAACATGGCGACGCCCAGGATGGGCAGAGCGTCGCCCCCTGGTGGGCGTGCCGGGTGGATCCCGGTCGGGCGCATGCGGGAGTCTGTCTGACTGTCTCTCCCTGTTTCCAGCTTCAGAAAAATGAAAAAAAAAAAAAAAAAAAAAAAAAAAAGAAACCAGATGAGGTTTACTATAAGGCCTATTATTAAAATTAGGGTATAATTTGTATGTCTGAAGGATTTAAGCTCCATTATCTTTTGACTTTGGGATTTAAGGTTGTAAATGTCAGGCTAACTTCCCAAGGTCACGCAGATAAAAAATTTTGAATTTTAACGTGGTATGCAAGCAGTTTCCATTATCTGTTCACTCAACCTGCGTTAATCAGTGGCCCAATCTGGAAAGTAGCTTTTTAAAAAGTTTTGCTTTACACAGTAGAGTTGTCTACCTTTAATGGTTACATAAAAAAATAGCCCTTATGGCTGATCTTTAGTACTGAGAAGAAGTTCTGCTAGAGTATATATCTCTTTTGTTGTTGTTGTTGTGGCACTTTAGTTGTTCATTGATTGCTTTCTCATATGTGCCTTGACCATGGCCCTTCAGCAGACCAAGTAACCCCTTGCTCAACCCAGCAACCTTGGGTCCAAGCTGGTGAGATTTGCTCAAACCAGGTGAACCTGCGCTCAAGCTGGCAACCTCAGGGTCTCAAACCTGGGTCCTCTGCGTCCCAGTCCGACGTTCTATCCACTGCGCCACTGCCTGGTCAGGCTGGAGTATATATCTCTTAACTGAACAAGCTAACTAATGAGGAGTTGACCAGTGTCCCTTTTACTACAAATGGGTCCCATATGACCATTCACACACATGAAAAATTGTGCCCTAGCTGGATGGCTCCACTGGTTGGAGCATCGTCCAGATATGCAGAGGAGGTTGGTTCAATCCTTGCCTGGGGCACATACAGAAAGATTGATGTTTCTGCCTCCATCTCTCCCCCTTCATCTCTCTGAATTCAATTAAAAAAAAAGTAATAATATAAGGCTTTCAAACAAAAGGCTTTCACAGTTATATTGGTCAACTCAGTTAACTTGGCTGTCCCCACCCTCTCTTATCTTAAACCAGGGGTCGGGAACCTATGGCTTGCGAGCCAGATGTGTCTTTTTTGATGGCTGCATTTGGCTCGCAGACAAATCTTTAATAAAAAAAATAACAACATTAAAAATATAAAACATTCTCATGTATTATAATCCATTTCCTACCACTCATGTTCATGGAGCCAATCACAGCTGTCCTTGGATAATGCGTAACGTACATGGGTCGTTGTATGGCTCTCACAGAATTACATTTTAAAATATGTGGCGTTCATGGCTCTCTCAGCCAAAAAGGTTCTAACCCCTGTCTTAAACAATCAGGACGAACCTCAAATACTCGCTATTGTGGCTATTTACTATTCTTCAACAGACTCCTGTCCAAGCATCCCAGCTCTGAAGTACTATTATTCTTCAGTATCCTATAAGATTGCCAGAAGCTGGGTTAAGAAATAAGGACTTAAAATTAGTATTATAAAAATATTATTAACATACACGAAAGTGAAGAGGTATAACAACATTAAAAGTTGGCCCTGGCTGGTTAGCTCAGTGGTAGAACATCAACCCAGCGTGTGGTAGTCCTGGATTCGATTACCGGTCAGGGCACACAGAAGTGACCATCTGCTTCTCCACACCTCCAATTCTATCATGTCCTCCCCCCCCCCCCCCGCCCCGGCCAAGACTCGATTAGCTCGAGTGAGTTGGCCCCGGGCGCCAAGGATGGCTCCATGGCCTCACCTCAAGCACTAAAATAGCTTGGTTGCTGAACAGCAGCCGCAGGTGGGCAGAGCATCAGCCCCAAACAGGGGTTCCCGGGGGGATCTCGGTTGGGGTGCACGTGGGAGTCTGTCTCTCTGCCTCCCTGCCTCTCATTTAATTAAAAAAAAATTAAGTTATTCACTACTCAGAGTACTTTAAACAGCACTACCTCATTCTTGACAATGGAATAAGAAATAGCAATTCAATAATGTCACCTTGTCAAGAAAGACTTTTTCATAGTAGGATGAAAGAAAGAATAACACTGTTGCACTGTTCAAACATGTTCGCTCCTTGCAAATAAGCAACAAAAATTACTATTAGGTATTCTATGTTAAAAGAAGTTAGTTAAGTACTGAGCAAATATAAAAGGCATAGAGAAATCCAACAGTAAAGAAAGCTGGTTAACATTTCTTAAACGTTCACATTTAAATAAATTTCAAGAAACTGAATTAAATATTTTCCCATGTAATGCCAATTTACATACTGTGAAATCACTCTGGGAATCTATATCACTGCTAATTAGACAGCCCTGCTGTCTTGTTAACTTGTCTATGGTCCAACATTTTATATAACATGTTTTCCAATCACATCCAAACATAGATACCAGTAGCAAATACCATGATTTTGATGATACTTGGGAAGATCTCAAAGAAAAGATATATTTGTATGTTTGAAACTACAGTGCATATTAAATGTGGGATGTGAGAGACAGAAATCTATTCTTATGTCCCAATGAGTGTTACATATGTTAACAAATATGAATGCATATTGAAGTAAGCATCTCAAACTAAGTTTGCCCTAAATCAAAAGGATAGCAATTTGCTTCCAGGTTAGTAGTTAGTTCTAACCACTCAGCCTGAATTATGAATTCCATTAAAAAACAAACAAACAAACAAAAAACTAGCCTGACCAGGTGGTGGTGCAGTGGATAGAGTGTCAGACTGGGATGCAGAGGACCCAGGTTCGAGACCCTGAGGTCGCCAGCTTGAGTGTGGGCTCATCTGATTTGAGCAAAAGCCCACTAGCTTGAACCTAAGGTCGCTGGCTCCAGCAAGGGGCTACTCGGTCTGCTGAAGGCCCGCGGTCAAGGCACATATGATAAAGCAATCAATGAACAACTAAGGTGTTGCAACATGCAATGAAAAAAACTAATGATTGATGCTTCTCATCTCTCTCCATTCCTGTCTGTCTGTCCCTGTCTATCCCTCTCTCTGACTCACTCTCTGTCTCTGTAAAGAAAAAAACACCCTAAACAAAGTTATCCTACCTCAACATGTTATAAAAATAAGCTTATGCACTGCATGCAATGTCTGCTCTTATTCTATTCCCACAAGCAATAACTAATAGATACATATGTTTTGGTACAGCCTAGATATTTTAACCTGCTAACATGGTATTTAATACAACCATAGCAAAAGTATGTTAAATGAGGTTAATGTACCTTATCTTCTTTTAACCATTTCTCCAACAGTTGTTTCCGCCCTTGCTGGAGTACAGGCCTACACAATTCTAAGGATTCATATTTGTTTAGTTGACCTTGGTCCAAAAGGATTCCAAAATATTGGAGTAGAGGAGAAGTCTGGCCTGGCTGAGCTGGGACACTCTGGAACCGACGGATAGTGTCTGGGGTACGAAGGATTCCCTTTAAGAAAGAGAAATGATAACGTTTCCTTTTAAAGGTGATCCAACATTATACTAATAACTGCATGCAGCTTATGTCCATATTAAAAGCATGATTCCATCTACTAATACCAATTTTGTATCTTCAATACGTTAAATAACAATAACTCAGTCAACATCTGTCACACCACTGGTTCAATGTGACAGGGTTATCCAGAATCAGAAATATACCAACCTCATTACAACGCCAATGTGTTAGAGAATAAGCATAAAATAGTTACAGCTAGCTATTATTCCAGGTTCATATTAAGTACAAATTTCAAAATACTGATCAGGATATTAAGTGTTAGTTCAGTCCAATATAATACAAAGGAAATGAGATACACTCAAATCAACTTCATACAACTCTTTTTACAATAAATTTAACAGTTCAATCTTCAACTTTCGGAAATAAAATCAGTACTACCAGACAGTGTATCCTGTGAACCTGTCCCGTGCTTCAACAGTATTTGGATGGAATAGACCAATGGATACCCCTTCTTCCAGCCTGACAGCCCTCCAACCTCTCTTCCAGTAGCAACCTTTGGAACCATCTTCCCAGCCATTCTCTGCCTTGGGACCTGCCACCACCTTTTTTTGAGCTTAGTTCCTTATTGTTGGTAAATCATGAGCCTCCAACACCTACCTCTTTTCTGAACTTTGATTTCAATTGCAAAGATGTGGCTCTGGAGGGGCATGGGTCAGTTATTCCATAAGTTGGCTGAGGAGAAGTAGAGGGCACCAAGTGTCTCTTAAAGACAGAAAGCCATCACAGTGCCCATTCCTTTAGGACACACAATAGATATCCCAGGATGAGTGCAGTAAAACCACGGTCCTGGAGCAGAACTCAAACCAGGCCCTATTGGATCTGCATGTCCTGGATTCGGCCCACACAAATGCCCTTATCTCCACTTCTTAGATGAGGAGGTGAAACTTATCAGGATGGGTGACCAACTAACTAACCTCCACAGGCTGACTGGCCCCCAGGCTGAGCTGAGTTCACCTCTAGCACAACGAAGAGCCTCTGGAACCCAGTGGCCTCTAAGGGACCCTGTTGGCATCCCCTTGGTATCAGGGCTTCTGCTTGAGCCTCTCCCTGCAGCTACTAGACAGCTCTTTAATCACCTTAGATCCTTCTCCCAAGCTGTGGACCAAAGGGAAAGCAAAGCTTATTACAGGAAAGTAACAACAACAACAAAAAAACAGTAGCTATCACGGATGAGGTCAAACAGTATAGCAACTAAGTAACTAAATATTATTACAACTATGCAAATCATTGCTTGCTAGATCTATGTATCCTTTTAACATTATAAATTTTAAAAAGCTAACCAGCCCTGACTGGGTAGCTCTGTTGGTTGGACTGTCATCACAACACACCAAGGTTGGAGGTTCAAACCCCATCAGGGCACCTACAAGAATCAACCAATGAATGCAGAAGTAAATGGAACAACAAATCAATGCTTCTCTCACTTCCCCTTCCTCTCTCTCCCCCTAAAATCAGTAAATTGAAAAAAAAAAAAAGAAAAAGAAAAAGCTACAGCACAGAAAAAGAATTAACCAAATCTAAAGGCATTGAGAAGTAACTCATAGTCTACTACAGAAAAATTCATCCTAAAGAAGATTACTTTCTCTATGGAGAGCTAGTTCCATTTATAACAGTATTTATATTAGAACATGAAAACTTCATTTTCATAACTACTTACCTTTGGTGCATTAGCAGCCACCTTTGCTGCCTCCGAGTAATTTCCCTGGGCAAAAAGAGCGTTAAATTTCCGGGCGAAGAGTTCTTCAGCACCAGCCAGGTTGTTACGTACAGCCATTCTCAGAGCCAAATCAGGATTTTGTAGGACATTGGTGATGTAAGGAATTATGTTTTCTTCTTCCACACATACTGATAGAACCTGCAATTTAAAGATTAATGAATAGCTGAAATGTGTTCATTTGGGTATCAAGAATACTAAATCTGTTTAGAGTTTATTACCTCTGTGTCACAAAGGTATTTAAATTGTGACAGCTGCTTTTCTGTTGCCATAAAGAAATATTAAATGAAGAGAAAAAAGAGGACAGAAGAAAACTGAGGGGTTCTAAGCCAACTGGGGGTACCTAAAACATGGCCATTCTGTAATAGAAGTAACTCCCTACTACTTCAGTGTCCAAACTCTATTTGCTTTGCTACCATTCATTCATTCTTAACATGGTTAATCAAAAATTAGGCTCCTATGTAATTGAGCTCTGAAAGACAATTCAACTTGGTCTACAGATTCTTTTTAACTCTATTAGAGTTTTTAATAAAGATTTTTTGCTTGACAGGGTAGTAGCGCAGTGAATAGAGCGTCAGACTAGGATGCAGAGGACCCAGGTTTGAGACCCCGAGGTCACCAGCTTGAGCCCAAGGTCACTGGCTTGAGCAAGGGGTCACCCAGTCTGCTGTAGCCCCTGGTCAAGGCACATATGAGAAAGCAATCAACGAACAACTAAGGTACTACAACAAAGAATTGATGCTTCTAATCTCTCTCCCTGTCTGTTACAAAATAAATAAATTTTAATAAATTTGAAAAAAAAAAAAGATTTTTCAGTAATTTTATTTAATTACATTTATATTCCTACAGGCCAGATTATATATTCAGTGAGGAGAAGAAACCCCTGAGTCCTACTGTAAAATGCTAGGTATACAGTAGATGCTTAATACATGTGGCATCAGTAAATTTCTAATTGCGAGTTTGCCAGTTCAAAACCCTGGGCTTGCCTGGTCAAGGCATATAAGAGAGTTGATGCTTCCTGCTCCTCCCCTCCTTCTCTCTCTCTACCTCTCACTCCTCTCTAAAAATTGAATAAAGTAAAAAAAAGTGTCAGAAAAAAAATTTCTAATTGCTTATATTTAAAGAATCGCTACCTAACCTCAGTCTCCTAAAAAGTCACTGCCACAGAATGCTGGCCTACTTGCCTAAAAACTGAACCTCTGTCAACTGCCACAGAGAAAGGGTGTCCCTTCACTACAATTCCCCTCTTCAACACCAGAGCTTATTATACACCCCAGATTCTAAACTACTTGTATTAACTCCCAACAAGTTATTATAAATAACTATTATAATTTCTTTCCTAGCTATTTCTCAGTCACTGTACTATGTAAGGAAAAAAATTCCCTTTGTTTCTTTTGATAGTACTGGGCAGTATTTAGCACAAAGTAAATGCTTAATACTTACTAAAAAAGTAAAAATGAAAAATTTCTGTCCCAAGATCAGTAAAAATCAAATACAATTTGAAACTCAATAACCAAATAGATAATAGTCAATTCTGCCTGTTTTATTATTCCTTTTGAAAAAACTTTAAAAGTTCTATTTTTTTAATGAAAAATGAAGATTTTTTTTTTTAATTAAGTCAGAGGCAGGGAGGCCGGGAGGAAGAGACAGATTCCCACATGTGCCCCAACCGGATCCACCCAGCAAGCCCCCTACAGGGTGATGCTCTGCCCATCTGGGGCTGCTGTTCCACTGCTCAGCAACCAAGCTATTTCAGTGTCTGTGGTGAGGCTCATGGAGCCATCCTCACTTAGTGCCTGGGGCCAACTTGCTTGAACTATTCGAGCCATGGTTGTGAGATGAGAGAGAGAGAGAGAGAGAGAGAGAGAGAGAGGAAGAGAGGTGGGGTAGAGAAACAGATGGTTGCTTTTCCAGTGTGCCCTGACTGGGAATCAAACCTGGGACTTCCATAAGTCAGGCTGATGCTCTACCACTGAGCCAACTGGCCAGGGCCAAATGAAAAATTTTTAACCTCTAAAATTCTTTCATTTCTAGAGGTCAGATCCCTACCCCCCAAAGTTTATGCCACTATGCACGTGTCTTTCTACTCCATATTTAAAGACATGCCTTTTAAAGGAAGGAATTTTCCTTAAAGTCATCTGCATTCCTGACATTCACCCTTAATTTATTATAACTTCCTAGGAAAACAAAAGAAAATGAACAAATTCATTTCCAACTATACTTTCTGAAGCTTCCTACTGCTTGCTACCTTAGTCTTTCCCAAATACCAAATCCAGTTTCATCTTCATCCTACTTTTAGACTGTTCCAACCCTAGCAGGACATTAGGTCCTGTTCTAAACATCACACTCAGAAAATGTCCCTAGGTACTAATAATAGCCCATAATGGTTTTTAAAATAATATTTGATTACAGGATTTTTAAACTTTCGGTTTACAGGATTAATATATTAAAAATACTATCATGTTTTACTGGTCCAATAATTGTGCTGTGACTGTAGAGCCAATTACAACTCTTGGTTCTTTGGTAGCCTAGCTGGTAATGGCACATTTCAAGGATTAAATATCAAAAACCTTTTGGCATGGACCAAATGTCTCCGTGGACTTTGCACACAGGACCAAATGTCTGCTAACTGTTCTAACAGATTTCTACCAACCAGTACTTAACATATATAGGGGACAGAGAAGGTTTCTGTATCTTCTAAAGCATTCAGTCTACCAATTTCAGAACTTAAGCTACATACTGGCAATAATGTCATCTTAATCATGTTTGATTTTTCATTCAATAGAAACCACACACTCACTGACTTAAGGGCAGTGATTTTCAACTGGTGTGCTGCAAGAAATTTTTTTTTTTTTTTTTTTCCCATTTTTCTGAAGCTGGAAACAGGGAGAGACAGTCAGACAGACTCCCGCATGCGCCCGACCGGGATCCACCCGGCACGCCCACCAGGGGCGAGGCTCTGCCCACCAGGGGGCGATGCTCTGCCTATCCTGGGCGTCGCCATGTTGCGACCAGAGCCACTCTAGCGCCTGAGGCAGAGGCCACAGAGCCATCCCCAGCGCCCGGGCCATTTTTGCTCCAATGGAGCCTCGGCTGCGGGAAGGGAAGAGAGAGACAGAGAGGAAAGCGTGGCGGAGGGGTGGAGAAGCAAATGGGCGCTTCTCCTGTGTGCCCTGGCCGGGAATCGAACCCGGGTCCTCCGCACGCTAGGCCGACGCTCTACCGCTGTGCTGCAAGAATTTTTAAAACATGCAATACCTATTTAGTCAGTGTCTTTTCCCTTGACTGTCAAATAAAATAATGACAACAGCCAACACAATAATAGCCGTCTGGAGTGGATGAATCAAAATGACACCTTTTTGTTAGATTGGCAAAAAATGTAGTATATGTTTTGGTGGGTCACAGAATTTTAGGAATTAGTTTATATGTGCCACGAAATGAAAGAGATTGAAAGTCTGTTGCTTTAGGGCATATGTCCAGCTATATATATAGTTGGCTATGATCCAAAGAGTAGAGAAAAGCCCTAGACTTATGGTTAAACACCCATCTTCTTACTCAAAGCAGCTGGCACAGAAAACTGCAGCGGAAGGGGAGGAAAACAATTAAGTTCCCAGAATCAGAGTTATGTATATCAAATATAAGGTCTACCAGAAAGTTCTGTCCGTTTTTGGAATAAAACAAAATACAAATTTTCTTTACCATCAATAAACTTTATTAAATAATATAATTGCCATTATTATTAATGATGTCTTGCCAGCGTGAGGGCAATTTGTATATCCCATTTTTGAAAAATGTTTTATCTTTTGATGCGAAAAATTTTATAAGGACAAAAACAAGTGATAGTCGGAGGGTGTTAAGTCTGGGGAATTTGGTGGATGCGACAGACATGCTTCTGTAGCATTTCTTCCTTGTTGAAATTCGTAAAAATTACAGTGGCGTAAATGAACTTTATCAGTAGCCATGGGTACACTATCGCTTCACACATAAGACTGACGTGAATCAACTGTTTTAGTTAATTTGTTACGTCAGTATGTATACATTAAGTGATAAAAATAGAGAGGCACACATGCGCCAAATAAACGTGCTTACGTGTCGAAACTTGTTGTGATAGAAACGGACAGAACTTTCCGGTAGACCTTATATATCAGTAAAATTATCCAAGATACTTTTAGTTTAAGCATTACCCTAAAAACATCAATAGAGTAGTGGAAATAAAAAGATCTCTGGATTATCAACTTCATGATTATTAAATTATTATTAACCTAGTTCACCAAAAGACAATTCATTCTTGATTTTTTCTAGGAGAGACACGTGCAACTAAATAAATGAAAGCTACTGAATTTTTAAAGTCGTTTTTGTGCCAGACACAAACTGGTATAGAAATACAATTCAACAAAGAAAAGCTCCTTTCCCAATGAACAACAGTGACCAAAGCAGTTGAACAAGCAACTATAATTCACTGTGGTAAGTGCTTCCAGGAGAGCTACCTAAGTTGTAGGAACATAAAGCAGATGCACCTAACAGGTGCAGAGTTGAGGTAGAGGAAGGACAGGCAGAACTAGACTCTTTCTGTAGGGTATTTTTGCCTCTTTATATACACCCCATTTCCTGGAAATTAAAAGAACAGAGGAGAAGAAAGCCTGCTAGTAGTTACTTCTGCTTCCTATGTGGGAAAAATACTAATTTGGAGGAAAACTAAGTCAAAACCAGTAACAGTATTGTTTTTGAAGTTCCAGCCATTTTCTAGAAAAGAAAATATCCCCAGGGTAGAATATTTTAATAATATTAAAATACTAAGAAAACAGAGAAAAGGGATCCCTTGTTAATGGTGTGAAGAGGTTTGGAAATCATGACAAATACAGATCTGCTAGTCTTTTCCCAAACTGGGTAACTTGCCAGGTACCCCACAATAGCTACTGTAACATATCATCTTCCAACATTAAACATTTAGCAATATAGAGTCTGGATAAGAGATGTAGGAAAAATTCTTTTCCTTGTTGATAATCTATCTTAGAGGTCACAGGAAGAAAACTCCTATAAAAAGTATACAGTCTGTCCAATGTGACCTTAATGTTTCTTTAAAAAACAGCCACTTCTTTTGACAATAAAGACACATAAGCACAATCCTGGGTGGCTATATGCCAAACACTTTCTCTCTGAGACAGGATTAAAGAGAGATTTTATATGCTATACTTCTGTATTTTTAGGTATATATTATTTTCGGACACCCAAAGTTAACATTTACTTAAAAAAAAAAAAAAGCTAATGCTAGTAAGTGGGTTTTTTTTGTTGTTGCTTAAATTAAGTTTCAAGATTTCCTTACTTGTCCCTTTCTGTTTACTCCAATTATTCCAGCTGTGGCTTCATGAGGTGCAGTAACAAAGATCGTTTCTCCACTGATTCTATTCATGTAGATGCAGGTACCAGTCTCAAGATCATAGAGGTGGATATAACCATATTTAGTAATCAAGAATACTACATCATGCTTTTCACTGATCTGTATAAAGAAAATCAACACTTAAGTAAAACAATGAATCCACAAACAGAAAAGTTAGTCTAATTCCATTTCGGAAATAGTGAAATTCTAAAACTTTGACAAGAGGCCTATATGAAAAATTAAAAACTAGTATTTATAGTTTCCTCATTTTTACAGCACATTTAAACATAACATATCCAAAACACTTATATAACACAAAAATATGAATGAAATGTATAAAAGACAAAATAATTTTGAACAATTTAGGATAACCCAGTTTCTATATTAGAATACTACCTTATAAAGTTCCACTAGTAAACTTTATTTTAAAATAAAGGCACTCTTTTAATCCCCACTTAAATTATACTATGAGTAATAACACTTTTTGAATTTTAAGAGGAGAGATTTAGAAGTCCCTCTGTTTTGCTTAAAATACCTGCATTGCAACAGGAAAGTCATTTTGTGCTTCTGGAGGAAAGAAAACATCCACTGCCTTCTTCGGAAAGGGCTGGTTCCCTGTAGGTGGTGTGCCAACTTCAATGATGTGTAACTGTTCAAAGAAAATAAAACTTATATAAACCTAGATCTTTTAGTACTTATCACAGCAGCTTTATTTATAGCCCCAAACTGGAAACAACCAACATGTTCTACAATAGGTTTAACGTTCACCATTAATATTTCCATAGTATGTTAATACTCTTCAGTAAAAAAAAAAAATTCTTCTGGACATTATATGCTGAGGAGTTTGGAGGAAAAAGCCAATCTCAAAAGGTCATATGATTCTATTTATATAGCATTCTCGGGATAACAAAACTATACATACTGCTCATAAAAATTAGGGAAGGCCCTGGCCAGTTGGCTCAGTGGTAGAGCGTTGGCCTGGCGTGCAGGAGTCCAGGGTTTGATTCCTGGCCAGGGCACACAGGAGAGGCGCCTGTCTGCTTCTCCACCCCGCCCCCTCTCCTTCCTCTCTGTCTCTCTCTTCTCCTCCCGCAGCCAAGGCTCCATTGGAACTAAGTTGGCCCGGGCGCTGAGGATGTTTCCATGGCCTCTGCCTCAGGCGCTAGAATGGCTCTGGTCACAGCAGAGCAACGCCCCAGATGGGCAGAGCATCGTCCCCTGGTGGGCATGCCAGGTGGATCCCGGTTGGGCGCATGCGGGAGTCTGTCTGACTGCCTCCCCATTTCCAACTTCAGAAAAATACAAAAAAAGGGGGGGGGGTATTTCAAAATGAATATGAAGCAATAAAAAAAGCATTTGATTTTTTTTTATTATTAAACAAGAATATCAGAAAAACAACAAGTCTGCGGCCATACCACCCTGAACATGCCTGATCTCATCTGATCTCGGAAGCTAAGCAGTCAGGCCTGGTTAGTACTTGGAAGGGAAAAAAGCAAACAAGTCAAAGAAAATTGTTCGATTATGCAAATGAGATGCAAAACCAACTTTTATTTCATTGGTGAAAATGCACTATACAAAAGGCTGAAAGTACTGGAGTATCTGCACGTTCCTGATCCCCTAATTTTTGTGAGCAATGTACAGGGAAAGTAATTTAGTGATTCTCAGGTAAGAGATGGAAGGGGCCCTGGCCGGTTGGCTCAGCGGTAGAGCGTCAGCCTAGCGTGCAGAGGACCCGGGTTTGATTCCCGGCCAGGGCACACAGGAGAAGCGCCCATTTGCTTCTCCACCCCTCCGCCGCACTTTCCTCTCTGTCTCTCTCTTCCCCTCCCGCAGCCAAGGCTCCATTGGAGCAAAGATGGCCCGGGCGCTGGGGATGGCTCTGTGGCCTCTGCCTCAGGCGCTAGAGTGGCTCTGGTCGCAACATGGCAACACCCAGGATAGGCAGGGCATCGCCCCCTGGTGGGCAGAGTGTCGCCCCTGGTGGGCGTGCCGGGTGGATCCCAGTCGGGCGCATGCGGGAGTCTGTCTGACTATCTCTCCCTGTTTCCAGCTTCAGAAAAATGAAAAAAAAAAAAAAAAAAAAAGAGATGGAAGGGGAGTAGGTGTGGCTACAAAGGAGTAGCATGAGGGAAATCCTTGAGGTGACAAAATAGTACAGTGGTAGTCAACTTGGTCCCTACTGCGAGTGGGCGTTCCAGCTTTCATGGTGGGCGGTAGCAGAGCAACCAAAGTATAAATAAAAAAGATAGACTTAACTATAGTAAGTTGTTTTATAAAGATTTTTTCTGCCAAACTTAGCGAAAATCTGACATAAAGTACTTGAAAAGTAATTATTATTATATGCTTTAACTTGCTGTAACTCTGCTTTATAAATTTTATAAAATAAAGTTATTTCCCTACTTTATAAATCACCATTACTGTGGAACTGGTGGGCGGGTAGAAAATTTTACTACTAACAGAGATACAAAAGTGGGTGGTAGGTATAAAAAGGTTGACTACTTCTGAAATAGTATGCATCTTGAATCTACTTGTGATAAAATGACATAGAATTATACAATTTTGCTAATGTTAATTTGTTGCTTTTATATACAGTTATGTAAAATATAACCATTGAGGGAAACTAGGTAGAGGACACTATCACTGTCTTTGCAGCTTCCTATAAATGTGTATTGTTTCAAGATAAAAATTTAAAGTCAATTGAATATCTGAAACAATCACACCACAACCTACCTTAAATTAATGGCATAAAATGATCCTACAAAGGTGCTTTATCATGGTTTTCCATTATAATTTAACATTTCCAAACAGATATCTAACAAATTGTTAAATTCTTTTCTGCCTGTGCATCCACTCTAACACAGATAGAATGTATGCACCTAAGCTGAGTTGTCACTCTAATTACACAGCCCTCATAAACCGGATGAGAACATTTTGGCTTAAAGATGTCTGATAATGCATATCAGCCAGGCAAGAGACAGTAAATAATGTCAATAAGAGAGCATTATATATTTTTCTTAGTTATGTCAGGAATAGACTTAAACAAAAAAGAATTCAATTCCCAAGAAATATATCATATAACAGTTATAGGTTCTCATCTACAATCAGAATGACTAGCCATATTAAAATAAGGAATCGAATAGGCTCAAGAACCAATAAACATGTTTCAAGCCCTGGCCGGTTGGCTCAGCGGTAGAGCGTCGGCCTAGCGTGCGGAGGACCCGGGTTCGATTCCCAGCCAGGGCACACAGGAGAAGCGCCCATTTGCTTCTCCACCCCTCCGCCACGCTTTCCCTCTCTGTCTCTCTCTTCCCCTTCCGCAGCCAAGGCTCCATTGGAGCAAAGATGGCCCGGGCGCTGGGGATGGCTCTGTGGCCTCTGCCCCAGGCGCTAGAGTGGCTCTGGTCGCAACATGGCGACGCCCAGGATGGGCAGAGCATCGCCCCCTGGTGGGCAGAGCCTCGCCCCTGGTGGGCGTGCCGGGTGGATCCCGGTCGGGCGCATGCGGGAGTCTGTCTGACTGTCTTTCCCTGTTTCCAGCTTCAGGAAAAAAAAAAAAAAAAAAAAAAAAAGAACAAAAAAGAACCAATAAACATGTTTCAGATACTACAAAAATGATACTAAAGTTTCTTTTATAGTATGACTTTTGAAAACATGTTGCAGACTTAGGTCTTAAAGATAATACCTAATTTCTAAAACCTACCATGTGTCTTTGTTTATATTATATCAATTCAGAAGTAAGTATCAGTGTTCTCATTCCTTGTCATATAGGTTGGTAGGATCAATTCCTTGGTTCATGGATTCTTTTTCTTTTTTTTAAATTTAATTGACGGTAGGGGAGATAGACTCCTGCATGAGCCCTAACCAGGATCCACTTGGCGACCCATCTGGGCTGATCCTTGCAACTGCGCTATTTTTAGCGCCTGAGGCACACGCTCCACAGAGCCATCCTCAGCACCCAGGGCCAATGTGCTCAAATCAATCAAGCCAAGGCTATGGAAGTGGAAGTGGAAGAGAGAGAGAGGAGGAGGAGGTGCAGGAGGTGAGGGAGAAGCTGGTGATCACTTCTCCTGTATGCCCTGACTGGGAATTGAACTGGGGACATTCACATGCTGGGTCAACATTCTACCACTAAGCCAACTGGCCAGGGCCGGTTCAGGGATTCTTACTCTGAAATTTTAGACAGATTGTAATTCTCTGCGTATGTTCCCTCCCTGCTGAAAGGCTATATATTACTGAATTATGTTTTGAGCAATTGCTATTGTAATATTTTTAAATAGGTATCACATAAAAATATTAAGATTTAGAGAGTCTAGTCTGGCATGGAGAACAGCAGTCAAGACAAGTTTTCCAGTTGCAGCAGTGAGTGCTGCGTCATCTAGCAGTGTGGTCACAGCAACAGTGGAGTTCTCTGGCTTCTGCAGCTGGGCATTCAGTCTGGGTCCTGGCTACTGCCTATTTCCCTTGATTCCTTATCTTCCACGCCTGGTTCTAAAAATTCCTAGTTATTGTAAACTATCCACTATCCTTTCAATGAATTTCCTATGCTCTAATCAACCAGATTAGGAGCACTGAGGATGGCTCCATTGCCTCTACCTCAGGCACTAAAAAATGGCTCCAGTTGCAATGGAGCAATGCCCCAGTTGGGCAGAGCATCGCCCTCTAGTGGGTTTGCCAGGTGGATCCCAGTCAGAATGCAAGCTGGAGTCTGTCTCTGCCTCCCTTCCTCTAAACCATAACATACAAAATAATACTTCAATTTTTCTAGATTTCAGTGTAGAACCAAGGTTAATTAGGTCTGATGAAGGGCAATGTTACTCAAATTGTAGGCCACATTCTACTTAGTCACTTATGGTCCTGGTCGGCAAACAGTGGCTCACGAGCCACATGCGGCTCTTTGGCCCCTTGAGTGTGGCTCTTCCACAAAATACCACATGCGGGCACTACCTCAATAAGAAATGTTACCTGCCCATATAGTTCAAGTTTAAAAAATCTGGCTCTCAAAAGAAATTTCAATCGTACTGTTGATATTTGGCTCTGTTGACTGAGTAAGCCAACCACTGACGGTATTTAAAATGCAGATTGTTGAGCTCCAACTATGAATCAGACTCCCTAGATATAAGGCACACAAATGTACACTTCAGCAACCCTAACGCTTCCTATGCATAGTAAGGCTGAAAAACAGAATTAAAGCCTTGGTAAAGGCAATCAAGATAAAATCTTATAATAAACAGCTGATAAAAAAGTTATTAAAGAACATTATTCATTTCAGACAAGTATCACCAAAAGCAGAATTTAAACAGTCACCAACACAAATCTGAACATTAGAAACAAATTAACAAGGAAGATAGATGATTTTGAAATTAGATAACTAGTTAGTAGTTGAAAGACAAAGAAATTCTCACTAAAATAATTTCAGTCAAATCTTACCTTCCCTCCAGCTTGACCCCGTACTGCGAAACAAAATAATGTTGATTCTTCTGCATTTCCTTCCATTTTAAACTGTGCGAAGCTAGCTGCATGTCCTTCAATGGGCTGAGACACTTTCCTATCTACAGAATACAACTGCATAGCTCCCACCACACGATTTTGCTACAAAAAATCAAAAAGAATAAAGTTTGGGGACCCAATGAACCAATAACTCCCAGATTCATCAACTAGTGAAATTATTAGAATGCTTTATCCTCTTTAACAGGATTTATAATTGTTATTTAGTCTCTCAATGTAGATTTGCTAGCTCATTTAAAATTTAGCTCCAAACATTACCTTATTAAAGCTTAACATGAATGTTTAAAATGTGCCTTATATACAACCATCTCTTTAAGCTATCTTAAAAAATATATACTTACAGGTGTACTCATTTGGCAGTAAATATTCATAATAAATTCTACACCATTCATACAGGAACTCAATTATCTACTCAACGTGCATATAAACCCTAAAAACATTTGGTAGAAGTACATACTTTGAAACTATGTTAGTATAAAGACATTAAACCAGCATACTCTTTATTTCTTAAAAAAGAAAAAAAAAGGTCTTCCAAAATAAGTCAGGTTCAACATGATTGAGCATAGAAGACCTAATTTCAAAATAAACTGTATTAATTCTCTAGACCTTTCTTTATTAAAAACTAGAAAAATGTGGTCCTTGCCAGTTCAGTGGTAGAGCATTGGCCCGGCACGTGGATATCCCGGTTCAATTCCTGGTCAGGGCACACAGGAGAAGCGTCCATCTGCTTCTCTACCCCTCCCTGTCTCGATTCTCTCTCTCTCACTCTCTTCTCCACCCCTCCTGTATCCATGGCTCGATTGGAGCGAATTGGCCCCGGGCACTGAGGATGGCTCCATTGCCTCCACCTCAGGCACTAAAAACTGGCTCCAGTTGCAATGGAGCAATGCCCCAGTTGGGCAGAGCATCGCCCTCTAGTGGGTTTGCTAGGTGGATCCTGGTCACAACGCAAGCTGAAGTCTGTCTCTGCCTCCCTTCCTCTAAAATTAAAAAGAAAAAAAAAACTAGGAAAATGTTACCTGTGCAGATATGCCAGTCAGAAGTAACCATTTTTGCTTTGCATCAGTACGGTAATTGATAATCTGGCAACCTGCAAGGCTAGAATGACGATCAAACATTTTCACTGGCTGGGACTCTCCTTCCATACTCCAATGGTAAACTGCATTATCCGTAACAAGAGCAACCGTATTCAAAGAGATCCATTTCCAGAAGGTGACATCATCTGTCATGGTATGGGCCTTCATTTTACTTTTCATTTCAATGTTAAATATCTGAAGAGTTTTCCCAGCTAAAAACAAAAATTAAGAATTATGAATCACTAAAAAAGCAAATTTCAGGCTAAATTAATATCTAGCTAGACTAGCTCTGTAACAAGATTTGTAACTTCCAAACAAAATGGTTCTATCAGGAGACTATTCAATAACCAACTACAGAAGTCAAATGGACAAAACAGCAACCACTGAAAATAGAGCTGAGACTGGGCGAACAGTCTACATCTACACCTGAAGCAAAAACTGTATTACCTCTATAGAGACATTTTAAACAGGTAGCATAAAATTCTATAGAATTCTAAATCCCAACTAAAAATGAGTCTAAATAGTTTGCTTAACAATGATGGAAAACAAGGCTGAAATCTTATTTATAATTAGAATGTTTACACATAACTAAGTTAGTTGCAGGTACACAGAACAAAACAAGTCTAATACAAACACATGGGGAAAATGTCTACTTTTTAAAAGGCAGTCATCCCCCATCCAACCAAATCTTGAGACTGCTTTTTGAAAGAGGATCTACTTCAATGCTGTCTTGTACACGAGCATGTAAGAGAAGTGCATGCTACATTTAATTGGTTTAAGACACAACAGGAAAGGCAATAGAGGTACTAGAGCAAACCAGAGGGAGACAAAGGAGGATGGTTTTAGGTGCTGTTAATACACTGGAAATAGGAACAAAGTTCAAGCTCATCCAAGGAAGACAACAAGGATTTAGTGAAGGAGGATGAAATCTGCCTTGGGTGTTGAGTTCACTGAATCAGATGAAAGGCTTGTGTTTGTAATCTGAACTCCATCAATGTCCAAATAGTGTTTTGGTTTAAATTAAAGCAGGTCAAGGCCCACAGTTATCACTAGGTTATCTAATCCAGATTAGTCCTTAGAGACTAAGCAAAACTCCACTCCTCAGCCACAGAGAATCTGGCTCTTGAAGAACAAAAATTGTAAGGTAATATTAGAGATGGGAGAGGAGGTGGGACGGAACACAAAACATACAGCTTTGTACCATGACCCTTCTTACCACAATGTGTAAAAACTTCCTCCATAAAACAAATATTATTATTCCCATCCCACACAATATGTAAACCACAACCAGACTCAAACAATTGTGAGAGTTATAGTCCTGTTTATAAAAAGAAACCAAAGGGTTTAAAACTGGCTTCAAAGGGAAGCAGTATAGTAAATCCTTGATATGTTCTGTGACTTCAAGCATAATGACAAGTAAGAAAACCAATTTTACCACAGGTTAACGAATATAAACAAATTAAATTCCTATGGCATCTCATCAACCTTACAACCAAACAATGTTATATAAGGACCTGCTTTATTTGGAAACTGCTTACTTTCCCTTTATGTCTTCACCAACCCCTAGTTAGACTTTTGTTCTTTTTTTCTTTCTTTACAGGAAAGGGGTTGGAGTGTATGTATGTAGGAAGGTTTGGGGAGGAGGGCAAGGGATGAGTTACCTCCATAGTGTTCACATAGGGGCACATATCTATACTATTATTGTACGATGCTCTGAAAATCTTTTTATTTTATTCTTTTTATAAAACAAGACAATAACTAATACAATCTAATTTAAGATAACTCACCATCTGCACACATAAGAAAGCATTAAGAAATGTGATAAGATAACAACAACATTAAAAATAGAAAAGAATTACAAGAAAATTTAAACGATGGCCTTTTAATAGAGGTATGAGAGTAGCTAAGCAGTTGAATTTAAATTCTTTAAGGAGGCTGATGGAGCTTAATACCTTAAATATAATGTGTATTGTTTAATAGAAGCAAAACCACTGTCTGCCACAAAACACGTGGCCCTAGGTGGAATGTGAAAGCTAGATCATCTCCCAAGATGAGATCAACTCTAACCTTGGATACCTAATGATGACATCTGTTTGACGAGGCTTGGCCCTCTCCCTGCCCTCATTTAATCTCAAGTATTACTACTAAATACGTAGTTTAACCATGTAAAAAGAAGTCTGTTTAAACATTTCAGCACCTCTAACAACTCACCCACAAAATATATCAAGAAATTACTCAGGTTTTTGAGCTAAAAAGAACTAGAAAATTCCCTAACCTAACGCCTCTCATTTTGTAAATGATAAAAGTAGACTTTCTGCATATTTCTGTTTTATCGAAGGACTCCCTGCTGGAGGTGGGATTGGAAGCAGCGCTTACAAACTATTTCGCACTGACTGGCTTTATCTATAGACTTAGGTCCCCAATCATTAGTTTTGTAAATAAAAAAAATTTTATTGAATTTATTGGGATGACACCTATGTGATTTTGTACAAGGCTTCAGTTTCCTCATATAAAGATGATAATTGAATTTATGTCATAAGGTGAAAGTAATCTTTAAAAAAGTTACATATATGGTCCGAAGACACTTAGCCTGACCTATGGTGACGCAGTGGATGAAGCGTTGACCTGGAGCATTGAGGTCACCGGTTTGAAACCCTACACTTGTCTGGTCAAGGCACATACAAGCAACTAGGAATTGATGCTTCCTGCTCCTCATCCCCCTTTCTCTCCTCTAAAATCAATCAATAAAATATATATATATATAAAGTCAGAGATGGCATCTCTGCCACTCTCCTGGCCTTCCCTTAATGTTTAAAAACAAAACAAAACTAAACTAAAAACAAAACAAAAAAATACACAATGTCTGGTATAAAAAATAAATTACTAGGAACCCGAACTTTTCCTACTATACCAAGAAGAAAAACAAGGAAAAAATAAGCAGTTATATGCCCTTTATAGTCAGCCAGTTAGTCACCAAGTTCTCTTAAAGACTTCTGTTTTAAAGAGTCAATTACATTCTCATCAAAAGTTCAAAGGAAAAAAAATTAATATAGCTCCCAGCCAGCATGAGGTTCTCTGTTTGGACTTAAAAGGTTGTACAGTTCCCTATTATGACAATTAAAAAATTAGTGTGAATAAACTCTAACACCCATGATTTCAAAGTTTTTAATACCTACCTATATGAAGATACACTTTTAATAATTAATGTAAATTCAAGCCATTTTTAAAACTTGATAACAAGTGAAATACAAGACTAAAGTATAAAAAAGGCACAGCATAAACAGCAAGTTTATAATCAACAAACTTCTGCATTGTTTAAGTGCTAATATTAGCAAGGTATACCGTATTCCAGGATATGAACCACTAATTTATTTTATCTTCTGCATGTGGTGCTCTTCTTTTTAAAGCACCGTCTTATCACACTGTAGGTATAAAATTTAAATTCATTTCCTCTAAAATTTAAATTTTTTCCAAGATCTATGCTGAATTGAATGACATTTTATAGAAACATGCCAAGCAAAAATCATGATAGCCAAATCAAATTCAGTAATAGCTTTAACTTTGCAGATATAGAAAAATTTAATTAAAATACTAAAGAGAGAGCTCCCAAATATTGTATTTGAATTAATTATACATAGAAAGAATTTTAAGAAAAATCCACAATCTGTTATACCTTTCAGTGCAATTACTTTGCTAGCTGGATTCATGATGGCGCTGTCTGCTGAAATTGGTCTTCGAATTGGATTACTTGGGTCATTCATATCAATGATTACCACTTGAGCCTGCTCTCCTACTTTCTCTCTAATGCAGATGAATTTGTCTGACTCCATAGTCAGGGTACTAAAGCCAATGTTTGCTGGGTTTATACCCAGGTTCTGGAGCTAGAGGAAAAACAAACAAATAAACAAAATTAATAGAAAGACTTGAGATTCATGTATTATCACTACAAATCCTCATTTAACCATTAATGCTTCAAGGTCAACAGTGAAAACTCCATTACAATGATTCAAGTGAAGCAATTGATAGTCAACTTCCAACAAATATGGCATTCAAATGTTTTGTTATAACCCTGTAACTATAACTAGAGACATATAAACTAATAGGCAGAATAAATAGCTACAAAGGTGAAAGAGTCACCTGACCTGTGGTGGCGCAGTGGGTCAAGTGTCAACCTGGAACACTGTGGTCGTCGCCGGTGTGAAACCCCAGGCTTACCTGGTCAAGGCCATATGAAAAGCAACTACATATATACTATGAGTTGATGCTTCCCGCTCCTCTCCACCCCTTTCTCTCAATATCTAAAAAATATCTTAAAAAAGGAAAAAAAAAAAAAGGAAAGTGTTACACCTGAGAGCTAGCATTATGTTTCAAGGGATTTGAAGTCAGCAATGTTTCTTAGTTTATGATCTTTGAACTGTCCTCTCTTTAACATTTAGTAATTACTTGTTCACTTTGCATTAGACATAAGCAGTTATAATACTTAACAAAAAGTGCCAAAGCAAAGATGTAAGAAATCTTGTCAAAGACCCACACCAAGGCAATGTGTTCATGGGAGACTAGAGAATACTCAACAGAACAAACTCTAAAACCCAGAGATGAGAAGGTATGGTCTGCTAAGGGAAGTACAAATACTTTGTAATACCAGGGGTATAGACTATGAACATGGTAATAAATTAAGGTTATAAAGATAAGGGCCAGACTGATAAGCTAAATGTACCCCACTAAGAATCCTGAATTTATTTTTTAGGTAAAGAAAGTTACTCAAAGGTTTTAACAAAGAAAATAATGAAATCAGATTTGCTGTGTATACTCAGAACATATTCAAGTATTTTTAAAACACATGGAGGATCTAAGGATGGTAGGTCTTTGAAAACCAGTTAAAGTGTATCAGAACAAAAGGCACTTGTTCAAAGGAGAGCTCAACCAGAGTGGATCATTAATATTAATACTCTGGGTGACTAATTGTAGTATAACAGATTTAAGTCCCACTAAAAGGCTGCCTGAGGCTTTATTAGCCTGGGCCAGATTAGTTTTCTTCCTCCAATAGATAACAAATTTAGATGGAACAAAATACAAATCACAGGAAAAAAGGTCTTTCTTCTCCCATAATCCCCCAGATATCCAATTTACCTCCTCAGACCACCACTGTCACTACTCTCTATGGACTGGCTGAGCCAAGTTAACTGTTTTCTATTTAAATTCTTTTGTCAAACTCTTCTGCTAATAATGCTTAATTATAACCAGGGTAGGATCTGAGCAAGATACAACCTAAGATTAAGAGACTACATTTTACTTTCACTTCCCTCCTAAACCTCAATAACTGCAGGCACAACCAGTTGTAAAGCGTTTTTACATTAACTCAATCACTAAACACTGGGGAGTCATGAAACCGTCTAACTATTAACACAAACATGGTAATAAAGTAGAAGATTAACCAACTTTACAAACTCAAGTATATGCTGCCATGCAAGGCAAATATACAAGCTGTGAGATATAGAACTTATAATAAAGTTAGCTACAATAAAACCTTATGAATTATTAATTTCCATTTCCTCCTGCTTCTAGTTTTACAGTGACTTTTGATTTGAAAACTAATGAAGATAAACAAACCATAAATGGTACCCTGAAACATACTAAGGCTGTGTGGGTGGACTTCAGGGAGGCCTTACACACGTCAAGTTGTCCATCTAGTTTCAGGGGAGGTGTATACATCACTTTGTCTTTTTTTTTTTTTTTTTTTTTTTAAGTGAGAGGAGAGATAGAAAGACAGATACCCACATGCGCAACAACCAAGACCCATAAGACCCACCGGCAACCGCCATCTGGGGACAATGCTCAAATCAACCAAGCCATCCTCAGCACCCAGGGCGGATAAACAAACCAACTGAGCCACTGGCTGCAAGAGAGGAAGAGAGAGAGAAAGGGAGAAGGAGGGGAAGGGAAGCAGATCGTTGCTTCTCATGTGTGCTCTGACCAGGGATTAACCCAGGATGTCTGCAGGCTGGGCCAATGCTCTATCCACTGAGCCAAACAGGGTGGCAAACTCTTCCCAATTTCACATGCTTAAACATTTTTAAAAAGCATACTTAAGTGATAGCCATTTACACAGCTAAACAGGAAAGTGCTCCTTCCTAAAATAAAATGCTTTTCCTAGTTGTTAGGATAAGTGGCAAAACTTCAAGCGAACTATTCCCATTAGTTATTGAAAAGTCACATATTCTTCCACTTCTTCAAATAAGGTAAGATACTTTTTTTTCTTTACTGGTGATACTTTTCAATGAGAATGCCCAGAGCACACAAATTCTTCCCAAATATTTCTATAATATATTTCTATGATAAAGGGGAATATCCTAAAGTACACAGTCAAAGGACAAGTCACCACCATCAACCATAAATCTGGCTTACGTGCACTCTTAAAATATGATCATATAAAACACTTATACTAGATACTGTATTTCTCCACGTATAAGACGCACTTCTCCAAAATATTTGAGGTCTAAAAACTGGGTGCATCCTATATAGTGGTTGTACTTTTTTACTTGCATTTCCCACTTTTTCATGCATATGAGGAGTTGTATGAATTTTATGATGAATAAAACTTGAGTTCAACCTGAGCTGTAGTGGCATAGTGGGTAAAAGTGTTGACCTGGAATGCTGAGGTTGCCAGTTCAAAACCTCGGGTTTGCCAGGTCAAGGCATATATGGGAATTGATGTTTTCTGCTCCTACCCCTTCTCTCTCTCTCTCTCTTTCTCTCTCTCTCTATGTCTCTCTCTGTTTCTTCTCTCTAAAATTAATAAATAAAATCTAAAAAAATAAATAAATAAAACTTGAGTCCAATAACTTTATGCAATACATTTTTTTTTTCAAATTATGGGCCCCAAAATTAAGGTGCGTCTTATACATGGAAGCATTTTATATATGGGAAATACAGTAACTATGTCTAGTAATATTCCCATAGATCAAAACTTTCAAAATGTGCCTGACCAGGCAGTGGTGCAATGGATAAAGCATCTGACTCAGACGCAGAGGACCCAGGTTCGAAATTCGAAGATCGCTGGCTTGAGTGCGGGCTCATCTGGCTTGATCATGAGCTCACCAGCTTGAGCACGGGGTCACTGGCTTGAGCGTGGGATCATAGATGTGACCCCATGGTCGCTAGCTTGAGCCCAGGGTCACTGGCTTGAGCAAAGAGTCACTAGCTCTGCTGTAGCCCCCCAGTCATGGCACATATGAGAAAGCAATCAACCAATCACTAAGGAGCCGCAAGGAAGAACTGATGCTTCTCATCTCTCTCCCTTCTGGTCTGTCTGTCCCTATCTGTCTGTCTCTCTGTTTCTGTCAAAGAAAAACAAAACAGAACAAAACAAAAAAACTTTCAAAATGCAACCTAACTGCGTTAAACAGGTTTTCTTTTCAAAGCACATACTAACCGTAAAATATTTTTAGTCAATTATAGAGTCTGATGGTATATGGAGCTATCTACCACAGAAACTGAATTACAAACTGTGGAACAGATCACTAATAAATTCAGAGGACATACACAGTCTCCAAATCTGCAGCTATTTTCAGAGCATACAATACTAATATCCAAATTCGGCCATATATCCTCTCAATGGGCAAATGTTGCTATTGCTGATGCTGGGAATACTCTATTTTGAAATATGCTTAAGAAGTTTCTATGATAAAAACTTTTTTACTTCAAAGAACTTTTATCTTGCTGACATAAAATAAGAATATGAAATCAATGAATTTAGCCTGACCAGGTGGTGGCCCAGAGGATAGAGCATCAGACTGGGGCACAGAGGACCCAGGTTCGAAACCCTGAGGTTGCAGGCTTGAGAGCAGACACATCTGGTTTAAGCACAGCTCACCAGCTTGAACCTAAGGTTACCGACTTGATCAAGGGGGCACTCGCTCTGCTGTAGCCCCCTCCCCGCCCCCCATCAAGGCACATATGAAAAAGCAATCAATAAACTAAGGTGGCACAACAAAGAATTAATGCTTCTCATCTCTCTCCCTTCCTGTCTATCCCTATCTGTCCCCCTCTCTGTCACCAAAAAAAAAAACAAAAAAAAACAAAAAAAAAAAAAACCCACAAAAAACAAAACCAGAAATCAATGAATTTAGGTCCAAAAAAGTGGTTACTTATTTAAGTCATTACATGCATACAACAAAGTACTCAAACTATTCAAAAGGTATACTATGAAGTCACCCACTCCATGTTTCCAGTAGTTAACCATCCCACCCCCTGCCAGCAATTAGATACTTTTCCATCTAAGAGATAACCAATGCACATTTCTATTATCCCTTAAAAAATAAAACAACTAATGGCACAATCACAAAAGTATACAAATTATTGATGGCTCTCTTGTTAAAGAAAACCACTGAAAGTTTGTGACTCATTTGGTTTTCAGATTGAATTTCCACACTGGCCTACAAGTGACACAACTCTAGAAGTCGACACTTATACCTCATCTAGTTTATAAAAAGCAAGTAAAAAGATTTCATGTTAATCAGCCAACCCAAAACTCTAAAGTGCCCTAGGGTTACAGGTTACAAATCATATAAAAGTGTTTCTTTTTCCCTCTCCTCCTTTCTATACCCCAACCTGGATTAACATTCCTGGGGAAAAAGTAAGACATTATATTCTTAGTTTTTAGTGAGAACTAGTATTTCAGATCTCCCATAATCTAGACCAGGGGTCCCCAAACTTTTTACACAGGGGGCCAGTTCACTGTCCCTCAGAACGTTGGAGGGCCGGACTATAAAAAAAAACGATGAACAGCCCTGGCCGGTTGGCTCAGTGGTAGAGTGTCGGCCTGGTGTGCAGAAGTCCCGGGTTCAATTCCCGGCCAGGGCACACAGGAGAAACGCCCATCTGCTTCTCCACCCCTCCCCCTCTCCTTCCTCTCTGTCTCTCTCTTACCCTCCCGCAGCCCAGCCAAGGCTCCATTGGAGCAAAGTTGGCCCGGGCGCTGGGGATGGCTCCTTGGCCTCTGCCCCAGGCGCTAGAGTGGCTCTGGTCGCAACAGAGCGATGCCCCGAAGGGGCAGAGCATCGCCCCCTGGTGGGTGTGCCGGGTGGATCCCAGTCGGATGCATGCGAGTCTGTCTGACCGTCTCTCCCCGTTTCCAGTTTCAGAAAAATACAAAAAAACAAACAAACACAAAACTATGAACAAATCCCTATGCACACTGCACATACCTTACTTTAAAGTAAAGAAACAAAACAGGAACAAATACAATATTTAAAATAAAGAACAAGTAAATTTAAATCAACTGACAGTATTTCAATGGGAACTATGGGCCTGCTTTTGGCTAATGAGATGGTCAATGTCTGGTTCCACATTTGTCACTGCTAGCTGTGACAAGTGATATGACACACTTCCAGAGCCGTGACGCGTGCGTCCCACGTCACCGGAAGTAGTACTGTACGTGAGCGACGTCACGTTTTGCGGCACCGCCACATACAGTACTCCTCTCACTGACCACCAATGAAAGAGATGCCCCTTCTGGAAGTGCCGCGGGGCTGGATAAACGGCCTCAGGGGACTGCATGCGGCCTGCAGGTTGAAGACCCCTGATCTAGACAACAGAAGGTTCTTAATTCAAGAACAACAATTACTATATAAATGTATACCTTTGGTTATAAAATACAAATGCCATCCACTATAAGCTGGTTCTGTGGCTTGCATAAGAGCCGAATGTCGCCCTGGCCGGTTGGCTCAGCGGTAGAGCATCGGCCTGGTGTGCAGGGGACCCGGGTTTGATTCCTAGCCAGGGCACATAGGAAAAGCGTCCATTTGCTTCTCCACCCCCATCCCCTCCTTCCTCTCTGTCTCTCTCTTCCCCTCCCGCAGCCAAGGCTCCATTGGAGTAAAGATGGCCCGGGCGCTGGGGATGGCTCCTTGGCCTCTGCCCCAGGCGCTAGAGTGGCTCTAGTTGCGGCAGAGCAACGCCCCAGAGGGGCAGAGCATCGCCCCCTGGTGGGCAGAGCTTCGCCCCTGGTGGGCGTGCCGGGTAGATCCCAGTCGGGCGCATGTGGGAGTCTGTCTGTCTCTCCCTGTTTCCAGCTTCAGAAAAATACAAAAAAAAAAGAGCCGAATGTCTAGGTTTAGTCTCAGTTTTGCCACTTACTGATCATAGGCAAATCAGTTATCTCTGTATGTTTCTTTTTTTTTCTTTATAAATTTTTATTTTAATGGGGTGACATCAGTAAATCAGGGTACATATATTCAAAGAAAACATGTCCAGGTTATCTTGTCATTCAATTCTGTTGCATACTCATCACCCAAAGTCAGATTGTCCTCCGTCACCTTCTATCTAGTTTTCTTTGTGCCCCTCCCCTCCCCCTCTCCTTTCTTTCCTCTCCCCCCCAACCACCACACTCTTGTCCATGTCTCTTAGTCTCATTTTTATGTCCCACCAATATATGGAATCCTGCAGTTCTTGTTTTTCTTTTTCTGATTTACGTATTTCACTCCGTATACTGTTATCAAGATCCCACCATTTTGTTGTAAGTGATCCGATGTCATCACTTCTTATGGCTGAATAGTATACCATGGTGTATATGTGCCACATCTTCTTTATCTACTCTTCTATTTTTTTTTTACAGTGATTAAAGCCTTTAAGCAAACTCTTGGCCAATACAGCAAGAATCCATAAAAGAGTAGTGTCCTTAACATGTTCACCAAGTCCGAGTTGGCCCCAACACCATGCCAAATCCCTGAAAAAATGCAACCCAACCCCAGTTCAGTCTGTTTGGAGCTGTCGCAAGGAGCAGGAGTCCAGGAAAAGTCCACATCCAGGAAAAGTCCGCATGGCACTGGAATTGATGTCACAATTCTATACTTTGCAGCTGGCGTCCAAGTCCCAATGACCGCTGCCTCTAGCTGGTAATGATTCAGGTAGACTGGAAATGCCATCTGCAGCATGTGTGGATATGGAGCTTCTGTTCTCCTCTGCCTGGAGAGATGAGACCAGGTTGCTTTTTACCTGGAGCTCTGCGACTGTGGCTTGGTAAAGAGAACCTTGGGATACCATTAAGCTGGGTGTATGTTTCTTCATCTGAAATGATAGTACTATACCTATCAGAGTCATAAGGATTTAATGTGAAATGCTTAGAACAATGCCTGACACATAGTAATGGTTCAATAGATACTATTTGTACATACAACACAGCAAAGGTTAGCTTTTTTGTATTCTCGTTTTTTAAAATTTTTATTTATTGATTTTTGGAGAGACAGAGAGTGAGAAAGAATGGGGAGAAGTGGGAAGCATCTACTCGTAGTAGTTGCTTCCTGTATGTGCCTTGACTAGGCAAGCCCAGGAATTGGAACCAGCAACCTCTGCATTCCAGGTTGATGCTTTATCCACTGCACCGCCAGAGGTCAGGCTGTATTCCCATTTTATTATCTACTTAATTCAGCTGTCCTAAATGTTGGCTGAGATGCTGGGTGTGAATTTCTTTTGACTAATGATAACAGATAAATGGCCTCTGGGTGCTTAATTTACTCAGACATTGAAATGCACTCCCCATTTTTGACAAGAGGAAATTACACTTAAAAACTTCTAGTTCTGCTCTTTAATTTCTCTAAGTTAGGTAGAGACTAGAATCTTTGATACCACGTAACATGGAACCATGTAACATGCTAATGCTAGGTAACCCTATTTTAATTCCTATTTTTAGGGGCATCATGGATACAACAGTATTGCTAAGGCTTTCCAACAAACTTGACAAACATGTCTCCAACACATTCGCTGAATGAGCAAGCTGGGAAAACTAATACAAACAGTTGGCATAAGGTCAACATCACCAAGAATTCTCTTTACCCTAGAGAGAAATGGAAAGCAGGCATAGACAGCACTTCTCTCCTCAATGTGCAGAAGAGTTGAAGGTTCAAAGACATACACACAACTCTCTTATTTCTATACGACACCTTTCTCAAACCAAAGTTTCCCAGTATTCCCTAAGCTGTTCATGGTTTACAATTCCAGGTCAATTTATCCAACTAAACTTGAAGCTCCTCAAGTAAAAGAATTTCCTTAAAGAAGGAAAACCTCTTCCATCTGTGCTCATTAATCTGCCTAATTAAGGTTACTGAGGCCAGAATCCTCTTACATAAAGAATAATATTCCCACCTGACCTGTGGTGGTGCAGTGGATAGAATTGGACCTGGAACGCTGAGGTTGCTGGTTCAGAACCCCAGGCTTGCCCGGTCAAGCACACACAAGCAAGCAACAAGCAAGCAATGAACAACAAAAGAGAAGCCACCATGATTTGAGGTGATACATCTTGTCCACCCTACCCCCGTAAAACAATAAAAGAAAATTGTGTAGGAAAAAAACACCCCAAAAATCATTCCCTTTACTAGACGTACACTGTTAATTACTTTGCAGGGCAATTATAGATTAAAAGGTATTGATGAAATCTAAGAGTCCACATAAATATAAATTAAAAATATATATAAATACTAAAAAAGGAAAAGTTGTTCCAAACAGAAGATAGCTAACTTAAAAATGATGAAAGACTGATAAAATTTTTAAAAAGTCACTTCAGGTATTTTACAGTCATTACAATAATTGATTCAGGCAAGAATCATCAATGGATACTAAAATTAATGGATGAAATTCTGAGGAGTAAAAATGATCTCAAAGTATTTTCCAAGATACTTATTAGAAAGAAGAGATGTGTAGTGAAAAAACCTGTTGGAAACAACCTTCATCAACTTATCAACTTATAAGTTAATATTACTAGCACTGGAGTCAAACTGACAGTATGAGCTTTCTGACGCACGCACTACAAAGAACATGTTACTTCTGCGGTATACAACCTGAATCTAATCACGACAACACAGCAGATAAACCCAAACTGAGGACCATTCCATAAAAATAAATGTCTGCACTCTTCAAAAATATCTGTCATCAAATACAAATAGAGTTCTAGATTAAATGAACCTAAAGAGAAAGGCAAAACTCAATGAGACTCATGATCCTGGATTTTTTTTAGAGAGAGAATATTATCGGAAGTGATAAAATCTGAATTAAGCCTGAGATTACATAACATTATCTGTCACGGTAAATTTCCTCACTTTGAAATTTTTAGTGTAGCTATATAAGACCCTTTTGTTATTCTTTTTTTTTTTTTCTGTATTTTTCTGAAGCCGGAAACAGGGAGAGACAGTCAGACAGACTCCTGCATGCGCCCAACCGGGATCCACTCGGCACGCCCACCAGGGGGTGACGCTCTGCCCACCAGGGGGCGACGCTCTGCCCCTCTGGGGCGTTGCTCTGTTGCGACCAGAGCCACTCTAGCCCCTGGGGCAGAGGCCAAGGAGCCATCCCCCGCACCCGGGCCATCTTTGCTCCAGTGGAGCCTCTGCTGCGGGAGGGGAAGAGAGAGACAGAGAGGAAGGAGAGAGGGAGGGGTGGAGAAGCAGATGGGCGCTTCTCCTGTGTGCCCTGGCCAGGAATCGAACCCGGGACTTCTGCATGCCAGGCCGACGCTCTACCACTGAGCCAACCAGCCAGGGCCCTTTTATTATTCTTACTAAATACACAATAGAGTATGTAGTGGTAAAGAGGATACAAATTACTTTTAAACAGTTTAGTAAAAAACTGATATATAGAGACAAAAGAGAGTAAGTCAAATATAGTAAAAAACAATGTTAAGAACTAAAGAGCCTGGCTAAAGGACGTATATAGGAATTCTTTGCACTACTCTAACTTTTCTGAAAATCTGGAACTATGTAAAAAAAAATTTTTTTAAGGAATCTTAAGAGACATAACTGAAAGCAGCATTCAGATCTTGCTCAGATCCTGATTTAAACAAACCAGTAACATCAGGGGACAATCAGAAATCTGGACTGATTTTTAGATACCGAAGGATTGTTATATTAGGTATATTAGGAGGCTACAATGATACCATGATTATAAAAAAATTTCCCTATTTTTCTACAGATGTACACTGGAGTATTTAAAGGTGAAATATCACAATACCCTGAATTTCTTTAGAAAAAAAAAAAGAGCAAAATATTATTAAACTTGATGATTATGTATATGACCCTCCTCAGCTTTATAAAAGTCTACAAATTTATTTTAAAAAGATTAATCTCCACTCTTCTATAGGTTACAGAACTTGAAAATTATTTCTAAGTATCAGATTTTTATTAGGCACTTTACTTGTAGGGTAGGAAGGAAGACTACAACTTTAAAAGGTAAAAATGAGCCTGAACTGGCGGTGGCGCAATAGATAAAACATCGAACTGGGATGCGGAAGGAACCAGGTTCGAGACCATGAGGTTGCCAGCTTGAGCTCGGGCTCATCTGGCTTGAGCAAAAGAAAAAGTTCACCAGCTTGGACCCAAGGTCGCTGGCTAGAGCAAGGGGTTACTTGGTCTGCTGAAGGCTCGTGGTCAAGGCACATATGAGAAAGCAATCAATGAACAAGTAAGGTGTTACAACGAAAAACTGATGATTGATGCTTCTCATCTTTCTCCGTTCCTGTCTGTCTGTCCCCCCTCTCTCTGACTCTCTCTCTGATCCTGTAAAAAAAAAAAAAAGGTAAAGATGAAAATCCAAGCATAAAATAACTCAAGTTCTGTAAAGAAGCTGTATAATGGATGTCTGCCCAATCAGAACTGAGAGGTTTGCTGCTTTGTCCAATATGGCAGCCAGTGGTTACATGCAGGTATTGGTATTTAATTTCTTAAGAAATAAATATCCGGCCCTGGCAGGTTGGCTCAGTGGTAGAGCATTGGCCTGGCGTGCAGGAGTCCCGGGTTCAATTTCTGGCCAGGGCACACAGGAGAAGCTTCTGCTTCTCCATCCCTCCCCTTCTCCTTCCTCTCTGTCTCTCTCTTGCCCTCCCTCAGCCAAGGCTCCATTGGAGCAAAGATGGCCCGGGTGCTGAGGATGGCTCTGTGGCCTCTGCCTCAGGCACTAGAATGGCTCTGGTTGCAACAGAGCATCGCCCCCTGGTGGGCGTGCCGGGTGGATCCCAGTTGGGCGCATGCAGGAATCTGTCTGACTGCCTCCCATTTCCAGCTTCAGAAAAATAAAGAAAAAAAAAAAAAAAAGAAAAGAAAAGAAAGAAAGAAATATCCAACAACCACATGTGACTATCAAATGGGAAGGCTCAGAATATAGAAATTTTCCATCATTATACAGTTCTATTAGAGAGTCTGTTTCCAGAAAGTTTTTCTTGGGAGTTCAACAAGGAGAAAAGAAAATTTTCTTTAACATTAAACTCCAGCAAAATATGAAGGACAGTTGGTGTAGAGACACACTCATCGAATACAAGGATTTCAGACAAGACGGGAAGAAACAGAAAAAAATAGAATCTTAAGGTTTCAGAATCCAGATATTTACAGAAGGCTTGGAGGTAAAAATCTGCAAAGTTCAATGCTAGCAAAAGAGCCCAAGGAGAAACTCCTCAGTATGGGCGCCTCTTTCCTCTCAGGAAATCAATAAATATTCAAATACTGGGTCCAGGGACTGAGCTGGATTGAGAATGTACAGATGTTAAGAAGAGGCAATTTCTAGAATCTATGTAAACACAATTAATTAAATTTAAAAAAAAGAAGAGGCAATTTCTTTAAAGAACATGAGAAAAATATAGGCCTGATTCTGTGCCTGGTAAACTACAACTGCTTCAATTTTTAAGATGTTCATCGGCCTGACTAGGCGGTGGCGCAGTGGATAGTGTCGGACTGGGATGCAGAGGACCTGGGTTCGAGACCCCGAGGTTGCCAGCTTGAGTGCAGGCTCATCTGGTTTGAGGAAAAGCCCACCAGCTTGAACCCAAGGTCTCTGGCTCCAGCAAGGGGTTAGTCTGCTGAAGGCCGGCGGTCAAGGCACATATGAGAAAGCAATCAATGAACAACTAGGGTGTTGCAACGCGCAATGAAAAACTAATGATTGATGCTTCTCATCTCTCTCTGTCCCTGTCTATCCCTCTCTCTGACTCACTCTGTCTCTGTAAAAAATAAATAAATAAAAATTAAAAAAAAAAAAAGATGTTCATCAGTATCATAAAGGTTTGGGGGAAAGAGTATACAACTTTTAAAATGACTCCATTTCAAAAATAGTATTAAAGAGACTGTATTAAGATAGAAGAAATATGGTTAAAAAAATTTTACCGTCAGCATTATTAGATTCAGAATATGTTATATGATTACCAGTTTTTAACGCCTTACGCTTGTTTTTCCTGTCTTGGTTTTGAAACTATACTTGATTTGATTGCCAATATGGCAAACACAAAAGAGAAAGTATCTATCCTTGTTTGAGGAGCAACAAGGAATGTCTAGGTGCTGCATAAAAATGATTTAACACACAGCAAGCACTTAGAACAGTGTAGGGGCACAAAAGCACTCTATATTTTAGGGATTTCTATCCTTTAGCTCTGTGACTATGGTATCATGACATAGCCTATTCGAAAACATACTGGCTCTGACGTCATGCTTCTGACAGTCTTCTTCAGTGAACTTTAGGGCAGGCCAATTTGCTTTGTTCACGTGTTACTAAAGACAGCTAGAAAAATTTTGTACATCAAGGATCAGGAAACCTAATGATGGTGAGTCAGAACTTTAGAATATGTTAGTGATCAAATATGAAAATATTCTTAAAGGGGCCGAATGAACTATGAGTGCATTTAATCCAAACAGTATACATTTTTTTTTTTTTTTGTATTTTTCTGAAGCTGGAAACAGGGAGAGACAGTCAGACAGACTCCCGCATGCACCCGACCGGGATTCACCCGTACGCCCACCAGGGCGACGCTCTGCCCACCAGGGGGCAGAGCCAAGGAGCCGTCCCCAGCTCCCGGGCCATCTTTGCTCCAATGGAGCCTTGGCTGCGGGAGGGGAAGAGAGAGACAGAGAGGAAGGAGGGGGGGTGGAGAAGCAAATGGGCGCTTCTCCTATGTGCCCTGGCCGGGAATCGAACCCGGGTCCCCCGCACACCAGGTCAACGCTCTACCGCTGAGCCAACCGGCCAGGGCCTACATTTTTTTTAAAAGCAGAAAATGTTAGCAAAAGACAATACAGCCAAATGAAACCACAGTATTTTTCCTTTTTTTTTTTTTCCTTTTTTCTGAAGCTAGAAACAGGGAGAGACAGTCAGACAGAATCCCGCATGCGCCAGACCGGGATCCACCCGGCACGCCCACCAGGGGCGACGCTCTGCCCACCAGGGGGCGATGCTCTGCCCATCCTGGGTGTCGCCATGTTGCGACCAGAGCCACTCTAGCGCCTGGGGCAGAGGCCACAGAGCCATCCCCAGCGCCCGGGCCATCTTTGCTCCAATGGAGCCTTGGCTGCGGGAGGGGAAGAGAGAGACAGAGAGGGAAAGCACGGCGGAGGGGTGGAGAAGCAAATGGGCGCTTCTCCTGTGTTCCCTGGCCGGGAATCGAACCCAGGTCCTCCGCACGCTAGGCGACGCTCTACCGCTGAGCCAACCGGCCAGGGCCCACAGTATTTTTCAATGCCCAATTCTTTGACTAGCTAAAACAAGACTGTCCATTAGCACAAAGTCTCTGTATCAGCAATCAATCACAATTGTGTTTACGCCTACAAACATACATAATTAAAGAAGTAATAGGTCTGCTTTAAGCCTACTAATTTCAACCAGCAGTTCTTACTTTGATCAGATAGGAACACTCATGGGAAATAGGCCTTTTTTTTTTTTTTTTTTTATAAGCATACCCGGAGAATTTACTTCCTAATGAATGACTAACAAACTCAGAACAGAACTCATTTACCAGCTGTATCAGCTGAAAATCAAAATACATTAAAACTTGTGTTTATGCCAGCATTACTAAGGACTTATGTTTCACAATTAGTGCTTGGCTTTACACTTTAAGATCCTTCCTGGTTTCATCTGAATAGTTAGGATGTAAAGGAACTATGTATGAACTACTCTACTGTATTTCAGATGAAGCTATTCTGTAAATGCTCTATGTATAGTCCTATTTCAGTTATTTATGTAAATGAATCTTGTATCTTTTTAAATTTTTTTCATTTATTCATTTTTAGAGAAGGAAGAGGGAGGGAGAGAGGGTGAGAAGGAGAGAGGAGCAGGAAACATCAACTCCCATGTGTGCCTTGACCAGGCAAGCCCAGGGTTTTGAACCAGCAACCTCAGCATTCCAGGTCAACACTTTATGCACTGCTCCATCACAGGTCAGGCAAATCCTGTATCTTAATAAAGACTTGATAGGTGTTACTACTACAGAATTAAGAAGTCCATAATTTTAGAGAGACCCACTGATACTTGGATGTCACCCAATAGATATTTTTTAGTTAAGTGCCTGAATGTTTGGTTAACTTCCTATCCCAAGTATTTCACTCAGTATAGTTTCCTTTAAGTTTCATATATCCTCTACCTTTACTAGCATTGATCCCAGTGAAAAAATATGCTGACACCAGTTACTTCTTTCTGTAAGTCCTTCCAGGAACTAGCAGAACATCACATAAAAACTGCAGTTGCTGTCTTCTACAGGAAATGAAGAAAATGCTGAAAACACAACATTCCTTTAGTTCTTCATCAACAGGATACCAGCCACTGTTTTCTGTGTGTTCCACACATTTCAAGAAAAAAATAAAAATGCCTTTATCTTTGCTGACCCACACTTAAACATATAGATTTGTTTATACTCCCTGTCAGCCTCAGAAGCAATCCCTCTCTCTTAGAATTCTTGACTCTGGTCACTCACTCCAAATTGTTAATATACAGGGTGGGTAAAAATAGGTTCACAGTTGTGAATCCAGGAAACAAAGTTCATAGTATTATTTGCATCACAACTGTAAGCCAACTTATGCCACAGTGGGAGATATCATTAAAGTAATTAAATAACTAAGATTTATTTTCTATTAACACCTGTTGAGCATTTTCTGGCAATTTATATCAATTCAGTATTTTACAACCAGTTACTTAAGTACAAGTTTTGTGTTAAATTGACTCCTTTGTTTACTTTGTGGTAAACTGTTAAGTTTGTCATTACTGCCTGACCAGCAGTGGCACAGTGGATAAATCATTGTCCTAGAATGCTGAGGCTGCTGCTTCAAAACCCCAGGCTTGCCTCATCAAGGCATATACGAGAAGCAACTATGCTTTCTGCCTCTTTCTGCTACCCTCCCTAAATCTCTAGACGCAATAAATAAAATCTTAAAAAAAAAAAAAAAAAAATGACAGTGTAAAAAAAGAAAAAGTTTGTCATTACCACAAAAGTAAAAATCTATAGGGGATAAAAATAGATTTTAGGCTCAGAGGGATTTGAGAGCACAATTTATAGATCATCCTCTAAACAGAAGAAAAAACTTTCCATCATCTCAAAATCCTATTTCACTGTATGACATTCAGTGTTAATTAATATTGGTCTGATTTTTTGGTCAGGGAAAGGGTGTGCCCTGGATGCTTATAGATCTTTTTAATTCATTGTACTAAAACTTCTCCAGGCTTGTCTCAAACACTAAATCTTTAATTTCCTTCTTTCATATCCAGCTTTCTTCCATTATCTGAAAAAAGCCTCTACTCTAATTATTTTGGATTTTATAAACTATTCCATCACACCCTCCCCCTTTGTAGCTAATTCTGTGATTTCCCTCAAAATTTAAAAGCTTCAAAAAAAAAATCAAATTAATCTTTCACACTGCAGATTTCTACAAGGGCAATTCTGCTCCTAATTGTCTTGAGAATCGACTGTTTCTGTTTATGTTCTGTTATTTCAACCCTTTATCTCCATGGGTCTTTTTGTTTGCTTTACATCAAGTGTTTTTTGCATGTCACAGATGATGACAACAGTTTTCTAAGGTTTTCTTCTGGTTCTAGCAGGAAAAATCTTTAAAACAGTGGTTTCCAACCTTTTTACACTTGGAGACTGGTGAAAATAGGAGAATTGTTTTGGGGACTGCTAAGGCAGAAATCGCCCTGACCCATAAGCAAATTCAACTAAGAAAGAGTACTGGGTCTATATATATAACCTTTATACAATATCAGGGCAATTGAAAACTACAATATTTCCTCCAGTCTCCTCCTAGTTCTGTTGCGCTTTTTCCAACAATCACACATTCAAACAATTATCAAGCAGCCACTGTATGACAGACCCTATACTAATACCGAGAATTCTACAGTTAATGATATGGTCTCTTCTATTCACTGTGTAACAAGCATGCAGCAATTGCACCAGGGCGATGAGGTTGCAGGGATGCATGCCTAGCCCAGACATATGTGGTATGTCCAAAGAAATGGAAACGGAATCTAAAGCAGGACACACAATTTAAGGAAAGGCAGGGCTATAAAGCGTGGGTGAGAACAAATAGAACCAAAACTACTGTTTACGCCCAAACAGGGTATTCATTTCCCAAGAAGTCTATTCCCCAATCAAAAACCTGACAAGTATTGAAGAGAATGCGAAAATTGGAACACTCATGAAGTGCTGGTACCAGTGCTATGAAAAACAGTTGGGCAGTCTCTCAAAAAGTTAAAACATGATTACCATATGACCCAGTAGAAACTCCACTCCTAGGTATATATCCAAAAGAACTGAAAAACAGGCAAACAAAACCTTGTACCTTCATGTTCCCAACAGCACTATTTAAAATAACCAATGGGGCCCTGGCCGGTTGGCTCAGCGGTAGAGCGTCGGCCTGGCGTGCGGGGAACCCGGGTTCGATTCCCGGCCAGGGCACATAGAAGAAGCGCCCATTTGCTTCTCCACCCCCCCCCCTTCCTCTCTGTCTCTCTCTTCCCCTCCCGCAGCCAAGGCTCCACTGGAGCAAAAGATGGCCCAGGCGCTGGGGATGGCTCCTTGGCCTCTGCCCCAGGCGCTAGAGCGGCTCTGGTGGCAACAGAGCGACCCCTCAGAGGGGCAGAGCATCGCCCCCTGGTGGGCAGAGCGACACCCCCCCCCCCCGTGGGCGTGCCGGGTGGCTCCCGGTCGGGCGCATGTGGGAGTCTGATTGTCTCTCCCCGTTTTCAGCTTCAGAAAAAACAAACAAACAAACAAAAAAACCAATGGGTGGAAAGAACTCAAATATCCATTAACTGGTGAAAGAACAAATACAATGTGGCATATCCATTCAATGAAGTAATGTTCACCCATAAAGGAATGAAGTACTGATACACAGTATACAACATGGATGAACCTCAAGCATCATGCTCAGTGAAAGGAGTTAGAGTGCATGATTCCATAACAGGCAAATCTACAGACACAGAAAGCACATTAATGGTTGCCAGGGGACAGGAGGAGCAAAGAAGGGAAGATTGCTTAATTCTTTGAGTAGTATGAACATTCATGTACGTGCTCGTGCCTTCTGACTATCCACAGTATGATCAATTTATTTTAAAAACATGTAAGGCAATATTAAGAAAAGACAAATGTATGTTCTTCTTGTTTTCATAAATTGGTTATCAAACATGATTTTAAGTTAATAAAACTGTATCTGGAACTGATTTCATTTTTTTTCTTATTTTTGTTTTTATTTATTGATTTTAGTGAAAGAGGCGGGGGTAGGAAGAAAGACAGGAACATCAATCTGTTCCTGTATGTGCCCTGACCGGGGATCGAACCGGCAGCCTCTATGCTTCAGGTCAACACTCTTAACCAACTAAGCTATCTAGCCAGGGCTGATTTCATTGTTTCAAAGAAAAACAAAAAACTCCCAGGGGTCAGTGAGCATGAAAAGAACTCACTACTCAAAGGGTTAATAAATATAGGATTTCCTTTTGGAGAATAGAAAATTTGGGAACTAGATACAGATGACAGCTGTAAATGTACTAAATATCCCTAATTTGCTCACTTTAAAATGGCTAATTTTAAGTTATATAAATTTTACCTCAACTTAAAAAGGCTTTTTTTTAGCCCTGGATGGGTAGCTCAGTTGGTTAAGAGTGTGGTCCTGATACCCAAGGTTGTGGGTTCAATCCCTGGTCAGGGCACATACAAGAATCAATCAATGAATGCAGAGATAAGTAGAGTAGCAAATTGAAGTCTCTCTCTCTCTCTCTCCCCCTTCCTCAATCCCTAAAATCAGTAAATTTTTTTTAAAAAAATTAACTTATTAAAATAAAGGTTTGGTCCCATTCAAGTATAAGCCCCTAAGGATTTTATATATGTTAACACATAAATGAAGTAGTCACTTGACTTAGTTTACATAAATATTTAAAATTATGAAGTAATTAACTTGGAAATGTTTTTTACTCTTTACACTTCAGAAACCAATTTACTTAAACTCTTCATTGGCATTTTTTACATCAGTGTCTTCATTAGCACTGGAAAGTCATCTACATTCTATCAAAGCTTTTTTTATTTTTTAAATCCATTATGGTATAATCATGGAAATTTTGTAACAGGCCTCGAACCATTTGCATATTATGAGTTGTTTTGACTTGCTTGAATTATGATCCCCAGAAACATATCCCTAAGGGATTGCTTTTTGAGGAATTTTTCTTGTGTGTGTGTGTGTGTGTGTGTGTAACAGAGACAAAGACAGAAAGACAGACAGAGAGAGGGACAGATAGGGACTGACAGACCGGAAGGGAGAGAGATGAGAAGCATCAATTCTTCATTGCGGCACCTTCGTTTCTCACAGATTGCATTCTCATATGTGCCTTGACCGGGGGTAGGGGGATAGGGGGCCACAGCTGATTGAGTAACCCCTTGCTCAAGCCTGCAATCTTGGGCTTCAAGCAGCAACCACGGGGTCATATCTATGATCCCACACTCAAGCTGGTGAACCTGTGCTCAAGCCAGAGACCTCAGGGTTTTGAATCTGAGTCTTCCACGTCCCAGTCCGACACTCTAACCACTGCACCACTGCCTGGTCAGGCATTTTTTTGATGAATATTTAAAATGTTTGCTTATAACATGCAACAGGTATAATTGTGAGGCCATACAGAAAGGAATAATTATTAGGTGTGTTAAATTTATCTCTTACCAATCCAGAAGATTTCAAATAATGAGATCTGTCCAAGTCAGCTCTTTGCCAAGGTGAGTGTACATGCACAGTTTCTGGCTTTACGCAGTCTACTTGGGTGGTTTTTAAGTCCTCTTTCTTTTTTTAATTTTTTTAAGTGAGAGGAGGGAAGATGGAAAGACAGACTTCCACATGTGCCCTGGCCAAGATCCTCCTAGCAACACCTGTCTGAGGCTGATGCTCGAATCAATCAAGTTTTCCTCAGCTCCTGGGGACAACTCTCAACACACTCAAACCAACTGAGCCACAGGCTGCGAGATAGGAAGGGAGAGAGAATGGGAAAAGGGGGTGGGGTGGGGGAAGAGAAGCAGATGGTTGCTTCTCACATGTGCCCTGACCAGGGATTGAACCCGGGACGTCTGCACGCTAGGTCAATGCTCTATACACTGAGCCAACTTGCAAGGGCCTAAGCCCTCTTTCTTGGATGAGCAACTGATCAGAAACGGATGACAGCACCTGACTAGGCGGTGATGCAGAGGACCCAGGTTCAAAACCCTGAAGTCGCCAACCTGAGCACGGGCTCATCAGGCTTGACCACAAGGTCGCTGGCTTGAGGCTTGAGCGTGGGATCATAGACATGACCCTATGGTCACTGGCTTGAGTCCAAAGGTCGATCGATGGCTTGAAGCCCAAGATCGCTGGCTTGAGCTTAAGGGGTCACTAGCTCTGCTGTAGCCCCCCCATTCCCCGTTAAGGCTCATATAAGAAAGCAATCAATGAACAACTGAGAAGCCGCAACAAATAATTGATGCTTCTTATCTCTCTCTTCCTTTCTGTCTGTCCCTATCTGTTCCTCTGTCACAAAAAAGAAACAGATGAAAGCAACTCTCAACCCAATTCCCATTTTTCATATACTGTACTTAGATCCTCCTAGTTTCACTTGATTGGGTCATCAAAAACTACAATGCCCAGGACTCCCAGTGTGCATCACTATGAGAGATACTCTCTTTCCTACTCCAGAAAGAGATTAGATATAGAAAATGAGGAGGAGTAAAGAGTCTGGTATAACTTCAAGATCTTGGCTTCCTTAACTAGGTAGATGTTTTTTTCTCTAGCACAACACACATGTTCAACTCAGCTAGGTAAATGGAGGCTCCTCTCTAGCACAGAAATATTCAAATATTATTTGTTTGTTTGTTTGTTTGTTGTTGTTTTAATAAAGAACAAGTAAATTTATTTATTTATTTATTATTATTATTATTTTTACAGAGGCAGAGAGAGGAATAGACAGACAGGAACGGAGAGATGAGAAGCATCAATCAGTTTTTCGTTGCGACTTCTTAGTTGTTCATTAATTGCTTTAGCATATGTGCCTTGACCACGGGCCTTCAGCAGACCAAGTAACCCCTTGCTGGAGCCAGCGACCCTGGGTCCAGGCTGGTGAGCTTTTTCCTCAAGCCAGATGAGCCCGCGCTCAAGCTGGCGACTTCGGGGTCTCAAACCTGGGTCCTTCCACCTCCCAGTCCAACGCTCTATCCACTGCGCCACCACCTGGTCAGGCCAAATATTATTTTAATTTAGCCTGACCCTTGGTGGCGCAGGGGATAAAGCATCGACCTGGAATGTTGAGGTCGCTGGTTTGAAACCCTGGGCTTGCCTGGTCAAGGCATATATGGGAAGCAACTACTACGAGTTGATGCTTCCCACCTCTCCCCCCATTTCTCTCTCTCCCCTTTACCTAAGAAAAAAAATCAATAATTAAAAATAGTTTAAAAGTGTTATTTTAATTTAATAAATGAGGGCATGGCTGGGTAGTTCAGTTCATTAAGAGCACCGACCTAATACATCAAGGTTGTGGGTTCAATCCCCAGTCAGGACACATACAAGAAAGCATAATAAGTGGAACCAATGTTTCTCTCTTTCTCTCTCTCAAATCAATCAATAATTTTAAAAAAATGAGATAGTTGAGAAAAGGTAAAAAGAGCTTAGATTAAATATCTGAGACATTTTCCACAACAACACACTGTAGAATTAAAATTTTTTAATGTGATGAAGTGGTTTTAAAGGACTCATTTGCTATTCTTTCTGAAATAAGCTTTAAAATCTGCTTTACCTAATTAGAACTTAAAGAAAAGTCCTTATTCACCGAAGATTCAGAAAAGGATGTACTAATGTTACTTGGAAGTTCTGCCTCCCAACCACACCCTACAAGTTTGTAATCATTTCCCCTGTATGGTTATGCCAATCAAACTGAGCAAGCATATTCTATTCCTACTTTCTTCCTTTACCTACCCTAAGCACAACCATCTTCCTACAATTTTACACAATTTTTACATTAGTACAAATACAAAATAATGCATTATATAGTAAAATAGAAAGCAGAAGTTGCCTGCTTTCTCAAGTGGCTTCAGACTAGAATACATCATTGTCTTGTCATCAAGGGAAAGTCTATAGAGCCTGATCACATGGTGGCGCAGTGGATAGAGCACCAGCCTGGGATGCTAAGGACCCAGGTTTGAAACCCCCAAAGTCCCCGGCTTGACCACCGGTCAAACACATAGGAGAAAACAAATAACAAACAACTAAGGTGCCGCAACTATTGAGTTGACGCTTTTCATCTCTCTCCCTTCCTGTCTGTCTGTCCCTATCCATCGCGTGCTCTCTGTCTCTTAAAAAAAAAAAAAAAAAAGGCCAAAGAGAAGTTTAAGAAATGCAGACTTCTGAGAGGGATATACAGATAACCATGGTTACAAGTTAATCTGATCCCAATTATCCTGCACAATTCTCTAGAGGGAACTTGAATAAAGCTGTTTAAAATAATCTAAATATCTGTTTAAGGCATTAAAAAAAAATCTAATGGGCCTGACCTGTGGTGGCGCAGTGGATAAAGCGTCGACCTGTAAATGCTGAGGTCCCCGGTTCGAAACCCTGGGTTTGCCTGGTCAAGGCACATATGGGAGTGATGCTTCCAGCTCCTCCCCCCTGTCTCTCCTCTCTCTCTCTCCCTCTCTCTCACCTCTCTAAAATGAATAAATAAAATTTTTTTAAAAAGTAACACTTAAAAAAAATTCAAATGTTGGTTCGCTGATCCCTACATTTCTAATATAAAAACTACTAACATAAAAATAAACTACTAGTGTTCGATTCCCGGCCAGGGCATGCAGGAGAAGCGCCCATGTACTTCTCCACCCTTCCCTCTCTCCTTTCTCTCTCTCTCTCTCTCTCTCTCTCTCTTCCCCTCCCACCGCCAAGGTTCCATTGGAGCAAAGTTGGCCCAGGTGCTGAGAGGATGGCTCCATGGCCTCCACCTCAGGTGCTAGAATGGCTCCAGTTGCAACAGAGCAGCGCCCTAGATGGGCAGAGCATTGCCCTCTTGTGGGCATGCCAGGTAGATCCTGGTTGGGCGCATGCAGGAGTCTGTCTCTCTGCCTCCCTGCTTCTCACATCAGAACAATACAAACCCCCCCCCAAAAAAAAACAACAAACTAGGCCCTGGCCGGTTGGCTCAGCGGTAGAGCGTCGGCCTAGCATGCGGAGGACCCGGGTTCGATTCCCGGCCAGGGCACACAGGAGAAGCGCCCATTTGCTTCTCCACCCCTCCGCCGCGCTTTCCTCTCTGTCTCTCTCTTCCCCTCCCGCAGCCAAGGCTCCAATGGAGCAAAGATGGCCCGGGCGCTGGGGATGGCTCTGTGGCCTCTGCCTCAGGCGCTAGAGTGGCTCTGGTCGCAATATGGCGACGCCCAGGATGGGCAGAGCATCGCCCCCTGGTGGGCAGAGCGTCGCCCCTGGTGGGCGTGCCGGGTGGATCCCGGTCGGGCGCATGCGGGAGTCTGTCTGACTGTCTCTCCCTGTTTCCAGCTTCAGAAAAATGGAAAAAAAAACCAAAAAAACAACAAACTACTAGTGGAATGTGTACATCAAAGAATACCGTAGTATATCTAGAAGCTGTGGTATAATTTGCAGTTCAAATTATACTGATCCTTCACCAAATGAGGCAATGTGCCACATCGAAAAAAAAAGCAAAAGTATTAGTCTGACTACCCATTCTTTCGCTATGTGACTCTACAAGTTAAATGCTATGAACTTGTTTTCCCAGCTACAAAATAAGTCTGATCATACCTATCTAAAGGGAATATTCTGCTAATAAAATGAGATGAACATAAAATCTTTAGCAGAGTTCCTGACACACAGTCCGTGCTCAAACAGCTATTTATTTTGATCCTGTAAATTTCAAGGCAATTAAGATATGATGGATAGTTATTTCCTCTAAAATAGAATAAAATATCTTAAATTATGTCTTTCATAATACAAAAGAAGACACAAAATCCAAGTCTGACAGAGCAGTTCTTGCATAACACATTCTAATCCAAAGCTCCTGCCAGCCCATCATGTTAAGAGCATTAGCCACAGGCACTTGGCCAAGAGAGGGGAGTAAAGGACACCTATAGCTGTAAACTTTACTATAATTTACAAATTGATTTTATGAAGTAGCTTTTAGCGTGGCAAGAATGTAAATGAATTAGAGAAATAGTCTCATTCTCATATACAGGACTAAAATACTTATCAGCAACAAAATCATTTCCCACCTAAGTGAGAACATTTACTTCAACACTACCATCTTACAGAAAGAAATAGTAACAAAAACAAAGGTCTGGCTGGCATTCCACATGGGTATTTTATCAGATATGATAGGTTTCTCAAGTTTTCTGACCAAAAACACTAATTAAAATTGTATCAATGATACACAGCGAGTATTCATAGTATATAATACAAGATTTTAAAATTTCTCTTTTGGATACAGTTTCAAAACAAATTCAATTTTATGCCATTAATATTTGTATGAAATTCTGCACAATGTCTAACATTCCATAATCTCCATGGTTGCAATTATATGTGGACTGGCTTTGTCAACTAATCAATGCAAACATGAGTGCAAACTGCAGTCAGTCTTGTTCACAAGTTTATCCCTAGACTAACACAGTTGCTGATGTATGATACTCAAATCCGAGGCGGATACTAAATATTTATGAACCATAAAAATCTAGGAATGCAAATTAAACATTGTGTCATTAATTAAGAGAAACCTGAATAAAATGTACTGACACAAATTAGATATCTAACAATTAATGCTATGAAAGTGCTACACCAAGTACTTTACACACATGATCTCAGACCTTCACAGTAACCTGGTGAGGCAGTTCCGCCTACTTCACAAAGAAGCAAAAAGTTAGTCCTAACTTGCACTCTCCAGTACTGTACTCACATTTCACAAGCCTTATGTGGTACCGAGCACTTGAAATGTAGTTACTGTGAATGAATTTATTTAAATTAATTAAAATTTGTTATTGATGATTATGTATTAAAACTTATGTATGCTTGGAACAACTTAAGTATGCAAACTGCTTTTCCAACTGTAAATTTTATGAAAACTACAGATAATACAGATAAAATTATTTCCAATAAAAAGAGGGTCTGAATTAAGTTGTGCTCTAAGTGTAAAATACACAGGAGATTCTGAAAATCCAGTACCCCCCACAAAAAGAGAATGCAAAATATCTTATTTGAAAATTATATACTGATTAGAGGTTGAAATTATAACATTTTGGATATACTGAGTTACATAAACACACTAAAATCACTATTTTTCTATTGGACAAGCACTGGTCTTGACAACCCCTAAACTGCTAATCTGTCTACTATACCAGTGTTTTTCAACCGCTAGTCTGTGGGCCAGTGTCAGTGCAGGAAAGAGTTAACCACCCTGATATTGTATGAAGACTACAGAATCACAAAGTTTCTGGCGGACAGGTACTGGTCCGTGGACTGGTGATTGAAAACCCACTATACATCATTAAACACATTTTAAACCAGTAGAGAAATCACTTCTTGGAGCAAAGTGCAACAGAACAAAAACACACAGTAGGATACAGTATAACTTCTCTTAAGGCTAACCATTCTATTTCTTAGAAACAGTTTGTGTCAGAAGACCTTAGGTTCAAAACACATCTGACAATGTAATTGAGTCTCACTTTCTACAACTGTTTTAGAGGATGTTGGGGGATTACCTGTAAGTAAATACCTAAAAGCACCCAGCCACATTCAAGGGATATAACAGACTCTCACAAGAAGTTTGCTGCTTCCTCCACTCCTTAGTCACTGTTCATCATCACTTTCCCAAGAGACAGTATTCAACTAACACTTTCAATGTTTTAACTGCAGCTAAAAAAAATGCTCTAAACAAATAAATACAGGTGATTAGATAAATCTTCACTCGCGTATCAGTATGGTCTATAATTGTGCAGTCCAATGCCATAGTCAACAGCCTCATGTAGCTATTTACATTTACTTTTTTTAAGAACTTAGCTCCTCAGTCATACTAATCACATTTCATGTGCTCAACATTCCTATGTAGCTAGTGCAAATTTTCATCATGAAATAAAGTACTATTGAACAGTAACTCTCAGAAAGCAAAAATCACATCGGTAACAGTGATAGAAGAAAACATCTTGTTAAATATAATTCAGGTAACATTGGTTGAGGTTCCTGAAATCATGTATTTTACTGCACACTAAAATGAAAATGATTGAGGTTCTACACACACACACACAGTTCCTTATCCTAAATTATTTCCTAGAGAGTGAAAGCACGGCCACTAAAATTAGCCACACCCCTTCAAGCTGAGTAAACCGACCATTAGAAAAATTCTGACACACATGATACATCTTAAACCTAGAAGCTATTCCCAGGGTACACTGCAGCAAAATTCCAGGTAGTTGCCTCTTTCAGGAAGTACAGTTAAGCATCTAACATATCCCAGCAATACTTAGCATTATTTTCTCCTTGCAAACCAGAACAACCATAGCAGGAACCCCTACCATTCAACTCACAACACATTCCAGACCTGCATTTATAGGTTAAAGGGAAAAGAACAGGGTGGGGAAATTTTGTATTATAGGCCCAAAGAACCTGGGACACTGAAGAAAGTGTCAATTGACATAAAAATAGTTAATGCCCCAAGAACTGAGAATCGCAGGCAACATTTTATATGTATAGCCTAGGATAATTTTTTTCTCCAGAAAATATGCTATCAGCCCAAACATCCTAAAAAAGAAAAAATATCCTTCTTAACTTAAAATTATGACCATTCATTTGCTGTATAGTTCCAAGCTCTAATAACAGATCCTTCAGCTGGCCAAGTAGTTACATGTTATAAAAATAAATTAATTTACAGTTCACCTTTTGAAGCTTTCACAAGCTAATTCTGCAAATTCCTCAATTCTTGTTCCTTTTTTTTTTTCCTTTTTTGTATTTTTCCAAAGTTAGAAGTGGGGAGGCAGTCAGACAGACTCCCACATGCGTCCGACTGGGATCCACCCAGCATGTCCAGCAGGGGGCGATGCTCTGCCCATCTGGGGTGTTGCTCCGTTGTGTGGGGAGCCATTCTAGCGCCTGAGGCAGAGAGAGGCCTTGGAGCCATCCTCAGCACCCAGGCCAACTTTGCTCCAATGGAGCCTTGGCTGCAGGAGGGGAAGAGAGAGACAGAGAGGAAGGAGAGGAGGAAGGGTGGAGAAGCAGATGGGCGCTTCTCCTGTGTGCCCTAATCAGGAATCAAACTCGGGACTTCCATATGCTGGGCCGACGCTCTACTGCTGAGCCAATCTTGTTCCTAATTTATATCCTAAGTATTTCACAAGGTATTCTGCTACTTAACAAACTGTCAGGAACTCAAAGTTTAAAGACATAATGCCAATCAAAATAATCCTTAATAATTTTTAAAAAGGGGAGGCATAAAAATGAAAAGTCAGGAAATATATTATTTATCCTGGAAGAGTTTGGTGATTGGGGCTTTGCACAATTATTTATTATCAGTTGGAGCACACAGTTACACTTGCAAGCTAAGTTTAGGCATGGCACATTACTCCTCCACCCCCGCCAAGAAAAAAGATGACTTAATTTCTCAAGTGTAATTGAAAAGCTGCTTTACATTCATATCTTCAAATTATTTGAGAAGGAAATGGCTTCACTCAAGTATATATTTGCAGAAATTCTGAATCCCTTAGGAAATCAGACCCATATTAAATCTGTCTTCAGTTAGTGACAAGGTTGGATTCCAATCTTTGGGATCATTTAACAATTATTTGCTCTTCTGAAAAGCCATTGCCCAAACCATCAGTAGTCAAGAAATGAGCTTTACTAGTGGACTATATACCTTTGTCTAATAAAGAGCAATTATAACTGCTTCTCTTGTGTATGACTTTGCAAACATCTGTCTGTAGAAAGACTAAGCATCAGATGTACTGTTTAAGGAGCCTGTGTTCTCTTAATCCTCCACATTCATTTATATCCCACTTTAACAGAAGTAACCATAGTAATTAAAACTTACATTGAACATAAATAATTTCTGCATTCATTCTATCACTTAACATTTTTAACCTATTATAAAATAGTGTTCCATTACTTCAAATGAGTGATCTGAAAACCAAAGATGACTGAATAAAGTGCATTACTCAACTCATTATTTTGAGTAAATAATATTCATTACATTTCAAGACTTAAGTCTTGAATGAATATTATTCATTACATCCTTGCTGATGTAAAGAAAAGTGATAATACCTACAAAAAAATATAAAATTGTTGACAGCCCAAATATTAAACCTTTTTATTAACAAGAACCCCACCAATGGGAGGAACTAAAAAAAAAATCAGCCTTCAGTGGTAAAGTGTCCAAAAGATCACTAATATCAGTGTCATGTCAAACCATGCCATCTTTTATCATGAAATTAGCCCTTCAGAAATTGTGCTGAGGCAAGCCTCTTTAGGGGGTATATGGGAAGAAAATTATGATGAGTGTATTATTTCAGCCAAAGTGAAACCAGGAAAATCAGAAGCTCAGAAAAGGTTTAATTCAGTCAAGCCCTCCAATGATCACCTGTCTGGGCCCTCCATGGGCATGCTGCCAATTAAGACAGTATGCTGCCTACAGGACAATGCACCATGAGGAAGAATTCTAGAACCTACTAAAAGGAAACCAATTACAGACCAAATAATCTTACATATCTCAGAGCAGGTGTGCTCTATCCCTAGGGCTCCGTTCAATTGTATGCAATCCTCAGGGAGGAAGGCACTCACGCCCCAAACTACCTACTCAACTCCAGCAGACCCCCAAGATAACCCTTGAATAACTCTTTCCTACCTTCTAGAACCAAAGGGGATAAGAGTCATACCACCTCAGAGAAATCAAGAAAGGAAAAACAAACAAAAAAAACCCCCGCGAGTTCCCCTAGGGACCTTGACCCCACTCACTCTAAGATTGACACCGCCAAGAAATACGTTCCCCCATTCTATCCTCCTTCTGTTCCTTCAGTGACCTTCTCTTCCTACAGCCTCGGGGAAGGCAAGCGACAAGCCACCCCCGTCCTCCTGCGCTCCCAGTGAAAGGTGGCTTTCTCAGTCGAGAACCACAAAGGGAGGAAGAAAAAAGGTTGCTCCTCCCCAACCCACCCGCCCCACAACTCCTGGGTGCAGAACACGATGAGGGAAAGCGAAGAGAAGAGCAATGGGAAGTGACAGCTCTACAATGGCCTAGGCGATGAGATCCTCGTTCCAGAAGAAACGCGGGAGAATACTCCCCCACCCCCAACCTACCCAAATGAATGAACTGAATAAAACTGGAAGTGGGGGGGTGGAGTTAGTATGCGCAGTTCTCGCCACCCAGGAAGCAAAGATAGGAAGGCCCTCGAACCCAGGAATGGCCTCGCTGCCCTTCGCACCCGACCCTCGTCCTCTCCATGCAAACCTCACACCACTTAACCCTTTCAGTTTTCCAAGATAGCGCTCCCATCCTCCATTTACCCCAGACACCAATATTACCCCACCTTCGATCCTGCTTTTTTGCTTAGTCCCACACACCAGCTTTCTCCTTACCACCCTCTCCACAGCCCTCGCCAGCCCCAGCCGAGCCGCACCTGGAGATGCTCCTGAAAACGAATTGGCAGAATCTGGGCCATGGCGCTGTCGGGGGTATCGTCTCCTCCTGTCACTGGGACTGCGGGGCAGTTGCTGCCCAGGCTCTCCAAGGGAAAGGAGGAGAAAGGGGAGGGGGTAGGCTGAGCTCAGCAGGATACTCTCCCGGGACACAGGAAACTGGCAGGCAGACGAAAGAGCTTGGGTCGGGGGCGGAGGCTCCAGGGTCCGGGAGAGCCGCAATGGCGGAACCCGGCGCAGCGCAGACTCCGGAAACGGCTGAGCCCTGCGGAGGGATCCCGGCGACAGAACTCCGCCCAAGTCACTTCACCCTCTCCGTCTTATGTACCCCTCCACGGCGTGCCGCGGCACTGCTGGCGCAGGAATTCGGGACGCAGTGCGTTCAAGGCTTCGTTATTGCTGCGACACGAAGGTAGCTAGAGGAAGCGAAGGGACTACTTTTTTGGACTCATCACTTTCCCCAGTCCCCTGCTTTCCTCCCCCCCCTCACTTTTTTTTTTTTTTTTTTTTGCATTTTGCCACATCATGCGACTAGGGGCGGAGGACGTCACTTCCTTTTGCGCCTTAGGTCCCACCCACGCACTTCCGGGTGCACGTGATGCTGGTCGGGAAAGTTGGCTGATTGCTGCCGGAATGCCAGAGCGAGTTATAGGAAAATGTGGAGTCTCCTGGGAATGCGATGGCAGTGGGGCCGCCTGGAGGAGTGGCAGTGCTTGTCCCCTGTGGGCCCTGCGTATTTAAACTAATGTCTCTTAGGAAGAGGACGTGGCGTGGACAAATGGCCCCGGCCTCCCGCGCTCTCCGTGACTCAGGGAAACGGCCTCCCTGCAGAGCGCACTCCTGGCAGCTGGCAGCAGCACTCCTCCCCCGCCTAGTTTCCTATAAGTGGGTGTTTTCTTACATCCCTGGGAGGGGGGCACGAATTGGGGTTTAAAATCCTCCCTGCCCTTAACGCCCTTCTGATGGTTGGAAAGCTGACGCTTGGATTCTAACTAGAGCTAGCAGTCTCTTCGACTGTTACTTAAATAATTGGCTCACAGGACAGTGAAGGCCATATCTGAGGTATCAAGCTCGCCTTGTGATAGCTTTTCTTACCGTTTCTGCGGACATTTTGGTGGAGACGTGTATGGTCTAGCTTAGTAATAAATGTGTCTGGTGTTAAAGGATTTGCGTATCATAAATACGCGAAAGAATTGGACCAAAACTGTAGCAGGAGGACATTTTTGGCCACATCAAGTAATTAATGAGTCTCAAATATTTAGATAGTTACGTTAAGGATGGTTTGTAAAACCGTAAGTTTCTTTCTTCCTCGGTGTGATTAATGTACTCTTGGAGGAAGGAATTAACTATTGGCGGGACCACCTTTGCTTGTAAATGAGCAGTGTTTGGGAATGTAAGCGTTTAAAAGCTGCAGTGTCTGTCGTGCCTTTAACAGCATGAATGTATATTCCTTATCGATTAATAGCTTTCCCAGTACTTTCTTGCTAAGTCATAAGCTATAATATTTCACAATAGCACAAATACAATAAAAGATAAAAGAATTTATTTCTGTGCCTTTCATCTTTATGAGATGTGATTATTTTTCAAAAAAAATAAGTTCTTGAGAAAACTCAAGTATACAATTATTTTTAGTGCCCTTTCCAGTTAAACATAAAATCCCATTAGGTATACAGTAATTTTGTTTGTTAAGCAGTTTTACCTGGATAGATTTGCTTAATGAATTAAATTGCTTTTAATGTTTTTCCCAAAGTTTAACATACTGAGATTGAGAGAAGAATCTTGGGCAGGTAAAAAAGCAAAGAATGTTCTACAAAGAAAAGCCTACCACCATGTCATATGAGTGAATATTTGGCAAAATTTCAATTTGTTAAGCTAAATACTTTAAAGATGTTCTGTATTCTGCAACATTTGAAATGACCTTTCTAATACTAAGCTTAATAGCTGCTTTCAGTCGTTTCTAGAAACATACAAAATCTAAATTAATCTAAAGGAGTTATTGTTTTATTACAGTAAAAGCACTAGCTTAATAACATTTCCAATCTCAGAATCTGGGTTATAAGAGTTATATCCTAAATGAGCCATGTAAATTTTCTGTATTAATAACTGTTGCATTTTTGTACAGACCTGTAATTTTAAGTACATTTAGAATCCCCAAAGCAATTGATTTTAGCTTGGACATTTGATGTGAAATATCCAAAAGTATGCTGAGCTTATGTTAAAGTGCCTTGCTGTGTCATCACACACAGAAATCTAATGACTACATTTTTTTTTTAGAAAGCATTTGGAGAGAAGAAAAATATTATACATTACAAAATACCAACTAATTTTGAACACTGTATCCTTCAAATCAATAAATCTAAAATTCTTTTAAATTAAAAGATGGTCCAGGTAATCAAAATTAAAAAACTAAACCTGTGCCCTTCAAAAATCACTGATTTTGGCTGAGGTACTGAAAGCTTTTAACAGTAGTATGCTGTTGTTAATGGTATAGAAAGGCAAGGAGAAAAATGTCAATCCTTGGTTTAGAAGCCCCAAAGGCTGAGTCACTGTAAACAGTTGCCTGAGCAGTAACTGAATGACTTTGTTTTAAGGTACAACCTTAAAGAAGATAACCTAATACGTGTAAATCAGGAAACAAATGCTGTTTCCCCCCCTATGATAAAGTCTTTTAATACTACTAATGCTATGAACATCATCATCCTGGCTTTGGCTTCAGAAAATATTTAAGTAAGGTAGCCATGTTTATAAAATAAATGGTCAAGTTCTTTCCATTTGAAGCTATTTTTTAGCAGAATGTTCAATAGTAGGGCCACAGCAAGTGCCATTAGCAAAAACTGCACTGGTCATATGCAATTTTGAGGGGTGCCAGTTTCTCGAAACCTTTATTGTGCCCGTTTAATATTTTATGCCAGTACTACACACACACACACACACACACACACCTCCAATGAGAATGACACCTCAGAAAAACTTTTCATTGTAGAAGACTCCTCTTTAGTGTTCATCTTCAAGCAGCCCCAGAATTAAGGCCCCTGCCTTTAACCTAACTTTTTAAAAACAGTGTGAGCTAGCTGCATTGCAAAAGTCATAAAGGCAGTTCTCAAACATTTGAGATTAATTTTAAAGCAGACTTCAAACCTATCCCACTGTACCTACCAAATATTTAAAATTCAGATTTTAATAAAACTAAACAGGATATACCCAAGTAAGGTTAAGTGGGTTTGACATTTCGACAGCAGCTTTGAAACATCTCAGTCCCCTAGGACCACTGATAAAAAATCCCAGCAGGATTGAAGAGCAGCACGCATCAAATGCCCAGTAAGTGGTTCAGGTATTAGTCAATGTACAGTGCCCACTTTATTTTGGGCCTGTACAAAGTACTGATTATAAGGCAAAGCTTAGCCAAAAAGAAACACAAGGCAAAGAAAAAAACCTTCATAGCCTTTTTTAGATTGAAATGGGCCTAAACTTAATAATCATTCACTCAGGCTTGTCCTTAACATAATTTATATAGACAAATTTTATAATGTATCATGAATGGCAGTAAGATCTAGTGATTCTTTATTGTGTCAGGATTGAGCATGTTCCAAGTGAGTAGCCTTGTGGGAATACAATCTGGAGTCTAGTCCTAGTACCGTATTTTTCCCTCCAAAAGACGTACCTGACCATAAGACACACGTAGGGTTTTAAGGAGAAAAATAAGGAAAAAAATATTCTGAATCAAATGGTGTATTAAAATATTTAATAAAATACCATATTTTTCACTCCATAAGATGCATGGGCATATTCCCCTCCACTTTTTTGGGGGGAAAAGTGTGTCTTATAGAGCAAAAAATACAGTATATAGTTCCTTTCCATGTTTTCTAAAGGTTAAATCATCCCAGCAGAGGTATGAAGTGGCTCATAACATTACCTTAAAGTCATCTCAGGGAAATTGGTTCAAATATGGTGATACGCCTGACCAGGCGGTGGCGCAGTGGATACAGCATCGGACTGAGACGCGGAGGACCCAGGTTTGAGACTCTGAGGTTGCCAGCTTGAGCACCGGTTCATCTGGTTTGAGCAAGGCTCACCAGCTTAAACCCAAGGTCGCTGGCTTGAGCAAGGGGTCACTCAGTCTGCTGTAGCCCCTGGTCAAGGCACATATGAGAAAGCAATCAATGAACAACTAAGGTGCCGCAACGAAGAACTGATGCTTCTCATTTCTCTCCCTTCCTGTCTGTCCCTCTCTCTGACTCTGTCACAAAAACAAACGGGGAAACACACACACACACACACACACACACACACACACACACACACACGACAGTGTAGACAGAAAAATCCAGAAGAGCTATAACCCTCCTGATCAATAGGAAGCCAGATGCCACATCACAACATTCCTTTCACATCCAAAAACAAACTCAGAAGCATAAAAGGTTCTATAGAATGACAGGGCAATGAGAGGGTCAGGGTATGGGAATGACTTATAGGTTAATTATTTTCTCCTTTTCTAACTACTGTAATGTAGAACTGTCTCTTTTCACCTGCTCGAGTTATTACAATCCCCAATCCAAAGAAGGCATGACCCACACACATGTTCTCTCAGGAGTCTTAAAATTCTGTCACACTTCAGAGATAGTTCTACCAGCAGCAATGTATATACATGCAGACTTGTTATGGCAGTAAACTCTGCCTCAAAACAGAATGGTTAAGGACTGAGATTTGGTAAACAAGTTTTGGTTAACTCAATAATAAAGTTTCAAGGAAGTATAATTTAGTTTGCCAATAAACACAATAAATACTTTTCAAAACATACCCTGAAAAATATTTAAATCTTTTGAAAAGATTTTTTTTTTTAAATGTTTTATATGAGCCTGACCTGTGGTGGCGCAGTGGATAAAGCGTCAACCTGGAAACCCTGGGCTTGCCTGGTCAAGGCACATATGGGAGTTGATGCTTCCTGCTCCTCCCCCTTTCTCTCTCTCTCTCTCTCTCTCCTCTCTAATGAATAAATAAAAAAAAATCTTAAAAAAAATTATTAAAAAAAAAATGTTTTACATGAGGAAACCAATTCTAAATCTTAGGTTCATCACTGAAGTTTCTGTCTAGTTCTGCACATGTAACCTGATATGAATACGTACCGAATTTAGGATGCGCTAGAAATTACTTTTTAAAAAATGCCTTACCTCAACATGTCATGACTGATAAAAGTGGATTACGTAAAACGAACCAAAAACCTGGTTATTTCTTTTTCCTGGTTGTTCACATTCCAAATAACTATGCCTTGAACGTTGCACAATATATAACCATACAGCTACTATTCATTTCATAACACGCTAGTAATTAAAAATATGTAGCATTCATATGAATTTTCCCCATACTTAATATGTTGATTTTTTCCCTAAGCCAACCCTGTTGGCACCAAAAGGCATGAAGAACGTCTCTTCAGGTTAGATATACCAATGACTCAAACATAAAGCTTCCACAGGGTAAGACTAAAAACCTGATAAAGACAGCCCTTTACCATATATTTTCAGATTATCTAGCTAACTATCATATCAGATACAGAGATGAGATTATACTCTTCATTATTTAGGATGGCTTAAAATTCTATTTCTTGAAAGGGAACTAAATGGAGTGGCAGACTGGCGCACAATGGCAGTCTTAAGTGCTACACACTATAAAAGGAAAACCCTGGTTCAAGTTGACTTTCAAATTTTTCTACCTCCAAGAATGCGAGGTCAAATTATTCTTCATTTGATTTACTTAGTGTTAACCCATTACTGACTAGAAACTGCAAAAACCTTGTCCAAGTCCTACTTTTCCTTAAAAACTCAGTTAAAAAATCTGTTTACCCCAATTCCTCAGCTATTATAACATTTTCTGACTGTACATCTATTTTGAAGCCTAGGCTAGCTTCCGTTGTTAATAATCACACTGGAGTTAGCACAATAATTTATAAATACCAATACATACAAAAAGTACCAAACTAGGTACCAGGTTATATTTTGGGTTAATCCATCACATTTCCTATGTTTTAGCTGAGGACCAAGTAAAATCAGGTTAAGAAACATGGAGATTTTATATAAATATGCTTCTTTTCTTTGAAAAATTTTCAATAGCTTCAGCAGACAGTTTTGTGTAATATATAGTTAAGTTTAAAAGAACAGCAAACGAGCGAATACTGATTACTTTGAAAATCAATGGAGGGAGGGAGCTGGAGGAGAATATGGGGGGATAAATGGTGATGGATGAAGACTTGTCTTGGGGTGGTAAACACACAATAATTGTAGAGATGATGTGCTGTAGAATTGTGTACCGGAAACCTGTATAAATTTGTTAACCAGTGTCACCCAATAAATACAATAAAAAAATCTTTGGGAGAATAAAGATGAAAATTTTAACTTAATGATTTACATTATGCTCAATTCCATTAGCTCTCCTAAGAAGAAAAAGTAAAGACCAGAAACGTCTCAGATACTCCATGAAATTACAATCTTTCCTTGTAAATTGTAATTGAAAAAACTCAAATGAAATAATTTTAATTAGAATATGTTTGTGAAAAGTTGCTTCCCTGGATTAGCGTGCAAATGCTAAAAAAAATGCAATCAAAAGCCTACTTTCTGAAGTAAAATTATATGAGCCCTGGCCGGTTGACTCAGTGGTAGAGCGTCGGCCTGGCGAGCAGGAGTCCAGGGTTCGATTCCCGGCCAGGGCACACAGGAGAAGCACCCATCTGCTTCTCCACCCTCCCTCTCTCCTTCCTCTCTGTTCTCTCTTCTCCTCCCTCAGCCAAGGCTCCATTGGAGCAAAGTTGGGCTGGGTGCTGAGGATGGCTCTGTGGCCTCTGGCTCAAGCGCTAGAATGGCTCTAGTTGCAACAGAGCAAGGCCCCCTGGTGGGCATGCCGGTTGGATCCTGGTCGGGTGCATGCAGGAGTCTGTCTGACTGCCTCCCCGTTTCCAACTTCAGAAAAATACAAAAAAAAAAAAAAAAAAAAAAAAAATTATATGAAATTAAAATTTCATTGTCCATAAAGACTATAACACAGATTTATCAATTTGTTGATGTATCATCCATGACTGCTTTTATACTACAACAGCAGAGTAGTTGCAACAAAGACTACTGCCTGAAACCATAAAATATTTACTATCCTGGCCTTATCAAATTCAAATGAGCTGATTTTATATCCTGTACACAATTATATAAGGAAAGAGTTGAATATCTAAATATGTAAATTAACATAATAATAAGGCACCCTTTTTTGATCTATCATTAAAATAGTATTTTTGAGGAACTACAAGTCTGCAATGAAGCAGGCACTTGACTACATTGCTGGTAGGAATGTAAACAGCTGCAAAGTGGTTTAGGAATAGGCATCAGGAGTCTCAAAAATCACTTTCACTGATGTAAAGAATTAGACCAGGTGCAGTGGATAAAGCGTCAACCTGGAAACACTGAGGTTGTCGGTTCAAAACCCTGGCTTGCGGCCTGACCTGTGGTAGCGCAGTGGATAAAGCGTCGACCTGGAAATGCTGAGGTAGCCGGTTCGAAACCTGGGCTTGCCTGGTCAAGGCACATATGGGAGTTGATGCTTCCAGCTCCTCCCCCCTTCTCTCTATCTCTCTCTCTCTTTCTCTCCCTCTCCTCTCTAAAATGAATAAATAAAAAAATTAAAAATTAAAAAAAAAACAAAAAAAAAACCCTGGCTTGCTTGGTCAAGGCACATATGGGAGTTGAAGTTTCCAGCTCCTCCCCCTTCTTTCTTTCTCTCTCTCTCTCCCCCCCCCCCCCTAAAATGAATAAATAAATAAAATTTTAAAAGAATTAGACCAGGGGTACCCAAACTTTTTACACAGGGGGCCAGTTCACTGTCCCTCAGACCGTTGGAGAGCCGGACTATAAAAAAACTATGAACAAATCCCTATGCACACTGCACATCTTATTTTAAAGTAAAAAAACAAAACAGGAACAAATACAGTATTTAAAATAAAGAACAAGTAAATTTAAATCAACAAACTGACCAGTAATTCAATGGGAACTATGGGCCTGCTTTTGGCTAATGAGATGGTCAATGTCCAGTTCCATATTGGTCACTGCTAGCCGTAACAAGTGATATGACGGGCTTCCGGAGCCATGACGCGTGCGTCCTGTGTCACCGTAAGTAGTACTGTACGTGAGCAATGCCGCGCTTTGTGGTGCCGCCACATACGGTGCTCTTCTCACTGACCATCAATGAAAGAGGTGCCCCTTCCCGAAGTGTGGCAGGAGCCGGATAAATGGCCTCAGGGGGCTGCATGCGGTTCGCAGGCCGTAGTTTGGGGACTCCTGAGTTAGATCATAGGAATTTATCATAATTTATTCAGCCATTTATCTATTGATAGATGTATTGTTTTCAATATTTTACTATTATAAACAATGGCATCTATAACATTTTTATGAATGCTATATGTAAGATTTTTATGTATTTAACAAATCCCATGATAAATTTGTTTATCCCATGATAAATTATATAAAATATTCTTCCTCATAAATATGTGACTCTCATAGATTTATGAGGAAGAATGAGAGTCACATATTTATGAGGAAGAATATTTTATATAATCTGAGTTCCTAGGATATAAAAACTAAAGGTGGGCTTGCTCAGTCACTGGTTATGCACATCTTCAACTTTACTAGATATTGCCAAAACATTTTCTGAAATAGAACAGTTTATTCTATGTCAATACTTTTTAGGCATGTCAATCTGATGGAAAATGGCATCTCACTGTTATTTTTAACTATATTTCCCTAATTACTAGTAAGGTTCAGTATCTTATTCATCATTCATGTGTCTTCTTTTATAAAATGACTGGGTCCTTTGCCCAATTTTCTGTAACATTTGTCTTGGTTTTCATTTAGTAATTTAAAGATGAATCCTCCTTCTTTTAAAAATAAACTTCTTAGCAACCAACACCTTTCCTCCAAGGCTCCTTCCACCTTCATAACTAGATCTCATATTATTCCTCTTATACTACTACTCTCATAGCCCTCTCAATGGAAATAAATTCCTCAATGCCACTGCCACAGTTACACCTTAAAGCTGTAACATTATTCCCCTCCGATAAATTCATTTATAGTACAAAAAAGTCCAAAGTCCACAGTGTGGTTTTCAAAGCCTTCCAAAACCTGTTCTCAACCAACATTTTCAGCCTGTTAACTCCCCTATATATACTCAAGGCACCAAAATAAACTGGACTACTTGCCATCTCTCTCAGATATTCCCTGGGCTTTCTAATTCTGTGTCTTGATCTGTGGTCTTCCCAGGACCCATCTGGAATTTCTACCTTACAATATAACAATATAGAAAAGAAATAGGGGGGAAATCACTATTCTGTAATCATAAGAATAAAGCTGATACAGGCAAGAATTATCAGTTGATGATAAACCCAGAGGGTGACAATTTATGACGAATAGGTTATTTCACATAATTCAGAGTATCCCTCCCCCAGATTACTTATCAGACAGACTAGACTGAAGAAATAAAAAATGCCCTAACCAAGCAATCAAAATTAACATTAATAAGGGGCAAATACCATGTGCTTCCAGATTTCATGCCTTAAGAGAAACACAAACTGAGAACATTCTATAAAATAGCCTATATTATTTTAAATGTCAAAAATGTTAACTGTGAAAGACAAAGATGAAGGACCTTTACCAAATTAAAAGAGATTAAATATATGATTCTTGACTAAATCCTGAATTGGGGAAAACATTATAAAAGACATTATTAGGAGAACTAAAGAAATTTGAATATGGACTATAGATTTAGAACTGTGCTTAATTTAGTGAATGTGTGCTTAATTTCCAGAAATAAGAGTTCTCATTCCAAGCACCTGCAGACATTCCCACCACATCCAAGGAATGCACTGATCCATATACCTGAGAGGAGAAACTGATAGGACTAATATGCTAAAAGAGTGTCTAGAGAACTGAAGATTACAATGAACAAGTTAACAATGCTAGGAACGTTCAGAGAAACCATCACCACTCACCTTACTCCAAGAGCAAACACATGGATTTGGGTCTTCATGTGATTTTTCAATAAAAACTTCAAGTTTATAATATTGAACAAAAAACTATTTAGATGCCAAAGAAAATAACTGCAAAATATTAGTTACCTATAAAAATGTTTGATTCTTAGTGTTTACAGAAAATTCTAAAAACACACATTATACTGCCTTTTGAGTTTTTAAATACACTAATAGCTTTATTTAACAAACATTGAGTGACTACTATGTGCAAAGTACTGTGCTAGGTGCCTTGAAAGATACAAAGATGAAAATGACATAATCCCTGCCCACACGGAGCTTATAATCTAATGGGGGAGAAAGACAGATACATAAATAACTAAAACACAAGGCAGTAAACAGAGTGGGCAAGTGTTGAACGTGGCCTGAGTGATACTAATTAGCCTCAAGGTTCCAATTTGAAACACAGGTGATACAGTGTCAGCTGCTTTGAAAATCCTATTAAAATCAGCACAATAGATGTTTAAATGGTCCTACCAAAGCAGCTGGAGGCAAGAGAGTAGACCAGGTGGAAGGGCTGTTTGAAACATTGTCACACCTACATACATGTTGATGATACAAGTATGTAGGGACAGCTACAAAAAGAACATATATATATCATCTGTCCTTTGGTTAATGGCTATAGCTACTGTTTTAAATAATATACTTTTATATAAAAAGGAATTTGAATAATTCCAGAAAAATCAATTTAAGGATTAATATTAATTCAACAAAGAATCTTGCCATAGGCAATTTTCTTGTTTACCGATTAAGTCTTTTCTCTAAATATCTATAAAGCTCTTTAGCAATTAAACAGACATCTAAGTATTGCTGAGTAAAGACCTCTTACGTTCAGCCTTCTGAAGGAAATGGTCACATACCTGATAACCTGATATAATACTATTCTAACAGCAACAAGGCCTTAAAGGGATTTAAGGAAAATAATTTTTAATACTTCAATGCAAATAGAATACACACTGATTACATAAAATTCAATGTTCTTTGAAAATATCTCAGTGACAGCATTTGATACTAGTTAAGGCCAGCAAAATTGAAATGAGAAAAATATCACGTTTCCTTCACTGGTTTCAGATATCATTGCCTATGACTATGGCAACCCAATCTTTTCTTTGAAAATTCCATTCATTGGTATTAATGAGCTTTGATTTGCTTTTAGCTTGTATGCTAAAAACAGCTGCTGACCACTTCCTCTTGATAGTGCTGTCTCACATAAATGGCAACGTAGAAGCACATTTCTTGGCTGCTTTTCCTACTTCCTGAATTAGAGGGTTCACTGCTTAGCCTGTTTCCTTCAGTGTATCACTGTGATCCTGGGATCTCTGCTGCTTTCTCTCGAGGAATCGAGCGCGTGCATCTGATATGGATTTATCATCATTTCTCCTCTGCATTTTCTTTAGGACTTCTTTTGATATTCCATCTGAAAACATTGCAAATTAATCCAGTAAAACTTTAGTTTTGAGATTCAGTACTAGAAATGTTAAGAGAAAGAGATGCCCTGATTTTTCAATGTTTAGAGAAAAAATCAAATTAAGTTCTGCCCTTTCAAAAGAAACGATGTGGTCTATGGTTTATTAAAAAATAAGAGCATGGCCTGACCAGGCAGTGGCGCAGTGGATAGAGCGTCAGACTGGGACCCAGGTTCGAGACTCTGAGATCGCCGGCTTAAGCATGGGTTCATCTGGTTTGAGCAAAGCTCACCAGCTTGGACCCAAGGTCACTGGCTTGAGCAAGGGGTTACTCGGTCTGCTGTAGCCCCACGGTCAAGGCACATATGAGAAAGCAATCAATGAACAACTAAAGTGCCACAATGAAAAACTGATGATTGATGCTTCTCATCTCTCTCCATTCCTGTCTGTCTGTCCCTATCTATCCCTCTCTCTGACTCTGTCTCTGTAAATAAATAAAAAAATAAATAAGAGCATGGAGGACCAAGTAGTTACACAAACCGACCCTATTCAAGCATTATACACTACAGCTATGCATTGCAACATATCACCTAGTGTCTAAAGTTTCTAAAAAGACTCTTACATCATCTTGGGCAAAATTCCTAACCATCCATTTCTCTGTGATGTTAAATAAGGATAATATAATTTGCTCCATCAAGCAATCTCAGAAAGCTATATTGAAATGAAAAGCTTTTTGCATGTGTGAGCTAAGAATTAGCTTTCTGTCCTAGTTCAATACCAATACTGTTTATGTCTCCAACTAGGGACCTAACATTTCAAGGAAAGAAAAAGATGTTCTCAAGTAGTAATTCACAAAATTGTATAAACCAAATAAAAATAGTAAAGTACTACTGGGAAGCATTATGGCATAACAGTTGAGTATAGGCCATAGAATCAGGTTTTTGGATTCAGAATTCAGATTCACCAATATGATCTATGGGATTTTCAGCAAATTATTGCATTATTGCATACTGCTAAGTACTTCTTCATATATAAAGTGGGGATATGTACTTACCTCATATGGTTATTGTGAAAATTTAACAGAATAATACAAGCTTCTAGCATTTGGTAAAAGCTCAATATATGTTCTTGTTAATGTTGGACAGAGAGGTTAAGAAAAGCAAGATTAATGGAAAGGAAAGAAGGAAGTCAAAATAACTAAGTCTAAGACTGATGATAATTCTTTGTTTTTGGAATAGAAAGAGCCAGACTCTGAACCTTGTAATAATATTTTTGTAATTATGTGAGAATTTGGATATTTATCTTCCAAGACTTAGATCACTAAAACACGATACTCACCCTTTAGATATTTTACGTTTTCCTTATTTGTCCATCTCCTTCTTGCATCTTCTCTTGCTTCAGGTCGGGCCACACTACTCAAATCATGTGTGTTAAATTCATGCAACTTGGGTAACAAGTCTCTCACCCATTCATAACGAATTGGACACACAATCCTTGCGTAGACTTTGGTGGTAACTAATACCTCATGAAAAATGATCCATTCAAGTTTGGTTTCCTGTTCATGAAGCTATACAAAAGAATTCATTTAGGGATGATAACTCAATAGACTGCCTTATTCTACACTAGACCAACCAAATATATAGTATTAGACCAAACTATTCTGAATGAATCCCTATATGCTTCAAACAGGATGCAGAGACCAAACCAGTGCCTTTACAGCTTTATATAATACAGATATATGATACATTTAACCTCAAAGTGAAAAATAGAAGACATTTGTTTATGATATATTCCTACACCTTTACAAATTTCTTCTCTTTATTAAAAATATGCTACTTACTGCTGAAGAAGGATGAATGTGAACTGGGCTTCCACGCCCATCCATTGTGCAAAACGTTCTCCCAACAGATCTAAAACCCAAAAAACCAAAGGATCAAGATAGTAACAGTAAACAAAGACATAAGTAGAGTAAGATGTCAAACAATGAACAATTATAATTTACTGCTCACAAAAATTAGGGGATATTTGATAGCTTCATATTCATTTTGAGAGAGAAGACAAGATGGCGCTGGAGTAGGCGGATGTACCAACTCCCACCTCCCAGAACCAAAGTGGATTACAAACTAATTTTAAGAACTATCATCTGGAAAAACCAACTTTGGACTAAACTAAGAGGACTTTTCAACCAAGGAACACTGAAGAAGCCACACCGAGACTGGTAGGAAAAGCGGAAACACGGAGAGGGCTGCCCATGCCCCCAGAGCGAATGGCAGCAGGGAGAGACTCGCTTGGTGGGAAGTGAGTTTAGCAGAGAGGGGAGGGTCCTGAGTCCCAGGAACAAAGCCCCAGCCTGCAGCCCCAAAGCCTAGAAGAGGCGTAAGGACAGTATTTAGCTGGAAACAAGACAGGATACTGTTTGTGAGAAAGAGACTGATTTCTCAGATCCAGGATTCTTCTTAAAGGGACCGCGCAGAAAACCTCTCTCACAACCACTCACCTGGGGCTCCGGGGAACAGGGAGAAAGGAGAGGACTGGAGTAGCAGGAAGAGAGTGTAATCTAGAAGGCACAGGGAGAAACATTTTGGGAGACAGCCACCCTAACCCCTGGGACGAGTCAATCCCCAGATCTGAAGTGAATTTTTCCCCTGGAAACATATTCATTTTGAAATATCTCCTAATTTTTGTGAGCAGTGTATATCCTGCTACAAAGAGCACTATAAAGAGGTTTAAGTTTATTCAACTGTCACTGTAACAATCATTTAAGAATAAACACTTTTGGGTAATAAGTAGCAACATTAATAAAAAAATTGTGTTTGTGCTTTAGTTTCCAAAATATTTTCATAATAAAGGCTCAAAACAACCAATGAATTTTGAAAGCCTGGCACTTTAAAGTTAAACGTGAGATTTCAAAACAAGCAAGGACATAGAGCTAATGTATGGTAAAAGCAAGTCCCAATCATAGGTTTTCTGACTTAAGGACAGTATTTTTTTATATTATCTTTTTCAATTTTATTTTTGTCTTTTTCTGAAGTGCAAGGTGGGGAGGCAGAGAGACAGACTCCCTCATGCACCCAACTGGGATCCACCTGGCAAGCCACTAGGGGGCAATGATCTGCCCATCTGAGGCGTTGCTCCGTTGCAACCAGAGCCATTCTAGCGTCTGAGGCAGAGGCCGTGGAGCCATTCTCAGTGCCCAGGACAACATTGCTCCAGTGGAGCCTTGGCTGCAGGAGAGGAATAGAGAAATAGAGAGAAAGGAGAGAGGGAAGGGTGGAGAAGCAGATGTGTGCTTCTCCTGTGTGCCCTGGCTGGGAATCAAACCTGGACTTCCACACACTGGGCCGACATTCTACCACTGAGCTAGCCCGTCAGGGCCTCAAATTGACTTTAAAGAGAGAGAAAAGCATCAATTTGTTGTCCCACTTACTGATGCATTTATTGGTTGATTCTTGTGTGTGGCCTAACCAGGGATTATACCCACAACTTTGACCTATCAGGACAACGCTCTACCCAACTGAACTACCTGGCCAGGGCTTATTATATCTCTTTATAAAGGTATAAATGATATTCACTATTCTAAAATCTTACAATAAGAACATTTCAGAAGTTTTTCTAATTCAACTTCTTAATTTCAAATTCTTATCCTCTTCTACACTTCCCTATATAAATATTAGTCCAAAAACTTGTCAAAATAACCCTAGTTCAATTGTCACCACAATTAATTTCCTATAGTACTTTATTATATTTCTATAACAACCCATAGAGCTTAAATCAAACCATCAATCTTTAATATGAAATTGTTCAATATTATAATCAAATACAAATATAGTAACATTTCTTTATCCATCTCTCAAATATTGCTTACCTTCGAGCTACATTTTTGAAATAGCCTGCACAAAGACATCTTCGCAATACTTCATGTTTAGGGCCTTCAAAAGTCTCTCTTGGGAAATCACTTTGCTATAAAAAAAGTATATACCCAGTGGTAAATCTCACCTGGAGAGTATTATGCTAAGTGAAATAAGCCAGTCAGAGAAACACAAATATCATATGATTTCACTCATGTAAAATCAAATGAATAAAATGAACTAATAGACAAAATAGAAATAGACTCGTGGGTACAGAAAACAAACTGACAGCTATCAGAGGGAAGGGGTTTTGGGGGGCTGGGTAAAAAAGGTGAAGGGATCAAACAAAGAAAAAAAGGACTCAGACAACAGAGTGGTGGTTACAAGAGGGAAAGGGGACTGGGGGGAGGCAGAAGAGGGTAGAGAGGGATAATGGTGATGGAAGGAGACTTGACTTGGGGTGGTGAACACAATATACGACAGTACATTACAGAACTGTACATCTGAAACATAATTTTACTAACCAATTTCATTCCAATAAATTCATTAAAAATTGGAAACAATAAAGCAAATATATAAAGTAGGGGAAACAAATGAAGTAAACCCAACAATTGCTCCAGCTCAGTCAACCTTGAAAGAGATTCTGGGTCAAGGAACAGAGAAGAAAAAACCCAAGTAGGGTCTGGAGAATTCCATGAGTAAAGACACAGAGCTGAGAGTCCAGAAAGATCAAAATGACTAAAGTTCACAGGCAAAGTTCGGGAGAGAGAATTGCACAGAGAACTCCAGAGATCTGTGTTCAGAGGAGTACAGATTAGCATATGAATGTGAGGAAACTACCCAAGTCCAGGTAAATGACCTCTTGGAACAGGGATTTTCAACCGTTTCCATCTCATGGCACACATAAACTAATTACTAAAATTCTGTGGCACACCAAAAAATGTATATTTTGCCAATCTGACAAAAAAAATAGGCATAATTTTTATTATTTATTCACACCGGATAGCTATTGTGTGCATTGGCTGTTATCACTTTTTTTTAATTCATTTTAGAGAGGAGAGGGGGGGAGAGAGAGAGAGAGAGAGAGAGAGAGAGAGAGAAGTGGAGGAGTAGCTGGAAGCATCAACTCCCATATGTGCCTTGACCAGGCAAGCCCAGGGTTTCGAACTGGCAACCTCAGCATTTCCAGGTCGACGCTTTATCCACTGCGCCACCACAAGTCAGGCTGTTATCACTTTTTTTATTGGACAATCTAAGGGAAAAGAGGTCAGTGCCTAACTTAATAGTCAAGTATTGCTTTTTTTTTTTATTTTATTTATTCATTTTAGAGGAGAGAGAGAGAGGAGTGAGGAGCAGGGAGCATCAATTCCCGTGCCTTGATCGGGCAAGCCCAAGGTTTTCTTTGTTTTTTTTTGTTTTTTTTTCAATTTTTATTTATTCATTTTAGAGAGGAGAGAGAGAGAGAGAGAGAGAGAGGAGAGACAGAGAGAAAGAAGGGGGGGAGGAGCTGGAAGCATCAACTCCCATATGTGCCTTGACCAGGCAAGCCCAGGGTTTCGAACCAGCGACCTCAGCATTTCCAGGTCGACGCTTTATCCACTGCGCCACCACAGGTCAGGCAAGTATTGCATGTTTTAAAAATTCTTGTGGCACACCAGAACGCCTCCTGAAGAACACCAGTTGAAAACTGCTGTCCTATAAGGATAACAGATTGCAATGCTTGGTGCTCACAGTTAGGGATGGCACCTGTTACTATAACTCATACTAGAACATTTCATAATTTTTACAGTTTTGGTACCTGGAGGGTCTTGGCAATACTACTCAAGAAAAAAGCCATTACAGTGAGCAATCACCTGTTTAAGCTTCCTGATTAGTTCTCGAAGTTGAGCTTCAATACGAAATGCAGAAAATAAGCACCTCCAATGAATCCAGTGTTTTTGGCACCACGAAGCTGGAGCTCCACTATAAAACAAAAATACTGGAATCTTGAAAATAGCTTCTGTTGGTGAAAGACAGTCTAACATCTCTAACATTCTCATTTCTATGACAAAACAAGAAAGCCAAAAGTAACTGTCAGCTCTTTATGAGACCTGTCCAATTACTGAACTAGCACTTTAAGGAATTTAAAAAAGCAATTAAATAAATGTGGGGGCCGCTGAGTGAATTAAAAAATTATTTTCATATTTTTAAATGGATTTTTAAACACATACGCTTTAACAAATATGCAATCATTTTCTCATCTGACCTATTTATATAGAATCAAAATTCTATAAGGTCATTTTCACGTAACAAGTGCCTAAGAAACAGTCACCTGACATAGATAAATCTCACTACAAAAATACCTTACAAGCCCTGGCCGGTTGGCTCAGTGGTAGAGCATCGGCCTGGCATGCAGGAGTCCCGGGTTCGATTCCTGGCCAGGGCACACAGGAGAAGCACCCATCTGCTTCTCCACCCCACCTCCTCTCCTTCCTCTCTGTCTCTCTCTTCCCTTCCCACAGCCAAGGCTCCACTGGAGCAAAGTTGGTCCGGGCACTGAGGATGGCTCCATGGCCTCTGCCTCAGGTACCAGAATGGCCCTGGTTGCAACAGAGCAACGCCCCAGATGGGCAGAGCATCGCCCCCTGGTGGGCATGCCAGGTGGATTCTGGTCGGGCGCATGCGGGAGTCTGTCTGACTACCTCCCCGTTTCCAACTTCAGAAAAATACAAAAAAAAACCAACAACAAAATAAACCTTACAGACAATATCATCCCCATCAAACCTAATTGTCTAAAGTCATAAAGTAAGTACATATTGGAGTTATATTTCAAACTGACACTTTCCAGTACATACAATTCACATACCTTGATTTGCATTGCTCAAAAATGACAGCTAACGTTGCAAAGTCATTAAATCCTCCAGCTTTAGCTGCCAATTCTCGATGTCTCTGTTCCGCTTCCTTCTGGTACTCTGGATCAACTAGAATGACAGTTGGAGAAGCAATTTTGTTCTACTCTATATCAAGTGCCTACATTCTTTGTTTATTCAAGCTCATTAAAATTTCCCTCACCCTTTGGGGTGGAATAAGGTGGAACTATATTAGCTTTTTTTGGAGGGGAGCTCTAATTATTCCCACAATTCCTTTTCTTTTCTTTTTTTAAAGACTTTATTTATTCATTATAGAGAGGGGAGAGAAAGAGAGAGAGAGAGAAGGGGGGAGGAGCAGGTAGCATCAACTCCCATATGTGCCTTGACCAGGCAAGCCCAGGTTTTTGAACTGGCAACCTCAGTGTTTCCAGGTTGACGCTTTATCCACTGCGCCACCACAGATCAGGCTCCTTTTCTTCTTTTAACCACACTTCTGAGATTTTATCAGAATAGCAACATTACTTTTCCCAATCTATCTGACTTTAAAATAGTATTTAATATTTTTTTACATTAATTTTTTTATCATAAGAGTGACCCATGTTCACAGTAAAAAAATTTCATTAAAATTCCATGTTCGGCCCTGGCCGGTTGGCTCAGCGGTAGAGCGTTGGCCTGTGCAGGAGTCCTGGGTTCGATTCCCGGCCAGGGCACACAGGAGAAACGCCCATCTGCTTCTCCACCCCTCCCCCTCTCCTTTCTCTCTGTCTCTTCCCCTCCCACAGCCGAGGCTCCATTGGAGCAAAGATGGCCCGGGCGCTGGGGATGGCTCCTTGGCCTCTGCCTCAGGCGCTAGAATGGCTCTGGATGCAACAGAGCGACGCCCCAGATGGGCAGAGCATCGCCCCCTGGTGGACATGCCGGGTGGATCTCGGTCGGGCACATGCGGGAGTCTGTCTGACTGCCTCCCCGTTTCCAGCTTCGGAAAAATGAAAAAAAAAAATAAAATTCCATGTTCTTGGCCCTGGACAGTTAGCTTAGTGGTAGAGTGTTGACCCAGCGTGTGGGAGTTGTGGGTTTGATTCCTGGTCAGAGCACACAGAAGAGGCAACCATCTGCTTCTCCCCCTACTTCTTTCACTCATCTTCTATTCCCCTTCTGTTGCCATGGTTCTATTGATTCAAGTGCGAGAGCCTTGGGTGCTGAGAATGACTCTGTGGAGCTTCCATCACAGGTGCTAAAAATAGTTCAGTTTTGAACATCAGCCCCAGAAAGGGGTTGCCAGGTAGATCCTGGTCAGGGTGCATGCAGCAGTCTGTCTCTTATCTCCCCTTCTCTCATTTAAAAAAAAAAAATCCCATATTCTCCACTTTGTCACATTACCCATAAACCAATTCTCAAGGCTAACCTGTTATTTAGTGTGTGTCCTTCAAGATATTTTCTATGTAAATGCAAGGATGTACGTAGCAGTTCATTTTAATATAAACAGGAATACATATTCTGAAAATTCCTTTATTTATATAGTAATAGCTTCACATCAATACAAATAGAATCATTCATTCTCAGAAATAACTACATTGGATTCTGCAGGAAAATAAGGAGCATAACCTGACTTAACTAGTCCCTATTTATTCAATTCCTAATTACGGACAATCAGACAGGACAGCCAAATATGAAGAACTAAACTACTATAAACTTGCTACTTTTCTTTTTTAACTTTATATTGAAGTTATAACATGCATTCACAAAACTGCACAGGTCCTAAGTGTACAGCTCCATAAATGTTCACAAACACACCACAGTAATGTATTCAACACCCACATCAACAAACCAACATCCCAGAAACCCTCATTTTCTAATAACGACCTGTACCCCTCTATAAGAGTAACATATCCTGACTTCTAACTCCAAAGAAGGATTCTCCATGTTTTTAAACTTTGTATCTGATTTCTTTTGCTCAGTATTTTGTTTTTGAGCTTCATATATTATGACTAACTAGATCCCACACAGCACTGATAAGCTCTGACTGCCCAAGTTGCCTACGTAACGACTTCACCAGGCTAATTTTCTTTCAGAGTTCCATTTTCCAAAATTTCCTAGGGTTCCTTCCTCCACTGCACCACATTATAACATAATTCCTATTCCTCCAGTGTACCCATCACAGCTAGATTTACCAGAGGCACCATATGGCCCAATTCCAAGAAGCAGCACTTATACAGACTACAGTGTGAATCTCCAAAGCAGCAGCTCCTGGTATTAGTAGGAAAGCAATCTGATTAAAGAAAACACTCAAGAAGAGATAAAGTCTTCCATCCCAAGCTATAAGCAGCGTCCACCTGTTACCTAGGTAACAACTTAAGGAAGCAGTAAGAGACAAAATAAGAATATAGTAAAATTGAAGTCCATATCACACAGAGTTTATACAGTCTCAGCAAAATTATCCTCTGACTACACTACCCACTAATTACTTAACCAAAAGACTTGTCATTTTATTTAAATTATTATCATTCCCCAAATGAAATTCTATTATCAGTTTTACCTCATGCAAATACATAAATGCTATTAAGGCAAAACTATAAATAAAAAGCTAAAGTAGCAAAACAAGGCTATATCAGCTAAACTCCCTTTGGGAAGATAATTCAATATTTTTCTGAACAGCAATAAATCAAACACAAAGCTATTACAAAAAGGGTTTCAAAAATGGTCCTCAGAGCTGAAGTGGGGGGAACAAGGCTATACATGTCACGTATAAATAAGGTAACCTTTATTTCTAAAAATATCAGTTTATTAAAATAAAAACTTTAGCCCTGGCTGGTTGGCTCAGTGGTAGAGCGTTGGCCTGGCGTGCAGGAGTACTGGGTTAGATTCCCGGCCAGGGCACACAGGAGAAGCGCCCATCTGCTTCTCCACTCCTCCCTCTCTCTTCCTCTCTGTCTCTCTCTTCCCCTCCTGCAGCCAAGGCTCCATTGGAGCAAAGTTGGCCCGGGCGCTGAGGATGGCTCTATGGCCTCTGCCTCAGGCGCTAGAATGGCTCTGGTTGCAACAGAGCAATGCTCCAGATGGGTGGAGCATCGCCCCGTGGTGGGCATGCTGGGTGGATCCCGGTCGGGCGCATGTGGGAGTCTGTCTGACTGCCTCCCTGTTTCCAACTTCAGAAAAATACAAAAAAAAAAAAACACAACAAAAACCTTTAAAACCAATTCAATGTTATTTTAAGTTTGTTCCACTTAAAAGGGAAATCTTTTTCCTTGAGTGCCTCCAAATACAATTCAGTTTAAAATACAGTTTTGCTAAAGTGTAGGTCCAAAAGAAAGGCCTTCAAGATACCAAGAACTATCTCAAGGACCTGATAAAAACAAAGAAATATGATTTAAATCTAAGACCTGAGCAAGTTAAGAGGCTAAAAATATGGTTACATTTATGTCATCAGGGAATGACAAATTAAAAAAAGATAATACTTCACATCTACTAGGATGATCAAATTCCAAAACACTGATAACACCAAATGCTTGTGAGGTTGTAGAGCAACAGGAATTCTGACTCACAGCTGTTAGGAATGCAAAACAGCACAGACCTTTGGAAGGTCTGGAAGATAGTTTGACAATTTCTTACAAATCTAAACATATTATTCAACAATGAGCTAAAAACCCATGTCTACACAAAAGCCTGCACAGAGATATTCATAGCAGCTTTATTCATAACTGTCAAAACTTGAAACCAACCAATATGGACCTTCAATAAGTGAATGGATAAACAAATTCCATACAGTGGTTCGAAACCTTGAGTGCGGACTCACCAGCTTGAGCAAGGAGTCACTTGCTCTGCTGTAGTCCCCCAGTCAAGGCACATATGAGAAAACAATGAAAAACTAAGGAGACTAAGGAGCCACAACGAAGAATTGATGCTCCTCATCTCTCTCTCTTCCTGTCTGTCCCTATCTGTCCCTCTCTCTGTCTCTCGCTCTGTCACAAAAAAACAAAAACAAACCATTACCTACTGTATGATTCCAACTACATGGCATTTTGGAAAAGGGAAAACTGTGGAGACAGTAAAGAGATTAATGATTGCTTAGGGGTTGGGGAAAGGGACATAGGGATGAATAGATGGAGCACAGGAAATGTTTATGGTAGTAAAACTATTGTTTAGTATTGTAATGGTGGAGAGGTGTCATTACATATTCATCAATAAATATATAATACAATGACCCCTTTAACTAATAACACAGTATCAATATCGACTCAATTATAACAAGGCACCACAATAATGAAAACTGTTAACAGGGAAAACTGTGTGTATCTGTACTTTCCTTCAATTTTCTATAAACCTAAACCTATTCTAAAAAATAAAGTCTATTAATTAAAAAGTAAACCTCTTTCAATAAATTTCTTACCAGGTCTAATGAAGACATTTTCCACAGACAACATTGCTGCTATTGGAAGTAGTAGATCTTCACAGTCCAGAGAAGCAGCCTTTATCACTGCACATGTCAGATGTGGAGGGAGAGGAAATTCCACCATAGCCAAACCCAATCTAGTCACATGGCCACTCCTTAATAGAAAGAAAAAGTTTTTAAGGCTTTCTTCCTTGGGATGAGTACAAATGACATGTTCATCATACAGAATAAATCAGATATAATTTAGATGATCTCTAGTCATGCCCAGAAATTTAATTCAATGTAAGAAACATGATATACTATGATCTTTGATAAGATAAACAGAAAGATAATAAATTCCTTGCCATCAAGGACCAATATATCCAAAAAAATTAAACAATGATGCAGAATAAAATATTATGATAGCCCTGGCCGGTTGGCTCAGCAGTAGAGCGTCGGCCTGGCGTGCAGAAGTCCAGGGTTCGATTCCCGGCCAGGGCACACAAGAGAAGTGCCCATCTGCTTCTCCACCCCTCCCCCTCTCCTTCTCTTCTCTGTCTCTCTCTTCCCCTCCCGCAGCCGAGGCTCCATTGGAGCAAAGATGGCCTGGGTGCTGGGGATGGCTCCTTGGCCTCTGCCCCAGGCACTAGAGTGGCTCTGGTCGCAACAGAGCGACGCCCCGGAGGGGCAAAGCATCACCCCCTGGTGGGCAGAGCGTTGCCCCTGGTGGGCGTGCCAGGTGGATCCCATTTGGGCGCATGCGGGAGTCTGTCTGACTGTCTCTCCCCATTTCCAGTTTCAGAAAAATACAAAAAAAAAAAAAAAATTATGATAAAAGACACAAAATGATAGACAAACACAGAGGATGTCCTTTAAGTAATTACCAAATCTTCCCCCATCACACAATCATGAGAACAAGGACTCTGGCTCTCTCGTCATTTTGATGTACCTAGAATAATGCCTGGCACTGAAACAGTACTCAGAAAGCCCTTGTTAAATAGTACCAATATTAAACAACATTAGTTTTAAAGTACAGTTTCTAAATTCAGAATTGTGGTGAAGAAAGACTAAGAAAAATTTCCAGCCCTGGCCAGTTGGCTCAGTGGTAGAGCATCGGCCTGGTGAGCAGGAGTCCTGGGTTCGATTCCCAGCCAGGGCACACAGGAGAAGCACCCATCTGCTTCTCCACCCCTCCCCCTCTCCTTCCTCTCTGTCTCTCTCTTCCCCTCCTGCAGCCAAGGCTCCACTGGAGCAAAGTTTGCCCGGGCGCTGAGGATGGCTCTGTGGCCTCTGCTTCAGGCACTAGAATGGCTCTGATTGTGGCAGAGCATCGCCCCCTGGTGGGCATGCCGGGTGGATCCCGGTCAGGCGCATGCAGGAGTCTGTCTGCCTCCCCGTTTCCAGCTTTGGAAAAATACAAAAACAACAACAACAACAACAAAAATTTCTAAAATAATCCACTCAATTCAAACAAATCATTTTCTACTTATAAAGGAAAATATGAAGAGCCCTACTTTAAGAAGAGAATAAATAACATCTGTTGTAGGAGGATTTGGGGGGAGGGTTTTGTTTGTTTGTATTTTTACCTGTCAATAGCATCACACTGGTACAGTTGTTTAAGGGCTTCCAAAATAAGTCTCTCATTAGGTGGATCCAAATATGGAAATCTGTGTGTTTACATGAGATAGAAAATGAGATTCTATTTCTAAAACATGGTAAGAGTTTATAAAGACTTGAAATTTTCTTTAAAAGGTTTTAGCCCTTCTATTTTTAAGTTTTCTTTTTTTTATATTTAAGCATTCTAAGTTCATAATCAGCATTCAGCAAAGGAGGAAATAATTTCTTCTGAATCATAGTCTTCTATTAATTCAAGAAATACCTCTTTTAAAAATTTATTCAGGCCCTGGCTGGTTGGCTCAGCGGTAGAGCGTCGGCCTAGCGTGCGGAGGACCCGGGTTCGATTCCCGGCCAGGGCACACAGGAGAAGCGCCCATTTGCTTCTCCACCCCTCCGCCGTGCTTTCCTCTCTGTCTCTCTCTTCCCCTCCCGCAGCCAAGGCTCCATTGGAGCAAAGATGGCCCGGGCGCTGGGGATGGCTCTGTGGCCTCTGCCCCAGGCGCTAGAGTGGCTCTGGTCGCAACATGGTGACGCCCAGGATGGGCAGAGCATCGCCCCCTGGTGGGCAGAGCGTTGCCCCTGGTGGGCGTGCCGGGTGGATCCCGGTCGGGCGCATGCGGGAGTCTGTCTGACTGTCTCTCCCCGTTTCCAGCTTCACAAAAATGAAAAAAAAAAAAAAAAAAAAAAAATTTATTCATTTTGCCTGACCGGGCAGTGGCACAGTAGATAGACCGTTGACTGGGATGTGGAGAACCCAGGTTCGAGACCCCGAGGTCGCCAGCTTGAGTGCGGGCTCATTTGGTTTGAGCAAAGCTCATCAGCCAGTGATCTTGGGCTCAAGATCACTGGCTCAAGCAAGGGGTCACTCAGTCTGCTGTAGCCCCCTAGTCAAAGAACATATAAGAAAGCAATCAACGAACAACTAAGGTGCCGTAACAAAGAATTGATGCTTCTCATCTCTCTCCCTTCCTGTCTGTCCCTCTCTCTGTCACAAAATAAATAAAATTAAAATGGTTTAAAACAAAAGAATTAAAAAATATATTTTTATTTTTTGAAAGAGAGACAGACAGGAAGGGAGAGAGAGATGAGAAACATTAACTCAATGTTGCTTAACTTGAGTTGTTCACTGATTGCTTCTCTATGTGCATTGGCCAGGGGGCTTACGACCAGTCAGTGACAGCTTGTTCAAGCAGATGACCTTGGGGATTTCAACTGGGTCCTCAGCATCCCAGGTTGATGCTCTATCCACTGCACTACCGCCAGACAAGAAGCACCTCTTTTTGATCTTGACTGCAACTCTCCTTACTATTATTCCTCTTATTTTAATCCTGCCCAAATCTTGATAGCTGATGTCAATTCTAATGTTTAGTCTATAATTTTTATTACTTTTATAAAATGGAGAAAAATTCATTGAAAGTGGCCAAAAATTACAAATTGTTTAACAATTCTTCAAAATGGCTTTTGATAATAAAGCAAGTATATTTAATTAATTCTGCCATATTTGCTTTACGTATCTGTATGTATTTACTTTCTCCTGAACTCTGAAGGCAAGTTGCAAATAAAATGCTAATTTCCCCCCAAAATACTCAGCATGCATCTCTAAAAATAAGGACATTTTCTTACATAACCACAATTCTTTCATGAACATAGAACAATTAATAATATTGACAAAGGATAACAGAGTGGCATATAACCAAGCATGAATATAGATACATTTTTAAACAGGAACAACAGTCAGTATTTTCTTCACTGGATTATTTTCTCCACCACAAGTCTTGAGATGATAAATCATCTATTAGAATTTCTCACCTTGAAAAGGGTCCAACAAAGGACAAAATGTTTAACAATACCTTACACAAACGTCCATTCCAGAACTGACAGTTCTATTTAAAAAACAAAAATCTTATAGGCTGTTTCTACAGTCAGCTTTCTAAGTCCACAACATTTTCCGTAAAAGGCCAACTAGTAAATATGTATTTTGGTTTTGCAGGCCACGTGGTCTATCCCAATTACACAACTCTGCTGTTGTAGAGAAAGAAGCCATGCATAAATGGGTATGGCTATGTTTCAATAAATCTTCCTTCTTTTTTATTTCCTATTTTCCAATAAAATTTTATTTATAAAAATGGTCAGTGAGCCTGACCAGGCGGTGACACAGTGGATAGAGCGTCGGACTGGGATGTGGAGGACCCAGGTTCGAGACCCTGAGGTCGCCAGCTTGAGCCTGGGCTCATTTGGTTTGAGCAACGCTCACCAGCTTGAACCCAAGGTCGCTGGCTCGAGCAAGGGGTTACTCGGTCTGCTGTAGCCCCACTGTCAAGGCATAGATGAGAAAGCAATCAATGAACTAAAGTGTCATAACGAAAAACTAATGATTGATGCTTCTCATCTCTCTGCGTTCCTGTCTGTCTCTATCTAGCCCTCTATCTGACTCTCACTCTGTCTCTGTAAAACAAACAAAAACAAAAAATGGTCAGTGAGCCTGGATCATAGTTTGTGACCCATGCCCTAGGGCCTAGGCCAATACCAAACTAGCAAATTTTCTCTTCTATGTAAGACCCCTTTCAGATCTGTAAAAACTACAGATATTTTTCTCCCTTGATTATAGCAATTATTAATCTGCCAACACTCCTTGTACTATTGGAACAAGATTCACCATACCTAATTACCAACTTTTAGAAATACTCTAGTTTGTCAAACTTCTCATAAAACATAACACTATCCAACACTGAACTACAAATGTAGATCGACCAGCACAGAACAGGGATGCTATAAATCTCAGTCATTTGGACATTGCTATCTATTAATATAACCAAAATCAATGCCAGTGGGATCTTGACAATTGTTTTTTAACAGCAGAATATTACAAACTCATATTAACTCTGTAGTAATCTGCTAACTTCAGATATTTTCCACATGGATTTCCTTAATGTGCAACCATAACACAGGACAGATGTAGCCTTTCAGACTTTTACCTTGTGACTTTGTCTAAGGTTCTGACCGGTTGAGACCATTCTTTTTAAATTTTTAATTATTGATTTTAAAGAGAGAGAAATAGAAACACTGATTGGTTTTTCCACTTTATTTATGTATTCACTGATTAATTCCTATATGTGCCCTGACCAGGGATCAAACCCAAAATCTTGGCATGTTGGGTCAACACTCTAACCAACTGAGCTACACAGCCAGGGCCTGCAGAGATCATTCTAATTCTTGGTTTGAAATACCAAGACATCTTCCATATATCTGATAATCAAGACTTCAATATTTTTATTTAATATTTTCATTAAAAATGCTTGTCAGAAAAAGGGCGAAGTTCAGCATATTAAGTAAAACCTCTACTTAGGCTACACTAAGCAATTAATACTTGCTGGATTTGGCTATTTGGCAAGTAAACTTTAATCCGGCAATACCATCACCTCCTTATTTACAAAGATGTCAAATGTTATCTTGCTAAATACTGTGTTGAAAATAAGAGACATCACTTTACCATTCAATAAATTCTTGTGACACACCCATTATAAGGAGGGTCCTGTCTTCAAACTGAAAAGGAAATGGCTTATAACGTATTCTTCAGGAACCGTTTTGATTCACACTGATTATTATTAAATTCTCTTAAACAATTTTCCAATAAAGTATGCTAGAATCTGCTAAGAATCAATGTCAAGCTTATGGGGTACGTATTTCCAAAATCTGCTGTTTCCCTAAATGAAGAAATCAAGACATTTCCATTTCTCAAAATTTTCTGATAACCTGTTCTGCATTAATTTCTCAGACAACCAATACATTTGACATTAAATCTGCAAGTTCTTTTCATAACAAGAAAATAATAACTAAAGCCTCAAGACAGACTAATATATAGTTGTTGGGCTTTCATATCACTTTCTAATCCATCTTGGTCTTCAATTCCTCTTTATCGAGACTTGTTCTTATCTTTCCAGATTTAAATCATTCTTCTTTTTTTTTTTTCTTGTGGGAGAGACAGAGAGAGAAGGACAGACAGACAGACAGGAAGGGAGAGAGATGAGAAACATCAATTCTTTGTTGCGGTTCCTTAGTTGTTCATTGATTGATTTCTCATATGTGCCTTGACTGGGGGGCTACAGCAGACCGAGTGACTCCTTGCTCAAGCCAGTGACCTTAGGCTCAAGCTGGTGAGCCTTGCTCAAACCAGATGAGCTCGCGTTCAAGCTGGCAACCTTGGGGTCTCAAACCTGGGGTCCTCCACATCCCACTCCAACACTCCGACACTCTATCCACTGCGCCACCACCTGGTCAGCCTTCTTCTTCTTTTTTTTTTTTTTTAAAGATTTTATTTAAGGCCCTGGCTGGCTGGTTCAGTGGTAAAGTGTTAGCCCGGCATGTGGAAGTCCCAGGTTCAATTCCCGGCCAGGGCACACAGGAGAGGTGCCCATCTACTTCTCTACCCTTTCCCCTCTCCTTTCTCTCTATTTCTCTCTTCCCCTCCTGCAGCCATGGCTCCACCGGAGCAAAGCTGGCCCATTCGCTCAGGATGGCTCAATGACCTCCACCTCTGGCACTAGAATGGCTCCGGTTGCAACAGATTAACGCCCCAGATGGGCAGAGCATTGTCCCTAGTGGGCTTGCTGGGTGGATCCCGGTCGAGTGCATGTGGGAGTCAGTCTCTCTGCTTCAGAAAAATACAAAAAAAAATTTTTTTTGATTGATTTTAAGGAGAGGATAGAGAGAGAGAAGGGAGGAGGAACAGAGGCATCAATTCATAGTAGTTGCCTCTTGTGTTTTGACTAGACAAGCCCAGGGATTCAAACCAGTGATATCAGCATTCCAGATTGATGCTTTATCCACTGTACCACCACAGGTCAGGCAAAAAATCATTCTTGATGGAGGAGAAAAGGAAAGCAAAATACGTAAAAAGCTCTATTTGCTTTCTGCCATCTATGAATAGTATACTATCTATCCCAAATACTGGATATACCTCTTCTTATTTTATATACATCTTAAAAAAAGAAGGGGGAGAGAAGTCTTATTTTTTTTCCTTCCTCTAGTTTGGGGACTTTTAGTATAGTATACTTGTTCAAATTTAAAATGGAAAAATAACAGCACAGATATTAAGTAATTGTTCCTGTTTTTCTAATATATATTTATTCTTGGTTATATGCTATTCTGCTTTCCTTTGTAAATATTGTATTCAGGCTCTGGTTGGTTGGTTCAGTGGTAGAGCATCAGCCCAACATGTAGAAGTCCCTGACTCAATTCCCAGCCAGGGTACACAGAAGAGTGCCCATCTGCTTCTCCACTCTTCCCCTTTTCCCCCTCTCCTCTCTCTGTCTGTCTCTTCCCCTCCCGCAGCCAAGGCTCCATTGGAGCAAAGTTGGCCCGGGTGCTGAGGATGGCTCCATGGCCTCGGCCTCAGGTGCTAAAATGGCTCTGGTTCCAACCGAGCAATACCCCTTAAGGGCAGAGCACTGCCCCCTAGCGGGCTTGTGAGTGGATCCCGGTAAGGCACATGCGGGAGCCTCTCTGCCTCCCTACTTCTCACTTTAGAAAGACACACACACACACACACACACAAATTTTATTCAAATCTGGGTTCATCTGAAAGCTTTCTTATTGGCTATTTAGATTTCTTTAAATGACTTCATTGACATCATTTATGATTATAGTTAAAATTTCATATATTATATGCTTTCCTTTTTCTAGGATCTATAGTCTCATTTAGAAAACCTCTAGTCTTGAGATTTATCCAAATTTTTTTTCAATTGACTTCCCAAGAGTATACAATATATTTGGGTGCATCTAGTAATTAGTTTCCCTCTTATTAGAAATTTGAAGGCATGGCCATCTTCTCCCAAGTTCCTGACACTTTTACATTCCCAGACAGGTTCAAAAAAATTTTCTAAGACTTTATTCATTTTAGAGAGGAGAAAGAGAGAGATAAGGGGGAGGAGGAACAGGAAGCGTTAACTCCCATATGTGCCTTGACCAGGCAAGCCCAGGGTTTCGAACTGATGATCTCAGCATTCCAGGTCGACATTTTATCCACAGCGCCACCACAGGTAAGTCAAGACCAAAATTAAGACTATGACAGTAATTGCCTTCATTACTTCCTCTACCATGCATGTATAATATGAAATTACAAGCCTCCACAATAATATAGTACCAATTAATTATATAGTTTAACATTTGACTAATTTAACAGTTGTTCTATTCGTCACTTCATGATTCTGAATCTTGTTTCTCCAATATAACTTCAGCTTAGTGAAAGCAAAAAACTACTGAAGCAGTAAATATCGTGTCTCTCACAGTGCATGGTACAATGCCAACCATACAAAAAATGCTACCAAAAAAAAAACTTTCTGCTTGGAATTAGGGTCATTATATTCTTTCATAGCATAAACCGTGGTCACTAAACGACCCAAATAATATCAGCATGAGGCACACCATTAAACCAAGGTAGGTTAAAATATAAACAAGGGATCAAATTCTAGTAAAGCAACTTAAAGAAGCCATTTATATGGGCTTAGTTGAACCTTGTGATGTAGGGGTGTTTGAACCAAATACTTCAAAAGAATGTCTGAGAAATAACCTGGCTCCACCATAACACTTGTTTTTAAAGCTGTATACATACCTTATAACATCATGTATGGCAAGGCACTTTAAGGTCAGAACTACAGATGTCAAACTAGTTCTCTTAATCTCAGGAATCACATGGTCAGGCATACACTGGTTCCAAAAATCTTTACTATAGATCCGAAAGCATTTTCCTGACGCAGTCCTACCAGCTCGGCCACTTCGCTGTAACGCCTCACTCCTTTAGAAGAAAAAAAAAACAAAAGTCCCCAAAATGTTCTGTGGGATTCCTAAGCAATTCACTTTCCACCCTTGAACCAACTAGGAATAATCTAATCAACTGTTCTTTGAACAATAAGGCTTGACATAGAGACTTACTTTGAAATCGGAACCACCTCCAGGATGTCTAAGCCTAACCGGGGATTGTGATTTAACTGCTTCACAAAGCCACCATCTACCACATATCTAAGGAGAATAAAAACAAGTTAAGTTTCTAGAAAATCAGGAAAGACTTGTTAATTTTCAACTACTTTGGATTTCCCTTTTCCACCAAACTAACAAGTACATGATAATTTTTATTTTAACTGTAAAACTTGACAGTCAAGAAAATGGAGCTCTCATACATTGCAGCTGGAATATAAAATGGTTCATACAATGTGGAAAAATGGTTTGAACGTTCCTCAAAACATTAAACAGAGAATTATGTGACCCAAAAACCCATTCCTAAGTAGGCACAAAGAACTGAAAATAGTACTCAAGAAATACTTGTAGATGTATGTTCAAAGTAGCACTATTTGTGAGAATCAAAAGATAAAAAACTAAATGTCCGTGACTCATTAAGAGATGAACAGATCCAGAAATTACGGAATATACATATAATGAATATGTACCATATTCTGAGTTATTGCTTAAAGCAGGGGTCTCAAACTCAACTCAACATGTGGGCCGCAGAGCAAGATCACAGCCGTTAGGCGGGCAGCACTAGGTCTACAAAAGGCAACTGTTACGCAACACTTTTCTCACTGCAGTTGAAAACAAAAAAAAATCAGTACAACAAGCACAATCGTACATGCAGTTTACTCAGTGTCACAAAACGACCAGAAACTGTAGTTCGCATCACAACTGCTGTTAACTAAGCTAATATCTAGCTAGGATGCTAGAGAAATGAAAAATACAAGTAGGCCCCTAGGCTTACTTAATTTTATCCAAAATATTTTGAACTTCGTGGATTAGTCTGCGGGCCGCACAAAATTGTTCGGCAGGCCGCAAGTTTGAGACCCCTGGCTCAAAGGGTGGGTACACAGGGTTTTAATTTGAGGTGATGAAAAGTTTTTAAAACTAGATAAAGGTGGTGGTTGCACAATGTTGTAGACATACTAAATACTACTTAACTGTTTGCTTTTAAATGTTAATTTTGTGTTATATGAATGTCTCCTCTAAAAAATAAAAACAAACCTCAAAGTCACCTCTGGACCATGTAAAAGGTTCAACATCTAATTTCAGCTAGACTTTAACAATACCACTGTAAGTCAATTAAATGGAGAAGAAATCGGGTAAAAAACTAAATTAGAAATAGCAGTAAGTCTACACCATAATTTACTAAGGTAACATTCTAAAAACATTATTTAATAACTTTGCTTTTGCTGGAAACAGAAAATTATAGAGGTCAATTTATTCAGGGGAGCTGCTCCCCTAATCCTTTAGAGGAACCATTATTTTTATTTTTAATTTCTGGTGAGAGAAGGGGAGATAGCGAGGCAGACTCCTGCTTACTCCCTGACAGGGATCCACCCGGCAACCCTTTGTGGGGCTGATGCTAGAGTATTGAACTATTTTTTAGCACTTGAGGCTCATGTGTTCCAATTGAGCTATCCTCAGTGCCCAGGGCTATGCTCAAACCAATTAAGCCACTGGTTACGGGAGGGGAATACTGAGAGAAAGGGGGGGGGGGGAGGTAAGCAGATGATTGCTTCTTCTGTGTGCCCTGACCAGGAATCAAATCCAGGATGTCCATACGCTGGGCTGATGCTCTATTAACTGAGCCAACGGGCAGGGCCAGTGGAACCATTATTTTTAAAGTAAAGGAGAAAAGCATAAGAAATTAAACTTCCTTTCAGATCTGGGTGATTATATTACCCAAAAGAAATACATAGCCTAACCTGTGGTGGCGCAGTGGATAAGGCATCAACCTGGCATGCTGAGGTCGCCAATTCGAAACCCTGGGCTTGGCTAGTCAAGGCACATATGGGAGTTGATGCTTCCTGCTCCTTTCCCCCCTTCTTATTTTCTCTCTCTCTTCTCTCCAAAATGAATAAACTAAAAAGAAAAGAAAGAAATATATAGAATTTAAGGGATTCATGTCCAGCCTTCCTAGGCAGACAGACCTAGGTAATGATATTGAGTATACTGGGCAAAAAATAATGTCCAAAATGGATGTGGCTTAACAGTCTGAAAGAACTTCATTCAAATTAGCCATCAGCCTAGACTTACTTTCCAAGTGTTTGTCTATTTTATCTATCCAAAAATTTCATGACTTTTTTTTTTTTTTTTTTTAGCAAGGGGGGACAGACAGGCTGGAAAGGAGAGATGAGAAGCATCAATTCTTCATTGTGGCTCCTTAGTTGTCCACTGATTGCTTTCTCAAACGTGTCTTGATGGGGGGAGGTGGCTACAGCCACGCCAGTGAGCTTAAGCCAGCAACCTTGGACTCAAGCCAGCGACCATGGAGTCAAATCTATGATCCCACGCTCACGCTGGAAACCCGGCACTCAAGCTGTCAACTTCACGGTTTCAAACCTGGGCATTCAGTATCCCAGGCTGATGCTCTATCCACTGTGGCACCACCTGATCAGGCTCATGGCATCACTGATTACATTTAGACATTTACCATAAATCATTTTTAAAAAGGTGAAAGTAATAACAGTACCTTCAAATAAACACTTGAATCTACAAAGCTTACTCTACCAAATGGAGCTCCGGATAAGAAAGGAATCAGGCATCCCCAAACTATGGCCTACGGGCCGCATGTGGCCCCCTCTGAGGCCATTTATCCGGCCCCTTGCCGCACTTCCGGAAAGGGTACTTCTTTCATTGGTGGTCAGTGAGAGGAGCACTGTATGTGGTGGCCCTCCAACAGTCTGAAGGACAGTGAACTGGCCCCCTATGTAAAAAGTTTGGGGACCCCTGGATAGATCATTATAGGTACATGCTGCTAGAGTATAAAAACATAGATCTGGCTATTTAGTGAAAACAATGCATAATCTTAAATTTGGGAAGAGAAAGCTACAAGTTGCCAAGTATGAGTAGTTAAAAAGTGTAAACAGAAGTATTTATATTATGCATACTTCCTATTCCATTTCCTATTCAGTGCAATCGATAGGTGATTACAAGTAAAGCAAGTGAGAAGGAAATTAGTGGAGGACACAGAGAAGCAAACTCAATGTTTTATGATTAGGTAAGTGGCTTTCTTGGCTTTAAAAGAAATTTTAAAAGTTGTACCTGATTCCATCTATTGTCAAAGATGTTGCAGAAATATTAGTGGATATGACACATTTTCTAACTCCAGGTGGAGGTGGCAAAAATATTCTCCTCTGTTGATCTAAAATATATGCAAAGGGAAAAACAGTAATTTATAACATGCATTTGTCAAACTCAAGTTTTGAAAAACTAATTTCTTTCCATTAAAAGTTATATTTTCTTCACCTCTTTATTTTTAATTCAAAATACCAAAACTATTTTTTCACCTTTCACTGCTAAGATTTCTAGATCTATGGAATCACAGATTATTATTGCTAAAATAAATCCTGCAGCAGACTCCTTTATATAGGTCATAGCTCCCTCTGAGAATATTTTAAAACTGTGGACCTCTTTTCCATTAAAAGACACATATGTACACACACAAAATAATTCAAACAATTCCCATCCAAGGACTACAGATTAAGAATCTTTCTGCCTTAAAGACTGATTAGGTGGTTTTTGCTTTTTCAGTGTCTGCCCAACTCAGGACTACCCTTTAATCAAGTATCATCACACTCATTTCCACTACCCGCACATTACAGCAGTGCTTGTAGCATGGTACCTTGTGCTGGCCACAGTTCACAGCACCAAGGACAAACATCTCCCACAAGCTGGGCCAATCTGATTCTCCAGTGAATTTGAGAAAAGGGCCAAGAGATGCTCAATTTTATTAGGCTGGTCTCTTACAAAGAGGAAAAATAAACTTGTGAACTATAGAAAAGTGACTAATGTAAATGAAAAAGAGAAAGTTAGTCTAAAGATTTAGAGAAAAAAATGCACGAGCCATGAGAGTTGGCAAGAGAGTATTTCTGGGTTCCTGGCACTTCTTAGGCCATGGGAGATGTGGGCATAAATTACGTAAGTAAAAGATGGATTTGGACAGACTTTCTCTCCTGCCAGGTTATGCAGGAAACCGGACTAGAGAGTTAAGAATTTCTGTAAGGAAATTATTGCATATAATAGTATGGGCCAATAAAGATAGGTTAAGGCTAGTAAAGGACAAGTTTCAATGCATTTTTAAAATTGTTGACTTAGGAACAGTAGAGTGGGTTGGCAAAATAGGAAGCAAGCATCAGAGATGTGTTAAAACTGAGATCAGAAGTGATGGTAACAACCAAGTCCAAGATGCAAACGTCAGAATAGGTGGCTGAAGTGAGATGAAGGTAAAGATCACTTAAGCTAAAAAGGTAGAAGAACGTCTAAGCAACGGTTTTGGGTGGATTATCTATTTCAATGATCTCTGAAACTAGGAATAATCTCACTCCAGGGAGTACACAATCTATTGGGGTATAAAAAGTAATTATTCTATTTTTCCTAATAATCTTTAAAACTTATTTTACATGTTTACTGTTATACATTATATATTAGAACAAGTGTGTGTGTATATATATATACATATATATACACGTTATATATACATACACGCTTTATACAGGAAAGCATTTTAAATTAAATAATGCCTGGCTGCCCGTATTTGCGTAGAAAATTCCTTTTTACTTGAGCAGCCTCAAGTTGCTTTCTTTTCAACAGAAAATCTTAATAAAACCTGTTTTCAAATAAAGTACAAAGCTTGTTTCTAAATAAAATCTTACAAAGACCCATGTATTCCCAACATATAAAACAGACAAAAGTTGAACTATACTGAGAGAGAAAAGAAGTAGCACAGATGAGAACAGTGTTAAAATCATGGAACTAGGCCAACTGTCTCATTTTACAGATGAGAAAACAGGCAAATTTAAACCCAAGCTGAGTAATGTTATTCTTCCATGTGATTCCAAAATTAATTTCAAAAGTAAAAAAATGCTAGAAAAGATTTTTAAAAATGCCTGTAGAGAAGTTTTGATATAAATATTCAAGTAATTCCAAAAAAATCTATTTTTCAGATTTGAACAAGTTGGTAAAAAAACATGCTAAAAAATTATTTTTCAGCCTGGCCAGGCGTTGGTGCAATAGAGTGCCAGACTGGGATGCTGAGGACCCAGGTTCAAAACTCTAAGGTCGCTGGTTTGAACGTAGGGTCGCCAGCTTGAGTGTGGGGTCACTGGCTTAGCCCAAAGAGAAGGGGAAAGTAAATACTTTCATTAAGGTGTAGTAATTCTCCTGACTACTTCCATTCTCTGATCTTTCTAAGATTCAAATATATCTTATCCAGTCTTTCTCAGTACCTAATAAGATACTTGGATGTTATTAACCGAGGGGTGAGGATGAGAAGGAATGGGCAAAGAGGCAGAGGCAGAAAGATGCTACAAAGTTTACCAAGGAATAAGGATATCAAACAGAGACCGCTGAATACTCTTAATGGAGCAATGCTTCTAAGATACATATGTATATGACATACTACATATTAAGGCCAACAGAAACCTTCTCATAGAACTTCTTGTCCCAAATTACCCCCATAAGATCCCAAAGCAGAAATATGCCTGAGAGAGAAAGAGAGAATAAAAGAAACATAACTGAAAGCAATAAACAAAAACTGTCAATCAAAGGAGAAAAAGGAGGAGGATTCTGGAACAAAACAAAGAGTTAAAACCACTCAACTCAAACTCTACCTCTGCGCCCCCAGCATAATTTTTGGGTGAATCAAAAATGTCTTGAGGCCCTGTCTGGGTGGCTCAGTAGTTAGAGCACCATCACAATACGCCAAGGTGTAGGTTCAGTCTCTGGTCAGGGAACATACAAGAAACAACCAATGAATGCATAAATAAGTGGAACAATAAGTCAATGTTTCTGTCTCTTTCTCTCTCTCTCCCTTCCTCTCTCTTTAAAATCAATAAAATTTTTAAATATCTTGAGAATTCTCTCTAACACAACAGAAAATCAAATTTCTGACACAGAAAAGGTTTAAGATAATCACTAAATGCAGTTGAAAAAGATCGCCCTGGCCGGTTGGCTCAGCGGTAGAGCGTCGGCCTAGCGTGCGGAGGACCCGGGTTCGATTCCCGGCCAGGGCACACAGGAGAAGCGCCCATTTGCTTCTCCACCCCTCCGCCGCGCTTTCCTCTCTGTCTCTCTCTTCCCCTCCCGCAGCCGAGGCTCCATTGGAGCAAAGATGGCCCGGGCGCTGGGGATGGCTCTGTGGCCTCTGCCTCAGGCACTGGAGTGGCTCTGGTCGCAACATGGCGACGCCCAGGATGGGCAGAGCATTGCCCCCGGTGGGCAGAGCGTCACCCCTGGTGGGCGTGCCGGGTGGATCCCGGTCGGGCGCATGCGGGAATCTGTCTGACTGTCTCTCCCTGTTTCCAGCTTCAGAAAAATGAAAAAAAAAAAAAAAAAATTAAGTAACTAGAAAGAAAGATGCTAAAAAATATGGAAGATATGCAATCTGCCTCAGGCACTAGAATGGCTCCAGCTGCAACAGAGCAACATCCTGGATGGGCCGAGCATTGCCCCCTAGGGGTCATGTCGGGTGGATCTGGTCAGGAATATGTGGGAGTCTCTCTGCTTCCCTGCTTCTCACTTAAGAAAAATACAAAAAACAAAAACAAAACAATAAATAGACAAAAGTTATATTCAAAGATAAAACACAAAAAATGTCCCTGAAATAAAGAATTAAATTTGTAGATCAGAAGAAGTACACCAGAAAAGTTCTTTTTTGTGGTTATGGTTACACAGGTATGCGCATTTGTTTATAATTATCTATAATAATTAAAATTACCCATTATCTATAATAATTAAAACAGGCATAGTTTATTATATGTAAATTATATCTCAATAAAGGTGATTTTTTTTTAAGCAAGCGAGTGAGAGAGAAAGAGAGAGAGAGAAACAGGCTGGAAGGGAGAGAGATGAGAAGCATCAATTCTTTGTTGCAGCATCTTAGTTCATTGATTGCTTTCTCATATGTGCCTTGACCAGTGGCTCCAGCAGAGTGAGTAAACCCTTCCTCAAGCCAGCGACCTTGGGTCATGTCTATGATCCCACACTCAAGCTGGTAGCCCAGGGCTCAAGCTGGTGAGCCTGTGCTCAAGCAGGCGACCCTGGGGTCTTGAACCTGGGTCCTCAGCCTCCCAGGCTAATGCTCTATCCATGGTGCCACCACCTGGTCAGACTAAAGTTGATTTTTTAAAGGAGCACTTCAACTCCAGGAAATTTTAATATAAAACACTCAACACCAGAAAGAAAAAATTTAGAACTATTAAACTTTAAAGATAAAAATAGAAATTTTCAGGCAATCAGACAGAAAAAACAAATCACTTACAAGGAGGGGAAAAAAAATCAGGCTGGCCTCAGACTCCTCCGCAGCAACATTCAATGCCAGAAGACAACTGGATAACGTCTACCAAGCTCTAAGGAAAAGAAAGTGTGACCCAAAAACATAAAACCCAGCCACGATGTAGTTCAAGTATAAAGGCAAAGCCAGACATTTTCAAACATAAAAGAGCAACAAAAAATAACACTAAAGGGCCCTTAAAAAATAGTTAACAATATTGAGCCAATCTATAATTAACTGAAAGTAACTGAGAAATGGAAAAAACATGGTTAAAAAAAAATTTGATAAACACTAAATACATCTAAATAATGTAAAAATAACTAACAAAAATAACAAGGGGAGAATATGGGAGAGTAAAAGTACTTAAGCCCTCATCAGATAATTTAACAGAAAAAGTCTCAAATCAAATATGGTCTAAAAAGATATTTTGCCCTGGCTGGTTGGCTCTGTGGTAGAGAGCATTAGCCTGGTGTGTGGAAGTCCTGGGTTCAATTCCAGGCCAGGCCACACAGAAGTGATCATCTACTTCTCCACTCCTCCATTTCTCTCTCTCTCTCTACTCATCCCACAGCCATGGCTCAAATGGTTTGAGCAAGTTGGCCCCGGGCACTGAGGATGGCTCCATGGCCTCACCTGAGGGGCTAAAGTAGCTCGGTTGTCAAGCAACAGAGCATTGCCCTTAGGGGGCTTGCTGGGTGGATCCCGGTCTGGGCACACATGGCAGTCTGGCTCTGCCTCCCCTCTCACTTAATAAAATTATTTTAAAAAAAATCAAGAAGATATTAACTTCAGTTTCTTAATATTTTTCATCCTTTTAAACTTTAAAGCAATCTTTTATAAAATATTATCTTCTGTGGTAAAGATTTACTTGAACAATTCCTTCAAGTAAATGAAAATAAAATTGAATACCTTTTTAAAAAGCAAGAGTATAATCTCATATAAACATTTCTATTAACCTCTGTACCTATTTAGTTATCCTTCTATATGTGTACACGTATACACACACACCACACACACATACACACACATTTGAGTAATGGTTTTCCTAACATTAAAGATGGTTATTTCAGGATGAATGAATTTGAGGTGATTTCTTTATTTTTACCATTGTAATTTTGTATGCTGCTTGAATTCTTTATAATAAAACTATATAATTTTTCCTCAACTGAGTAATTTTTATTTAAGGAAAATTAATGCAAAATATGCTGATACTAACAAGTGTGCTAACTCTGCATCGTGGGAAATGGATATTTTTGTACTTTTCTATACTTTTCAAATTTCTGCAAAGGGCAAAACAGAAAAACATAAAAGAGCACATATAATATTGTTCCGTTTTTTTGTTTTAAAATAAACAAACAAAAATATATAAAGGAAAAAGTCCGGAACAATATAACTCAAAAGATTAATTTAATGGTAATTATTACTTAACCATGTTAGTAGGACCTGAGTAAGTTTAATTAATTTTCTTATTTTGCTGATTTTTTTAAAAGTATGTATTTCTTTATTAAAAAAAAAATGTTCCCATTTGGGGAGGCTTCACGTAGAGGAAGTTTTAATGTGACGTCCACTAACCTTATTCCCTCACACCTTTAATCTTAACACTTAAAGAAACTATTGTAAACAGAGCAAATTCCAGGCACCCGCCATATTGTGGTAATGTCTTTGTTTTGTAGGAAGAAAGAAAACTATTTTGGGATTTATGCAATAATTTAAGTGAGCAGTTTTTTCCTTTAAAAGATTGTACACTAACTCAAGGTAAAACTTTTTTTTCTTCATGTATTCTGAAAACATTCTATTTTATCACCCACTACTGAATATATAACCAGTTATCAAAAACAGCTGTACCATGTGACCTTAGAAACATCATTTACCCTCTATCTATAAATTAAAGAAGTCTGAATTTTCTGGCCGGTTGGCTCAGTGGTAGAGCGTTCGCCTGGTGTGTGGAAGTCCCGGGTTCGATTCCCAGTCAGGGCACACAGGAGCAGCTCCCATCTGCTTCTCCACTCCTCCCCCTCTCGCTTCTCTCTCTCGCTTCTCTCTCTCTCTCTCTCTCTCTCTCTCTTTCTCTTTCTCTCTCTCTCTCTCTCTCCCCTCCTCCTCCAATCCCGCACCCATGGCTCGACTGGAGTGAGTTGGCTCCGGGCACTGGGGATGGCTCCATGGCCTCCACCTCAGTCGCTAAAAAATGGCTCCGGATGCAAGGGAGCCAGGGCCATAAATGGGCAGAGCATCACCCCCTAGTGGGCTTGCCGGGTGGATCCCAGACAGGGTGCATGCAGCAGTCTGTCTCTGCTTCTCCTCCTCTCACTAAATGGAAAAAAAAAGAAGTCTGATATGCAAGTATATATGTGCACTTTTCTAGAGAAACAAGCCATGACTTTTGTCACCTTGTTAAAAGAATCTAAGATCCTATCCTCCAAAAGAGGCTAAGCAGCACTGAATTAGATCATTACTTTAATGCTAAAATTATATAATTTCATGCAAATATTTGTCACTTATGTAGAAACAGGTATATTTCAGGTCATATATTTTTGTGGGGTTCAGTTTTCCCTAGATGCATGAAAAATCTGAGGAACTGCAATACCTCAAACCAAAGAAGGAAATCAGAAGAGCAAAAAGGTTTAAGAGAAACAAGAAAAAGGTTCTAGATATAGCATTTGGTGTAAGACATTCAAAGAAAATCAGTCTAACAGATATTTAATCAGGACTAGAGAGGAGGAGACAACAATAACGTGAGGCAGAATGTGGGGTCACAAGAGGTACAGCAAAGCACGAGGTTCAAATGAGAAAGCAATCAAAGCCAGTTGGGAGGAAGGAAATCAGGAAACATTTTTATGGAATTAGTGAAACAAAATGGCAGGATTTTAGCCAGAGATGGGAAAATAAAAGTGAAAGGAAGAGTTCAAGTTAAGGAAATAGCAAACAAAGTCACCAAAAAAAGGTGTGGGAGAAAAAGAATCGAAAATACAACCAACATTCCTAGCTTGAGAAACCGTCAAGGGTGGGGTTGGAGAGTTCAGCCCAGGGACCAAGATGATGTAACCAAGAATACTGCAGCACTTCTTCATATTTGACAGATGAGAATTTTTTAGGCTAATTAAGGACATATTTTAAGATATCTCTCTAAAACAGTCAGCCAGGTGCTGACCAAGTAGCTCAGTTGGTTAGAGCATTGTCCTGAAACACCAAGGCTGTCGATTTGATCCCTATTCAGGGCACATATAAGAATCAAGGAATGAATGCATAAATAAATGGCACAACAAACTGATGTTTCTCTCCTTTCCTCTCTAAAATCAATAAATAAAAAATTTAAAGTCAGCCACCTTCATGACTAACCCAGAAATAAGCAAATGTAAGATATCCACGTCATAATTTTTACCTATTCACTAAAACTAGATATGGGTCATTCTGAACCCCCTTATATGCTACAAGCAGGAAACCCTTCTCCCCTCTCCTTATTCCCAAGTGCAAGTTTTCTGTTCCTGAAGCATAACAGGAAATAACATAACAGTGTCTCTCCCCATCACCCAAAGTAGCAATAATAAAGACAATAAGTACTATACTGTATTAAGCAGTTTTAAAAAGGAAGCCTAAGGTTCCAGGAACCTGACACTCTCTCCCCTGCCTTCATCTAACTCCACTTCACCCATTACTTAGTACCTCATTAGCTCCATCTGAAGGCTGCTTTGCACTATCATAAGCTGCTGTAATAAATACTATTATGCTCACAGTGAATCACCAGTAGCTGACCCTTATAGTACTCTTGGAACCAGAAAGGAAACTAAAATAAACAAACCCTTCAATAATGACGCTGTTCACACCTAGTCCCACATCTTTACTGTTGACACGTACACTGGGAATTAAGGCTGAAAGCAGGCTGAAGTCATGCTAAAAGGATACTAAATGCCAAGTTATCGTAATAAGGAATAACTGAAGGTACTCAACAGGAAATTGACACAATCAGAGCTGTGCTGTTGGAAAATTACACTTACCAATGCACACAGATGGTAAATGAAATCAGGGGAAACAGGTTAGCAGGCTATGCTAACAACACAGGAAAGCAAACTAAGGATTCTAATTCTAACAATGATAATGAAAAAAGAAAAAGAATGAATGATCTGGATAAGACAAGGTTAAAAAAAAAATCTGCAGCTGCCACATGTTTTGATCTAAATGATATGATGCACAGATCAGAAAGTCCAGTTAGGAGATCCAGGAGGTCTAGACCACAGGAGTGAGTCTGAACCAGAGAGAGCTTTCAGGAATCATCCAAAGAGAAGTGACAGGTGAGTCCTAAAAGCCAACTTTACCAAAACAGTGAATTTTTAGAAAACAGCAACTAAAAATGAAACCTTAGATAACAGTCACTTTTCGAAGGGAACAAAGGCTGGGGAGGGTGGTAAGGCAGGAGCCTTAGAGAAAGAGTGATCAGAAGACCCAGATGATTAAATAGTATACCAAAAGATAGCATTTCAAAGAGACATTATCATCATCACAAAGTCAAAATACATAATGGCCATGAGATTTGAGAAATAAGTCACTAGCAATCTTTTAATAGTATAAAACCTGGATTAGGATGTTAAACAAGAAGTAACCACAGATAATAGAATATTATTTTCAATGCGGTAATAAGAAGGAAAAGATGAAATTATTTACTTTATATGAAAGTAGTTAGTTAATGGTTAATAATAAAGCAACCACAATCGTTTTTAATTATCAGTTACAAAGTAAATTTTAAGTCATTAGATCAAATCCCTAGAAAATAATAAGAACCTTAAATATATAATAATGACCCTAAGAATTCCCTTTAAAATGTAAAAATCTAAAAATAGAATTCAATATTGAGAGCAAGGACCTAATATTACACAAGAAATTCCCATAATAGCATGTGGTCTATTGTTATTACCAACACATATATTCCTGAACATTTTATTAATATGAGAACCACCTACTCAACAAAAACAAAAATATACATAAAATGTAAAAAACATATAAATGTTTTTTATATTACATTAAATGCTAAATCCCAAACTCTAGGCAGCTGCAGTTAATGAACAAATGACAGAATTAAGAGTTTTCATTTGGTCTTTGAATTTACATTATTCTTGAAAAGGAGACTGGCCCTGGCCAGTGGCTCAGTGGATAGAGCATTGGCCCAGCATATGAATGTCCAGGATTCGATTCCATGTCAGGGCACAGAGAAGAAGTAATCATCTGCTTCTCTCCCCTACTCTTTCCCTTTCTCTCCCTCTTCCCCTCCCAGAGCCAGTGGCTCAACTGGCTTGAGAACTGGCTCCGGGGGCTGAGGATAGCTCAGTTGGTCCAAGCACACCAGCCCCAGGCAATAAAAATAGCTTGGTCTTCGAGCATCGGCCCTAGATGGGGGTTGCCTGTTAGATTCCAGTTAGGGCATATGTGGGAGTTTGTCTCACCATCTCCCCACTCTCACCTAAAAAAATTAAAAAGTAGGCTAATGGGTAGATACATTAAAAAATCCACTGCGTCTACTCTCAGATATATCTGGAAATGTATAGTTTCTAGAAACTCTGTGACTGTGGCAAATAAGGTTTGACTGTGGCACTATCAGGAAATTATAATCCTTATTACAATAAATGATCAACAATATTTTTGTTCTGCTGGGAGAAAATAGTGCTCACTCTTAACAATACTAAGGGGTATGTTAAAGGCTCTTAAAAAAAGAAAATGTGAAAAGACTTCAAGAAAAAAATCATTTCTCTCAAGAGATGCTGGTTCTCTTAACGTTCTGTTTCATGTTCTGGGTGTTAGTTACAAAAGTGTGTTCAGTTTATGAAATTCATTTACCTAAAAGAAACCATTTAGGATCTGTGCACTTTTCTGTACATACGTGACGGTTCAATAGAAAATTTTTTAAAAATCAGTCAAATTTTCTATACTAGTGAGGAATTACCTGTTGTCATAGATCCATAACATGGCAATATTAACAAGCCATCTAGAGTGGTATCTTGAACATCATAATCATAATCAACAGACTCTGCCATCTGAAAAAGTAACTCACAACTTTTTTCGATTTCAAACTGACCTGAAATGGAGAAAATAACGACATCAACCAGTGAATAGCAAAATTAATTTGAGTTAAAAAAAAAGACGCTTTCTAAATTAAAATCAGTTTTGCATTTTTTTTTATTTTTTTCAGTTTTGCATTATAGTTATTTTAAAACTCTCATTTGATCTGAAAGAGAGAAACACATAAATTGTACCAAATCTCAACAAAATAAAAAAAGGAGAAACACCAGTTTCTAAGGAATTTAAATCTCTAAAGGAACAAAAACGTTTATAATCTTCAAGCCTTTCATCTTGTTAACACAGTATCTGAGGAAGACTCAGTCAAGTTAATTATTAACATATGGAAATTTAAGCCAGGAGATACTACATTTAGGTATCAAATACTAAAGTAACCTCAAAATGGTAGAGATTGTTATAATGTCTCACTTCTGACATCAGTACCAGGCAGAGTAGGAGGTAAGCGATGAAATGACTCATTTCTGTTAATTGGATGCTGTTACTTGAAGAATCACATTAATCTGGGATTTAACTATTCTCCAAAAAGGGTCATCTATGAAACATGGATTCCACACCTTACATACTGCTATCACACAGTACCATCCCACCACCCAAAGAAGAAAGGAAATGGTAGGATGGATGTCTTTTGCATTGATCATAGCCAAAAAGCTGAGACGTGATATAGAATGTCTTTTGAAATAATGGAATTAATCATTCAGATTCAGGACTGTTTAGTGTGGTAACACCTCTATATAAGAAAGACTAATAAAAATGTTAACACTTTACCATTTAATATCTACTTAAAGGTTAGTGTGTTTTACATGTTTACTAATAAAACTGGTGTTTTTAATGGCAATGTGGAATTATATAAGATATAAAATCTAAAACTAATTAAATTATTATAAAAAGCTAGGGCAATGTGAGTGGTGCCCAGATTTCCCAACAAAGAACATTTTATATGGTGCCACAACCACTCTTATAAACAGTAATTTTAAACCTGATACTGAATGCTCACCAGTCAGAAAAACCAAGATGTCTCCAGCCATTTCATGCAAATGGATATCCATGGTCACCTTCACAATCTAAAGCAAGAAACGCAAGCATAATACGCTAGTGGAAATACAGCCCCTCCAACCACCAATTCCATCTTGTTCCACAGAAAAATTAAATTTGGTTCTCAAAAGTACTAGGACCTGTAAGGATAGCCATTAAATTAATAGGGAACAAATAAATCATCAAACTATTCAATCGGCTAGAACCACAAATATAAAAAAAGACACAAAAGAATGCCAAGTAATACCGCCTGAATATATGCAGTATTTTCTCTGTCCCGTGGGCCAATCAAATTGCAGAATTTTTCTCTGACTGGATAAAGCCTTCCAGGTATATCAAATATTGGACAATTTCCAAAGAATGCAGAGAGCTTGGCTAATTCCATAGTAGCTGACATCACCACGACCTTTAAATGCTCCTTCCTGTTAGGAGACTTCTCCTGAAATAATTTCTTCAATAAACCAAATAAGATGTCCTGAAAGAAAAGTGAATTTCTAATAAGTCACAAGTACACCTAACAACCAACTCTTCTAAATTATTTTGCTTTCCTAACCAAAGAATTCCTATATTAATAGATTAAATTGTAAGAGGAGACAATTTTCTATACAGTAAAAAGGTACCCCAAAGTAAACTGTCTAATAAATAATATATTAAAATACTCACTGTAGTTAGAGTTCTCTCATGGGCTTCATCCAAAATAATGACACTGAACTTGGTAAGATTTGGATCTCCCAGAATATGTTTCAATAAACATCCATCAGTCATATATTTGATTGCTGTTTCCTAATGTTCAAAACACAAAGCATATATATATAAAATCACCCTTGCTTTGAAAACTAAAATTTTCCCCCAAATGTACAAACTTGAATCTAATTAAATAATATATAAAATAGCCTAATAACAAGGATGACAAATTATTAAACTTATGATCTATATATACAGAGACAGGGATAAGGAACTAAGGTACATGTTCTGGGACAAAGTAACAAAAGGGACCAATTAAGGAGGTACAACACAACGGTTTTAGGTGATCGAGTTGTGGGAAACAGCAGTGAAATGGGATTCATCTCCCTATTTCAGCCACTATTTCAGAGCACTCAAGAGAAAAGGAAATGGTGAGGTGTGCAATTTCCTCTCAATTTCTTTCCAGTTCATTCTCCTATTTAAAGATAATTGTCAGTCACTTAGCATTAAAACAAGAGGAGAATAAGGTGCAGAGGCTAGGAGGTAACAGTAATGATATCCATAAAAAAATGGAAGAAAAAAGAGAGAAAAATCCAAGTAGTGACTATGAAGAAGGCAAAGACAGTATTTTGGAGAGTCATTCTGTGCCATAATTGATGGCCATTCCCATTAGGGACCATAGTAAATCAGGAGTTATTTTGTATCTGGTATAGAATTAAGAAATCCTGAGCCTGACCAGGTGGTGGTACAGTGGATAGAGCATCGGACTGGGACACAGAGGACCCAGGTTCAAAATCCCGAGGACACCAGCTTGAGCACGGGCTCACCAGCTTGAGCACAGGATCACTGGCTTGAGCGTGGGATCGTAGACATGACCCCATGGTCCCTGGCTTGAGCCCAAAGGTTGCTGGCTTGAAGCCCAAGGTCGCTGGAGGGATAGAGGGAGGGAGAGGAAGGGAGAGATAGGAACATAGATCTGTTCCTGTATGTACCCTGACCAAGGATCGAACATGAAACCTCTGTGATTCACAACGAAGCTCCAATCAACCCATCTATCCAGTCAGAGCTATAGTACTTTTAAACAAATATCAACAAAACTTTTGTACTGTACCTTAGAGCTGCAATCATCAAAACGAACTTGGTATCCTACTTTGGATCCCAAAGTGCATTTCATTTCTTCAGCAACCCTCTGAGCAACTGATATGGCAGCGACTTTTCGTGGTTGAGTCACACCAATCATACCATATTGTGAAAACCCTATTAAAACCAGAGATTAAAAAAATACAAAAACATTAACAGTTGCGTCCTATTACAGCTAAATTGTTCCCGGTCAATCAGTACAAACTGTTCAAGTATTTCCAAAACTCAACAAGTTAACAACATACAGTCATGGAAATTTAAGAAATAAAACTAATAATACATAGTAATAATCATTCAAAATGTACAAATTTAAATTAGGCTTATTTTAAATCCAACCTAAAGATTTTACTCCAACAAAAATTACTAATTTCTAAAAATCCATTAAATTCCACACACTTCCTACAATAGATTTACCTTCATCACAGAGGTTTAAATATACCACCTTACATAGATTCTATAGGCATTTTTCTTTTTACCATCTTAAATATCTTTGAAAAGAAGATACATCTTATAATTGATAGCAGGTTCTTTTATAAAGAGCATGTAAAATAGTGGTATGTTTTAATCGATAGCATCTTAGACTTGATGCAAAAGAATAAGTTAATATAGTGTATAAACTAAGAAATCTTTGTTTTTTATATGAATAATATCCAATATAATTTTGTTCTATATAACCTTATGCTAGAAAGCTTTACCATAATGAAGTGAGAGATACTTTATGGGTCATTTGCTAGCTGGCTTGGTGTTAGCAGAGTCAGAGAATAAATACTTACCTGATAATGCACTGGAGAAAGAACCAAGAAATACTAATGTGAACAACAGTTATCAATATATCCCTTCCCCCGAAAATTATTTCAATACCCAATAGTTAATAGTCTACCATGAGACAATCTTATTTTATAGCAGACAATCAGTATCTACCTATGATTCTCTGGGGGATTACTATGGTAATTAAAAATAGAAAGGTTCACATCTCAACTAATTTCTTAATCTGAAATAAAACCATAAAGAAGTAGGGAAGATATATAGGCAGGGTGCGCCAAGGGAAGAATTAAGACCGTAAAACAAATGGTGGGCATCTGTGCAATACCAAAGTCCTAGCCTGTAAGAGGCTTTTTTAGAAAAACTTATTTTATTGATTTGAGGGAAAGGAAGGGAGACAGTGAAAGACAGAGAGAAGCATTGCTCTGCTCCTGTATGTGCCGACTAGGAATGGAACCAGCATCCTCTCTCTACATTACCCTACAACACTCTAACCAACTGAGCTATCCAACCAGAGCTAAGATGTTTTTTTAAAATATTCCCAATAATACCCCAGAATAAAATTACCTGCTTCATATAGATATTTTGGAAGTTGAGTTGTTTTACCACTTCCTGTATTTCCAGTAACAATAAGGAATGAATTGTCCCTCACAGCTTGAATAAGCTTTTTTCTTTGTTTTTGAATAGGAAAAGTTGGAGTAGTTCCTCCCTCCTGTGACGTGCATCCTTTCTCTTCTGTAATAAGAGAAAAACAATTATGCAATTAAAAGTTCTGTAAAGATATCGCTAACTCATGACTTCTCAATTAAATGCTAAGTTTAATTTGTAAGTGAGCGTTTATAAGCCCAAAACAACTTTTAGTGAATACTAAAAACTTGGGCATTTACTAATGCATGACTCAAAGTACTCAACAAAGTAAGCCTAGAACAAGGCAGTGCATATGCAAACATATCTATATAGAGTACAAAACCCAATTTTATTAAGTAGACCACAAACTGGAACGCAGCAGAAAACTCTCAGCTGAATTAAAAGCTACCTGTGTTTGCTTCTGATTCATGGTTCAAATTAGGTCCCTGTTCAGAGTGACATATCCCAGAAGGCCAAGTGGTGGGTAACCATGGAAACTGGCTCCTGGAAACTGGCTCCCTCCGTACCCAAAGGCAGGCTGGCGGCCCGGCGAAGGCGGGGGAAGACGGGGTGGGGGTGGGGGGAATAGATGGGTAGAGAACAAAGGCTTTATGAGCCTATTTAACAACATAGCGCGTTTCGGCGTTGCGGTTTACTTTTTTGTCTCCTAGCAGGATTTACACTCAACTTGAGTCTGGGACCGACCCCCTCTAGACCAAAGTGCTCACTGGACGCAAAGTTCGCCTCTGGCTTGGAGGGTGAGGAGAACACTGCAGCCTCTTTCCCACTCTTCTCTGCCTACCCAAAGCAGACTTTTATCCCCCCAAAACCTCATGCCATAACTCTCGCTGGCCTCCGTAATGTCCCGCGGACCGCACCTCTATCCGCAGTGGAAAGAGCCAGAGGCCGCTCTTCCTGGGGGTCTCTTGATCGCTCACCCTCCTCTTGCCGCCTTGGCGCCCTGCCCGCGACGGCGGGAAACCGGGACATAGACCCGTCCCCGAGCGGTGGTGAGCACGTCCGCCGATCCGGGGAGATGGGAGGGGAAAGGCGAAGACGCGCCCTGATGACGTCGAGGTGTTTACTTCCGCGCGTGCGACTGGAAGCAAAGGGAGGGGGAATTGTCCGATGACGTGTCGCGCGGCGACCGGGTAGCTCCTCCCCTCGCGAGCCGCTAGAGCCACGAGTCGAAGGTTTTCCGCCAACTACCGGTGTTCGCTGCTCCTCGGGTAGCGGATAGCGAAGCCGCCCCCAAGGTCTGGAAGTGCCTCCTAATGTTCCTCCTCTTGTGTGCAGAAAAGCCAGCTGATACCCTTCTCAGCCAGAGTGGTCACTGCCCACCTTTTCTGCCGCACACACCTAACGTGAGCTGACCCTTTGCCAGGAACTGGACCAAAGGGTATCACCTTTGGAAAGCACGGACTTGCAGAGCCTCTAGTTTTGTTGTGTCCAAAATTTAGGTCCCCTATGCTCTTTATTCCCTTCATAGGACCCTGCATTTTAATTTAATTACATTAATTTTCTTCCCCGTTCCCCCAACTAGATACGAGGGCGGGACCTTAAGAAAAAAAAAATACTTTGGTAAACTCAGGGCCCAGAAAAGTCATTAAAAGTGAGCCAGCGATATTTGTTGGATTTGCTGGAGGAATGAATGAATGTAAGTGGTTTCCAGAGAAATTAAGCTTACTTTCAACAGGTGTGGATTCTTTGGAAACCACAAGATCTTTAAAGTTAAAAATCTCATATACAAAAATCAGAGCTGGAACTACTTTTCAAAAGAGGTACTTTGGGGAACAGATCTTTCTGTTACAGAAGTTTCCAATTTTGTACATAGTGTCAAAGTAACAAAATATAAGATTGTTTCTTGGGTTTTTCAACTGTTTCTGCTGTTAGAATTAACCAGCACTGCCAGAGAAAACAACTCAAACGTTGTCACTTCACCATTAACTAAAGGCCACTCTTTTACCTAACCAGGTTTCAATAGATGTCACGGGACCCCAAGATTTTTCTGTGCTCATTAAAAATATACTCATACCAGAAAGAGAGAGAAAGAAAAATGTACTTATACCAACTCCTCTATGGTGTCAGGTGGGTACTAGACTTATGGAGGCATAACTTTTTAAGTTATAAAAGAGTCTAACCACTATGCACACCTGAAACCACTATTTTTATTTTATTTTAGCAAGAGAGACAGAGATGAGAATTATCAGCTCATAGTTGTAGTACTCTTCGTTGTTCATTAATTGCTTCTTTTACTTTCCTCAGTCAGGGGCAGGAGGAGGGCTCTAGTTGAGCCAGTGACCCCCCTGCTCAAGCCAGCGACTATGGGCTCATGTCTGTGGTCCTACGCTCAACCCCACAACCCTACGCTCAAGCTGGTGAGCCCGCACTCAAGCTGGCGACCTTTGGGTTTTGAATCTGGGTCCTCAGCGACCCAGGTGGACGTTTTATCCACTTTGCCACCACCTACCTGGTCAAGCTGAAGCCAATATAATACTGAATGCCAAATTAATTGAAGTTCTTTTAACTAAAAAGTCTTTACAGATAAAAAATACATCAATGTATGGAGCCTGACCAGGCGGTAGCGTAGTGGATAGAGTGTCAGACTGGGATGCAGAGGACCCAGGTTTGAGACCCCGAGGTCGCCAGCTTGAGCGTGGGCTCATCTGGTTTGAGCAAAGCTCACCAGCTTGGCCCCAAGGTCACTGGCTTGAGCAAGGGGTTACTTGGTCTGCTGTAGCCCCATGGTCAAGGCACATATGAGAAAGCTATCAGTGAACAACTAAGGTGTCGCAAGGAAAAACTAATGATTGATGCTTCTCATCTGTCTCCATTCCTGTCTGTCTGTCCCTATCCCTCCCTCTCTCTGAATCTCTCTCTGTCTCTGAATAAATAAATAAATCGATGTGTGTGCCAATAAACTATTTACAGAGGTTTAAAAAAGGACTGATTAACATCTCTTAAAATGCAAGTTTATCAAATTTTGAATGATACCAAATGAAGTACAACTTTTTAACAACTTTATATTTATATTTTCAAAACCTGTGTGCTATAGGAATAAATCTGGTAATAGAAGAACATCCCAGATTTCTCACATCCTTTAAGGGAATCTCCCAACCTTCTAGAATCTGTTAGAAATTCAAAATACTACAAATCAGAAAAACAAACCAAAAAAAAACAAACCCAAAGCCATTTGTAGTACAGGGCAAGGTATTTCAGTACAAAGCAGCTATATCAGTGACATACTGAAAATGAGCAGAATCATTTCAGACCAATGATAGTTAACACTTACTGAGCACTTAGTAGTCAAACATTTAATATAAACTTTTCTTTTTTAAAAATAAAATTTTCATTTACTTTTCACAAAAACCCAGAGATGTAGGTTGTTATCCCTAATTTTACATATGAGAGTCAAGGCTCACATACTTGTCCAAAACAACAAAAGAAAGAATAGGACCACAATTCATATCACACTAAAACCACTTTAATGGGAGATGGAATTACCTAAATCTTACTGCCTAATACAGTATTTTCTTCCAATGTTTGTTAATCTATTATGGTACAACTATTCTCATTTAAGAACCACCTAATGAGAGTTTCCAGAATAAAACCTGCAAACCAAGAATAAAGAAAAGTAAACATGACAAAAAATGTTATTTAACACTGTTGATTTTAAAACCAAGGGCAGCCTGACCAGGCGGTGGCGCAGTGAATAGAGCCTCGGACTGGGATGCTGAGGACCCAGGTTTGAGACCCCAAGGTTGCCAGTTTGAGCGCGGGCTCATCTGGTTTGAGCAAAAGCTCACCAGCTTGGACCCGAGGTCTCTGGCTCGAGCAAGGGCTTACTCAGTCTGCTGAAGGCCCACAGTCAAGGCACATGTGAGAAAGCAATCAATGAACAACTAAAGTGTCGCAATGAAAAACTAATGACTGACGCTTCTCATCTCTCTCCATTCCTGTCTGTCTGTCCCTATCTATCCCTCTCTCTGACTCTCTCTCTGTAAAAATAAATAAATAAAACCAAGGGCATTTGAAACATGTTACCTTTTTTTTATTTTCTTTTTTATTTTTTGTTTTAGCAAGAGACAGAGAGGACAGACAGACAGGGAGAGACATGAGAAGCATCAGTTCATTGTGGCACCTTAGTTCATTGATTGCTTTTTTGTGTGTGTGACAGAGACAGAGGGACAGATAGGGACAGACAAATAGAAAGGGAGAGAGATAAGAAGCATCAATTCTTCTTTGTGGCACCTTAGTTGTCCATTGATTGGTTTCTCATATGTACCTTGACCAGGGGGCTGTAGCAGACTGAGTGACCCCTTGCTCAAGCCAGTGACCTTGAGCTCAAGCTGGTGAGCCTTGCTCAAACCAGATGATCTTGCGCTCAAGCTGGCTACCTCAGGGTTTCGAACCTGGGTCCTCCATGTCCCAGTTCGACGCTCTATCCACTATGTCACTGCCTGATCAGGCATGATTACTTTGTGTGTGTGTGTGTTTTGTATTTTTCTGAAGTGAGAAGCAGGGAGGCAGGCAGGCAGACTCCCACATGTGCCCAACTGGGATCCACCCGGAATTCCCAAAGAGGGTGCTGCTCTGTGCATCTGGGCTGTTGCTCCAATGCGACCGGAGCCATTCTAGCACCTGAGGAGCACCATGGAGCCATCCTCAGCACCCAGGCCAACTTTGCTCCAGTGGAGCCTTAGCTGCAGGAGGGGAAGAGAGAGACAGAGAGGAAGGAGAGGGGAAGGGTGGAGAAGCAGATAGGCTCTTCTGTGTGCCCTGGCTGGGAATTGAACCCAGGACTTCCACACACCAGGCCGATGCTCTACTGCTGAACCAACTGGCCAGGGCCAGGCATGATTACTTTTTCATATGTGCCTTGACTCGGGGCTCCAGCCAAGCCAGTGACCCCTTACTGAAGCCAGCAACCTTGGGCTTAAGCCAGTGACCATGGGGTTTTGAACCTGGGTCCTCTATGTCCCAGGACGTTGCTCTATCCACTGCGCTACTGCCTGGTTAGATTAAAACATGTTACCATTAATAACCATGTGTTTCAGGTCTGTTCCAAACTGAAAGATCAATAATTATTTCCTGCCCAGTGAATTTACAAATTACAAAGGCGAACAAGATACAAATATAGAGCTGACTGGGCGGCGGTGCAGTGGACAGAGTGTTGGCCTGGGATGCTAAGGACCCAGGTTTGAAACTCTGAGGTCACCAGCTTGAGTGCAGGCTCACCAACTTGAGCATAGGGTTGCTGGCTTAAAGTCCAAGGTCACTGGCTTGAGCAAGGGGTCACTTACTTTGCTGGAGCCCCTCAGTCAAGGCACATATAAGAAGGCATTCAATTAACAACTAAGGTGTCCCCAATGAATAATTGATGCTTCTCATCTCTTTCCCTTCCTGTCTCTCTCTCGCTAAAAAAAAAAAAAATATACAAATATAGAGTGAAAATAGAAAATATCTAGATTAAATCTGAGAAGAAAGGCCAATTTTCCCAACATTAATTTTTTTCCCCATTTTCTTTGGGTAACAAGAAAAACCTGAAAGAAATTATATTTAAAGAAGTATGAAAAGTATGAATTACACCCTGCTGCTATTGCTTTATAAGCAGTCTTTTAAAATGTTTTTGAGTTCAAGTAATATGTTCCTAAGCCCCCAAAAGAGAAGAAGGAGGCTAAATATTAAAGATTTACAAAAATGGGCCCTGGCCAGTTGGCTCAGCGGTAGAATGTCGGCCTGGCATGCAGGGGACCCGGGTTCGATTCCCGGCCAGGGCACACAGGAGAAGCGCCCATTTGCTTCTCCACCCCCACCCCCTCCTTCCTCTCTGTCTCTCTCTTCCCCTCCCGCAGCCAAGGCTCCATTGGAGCAAAGATGGCCCGGGCGCTGGGGATGGCTCCTTGGCCTCTGCCCCAGGCGCTAGAGTGGCTCTGGTCGCGGCAGAGCGAACCCCCCAGAGGGGCAGAGCATCGCCCCCTGGTGGGCAGAGCGTCGCCCCTGGTGGGCGTGCCGGGTGGATCCCGGTCGGGCGCATGCGGGAGTCTGTCTGACTGTCTCTCCCCGTTTCCAGCTTCAGAAAAATACAAAAAAAAAAAAAAAAAAAAGATTTACAAAAATGGAAACATTTTAAAATCATCTTCCAGACAGAAAGAAGAGAATAGAATCACTATTATAGCCCTGGCCGGTTGGCTCAGCGGTAGAGCGTCGGCCTAGCGTGCGGAGGACCCGGGTTCGATTCCCGGCCAGGGCACACAGGAGAAGCGCCCATTTGCTTCTCCACCCCTCCGCCGCGCTTTCCTCTCTGTCTCTCTCTTCCCCTCCCGCAGCCAAGGCTCCATTGGAGCAAAGATGGCCCGGGCGCTGGGGATGGCTCTGTGGCCTCTGCCCCAGGCGCTAGAGTGGCTCTGGTCGCAACATGGCGACGCCCAGGATGGGCAGATTATCGCCCCCTGGTGGGCAGAGCGTCGCCCCTGGTGGGCGTGCCGGGTGGATCCCGGTCGGGCGCATGCGGGAGTCTGTCTGACTGTCTCTCCCCATTTCCAGCTTCAGAAAAAAAAAAAAAAGAAAAAAAAAAAAGAATCACTATTATAATTTAAAGTAAATAACTGAAGCAAAAGGAAAACTATCAAAGATTTTTAATATAATAAAATCCAGAAACTTAAAATATCGGAAAAGTGGTGATATGTACAATAGAAAGCCAGTTATAACAGGAAGTCACAGAAAAAGAGTGAGTAATGGTGTCAAAGTACATGGATTTTTTTCAATTAATGAATTTGACCAAAATGATAGGTGTTTGGGTTTTTTTGTTTGTTTTTTTTTGTAAAGAGAGCAGATTGTAAATGGATAAGAGAAATATTGAGTGAACCAAAAATGTACTTAATGCATTTGGAGATGCCGGGTTATATTCAAATAAGGTAAGTGAAAAGGAGAAAAAAGAATAGCCAAAGAAGATCCTGATGCTACAGTGTATGTATGGTGATTTTAAAAGATTTGGTCAATGAGCCTGACCCGTGGTAGCCCAGTGGATAAATTGTCAACCTGGAATGCTGAGGTTGCTGGTTTGAAATCCTGGAGTTTCCCTATCAAAAAACATACAGCAAGCAATCAATGAACAACTAAAGTGAAACAGCTATGAGTTGATACTTCTTGCTCCTTCACCTCTCTCCTCTCTCTGTAAAATCAATAAATAAAATCTTTAAAAGCTTTGGTCAATGAGATTTTAGAATACAATTAGAAGGTGTATTTAGGAGAGTAAAAACATAGGTACTGATGAGGGAGAAAAAGCTAGTTCACATTTTGAGAAAAGGATGCAGGACCAGAAAGAGAATCAACTTTTAGTCACTGTCGGTATTATAAATCTACGTTTGTGGCAGATTTGTTTTCCCTCCTCTATATCTATCTTATTTGTAAACTTAGGGCCTTTCTTCCTTCCCAGCTCTCAACAGAGCAGAAACAAAGATCCAATGCTAAGCCCAGATCCTCCTATGCTTGCTTGAAGAACTTATTTCTTAAGGTGCATAGGACTGCACCTACAGAGAGACCAGAGAAAAGGGAGAATGTAATAAGAAAGGAAGAACTAAAAAAAAAAAAAAAAAGAAGAACTGATAGAAGAAACAAAGAGCCTTCAACATGGGCAGGAGAAAGAGGATTTTTCATTAGAAAGTTCTAATAGAAGGATTTCAAGAAGATGAGCCATCCTCAAGTGTGGACCACTCATCTTTTTACTTTTAAAGATTTTATTCATTATAGAGAGGGGAGGGGGAGCAGGAAGCATCAACTCCCGTATGTGCCTTGACCAGGCAAGCCCAGGGTTTTGAACCGGCAACCTCAGTGTTACAGGTTGACGCTTTATTCACTGCACCACCACAGGTCAGGCTGGATCACTCATCTTTTTTTTTTTTTTTTTTTTTTTGTATTTTTCTGAAGCTGGAAACGTTAAAAATAAAATATAGGCCCTGGCCAGGTGGCTCAGTGGATAAAGCGTCTCTCAGCGTTCCGCGGTTAAGGGTTCAGTGGCACATGTGGTCAGGGCACATGTGAAAAGCAACCAGTGAGTAAATGAAATAACTAAATGAAACAATGAGTTGATGCTTCTCTCTCTCTCCCTTCCCGTCTTTCTTCCTCTCTCTCTCAAATCAATGGAAAACACTTTTAAGTAAATAAACTAACTAAAAAATAAACAAAACCTCCCTGGCTCGTTGGCTCAGTGGTAGAGCGTCGGCCTGGCGTGCAGAAGTCCTAGGTTCGATTCCCGGCCAGGGCACACAGGAGAAGCGCCCATCTGCTTCTCTACCCCTCCCCCTCTCCTTCCTCTCTGTCTCTCTCTTCCCCTCCCACAGCCAAGGCTCCATTGGAGCAAAAGATGGCCCGGGTGCTGGGGATGGCTCCTTGGCCTCTGCCCCAGGCGCTAGAGTGGCTCTGGTCGCGACAGAGCGACGCCCCGGATGGGCAGAGCATCGCCCCCTGGTGGGTGTGCTGGGTGGATCCCGGTTGGGCGCATGCGGGAGTCTGTCTGACTGCTTCCCCGTTTCCAGCTTCAGAAAAATACAAAAAATAAATAAATAAATAAATAAATAAATAAATAAATAAATAAATATAAACAGAACCTATGACCCATTTGTTATTTAGCAGTCCTGGATACATGTAGGACTGAAAAGAGGAAGGGAAGCCTGTACCTTCTGGAGGGAATGGAAACATGAAAAAGAACCTCACTTTCTAAACCAGGTGGAACTAGACTCAATTGGGAATTTTTCTGAATAAAGTGGTTATAGGCCCCATGATATTATTATATATTTTATTAACATGCCAATGGGATGTTAGCAATTGGAAATTTGGAAGAAAATAATTAGATGGTCATATAAATAGAGCTTAGAGAAGTATTCACCTTTCAGTCCAAAAGCAAAAGACTTCATCATCACCATACTTTCTTTTTAATCTTAGGTTTCAGGTGTCCAGATACTAAGATTTGAGTTAGTATCACGGGATCAGTCACCATGCAGTCGTTTTCATTCCTCAAAGATATAATTTGAGAGGCTAGTAAAGATTGAGTCACTTCTAGCTATTGTTAGTGAAAATTGATGCTTTTCATATATGCATATGATCTTGAATAAATGTGTGGATTCCCACTATCAGCAAAATAGGGCCCCTTTCCAATGAAGGCTCAATGATTACTCAAACTTCCTATTCAGTGATTCATTCATTCATGTATTCTTTCAGTATTAGAATGCATAACTCTTATAGACACACATTTTAATAGTCATACTGAGGCACAAAAATATGTATAGGACATGATCACTACCTTCTATGGTGTTACATGTATTTCAAGAGATAAAGTATTTAGAGGAGGCCCTGGCCAAGTTAGCTCAGTTGGTTAGAACATCGTCCCAATATGCTAAGGTTGCAGGTTCAATCTCTGGTCAGAGCACATAGAAGAATCAACCAATGAATGCATAAATAAGTGGAACAATAAATCGATGTTTCTCTTTCTCTTTCTCTCTAAAATCATATATAAAAGTTAAAAATGATTTAGAGGAGGAAAAACTAGCTAGAGTGATCAGGGAAGTCTTCTTGGAATTAGTGGCATTTGTACTGAACTTTGAAAGTTGGGAAGATTCCAGTAAACTCCAGGGCAAGATTCTGGATAGAGGAAATCTCACAAAGACTCTAATAGAGTGATCAAGATGTTGTTAATTGTGGATTATTGAGAAATCTGCACACTTAATATTCTGTCTCTGGTGATGGTCTCTGTAAATCTTTCACTTGCCTGAAGGTGGCAAGCTGGGTTTATTTGAGAGACTTCAGCATCAACATTATTTGAAAGAAAAATGAAACAGTACTACTTCTCTAAAAAAAGAAAAAAACGAAACAAAAACTTTCACAGACGTTTAACTTATAAAATAAAAAAGTGAAAAAGATTAAAAATTACTAACAATTTAATGTACATATTTGTATTATTTTAAGGCACATATATTTTATATTATAAATATTTTTCACTTTATTTGTTTTTATTGTCCTTAATGATTTCTTAGTTATGATATACTTTTCATTAGAGAAAAATAGAGAAAAAGGAGCTTATACTTTTAAGTGTTATTACAATCTGTGTAAGTAGTATTTATAAGTATATAGGTTTATTGAAGCATAATTTCCAAATAGTAAACTCATCCTTTTCAGTGTATAGTTGTAAGTTTTATGGATTTTGACAAGTGCATATAGTTTGTAATCACACTATAATAAATATATAAAACATTTTTATCACTCTTACAAATTCCCATATGCTGCTTTGTGGACAATCCCTTCCTTCAATGTTAGGCCCTGGCAACCACTGACTCTTTTCTGTCTCTATAGTTTTACCTCCTCCAAAATGTCACATGAATAGAATCATATAGAATGTATTCTTTTTTGATTTGGCTTCCTTCATTCAGCATAATTACTTTGAGATTCACCTATATTTGAATATAATTATAATATGTATCAATAATTTAATTCTTTTTAATTATTGAGTAGAAAGTTGTTCATTTTACCACTATGGAGAAAATTACTTGATAACCATGAACTTTTCACTAGAGAAAGTATCTAAGGAAAAATGGATAAATGAAAAAATAGTTTAAAGGTTGAGATAGATTTCAAAATTGTGTAAGCCTGTAAAAAAATAGCAAGCTTTGTTTCCTGATACTTTTTCTGTATCACATAAAGCTTATGTAAATAAACCTGAACCCACCCCACCCACCATTTACCAGAGAAAATCCTTTTCAACCCTATAATAAATAAAGATTAATATATTTTTTAAAGATTTTGTTTATTGATATGAGAGAGAGAGTGAGTTGGGGGGGAGGAGCGGGAAGCATTAAATCATAATGGTTGCTTCTTATATGTGCCTTGACCAGGCAAGCCCAGAGTTTCAAACCAGCAACCTCAGTGTCCCAGGTTGACACTTTATCCACTGTGCCACCACCAGTCAGGCAAGGTTAATATTTTTTAATGTATAACATCCAACCTAGCAGAGGTGGGGAAAAATAACTCAATAGAGAGCAAAAATGTATGGAAAAGGAAGTATAGAAAAGTATGGTAACTAGCCTGACCTGCGGTGGCACAGTGGGAAAAGCATCAACCTGGAACGCTGAGGTCGCTGGTTCGAAACCCCAGGCTTGCCTGGTCAAGGCACATATGGGAGTTGATGCTTCCTGCTCCTCCCCCCTTCTCTCTCCCTCTCTCTATCTCTATCTCTCTGTCTCCTCTCTCTAAAATGAATAAACAAAAAAATATTAAAAAAAGAAAAGAAAAGCATAGTAACTAGAAAACACAAAATGATAGTAGAAATAAATTCAACTATATTAGTCAAGTTGCAAAAGTATACTTACAGCATGATACCATACAAATAAAAATTTAAACAAAAGAAATAATAACATTGGTTATGAGGACATTGAAAGAGACTGTAGATTTATCTTTTCCACATCAATTGTAAAAAGTCTTCCTGGTTATCTTGATGACGTTCAAACTACTGCAGAGAAATGAAAGGTAGAAGATCCTTGAGATCCAAGACTGTGTTTATGTATATATTATGATGCTTCCAGAACTTTGCCTTGGCCAATGTGTAGTAGCTTTTTAAAGGAAAGAAAGAAATAGAAGCACCTAAAAGATACTTCTAGGTATCTTTTGGTGTGTGCTTTGTTGCTTCCATGGTTTTATCACTGGGAGAATTAATCTTTTTCTGATGCTGGAGAAGACAGAAAAGAGAAGAAGGGGCCAAATAAGAAAGAAATGAGATTACAGCCTTCCAAATAAGAATTGAATGCACTCTTCCTCAATGTAACTTGTCTCAAGCTCCAATAGGAATTTTTTGAAAGTCATTTTGAAGTTCTGTTTTCATAAAAGGTCTAAATCAGCAGCCTAAAATATGAAATCACAAATTTAATTTTTCTCTTCTTGATGGTCATAATTTTTTAACACTGTGGGTGGGATATAAAATGAGGAAGCCTGACCTGTGGTGGTACCTGGAACACTGAAGTCGCCGGTTTAACACCCCGGGCTTGCCTGGTTAGGACAGATAGGAGAAGCAGCTACTATGAGTGAGTGCTTCCTGCTCCTCCCTGGCCCCTTTCTCTCTCTCTAAAGTCAATAAATAAATCTTTGAAAAGAAATACAAAAGAAACTGGAACAATATTCAGGGAAAATATATAAGTATTTTGTAAACTCCCTGTTCCCAGATGTGTTGCAGGGGAAGACAACTGACCCTATCGGCATCCACTTTTTTTAAAATAATTTATTTTTATTTCTTTTTTTAGATTTTATTTATTCATTTTTAGAGAGAGAGAAGAAAGAGAAAGAGAGAGAATGGGGGAAGGAGCAGGAAGAATCAACTCCAATATGGGCCTTGACCAAGCAAGGCCCAGGTTTCAAACTGGTGACCTCAGTCTTCTAGATGGATGCTTTATCCACTGCGCCACCACAGGTCAGGCAGTATCCACTTTTAATGGTTTTCCTAGTGCAGGAAAGATGCCCACTCCTTTTAGTGAAGCAAGAGGATATAGAAAAGGTCTGTTTAGAGAGAAAGAAGGTGAAGTTTGGCACTGAAAGGGGGAAGAGGAATTAGATCCCTGTGTCTTGATTGCTTTTCTCTGGAAGAACTTTCTAGAAAAAAGGAGATATGTTAAATATCATGAGGAGAAAGCTGAAAGTAAAAAGGGCTCATGTCCTGCTTCTAGTTGACTTGGTGCAACTTCCAATACAATGTTGTTCCAGCTGTGGCAGAAGAGTGGATGGATTGGCTTGATGCAGTGGCCCTGGCTCCTATGCAGCCTGCAAGGGGCCTCAGTGGGGGAGCACAGAAAGGAGGAAGACAAGTAGAAACTGAGAGGCTATAGATCAGGGGTAGTCAACCTTTTTATACCTACCGCCCACTTTTGTATCTCTGTTAGTAGTAAAATTTTCTAACCGCCCATCGGTTCCACAGTAATGGTGATTTATAAAGTAGGGAAGTAACTTTACTTTATAAAATTTATAAAGGAGAGTTACAGCAAGTTAAAGCACATAATAATAATTACCAAGTACTTTATGTCGGATTTTCGCTAAGTTTGGCAGAATAAATCTTTATAAAACAACTTACTATAGTTAAATCTATCTTTTTATTTATACTTTGGTTGCTCCTCTACCGCCCACCATGAAAGCTGGAATGCCCACTCGTGGGCGGTAGGGACCAGGTTGACTACCACTGCTATAGAGTGTAGGACATACAGCCTAAACCACTGATCCAGTAATGATTCCAGCACACTGTCCAACTGGTAGGTGTTTACATGTACATCTCAAAGGGGCCCTCAATGGCCACAAATCCATAGAGATTTTCTCTGCCTCCGGGACAAATTTGCATCCTGAGACCCCAGAGGGATCTGAGGCCCCTCCTCTCCTTGCCTGCAAGAGATCACAAATCCTTCTACATGCCAGATGCTGTGTGGAAGAGAAGCCAGCGGAAAGGGAAAAAATGGGAGAGATTTTGCACTACCTAAAAGAAAATGTATTATTTACAAGTGACTATTTATTTAAACTGAAATTTTTTGTTAGCTTGAATTGAGAAGCTTAAAGTCTGGGTTTGTTTGTTTGTTTGTTTGTTTTCTCTAACTATGGAAGCTTGCAAGGAAAAAGAAGTCCATCAAAGAAAATAAAGAGCAATATTTTCTTTGTATGTTGGAATTATAGTGCGGGTAATTTTTTTACCCCCACTATACAAATTTTTATAGGATTATTGTTCCAGGTTGTTTTTTCTGCTGTCACGTATATTACCCCTTTTGAAAGTAACTGTAGTCCCCATTGTATTGATCAAGGAGTTTTCAAATGCAAATACCAGTTTTGCTTATTCCATAATTGGCAGGTGTAAAGCATGAAGCAAGGGGCAGTTAGGTGAACAATAGATTCAGTTCTTTGTTGTCACAAGAAAATGCACCCTTCCCTCGGCCATTTTCCCCTTCTTTTTAATTTGTTCCTTTCCTCTGGTCTAAATGCATTTACAATTAGAAACAGAAAAACACATGCATGCAACCACCATTCCTCACCACTGACCATTCCCCTGGGTAACACAAAACATCTAATAGGCCTGTTCTAGCATCTAATAACAAAAGGAAAACACATGGCAGATCATGATAATGATTTTGTCTTTCTGTAATGATGAAAAAACAAAACAAAACCCTGATCCTGCATAATAATCGCTTTGTTATTCACATATCCTCATGAATTTTAATGTACCATCCATTTTCTCACAACTTATCCCCCCAATTCTGTGTGAGCCTTTACAAAACATTCTTCTCTCTTTCTTTCTTTCGATGATGTAATTATTCTATCTAAACCAAAGGCGTTAGGATGTTGCCTTCTTTACTGTATTTTTTTTTTTTTTACTTTTTTTTTCTTTTTTTCTTCATTTTCTGAAGCTGGAAACAGGGAGAGACAGTCAGACAGACTCCCTCATGCGCCCGACCGGATCCACCCGGCTCGCCCACCATGGGGCTACGCTCTGCCCACCAGGGGGTGATGCTCTGCCCCTCCTGGGCGTCGCCATGTTGCGACCAGAGCCACTCTAGCGCCTGGGGCAAAGGCCACAGAGCCATCCCCAGCGCCCGGGCCATCCTTGCTCCAATGGAGCCTTGGCTGCAGGAGGGGAAGAGAGAGACAGAGAGGAAAGCGTGGCGGAGGGGTGGAGAAGCAAATGGGCGCTTCTCCTGTGTGCCCTGGCCGGGAATCGAACCCGGGTCCTCCGCACGCCAGGCCGACGCTCTACAGCTAAGCCAACCGGCCAGGGCCCCTCTTTACTGTATTGATCAAAGAGCTGGTCTAGGTTGACATTAAATAACCTAGAAAGATCAAACTGTGTACTTATGACTTCTTCACTTTTTCCTATATGTATGTTACATAGTTTTTAAAACAGTTTACGCCTGACCTGTGGTGGCGCAGTGGATAAAGCCTCAACCTGGAAATGCTGAGGTCGCCGGTTCGAAACCCTGGGCTTACCTGGTCAAGGCACATATGGGAGTTGATGCTTCCAGCTCCTCCCCCCATCTCTCTCTCCTCTCTCTCTCTCTGACTCTCTCTCTCTCTCCTCTCTAAAATGAATAAATAATAATAATAATAAAATTATTTAAAAAAAAATAAAATAAAACAGTTTACTTTTGCCTGACCTATGGTGGTGCAGTGGATAAAGCGTCGACCTGGAAATGCTGAGGTCACCGGTTCGAAACCCTGGGCTTGCCTGGTCAAGGCACATATGGGAGTTGATGCTTCCAGCTCCTCCCCCCTGTCTCTCTCTTCTCTCTCTCTCTCTCTCTCCTCTCTAAAATGAATAAATAAAATAAAAATTAAAAAAAAGAAAAAAAAACAGTTTACTTTTGAGTAATTATCTGGAACATCAAGCAATCATAAATTTGTTCCTTTTTAAAGAAGTCATAACTAGTTGCATTCATAAAGGTACATGATTTTGTTCTGTGTTCTAAATGTTAGGAAAGAGTTTACAAAATTTTTTCTTCTTATTCCTCTTTTGAAAGCATCATTCATTTTGAAATTCAGTCCTATATTATTTGTAGACAAGTAATCTCAAAATTACACAAAACTAGCCTAGATTTTAAGTTTTTTAAGGCCACAAATTGTCTTAACTACCTCTGTAATCTATGCAGTATGTAGCTCAAGGACTTTCAAACAAAAGGCCTTCATAAATATTTGCTTAATAAATAAAAAGTATCTTTTTTAATTTTATTTATTTTTTTACAGAGACAGAGAGTGAGTCAGAGAGAGGGATAGACAGGGACAGACAGACAGGAAAGGAGAGAGATGAGAAGCGTCAGTCATTAGTTTTTCATTGCGCGTTGTGACACCTCATTGATTGCTTTCTCATATGTACCTTGACCATGGGCCTTCAGCAGACCGAGTAACCCCTTGCTGGAGCCAGCGACCTTGTCAAGCTGGTGGGCTTTTGCTCAAACCAGATGAGCCCGCGCTCAAGCTGGCGACCTCGGGATCTCGAACCTGGGTCCTCTGCATCCCAGTCCGATGCTCTATCCACTGCGCCACAGCCTAGTCAGGCAATAAAAAGTATCTTTTGCAGGAAACAAATTGGTAGTTGGCAGGTCTGGCAATGGGAGGATGGAAATGCTTGCAAAAGGGGTGTAAGAGAAAGTTTTACAGTGATATTAATATTCTACAACTTGATTGCTGGTGATTACACACACAACTGTGTCCAAGATTGTACACTGAAAATTGATCCATTTTATTATATGTAAATTATCTCAAGAAAGCTGATTAAAGAAAAGATTTTATAATATTAGTTTACTTATAGGAAATAACTACTAGCAAACGCTGTTGCCATGGCAGGTAGCTCAGTTGGTTAGAACATTGTTCTGATAGCCCAAGGGTGTAGGTTTAGTCCCTGGTTAGGGCACACACAAGAATAAACCAATGGCCTGGCCAGGTGGTGGCGCAGTGGATAGAGCGTCGGACTGGGATGCGGAGGACCCAGGTTTGAGGTCCCAAGGTTGCCAGCTTGAGCGCGGGCTCATCTGGTTTGAGCAAAGCTCATCAGCTTGGACCCAAGGTCACTGGCTTGAGCAAGGGGTTATTTGGTCTGCTGTAGCCCCACGGTCAAGGCACATATGAGAAAGCAATCAATGAATAGCTAAGGTGTTGCAACGAAAAACTGATGATTGATGCTTCTCATCTCTCTCCGTTTCTGTCTGTCTGTCCCTATCCCTATCTCTGACTCTCTATGTCTCTGAAAAAAAAAAAAAGAATAAACCAATGATTGCATAAATAAGTGGAAGTTTCTCTCTCTCTCTTCCTTCCTCTCTCTCTCAAATACATAAATAAATAAAACAAATGCTATTAAACACCTAGCACTGCGATGGCAAGCTTTTTATAAAAACCGCCCACTACTGACCTGTGGTGGCGCAGTGGATAAAGTGTCGACCTGGAAATACTGAGGTTGCTGGTTCGAAACCCTGGGCTTGCCTGGTCAAGGCACATATGGGAGTTGATGCTTCCTGCTCCTCCCCCCTTTCTCTCTCTGTCTCTCTCCTCTCTTTCTCTGTCTCTCTCTCCTTTCTAAAATGAAAAAAAAAAAACCCGCCCACTTTTGCAGTGCTGGTCAACCTGGTCCCTACTGCCCACTAGTGGGTGTTCCAGCTTTCATGGTGGGCCAATTGCAGTGCCGTTTGGTTGCTCCTCTATGCCCACCATGAAAGCTGGAACACCCACTAGTGGGCGGGAGGGACCAGGTTGACCAGCACTGCAAAAGTGGGAGGTTCTTATAAAAAGGTTTGCCATCACAGACCTAGCACATTCTTTACATAATCAAATAACCTGTTTTATATTAACTTCAAAAATTTCTAATTTTTTCCCTGGCCGGTTGGCTCAGTGGTAGAGTGTCGGCCTGGTGTGCGGAAGTCCCGGGTTCGATTCCCGGCCAGGGCACACAGGAGAAGCGCCCATATGCTTCTCCACCCCTCCCTCTCTCCTTCCTCTCTGTCTCTCTCTTCCCCTCCCACAGCCAAGGCTCCATTGGAGCAAAAGATGGCCCGGGCGCTGGGGATAGCTCCTTGGCCTCTGCCCCAGGCGCTAGAATGGCTCTGGATGCAACAGAGCGACGCCCCGGATGGGCAGATCATCGCCCCCTGGTGGGCATGCTGGGTGGATCCCGGTCGGGCGCATGCGGGAGTCTGTCTGACTGCCTCCCTGTTTCCAGCTTCAGAAAAATACAAAAAAATAATAATAAATAAAAATAAAGTGCCACAAGGATGAGTTGATACTTCTCATCTTTCTCCCTTCCTGCCTGTCTCTCTCTTGTGCCAAATAAACAAACAAACAAACAAATCCTGCCCCAGTACTCACCCTCCTCGGAGCATGCCCACACCTTTCCCTTCTTCCTTCCCCTCTTCTTCCCCCACAGGCGTGTACCTCCTAAACTCTAAGGGTCCTCATGAGACTTGCAATCAAGGGAGCAGTGGGCAGTGGCAGCTCATCCTGGGCTGACCCCCTGAACCTGTCTCCAAGCCCCCTTCTCTCCACTTATTTCTTTCCCACAAGGTTTCTCAAGAGCCAGTGCAGGCCCACTTCGGCTCCCTCCTGTTGCTTCTTCTTCTATTCTGGGCTCTCCTTGTTTCACGGTCCCCAGTTTGAATAAACTTACTCTCAAAAAATATAAATAAATAAATAAATAAATAAATAATTCCTGCATCAATAAGTACTGTCAAATAAGAATCAAAAAGTTATCAGGCCCTGGCCGGTTGGCTCAGCGGTAGAGCGTCGGCCTAGCGTGCGGAGGACCCGGGTTCGATTCCGGCCAGGGCACACAGGAGAAGCGCCCATTTGCTTCTCCACCCCTCCGCCACGCCTTCCTCTCTGTCTCTCTCTTCCCCTCCCGCAGCCAAGGCTCCACTGGAGCAAAGATGGCCCGGGCGCTGGGGATGGCTCTGTGGCCTCTGCCTCAGGCGCTAGAGTGGCTCTGGTCGCAACATGGCGACGCCCAGGATGGGCAGAGCATCGCCCCCTGGTGGGCAGAGCGTCGCCCCATGGTGGGCGTGCCGGATGGATCCCGGTCGGGCGCATGAGGGAGTCTGTCTGACTGTCTCTCCCTGTTTCCAGCTTCAGAAAAATGAAAAAAAAAAAAAAAGTTATCAGTATGAGCAGCAAGGCGGAGCCACCCCAGTGAATCTCTTTGGCTTCGTCTGCTGATGGCCAGACTTTCTTTGCCTCTACATGGACAACCTGGTGTGACCATCAGCACCTGCTAGAAATATATGGCAAAGCTTTAGAAAGAAAAAACTTTTTCTGACTTGTAAAAAAAAATCAAGATCAATTGGAAAATTATTGCAGGTTTTAAGTAGGAGACTTGGATTTTGAAAACAGTCACTCTGGATATTGATGGAAAGTAGATGGTAGATGGACAAGAGAAGGTTCAGAGACACCATTAGGAAGGCTATTGTAGTCATTCGAGGCAAGTGACAGTGGCTTTGACCAGGGGAGTAACTGCTGTTATCTTCCCTGAATAGCTGCATTGCTTTTTCCTAAAATTGATTTTAGCCAAAAGGCCAAGAATTGATTGCTGCCTTGCTTTTTAAAAATGAACTTTATAATAAGCTTTTTCCCCCTTTAGTCTTCATCTCCTTTTCTTCCCATCTCCTTTTAAAAGCCTAATTTATAAAGACATCCAGCCCATACCACTGTGAGGTTACAACCCCCCAAACATAGATAAGTAAGTATCTTTAAATGTATTTGCCTCTGTTTTTACTGATTTCAACAGATGATCTCTACAAGCATCCAAGGATTCAATGAGGTCATATGAGACTATTCTGTGTCTCTTGGACTATTACTGTATTTTATTACTCTAACAGAATAATTACTCTAACTGGAATAATTGATAAAATGTACCATAATATGAGATTTTGTAAGAACTTAAATAGAAGATAGTTTTCCCTTTTTTGAGAGATTCTTTTTTAAAATCATCCCCCCCCCCTTTTTTGGCCTTTTTCTCACCTTAATTCTCCTCACTTCTTTTTTTTTTTTTTTTTTTACAGGGACAGAGATAGATGAGAAGCATCAATTATCAGTTTTTCGTTGTGACACCTTAGTTGTTCATTGATTGCTTTCTCATATGTGCCTTGACTGCGGGCCTTCAGCAGACCAAGTAACCCCTTGCTCGAGCCAGTGACCTTGGGTCCAAGCTGGTGAGCTTTGCTCAAACCAGATGAGCCCGCACTCAAGCTGACGACCTCGGAGTCTCGAACCTGGGTCCTCTGCATCCCAGTCCGACACTCTATCCACTGAGCCACCGCCTGGTCAGGCGCCCCTCATTTCTTTCTTACTTGGTGACCTATCCTTGTCTTGGAACTCAGCTGTGACTTCAGAGGATGTCTGTCTGGGACTGTGGGCACCCCACATCCTCCTTGCCCTCTGTGCCCTCCTACGTGCTTCCCTCCTGCTGCCTGACCTAGAGCAGCCAACCTCTCTCAGCAGGGATCTGAATTTTGTTTTTTCCAGGGTCTGCCTCTGTCCCAAATCCTATATCTTGTGTTCCTGGGGTTTGGGGACATTTTCCACAGGAGATATACATGAACCTTTCTCCCTTGTTCCATCCTTGCTTTGGAATCTGGGATTCCATCCTAGGCAGAGATATCTTCTAACCAAGAAAGCAAATGTGAGGAAGGGGACCTGGAAAGACCGACTGCCTGCAGTGGTTGTTAAACCTCCATAAACCCTTTTGTAGACATTTGCAGCCACCTTCTCCTTATCCTAAGAAAAAGAAAATATTCTTTTCCCCATTTTAAAAAGAGTAATAAATATATTTTTAAAATTTCTTTTATTAGTGATCAAAGAAATGGAAATTAAGATAATAATATTTTAACTTTTTCAATTACCAAATATTTTTCAATTATATATTTTGCTGCTAAGGGTATGAAGAGCAAATTTCTTACCCTCTGCTGCTAATAGCGGTCTTTCTGGAAAGTTATTTGGCAATAAAAATACAAAGGGTCTAAATAAGTTTATATTCCTTTATCACTTCAACTTTATATCTGGGATGTTATTTTTATTTATTTATTTTTAAGATTTTATTTATTGATTTTAGAGATGAGGGGTGCAAAAATATAGTTGCTTCACTTTAGTTGTTCATTGCTTGTTTGTTGCTTGTTGTATGTGAATTGACCAGCAAGCCCAAGGTTTCGAACTGGCGACCTCCGCATTCCAGGTCGACACTTTATCTACTATGTCACCACAGATCAGGCTGGGATGTTATTTTAAGGAAATAATGGGAAATATATATTTAAAATAATACAAAATGATGTTTCTCTTCATTATTTAAAACAATACATAATTTAAACAATTTAGCCTGACTGGTGGTGGCACTGTGGATAGAATGTCAACTTGGAACACTGAGAACCCTGGTTTGAAACTCTAAGGTTGTAGAACATGGGATCACCAACTGGAGCGTGGGGTTGCTGGCTTGAGTGCAGGATCATGACCATTGACATTCAGGTCGCTGGCTTGAAACCCAAGATTGCTGGCTTGAGCAAGGGGTCACTGGCTCAGCTTGAGCTACCTCCTGCCCCTTGTACCGCATCAAGGCATGTATGAGAAGCAATCAATAAACAATTAAAGTGAAGCAACTGTGAGTTGATGTTTCTCATTCTCTTCCCTCTCTATTTCTCTTTACCTGCCTGGTCTCTCTCTCTCTCTCAAAATTAAAAAAAAAATTAGGTTGCAAATACAGGAACATAAATAAGTGATTGTTTCCATATGATGAAATATTATGCTAGTACTAAAAATAACATTTACAAAGAGCCTGACCAGGTGGTGGCGCAGTGGGTAGAGCATCAGACTGGGATACGGAAGGACCCCGGTTCGAGATCCCGAGGTTGCCAATTTGAGCGTGGGCTCATCTGGCTTGAACAAAAAAAAAAAAAAAAAAAAAAGCTCACCAGCTTGGACCCAAGGTCACTGGCTCAAGTCGAGCAAGGGGTTACTCAGTCTGTTGAAGGCCCATGGTCAAGGAACATATGAGAAAGCAATCAATGAACAACTAAGGTGCTGCAATGAAAAACTGATGATTGATGCTCATCTCTCTCTGTTCCTGTCTGTCCCTATCTATCCCTCTCTCTGACTTTCTCTCTGTCCCTGTAAAAATAAGTAAATAAATAATTAATTAAAAACCCAAACATTTACAAAGAAATTTATGATTTTAATAGCACAGGTTATAAATATACTATAGATGTATATTATACATGTATATGTATATAACATTCATATATATATTACATGTATGTATAGAATCAGTATGTATGTGTGCATAAACATCTGTAGACAGAACAGCTACATAATTTGCAAGGCCCAGTACAAAATGAAAATGCAGTACCTCTTGTTCAAAAGTTATTAATAATTCTAAGACAGCAATAGTAAATCCTTATACAAAGCGAAGGGCTGAGTCCTGTGTGACTTCATAGATCCCGTGCCCTTGAAATTGTCCCTGACTATAGAAAAAAAAACTGAAAAAATATATCCCAAAATGTCAATAGTGATTACCTTTGGGTTTGAGGATTAATGATGATTTGTATTTCATGCATTTTATCAATTTTCACAATAAACATTTATTACTTTTATAATCAGTGAAAAAGTAGTATGTCTTAAAAAAATACTAAATTATACTGAAAGCAGCACTACAGTGAATTGCATTATATTTTGATTTTAAAATCTTTTAAATACTCATTTTGGGCCACTGGGAATAACAGCTACTCTTTTTAAAGATTCTATACTATGTTTTTAAGTCGTGGTAAAGAATATAGCAAAATATAAAAATGAAATCAGTTCTTTGCAAAGTCAAAAAAGCGAGCCAAGCTGAACTACAAATAACATATTTCTGTCTATTTTTGTCCCATATAGAATTAGCTTTGGGTAGACATTTAACATTTGCTTGAATGGAGCAATGCTAAATATTTCTTCTGCAGTGTCCTTAGACCTACATTCATCTAACAGACAGCCCATAGCAGCAAAGAGAAGCAGGGCCTGCAAGACGCCCATTTCACTCTGAGCACTTAGTTCAGCGAAGGATCCAGCAATACATATTCTTTTTAATTGAAGAAAGTTTGCATCTAGAAGACAATAAAGACACCTTAAATGAGAATTAAGTGAGTTAAAAGTCACACAGAGGGTATTTGTAATGCATTCTTTTAGTAGTTACACAGAGTAGCCTTAACAACTTGAGTCACTTTGGCACTAATAGAGTACACAAGCCAAGGCAAATCACTTAACCCTTTTTTTTGTTTTTGTTTTTTGGGTTTTTTTTTTTACAGGAACAGAGAAAGAAAGTCAGAGAGAGGGATAGATAGGGACAGAAAGACTGGAATAGAGAGAGATGAGAAGCATTAATCATCAGTTTTTCGTTGCGACCCCTTAGTTGTTCATTGATTGCCCTCTCATATATGCCTTGACCATGGGCCTTCAGCAGACTGAGGTAACCCCTTGCTCGAGCAGCGACCTTGGGTCCAAGCTGGTGAGCTTTTTTTTTTGCTCAAGCCAGATGAGCCCGCGCTCAAGCTGGTGACCTCGGGTCTCGAACCTGGGTCCTCAGCACCCCAGTCCAACACTCTATCCACTGCACCACCGCCTGGTCAGGTTCACTTAACCCTTTTAGTACCCTTGCACACACTGTCCCTGCAGACCCCTGAGGTGCAGGCTTTGTATTGATATTTTAGTGTGTTCTCTGCTGTACTACACACTCAATCACCCCCCCACACACACCCATTATACAATTTCAAGCAGAAAGAACATGAAAAAAGAAAAAGAAAAATGATTAGTAATTTGTCATTCCTTCCTCTCTCCCCTCTTCTATGTTTTTTTTTTTTTTTTTGTATTTTTCTGAAGCTAGAAACGGGGAGACAGTCAAACTCCCGCATGCGCCCAACCGGGATCCACCCGGCACGCCCACCAGGGGGAGCGCTTTGCCCACCAGGGGGCGATGCTCTGCCCCTCCGGGGCGTTGCTTTGTTGCGACCAGAGCCACTCTAGCACCTGGGGCAGAGGCCAAGGAGCCATCTCCAGCGCCCGGGCCATCTTTGCTCCAATGGAGCCTAGGCTGCGGGAGGGGAAGAGAGAGACAGAGAGGAAGGAGAGGGGGAGGGGTGGAGAAGCAGATGGGCGCTTCTCCTGTGTGCCCTGGCCGGGAATCGAACCCAGGACTTCTGCACGCCAGGCCGACGCTCTACCACTGAGCCAACCGGCCAGGGCCTCTCCCCTCTTCTATTAATGGTGCATCCTGAGAAAAGCCCTCCCACAGAATCCTGCTTCGAGGCAAACTGAAGACACTGAAAAGGGCCACTGGCTCTACTTTAACAGGGAAAGAGACATAAAGGGGAGGATCTTGGGGAGAAGGAGGAGGAGGAGAGGAAGTGAGAGCATCAAAGACAGGGAGGAAGGTTGAATAGATTTGAGAAAGAGAAAAGAGAAAGATGTGAGGCTGATGTTTGAGAAACTTTCAGGAGAGAGAAATGTTTAAGTATCGATAGATAGGCTGCTAGTGGAGTATTACATAACCACCTCTCTCTCTCCCTGAAAACCTTCATTTAAAAATGATTACTGCCTGACCAGGCGGTGGCGCAGTGGATAGAGCATCGGACTGGGATGCAGAGGATCCAGGTTCAAGACCCTGAGGTTGCCAACTTGAGCGTGGGCTCATCTGGTTTGAGCATAGCTCACCAGCTTGGACCCAAGGTCCTTGGCTGGAGCAAGGGGTTACTCGGTCTGCTGAAGGCCCATGGTCAAGGCACATATGAGAAAGCAATCAATGAACAACTAAGGTGTTGCAAGGAAAAACTGGTGATTGATGCTTCTCATCTGTCTCCGTTCCTGTCTGTCTGTCCCTATCTATCCCTTTCTCTGACTCTCTCTGTCTCTGTAAAAAAAGAAAAAGAAAAAAAAATTAAATTAATTAATTAATTTAAAAAAATGATTACTTCGGGCTCTGGCTGGATGCCTGAGTGGATAGAAGTTGTCCCGCACGCCATGGTCGCAGGTTCAATCCCTGGTCAGGGCATATACAAGAAGCAATCAATGAGTGCACACTTAAATGGAACAACTAAGTGGAACAATGAATTGATGTTTCTCTCTTCCTTCCTCTCTCTCCCTCAAATCAATGGAAAAGCTAAAAAAAGAATTTTACTCACCAATGTTTTGGCAATAGGATTTCTGTGGTTTGGATGTGATAACACTTGAGAGTGGCCCCCATGGGGATTCGGAGAGGGCCAAGGAATGGCAGGTTATGTTCATGTTGCTGGTTGGAGAGAGAAAAAGGAACTCCTTTTTTTTCATGTTTATTTTTTACAAGTGTAGAGAAGGAAAAAGTTTTTCTTGACCCTCTTAGAGCCCCTGGCTGTGTCTGAAAAATATAACTGACAAAGACAGATCAACAGCATACAAATCTAATACAAGTTTTATGTGACATGAGAGCCTTCATACAGAAAAGAAAACCCTAAGAAACAGTTAGACCTGAGTATATCTATGCGAGGTTTGCTGAAGAATGGGCAGTCCTATAGAAACATGATAAGGAGTGTGAGCTGAGTGTCCTAAACCAGGGGAAACTTAGCAAGGCCTGTTTGTTCAGATTCTTCCTGGCGTCCCTTTGTCTTCAGCGATAAGGATGCACCTCCCACATGAGGGTTTTATGAGCTGTTACATGGCAGAAGGTCAGGTGAAGATCAGAGTGACCTTACTGCTTCTGCTTTTTTCTCTCACTCCTTCAGCTTAAAATACTACGTTTGGCAAGCTGGCGCACCGTGGGGTTGCATGTCCTGAATTCCATCATAAGCAAAGAGACTCACACTAATTTTTGTATCTTGTCTGTAAAGGTGCACACATTTAGATTTTACTTGTTTGGTGATGGCTCGTTCATTTAACAAATATCATGGCAGCTCCTGCTGTTTGCTAGGTACTGTACTAATTGTTCCTGGGGATCAGTACCCAATAATACAAACCTGGTCCCTGTCCTATTGGAGCTCACAGTTTAATAGCTTGCAGTTGACTTTTAAAGAAATGACCTAAAACAAGTGTTGGTCAAATAAGTTTGTAAATATAATATATAGGTTTGCTCGCTTATAGTTTGCAGTGGGTGTGGGGGACAGGCTGTAAGCAGGCAGGGTCATTACAGCCCAAGGCTTAGTTTTAAGACTAAGCCTTGGCCTGACCTGTGGTGGCGCAGTGGATAAAGCATCGAACTGGAACACTGAGGTTGCTGGTTCGAAACCTGGGCTTGCCTGGTCAAGGCACATATGGGAGTTGATGCTTCCTGCTCCTCCCTTTCTCTCTCTCTCTTGCTCTCTTTCTCTCTAAAATGAATAAATAGGCCTGACCTGTGGTGGCGCAGTGGATAAAGTGTCAACCTGGAAACGCTGAGGTTGCCGGTTCAAAACCCTGGGCTTGCCTGGTCAAGGAACATATGGGAGTTGATGCTTCCTGCTCCTCCCCCCTTCTCTCTCTCACTCTCTCTCCCCTTGCTATAATGAATAAATAAAAAATATATATATAAAATGAATAAATAAAATTTAAAAAAATTAAAAAAAAAAAGACTAAGCCTTTCCCACCCTAAGTGACTTTGTATCAGAGACTTCCTTGTTTATTATTGGATTAAAGATTTTGATTTCTACACTATAAAATGGGGCAGACCAAGAGCTTGCTCTCTCTCAGTTCCTGAGATTAGCATTAGAGGGAAGAGCAGAGAAAGGCCACGTGGAGGAGAGGAGAAGCAGCCAAGATGGCAGAGTGCTGAAGGAGAAGCCAGTTTATGCAGAGTTTGTGCAGAGAGAGGGAGATGGGGAACAGAGGTGAATAAGGCTGGTGAGCTAGAAACCTTTGATTCTAGGAAACTCGGATAAATCAGTAGCTTTGTAAGCACTGAATGAGTGGCTTTTGGAGCACAGTGTGTGTTTTTACTTGCCTGCCAGGTGCAAGCTAGGATTAAAGCTAATAGCCCACCAGTTCTTGGCTCCATTGTTTCATTACCGTCTGTCCAAATCTAATGTGAACCTGCATGGGCCAGGCGGCTCTGATGAAGGCCGTGGCTACTGGCTTTACAACAAGTTATGAACAAATAATAGTAAGTAAAAGAACTATAAGATGTTAGTTTTTGTTTCTTTAAAAAAGGCCAAAGCAAAACTTTATAGACAATTCAGTTATAAGCACATTGTAGTTTTGTTACAATTTGACTGCAAGGGAAAGGCTTCTAGCTGACCAATTCAAAGATGGACACTTGGTAGAAATATTTTACAAAAAAATTGAAAATTTTATCTTTTTTTTTTTTCTTTTTTCATATACAAGAATGTTTAAGGTCATTCTAGTCAGTTAAATCAGTGGTCCCCAAAACCGCGGGCCACGGACCAGTACAGTCCATGGGCCATTTGGTACCAGTCCACAGAGAAAGGATAACTTACATGATTTCTGTTTTATTTATATTTAAGTCTGAACGATGTTTTATTTTTATTTTTGTTTTTATTTTTTATTTATTCATTTTTAGAGAAGACAGAGAGAGAGAGAAGGGGGGAGGAGCTGGAAGCATCAACTCCCATATGTGCCTTGACCAGGCAAGCCCAGGGTTTCGAACCAGTGACCTCAGCATTTCCAGGTCGACACTTTATCCACTGCGCCACCACAGGTCAGGTCGATGTTTTATTTTTAAAAAATGACCAGATTCTCTCTGTTACATCTGCCTAAGACTCACTCTTGACGCTTGTCTCGGTCACATGATACATTTATCCGTCCCACCCTAAAGGCCGGTCCGTGAAAATATTTTCTGACATTAAACTGGTCCGTGGCCCAAAAAAGGTTGGGGGCCACTGAGTTAAATGGATGGGTGATCTGTTTCCCCAAAATAAGCCCTAATCCAGTTAAATTTCAGAAAACTCCTTAAGCATTTTATTAGGAATGCTCATTTCTTCCCAGTCCAGGGTTGGGACAATTTTTCTCTTATGGTATACTTTTTTTTTATTATTGATTTTTAGAGAGAGAAAGAAAGAGGGGACAGAAGTGGGAAACATTGACTTATAGTAGTTGCTTCCCACATGTGCCTTGACTGGGCAAACCCGGAGTTTTGAACCTGCGACCTCAGTGTTCCAGGTTGATGCTTTAACCACTCTACCACCACAGGTCTCTTATAGTATGTTTCTAAAGATATTTCAATGTACTTTGTTTCCATTATTTAGCTGTACAAATATTTTATTTACTTATATCATTCTCCAGATCACATAGTGATCATTCCTGTTTGTTGTGAAACCAGTGACTGAGATGGAGATCACAATGGGTATCTAAGCTTAATAGAACTGGCAGGGACCATGTCACTGGGGCTAATATTGAAGTTAAAGCAGTCATATTTAAAGTCTAAAGGAAGACAAAAAGCTAGGCAAGTGAAATGACAGGAAAAAGCATTACATTTAGGGGAACAGCTTGTGTGAAGGCTCTGAGAAAGGAGAGTGACTTTGAAAATGCCATTACCTGAGGAAGGAAACACAGAAGGTTGGAACTCAGTTCAGAAAGTTGAGAGATTAGTCCGTTCTGAGCCATATGCCAACCCCTTGGGTAAGGTACAATATTATGAATAATGTAGGAGCAACCAGGGTGAGGTGCTAAGACCAGAGGAAGGGAGATAAGAACCCACGAAGGGGGTTGACTCTTCACATTCCCATAGAAGAAAGACTTTTGTAGAAATTGATTCCTTGAAGTCATCATCCTTTCTGCCCATCAGGCAAGAGTGACTTCTGTGACGTCAGGACAAGCCTTGGGAAGCAGGAGCTCTGCACTGAAAAGGGGAGTCCATCAACTCAAGTTGCTCTGCTCTGTTCTGCTGGTTACAGGGCGCACGAGACAGCTCCCGACCCTGTGGATTGCTGGCTAGGAGGGCATCTTCTTACAGACCCAACGCTGTCTAAAAATGGGTTGGAAGAACTAGATAAGAGAAGAATTAGCGAAACCCTAATTTAGACTCAGACTAAAACCACATTACTCCAAATGTAGTGCGCAAGGAAAGCCTCCCTAGACCTGCTTTCCAATGACTTAGAATTTCAAGGGGGAGATAAGGGAGAGATCAGCCCCTGACCTCCAGCTGATGGATTTTAGTTAGATCTGGAAATATCTTGAAATAGTGTTCTGTTAGTCAGGACTCTTAATTATAAAGACAAAAATTCAACTCAAACCAGCATAAGAAAAAAAAAGAAAAGCAATTTATTTGGCTTACATTCTTGGAAGAATGGGAGTGTGTATTAAATTAAAAGTTTCTACCTGACCAGGCAGTAGTGTAGTGGATAGAGCGTCGGACTGGGATGCATAGGACCTGGGCTTGAGACCCTGAGGTCGCCAGCTTGAGTGCAGGCTCATCTGGTTTGAACAAAAAGCCCACCAGCTTGAACCCAAGATCGTTGGCTCCAGCAAGGGGTTACTCGGTCTGCTGAAGGCCCGCAGTCAAGGCACATATGAGAAAGCAATCAGTGAACAACTAAGGTGTTGCAACACGCAATGAAAAACTAATGATTGATGCTTCTCATCTCTCTGTTCCTGTCTATCCCTCTCTCTGACTCACTCTCTGTCTCTGTAAAAAATAAATTTAAAAAAATTTTAAAAATAAAGTTTCTGCCTCTCTTTCCTCATCTCTGCTTGGCTTGGCTTCATTCTGTGACTTCATATCTTCATTCTTGGTGCCTTCAGCCTTTCTCCATGTGGTGGGAAGATAGCCCCAGGAGCCCCAGGCCTACATCACAGCATAACTACCCCACTTTTCTCTCTAAACTTGTATATATCAAATCCTAGGGAAGAGCTCTGCTTGGCCATACTTGGTTAGGTCCCAACCTCAAACCAATCATACTGGTCAGGGGAAGGGACTCTGATTGGCTAGATCCTGATCATGAGCCCACCACTCAGGCCAAGGCTGTCAGAGTATCATAACTCAAAATCCCATAAACGGCCTGACCAGGCGGTGTCGCAGTGGATAGAGCGTCGGACTGGGATGCAGAGGACCCAGGTTCGAGACCCCGAGATCACCAGCTTGAGCGCGGGCTCATCTGGTTTGAGCAAAAGCTCACCAGGTTGGACCCAAGGTCGCTGGCTTGAGCAAGGGGTTACTCATGGTCAAGGCACATATGAGAAAGCAATCAATGAACAACTAAGATGTCTCAATGCGCAACAAAAAACTAATGATTGATGCTTCTCATCTCTCTGTTCCTGTCTCTGACTCTCTCTCTGTCTCTGTAAAAAAAAAAAAAAAAAAAAACAAAACCTCATAAACAAGAAGAGTTAGTGTCCAAACACAAAGGATGCTAGAGAGACAGAAACTACAGAATGGTAAAAGAAGTTAAAGAAAAGTTATTTTTATGAGAGCAGCACAAAAGAAATCTAAAAATTACTGTAATCTAGCTTGGCTTTCCTCTTTCAGCATTCAATTAAATCGGTCTTCTTAAAGAGTAATTTTTTCATGAAATGAAACTCAGGATATTGAGAAAATACAGCAGGACAGAAAATAATCTCATTCTTCTCAGACATGTAGAGGAGGGAAAGAAGTGGGTGGAAGTTCTCAGGCAGAGAAAGGTATGGATAGACCTACAGTTCCTAGAACTACATTCATCTCCCGAAGGTACAGTTAAGAGACAGCAACAATCTAAGAAAGCATGGGACCAACACTAGGTTGAAGATCTCAGATGGTGTATATTGAGTGCTTCTCTGCATGGATCTTTAAATACTGAGAGTCTTCCATCTGTTGAGTTTTTAGGCTGAGGTTATGGTGCATACCTTCAGATCCTAGTATGCTAAGAATGTGACTGATAAGAAGAAGGCAGGGCCTCTAGGTATAGAGAGTTTCTATTCTTTTTTTCTTTTTAATATTTTTTATTTATTGATTTCAGAGAGAGAGGAAGGAAGAGAGAAAGAGAAACAGAAATATTGATCTGTTTCTATATGCGTCCTGACCAAGGATAAAATCGGTAACTTTTGCATATTGAAACGATGCTCCAACAGCCGAGCTACCCAGACAGGGTGAGAAAGTTTCTAAGTCAAGGATTCAGGTACAGGGAACAGGCAGAGTGTAGTTACAAGATCTGATTACCAGAAAGTATGGTCTGGGAGACAGACAAGTCAGATGCCCAGTAATTGGAGCAGGGGATCAGAGCTGGTCTACCAGTGAGTATAATTTTGTGTGCCAGCTTTTTGGCTGATGGGCAGGAGTGCCTTTCAAAGGCTGAAACTTATTTATTTTAATATTTTATTTATTGATTTTTAGAGAGGGGGGGGAGAGAGAGAGAGAGAGAGAGAGAGAAGGGGGAGGAGCTGGAAGCATCAACTCCCATATGTGCCTTGACCAGGCAAGCCCAAGGTTTTGAACCAGTAACCTCAGTGTTCTAGGTGAACGCTTTATCCCACTGCACCACCACAGGTCAGGCCTGAAACTTATTTTAAGGACCATATAGTTGGTATCTGTGAGGAGAGGGAGGATATAGAAGTTGGGAGTCTGATGGAATGTGTTTTGATCAGATCGAGTCCCAGTGTTGTTTTAAAGTACTCTGAGGAAGATATTTTTAAAAAGAAGAAGAGCCTGACCAGGTGGTGGTGCAGTGGATAGAGCGTCGGACTGGGATGCGGAAGGACCCAGGTTCGAGACCCCGAGGTCGCCAGCTTGAGTGCGGGCTCATCTGGCTTGAGCAAAGAGCTCACCAGCTTGGACCCAAGGTCGCTGGCTCCAGCAGGGGGTTACTCGGTCTGCTGAAGGCCCGAGGTCAAGGCACATGTGAGAAAGCAATCAATGAACAACTAAGAAGTCGCAACGCGCAACGAGAAACTGATGATTGATGCTTCTCATCTCTCTCCGTTCCTGTCTGTCTGCCTCTGTAAATAAATAAATAAATAAATAAACAAACAAATAAATAAATAAAAAGAAGAAGAATCCATATCTACTTTGAAGCACCCAGGGCTGTGAGAATATTATGATTAGTAAATATTAGGTACACTGTTGGGCACGTTTGGATAAGAATAATTTGAGATTTATATTCATCTGTGTGAAGTGGCATGGATAAAAAGACACGGCTTCAGATCCAAACTAGAAACCTGACACCACTTCCTTGCAAGTTAAAAATATAAGTGAATCATTTACATATCTCCTAGAAACCAAGCACATTATACCTCCAGTAATTTGGATAACACTGTGGGTTGAGTCTTTTTCTTTTTAAAAATTCTAATTAAGCCATCCATCACTGCAAGGTGACAATTTTCTCAAGTATGCTCTTCTTAAAACCACTGAACTTTATTTGGTCTCCTATAGTAGGAAAAATTTTGACTCTTAGGGGGAAATCTCATGTAAATGGCCATCTGTTACTTTTGGGGGCAGGGAGGTGTAGAGGAATCTTCTCTCCCTTCCCTTTGAAAGCTATCACTCTCACACTCCACAGGATTCTGGTGGGCATGTCAGTTACACGGGTTTGTGAATAGGGCTGCCAAATCAGACACACTCCATGGCCAGCTAGTAACTGCCAGCTATCAGCTGTCAGGACCTTTCTTTCCCCCTCACTTACTCAATCAGTTATTAACCTTGGATTCAGACTTGTGCTCAAGTTTCTGCATGGGGCTCTAGAAAACCCAGGTGACAAAATGTGGCCAAGAGTTTGGAAGAGGGATAGTCTCATTTCTGTATAGTTGCCACACAGCACTTGAAGAGTTTGCTACTTCCGAAATGCTCTTGGTCACATGGCAGCATCCTCTCCAGGGCGGGGGTCAGGGGTGAAAAAAGAGCTGCTGCCCTCCAGTGGCCTTTCTGGTAACTACAACAGTGACTGTACCCCAGCTCATGCAGAGACTTCCTGAAGACTTTCAGTAACAAACACCTTCAAGCTGGGCAGGAGGAAAGCAAATTTGCCCAGGAACAAGAGGTAACAAGAGGCAGTACAATTTCAGATATTACCATTATGTGACTGCATCAGTACTCTCAACTTGGGAAACCTGCAGAAATATGGATTCCATGAATTGTAAGTTTTCAACAAGAACATTCTGCTTTTATAATCAGAGAAGATACATGTTTGAGAGCAAATAAGAATTTAAACATTCATGTTAAACTGAGAAAGGACCATGTAACTTAGAAGTGCAGAATAATTAAAGATGAGGGGGGTTAGAAAAAAATTTTAAGATCAAGGGTTATATAAATAAAAGTTAAAATTATACTTAAGTTGGAGAGGATGTTGAGAAAATGGGACCCCAGTGCATTGCTGATGGGAATGTAAAATGGTGCAGCTGCTGTGGGAAACTGCATGGCAGTTCCTCAGAAAATGTAGCTTAGAATTACCACATGGTCCAGTAACTTCACACCTAGATATATACTCGAGAGAATCAGAAGCAGGGATTCAAATAGATATTCTTACACCCGCATTTATAGCAGCATTATTTGCAATAGCCAAAAAATAGAAAAAAATCCAAATGTCCATCAACAAATGAAAGAATAAACAGAATATGATTTATGCATACAAAAGAATATTTCTTTTATTACTTTTAATTTATATTGTTTACATGGATTCAAGTGTCCCACTGAATATAACTCCCTCACCCCCCACCCCTGTGTCCCTTTTTATATGCCCTTTGCCCCCTACCCCTTTCCTCTAGGACAGGGGTCCCCAAACTTTTTACACAGGGGGCCAGTTCACTGTGCCTCAGACCATTGGAGGGCCGGACTATAAAAAAAACTATGAACAAATCCCTATGCACACTGCACATATCTTATTTTAAAGTAAAAAGACAAAACTGAAATAAATACAATATTTAAAATAAAGAACAAGTAAATTTAAATCAACAAACTGACCAGTATTTCAATGGGAACTATGCTCCTCTCACTGACCACCAATGAAAGAGGTGCCCCTTCCGGAAGTGCGGCGGGGGGGCGGATAAATGGCCTCAGGGGGCCGCATGCGGCCTGCGGGCCGTAGTTTGGGGACGCCTGCTCTAGGATTTGCTGTCCTGTTATCTGTATCTATATGTTATGTATATATAATTTCAATAATCCCTTCACCTTCTCTGATCCCATCCCTACATCCCCCTTCCCTCTGTCTGCTGTCCATCTGATTCCTATGACCCCGCCTCTGCTTCTATTCCATTCCTCAGTTCACTTTGTTCATTAGGTTCCACATTGTAAGTGAGATCATATGATATTTTTCTTTCTCTGCCTGGCTTATTTCACTTAGGATAATAGTCTCCAAGTCCATCCATGCTGTCACAAAAGGTAAGATTTCTTTCTTTTTCATGGCCACATAGTATTCCATTGTGTATATGTACCACAGCTTTTTAATCCACTTGTCCACTGAGGGACATTCAGGCTGTTTCCAGATCTTGGCTATTGTAAACAATGCTGCAGTAAACATGGGGGTGTGTATCTTCTTTTGAATCAGTAATTTGGTATTTTTAGGATATATTCCTAAAAGTGGGATAGCTGGGTCAAAAGGCAGTTCCATTTTTAATTTTTTGAGGAAACCCCATACAGTTCTCCACAGTGGCTGCACAAGTCTGCATTCCCACCAGCAAAAGAATATTATTCAGTCTTAAAAAGGAAGGATTTACTGACACATGTACCACATGGATGAACCTTGAAAACATTATGCTAAGTGAAATAAACCAGACACAAAAGACATACATTGTATGATATGATGCCATTTGTAGGAGGTACCCAGAAAAGGCAAATTCTCAGAGACAGAAATTATAAATGAGGTTACCCAGAACTGGGGGGAATGGAAAAGGGGAAGTTATTGTTTAATGGGTATAGAATTTCTATCTGGAATAATGAAAAAGTTCTCAATATAAATAGTGGTGATGGTTACGTAACATTGTGAATGTATGTATGTACTTAGTATCTTTGAATTATACATTTTGGCTCTGGCTGGTTGGCTCAGCGGCAGAGCATTGGCCTGGTATGTGGAAGTCCCACATTCAATTCCTGCTCAGGGTACACAGGAGAAGTAACCATCTGCTTCTCCACTCCCCCCCCCCCATCTCTCTCTCTCTTTTCCCCTCCTACAGTGATGGCTCAAATGGTTCAAACAAAGTTGGCCCCGAGCGCTGAGGATGGCTTCATTTGCTGAGCAGTGGAGCTGTGGCCCAGTCTAGCAGAGCATCACCTGATAGGGGCTTGCTGGGTGGATCCCAGTTGGGGTGCATGTGGAACTCTGTCTCTCTGACTCTCACTTAATAAAAAAAAATTATACATTTTAAAATGGTTAAAATGGTAAATTTTATGCCATAGTATGTTTTTACCATGATTAAAAATTTTACCACAGGTCCTGGCCGGTTGGCTCAGTGGTAGAGTGTCGGCCTGGTGTGCAGGAGTCCCAGGTTCGATTTCCGGCTAGGGCACACAGGAGAGGCGCCCATCTGCTTCTCCACCCCTCCCCCTCTCCTTCCTCTCTGTCTCTCTCTTCCCCTCCCACAGCCAGGGCTCCATTGGAGCGGGATTGGCCCGGGCCATGGAGATGGCTCTGTGGCCTCTGCCTCAGGCGCTAGAATGGCTCTGGTTGCAACAGAACAACATCCCAGATGGGCAGAGCATCGCCCCCTGGTGGGCGTGCCGGGTGGATCCCGGTAGGGCACATGCGGGAGTCTGTCTGACTATTTCCAACTTCAGAAAAAAACAAACAAACAAAAAATTTACCACAAAAAATCCAGTAAAATGGATTCATTATTTTATAATGAATTTATAATGAATAGATTCAATATTTTATAATGAATCATTATTTTATAATGATTTTAGAGAAAATCAAAATGTGTCTTGTGTTTGCTTCTTTAAAAATAGTTTTGGGCCTGACCTGTGGTGGCACAGTGGATAAAGCATCGACCTGGAAATGCTGAGGCCGCCAGTTCAAAACCCTGGATTTGCCTGGTCAAGGCACATATGGGAGTTGATGCTTCCAGCTCCTCCCCCCTTCTCTCTCTGTGTCTCCCTATCCTCTCTAAAGATGAATAAAATAAAAAAAATAGTTTTGGACTTTATTGGCTGGTTTTTATTATACAATGAATATATTTAAAGAACATTGTTATTATATACTTAAAATAAGGTTATAATTTCATGGCCTCAGGAATAAATTTTTTGGATTTGTCCTAGGGCTAGATAAAATTAAATTGAAGGCTGAAATTTTTCCACCCATCTTTTAGAGAAATAGCATTTTAAGGATTTTCTGCTATTTTTTTTTATACCAGGTAGTTTTTGGTATAGCAGGTGTAGTCAACTTTTTTATACCTACCGCCCACTTTTGTATCTGTTAGTAGTAAAATTTTCTAACTGCCCACCGGTTCTATAGTAATGGTGATTTATAAAGTAGGGAAGTAACTTTACTTTATAAAATTTATAAAGCAGAGTTACAGCAAGTTAAAGCATATAATAATAATTACTTACCAAGTACGTTATGCAGATTTTCACTAAGTTTGGCAGAATAAATCTTTATAAAACAACTTACTATGGTTAAATCTATCTTTTTATTTATACTTTGGTTGCTCTGCTACCGCCCACCATGAAAGCTGGAATGCCCACTAGTGGGCGGTAGGGACCAGGTTGACTACCACTGGTATAAAGGGTAAATTTAAAGTTTCTGTAAGTCGGGCCTGGCTGGTTGGCTCAGTGGTAGAGTGTTGGCCTGGCGTGCAGGAGTCCCGGGTTCGATTCCCGGCCAGGGCACACAGGAGAAGCGCCCATCTGCTTCTCCACCCCTCCCCTTCTCCTTCCTCTCTGTCTCTCTCTTCCCCTCCTGCAGCCAAGGCTCCACTGGAGCAAAGTTGGCCCGGGTGCCAAGGATGGCTCCATGGCCTCTGCCTCAGGTGCTAGAATGGCTCTGGTCGCAACAGAGCAACACCCCAGATGGGCAGAGCATCACCCCTTGGTGGGTATGCCGGGTGGATCCCGGTCGGGTGCATGCGGGAGTCTGTCTGACTGCCTCCCTGTTTCCAACTTCAGAAAAATACAAAAAAAAAAAAAAGTTCTGTAAGTCAGTTATTCCCAACTAAATTAATAGTTTGGTGCTTACTTTGGCAGCACAAGTACTAAATTAATAGTTTGGCTTGATTCATGGTTGCTATATTCAACTTTGATTATAATTAGAGAAAATAAAGTGATTCTAAATAGAAAATAAAAGCATATTAAAAATTGGTTTTCCAAATCACCTGTGGGTGGGAAAATATTATTTTACTCCTATTAAAGTTTGAAGTTTTCAAACACAAGGTAAAGGATGTATTATAACAGGAAAACCTATGAAGCTTCCCAAAGAGTTCAAATAGGAGATGTGTGTCCCAATATACGGGGCCTGAAGTGAGCCTAATTGTGCCTAGTGCAGTGTCTGGAACATGGTAGGTGGGCAGTAAATATACATGTGCTGAGTGGATGATAACTGAATGTCACTTTCTCTCTCTGAACTCAACAGTCTCATCTGGGATAAAGAGAGAGGCAGACAAGATGAGAAGATGAGGGGGTCTCGGCTCTGGCTGCACCCTAGCATCTCTGTGGAGCTTTTTTTTATTAAGTGAGAAAGACAGAATCAGACAGAAAGAGAGAGAGATGAGAAGCATCAACTCGTAGTTGTGGGCAGTGGTGGGGTTCAAATAATTTAACAACTGGTTCTCGGCCCTCATCACTGTCTTAAGTGTGAAAAAACAATATACTGAAAGGTAGTTTATTATTTCATGCATTTAATATATACTTAAGTAAGAATAATAAAAGAGGTGCACAAAACTAGATTATGTTATAACAAAGAGTTTAAAAATATTAATGAAAAAATATTAAATAATACCTGCCAAAAATCTATAAAACTATTATTTAAGATTTTTCCAATGACAGCTTGTCACCCCTGGTTGTTTGGCACATTTTCTCTTTATGTTTTATTTTTGTTTACCAAAGTAATAATTGTGAGGGAATTAAAATGTAGTATTTCGGCCCTGGCTGGTTAGCTCAGTGGTAGAGCATCTGCCTGGTGTGCAGAAGTCCTGGGTTCGATTCCCAGCCAGGGCACACAGGAGAAGCGCCCATCTGCTTCTCCACTCCTCCCCCTCTCCTTCCTCTCTGTCTCTCTCTTCCCCTCCCGCAGCAGAGGCTCCATTGAAGCAAAGATGGCCCGGGCGCTGGGGATGGCTCCTTGGCCTCTGCCCCAGGCGCTAGAGTGGCTCTGATTGCAACAGAGCGACACCCCGGAGGGGCAGAGCGTCGCCCCCTGGTGGGCGTGCCGGGTGGATCCCGGTCGGGCGCATGCGGGAGTCTGTCTGACTGTCTCTCCCCGTTTCCAGCTTCAGAGAAATACAAAAAATAATAATAATAAAAATAAATAAATAAAATGTAGTATTTCATCAAAGGTATAATGAGTTTTATGAGACAAATAAATATTACAAGTATAGTTCCGTCAAATTTTTTTGCCTGTGGACAGAATGAACATTACTATGGGTGCTTAGAATATGCTGTCGCACAGATGAACATTAAAAAAGAGTAAAGAATGTAAATTTGTAATTTCCACATTGGGCCACTGTCCAGGTGCCTACCTTAGAGAGAACCCTAACAAGTGCCATTTTAACAACTGGTTTGCTGAACTCAACAGAAATTAGGTATCGGTTTTGCTGAATCAGTGCGAACCAGCTGAATCACACCACTGGTTGTGGTACTTTAGTTGTTTTGTTTGTTTTGTTTTATTTTTGGTATTTTTCTGAAGTTGGAAACGGGAAGGCAGTCAGACAGACTCCCGCATGCCCCCGACTGGGATCCACCCAGCATGCCCACCAGGGGGCGATGCTCTACCCATCTGGGTGTTGCTCTGTTGCAACCAGAGCCTTTCTAGCGCCTGAGGCAGAGGCCATGGAGCCATCCTCAGCACCGGGCCAACTTTTCTCCAATGGAGCTTCGGCTGCGGGAAGGGAAGAGAGAGACAGAGAGGAAGAGGGGTGGAGAAGCAGATGGGCGCTTCTCCTCTGTGCCCTGGCCGGCAATCGAACCCGGGATTCCTGCACACCAGGCCGACGCTCTACCACTGAGCCAACCGGCCAGGGCCACTTTAGTTGTTTATTGATTGCCTCTCATATATGTCTTGAATAGGGTGAAGGGGTGGCTCCGGTCAAGCCAGTGACCCCTTGCTCAAAGCACTTGGGCACATACCCAAACTTTCCTGAATATAAGACTGAACTATGTTGTTTATTAGCAAGCATATTCCAAGATCTCAGAATCTCCATGGAAGAAGCTTGGTAATCTGTATATTTAACAAGTTACCAGGAGATTCCCGTTTTCCGAAAAGCTTAGGAAACATCACTCAATATTACAGCACTTCTCATATTACCATTATTTTGAATTATCTGTCTTCCAATAGCCTGCATGCTGCGTGTGTTCATTATTGCATTCCTGTCCCAATATAGTGCCCAATTCATGGAAGGAAGCAAAATATGAATGAAGAGTCTAATGGACATGTTTCTTATATAAGAGTCCTGAAAACATTGGGAAAGCACTTTTCTGAGTTCTTCATTCTCTTATTCCACAATAACTACACTTTAGACTTTGTTAGGTTGCTCTTAGCTGTGCTTCTTTTTTCTTCTTAGAGCCTCAGCTAGTCACTTATTTCCCACTAACCAGATGCTACATATCACCAAGGTCTAACTGATGCTGGAATTAAGCCTCAGTTTTCTCTGTATGAAGTGAGAATGTTAATAGTGCCTATCTCATAGATTTGTGTGCAAGAAGTAAATGGAATAATATATGCAAAGCACTTAGCACAATGTCTAATATAAGTAAGTGCTAATAAATGAGGAAATAATAATGACAAAGACCAGTCAGACTTAGTAATTTGGAAGATGCTATTGCTCTTGTTCAGCCAAAGTACCAAAAAGGAATTTGCAATGTGATATTTTGAGTCATTTCCTTGAAGGGTACATTTAAGATGTAAAAATCCTTTCTCCTCTTGCCACATTTCAACATCCTTTCAGAGTCAGCCTTTCTTCTCCTATCACTATAATACCCCACTTTTTTTTTTTAATTTATTCATTTTAGAGAGGAGAGGGAGAGAGAGGAGAGACAGAGAGAGAGAAGGTGGGGAGGAGCTGGAAGCATCAACTCCCGTATGTGCCTTGACCAGGCAAGCCCAGGGTTTCTAACTGGTGACCTCAGCATTTCCAGGCCGACGCTTTATCTACTGCGCCACCACAGGTCAGGCTTTCTTTTTTTAAAATTTTTTTTATTTATTCATTTTTAGAGAGGAGAGAGAGAGGGAGAGGGAGAAACAGAGAGAGAGAAGGGGAGGAGGAGCTGGAAGCATCAACTCCCATATGTGCCTTGATGAGGCAAGCCCAGGATTTCGAACTGGTGACCTCAGAATTTCCAGGTCGACACTTTATCCACTGCGCCACCACAGGTCAGGCCAGCTTGCATTTCTAACATAAAGCATTTGAGTATGTCTCAAGATGGGATAAGGTCAGGCTATAATACCCCACACTTTATGGCAAAGTATTACTAAGAGAAAGAGAAGTGTCAGCATGCTAATGTAAGTTTTTTCCCTCTTTGGGAGTTCTGTCCGGAGGTTTTCTCTAAATATTTTTCTTCCAAGTTCTTATCACCTTGCTATATCTAGTACCTGCCCATGAGCACTGATTTCCAAAGGACCAGAACTTCAGTCACCACTGGGACATTCCCTCACCCCTAGCTGTCCAGCATCAATATGCCAACACCGAAATGTCATCCATAATGGGCATTGACCACGGGTAAGATGATGGCCAAATATTCTGAGTCCAAAGAAACTTCAGGTTATTACCTGTTGACTTTGTTTAAAAGACTAAAAAAATGCAAAAGGACAGAAGGCTATGTTATTGCCTAATCCTAGACAACAAAGAAAGAGAAATATTAACCCAAGAGATATGGTTGCCTGGTCAGGCTACTTAAATGATAATCCAGACTAAGTCTCAACTCTGACTGCTTATCCTGTCCCCTTTCAAACCTCCTCACTCAGCACATTTCTCCCTACTAAAGGCCAATCTCCTCTAAAATATAATCTTTTCCTACTTAAAACCTACAAGATCAATTAGGAGCTTCCTAGTTAACCTTTTGAGGTTAACACACATGGATCACAATGAATCTGCAGTTTGGTAAGCCTTGGCATCTGCTCCACCCAACTTGGTGCCTTCTGTAAGATCCAGATCAGGGCAATCTAGTGGAAGGTGTAGGTCTAGGGGCAGTGCTCTCGCCATTCTTCCCATCTCAGGTCTATAATGTAACGATACTTTAACTATAGGATCTATAGTAAGACACAACATACTAAAAAAGGAAAGCCTCAAAGCTGTTACATTTTAATAGAAGACAACCACTCTAGCAACCCTAATCTCAGAGTATTATGGTCCTTATCCCATCTTGAGACATACTCAAATGCTTTATGTTAGAAATGCAAGCTGGCCTGACCTGTGGTGGCGCAGTGGATAAAGCGTTGACCTGGAAATGCTGAGGTCGCCAGTTTGAAACCCTGGGCTTGCCTGGTCAAGGCACATATGGGAGTTGATGCTTCCAGCTCCTTCCCCCTTCTCTCTCTCTGTTTCTTCTCTCTCTCTCTCTCTCTCTCTTTCTCCCTCTCCTCTCTAAAATGAAAAAAAAAAAAAAAAGAAATGCAAGCTACTAGCAACATTTCCTTTTTTTTGTGACTCACTTATCAAGTAAATGAAACTTTCCATGTCAAATGCCTTATTAATTTTGAATAAATTTGCATGTCACTTTTGTGATCTGGTCCATGTGACTCCTTCAGATTTACAAAGCATGTTTTGAGTGCCCACTATATGCTGGACATGGTTCTTAGTATAGTCTCAAACATCTTATTATAATCTATCTCCTCTTAAGGATAAAGAAACGAAAGCTTAGTAAGGTTAAATTCCCTGCCAAATTTTCAACATAGTTCAAAGCCTAGTCCTACACCATTATGTCCTCTACCAAAATATAAAAAGCAAGGTATCTCTACACCATACATAAAAATATATCTTTGTATATATAAAAATATATGTTTGTATATTTTTTCTTCCTTGAAATGAAACAATTTTTCCATTTAAGAAATATTTATTCAAGGAATATATATTGAGCACTTACCACATACCAGATACTATCCTAGGCACTAGGATGCAGTGGTGAACAAAAAGAAATTTGCGGAGCTTACATCTAAATAGAAGGAAATAGAAAATAAATGTCAATTGATAATATATAAGATAGCAGTTAGAGCTAAAGGTCCACATTGCTCAATCCCATAATAAACTTCCTGTTTTGTTTCTTTATCTTTCTTTCTTTCTTTCTTTCTTTCTTTCTTTCTTTCTTTCTTTCTTTCTTTCTTTCTTTCTTTCTCTCTCTCTCTCTCTCTCTCTTTCTTTCTCTTTTTCTTTTTTTTTTTGAGAGAGAGACTAAGACAGGAAGTGGAGAGACAGAGGAAGAGATGAAAAGCATCAACGCGTAATTGCTTTACTTTAGTTGTTCATTGATTGCCTCTCATGTGTGCCTTGACCAGGGAGGTGGAGGTGGTGCTCAAGCTGAGCCAGTGACTCCTTGCTCAAGCCAGTGACCTCTGGGCTCAAGCTGGCAACCTTGGAGTTTTGAACCCGGGACCTCAGCATTCCAGGTCGATGCCCTATCCACTGTGCCACCACTGGTCATGCCTGCCCTCATTTTTCTTTTGTTAGCAATCAGCACCTTTTGTACCTTTTACACAGATGTTCATGTCTTCTTGGAAGCATTTTCTCTGATATATGCAAAAGCAGCTACCTTAATAGCTTTCCTTCTCTGACTTCTTTCCTGGTTCCTCCTCATCTCTCTGACCTCTACACATGGGAATCTCCCAGGACTGAGCCCTCATGTCATTCCTCTGTATTTATGTGTCATTCATTCTCACAGCTTAAATATCATCTATGCACTGATGACTCCCAAATATATATCTCTATCCTGGGCCTCTCCGCCGAATGTCTTAGTGTCAGATCTTGGATATCTAATAGGCATCTCAGATTTGATTTTTAAAAAAGGACTAATTTTATCCCAAACTTCCAATTGCTCAGGTCACAGACCTTAGAGTCATCTTTTATTATTATTATTATTATTATTAATTTTTAGAGAGGAGAGAGACAGAGAGGAAGAGAGAGGAGAGAGAGACAGAGAGAGAGAAGGGGGGAGGAGCTGGAAGCATTAACTCCCATATGTGCCTTGACCAGGCAAGCCCAGGGTTTTGAACTGGCAACCTCAGCATTTCCAGATCGACGCTTTATCCACTGCGCCACCACAGGTCAGGCCAGAGTCATCTTTTACACCTTTCTTTCTCCCATTCCCACGCCCAACTCATGAGCAAATTCTGTCTGCTCTACCTTCAGAATATACCCCATGTCTGTCCACTTCTCTCCATTTCCACTGCTACGGCCTGCCCAGGCCACTGCCCCCTTTCCTCCGGATGACTGCAGTCTCATTGATTATTTTATCTGGAGTCCCTGCTTCTGTCCTTGTGTCTTCCATTCAACATCCAAATTAATTATTTTATTTTATTAAATTAAAAATTTTTTAAAAATTTTTTTAACTTTATTTAGTTTTTTTAAAATATTTTATTTTTATTGTTTTTTTAGAGAGAGAGGAGTGAGAGAGAGAGACATAGAGAGAGAGAAGGGGGAGGAGCAGGAAGCATCAACTCCCATATGTGCCTTGACCAGGCAAGCCCAAGGTTTCGAACCGGCGACCTCAGTGTTCCAGGTCGACGCTTTATCCCACTGTGCCACCACAGGTCAGGCCTATTTAGTTTTTTTTGAGAGAGAGAGAGAGAGAGAGAGAGAGAGAGAGAGAGAAAGAGAAGGGGGAGGAGCAGAAAGCATCAACTCTCATATGTGCCTTGACCAGACAAGCCCAGGGTTTTGAACCAGCGACCTCAGCATTCCCAGGTCGACACCCTATCCACTGCGTCACCACAGGTCAGGCAAATTAATTATTTTAAAACACATTAGCCCATATAATTTCTTTTTCAATTTATTTTTATTATTTTCTTCCTTAAAATTTTTTTTAAATTTCTCTTTTATTTTCAGAGAGACAGAGGAAGGGAGGAGGAGCAGAAGGGAAGCATTCATTTGTTGTTCCACTCAATCATGCACTCATTGGCTGCTTCCCGTGTGTGCCCTGACTAGGGATGGAACCCACAGCCTTGTTGTTTCGGGATGACACTCTCAACTGACTGAACTAACCAGCCAGGGCACTGTTTTTTTCTTCTTTTTCAAGTGAGAGGAGGGGAGATAGAAAGACAGACTCCCACATGTGACTCAATCAGGATCAGGCTGGCAACCCCCCATCTGGGGCCAATGCTCTGCCCATCTGGGGCTATGGTCACAACCGAGATATTTTTAGCACCTGAGGCAGAGGCTCCACAGAACTATCCTCAGTGCCTGGGGCCAATGTGTTCGAACCAATCGATCCATGGCTGCAGGACAAAAGGGGAAAGAAAGAGAGACAGAGAGAGGGAGAGAGGGAGAAAGGGGAGGGGTGAAGAAGCAGATGGTTGCTTCTCCTGTGTGCCCTGACTAGGAATCAAACTGGGGCATCCACATGCCAGGCTGGTGCTCTACCACTGAGCCAACAGGCCAGGGCCATTGTTCCTTTTTTAAAAACCCTCCGGTGGATTCCCATTCCACATTAAGTAAAACCACAAACCTCACCTGGCTGCCAATAGCTGGAATGGTTTGAAGCTGCTACTTTTCTGAGCTAATTTTCTACTCCTACCTCCTCGCTCACCTGAGTTCCAACACTTGAGTCTCATTCCCCTGCAAGCATGTGCTCACCTCAGGGCCTTTGAGCTTGCTGTGCACTCTTCTGGAAACCTGCTTATCTAATTTATGGCTCACTTCCTCAACCTATCTTAGGACTCTGCCCAAAGTCTGTATTAGTAAGGCCTTCCCTGCTTACCCTATAACATTTCCTTCCCTTTACCCAGCTCCCTCTGACAAAAGTTATCATTAACTGATGTACATTTATCTATTTACTTTTTCCTTATTCTTTTCTTTCCACAAGAATGTGAATTCTGAGGGTCAGATCCAGGCCAGCAGGGAGTGGCTCTTTTGTTCACCGTTGTATTCCCACACTGGGACAGTGTCCAGCATACGGAAGGTACTCCACATTGACTGGATGAATGACTATCAGGAGTTAATTTCAAGTGATAGAAAACCCAGCACAAATGATCTAAAAGAAGAAAAAAGAACACATTGGCTTGTAGAACTAAAAAGCCCAGGAATATGCCGCCTTTAGGGATATCTGGAGTCAAGGGCTTCAGTGGTCTTGTCAGGACCACAGTTCTCTGAGTGTCTCTGATTTTCCTCTCTCTGGTTGAACTTTATCCTCAGGCATAGTTTCAGCTCATTGTAGGAGGATGGTGACCAGGAGTGGCAGGTTAATGTTATTATAGATCCAAGCAGAAAAAGAAAAAGGCTTCTCATCAATATAAAACCCATAGGCCTGACACACAACCCTTTGTGGAAGGAAATATATATATTATCCCCGGTGTAGGAGATAGAGCACAGGAAGGTTAAGGAGCTCAGCCTAGGTCCCACAGCAAGCTATGGTAGAATGAGATATTGAACACAGGCACTCTGACTCCACGGATGATGCTTTAAACTGTATGTAGGTGGAGTGCAGAGTACATTCCTAGCAGCTGTGGCTGATGCAATGCTGTGAGAACACTCCAGCACCTAAAACCCTCCTAGGCACACCCAGGAGGGAGCTCGCCCGCTATAAGGAAGTGACTCAGCTCTAACCAGGCAGCTCCCTGACCTTTTCAGCCATTGGCTTTGAAGAATACACTGTAACACCCTATAGGCCAAACCTGTGTATATAAGTTAGCTTCCTTCCTGAATAAATCGGATCTGCGTCACTGAACCTGGTCCCCAGAGTCGGGTCTTTGCGTCTTTGTCATCCTCACCCCCAGTGGGCCTTGTTCACATACTGGAGCCTCGAACAGGGACCCAACCGGCATCCAAGGGACGGGTGAGTGACCCTCTGCAATGGGAAACCTTCTCCCCCACTCTCAAATCCCGCAAGCTTGAGCCCTCCGTGCCCTATTGCAGAGTAGGTGAGTTAAAGTTAATGAAAAGGATCTTCGTACCTACTGGGAAATCCTCTCAGGTTTCAACCCTTGGCTCCGGGACGCGCCTCTTTGGGACCCTGATACTTGGGCCCGAGCTTTCCAGTGCAGCCATTCAGCTGAAGTACATGGGGGACAAACCTTCCCTCTCGGCCTCATTCCTGACCTGCTAGCGAAACATGCTGCCTGACCGGTGCTCCTGCTGAGGACCCTCTGCAGGTCCCTAAGATCCTACAGGCTACTCGTCTTTCAGAGGAACCCCTACCTCCGTATTTGCCTCCCCCTGTAGAGGGAGAAAAGGGCTGGGCCACGGAGTTAGATGGACTTGTAGCCGAGCGTGCAGAAACAAAACTAGATACATTAGAAACCATGCCATCAGCTCCGCCACCTGAAGAAGTTGAAGAAGTCGAAGAAGCCGCTACTTCCGCATTCCCTGCTGGGGCTCAGTGCCGCACCCCAGCCTCTCAGACGCCATTTTCTACCCCAACTTTAACTCCAACACGTGTTCCCGCTGTAGACCCATGGGCCAGCCTATATGCCCCTATAAGTCTTTTTTTCTCCCCCCCATTTGTATGTCTGTCTGTCTGTCTTGTCTATTTTTCTGTATCTCTCGCTCTCTCTCCCTCCCTCCCCTCTCTCTGAAATGATGCTGGAAGGACCCAGCCACAGGCGGGGATCACACCCTCTTCTAACACAAGGGAGAGGCTATGGTTGTGTTTTTTAGCCAATTTGGATCCCAGGAACCCCCCAACCTGCTTGACAGGGTTTCTTGGGTACCCACTAAGTGGTTTAGTCTTCACCCGTCCAAAGGCACAGCCCTGGCCACCTCTCCACACTGACTACGCCTGAGGGGAGGAGGTCCTCAGCGCTCCAAGAGAAGACCTTGCAACCAACGTGCACACAACATCACCTGGGGAGGGTCACCTCTCTGTCCATTCCTGTATGAAGAACACCTGAGGGCACTCCCGAGGGAGGGAATTCCCTGGAGAGACTGCCGGCTTGCATCTGGCCCTGACACGCAGACCCCTAACCTCGGGGTTTGGCATTGGAGGCTAAGAGACAGGATGCAACCTTATGCAGTATGCAGCCCATGGCAAGCTATCTGTTCTGTGTTTGGACGCTGGGGTCTCTGTGGTAAGGAGGCATGCATGGACCTATGTCCGTTTTTCATGATAAAAAATGGGACTGTGTTTAATGGTACTTGGAGGGTCTCTACGGGACAGTGGGAGGAAAATGTCTCTGTACACATCAATGTATCCCGTGCCCTGGGAGGACAAACATTGAAAAGCTTGCCTCCCTATTTAACCCAGCCAATCTGCTAGCATATGGTGTTATAGGTGTTATCGGTACAACAACAGCAAGCTATCACTCATCAAATCCAATTGGCCCTAATTAAAAGAGAAGGGGGAAATGTAGGTAGAACGCAGAGCACATTCCTAGCAGCTGTGGCTGATGCAGTGCTGTCAGAACACTCCAGCACCTGAAACCCTCCTAGGCACACCCAGGAGGGAGCTCGCCCGCTATAAGGAAGTGACTCAACTCTAACCAGGCAGCTCCCTGACCTTTTCAGCCATTGGCTTTGAAGAACACGCTGTAACACCCTATAGGCCAAACCTGTGTATATAAGCTAGCTTACTTCCTGAATAAATCGGATCTGCATCACTGAACCTGGTCCCCGGAGTCGGGTCTCTGTGTCTCTGTCATCCTCACCCCCAGTGGGGCCTTGTCTACATAAACTACCACCACATACAGCCTCTTCCTCAGAACTGCTGTTTCACCCACATTTTGTTTGTTTTTTATTACCTACCAAAGGTTGCCACCAAAATAAGAACTTAATGAATACTTCTAAATGCGATGCAGTCATAGCCAAGGAGCCTTTCTTATCTCCATCCAAGGTAGAACCTGCAGTTCAGCTGCTGAGAGTACCCTTTGCTGAGAGCCTCCAAGCTACCGCTTCTTCAGCTTTCAACTAGCTCTCCCGGGAGCCCCCAGCCAATGACAGCACAGCAGGGATTCCAGGGCCTGGCCATTTCTGTTCAATGCAGGTGCCCTCTAACAGGCGGGCTTTGCTCTGGAGCTCCTACTTGGGTTGGCTGAGACTTTGTTGGGTCTGCACAGTGTCCTGACATCCCTGTCCAATCCTACTTCCTCCTTTTTATTTTTCACAGATATTACCTGCTCTCACCTGCATTCCTAACTCCTTCTCAGCAGCTACTTCCAGGAGTGGGCTGAGAAAACAGGTGAAAACATGGAGTTCGGGAACAATATCACCGACCACTTGGCTGGTAAAAGGGACCTCGTCCAGGATAGTATGTGAGGCATGGAGAATTTGTGGCACCAGGTGAAAGCTTAGTCACTTAAACTTTCACTGGAAGTGACTTGGGGAAATGTTTCAGCAGAGGGAAATGCGTTGGCAGGTGCAATACCCACATTGGCTGGGTATTTTGCCCCTTTGAATGCCATATTCCATTAGCCACCTCCACAGCTCTCTTTGTGTCAAGCTCTGTTGGCCACTATTCCACAGTGTCAATCATTACAGTAATGGAGAGGCACTCTGGCTTCTGGTGGTTAAGTGTCCCCTGGCCACTATTGCTGCAGGGGCCCACCAGGCCCATTTCTATCTGTGAGCTCTGTGACAGTCTCTCTTACTGGCAGCCCCAGCCACCACGGAACTTACCATTGCTAGTGTCTCTCCCACTAGCGTGTTCCTGATGGTTTGAGCAGTGAAGTCTACTCTGGCCTGTGTGAGTAACATAATCCTTGGTAGGTCTTCTGGAGGCTGAGAACAGTTGCCCTAATAAAAAGTCATGATTGGGGAGCCAGCAAGAGCTACAAGCTATGGTTTGAATTACAAGCTGTGGCTCCTTCGTAGGCACTTCTAGTTCCCTGTGTCCACAGATGAGAAGGGTTACCAACTTGGCAAAGTGGCTCTGATTAGCAGGAGGAGGGAGGGCTGTTGTTACAAGATGGGACAAGGATAAATACACATGGAACTCAGGCGATTAATCCACGTGTGTGCTTTCTAGTGTTCCCTTGCCTGACTAAGAATGCGTGTGGGCAAGGGCAACAACTCCAGCCTGAGAAAGGGACAGTTCCCAGTGGGTCAGAACCATCAGAAATGATGTTTGTGTTTTCACTCTGAGGTAGGTCACTGAGGTCGTAGAGGGAGTAGCTGAGGGCCAGTCAATTCAGAATGGATAGTAGAGTCGGGAGGGCATGAATACCAGTTGTGGCCTCAAGACCAACTACGGTGATAAGGATGATGGTTTATCCCACTAACGGCACTCTTCTCAGTGTCTCTGCAAGAAGAGGCATCCAGCCTGACCTGTGGTGGCGCAGTGGATAAAGCGTCAACCTGGAAACGCTGAGGTCGCCGGTTCGAAACCCTGGACTTGCCTGGTCAAGGCACATATGAGAGTTGATGCTTCCAGCTCCTCCCCCCTTCTCTCTGTCTCCCTCCCTCCCCTCTCTCTCTCCTCTCTAAAAATGAATAAATAAAATAAATAAAATTAAATTTAAAAAAAAGAAGAGGCATCCACCTCTGGAGGACCTGCCCCCCAAATGTGAATGAAGTAGCTCTGCACGGTGCAAGGGGGTGAAGTGAGCCGGTCAGCAAGACGCACCACCTCGATCCCCCTTCAGAAAAGAGCTCCGCCAGCTGCAAGGAAAGCAATAGCTGACAGCCTCCAGCTGCGGCACCTTCAGATTACACCCCAGGGTCCGAGCCCAGGCCACACTCTTCCTGAATAGCCCCCAGACGGTAACTGAACATGGTTAGTTAACCAGAGCCAGACTATTTCTGCTCAGCCTGGACCGCTAATTGGCCAGCTTTGTTCCAGAGCTTTCCACGGAGTTCAGAGTTGCCCAATCTTTGTCAGATCTGCATGGTGTTCTGAGTCACTCCTTGTTCAATCCTGTTTCCTCCCTGCTTTCCTTTCACACGTGTCAGAGTCTCATCATGGTTCAAACACTTTCCCTGTCCAACCCCGCTTCCTCCCCCTCTTGCCTCTCACAGGCATTTCACCCAAATCGACTTCTTGCAATGTTAACTACATCTCAGGGTCTGCTTCCTGCAAGACACAGCTGACACAGGGGGTTAGAAAAGGTGACTTCTTCCTCCCGTATGACTTTGGACAAGTAACTTAAGCTCTTTTAGCTTCAGTTTTCTCAGTATAAAATGAGGATATATAATATAATATATATAACATCTCTCATTGAGCTGTTAGAGGGCATATATATAGAAAATATTTTAAGATTTTTTACAACAATTAAATGAGAGACTGCATGTAAAATGTTTAGCAGACAACCTCGCACACTCGGTAAATGTTAGCTGACATGCTAATGGGACAGAGAAGGTAGGCTATGAATGGAAATTCTTGAGCTGTTTTCCATGCAGGTGGATTTGTTCATTTGCCTAGCAGTGGAGAGTTGTTCTTATTTTCTCCCCATTGCCATTGATATCTTCATGTGCAATGAGGAAAGAAGCATTGATTATGCTAAACCAAGGAGGTAGAAATAGATCCCAAGTACAAGTAATAGTAATCGTTTCTAGAAGGGTGATATTTTTTATTGATAGTTAAAATAAAAATTTGAGATGGAAATTGAATTGTGATTTTGTGATTGAATGTAAATCTACATGTTCAAGCATGAAAGACAGAAAAGATTTTTCATATTTAAAAACTCTGTAAAAAAACAACCCCAAAACAAAACAAAAAAAACCCTCTGTGACAAGGGTGGGAGATTTATCCTCCTGCAACGAATTTTGAGATCACATTCACTGGTCCATTACCATAATACAGTTCTGTCTGCAATAATTTGTGGTTTCCATTTCAAATAAAAACTTTTCATTTGAGGCCCTGGCCGGTTGGCTCAGTGGTAGAGCGTTGGCCTGGTGTGCAGGAGTCCCGGGTTCGATTCCCAGCCAGGGCACACAGGAGAAGCGCCCATCTGTTTTTCCACCCTTCCCCCTCTCCTTTCTCTCTGTCTCTCTCTTATCCTCTCAGAGCCAAGGCTCCATTGGAGCAAAGTTGGCCCCGGGTGCTGAGGATGGCTGCATGGCCTCTGCCTCAGGTGCTAGAATGGCTCAAGTTGCAACGAAGCAACACCCCAATAGGCAGAGCATCGCTCCCCAGTGGTCATGCCATCCACCAGGTGGATCCCAGTTGGGCACGTGCAGGAGTCTATCTCTGCCTCCCTGCTTCTCACTTCAAAAAAATACAAAGAAAAAAATTTTGTTTTTCATTTGATCTCATTCTCATGTATAAACATGTACACATCTATTTGGGCTGAAGTTTTTGCAAAGGTAGAAAGAGGAATACCATTAGGAACTTTAACCAAAAGGTTAAAAGAGTCTAATGCAGCCAGAAAAGAAAAAGAAAAAGAAGCAATCCAGTTGCTATCAACTGTTTGTGATGAGGGCTGTGCTGAAGTCACATCTGAACTCAATTTATGGTACAAGACATTTGTTAAGGTACTTATTACTTCCTCTGGTGAGTCCTTCAGCTAGCAGAATGTTAAAAGACATGTAACCTGAAGGATTTACTTAATTATATTCTGGATTTTATTTTAGTGGAGAACCCAGTCATTCCACTGGACTAAACCATGAGATTGAAATAACCATCCTTTAGGAGAGAAGCTGATACCTTTTTATATTTAACTTGGTAATTTTCTGACAGTCATGCCATTTTCTGCATCTGCTGCTTTTTAAATTAATTTTGAAGAAATTTCCATACTGTAAGTGGACAGTATCAAGATGAAAATTCTCATCCCATGAAAACATCCAGAGTACTTTATTTAACCTTTCCACCAAGAACTCACCCCCAACTGAGATGAATGAATACACAAATTTAAAAGCACATGCTCTTTCTGGGGAAAAAAACAACAAAAAAACTTAAAAATATAATCTCTGCTGGTCTGTCCAAACAAAAAATGATTGCCTTTTCTGTTTCTAAGAATGTCATCCTAAATTTCTGTTTCAACCACTATCTTAACAATTCCCCCGATGATTAGTTGAATACGAAATCATAAGACACACTTGGCCCAAAATGGTAATTAAACATGTGGCCCCAACCCTGCTACTCTGAAAAGACATTAAAGCTGAACATTAGAGTCTCCATATTCCGTATCTATTCATTAGTTGCTATGTCACACAGGAAAAGCCATGTCATGTCATGGAATGTTTCTTCCTGTTCCATTGTTCCTCTCTGCAACTGGTTAGAAGCTCTTCCTAGCCCTTTTATTTGCTTCCAACATTGCACACATTTTCTTCTCATGCTTAAAAATAAATGTCAAGCTCCTGATCTTTTGTGAAAGATTCATTGCCAAAGATGGTTTCACAGCAGGAACCCTCCTAGCGAGAGAGTTGGCTCACATTCCTGCTAAGAACATAACCTGAGAATCATGGAAAAATAATTATAATCAATGTCAGAGAGCATATGGGTTTCTGAGATGCCTGCCAAATAGGACCTACACTGGTCCTTTCTACCACTACCAGTCAGTTAACTCTAGTAGAGAAATTTCTCATATTTGGATAAATGAAAGCCCAAACCTCATACATATTTCTCCCACATATGAATGGCTTCTGGGAAACCAGTAAATGCCTTGCATTTCTTAATCTGAGTTTTCATAAAACTACCACAACTGTGGTTTTGTATCTATAAATAGGGAACTGCCTAATTATTTCTACTTCATCCTTTATCCTAGGTGACCCATGAAGGTCGGGCCACAGATAGTGAATGAAATGAAGTCATTCTAATATATACATTGAAAAAAACCCCACATTTAAAAAGCATTGCACTTCACGTTGATGTGTGTTTCCACTGGATACATGCCCGACAGTGTGTGTCATTTCTAGAAGGGGAATAATGCTGAGCTGATTAAAGGGAAGTAGAAACACCTGGTGCATATCATTATGGAATGAGGTCCTGGGTGATTTAATTAACATCTTTCTTGTTACAAGGGGGCTGAGTATTTTTCCACTGAGCTTATATTTCGCTTTATCATCCACCTGTTTTGCTTCTCTTGGAATATGTGCCCAGTGGTATACAGTTCTTTTAGGAGAATTTTTTTTTTTTTTTTTGCCTGTGGAATCTCAGAACACGGGAAAATCAGAAGCAGATTTAAATTTTTCTTATAAGCCTCTGTGTTTCAAACATCTGAGGCCTTAGAGCAATTTGCCTTTTTTTTTCTGCACAGTGGAAGGATAAAAATCCGGCTTCTCTTCTTGATGAGCATTCTTATTATTTTCTAAGCATAAATAAATCAATAAGCACTATAAATAGATTGTATGCTTTCTTATTACCCAATTCAGACAGTAGACAAAGAGGGGGCATTCTCATTAAATATTGGTAGTTCTTGTTTCCAATATTTGGAACACTTTAAGCAAATTGAAAAACAAATTGGAAATGAGGTTGTTGTTGGCTACAATGAAGCTCCATTCACAGATCCAGCACTTAATTAACAAAGATACAGTAAGTTGGGCAGCTGCCTCTGTCCTAAGGCCCCCCTGCTCCTACTGAGATACTCAGTGTAGCTGTCTGAGCACTCAAGTCATATTACAACATACAGATTTTTAGAGAGGAGCTTGACATTGATAGTGTGATCTCCCCAACCCCACCTCCTGCTGCTGCAGTTACAAAGATGAAATGACTTTTTCCTCCCACCTTTGTCATCAGCCTTTTTGGAAGACTTGTACTTCACCTCTCATTTTTTCCTCAGCACATTATTTTGTATTTGTAGAGTAAAATGAGTCAGAAATGGACATTCTCACAGAGCAACTGTTCAGAGCAGGTTGAAAACTGGAACTCAAAGACTAGAAGCATTTTTGACTCAGAAAGAAAAAAATTCTAGCTCTATTTTCTGTGTAACTGGTCTAACTGACCCTAGAAATCTAATTTCTCAAAGACTAGTCTAATAATTTTATAAGGATACTATGTATTATTATCAAAATGCTCTATAATTCAGTTTATAATGTGGCCAAATAAGGTTATAGGAGTTTTTGCTCTGGCCAGGTAGCTCAGTTGGTCAGTGTTACCTGGATACTCCAGAGTTGCAGGTTTGATTCTCAGTCAGGGCACATGCAAGAATCAACCAATGGGGGGGGGGGAGAGAAAGAATCAACCAGTGAATGCATAAATAAGTGGAATAGCAAATTGATATTTCTCTTTCTCCCTCTTGCTCTCTCAAATCAATCAAAAATTATTTAAAAAAGAGTAATTTCCTTTTTCTTGAGTAGGCTCTGCTATGCTTATTAATAATAAAAAACACCTCACCCACTCATTTACTCCAACACCCTAGTAAATTGTGTTCCCAAGTTTATTAGTAAGTTGATTATTTAGCAATCCAAATGAATTTTTCTTTAGTCCTAATGATATAAATGGTAGTCAAATTCCAAGCATAAACTCCAAATCTCATTGACTTCTTTTTTTTTTTTCTTTTTCTGAAGCTGGAAACGGGGAGAGACAGTCAGACAGACTCCCGCATGCGCCCGACCGGGATCCACCCGGCCAAATCTCATTGACTTCTAATTCACAGGAGCAAGTTCCAGAGGAGCCCGAGCTCCAGCTGTTAGGAGTCAACATCTGTGCTGATTATTCTCCACTTATCACCTGCTCTGTTCTCTGAAAGGCTAGCCTCTTATAAACAGATTCGTTCACTTGGGTTCCACTGCTGGCTGGCATTGAGTTGGCTTTGGCCAAGGAGGGGTGTTGGTCAGAGATGGGAGAGTAAGGGGAGAAAGAGGTGGGTTATTTCCTCACCTGGCAGTGGCTGTGTCCTTCGAAGGCTACATCTGTAGCGAGGCAGCCCCTCTCTGAAAGCTCCAGCTCTTACTGGGCTCTGGGAACCCCATTTGCTCCTCTTGGCCCTCAGTCTTGGGGGTATAACTGCTCACTGCTCTTGCTGGTCTTAAGTATCTCAACATCCTGTGTTGGTTCTCTTAATCCTGCTCACACCTCAGTTAATAAACCCTTCACTAAAATTTCTTTTATTTTTATTTATTTTTTAATTAACTTATTATTTTTAATTTTTTGTATTTTTCTGAAGTTGGAAACGGGGAGGCAGTCAACAGACTCTCGCATGAGCCCGACCGGAATCCACCTGGCAAGCCCACCAGGGGGCAATGCTCTGCTGCAACCAGAGCCATTCTAGCACCTGAGGCAGAGGCCATAGAGCCATCCTCAGCGCCTGGGCAATCTTTGCTCCAATGGAGCCTTGGCTGCGGGAGGGGAAGAGAGAGACAGAGAGGAAGGAGAGGGGGAGAGGTGGAGAAGCATATGGGCACTGCTCCTGTGTGCCCTGGCCAGGAATTGAACCCGGGACTCCTGCACACCAGGCCAATGCTCTACCACTGAACCAACCGGCCAGGGATTTAATTTATTGATTTTTAGAGAGAGAGAGAGAGAGAGAGAGAGAGACATTGATTTGCTGTTCCACTTATTCATCCATTCATTGATTGAGTCTTGGATGTGCCCTGATTGCAGATTGAACCTGCAACCTTAACAGATAGAAATGATGCTTAACCAATGAGCTACTCAGCCAGGACAAAAATGCCTTTATTTGTATGATCTGAGTGGAATTCTATCCATTAATACCCTAAGAGAGTGAAGGAAGGAGAGGAAAAGAGTTTCTTAGTCCTTTCCAGAATCCAGAAGTCACTGGCAGGAGTTCAGACAGGCTCTTTTATGTGTCTAACAGCTATTAATTATGTTCCTCCCATGTGCCATTCATTGTAAACAAAACAGATCTAGTCTCTACCTTTAAGAATTTTACTTTCCTAGTTGGGAAGACAAGCTTAGTATATACACAAATGAATAAGCAAAATAGTTATATGTTCTGGGAAATAGAATATAGGAAATAAACAGGGTATACAGCTAGTCATTGGTGGGGGAGGGCAATTTTGTATAAACTGGTCAGAGAAGACCAGGCTGTGGAGGTAACATTTATTTATATATATATATTTTTTTTACAGAGACAGAGTGAGAGTCAGAGAGAGGGATAGATAGGGACAGACAGACAGGAACGAAGAGAGATGAGAAGCGTCAATCATCAGTTTTTCGTTGTGACACCTTAGTTGTTCATTGATTGCTTTCTCATATGTGCCTTGACCGTGGGGCTTCAGCAGACCGAGTAACCCCTTGCTCGAGCCAGCGACCTTGGGTCCAAGCTGGTGATCTTTGCTCAAACCAGATGAGCTTGCACTCAAGCTGGAGACCTTGGGGTCTCGAACCTGGGTCCTCCACATCCAAGTCCAATGCTCTATCCACTGCGCCATCGCCTGGTCAGGCTGGAGGTAACATTTAAATGAGCCCTCGATGTTGAGGTAGAAACAGCCAAGAGTGAGAAGAGCTGCCAAAGGCTGGGGAAAATGTTTCAAGTTTGGTGGGAAAACCAGGACCTATGGCAGCTGTTTGACTTCAGAGGAAATTAAAGATAGATATTTGCAGGTTGCTTGGAAAGTTGAAGAAAGCATGACTGGAGGAGGAGCCAGGTGGAGAGTGGTATAAGATGAGTCCGGATGCGCTGTAGAGAGCTCCTGGCAGGGCCCTGTAGGCCATGTAAGAGTATGGATTTTATTCCAAGTATAGAAAGCCATGCAGAGTATTAAAGAGCAAAGTGATATGATTTGGTCTTTTTCAGGGAGTAAAGTCAGAATGCTATTAAAATAATCCAGGCAGAAGATGACTAGGTTTTGGGAGTGAAGATAAAAAGAAGCAGACAGGACTCAGTAAGGATTAGGTATGGGGGAGACAAGGGAAAGGGACTCAAGGATGAGTACTAGGTGTCTGCTTTTGGCCACTGGCTAGTGGGTAGAGCTGTTTATGGGAGAGGAGAGAGACAGGGGAAGACTAGGGATGAAGAGTTTGATAAGATGAGGATGTCTATGAGTCATCCAAAGGAAAATGTCAAGTTGGCAGATGGCTATCAGAGCCTGGAGCTCAGAGGACAGATTTGAGCTGGGGGATCTTTCTTCCAGTCTCTCAGTGGTCAAGCAAGTTTCTCAGGCCAACCTGGCTTAGGCTGAAAGAGATCTCCACTAGGCCTGCATGCACTCAATGGAACTCTACCTGGAGTATAGATGTGAAGCCCCAGGTAGTAAAAAGCTTTCCTATACCTTGCTTTGTCATTAGCGCACCTGTTTTTGTTTGTTTGTTTTGAGACCTCAAAGAAAAATAGTTGAAAGCAAGATTTGAGAATTCCCAGGTCCCTGACTAAATGCCATCATAATCTTGCCTTTAGAGTTCCAATTTCCACATGACTTAATGGTATATTTAAAGAACAGCCCCTGGAGTCCAGTTTGGCTGACATACAATAATGTCCTTATGGGGAAACATGTACCCATAGTAAGAGATAAGGTTCCAAGGCTTTTCATCCCAGTTGTCATGGCAACAGCAGCAAGAGCTCTGGAGGTAGGAAGAAAAGGGAGGAGAGGAGAAACCAGAGCTGTGGTGGTTGTTAGTCTTGGGAAGATAATTAAAGACAGATATTTGCAAGCTGCATGGAGAACACACCCTGTAAATCCAAGGGCAGTTATAAATATGGTTTGTAAGTGGACAATTTGTTGACTTTAAGACCAGAAATAAATATGAAAGCTTTATCAGACTTGGCAGATAGTTGCACATCCTGAATCAGTTTTTTCATTGTGTCCATTGCACTATCTGGGGGTCCACAGGCATGAATGAATACGCAAATGAGGTCCCCAAACGAGAATCACTACTTATTTTCTATGGGTTCTGAAGCTGCTAGGTCAGGGGTTCTCAACCTGTGGGTCGCGACCCCGGCGGGGGTCGAACGACCAAAACACAGGCCTAAAGCCATCGAAAAATACGTATTTATTATACAATACATTTTAAAATAAAATATGTATTTCCGATGGCTTTAGGCGACCCCTGTGTTTTGGTCGTTCGACCCCCGCCGGGGTCGCGACCCACAGGTTGAGAACCGCTGTGCTAGGTAAACAGATCCTTTCTGTAAAGATTCTATTACATCAAAATCATATTTATCTCGTGGGCAGTAATTACAGTGTGACAAGCCTGAAAGGAAGACTCACCCCAAACCAAAGGACCAAGTCAGGAAGCCTCACTCTCTGGGGCTGATACTGATGATTATTTGTATTATTGGGATACACTTTCCGTGAGGAGTCATTATATTGTATTAATAGGCTTTGGATTAAGTTCTTGAGGTGATTAAATATCACCTCTAAACTGAGGATCCTATGAGTATTGAAAGTGTGGAATTTGCCTGACCAGGCAGTGGCACGGTGAATAGTGTCAGCCTGGGATGCTGAGGACCCAGGTTTGAAACCCCGAGGTCGCTGGTTTGAGCGCAGGCTCACCAGCTTGAACACGGGGTTGCCGGCTTGAGCATGGGATCATGTTGGGCAGATAAAATATATTATGCTCACTTTGTTAAAGATGGCGCTGCCCACATGGAAGTCCGTTGCCCAGGTGATATTAATGTGTGTTGGGGGTGGGCTGTGGGCAGGCAAGATGCTTGTAGCCTGGGGCTTGGTTTTAGGACTAAGCCTTTCCCACCCTTTTTGATGTGGGGTGGTGCAATCCCATCATGCCCCAGATAAGTGACTTTGTATTAGAGACTTCCCTATTTTGTATATTGGATTAAGGGTTTTGATTTCTACACTATAAAATGGGGACAGAACTGGAGCTTGCTCTCTCGGTTCCTGAGATTAGCACTAGAAGAGAGAGCAGAGAGCAGAAAAAGGCCATGTGGAGGAGGCCAGGAGAGGCAGCCAAGATTGTGGAGTGCTGAGAGAGAAGCCCGTTTGTGGAGAGTTTGTATAGAGAGAAAGAGATGGGGAACAAAGGAGAATAAGACTGGTGAGATAGAAACCTTTGATTCTAGGAAACTCAGATAAGTCAGTAGCTTTGTGAGCACTGAATGAGTGAGTTTTGGAGCCCAGTGTGTGTTTTTACTTGCCTGCCGGGTGCAAGCTAGGATTAAAGATGATGGCTCATCAGCTTTTGGCTCCATTGTTTCATTACCGTTTGTCTGAATCCAATGCGAACCTGCATGTGAATGGCCACATGGTGGCTTCTACCCTTACAGATCATAAACATGACCCATGGTCGCTGGCTTGAGCCCAAGGTTACTGGCTTGAGCAAGGAGATCACTAGCTCAGCTGGAGCACCTTGGTCAAGGCACATATGAGAAGCAATCAATGAGCAACTAAGGTGCCACAACTATGAGCTGATGCTTCTCATCTCTTTCCCTTCCTGCCTCTCTCTCTCTCTCTCTCTCTCTCTCTCTCTTTCTCTCTCTCTTTCTCTTAAAAAAAAAATGTGGCCTGACCAGGCGGTGGCACAGTTGATAGAACATAGGCCTGGGATGCGGAGGATCCAGGTTTGAGACCCTGAGGTCACAAGCTTGAGCGCGGGCTCATCTGGTTTGAGCAAAGCCCACCAGCTTGGACCCAAGGTCATTGGCTTGAGCAAGGGGTTACTCGGTCTGCTGTAGCCCCACAGTCAAGGCACATATGAGAAAGCAATCAATGAACAACTAAGGTGTCACAACAAAAAACTAATGACTGATGCTTCTCATCTATCTGCGTTCCTGTCCGTTTGTCCCTATCTATCCCTCTCTCTGTCTCTGTAAAAAAAAAAAAAAATGTGTGTGGAAGTGAGGAAAGGTGGTAGTGTGAGAAAGAGTACAGATCAATGTTCAGGGATTCTGTCAACACTAAAAACTAAGGAGACCAGGGGAATGAAAATTTGTTCAAGGGAGTGGAGTTGTTGGTCAAATAAGTTTGTAAACATGATATATATGTTTGCTCGCTTGTGACTTATATTGGGTGTGGGGGACAGGCTATAAGCAGGCCAGGTCGTTGTAGCCTGAGGTTTGGTTTTGGGACTAAGCTTTTCCCCACACCCTTGACTGATTGTATGATCTGGGTGGTGCACTCTCATGAGGAATCCAATTATGCCTTGGATAAGTGACTTTGTATCGGAGACTTCCTTGTTTGTATATTGGATTAAGGGATTTTGGTTTTCTACACTATAAAGTGGGACAGACCAGGAGCTCAGACACACAGTTCCTGCTATCATAATTGCAGGGGCTCCCCTGATCCCTTGCCCTTCATGGGAAGAGCTGGTTTTCTGCTTTTCCCTTGTCTTCTTTTGTGGTTTGCCTGTCTTGGTGAGACACCAATAAATAGGATGGCCCCCCATCCTCTGACTCCGCCATTTCTTTATCGTCTGCCCGAATCCAATGGGAACCTGCATGTGAATGGTCACGATGGCGGCTCCTGGCCTTACAGGAGTGTATCTGGTTGTTGAGCATATAAAATATATTATGTTCACTTTGTTAAAGATGGCGCTGCCCACGTGGAAGCTGGTCACCCAGGTGATATTATTAATTGCCCTTCTTGCTTGGGATGGGCGTGATTATATTAATGTGTGTTGGAGGACAGGCTGTAAGCAGGCAGGATCCTTATAGCCTAAGGCTTAGTTTTAAGACTAAGCCTTTCCCACCTTTTTTTTTTATATATAAATAAATTTTTATTTTAATGGGGTGACATCAATAAATCAGGGTACATATATTCAACAAAAACATGTCCAGGTTATCTTGTCATTCCATTCTGTTGCATATCCCACCCTTTTTGATGTAGGGTGGTGCACTCTCATTATGCCTCAGATAAGTGACTTTTTATCAGAAACTTCCTTGTTTGTATATTGGATTAAAGGTTTTGGTTTCTACACTATAAAGTGGGTTGACCAGGAGATTGCTCTCTTGGTTCCTGAGATTAGCATTAGAGGAGAGAGCAGAGAAAGGAGAGCAGAGAAAGGCCACGTGGAGGAGAGGAGAAGCAGCCAAGATGGCGGAGTGCTGAGGAGAAGCCAGTTTGTGCAGAGTTTGTGCAGAAAGAAGGAGATGGGGAACAGAGGTAAATAAGGCTAGTGTTGGTCAAATAAGTTTTTCAATATGATATATATATATAAATACATATATATATATATTTGCTCGCTTATAGTTTGCATTGTGTGGGGGGGACAGGCTGTAAGCAGGCCGGGTCGTTATAACCTAAGGCTTAGTTTTAAGACTAATTTTTTCCCCACACCCTTGACTGATTGCATGATGTGGGGTGGTGCACTTTCATGAGGAATCCCATATGCCTCAGATAAGTGACTTTGTATCAGAGACTTTCTTTTTTCTTTCTTTTTTTTTTTTTTAATTTTTATTTATTTATTTATTTACTTTTTTAGATTTTATTTATTCATTTTTATTAGAGAGAGAGGGGAGAGAGAGAGGGGGATAGATAGAGAGAGACAAGGGGGGAGGAGCAGGAAGCACCAACTCCTATATGTGCCTTGACCAGGCAAGCCCAGTGTTTTGAACCGGCGACCTCAGCATTCCAGGTTGACGCTTTATCCACTGCACCACCACAGGTCAGGCCTCAGAGACTTTCTTGTTTGTATATTGGATTAAAGGTTTTGATTTCTACAGTATAAAAGGGACAGAGGAGCCCCTGCTGGAGGAGAGCGGAGAAAGTCCACGTGGAGGAGAAGAGAAGCAGCCAAGGCCCTGGCTGGTTGGCTCAGTGGTAGAGTGTCGGCCTGGCATGCGGAAGTCCCAGGTTTGAATCCTGGCCAGGGCACACAGGAGAAGCGCCCATCTGCTTCTCCACCCCTCCCCCTCTCCTTCCTCTCTGTCTCTCTCTTCCCCTCCTGCAGCTGAGGCTCCATTGGAGCAAAGATGGCCCGGGTGCTGGGGATGGCTCCATGGCCTCTGCCTCAGGCGCTAGAGTGGTTCTGGTTGCAACAGAGTGATGCCCCGGATGGGCAGAGCATTGCCCCTTGGTGGGCGTGCCAGTGTGTGGGGGGATCCCGGTTGGGCACATGTGGGAGCCTGTCTGACTGCCTCCCCGTTTCCAGCTTCAGAAAAATACAAAAAGAAAAAGAAAAAGAGAAGCAGCCAAGATGGCGGAATGCTGAAAGAGAAGACAGTGCAGAGTTTGTGCAGAGAGAAGGAAGGAAATGGGGAACAAAGGAGAATGAGGCTGGTGAAGTAGAAACCTTTGATTCTAGGAAATTCAGATAAGTCAGTAGCTTTCTGAGCGCTGAATGAGTGGGTTTTGAGCCCAGTGTGTGTATTTCTTGCCCACCGGGTGCAAGCTAGGATTAAAGGTAATGGCCCACCAGTTTTTGGCTGCGTTGTTTCATTACCGTCTGTCTGAATCTAATGCGAACCTGCATGGGCCAGGCTGCTGTGATGATGGCCCTGGCTACTGGCTCTACACTGGTGCTCACAAATAGCCAGACATTCCAAAGTAAAATCCCCAGAGGTATGGACCCTTCAGTAGCCTATGTAAAATACTGCTCCAGACCTTTTCACTTACCTTTGCCCTAATTCTCTGTGCACCAAACAGCCAATACCTTAGTTACTAATTCTGTTTCCCTGAATAAGAAACACGCATATCTGCACCTGAAACTAATGTGAAGAAACAATGTTGAATGTAAACAATAACTGAAAAATAAAATTAAAAACAGGGACATGCATTTCTGATAACTGAAAAAGTATGTTCTTTTCCAAATTGCACAGACAATAAAACTCAAAACACCTTATCAAGATCTCCCAGTCCTCATGATCTGGCCCCTGCTGATATCTCTGACGTCAGTGTCTGTCACTCTCCCCCTTTGCTCTAGTCACATTGGCCTTCTTTGCATTCCTGAAACACCTCAACCTTTCCCCCAAGGCAGTCTTCACTCTTCCAGGTTTACCTGCGGCATTACCCTTCCCACAGACCTCCCCATGGCTGGTTACTTTTTGCCAGTCATGTGTCAGCTCAAATGTCACTTCCCCACACAAGTCTGCCCTGATCTGTGCCTTTTGTTGCAGCCTTTCTCCTTCTACACCCCTATCTGTCCCTTAGCCTGTTTTATCACTAGATAATATCTTATACACTTGCTTATTATCTGATTCCCAAACTGGAGTAAAAGTCCAGCAAGCTGCAGCTCTAGCACTGATCGCTGAATCAACAGTCAAGAAATCTTTGTCAAATGAGTTGAGTGTGGGAAATATGCAGGGTGAATGAATCTGGCCCAGAGAGAGGAGATAGCAATAAGGAGAGCAAATCTGAGGGGAATGGAGCCGTCCCTGGTATCCACACTGTCACTTTCACAAAGCACCATTCAAGTACCATTCCTTGCACACATTGCATTTTTGTTTTTGTACGTCCCTTTACCCCCACTCCAATTTAGACCATGAACAACTTGGGGACAAAGACCTTGTACAATACATACTGCATCACCAATGTTCCAATAAATGTTTGTAGGATCCATTAATATCCTGCTGATGGAAATGGGCAATTCAAGAAAAAAAATTATCCCATTATCCCGGCCAGGGCACACAGGAGAAGCGCCCATTTGCTTCTCCACCCCTCCGCCGCGCCTTCCTCTCTGTCTCTCTCTTCCCCTCCCGCAGCCAAGGCTCCATTGGAGCAAAGATGGCCCGGGCGCTGGGGATGGCTCTGTGGCCTCTGCCTCAGGCGCTAGAGTGGCTCTGGTCGCAATATGGCGATGCCCAGGATGGGCAGAGCATCGCCCCCTGGTGGGCAGAGCATCGCCCCATGGTGGGCGTGCCGGGTGGATCCCGGTCGGGCGCATGCGGGAGTCTGTCTGACTGTCTCTCCCTGTTTCCAGCTTCAGAAAAATGAAAAAAATAAAAAAGAAAAAAAAAAGAAAAAAATTATAGGCTTTCTGTGGGGTGAGCTTGGCTTAACTGCTGGGCAAGTGCCTGCTAGAAGGAGCGGTTTCTACAAGAAAATAAAAGGTGATCCTGGCCAGATAGTTCAGTTGGTTGGAGCATCGTCCCAAAGTGCAGAGGTTGCCAGTTTGATCCCCGGTCAGGGCACAATACAGGAACAGATCAATGTTTCTGTTTTTGTCTCTCTCTCTTTCCCTCCTCTCTCTCTAAAAGTCAATTAATAAAAAAAGAAGAAGAAGAAGAAAGGAAACAAAGAGTGTGTTTGGGTAGTGGCAGCACTGAAAGGTGACCTAGGGTGAGCCCTCTAACCCTCCCTCCTCTGCAGTCTCCATCAGCACCCCCAAGCAGCCCCAGAGAAGATTCCAGGCCATTCCCCAACCAGATTGCTGCTTTGAGCTCTTCCTGCCTAGAAATGCTAGTACATGGAAGCCAGAGAGAAACAGCCAAAAGCAAAACAGACAGAAACAAAAATGCAAAAAGAGACATAAAAATATCCCAACTGAAAATAAGGGTCCTCTAAGGAGGCACCAGTAAGGACCAGTGTTCAGCAAGGAGTGACTGGAAAGAACTGCATCATGTTTCAAACATTGCCAAGCTGAATGACACGAGACAGAACTTGTTATTTAGTTCAACTATATATAGTTTGCATCCTGGAATTCACTCATACTATATATAGTAGAGTTTTAGCCATGCACTTGAACTGATTATGTGTGCTGGACTGACATGTTCCAGGAGTGCCAGAAATGAGGAGGAAATGGAAGTCTTCCACGGACCTATGGGCATGTCCTTCACGCCCACTGCCATTCTCACTAATCCATGGCGGCGGCAGAAAGCTAATTGGGACCAGCCATGTAGTAACAGAGAGCCTCCCCTAGAAGAATGCCTCCTTTCAGTCTTTTCCTTATGGAGTACTTATTTATTTAAAAACTGACTATGGTCATGGTTCAGAAACAATATGCATTAAAAAGAAGGTTTAAAGGCCCAAATAATTACCCAGTTTTTATAACATAAGAAAGTCTATTGTCTAACTCAAGAAAAACAGTTCTATGAAACTGCTCCATCAATTTCAGTTTCAGGGACAGAAGCCATTTTTATTTAACTTCTGTTCTTTATTGGTTCAAATAGCAATATTTCTGACCTGCTTTGAAAAGGAAAATGTTCTCTGAATAGCCTATTTTAGGCTGAGAAACTCATTTTAATTCAGGAGTCTTAAATCTCTCTCTCTCTCTCTCTCTCTCTCTTTCTTTCAAATCTTTTAAAAAGCCACCTTTGGTCATCTCCCCCAAACCTGAGATGTGTGGTAGGAATAAGCAGTAAAGTCCATGTGGGCTAGAGGAGTGTTTCTGAGGGGGTGATGTGGTAAATGTTCAGTGTTTTTACTGCCCAGAGTGGGGCATTCATTCCTGACAGTGCGGGATTCCTCCTCTCCTCTGTACCTCTGCACTTCTGATGAAGCTGACTTCACCCCTGCCCCCATAGTAGAACATGTGACCTAGACTAAGCCAATGACAGCACAGCTATTTCTTTGGTTACAGTGATTGATTGAAAGGTGGATACATAATTCAAAATAGGCCAATCAAAACCCACAGGATTCAGTTCTGGGATTTTTATTGGCATGATTAGAGGAAAAATGGTTCTTTCTCAGTGGTAGGATTCAGCCAGTTTGCACTGGTTCAGCAGAACGGATACTTAATTTTTTGTTGAGTTTGGTGAACTGGTTGTTAAAATGGCACTTATAATCAGAGTTCTCTCTAAGGTGGGCACCTGGGCAGCTGCCCAATATGGAAATTAAAAATTTACATTCCTTAAACTTTTTTAACATTCATCTGTGCAACAGCGTATTTTTATTTATTTATTTATTTTTATTTTTTATTTTTTTGTATTTTTCTGAAGCTGGAAACAGGGAGAGACAGTTAGACAGACTCCCGCATGCGCCAGACCGGGATCCATCCGGCACGCCCACCAGGGGCGACGCTCTGCCCACCAGGGGGCGATGCTCTGCCCCTCCGGGGGTCCCTCTGTTGCGACCAGAGCCACTCTAGCGCCTGGGGCAGAGGCCAAGGAACTATCCCCAGCACCCGGGCCATCCTTGCTCCAATGGAGCCTCGGCTGTGGGAGGGGAAGAGAGAGACAGAGAGGAAGGAGGGGGGGGTGGAGAAGCAAATGGGCACCTCTCCTATGTGCCCTGGCTGGGAATCGAACCCGCGTCCCCCGCACGCCAGGCCGATGCTCTACCGCTGAGCCAACCGGCCAGGGCCTGCAACAGCGTATTTTAAGCGCCTATAGTAATGTTCATTCTGTCCATAGGTGAAAAATATTGACAGAAATATGCTTGTAATATTTATTCATTTCATAAAACTCATACCTTCGATGAAATACTATATTTTAATTCCTTTGCATTTGTTACTTCAGTAAACAAACACATAATGTAAAGAGAAAAAGTATCAGACAGCTAGGAGGTAATAAGCTATCATTGGAAATATCTTAAATAACAGTTTTATTGTATTTTTGTCAAGTATTATTATTTTTCATCAATATTTTAAAACTTTCTTATAATATAATCTAATTTCATGCACTCTTTTATTATTCTTATTTAAGTACTAGATGCATGAAATAATAAACTACCTTTTGGTATATATTTTTTTATACTTAAAATGGTCTTTAGGGCAGAGAACCGGTTATTAAATTATTTGAATTCCACCACTGCTCTTTCTTCTGTAATTAGTTCTTGCTGACAACCTATAACTGCCAGGGACCACTGGCAACTACAGAACTAACTCTAAGGAAGTAGAGGGGAGGACTGGATCCTAGTGTTCTCTAGCTTTAATGCTGTGTCTGACGATCTATGCCTGGACCTTTTTTATTTTTTAATTTTTTTTATTTATTTATTCACTTTTAGAGAGGAGAGAGAGACAGAGAGGGAGAAAGAGGAGAGAGAGACAGAGAGAGAGAAGGGGGAGGAGCCTAAAGCATCAACTCCCATATGTGCCTTGACCAGGCAAGCCCAGGGTTTCAAACCAGCGACCTCAGCATTTCCAGGTCGATGCTTTATCCACTGCACCACCACAGGTCAGGCCTATGCCTGGACCTTTTTGGCTTACCTTAAAGCAATAATTTTGTGTGTGTGTGTGTGTGTGTATCAATTTGGCTTGGGTTTTCTGACACCTGCGTCAAATACAGGTAGAGTGTGAAGAAAATTTAGTGCTTGAGCAAGAGAGAAGAGTAGGTTTAGGATTTGTGGGGCTAGTGGAAGTAATTGATGAGAAGTTCTACCTGGAAAGGTGTAAAGATTACTCTATAAAACCCAATCTACTGATTAGGAATCCTAATCTTCCAAGTAAATTTTATTTTAATTTAATTTTGTATTTCATGATCCAAAAATCCAAACTAAATAAAAAGGTATCTTTTCCTTGTCCCCCTCTAGCTCTTCTACTTCAAGGGTACTTCAGTCATAATTTTTATTGGGTTTTTTTGTTTGTTTCTTTGTTTACCCTATCAGTGTTTAAAATTTACTTCCCCCTTTTTGTTCCACAAAAGATAGCATGCTTGACTCTGTTCTACATGCATTTAATTTCTTCAATATATGTTCATTCAAAGAGTACCCTTCTTTGGAATTCTGTAGTGCCTTTAATTATTCCTGATTGTTTTCCACATAATATTTTAAATGGCTCAGAGCCTTGTTTGGTATAGCCCACCACTTCTCTGCTCTATTACTCTGGAGACATCTTGATTTAATACTGGAGAATTCTATTTCACCAGAATTGGAGAATTCAAATCAAGAAGGTAAAATGAGGGTCCAACTCTAAACTAAAAAAAGAAACACATCTAGAAAGTCTAATCTGAATACCAACAAACAGACTAGGGGAGAGGAAGTAACAGGGGAATAGTGATGCAAATAAAAATGCCAAGAAGCCTAAATTTTTAGACCAAAAAGAGAGATTAGCATTGACAGGTACATAGGCAAATATCCCAGAAAGAAGAGTCTATACTGTTACTAAACAATCCATGATTCTGAATAGATGTCCAATGCAGTCCTTTTGGTTGGGCAAAAATCTCTGATCAAAGTGGTTCACTGATCCATATGCTCTTAACACTCACAGATATCTTACTAAACCTTTCAACAGACAGTGGCTTAAACAGAGCTTTGACAGAGCCCAACAGCTTCAGAACTCAGACCTGAAAACGTGGAATAAGTCACTTGGGGCACTGTGAAAAGAGAACATTTTCAAACTGAGTCTATGCGGTGGAAGAGCTAAAACTTAACTTTTTTCTAAAAAAAGTATTTAGCCTTCGATATGAGAAAATTAAAAGAATATGGAATTCAATGAAATAGTGAATTAAAAGTGAAAGGCAATCTACAGATACACTTATAATTTCACCGCTAAAAGACTTGATAATTTGCTCTCTGTTATTAGGCATTTGGCACTTGGATAGACTGAGCACAGGGCTTGATACATTCTGGCTGCTGAAAAACGAACTCTTTGTGGGTGAATGAACAAATGAATGTCTCTGCACAATGTGCTCATCATTGTTTTGCCCTCATGCCTAGAGCCAAACCACCCACTGCAGATGTTAACTTGTTCATTTGAGTATTCATGCAAAGGTTTCTTAGCTATATTTGGTAGGGGAAAATTATTTTGTAAAAAGGAAATTACCATTGGATCTTATTTTTTGATCACCTTTTTTTTTCTTATATTACAAAACAGTGTATTGACACACCCAGGGAGGGCTGATGTTTTCTCTAAATTGGTTAGATTTTAAATGGGTTACATAAACACATTTTCATTTTTATGGTTTCACACAAGATGTAATTAAAAGTAAATGAGCCAGACATTGTTATTCTATCCTTTAAATAATTAGTATTTAGTGCCTACTTTTATTCTGATCTTCTGAAATTCCAATTGGTGAATTAGAAGTCATAAGAAAAAATTTTAAAATATTTAGGTAAATATATTTCCCATTTATGTCTTACCAAGCCACAAACCCAAAGGAATAAATAAAAATTTAAATTATTCATTCACAAAGAAAATAAGCCTTCTAACACTATACTATACTTTCTGTAAAACAGAAATAGTTAAGGGTTAGAGGTTCATCTTTTAGTCCTACAAATGAAATATTTGTTTGCTGGTCAGGTGATGTGGGAATGCATTTCCAGATGCTGGGACCTTAGAAAACAATTATTGAACATACTTTATTTTAAAATATGTGCTATTATTAATTAAGGAAAATGTTTTATGCATTGCCAAATTTCAAAAATTTTGTCTTGGTTGCAATAAAGCCGCCAAAGAACTTCACAAATGCTATTATTCTAAGAAAGCACATTTTATAAGAGCTAATTTAGCATTAAATTTATGTCAGTCATAAATCCTTAGACTCAAAATGTGATTTAGCTCATAGATTTACACTTGTAAAATAAGCAAGGTTTCAATTAAAAGTCAATAGGTTATGCCTAAGCATCAATTTTTGCCCTGGGCACCTACAATTTCTGGGTTAAGTAGCCTAATAGAGAACATTTAACTTCAAGGTTCTATTTCTTCACTAACACACCATGTGTGAAAAATACATTGTTGGTACAATATATTATACAATGGAGTTTGATTACTTACAGGTGTTTCTGAACGTTTACAAAACCTTCATTGTCCTCAGCAGGTAATACAGAATGTATGAGACTATACAACAAACAACAGGAAAACAAATTGGTTCACAATTTGAATAGAGTGGAATGTGTAACCAAGGAACAATGGAAAGACTCCTTGTCTGTGGCTTTTCTAGAATGTAGTAAACAGCTGTCTTTTAAGGAGGGGTCACCAACCAGAAATGGAAACAAAGAAAAAAAAGCAAAATCTTTTTTTTTTTTTAACAGAGACAGAGAGAGAGTCAGAGAGAGGGATAGACAGGAACAGACAGACAGGAATGGAGAGATGAGAAGCATCAATCATTACTTTTTCATTGTGCATTGCAACACCTTAGTTGTTCATTGATTGCTTTCTCATATGTGCCTTGACCGTGGGGCTATAGCAGACCAAGTAACCCCTTGCTAGAGCCAGTGACCTTGGGTCCAAGCTGGTGAGCTTTGCTTAAACCAGATGAGCCCGTGCCCAAGCTGGGGACCTCGGGGTCTCAAACCTGGGTCTTCCGCATCCCAGTCTGACGCTCTATCCACTGCGCCACCGCCTGGTCAGGGTCACAAAGCAAAATCTTAAAGGATGCATAAGAGAAACTAGTACGTTAGATGAGTAATCTAAAGGGGGGGGGGGATAAACAAAGAAGACAATGAAATCCACAAGAAGGTTTGGTCATCCAGAAATCAGACCTTATACATATTTACCTAATACTAAGGGCCTTTGATTCTGTTATGATGCAGATCTAAAGATCAATGGAATTAAAAACAAGAACAGCTATAACAACTATGATCTTTGCCTCTGTTTTTCTTCTCCTAACAGCTAACACCTTGTTACAGAGCTCCCACATTGTCTTGTTCAAGGACCTTTGATTCACTTTTACTCTTTACAAATTTAATTGACAATGATGCTGTTATAAATATCAAATTGCTCTTCATGAAATTATCTGCTTTATAATGACTAAATGTCACCATTAAACTCTAAATCTACTTCCCTTATAAAATCCCTTTATAGAATGAGTCTTTTTTCTTTTTTGGTTTCTTAGAGCTGAGAACATCTTATCAGTCATAATTTTTAAAAATAGTATCAGGGCACAGATCTTTGAGGTCTCAATTTATTTTAATGGGCATTTAAGTCTCACCTGTTTATGCCTCTGTTGCGTTTGTGTCAGGGCTGCGGTTTGCATTGGACCTGAGTTTTCACAGAGTAGTCTGTGAGGGATTACGTTTAATTTAGGTCATGCTTTTAGCCACTGGTTATCAGAACAATATATTTTCCACTACGTGCACATTTCTACATATTTCCAGAACATTATGGTGCTGCTGTTTACTTTGTAGAATTTACAACTCCAATTATCTCAGAGAGGTTTTTTAATCCTTAAAAAGATTAAATTCCTTACACTTAAAGAGCATAATACATATATTTAAAAATAAATATATACATTATATCACCATTAGAAAAAGAAGGAATAATTCCAAACTAAACTCAAAAGAGATGTGGAAATTTCTTTGACCTAGATTAATTTATTTACAATAGAGAACTCTTCGTCCAGTTCTGCTGGTGAAAGAGAAGTTCTAATGATCAATATTTCACAGGATTCTAGCCAACTAGTCCAAATTAAGTTGCTTTTCTTTGAATGTTGTTTGCATAGTTTGGGGAGAAAAAAGAAATGTCCAGAAAGGTGGAATGGGGAAGGACATAAATTCCTGTGATGTTAAATTGGTGTATGTGCACTCTACCGATTTAAACATTACTCAACACACAGTGCTAGTCAGCTCAAGTTGCTAAATATATATATATATGTATGTCCTAGGAGATTAATAAATGTACCCATCACCTTTGGAGAACTCTTGTTATAGGTCAGCCATTTCCTCTTCCTGTCACTGGCTCTCAATAAGCGAATTCTGTTTTGCATTATCCGGAGTGGCCAAGTCTAACTTAAGTAAAACATCATGTCTCTTAATGAGAAGGGTTTCAAATGCATCTTGTCTTTATACTTAGCTTGCAGTGAACAGCCGGAGCTAAAGAGCTGCTATTTAAAAAGCTGTATTTTCTTTATAGCCAGTTCTTGCCTGCAGACTAAAGCATGTTTAGTTGAGGACACTAAATTGAGACAGGCTCCTTCATTTAAGTAATAAATAAAAAATAAAATAAGACAGAAAAAAAATATTAAGAACAAGTTCTTCAATGTTTTTATAATAATTCACACTGAAAGCAAATGAATGCTCCGTTTTTTAGGCACACAAAACAGAATGAGTATGTATTTCACTCTATTTATTTTTCAAGTTATTGCCAAGAAAAGACAGTTCTTTACACAACCCTGTTTGGATCGAGTCTTGAAAGTATAAAAATGGATTAAGTATTTGTCTTAAGAAGGATGATGCTATAGACCCAGGAAGGAGGGACAACCGAGAGGGACTGACAGAACTGTTCACTGCGCCAACGTGAAGGGACTGTCTCTGATTTGAGATGCTGTAGAATATGCGTTGTTGTTTTTTTTTTTAAAAAAATGACTGTTTTGGTGGTGTTTACCTTTTCTACATTTCTTCTCCGAAACCTTGTACAATCAAATTAAACTATTTTTATCCTCATTCTTGAACAGATATTAGTGTCTCCTCCCATCCCTCCCATCCCTCCACTTGCTCTCTTACAAAGGTTTTCAGCTCTTCCTTTGTCTCCTCATTTTACCCTTTCCTTGTTCTTTCTTACCCTTCCTCCCAAAGACTGTTTATTCACTAAGCCTTGTTTACAGGTTGCTGGCCATATACCACGCACATTGGCATAGGTGTGTGCTTGGAATAGGAGAGTCTCGGGCCTTTTCCTTTTATCTGCTCATCACGGGCGGCCCTTGTACTTACCACCCAGTCCTGTTATTCCTAAATCTCTCTTGTCCGAGTCATTCCTCTCAAGAGATAGAATGAGGAACTCTAATGCAGAGAACATACCCAACCAAAATGAAAATGAAAACCAGCCAGAGAAAATGTCCCTATTTCCCTTGTTCGTGTTTATGAGGAAATACATGATGTGGGTCTACAGCTGTGTTATCTCAGTTTATAATGTTCACAAGAGAAAGAGATCTGATTCCTGGCTCTGTCACTTGTTGTCTGGGTGATCTTGGACAAGTTACTTAACCAAATGCCTGAAATCCTTTCTGGAATAAGGCAATGGTATAAATAAATAAATGACCTTATTCAGACTTAATTTCTTAATTATAGAGGAAAGATAGCATAAGGTTAAAAGCACAGGTTTTGGACTTGGGTGGGAGTCAGGAACTTTCCACTGACTTGATAATAAGGCTTTAGTTTCCTCATTTGTGAAATAGGGCCAATAATAATATTAACCTCATAAGATTGTGGTCAGCATCAAATGAGATAATGCATAAAAAGCTTTTAACACAGCGCCTGGCACTCCATAAATGTTAACGATTATTATCATTTGGCGCTGTTATTTTTAAATTGAATTTATTGGGGTGACATTGATTAATAAACTTATATAGGTTTCAGGTGTACAATTCTGTAATATATTATCTGTATATTGTATTGTGTGTTCACCACCCCAAGTCAAGTCTCCTTCCACCACCATTTATCCCCTTTACCCTCCTCCACCTCCCTCACCCCCTTCACTTTTGTAATCACCATACTGCTGTCTGTGTCTATGAACTGTTTTTCTTGGCTGAATCCCTTCACCTTTTTTCACCAGCCCCCCCAACCCTATCCCTTCTGAAAGCTGTCAGTTGATGCTGTTATTTTTTTTATTTTATTTTAAATTTGAGAGAGAGAGAGAGAGATAGGCCGGGACAGATAGGAAGGGAGAGAGATGAGAAGCATCAATTCTTCGTTGCGGCACTTTAGTCTCCTTAGTTATTCACTGATTGCTTTCTCATACATGCCTTGACTGGAGGGCTCCAGCAGAGCCAGTGACCTTGGGTTCAAGCCAGTAACCTTTGGGCTCAAGCCAGTGACCCCATAGACATGATCCCACAACCAAGCTGGATGAGCCTGAGCTCAAGCTGGCAACCTCAGAGTTTTGAACTTGGGTCCTCAGCATCCCAGGTCGATGCTCTATCCACTGCACTACCACCTGGTCAGGCAATACTGTTATTTTTAACTAAAATTTTGGAGGCTATATCATAAAGTTAAAAGTAAGATACCTAAAACTCCTAGAAGAAAACATAGGCAGTAAGATCAATGGTGGGATTCAAATAATTTAACAACTAGTTCTCTGCCCTAATGACCATTTTAAGTATAAAAAAAGATATAGTGGGCTCTGGCTGGTTGGCTCAGTGGTAGAATGTCAGCCTGGCGGTGGGAGTCCTGGGTTCGATTCCTGGTGAGGGCACACAGGAAAGGCACTCATATGTTTCTCCACCATTTTCCCTCTCCCTTCTCTCTCTCTCTTCCCCTCCCGCACCCAAGGATCCACTGGAGCAAGTTGGCCTGGGTGCTGAGGATGGCTCTGTGGCCTCTGCCTTAGGCGCTAAAATGGCTCTGGCTGCAATGGAGCAACAGCCCAGATAGGCAGAGCATCGCCCCCTGGTGGGCATGCTGGGTGGATCCTGGTCGGGCGAATGTGGCAGTCTGTCTGACTGCCTCCCCACTTCTAACTTTGAAAAAAAAAACAAAAAAAACACACACACACACAAAAGATATACTGAAAGATTATTTATTATTTCATACATTTAATACTTAAGTAAGAACAACAAAAGAGGTATACAAAACAAGAGTGTTATAAGAGTTTAAAAATATTAATGAAAAACTATTAAAAAAACCAATAAAACTGTTATTTAAGATATTTCCATATTGCTTTTTTTTTTTTAAGTAAGAGGTGGGGAGGCAGGGAGACAGACTCCCACATGCTCTCCAACTGGGATCCACCCAGCATGCCCACTAGGGGACAATGCTCTGCCCATTTGGGGCTGCAGCTCTGTTGCTCTGATCGGAGCTATTTCAGCGCCTGAAGTGAGGCCATGGAGCCACCCTCAGTGCCCAGGGCTAAACTGCTTGAACCATTTGAACCATAGCTGCAGGAGGGGAGGGGGAGAGAAAGGTAAGGAACGGGTAGAGAAGCAGATGATCGCTTCTCCTGTGTGCCCTAACTGTGAATCAAACCCAGGACTTCTACATGCTGTGCCAATCAGCCAGGGCCTCCATGCTCTACTGCTGAGCCAACCAGCCAGGGCCTCCATGTTGCTTCTTGATTGGCGTCTTTATTTGCAATTTTTTTCACCTATGGACAGAATGAACATTACTATGGGTGCTTAGATTATGCTGTTGCACAGATGAATGATAAAAATGAGTAAGTAATCCAACCAGGTGAGGTGCAGTGGAAAGAACATTGGACTGGGATGCAGAGGACCCAGGTTTGAAACCTTGAGGTCACTGGATTGAGCCCAATTGTTGCTGGCTTGAAGCCCAAGGTTGCTGGCTTGAGCAAGGGGTGACTTATTCTGCTGGAGCCCCCCGGTCAAGGCACATATGAGAAAGCAATGAACAACTAAGGTGCCACAATGAAGAACTGATGCTTCTCATCTCTCTCCCTTCCCATCTGTCCCTGTCACTCTCTCTGTTTCTATCTCTCTTGCTAAAAAAGAAACAAACAAAAAGAGTAAAGAATGTAAATTTATGATTTCCACATGGAGAGAACCCTGATTACAAGTGCCATTTAACAACCAGTTTGCCGAATTCAACAAAAAACTAGGTATCGGTTCTGCTTAACCAGTGCGAACCCGCTGAATCCCACCGCTGAGTAAGGTACTTGACGTAGGTCTTGGTAATGATGTTTGGAATCTGACACCAGGTGGGGGTGAGGGGGATGATAGAAATGGGTGAACTTTTTTTAGTTAAAACAAATTGATTTAAAAAAAATTTTTAAGTGAGATACCATCGTATAGAGATAATATACATCTTATTATTTGGTCTCTGCCCCCAATTCCTGGCACAAAGCTCTTAAAACCCTTGTAAATAGTGGTACTAAAAGAATCTTTTGTTCTAACATTAATCTTTGACCCACTTCCTGAAATAGAGCTCCTAAAATCCTTGTAATTGCCTGATAGACAGGTCTAACACTGATCTCCTAAATCCTTCGGAATATCCGGGGAGATGGGAATGTCTTTGGTTCTAACGAGGTGACTCTTGGTGGGGTCCTGGATGAAGACTGGTCACCAGAATGACAAAGCCACGATTTCAAGCTTGGAGGCTCAGCATTCCCCCTTAATTCTCCAGAGAAGGGAGAGGGGCTGGAAATGGAATGACTGAACATGTCTATGTGATAAAGACTTCATAAAAGTTTCAATAAGACGGGGCTCAGAGAGCTTCTGGGTTCATGAACACATCTACGTGCCACGAGGGTAGCACACCCAGTTCCCCAGGGACAGAAGTTCCTGCACTTGAAACACTCTGGACATCCCCCTAGGTATCTTTGTATCTGGCTGTTCATTCATATCTTTTAATACAGGGGTCCCCAAACTTTTTACACAGGGGGCCAGTTCACTGTCCCTCAGACAGTTGGAGGGCCAGACTATAAAAAAAACTATGAACAAATCCCTATGCACACTGCACATATCTTATTTTAAAGTAAAAAAATAAAACGGGAACAAATACAATATTTAAAATAAAGAAAAGTAAATTTACAATCAACAAACTGACCAGTATTTCAATGGGAACTATGGGCCTGCTTTTGGCTAATGAGATGGTCAATGTGCTCCTCTCACTGACCACCAATGAAAGAGGTGCCCCTTCCGGAAGTGCGGCGGGGGCCAGATAAATGGCCTCAGGGGGCCGCATGTGGCCCGCTGGCTGTAGTTTGGGGACCCCTGTTTTAATACTTTCTTTCTAATAAACCAGTAAACATAGCAAAGTGTTTCCTTGAGTTCTATGAGTCATTCTAGCAAATTACCAAACCCAAGGAGAGGGACATGGGAAGCCTGATTTATGGCCTAAGTATTAGAGATGTATCTCGTATGGAAGAAATTAAGGAGCACTCTGGTGAACGGTTTTATCTTAGGATCTTTCACAAGGTTGCAATTAGATGCCGGCTGAGACTGTAGTCGTCTGAAGGCATGATTGGGCCAGACAGTCAAGTTGGCTCGTTCACATGGCTGGCACTAGATGCTGGGCAGTTGGCTGGCAACTCGACTGGGCTGTCTCCTGAATTGTTTACATGTGGTCTCTCTAGCAGGTGGTTTTAGGGGTGTTGGATTTCTTACATGACAACTGATTTCTCACAGAGCCATTTTTCTATTCCTTGCAATTTATTAGTTGTGTAATCTGGGTTATTTGTCTTTCAAAACTTCTAATCTGGATTTTGCTGACTACTCCTGTAGTATTACAATTTTTAAAAAATTTGTATATTCTATATATTAGTACACATATTTGGATATTGATGCTGACTCAGATTCAAGTTTGATTTTTTTTTTTTGGGCAACACTAATTCATAAGTTCAACACTAATTACTATGAGTTCTTTCATCAGGAGGCACATACTATCTGGTTATCTCTACTTTGACAACAGTCATTGATGCTCAATGTCTATACTCATTAATTTGTTAACAGTTACAAAATGGTAATATTCTGTTTCAAAGGTTCTCTTTTTCACCTGTGATCTGAATTAGTTACATAAAGAGAAGTTTTTCTTTATCACTTGGTTACCCATTGGTTACCAAGGGCACAGTTTGAATAGGAAAAGCAGAATTGCAGAGTAAACGCTTGGTTTACTCCCTTTATCTTCTAGTTTTTAAAATAGTGAGTCGATTACTTTTTAAAATTCAAGTAGGAATTTATTATGCAAGAGAAATAAACTTTAGAAGGTATAGTGTATACACATCAGTGGTTTCTGCTCCCCCCCCCCACATTTTAATGACACATAAAAATAAAAAGCTAGGAATTGCTAGACTGACAGCTGTGGACTGCCTCAGGGAACATTCGCCCAGACAGGAGCACAAAGGAAGATTCTGGAAGAGTTCTTGGGAAACTACAGAAGTGGCATATGTGAATGTTTGGGAGAGATGTTGATATGTAGATGACAGGGTATTGAAATGCTTAGGGGAAAATTGAGTGGGTTTATGGACAAACAGACAAATAAAAAAACACGACACAATTTTTAACAGGAAAAATAAAGATTGTACAAGAAAGGAGGTGTGGGGGAGAGTACTATTTGGCTTGTCTGTCAACAATGTTTGGCTATAATATTGTAAATACTGACTTTTGTTATAACAAAAAGTATTGATGAGCTTATGTAGGGAATTTGGGAGAAAGGGAAATGGGAAAAGTGGCAAAGAAAAGTGAAACCCTATATATCAATACCATGGTGGAAAGCAATGCATTATCTCTAAAGTCAATAAACCCAAAAGTTAAATAAAAGCGTTTTGTTTAGAAAGTGGTTATAAATACTAGAAGAAACAGCTGAAAGAATTTAAGTGATGGCCTCTGAGAAATAAGACTGGGAGGTATATAGGGTATCGAGCAGGGAACTGATGTTTTTTATCAGATGTCTTTAGACAATATTATCTTTTTATATTATTATATACATGTATAAAGAAAGAAATTAACCTAACATAAAGGAATGGACTGTCCATATAATATGAAAAACATAGAACAAAGATGGCTACAAAGTGAAGTTTAGTCTAAGGAGAGAAACACAACACACAGAAATGTTTCAGCTTATATTTTACCTGGAGCTTTAGCTTTAACAATGATCACTTTCACCCACTTGCAGTGGTTTTCCACTGCCTCAAAACAAACAAAAAAAGGACCAGTATTTTTCTCTTCTTCTAGTACATTTTTTCAATCATGATCACCAAGGGGAGAAGACGACCAGCAGCTCCATGTTTGGACCTCTCCTGAACTCTGTCTTTGAATCTCTTCCCTGGCTGATTTTAATTTGTATTCTTTAAAAAAAAAAAAAAAAAGGCCCTGGCCGGTTGGTTCAGTGGTAGAGCGTCAGCCTGGTGTGCAGGAGTCCCGGGTTTGATTCCTGGCCAGGGCACACAGGAGAAGCGCCCATCTGCTTCTCCACCCTTCCCCCTCTCCTTCCTCTCTGTCTCTCTCTTCCCCTCCCACAGCGAGGCTCCATTGGAGCAAAGATGGCCCGGGCGCTGGGGATGGCTCCTTGGCCTCTGCCCCAGGCACTAGAGTGGCTCTGGTGGCAACAGAGCGACGCCCCGGAGGGGCAGAGCGTCGCCCCCTGGTGGGCAGAGCATCGCCCCTGGTGGGCGTGCTGGGTGGATCCCGGTGGGGCGCATGCTGGAGTCTGACTGTCTCTCCCCGTTTCCAGCTTCAGAAAAATACAAAAAAAAAAAAAAAAAAAAAGATTTTGTTTATTAATTTTACAGGGGCAGGGAGCAAGAAGTATAGTCTCATAATTTGCTTCACTTTATTTACTTATTTATTTTATTATTATTATTATTTTTTTGTATTTTTCTGAAGCTGGAAACGGGGAGGCAGTCAGACAGACTCCCGCATGCGCCTGACTGGGATCTACCCAGCACGCCCATCAGGGGGCAATGCTCTGCCCATCTGGGGCGTTGCTCTGTTGCAACCAGAGCCATTCTAGTGCCGGAGGCAGAGGCCAAGGAGCCATCCCCAGCGCCTGGGCCATCTTTTGCTCCAATGGAGCCTCGGCTGCGGGAGGGGAAGAGAGAGACAGAGAGGAAGGAGAGGGGGATGGGTAGAGAAGCAGATGGGTGCCTCTCCTGTGTGCCCTGGCCGGGAATTGAACCCGGGACTTCCACACGCCAGGCTGATGCTCTACCACTGAGCCAACCGGCCAGGGCCAATTGCTTCACTTTAGTTGTTCATTGCTAGTTTGTTGCTTGTCGTGTGTACCTTGACCAGGCAAGCCCAAGATTTCGAACTCATGACCTCAGTGTTCCAGGTCGATTCTCTATCCACTGTGCCACCACATGCCAAGCTTAATTTGTATTCTTTTTGCATAATAAATCCATAATTATAAGTATAGCACTTCCTGAGTTCTGTGAGTTGATTTAGCAAATTATAGTACTAGAGGGTAACCGTGGGAACCTCTGAGTTTGAGGTCAGCAAGTCTAAAATGAGGGTGGTCCTGGGAACCCACAAACTTGCAGCTGGTATCTCAAGTGAAGGCAGTTTTGTGGGAACTGTTCACTCCAAATATACATTTAGCTAAACTCATTGCAGCAGCTAGACACCCGGGGGTTTCCAGAAGAGGTAAGACCGTGAAACTCCTTAGGGCGAGGAACAGATCATGCTTAATACTCTCAGCATGCAGCAACCCTCACCCCATACTTGTAACCGCCGGGGTTCTGCCCCTCTTTCCTGCAGCCCCGGGTCTCAGAGGTCAATCCTGACCTTAGATTGCAGGGGTTAAAGCATACTGACCCAACACTCTTGGGGTCATCACCGTCACACTGGTTGGGAATGGATGGGGAGATGCAGGACTTAGGAGTTAAAGACAAAGCCTTCAGCACTAGACAGATCTGGTATAGCAGTCAGGGTCTCGCTGGAAAGAAGGTCATTAAGGAAGGACTTATTATAAGGAGGTTTCCTACAAAACAGTGGGTTCTGGGCAACCACAAGAGATGGGGTGGCAGCCGAGAACAGTAGCCCGAGACTCAAAGACACAAGGGAGGAAATGGAAGGAGAGGATTCTGTAAAGGCAGCCACTTGGTGGCACAGGCAGCCAAAAGCAGCCTCTCTTCCCTTTCCCCTCCCTTGCTAGGCTCTCCGGTAACAGACACACTGGAGCTGGGGCCACGGAGGGCTCCTGACTGCAGCCCATGCAGGTCAGCCTCTGCAGTGAAGAAGAGTGGGAAGCAGATGTGGAGGGATAGATGGAAGGTAATTAGCAGCTGGATTCAAATCCTTGCTCTCTCTGCACCTACCAGCGGTGTGATCTTCAACATGTTACACAAACTTAGTTCCTTCCTTGATAAAACAGAGGGTTCTCATAAGCAAGGACTGAAGGAGGTGGCACACGCGAAGTGCTTGGCGTGTCACCTAGTTCACAGGAAGGGCTCAGTGTGGGCAGACAGTAGTGCTAGGTAGGACTGCTCTGCCTCTGCCTATATTATGCCCAGCTCTGTTAACTGGGCTTCTGACTTGCTTTTGAGACCCAGTTGCCAACCCATACTTCATTCTGATCGTTGGATCCAGGTTATTTTCATTGTGCCAGAGGCCCTGTCTTGTTATTGGTTTTATCCTGAGGCTGCCTAGGAATGACATCTTGCTGCATGCTTGCAGGTAACCATGGAAACCTAGTCATCAGGTGACTATAGACAAATTGGTCACAGCCTGATGGGGGGAGACAGGCTGAGAACAAAGACTTAAAGGAGCCAGGTTAAGTAAAATCCATGCTCTTGACTTGGGGTTGAGTATTTTGATCCTTCCAGAAAGTTAACACTCAGCTCTACATTAGGGACCCCTTCTTTAAGCCACAGTGCATATAGGACAGAGTGTCCTCAAGGTGCAAGGCAGGGTTGGAGGTCCCCAGGCCGCTTCCAGTGAGCATGCATACCTTGCAAGCCCAGCGGGAGCCATGTTGACTGAAAGGCTTGCTGCAGCTCCACTGCTCTCAGACCTCAGTTCAGGAGACCAAGACTAGATCTGCCAGAAACAAAATGGAACAGGTCTGCAGTTTCAGAGAAAGGGAGTGTATTAGTTTTTAAGAGCTACTATAACAAAGCCCCACAAACTGGGTGGCTTCAACAACAGAAATCTATTGTCTCACAGTTCTGGAAGCTAGAAGTCTGAGACCAAGGTGTGGGCAGCATGACTTCTCCCTGAGGGCTGAGGGGGAGATTCTGTTCCGTGCTCTCCCCTGGGTTCCAGTGGTGTGTTGGAAACCTTTGGTGTTCCTTGGCTTGTAGAAGCATCCCCCTGGATGCTCACATCTTCATGTGAGTCTCTGTGTCAAATTATTATTATTATTATTTTTATAAGAACAACAGTCATATTGGATTAGGGTCCACATTTATGACCTCATCTTAATTAGTTATACCTGCAAGACCCTATTTGCAAATAAGATCATTTTCTGAACTACTGGGGCTTAGGATTCAAACATAGAAACTTTTTAAAATCTTATTTTTATTAATTTTAATGGGGTGACATTGATAAATCAGGGCACATATGTTCAGAGAAAACATCTCCAGATTATTTTGACATTTGATTATGCTACATACCCCTCACCCAAAGTCAAATTGTCTTCCGTCACCTTCTATCTGGTTTTCTTTGTGCCCCTCCCCTCCCCCACCCCCTCTCTCTCCTTCCTCTCCCCCTCCCCACCCCCCATCCCACCCCTTGTTACCATCACATTCTTGTCCATGTCTCTGAGTCTCATTTTTATGTCCCATCTATGTATGGATTCATGTAGTTCTTAGTTTTTTCTGATTTACTTATTTCACTCCGTATAATGTTACCAAGGTCCATCCATGTTATTGTAAATTATCTGATGTCATCATTTCTTATGGCTGAGTAGTATTCCATAGTATATATGTATCAAAGCTTTTTATTATTATTTTTATTATTATTATTATTATTTGTATTTTTCTGAAGTTGGAAACAGGGAGGCAGTCAGACAGACTCCCGCATGCCCACCAGGGGGTGATGCTCTGCCCATCTGGGGCATCGCTCTGTTGCAACCAGAGCCATTCTAGCACCTGAGGCATAGGCCATGGAGCCATCCTCAGCACCCGGGCCAACTTTGCTCCAATGGAGCTTTGGCTGCGGGAGGGGAAGAGAGAGAGACAGAGAGGAAGGAGAGGGGGAGGAGTGGAGAAGCAGATGGGCGCTTCTCCTGTGTGCCCTGGCCAGGAATCGAACCCAGGACTCCTGCACGCCAGGCTGATGCTCTACCACTGAGCCAACCGGCCAGGGCCTGTACCAAAGCTTTTTAATCCACTTGTCCACTGACGGACACTTGGGCTGTTTCCAGATCTTTGCTATTGTGAACAATGCTGCCATAAACATGGGGGTGCATTTCTCCTTTGGAAGACAAATAATTCAATCAAAAAATGGGCAAAAGAAATGAATAGACAGTTCTCCAAAGAGGATATACAGATGGCCAGTAGGCATATGAAAAAATGCTGAACATCACTAATCATTAGAGAAATGCAAATTAAAACCACAATGAGATATCACCTCACACCAGTTAGAATGGCGCTCTTCAACAAAACAACACAGAATAAGTGCTGGTGAGGATGTGGAGAAAAGGGAACCCTCCTACACTGCTGGTGGGAATGCAGACTGGTGCAGCCTCTGTGGAAAACAGTATGGAGATTCCCCCAAAAATTAAAAATCGAACTGCCTTTTGACCCAGCCATCCCACTTTTAGGAATATACCCTAAGAACACCATAGAACTGTTCCAAACATAGAAATTTTGAGGAGACACAATTCAACCAATAACAGGGGGCAGAGGTGGGGAAAGGCCACCCCTTCGACCCAAATATATATTTTTTTAATTTTATTTTTATTTATTCATTTTAGAGAGGAGACAGAGAGGGAGTGAGAGAGACAGAGGAAGAGAGGAGAGAGAGACAGGGCAGAGGAGCTGGAAGCATCAACTCCCATATGTGCCTTGACCAGGCAAGCCCAGGGTTTTGAACCGGCGAACTCAGAATTTCCAGGTCAATGCTTTATCTACTGTGCCACCACAAGTCAGGCTCGACCCAAATATTTTAAATAGCTTTCCTGACATGAGCAGGTAAGAGGCAAGCAGGTAAGGAGAGGAGGAATTCTGTGGGTTCCCGAGATTTCTGAGTGTCAACAATTATCCTACACACTTCCTAACATAGCCCCAAAATACCCACATGCTTTTAGATAGGGTCAGGAGCACCTGATCATTTTGAAAAGATCATTTCCTCAGATGAGAAGTGCACCACATAAGCAGTCATTACGTGCATCCCCTCCTGCCCCTCCTCAGAAGACAAAGTGTGATTTAATGTATTTTAGGAACTAAAGTTCAAAATGTGAATTTCCTGTGTGGAGAAAAATAATCTGTCAGAAAGCACTTAGGAAAAGACACAGCAGACAGATTAAATATGTTCCGAGGTCTGTCCTTGGCCCGCTTATCTGTTTTTCTCGACAACATTGTGCAAACTCCAGCTGGTGAGGGAAGTCACTCCCTGCCCGTGGCGGTGGGTGGTCTTGCGGTCTCTAGTGCCCACTGGGGAATCCACCCACTGCATCATAAAAGTGAGAGATCTCAGAGGGAAGTGACCATTGCTACTCTTTTCCAGCCAACTCCACCTCTTTGCTTCTTGCCCGGGGACCCCTTTTTTTTTGAATGCTACTCCTATGCTGCTGGTCATCTTAGCTTGAAACTGCTAAGTCAGTGGTTCTTAGCCTTTGAAGTCTCACACACGTTTGAAATTGGATGTAAGTTTTCGACTCTCTCCCCAGAAAAAGAAACATATGGTTATTCACACAAATATTTACTTGAAATTTCAGGTGGTCTTCAGGCCTCTCTATCTAAGGAATCTTGATTCCTCTCCTTTATTTCCTAATAATACCTGCTCAAAAACCTTTAATGGCTCCCCACTGTTAATAAAATATGTCCATATCTTTTAGCCTGGCACTTAGAGCATACCATGATCTGACTACAGCCCATCTTTCTAAAATAGATGAGTGAATCACGGACACAGACAACAGTGTGGTGATTGCTGGGGGCGGGCGCTGAGGGGACATGGAGGAGGGGATGGGGGATAAATGGTGATGGACAGGGACTCGACTTGGGGTGGCGAACACACAATACAGTGTACAGATGATATGTTGCAGAATTGTGCGCCTGAAACCCATGTAATTTTGTTAACCAGTGTCACCCCAATAAATTCAATAAAACAGAAAAAAAAATTAGTACTTGCAAAGAACAACAGTACTTGGCACACAGCGCTGTGGAAGCACTAGCTATTATTATTATCATTGTCCTTTGTTTCAAGCCAGCCAGTTTTTCAGTTGTCCCTTTGTCCTAGCAGGTCCTGTGTTACATTCTCCCTGTGTCATTTTATTTTCTCTCTGTTCGTCATGTACTCCCATGACCCAAGTCCTCCAACCCTCTCAGCTCACAGTTTCCTAAACTTGAACCACCATCCTGTAGGAAACTCAATCTCTTCTTCAATATTTCTGAATCCACCCAGGGCTCTTTTGCCTTCTCCTAGTTGGGGTTCATCAGCTCCTTCCCTGAACCCCCATGCTAGCTTTTTCTCCATAGGCTCTGGCTGTTGCTCAGGTGTGGCCACTCCCTATAGCTTGTCCCCATAAACAGGGACAGAGCGCCTCTCTCCACGTCTCCACGACTGTATATTACCCAGCACCCACGGCAATAGTTTTAAAATGTAAATTGTCACTTATCTAATCAAAACCCTTTAAAAGTGTTCCATCATACCAAGCAAATAGCCTAAATCCATCCCTTTTCCCATAAAGCCACACCAGGTTTGATACCGAAGGGAAGATTTAAGTTTTGTTGGGCCTGAAACTCATACAATTGGTTTGTCAGGAGGAATAGACTCTTTAAGAAAAAGATATAAAATCACAAATAACAAATTAAATTGAAAGCATCTGATCAATACATGTATTCATATTTTACTGAAAAATAATATATATTTAATCACAATATTCATAGAAAGTATATTATTTTAGCTATACTTATTACAGATTAATTAATAAAAGTTAATATATATTTAATTGTTCTTACATGATAACAGATAAATAATTTATGCTAGATCTGTATTATTTTATTTATTTTTAAAATTTTTTATTCATTGATTTGAGAGAGAGAGAGAGAGAAAGGGTACAGCTATGTTATTTTAATCTGGACTTAAATGTTTTTGTTCATTGATTTTACATAATGCATTCAAAAAGTTCTTTTTTCAAAGCTGAGGTCCCAGGTTTGAAACCCCAAGGTCACCAGCTTGAGCATGGTCTCATCTGGCTTGAGAATAGGCTCACCAGCTTGAGTGCAGGATGACGTCATGGTTGCTGCCTTGAGCCCAAAGGTTGCTGGCTTGAAGCCCAAGGTCGCTGTCTTGAGCAAGGGAACACTGGCTCAGCTTGAGCTCCCTGGTCAAGGCATGTATGAGAAAACAATCAATGAACAACTAAAGTGCTGCAACTATGAGTTGATGCTTCTCATCTCTCTTCCTTCCTGTCTGTCTCTCTCTTGCTAAAAAAAATAAAAAATAAATAAAGATTTAAAAAGCAAGCAAGCAGAGGCCCTGGCCAGTTGGCTCAGCAGTAGAGCATCGGCCCAGCATGTGGAAGTGCCAGGTTCAATTCCCAGTCAGAGCACACAGGAGAAGCGCCCATCTGCTTCTCCACCCTTCCCCTTCTCCTTTCTCTCTATCAATCTCTTCCCCTCTCACAGCCAAGGCTCCATTAGAGCAAAGTTGGCCCAGGCACTGAGGGTGGCTCCATGGCCTCTGCCTCAGGAGCTAGAATGGCTACTGTTGAAAAGGAGCAATGCTCTAGACGTGCAGATCATCGCCCCCTGGTGGGCATGCCGGGTGGAACCCGGTCGGTGCATGCAGGAGTCTGTCTCTCTGCCTCCCTGCTTCTCACTTTGGAAAAATTAAAAAAAAATAAAAAATAAATTAAAAAAATTAAAAAGAAAGAAAGCAGAATCTTGTAAGTGGTGACTATTTTATGATCAAGGCATTCTTTGTACTTTATGTTGATCAGCTTAGAAATTTTTTGTTTGGATCAACTCTAAGTTTGGTTAAATGGACATAAAACCATAACATGCAGGCCCTGGCCGGTTGGCTCAATGGTAGAGCATCAGCCTGGTGTGCAGGAGTCCCTGGTTTGATTCTCGGCCAAGGCACACAGGAGAAGTGACCATCTGCTTCTCCACCCTTCCCCCTCTCCTTTCTCTCTATCAATCTCTTCCCCTCCCGCAGCCAAGGCTCCATTGGAGCAAAGTTGGCCCGGGAGCTGAGGATGGCTCTGTGGCCTCTGCCTCAGGTGCTAGAGTGGCTCTGGTTGCAACAGAGCAACGCCCCAGATGGGCAGAGCATCGCCCCCTGGTGGGCGTGCTGGGTGGATCCCGGTCGGGCGCATGCGGGAGTCTGTCTGCCTCCCTGTTTCTAACTTCAGAAAAATACAAACAAACAAAAAACCCCATAACATGCAGTTTTCAATTAATTTCCCCCATAATAAACTATGAAATTTGGCAGATGACAATCTTACTATTTTCTATCTTTCCTCAACCCATCTTTCTTTCAGAACTCCTAGGAATGGCTGAAACTCAGATCAGCAATTCCTACCGTTTAGTTATTGTAATTGACTCTGTGCTGTGTTTCCAACCTAAAGTCCCCTCTTTGGGGCTGAGGCACTCATTTCCCCAGGTCCCAGGACAGTTGGCTGACAGTTCTCACATGTGCATCTCTTCAGGAATTGTCCTCCATCAACTGAAGACAGCTGCCTTGCTCAAGGTCATGCTGCTGTCCTTGGTGGCAGCCACTTCTAATAAGTGGCAATGATGGGGGGCTGGAACTGGAGGAGAGAGCCCAACTTTGTTGGCGCTCAATGGGCAGACTGTGCTAGGGAGGAGTGGGCTCCAGGTTCCAAAGAAGAAAAAGATGCCAGCAAAGGTCTAATTCTCTTCCCCCAGCAGCCAACCAGCAGCTGCGGCATTCTGGCTCCTTTGCTTAGCCTCTGGGCAGAAAGACCCTGTGTGCCTTGGGGAGTGAGAGCCAGGTGTGGGCGTCACCCCCAAGGCTGAGAGGGAGGAATAGGAGCCACTGGCTTCACAGGTCAGGTGATGCTGGCTGGAGTTGTCTGCCTTCACCTCTACCTAGAGAAATAAAAATTGCAGGCTGTGTGCCAGAAACAGTACTATTTAGCCATTATGAGGCAAAAAAGCAATTTTACAAGATGCTTTGTTTTTATTATGGCTTTCTTACTACGTGCTAGACACCATGTCACTATTATGCATGCATTATCTCATTTCATCTTTACAACAGCCATTTGATGCCAGTGTTGTATTAACTGATTAAAAAGCTGAAGTTTACAGAGATTAAGGAGTTGCCCCTGGGACTCACTGCTAGTGTAGCACATCTATCACGCATAAGCCAGGTCCATCAGGAATTTTAGAGTGTTGACTACTGTTTTCTGCTCACTCCCTGGGAAGTTGTAGCCTACTGTAATCTTTGTCCAGAGAGTTCTGTGACAAGCTAAAAAGATCCAGCTACAATCTTCCCATCAGCAATGCCTAGTATTGTGTTTTGTCCATGAAAACCGAATCGAATTAACAGGTGCTGACAGATCTCTTTAATAATAGACATCAGCGTGATAGACCACAAGCATACTGCACAAGGCAGAGTCGACTTTTCATTTCACATCGTGGAAAAGAACTTAAGTCTCATCCTCATTCATCAGAGCCTTCTAGTTCCTGTTACAAAGCAGAATTCACTAAATCAGGAGCCCAAGGTGGTGTGTTTTTCTCTAACTAAAGGTACAAATGAGTCAAAGGCTGTCATTGCTGTTTTAGGTAAGTGGTTAGGGGGGCGTGTGTGCCTGCTGGAACAGCCTCCTTCTGAGCAGTGCTCCAGCTGTGAAGGGAAAGAGAGTTTCAGCTGCCTGCTTTGGTTCCTCACTATGTCCCCAGCTGTTGACACAGTTCCTGGCACACAAGAGCCTCTGGGTGAATCTGTGTTGAAGGGCAATGCACTCTTCTGAGGGAAGTCTCAGGGGACTGGTACTGAGAAAGAGCGTTAACCTATATGAACACCCATTGAGCATTAGTATAGTTCAAAGCTCTGTAGGACACAAAGGTGGATTCAGGACCACTACAAAATTTGCAGAGCTTAGTGTAGAATTAAAATGAGAGGCACCTTTACATTGTTCAAAAATTAATAATTTCAAGATGGCGACAGCAGAGCATTAAACCAAATGTGAGATCCTTCTGAGTATAGGGTCTTGTGTGACTACATAAGTTGCATACCTAGGAAGCTGGGAATTAGAATGTTTCTGTTACCAGAGGGCTCTCAGTTCAGTGGGCAAGACAAAGGCATACACAATGATAAGTTGGTGTGATAAATAGTATGTGTTGGCCTAACCAGTTGTGGCACAGTGGATAGAGCAACGATCTGGGATGCTGAGATCCCAGGTTCAAAATCCTGAGGTCGCCAGCTTGAGCACGGGCTCACCAGCTTGAGCGCGTGGTCGCTGGCTTGATCGTGGGATCATAAACATGACCCCATGGTCGCTGGCTTGAGCCCAAGGTTGCTGGCTTGGCTGGGGCCCCCCATTCAAGGCACATATGAGAAGAAATCAATGAACAACTAAAGTGACACAACTACGATTTAATGCTTCTCATATCTCTCCTTTTCTGTCTGTCTGTCTGTCTCTCTTACGCATACACACAAAAATAGTGTGTGTTGGGAAGCGGGGCATGAGGTGATATGAGAGCAATGACTCATTTAAACCTCATATTGGTATTATAATCTCTCTTTTTTTTTAATTTAAAAGATTTGTAATATTTTACCCGTTTAACAACTTTGAGATTATTCACATACCATACAATTTGACTCACTCACTGAAAGTATACAACTCAATAGTTTTAGTATATTGGTAAAGATTTGCAACCATCACCACAATCAATTTTAGAACATTTTCATCATTCCAAAAAGAAACCCCATTCCTATTAGCAGTCACTTCCCATTGCCCTCTCCCTCCCAGCCCTAGGCAACTACTAATCTTCTTCTTGTCTCTTTTACATTTGCCTATTTTTAGGAGTTGAATTGCTGGGTTATGTGGTAATTGCATATTACTGGATTAAAAAACAGCTTTATGAGATATAATTCCTATACCATAAAATATACCCTCTTAAAATATACAATTCTGTGGTTTTTTAGAATATTCACAAAGTTGTGCAATCACTATTATCTAATTCTAGAACATTTTCATCACCACCAAAAAAAAATTCTCATAGCACTTAGAAGTCATTCACCATTACCCCTCTCTCCAGGTCCTGGAAACCACTAGTCAGCTTCTCCCTATGGGTTTGCCTATTTGGATATTTCATATAAATGGATTAATGTACTGTGTGACTTTTGTGTCTGGCTTCTCTCACTTAGCGTACTGTTTTCAAGGTTCATCCACATAGTAACATGGAAATAATCTTTTTGTAGATGAGGAAATCAAGACTCTGGAAAACTAAATGATTTGCATAAGTCACAGACTGAGTGATCCCATGTTTGATAGCTTGGTTAAGATGGAGTCTAGCCTGACCTGTGGTGGTACAGTGGATACAGCATCGACCTGGAAATGCTGAGGTCTTTGGTTCAAAACCCTGGGCTTGCCTGGTCAAGGCACATATGGGAGTTGATGCTTCCAGCTCCTCCCCCTTTCTCTCTCTCTCTGTCTCTCTCTCCTCTGTCTCTCTCCTCTCTAAAAGTGAATTAAAAAAAATGAAAGAATCTATTTAAAAAAAAAAGATGGAGTCTAATAGACCTTTCCATGATAAAGATACATTTTCCCTTTGGAATTATTAATTGATCTGTGTGATGCTACTGTGAAACCATGTGATTATCTTGTCCCCCAACATCATTTCACACAATGACTTCAGCATCCACTAAGGATACTACCCTGAATCAATTATATCGGCAGTTGCCAACTCTCATTCTGTCATTTGCCTATATTTATTAGCTGGCATGCTTGTGAATCACTGTCAACTTAAACATTTTTTACATTTCATTTAATATGTTATAATCTATTACTATCATTGACTTTTTGGTGCCCAAATTGTTCAAAATTTGGTAACTGAAAGCTCATAAAATCCAAAATTTGAAAGGCCTTTATAATAACTTAATCTATATGCCACAAAATACAATGATTTGGGGGGCCATGAAACTCTAAAATGTAGAGTATACTCAGATACTTTTTGGATAATTTGTTGGAATAAAATGTTTGCTACCTGAAACAAGTTCACAATTTGTTGACAATACCTTTGATTTTCTTAGAAGCTATAAAGTAGAACATTTTCTTTGAACTTGATGTTCATGTTTTGTAATAGAATTTTTTTATATGAAAACCATTGCATTTTGATCTTTAGATATTATTTGAGTTTACAACAAGATTTTTTGTGTGGGTGTGTGAGAGACAGACAGACAGACAAGGACAGCAGACAGGAAGGGAGAGAGATGAGAAGCATTAACTTATAGTTGTGGCACCTTAGTTGTTCATTGATTACTTTCTCATATGTGCCTTGACTGGGGGGCTAGAGCAGAGTGAGTGATCCCTTGCTCAAGCCAGAGACATTGGGCTCAAGCCAGGGACCTTGGGCTTTAAGCCAGCAACCTTTGGGCTCAAGCCAGCGACCATGGGGTCATGTCTATGGTCCCACGCTCAAGCTGGTGATCCCGTGCTCAAGCTGGTGATCCTGTGCTCAAGCCAGCGACCTCGGGGTTTTGAACCTGGGTCCTCAGTGTCCCAGGGTAACACTCTATCCACTGCACCACTACCTGGTTAGGCGCAACAAGATTTTAAGAGTCTTGAACCCAACTTTTTAAAGTGGCACAGGAAGAGTGGAAAATTAATACAACTGGATTGGATGGCAGGAATTTCATTTCCTGAGCAATATTAAGGAGTGTGAAAATAAAAGGAAACTCTAAATAGCCCCAAACAGATAGTATTGGGTTGATTTTCAAGCACTGGGTTAGAAAACCAGATAAAGATGGCTTTACTTCACAGGAACTAAATTTTTTCTCTCATAATAACAAACCCAAAGGTGGTCAGTTCAGACTAGTGGAGCTGTTCAATGACATCAAGACTTCCTCTTTCTTTACACTGTACCATCTTTCAGTCTGTCACTTTTGTCCTTGCAATTACAAAATGCTATAGAACCTCTAAGGTGGCAATTTTCAAGTGATATGCTACAATACCTGCCTGTTTAGTCAGGGCACTGACCTCTTTTCTCTTAGTTTGCCAAATAAAAAGATGACAACCGCCAACACAACAATAGCCGTCTGGTGTGAATGATTCAAAATAACACCTATTTTTTTTTTGTCAGGTTGGCAAAAAAATATATTTTTGGTATTCTACAAAATTTGAGTAATTAGTTTATGTGTGCCACAAGATGAAAAAGGTTGAAAATTGCTGCTTTAAGGTATTGCACCTGTGTTCTAGGTCAGGCAGAAGAGAGTCAGAATAAGAGGTTAAACTGAACCAGTCCCTATTAGGAAGTGTTCTTACAATGCCCAAGTAGACACATGTGTTTATATCTTTTTGGCCAGAATTAGAACATGTGGTCCCCTTACCTGAAAGGGAGTCCACATTAGAAGAAAGCAAAGGAGAAGGGGACTACAAATAGCTCTTGGTACCCAATAGATAGTATCTATAGCCATGTAAATAGCTAGGCATCTTTAGTTGATATTTTATAAAAGTTACATCTAAAAAAGTTAACACAGCTATATTCTGTATGACTTCCATTAATAAAGCAAAAAAAATTTTATTTTATTTATTTTTAAAAAACATTTTTTTATTTACTCATTTTAGAGAGGAGAGTGAGAGAGATAGAGAGAGAGAAAGGGGCGAGGAGCAGGAAGCATCAACTCCCATATGTGCCTTGACCAGACAAGTGCAGGGTTTTGAACCAGGGACCTCAGTGTTCTAGGTCAATGCTTTATCCACTGCACCACCACAGGTCAGACAAAGCAAAAAAATTTTGAGCATCTTTTATATACTATTACTTCATTGAGAATATAAAGATGAAAGTGATATTTTGCTTTGTTTGCTCTCTTAAACACATATTTTTGAAAATTCCAAGTAGTAAGTCCTAGAACTCTGGAAGGGGAACAGGTGTATCCAATTTTATGTTGTCTTTTCACAGTAGTTTCAAATCCAATCAAAACAGGAACTGAATCATACCAGGAAGATAACTAACTCAAATAGTCAATGGTCTTCTGTTTAATGGTTCCCTTTGTGGAAAATTATAAATTAAATTTATATTCAGAAAGTCTCACCAAATTAACTTCAGTAGCTTGGTAGAACCAGCATCATCTCCAATGTTTATAATAATTTGTTTATACTTACAGGATAGTTATGATAGCTTATATTATACTAAATAATTATAAAAGCTATTTTGGATATCCTACTGACAAATATAATTTAAAAATTATGGAGATATCACCTAATTCCTTGTCTGTATAGGCAAAGTATAAACATGCAGGTTTCCTTAAAGAAAAGTGTTACATTAACCTGCAAGATCTCTTAGATCTTCTAGATCAGGGATTGGCAAACTATGGCCTATGAGCCAAATCTGGACTGCTACCTGTTGTAAATAAAGTTTTATTGGAACGCAACCATACTCATTTATGTAGTATCTAACTAAAGCTGTTTTGAAACTACAATTGGCAGAGCAGAGTATTGTGGGGGAGACTGGATGGCCTTCAACACCTAACATATTTACTATCTAGCCCTCTACAGAAAAGTTTTTATCTATTATTATTTAGCACATACTAGGTACTCAATAAATGCTTCTTGGTTTTTTGAATAAATACATTCAAGACTTTCCAGCTGTAGAGAAAAAATTAACAAATTAACAAATCTAAACACAAAGCATTGTACTTCCCTAATTTCTCTGGTATTTGTTTGATTATAGTTTGCTACTGTTGACACATGCCTGCAAGGTTCATGTTAATACTTCGAGATCCTAGAATGCAAATTGCTCGAGATTCAAATTTTCAAGGAGGTGGCTTTTGGGATAAATATGTCTCATTGACATGTGTTGACCTTAAACAAATTCTCTAACCAAATGGGTTTATTCAGGAACAACAAAGAACTGCAATTTAGAATATGCAGTCTAATGTCAAACCACATGCAAGTCCAGAGAACAAAGGAGAAGATTCTTTTATAGAGGAAGGGGGGTTCAGAAAGGCTGTTGTAAACTAAGAGTCCATTGGAGGAAACTGGGAATTCAAAATGTAATGGCTTTTCATTGGCTGAGTGGTTGCAGGGTGAAAAGAAGATCCTCCTTTTCCTGCTGGAGTAGGAGAGCAGAAAAACATCTTCCTGTTAGAGATAGAAAATACTTCTCTTCCTGTTTGGGGTAATTGTTGAAGTGGAAGGGTGTGAGAGCTCTCCCTACAGAGCCTCTCAACTCCAATTTAACAGAGGTTTCTGTTTATTAATCTTCATACATATTTTATTTGACCCACACAGTGCTGCTGTTGTTTGTTTTTAAAGAAGCATTAGCTATCAACATTTAAACTTAAAGAGACTTGAGTCCTGGCAGGTTACCTCAGTTAGAGGATCCTCTGGCTATACCAGTGTTGCAGGTAGATCCCCGGTGGGGGTACAAACAAGAATCAACCAGTGAATGCATGAGAGGGTGGAACAACGAATCCATGATTCTTCCTTTCTCTCTCTCTTTCTTCCTCTCTTGCTAAAATCAATAAAAATAAAACATGAAAAAAATTTTTTTTTATTTTTATTTATTTATTTTTTACAGAGACAGAGAGTGAGTCAGAGAGAGGGATAGACAGGGACAGACAGACAGGAACGAAGAGAGATGAGAAGCATCAATCATTAGTTTTTCATTGCGCGTTACAACACCTTAGTTGTTCATTGATTGCTTTCTTATATGTGCCTTGACCATGGGCCTTCAGCAGATCGAGTAACCCCTTGCTGGAGCCAGTGACCTTGGGTTCAAGATGGTGAGCTTTTCCTCAAACCAGATGAGCCCGCGCTCAAGCTGGCGACCTCAGGGTCTTGAACCCGGGTCTTCTGCATCCCAGTCCGACGCTCTATCCACTGCCTGGTCAGACATAAAAAATTTTTAATAAATAAAAAGAAAAATAAGGAGACTTGAGTTGGACCCTCTGCCTCGCCACCCCTGCCCAGCCTCCTGCGTCATGGCATCCAAGAAGACCTTCAAGCATCTCTGTACCTTCGAACAAAGTAGTCTGACTTATCTGAAAGCCGCATCCGACCAAAATCCCAGTGATAATAGAACAAGAGAGAAAAGCAGCTTCCTGTACTGGATAAAACCAAGTTTCTTGTACCTGATCATGTCCACATGAGTGAGCTCAACAAGATAATTAGAAGACACTTACAGCTCAGCTAATCAAGCCTCTTTCTGTTAGTGAATGGACACAGCATGGTGAGCATGTCCACACTGAATTGAAAAGTATATGAAAGTGAGAAGGATGAAGGTAGATTCTTGAAGATGGTATATGCCTCTCAGGAGACAGCTGGAATGAAATTGGTGGTGTAAGACAAGAAAAATGCATCTGTTCTAGAATTTTTTAAACCCTTACAAAAGGAGGGGGGAAAAAAAGAATGTTAACTGAGATTGACTGGTTCATCTAATCACAGATCATCAAAACAGTCCTGCTCCTGCCTAGGAATTTTAGAAAGTTGTTTTGTGCTTCAAGCAGAAAAACTGAGCTCTAAATGAGCACATTCCACTTTGGAAAACTGTATTATTTATTTAACCTAGGCTGTCTTGTTTTCAAATTTACCAGTTTAAAAATAAAATACTTTGCATTCTAAAAACAAATGAGACTTCACCTATTAATCCGAATTTCCAGCTTCTCTTGAAAAACTGAAAGATCAGGCAATGTAAGCACATAAGTTGGTTAGGGCTATAACCACCTGGGGCTCCTTAGATAGGTAAGCTCTCCAGTTCACCACAGTCCCCACCACTCCCTACAGTCTTATCCCCTGCTGCCCCCATCCAGGTACCTCATCCACCTGGCCCATCTATAGACTGTTTGTATTTAAGATCCTTTCTCTAGAGAGTATCATTTGCTACAAAGTATATAGTTTGATAGCTATACAAATATTTACTTCATTTTCCTGACTGGAAAACAGACCGGTACATTTGAAGACAAAACAGGAAAGAATGACAATGCTATAAGGACTGTTCCCATCATTTCAACTACTTTACAACTTCATTCTCCCGCCACCCTTTTCCTTTTCAAACAAGCCTGAGACGCAGCGGGGCTTTCCTTGCAGCTACTCCGCCTTCCTCCACCCGCTCCATCTCCTGGAGTTGTTTGCCTCAAACTCGGGACGGCTGTCTCCCCCTCCCCTTACCGTTTCCTAGCTGCCCTTGAAAACAACCACCTTGGCCCCTTTTTGTTTTTAGAATTTTACTGCTAATCACTACAGGGAAACAGACAGGAAATAACAATAAGGAGGAAATTACAAAGTTTACAGAAGCCTTATAGCTCTTATAGTTATACTCCCTGATTCCGTTAATGAGGTGGCACCTGGAAGTGTCCTGTTTTTATTCTCAGGTAGATTCTCAGAGCTGGTAGATAATGTAGAAGAGGCCTAAAGATTCTACAGGATACCGACATGGCCTCGAAAAAACAGGAACCATTAGGTGGCAGCACAGGGTGCATCTTTTCATGTCCTTCTACAGTAGGCTGGCAGATATGAGGCACCAAATTGTCTAGAATGGACAACTCAGTACAGGATCAGGGCAAGCATTTGGGTGAGACTAGAAAGAGGATAAGAGCCAGCCAAGAGACTCCCGGTCACACTATGTTGTCACCTCGCCAGGTGTGGAATTCTTATCTCCTGTGCCTTTCCCTGATATGTTGATTAGAATCACAGACTGTTAGGGCAGATAAGAATCTTCCCACCTAACACCTTGATGTCATAGTCAGGTAAACCAAGGTCCTGCTAGACGTGACTCATCCTGCTGTCTTCATGCCATGAATCCAGTCAGATGTCCTTGCAGCTTCGCTAGGGCCGGTTTATCCTTCTGGTATGTCCCTCCTGGTTAAAAAGTATTTGTTGAAATCTGCTTATTATAAAGACTAATTCTCCTTCGTTTGAAGGTAAAACTAAGGCGTTCTTTGCCTCTGACAGAGCAGTACTTGACACAGGAAACAGAGCCTTCCTGGACACAGGGACACAAAGTGAGCTCAATTTCTGCCTCCACCTACCCACCCGCCTGGGAGAGAAGTTAGGGCCCTGGTCCAGGAGGGGCATTATGTCGCTGGTCACTCTGTGTGGCTTGCGTGCATGCCCATTGACAGGAGCAGCTGGTATAATTGGGGCTCTTATCAGGCAAAAGTATCCTCACATGACAGGGCTGGGCCATGCACACCCAAATAACTTGCCAATCCTCTCAAATTATATTAGTAAAGCCACTCGTAACTCTAGAATTTAAACACGAATTTAAACATCGGCACTAGAACAAAATCATGTCCTTGGGCTCCAGTTAGCTTGGAGGAGGACAGTTTAGTGATCAAAAGGAAAAGGGCTTACTGGCTTGAGGGGGTCAGGCCTCAGAAGAGAAACTTCCCTGGGGACGACTATCAAATATAAAATTTAGCCTGACCAGGTGGTGGCGCAGTGGATAGAGCGTCAGACTGGGATGTGGAGGACTCAGGTTCAAGATCCCGAGGTCACCAGCTTGAGCACGGGCTCGTCTGGTTTGAGCAAAGCTCACCAGCTTGGACCTAAGGTCGCTGGCTTGAGCAAGGGGTTACTCAGTCTGCTGAAGCCCCACGGTCAAGGTACATATGAGAAAGCAATCAATGAACAACTAAGGTGTCGCAACAAAAAATTAATGATTGATGCTTCTCATCTCTCTCCGTTCCTGTTTGTCTGTCCCTATCTGACTCTCTCTCTGCCTCTGTAAAAAATAAAATAAAATAAAATAAAATAAAATAAAATAAAATAAAATAAAATAAAATAAAATTTAGTCGTTTATGTCAAAGCACCATACTGGGTAGTTATAGGGTCTTGCCACTCAGATGGTGCTCTTCACCCAGTGGCTAGTTAGAAGTGTGGAATCACACTCTTCTTCTTCTGTAATGACCCTTTGAAGCCCCAAGGCACCTTACCTCATTCCTAGCTCAGAAGGTCTTACATAAAACCTTGTTCCCTTTCTGTCTCTGAACCTCTCGTGCATATGGGATCTCTGATTCTCTCATGTATGTGCTGTTCATATACATATGTATGTATTAAATATGATTTTTCTCTTGCTAAAAAAAGAAAATAAAATGCCGACTCCTGGGCCTAACCTATTCCTACTGAGTCAGTGTCTTCATTTTGACAAGATCCCCTGTTGATTGCTATGCACATTAAAGTTTGAGAAACACTGCTTTAGGACACCCTAGAGAGAGGCCAAAACCAACAAGAGACAAACATTTCCTCCTCCAGTAGTCCCTACCTCAAGGTCCTGATAGAGTGGTTTAGGAGCACACACCACACATGTGAAAATGTCATGAAAATGGCCATAAAGAAATGTGTCATTAATGCCATGTGGGCTGCCCCAGGACAAAACAAACACATATTTTGAGAAGGTACAAAAGAATGATTTCAGTTAAGAGGGACCAGTCCGGCCTAACCAGGTGGAGGGGCAGTGGATAGAACGTTGGACTGGGATGCCGAGGATTCAGGTTCGAAACCCCGAGGTTGCCAGCTTGAGAGCGGGCTCATCTGGTTTGAGCAAAAGCTCACCAGCTTGGACCCAAGGTCTCTGGCTAGATCAAGGGGTTACTCGGTCTGCTGAAGGCCCGTGGTCAAGGCACATATGAAAAAGCAATCAATGAACAACTAAGGTGTCGCAATGTGCAAGGAAAAACTAATGATTGATGCTTCTAATCTCTCTGTTCCTGTCTGTCCCTATCTATCCCTCTCTCTGACTCTCTCTCTGTCTCTGTTAAAAAAAAAAAAAAAAAAAAAAAAGAGGGACCAGTCCCGGGCAGTATTCCCACAGGTGGTGAGATTTTGATAAGCATGTGTGAATAGAGAGGAAAAGGACAGGGAAGGGCATTTCAAGTGGACAGATCAGGATAAACCTAGGAGGAAGCAAATGGTAAATTCCAGGCAGTGGCCTACAAATATTTTATTATCTCATGCACAACCCAGACTTTCGTTGGCTCTTTCCAGCACATCATACGTTACTGTGGCTTTACATTTATATAACCTCATCACATGTTACGGATTTTGGTTTAGTCAGTGGTTCTTCTGGGAATTCTTCAGATGTGTTCAATAACATGCTAACTTCTTTCTTTGGAGTGAAACAGGCAGGTCCTTACCCTTTCCTTTCTTGTGCAATTCGCTGTGATTTCTAGTTCCTCTTTTATAATCAGGTAATAGGACATTCCTTACATGTGGACTCTCCTAAATTGCTAGGACCTTTCTAATGCAGTGCAAATCTTCTCTGTAAAGCTCTTAATCAGATCTCATAAACGATTAGCCCCAATGTGTTTTCAGTTTCTAGATCAGTGGTTTTCAAAGTGTGTGCCAGGACGCACTGGTGCGCCCTAGAAGATTTCCAGATGCGCCCTATGGTATTCCAGAGAAATATGTGCCTGTTGGGGATCAAAAAACTAACAGGGTTTTTGGAGTTTAGATTTTTGGGGGGCAGGGGTGTGGAGAATTGTCTGTAGCTGACAGTCTGCCCAACCTCCCACCTCACTTGCCTGATTAGGTTGCAAAAGGCTGTTAAGCTGTGGTGCTGGATTGTTTACACTACCCCATGTTCCCCAGAAAGACCGGAGGCAAGTTTCTTCTATCCTTTGTTTGGTGTAAATTTAAGGTGATATGTATGGTGGGGTTTTCCTGCACTCAACACAATTAAGAATAAAAAGAGAGGAATTCTTCAATGTATTGACAAGGAAATGAGAGTTTGCCTTTCAAATATATGCCCTAACATTGAAGAAATTGCTAGGACACATCAGGCTCATGTTTCTCATAAACACAAGAATGAAAAGACTTAACACATTGATGCCGAGACCTGCTGAATTTACTAAATCTTACTAAGAATGCATCTATATATATAAAAAGATAGCCTGACCAGGCGGTGGCGCAGTGGATAGAGTGTCAGACTGGGATGCAGAGGACCCAGGTTCGAGACCCCAAGGTTGCCAGCTTGAGCGCAGGCTCATCTGGTTTGAGCAAAATCCCACCAGCTTGAACCCAAGGTCGCTGGCTCCAGCAAGGGGTTACTTGGTCTGCTGAAGGCCTGCGGTCAAGGCACATATGAGAAAGCAATCAATGAACAACTAAGGTGTTGCAACACGCAATGAAAAACTAATGATTGATGCTTCTCATCTCTCTCCATTCCTGTCTGTCTGTCCCTGTCTATCCCTCTCTCTGACTCACTCTCTGTCTCTGTAAAAAAAAAAAAAAAAAAAAAAAAAAAGATAACTTTTTTGTTATTTTTTAACCCCTCTTTTATACAAATTCTAAAAAGCATAACTAAAAAATGTAACATAAAAATGTTTTTAATGTCAGAATAAATTTAATTTTGTCGTATTTATTTTGTTTAATTACCATAAAAGCATGCTTGGGCTTTATATATTTTTTCTTTAATATTTGACTTATTATAACATTTCCAGAAATTTGTATATAGTGTACCTACAATTATTTTTAGAATTTTAAATTTGCCCTGACTTCAAAAAGTTTGAAAACCACTGTTCTAGATAAAGTTAATCATCCTTGAGTATGGACCAGGAATTAACATAAAAATGGGGAACTTGTGCCCTGGACAGATAGCTCAGTTGGTGAGAGCATCGTCCTGAAGTGCAGAGGTTGCTGGTTCGATCCTTGGACAGGGTACCTATAGGAACAGATGTTCCTGTTTCTCTCTTGCTCTCTCCCTTCCTTTCTCTAAAAAAAAAACAACAACAAAAAAAAACTTTTTAAAAAAAGAGGGAACTTGCTTGTTCCCCTATTGTTATGTCTAGATTTAGTTTACAGAACAAAAGTGATTGCCCAGAAGATGAAACCCAAAGTTTCAGTGTTTATTTTCCAAATGGGCTGGTGTAACTGTAACCCTCTCCTCTCCATACACGTATCTGATAACCAGAAGGGTTGTGCTGGAATGAAATAGTAGGAAGAGCCTGTCCCCACAGATTCCTGAGGCAGTACCAAGTAAGCTGGAGGCTCCAGCAGAGAAATTAGATCATTTTGAGGAGACGACATACTTGACACAATTCTTCAGAGTAACACGACCGTAAGTTCAGGGACTCTTCCCCTTCCCTGAAGGGGGAACTTGTTGTGTGTCCCTGAAATCAGGATGTTGCCCTGAGTCCATCCACATGGGTATCCATCTGCCCCTTGGCTTGAGACCTGCACATTTCTTTGCCCAGCAACACTCTGGTGGAGGAACTCAATTGCCCAGAGACGAGCCAACTGCCGTCTCTGTCAGAGCCCATCAGCAAGCAGCTTGTCACCAGCTGCCCAGTGCACTCGGAGAAAATGGTTTCTGTATTCAGAGATAATTTGGGTTGATAGGAATAGCATCAGGGGAAGACAAAGGCAGCACCAAATCAATACTTGAGCTTCACAAATTAATGTCTTGGCCCTGGCTCTGAGTTTATATTCAGGAGGCCATTGCTCCCAGACAGAGACATTAAATGGAACAGACACTTCGCTCCCAACAACAGCAAATTCCCTTTTTTTTTTTTTAAAAGAGGAGCCAACTAGAGACTTGATACGTTAAAGAAAATCCATCAAGAACATTCATTAACTGCGAATTTTATAATGTTTATTGTGGCACGCTTCTAGGAATGAATGCGGAGAAGCTGGGAGTGGGGAGTACACGCCCGGCAGGAATGCTGGTTGTTAGAGTAAGTCTTCTGACACCCACGTTCAAGGCAGCGATACTCACAATAGCAAAAACATAGGAGCGACCCAGGTGTCCACTGACAAGTGAATAGTAAACAAAATGTGGCATATATGAGGGAATATTGTACAGCCTTAAAAAGGAAGGAAATTCTGATACAAACTACAGCATGTATGAAACTTGAAGACAATATGCTACATGAAATAAGTCGGTCACAAAAGGAAAAACAATGGTCAGCAGGGGCTGTGGGAAGGGGGCAATGGGAGTTTCAGTTTGAGAAGATGAAAAAGTTCGAGAGCTTGATGGTGGTGATGGTGTACAACCCATGTGACTATACTTATTGCTACTGAACTACACTTAAAAATATTTAAATGGTAAAATTATGTTATGTATATTTTGCCGCAATAGGAAAAAAAACAACAACACAAAACACCCTGATCTTTTCATCAACGAGCCAGAGAGCAAGCCCTTCATTTACAGAGATCTTAAGCCTGGCCTGTGGTGGCGCAGTGGATAAAGCGTTGACCTGGAATGCTGAGGTTGCTATTCAAAATCCTGGGCTTGCCTGACCAGGTGGTGGCTCAGGTTATAGAGCATCAGACTGGGATGCGGAAAACCCAGGTTCGAGACCCCGAGGTCGCCAGCTTGAGCGAGGGCTCATCTGGTTTGAGCAAAAAAAAAAAAAGAAAAAAAAAAAAGCTCACCAGCTTGAGCCCAAGCTCACTGGCTCGAGCAAGGGGTTACTTGGTCTGCTGAAGGCACACGGTCAAGGCACGTATGAGAAAGCAATCAATGAACAATTAAGGTGTCGCAATGTGCAACGAAAAATTGATGCTTTTCATCTCTCCGTTTCTGTCTGTCTGTCCCTATCTATTCCTCAATCTGACTCTCTCGCTGTAAAAAAAAAAAAAAAAAAAATCCTGGGCTTGCCTGGTCTAAGGCACATATGGGAGTTGAAGCTTCCTGCTCCTCCCCTCTTTCTCTTTCTCTCTCTCAATTTCTTTCTCTATCTCTCTATCTCACTCCTTTCTAAAATGAATGAATGAATAAATAAATAATTTAAAAAAATAAAGAGATCTTAATATCATTGGTTCCAAGGAGACTTCTTGGAAATGTTCAACAGGGTACAAAACATTTAACCCCTAATTGAGGTTACTTTTGGACATAAATGTGTAATCATAGAGGCTGACAAACTGATTACATATCAGCCATGATTGCAACTTGGTTACATAAAATTTATCAGCCAAGCTGTTTTCCTATCTTGTAGATCAGGGCTTTTCAGACATGACCCAGGCATCTGGGTAAAAATGTAGATTCTAGTGTGGTAGGTTTGGGGAGGGGCTTGAGATTCTGCTTCTCTAACTAGGTCCCTGGTATTGCTGATTCTTCAGGTCCAGGGACCCCATTTTAAGTATCAAGAGTGTTTGGGCCCTGGCCGGTTGGCTCAGTGGTAGAGCGTCGGCCTGGCGTGCAGGAGTCCCGGGTTCGATTCCCGGCCAGGGCACACAGGAGAAGCACCCATCTGCTTCTCCACCCCTCCCCCTCTCCTTCCTCTCTGTCTCTCTCTTCCCCTCCCGCAGCCAAGGCTCCATTGGAGCAAAGTTGGCCCGGGCACAGAGGATGGCTCTGTGGCCTCTGCCTCAGGCGCTAGAATGGCTCTGATTGTGGCAGAGCATCGCTCCGTGGTGGGCGTGCCGGGTGGATCCCGGTCAGGCACATGCTGGAGTCTGTCTGACTGCCTCCCCGTTTCCAGCTTCGGAAAAATACAAAAAAAAAAAAAAAAAAAAAGAGTGTTTGGATTTGCCTGACCAGGCGGTGGCGCAGTGGATAGAGCGTCAGGCTGGGATGCGGAGGATCCAGGTTCGAAATCCTGAGGTCGCCAGCTTGAGCATGGGCTCAACTGGTTTGACCAAAAGCTCATCAGCTTGAGCCCAAGGTCACTGGCTCAAGCAAGGGGTTACTCCATCTGCTGAAGGCCCACGGTCAAGGCACATATGAGAAAGCAATCAATGAACAACTAAGGTGTCGCAACGAAAAATTGATGATTGATGCTTCTCACCTCTCTCCGTTCTTTTCTGTCTCTCTCTCTCTCTCTCTCTCTCTGTCTCTGTAAAAAAAAAAAAAAAGTGTTAGGATTTCAGTTAGGACTGGAAGTAATAGCTCCCCCTCATTAAAACGGAGCACAGGGCCTGACCAGGCAGTAGCGCAGTGGATAGAGCATTGGACTGAGATGCGGAGGACCCAAGTTCAAGACCCCGAGGTCGCCAGCTTGAGCACGGGCTCATCTGGTTTGAGCAAAGTTCCCTAGCTTGGACCCAGGGTCACTGGCTTGAGCAAGGGGTTACTAGGTCTGCTGAAGGCCTGTGGTCAAGGCACATATGAGAAAGCAATCAATGAACTAAGGTGTTGCAACGGAAGACTGATGATTGATGCTTCTCATCTCTCTGTGTTCCTGTCTGTCCCTCTCTCTGACTCTGTCTCTGTAAAAAAAAACAAAACCAAAAAACAAACAAACCCCAAAACCAAAAAAACAACAACTGAGCACAAGCATCTTCAGGCTTCAATGGAAGGAGAGTCTCTGGGTGATAATAATTATTTTGGAATTCTCTCACTTTGATTCTTACTGCCATCAAAAGTCAGGTCTCAAGGATCTACGACTCTTCTTCTTCAGCCCAAGCAAAACAAACTATAAATAAATCCCTTGCCCTTTATGTGTGGGGCAGATAAAGTGAATTTTCCAAAATCATGCTTCTAAGAAGGAAGAAAAGAGGGAAGAATCTGGGTGGAAGACATGCAGTAACACACACATACATGTGTGCGCATGCGCATGCACACAATGGGAAAAAGAAAAAAAAGCAGCACGCAGTCTAGCTGAGTTTGCCTGCTTGGGCCTTGTGCCAAGTGTATAGCTTTGCTTAATAAACTGCTCACTCTGCTTAAACACTTGAAGGAAGGAAGGAAGAAGAGAGAGAGAGGAAGAGAGAGAGAGAGAGAGAGAGAGAAAGAAAGAAAGAAAGAAAGAAAGAAAGAAAGAAAGAAAGAAAGAAAGAAAGAAAGAAAGAAAGAAAGGAGAAAGAAAGAAAGAGAAAAAACAAGTCTTCCTTTGAAGTCTTCTAAGAATCCTCTGTGGCTCTCCATTGCCTCCAGGCTAGAAAGGCTCATAGGATGAGATCCCAGTCCATCTCCTGCCTTTCCCCTCCATATTCAGCCATAATGAACCCTGTTCTTCCTTACCTTTACAGTTGCTCTCCCTTTGATCTGGAACTCATCCCCTCCTGTATCACCTGCCTCAGGCATCATCTCTTCTGGAAAGATTTCTCTAACCACGTTGTTACCTTCCCTTCCTCCCCTCTGTGTAGGGTTGTCCTTCTGTCTTCAGGGGCTTGCAGTGCTTACCTCTAACATAGCACTTGACAGTATATATATTATTTTTTTAAATCTTATTTTTATTAATTTTAATGCAGTGACATTGATAAATCAGGGCACATATGTTCAGAGAAAACATATCCAGATTATTTTGACATTTGATTATGCTGCATACCCCTCACCCAAAGTAAAATTGTCTTCTGTCACCTTCTATCTGGTTTTCTTTGTGCCCCTCCCCTCCCCTTACCCCCTCTCTCTCCTTCCTCTCCCTCTCCCCACCCCTCCACCCCACCCTCTGTTACCATCACATTCTTGTCCATGTCTCTGAGTCTCATTTTTATGTCCCATTTATGTATGGGTTCATATAGTTCTTAGTTTTTTCTCTGATTTACTTATTTCACGCCGTATAATGTTATCAAGGTCCATCCATGTTATTGTAAATGATCCAATGTCATCATTTCTTATGGCTGAGTAGTATTCCATAGTATATATGTACCATAGCTTTTTAATCCACTCGTCCTCTGACGGACACTTGGGCTGTTTCCAGATCTTTGCTATTGTAAACAATGCTGCTATAAACATGGGGGTGCATTTCTCCTTCTGGAACTGTTCTATGGTGTCCTTGGGGTATATTCCTAAAAGTGGGATGGCTGGGTCAAAAGGCAGTTCGATTTTTAATTTTTTGAGGAATCTCCATACTGTTTTCCACAGAGGCTGCACCAGTCTGCATTCTCACCAGCAGTGCAGGAGGGTTCCCTTTTCTCCACATCCTCGCCAGCATTTATTGTGTTGTTTTGTTGATCAGCGCCATTCTGACCGGTGTGAGGTGATATCTCATTGTGGTTTTAATTTGCATTTCTCTAATGATTAGTGATGTTGAGCATTTTTTCATATGCCTACTGGCCATCTGTATATCCTCTTTGGAGAAGTGTCTATTCATTTCTTTTGCCCATTTTTTGATTGGACTGTTTGTCTTTCTGATGTTGAGATTTACAAGTTCTTTATAAATTTTGGTTATTAACCCCTTATCAGAGGTACTGTCAAATATATTCTCCCATTGTGTAGTTTGTCTTTTTATTCTGTTCTTATTGTCTTTGGCTGTGCAAAACTTTTTAGTTTGATATAGTCCCATTTGTTTATCCTGTTTTTTATTTCCCTTGCCCGTGGAGATAAATCAGCGAATATATCACTGTGAGAGATGTCGGAGAGCTTACTGCCTATGTTTTCTTCTAAGATGCTTATGGTTTCATGCCTTACATTTAAGTCTTTTATCCATTTTGAGTTTATTTTTGTGAATGGTGTGAGTTGGTAGTCTAGTTTCATTTTTTTGCAGGTTGCTGTCCAATTTTCCCAACACCATTTGTTGAAGAGGCTGTCTTTACTCCATTGTATTTCCTTACCTCCTTTGTCAAATATCAGTTGTTCATAGAGCTGTGGGTTTATTTCTGGGTTCTCTGTTCTGTTCCATTGATCTATGTGCCTGTTCTTATGGCAGTACCACGCTGTTTTGAGTACAATGGTCTTGTAGTATAGCTTGATATCAGGAAGTGTGATACCTCCCCCTTTATTCTTCTTTTTTAAGATTGCTGAGGCTATTTGTGTTCTCTTTTGGTTCCATATAAATTTTTGGAATATGTGATCTATATCTTTAAAGTATATCATTAGTATTTTAACTGGTATTGCATTGAATTTATAAATTGCTTTGGGTAATATAGACATTTTAATGATGTTTATTCTTCCTAACCATGAGCATGGTATATGCTTCCACTTGTTTGTATCTTCCTTGATTTCTTTTATCAATGTTTTATAATTTTCCGAGTACAAGTCTTTAGTCTCCTTGGTTAAATGTACTCCTAGGTACTTTATTTTTTTTGGTTGTAATAGTGAAAGGGATTGTTTCCTTAATCTCTCTTTCTGACTGTTCATTGGTGGTGTATAAAAATGCCTCTGATTTTTGAGTATTAATTTTATATCCTGCCACTTTGCTGAATTCATTTATCAGGTCCAGTAGTTTTTTGATTGAGACTTTAGGGTTTTCTATATACAATATCATATCATCTGCAAATAATGACAGCTTTACTTCTTCTTTTCCAACTTGAATTCCTTTTATTTCTTCTTCTTGTCTGATTGCTGTGGCTAGGACTTCCAGGACTATGTTGAATAAGAGTGGTGAAAGGGCGCACCCCTGCCTTGTTCCTGATCTTAAGGAGATTTCTTTTAATTTTTGCCCATTGAGTATGATGTTCACTGTGGGTTTGTCATAGATGGCTTTTATCATGTTGAGGTATGTTCCCTGTATTCCCACTTTGTTGAGAGTTTTGATCATGAATGGGTGCTGGATTTTATCAAATGCTTTTTCTGCATCTATTGAAATTATCATGTGGTTTTTCTCCTTCCTTTTGTTTATGTGATGAATCACATTGATTGATTTGCGAATATTGTACCAGCCTTGCCTCCCAAGAATAAATCCCACTTGATCATGGTGTATGATTTTTTCCATATATTGCTGGATCCAGTTTGCTAATATTTTGTTGAGGATTTTAGCATCTATATTCATCAGGGATATTGGCCTATAATTTTCTTTCTTTGTGTTGTCTTTGCCTGTTTTTGGAATTAGAATTATACTTGCCTCATAAAAGGAGCTTGGAAGTCTTCCTTCCTCTTGAATTTTTTGAAATAGCTTGAGGAGGATAGGAGTTAGTTCTTCTTTGAATATTTGGTAAAATTCACTTGTGAAGCCATCAGGCCCAGGACTTTTCTTTGTTGGGAGTTTTTTGATAACTGTTTCTATCTCATTCGGTGTAATCGGTCTGTTTAGGTTTTCTGATTCTTCCAGATTGATTTTTGGAAGATTGTGTGTTTCAAGGAATTTGTCCATTTCATCTAGGTTGTCTAGCTTTATGGCATACAGTTCTTCATAGTATTTTCTTACAATATTTTGTATTTCTGTTGTGTCAGTTGTTATTTCTCCCCTCTCATTTCTAATTTTATTTAGTTGAGTCCTCTCTCTCTTTTTCTTGGTGAGTCTAGTTAAAGGTTCATCAATCTTGTTTACCTTTTCAAAGAACCAGCTCCTAGTTTCATTGATCCTCTGTATTGTTTCTTTAGTCTCTATGTCATTTATTTCTGCTCTGATCTTTATTATTTCCTTCCTTCTACTATACTTGAGCTTTACTTGTTCTTTTTCTAGTTCTTTTAGATGCAGGGTTAAGTTGTTTATTTGAGCTTTTTCTAGCTTCTTAAAGTGTGCCTGTAGTGCTATGAACTTCCCTCTCAGTATTGCTTTCGCTGTGTCCCATAAATTTTGAGTTGTTGTATGCTCATTATCATTCGTTTCTAGGAATTTTTTTATTTCTTCTTTGATCTCATTCTTAATCCATTCATTATTTAACAACCTGTTATTTAGTTTCCATGTGTTTGAGAATTTTTGAGCTTTTCTGTTGTGGTTGATTTCTAGTTTCATGCCATTGTGATCAGAGAAAGTGTTTGATATGATTTTAATCTTCTTAAATTTGTTGAGACTACTTTTGTGCCCTAACATGGTCTATCCTAGAGAATGTACCATGAGCACTTGAAAATAATGTATATTCTGCTGCTTTAGGGTGAAAGGTTCTGAAGATATCTATTAAATCAAGTTGATCTAATGTGTTTTTTAAGTCTTCTGTTTCTTTGTTAATTTTCTTTCTTGAGGATCTATCTAGTGATGTTAGTGGGGTATTAAAATCCCCTACTATTATAGTATTGCTGTTGATCTCACTCTTTATATCCATCAAAGTCTACTTTATATATTTAGGTGCTCCTGTATTAGGTGCGTAGATATTTATAATAGTTATATCTTCCTGTTGGATTGCTCCCTTTATCATTATGTAGTGGCCTTCTTTATCTCTTACTATATTCTTTGTTTTAAAGTCCATTTTGTCTGATATAAGTATTGCTATCCCAGCTTTTTTTTCCATTTCCATTTGCATGAAATATTTTTTTCTATCCTTTTACCTTCAGCCTATGTGCATCTTTTGTTTTAAGGTGTGTCTCTTGTAGACAGCATATGTACGGGTCCTGTTTTCTTATCCATGCAGCTACCCTATGTCTTTTGATTGGATCATTTAGTCCATTTACATTGAAGGTTTTTATTGATATGTAGTTGTTTATTGCCATTTTATTCTTTAAAGCTGTATTCTTCTTTTGCTATATTCTTTTCCCACTTTGATCTGTTTACACCATGCCCCTTAACATTTCCGGCAGCATTGGTTTGGTTGTAATGAATTCCTTGAGTTTTTTTTTGTCTGGGAAACTTTTTATTTCTCCTTCAATTTTAAATGATAGCCTTGCTGGATATAGTAGTCTTGGTTGTAGGTTCTTGTTCTGCATTACTTTGAATATTTCTTGCCATTCCCTTCTGGACTCAAGTGTTTCTGTTGAGAAGTCTGATGTCATCCTTATGGGGGCTCCTTTGTAGGTGATAGCCTTTTTTTCTCTAGCAGCTTTTAATATTTTCTCTTTATCACTTAGCTTTGGCATTTTAATTATGATGTGTCTTGGTGTAGGTTTCTTTGGGTTTCTCTTTAATGGAGTTCTCTGTGCTTCTTGAACATGTGAGAGTTTCTCTTCCATTAATTTAGGCAAGTTTTCAGCTATGATATGATTGAACAAAGTCTCTATCCCTTGTTCCTTCTCTTCTTCTTCAGGAACCCCTATAATGTGGATGTTATTTCTCTTCATGTTGTCACAGAGCTCTCTAAGAGTTTCCTCAGACTTTTTGAGTCTCTTTTCTTTTTTCTTCTCTGCTTTCATGCCTTCATTCCAGTTGTCCTCCAACTCACTGATTTGATCCTCAGCTCTATCCAGCCTGTTTTGTTTTTTTTGTTTGTTTGTTTTTGTTTTTGTTTTTTTACAGAGGCAGAGATAGACAGGGACAGACAGACAGGAACGGAGAGAGATGAGAAGCATCAATCATCAGTTTCTTGTTGCGCGTTGCGACTTTTTAGTTGTTCATTGATTGCTTTCTCACATGTGCCTTGACCACGGGCCTTCAGCAGACCGAGTAACCCCCTGCTGGAGCCAGCAACCGTGGGTCCAAGCTGGTAAGCTCTTTGCTCAAGCCAGATGAGCCCGCGCTCAAGCTGGCGACCTCGGGGTCTCGAACCTGGGTCCTTCCGCATCCCAGTCCGACGCTCTATCCACTGCGCCACCACCCGGTCAGGCTATCCAGCCTGTTTTTAATTCCTTCCATTGTGGTCTTCATTTCTAATATTGTATTTGTCATCTCCGACTAATTCTTTTTTAATATTTCAATATCCTTTTTTATACTTGCTATTTATTTAGGTGTTCATAATGACCATCCATTGTTGTTCTAAGATCCCTAAGCATCCTTGCAATCATTATTTTGAACTCCGCATCTGGAAGTTTGGTTATTTCCATATCACTCAGTTCATTTCCTGGATGTTTCTCTTGTGGTTTCATTTGGATTGCACTTCTCTGTCTTATCATTGTATCTATTTGGGTGTTTTGTTTGTAGAGCTGGTTGAGTCTAGACTTGGTGTTGTCTGCCTCCAGTTTTCAGTTGTGTTATTTCTAGGTCTTCTTGGGTTGGCATCAGCTATTATTTGTAATCCACTTTCGGATTTGGGCCGCTTTGAAGTCTTGGTTTGTTTGTTTTCTTAACAGGTGATTGTCTTATTTGCTGATCTCAGCAGGGGGCTTATTTGAAACTGTATCCAGGAATGCAGTGGGTGTGACCTGAGGCTCTGAAGTCCTCTTCTGCCAGTTAATCTCTCTGGAGGTGGGTTGCTTTCTCAGCTTCAGTAGGGGGAGGTGTATCTCAGATCTCTATGGAGACCTGAGTTACTATCCCTCTTCTCCACTTCTTGTTTTCAGCTGTGTCTTGTTGTGCTGATTGGAGCTGGAGAGATGTCTGTATCTCTGTGACCTGGAAGTACTTTTGTATTTTGCTTTGTGGAAGGATCAGCCCTTTCCCCAGTTATGGCTGCCTCCAGCACTGAATGAGTCAGCTTTTCAGATTGTCACCTGCATTCCTCTCCCCCTCACCTTCTGTCTCTCTCTCTCTCTCCTTTCTTTTTGGAAGACAAGCGGGCCCTTTCAATACACCTCATTTCCTGGTCGCCAGGCAAGTGGCTATGAGCAGTATTTACTGCTCTTTTCCTTGGAGTGAGAGCCCAGCCTCACCCCCCCCCCCCCGTTCCTGTAAGCAGGGGAGATTCGGGCGCTCTCTACCAGGTTTGTTGTGGCTTCTTCTTTGGTCCTTGGTTTTTGAGAGCTGTTCTTGTAGTCCAGATTTGGTTTTTCATGCTGATTGTTCATAAATTAGTTTATAATCCAGTTCGGTGGTGTGAGCTGGGAGTCTGTGCGTCTGCCTACTCCACTGCCATCTTTAGGTCTCCTTCACAGTATATTTTAATTGTATTCTCTTGTCTATGTTCCCTGCTGAACTGTGAGCTCTTTGAAGGATGGGATGATACCTTTTGTCCATAACACAATGTCTAAAACATAAGAAGTACTCAAATAATGTTTGCTGAAAGAATGAGTAAATGTGAACTACAAGTGTGTGACATTTGAAGAAGACATGGCTTAGTTCCTCAAACACCATGAAGCTGCCCTTGGAATGACTTTTCTAAAGGTCAAACACACTGACACCAATTTCTGTGTTCCGGCAACTGTGAGTGAACTCCCCTATTCTAACCAACTGTATTTCCCAGCTTCCTCATTTTATAGTATCTTCTCTGGAAGACCAAATACAAACACAAAACAAAACAAAACAAAGCACAAGGTGATAACAGTAGTTTTTAAATAAAATTTAGCATAAGGCTAGAATCTCATTGAATATTAGTATGCTAATTGTACTCTTTTTATTGTCAATTTGATCCTAAAATAAGTCTTTAATGTTGCAGTGGCTCCAAATTTGAGGTCTTGGGATACTTAGCTTTTACTAACAACCTTCAAATTAGTATATCTATATGTATATCTGTAAATTTTTTTTTAAGTGAGAGAAGGGGAGATAGTGAGACAGACTCCTGCATGTGCCCCTACCCACCACCTGCCTGGGGCTGATACTCAAATCAACTGAGCTATTTTTAGTGTCTGAGGCTGACACACTCAGCTATCCTCCGTGCCCAGGGCCATGTTTGAACCAATCATGCCACTGGCTGTGAGAGGGGTAGAGAGAGAGAAGGAGTAGAGAGAGGGGAAAGAAGCAGATGGTAGCTTCTCTTGTGTGCCCTGACCAGGAATTGAACCCAGAATATCCATATGCTGGGCTGATGCTCTATCCACTGAGCCAGCAGGCCAGGGCTTGTATCTGTAAATTTTTACATGGATACTGCCTACCTTATGCAAAGACTGTGCCATGGCCTGTGGGGATTACTAACCTTATACTGTCAAAAGCTTTGTCTGTCTGTGCCATTTAAATCCATGGCTTCAGCACCTACCTAACTCCCTGTCAATCTCTAGCTTCCATCTCTCTCATCAACACATATTTCTAACAGCCAGTGGGGCCTGCCCACCTGAATGCCAGGCAGACTCTTAAATGTACTACATCATTACCTTTCCTCCCAAACCTGCTCTTCTGTTACCTACTGTGGTTAATGGAACCTTCATTTTCTCAGCTTTGCAGGCTAGTGATTTCTAAGTCTTTTTTATTTTTTATTATTTATTTATTTATTATTACTATTTTTTGTATTTTTCTGAAGTTGGAAACAGGGAAGCAGTCAGACAGACTCCTACATGTGCCCGACCGGGATCCACCCGGCATGCCCACCAGGGGGCGATGCTCTGCCCATCTGGGGCGTTGCTCTGTTACAACCAGAGCCATTCTAGCACCTGAGGCAGAGGCCACAGAGCCATCCTCAGTGTCCGGGCCATCTTTGCTCCAATGGAGCCTTGGCTGCGGGAGGGGAAGAGAGAGACAGAGAGGAAGGAGAAGGGGAGGGGTGGAGAAGCAGATGGGCGCTTCTCCTGTGTGCCCTGGCTGGGAATCCAACCTGGCACTCCTGCACGCCAGGCCGACGCTCTACCACTGAGCAAACCGGCCAGGGTTTGTTTGTTTTTTTTAAATGAGAGAGAGACAGACAGGGACAGACAGACAGGAAGGGAGAGAGATGAGAAGCATCAATTCTTTGTTGCGGCACCTTAGTTGTTTATTGATTGCTTTCTCATATGTGCCTTGACTGGAGGGTTCCAGCCAAGCCAGTGAACTTGGGCTTCAAGCCAGCAACCTTTAGGGCTCCAGTGAGCAACCATGGGGTCATATCTATGATTCCATACTCAAGCCAGTGACCCCCTGCTCAAGCTTGTGAGCCTGTGCTCAAGTTGACAACCTTGGGGTTTCAAACCTGGGTCCTCAGTGTCCTAGGCCAATTCTCTATCCACTGCACCACCACGGAAAGGCTTTAAGTCATTTTTAACTTCTTCCTTTCTTACTTCATCTCCCATCAATCACTTATCAAATCTTGTTGATTCATTCTCTCAATTCTTCCTTCTGCCCATTCTATTCCCTCTTGTTCAACTATCAAGACTTTACCACTTCTTCTCACCTAGATTATTGAAGTAAGTTTCCCGTTGATTCCTTTACCTCCAATCCCTCCCCAGGATAACCCTTCCTTCAGACTGCTGCCAGACTGCCTTTCTTAAGCCCAAACCTAATTTGTCTGTCCCCCCTTTACTTAAAATCCTTCAACAAATCCCTTCTATCTGTAAAATAAAGTCCAAAAACCATAGCAAGATCTACAAGGCTCTGTGTGACTTACCTTTTCAACCTTCTCTCTGACATTCTCCCTTCAGACCATAACTCCTCAGCTCACCATCTGGCTCCTTCTTCAGGGGCTTTCCAGATGCTGGGAATTTCAGCCTAGAAAAGTCCTATCTCCAAGCTGCACTCAGACATCATTGCCTTTGTGAAGACTTAACCTCCAGGCTCTCAGTGCATGCCTCTATTATAGCACCTCTCATGTTGTAATTATTTTTGGTATGCTCCCTTCCCTACTGGACTGAGCTCCTAAAATGCAGGGACCATGTCTCACTCTGTTTTGTGTCTTGGCCATCAACACAGTACTTGGTGCATCTCCAGTTTGCCATAAATGGTCAATGAGTGACTGATGGAATAAATGAATGAATAAATGATTGACCGTGATCCAAGTCAGAATAAGACCAGTAAGAAAGGTGAAGGCCCTGGCCGGTTGGCTCAGTGGTAGAGCATCAGCCTGGTGCGCAGGAGTCCTAGGTTCAATTCCCAGCCAGGGCACACAGGAGAAGCGCCCATCTGCTTCTCCACCCCTCCCCCTCTCCTTCCTCTCTGTCTCTCTCTTCCCCTCCTGCAGCCGAAGCTCCATTGCAGTAAAGTTGGCCCAGGCACTGAGGATGTCTCTGTGGCCTCTGCCTCAGGCGCTAGAGTGGCTCTGGTTGCAACAGAGTAACGCCCCAGATGGGCAGAGCAGATCGCCCCCTGGTGGGTGTGCTGGATGGATCCCGGTTGGGCGCATGCGAGAGTCTGTCTGACTGCCTCTCTGTTTCCAACTTCAGAAAAATACAAAAAAAAAAAAAAAAAAAAAAAAAGAAAGGTGAAAATAAACTTCTGTTGTTGGGTGTTTGGACAACTGAGTCATATTTATTTGGGAGACCAAAAAAGTGTGTGTGCAGAGGGGAGGGGATTGGGGGACCAGGTGAAAAAGATGAAGGGACTAAGAAGTAAAAATTGGTGGTTACAGAATAGTCACGGGGATATAAAGCACAGCATAGGGACTGTAGTCAGTAATATCATAATAACTATTTATAGGGCCTTGTGGGTACTTGAAACATCGGGGAACCACTCTGTAAAGTACATGATATTCTAATAACTCTACTGTACTGTACATCTGAAACCAATAGAGAATAATATTGAATGTAAACTAATTGAAAAATAAAAATAAAAAGGAAAGCCCTGGCCAGTGGCTCAGTGGGTAGAGCATCAGCCCAGCATGTGGATGTCCCGAGTTCAATCCCTGGTCAGGGCACACATGAGAAGTGATCATCTGCTTCTCTTCCCCTCCCTCTCCCCTTCTCTCCCTCTTCCCTTCCGCAGCCAGTGGCTCGACTGGTTCCAGCGTCATCCCTGGGTGCTCAGCATAGCTCAGTTGCTTCAAGCATCAGCCCCAGACAGGGTTTGCTGGATGGATACCAGTCAGGGTGCATGCAGGAGTTTGTCTCACTATCTCGCCTCCTCTCATTTAAAAAGAAGAAAGAAAAAAAAAGAATAAGAAATACATGCAAAAAGAGAGAGAGAGAGAGAGAGAGAGAGAGACTGTAATTGATTGCAATCTTTCAATTGAACCCTATATATTTGTTCATGCCTTAATGCAAGATTCCCTCAGACCCAGGCATGGCCCACTCCTTTTCCAACCTCTACCCAAAATGAAATTAGTTTTACTTTTTATCTCTGGTATAATATTAGATCTTTAGTTTGTCTTAGCTTTGCACATAGTACTCTGGTTTCTTAAAATAATGTACCTACTTGTAAATGAAGATCCCTTCTTTTTTCTAAAAAGGATTTAAGTGGCAGCCTCATAACTGATTGCGATCCTCCTAGAGCTCCTTATATAGCAGGCACCCGATAATGTTTGTTGAATGGAGAAGTAAAGGACTGCTCATGCCCCAGTGGTGCCTTTGAGTTGCCTGGCAAGCACTCATCCCTGGAGAACTGCTGTGGTATTTAGCTGAAGCACTCTCCCTGCCCCGTGTGTTTGACCACATTTCTGTCCATTTTCAATTCATTTGGGTCATATCTTGTTTCACACAGATCTTTTGAACTTAGAACACTGAAGGCCTGTGTATCTTCACAGCTCATAGTGCCTGTGGTGCTGAGATGCCCCAATGTGGTTAATGTTTACCACCTAAACCACTGGCTGAATGTCCTGAAGTCTGAAAGAATAACAAACACATCAATAGACAGCTTGGGTTTATTTAGTGACAGGCCCTTTGTTTATATAACTGGTGTCCCTCACAGGCAAGTTATCCTCCTTTCCTTTTTTTTTTTTAGCTTTTAACTGTTTTTTTTTTTTTCTTTTTTTTAACTTATTGATCTTAGAGAGGAGAGAGAGAAGGGGGGGAGGAGCAGGAAGCATCAACTCCCATATGTGCCTTGACCAGGCAAGGCCAGGGTTTCGAACTGGTAACCTTAGCGTTCCAGGTTGATGCCTTATCTGCTGTACCACCACAGGTCAGGCTAACCTCCTTTCCCAAAATAGAAGAGTTTCACAAAACAGGAAAATCCAACCCAAAGGCAGTTCCTGAGAGCCCAAATCAAGGAGTGAAGTCTAATCACCTCCAGAATTTTCTGAAGGGCCTGTTGTATACAGTGGCCCTGCATAGAATGTGGAATCCATTTCTTTGGATTCCAGGTCTGGGCTTGACTTATCAGGTAATAATAGAATGTCTGTGTTATCTGCAGGTTAAATGGTTCCCTCACAGCAGAACTATTGTATCTGTCTTTCTCCTCTACCATAGACAGTTACTGCTTGCTGCCCTTCTCTCTTGTTAATAGGGTCCCACACTTCTGAGCCATGTGGAAAGGGCCCACAGGGTCTCAGCCCATCAGTACACCCAGTCACACTGAGTCCAGCTGTTGCTTTAGGGATGGCCTGTGACCTAACGTGGTTTAATCAGAGTACACCTCAGGAACCTGCAGGGAATGTGGGGACTCGGGCTCCTCTCACCTGGTCAGTGGGACGTCTCAGTTCTTCTGCAGCCACAGGGCAAAGCTTGAAGCTGTCAGGAGCGAGGAGGGGTTGCATCATGTGGGGACAAGAAAATGAATCCAGCCTTGGCCAATTAGCTCAGTTGGTAAGAGCATCAACCCAATAAGCCAAGGTTGCAGGTTTGATCCCCAGTCAGGGCACACGCAAGAAGCAACCAATGAGTTCATAGGTAAGTGGAACAACAAATCAATGTTTGTCTCTCTACCACCCCCAAATCAATTAAGAAAGCAAGAAAGCAAGAAAGCAAGAAAGCAAGAAAGCAAGAAAGCAAGAAAGCAAGAAAGCAAGAAAGCAAGAAAGAAAGAAAGAAAGAAAGAAAGAAAGAAAGAAAGAAAGAAGAAAAGAAAAAAAGAATGAATTCATCCAGAGGAAGCAGAACCAAGACAGGATCCTGTTATTTGAGTCTTGGGTCACACTGTGCCTGGATCCCTATGAGCCAATACATTCTCTTTATTGCTTAAGCCTATTTGAGTTTGTTTTATTTCACTTGGAACATTAAACTTCCTAATCGATACACCTTAATTAGATTATAAACAATGTGACAGAAGAGACTGTGCCTATCTTGATCACCATTATATATCCCCAACACATAGTAGGCATAAAATAAATGATTTGAATGAATACATTTCAGCTGGAAGGCACACCTATAAACTCCCCTTCATTGCCTGACCTGTGGTGGTGCAGTGGATAAAGCGTCGACCTGGACATGCTGAGGTTGCCGGTTTGAAACCCTGGGCTTGCCTGGTCAAGGCACATATGGGAGTTGAAGCTTCCAGCTCCTCCCCCCTTCTCTCTCTCTCCCTCTCTCTCTCCTCTCTAAAAATGAATAAATAAAATAAAAATATAAAAAAATCAAGGGTACTCTGATAAGCCCTCATTTAAAAAAACAAAAAAACAAAAACAAAAAAAAACTCCCCTTCATTCATGTGACTACTTACAAACCCGGTGTTCTGCAGGAAAATAGTGATGTGGCTCTAGAAATCAGGGATCTCACCCCAAAACAAAGCTTTTTCTATAACTGCTGGGTAGTCTCCTGGGAAATATGTTGAGGGTCTTGGAGAAGTCCCCAAAATAGCAGCCCCCCACTTTTCTGTGAGTTTTGAATCAAATTAGAAGATAGCAGTAGGTTTAAAAGGACCAAAAAGAATCTTTCTTACTAATAAAGCTGATATTAGAGGATGTGGCTTAGATTAGCAAACTAGTAAGCTTCCCAATACCCAGCCTCGGAATTAGACAGAAGGAGCCTCTCCTTCCCATCCTGATAGAGCAGTGCTGACTCCTAAAGAGAAAGAAAGAGAAGATGGTTATGAGACACAGTTTCTCCTTCCAAACTCATCAGTCACATTAAACCACTTCTTCCAGAGAAGAACGACGGGGTGGAGAGAAGCCAGGAGTGGTATGCTTACTGGGCTTTCTCAAGGAAGGAAACAGCCAGAGTGGGAAGATGAGGTCTCCCTCGCACACATCAGGTATGATTTGGTAAGGCCAATTGATTCTGCTTTGTTTTCAATTACAATGGGTTATTTTTCCCAGGGGTGGGATTTGTTTGCTGTCTAAAATATTCTCCAGGGAATAACTACACAGCACAGTAACATCAAGCTCCCAAACAAGTTAGAGAGGTCATTTAAAATCATGCAAAATTCCAAGTAAGAAACAAGGATTCTGAATAAAATTACACAACCAGGGCGAGAGGTGGCAATAACCCTTGTGCTCACTCACCACTCACCGTGCCCATCAAAGGCAATTTCAAGAGCACGGAAATCTCACACCTGTCAGTTTCTTTCTGGATGATCTCAGAGCCACACTGTGCCTATTAGTCACCAGTAGAGCACAGCCAAAGTTTAACTCTTTGGTGGCACAGGAGAAACAGCACTGCACTTCACAGTGGATTCCAGGAAATCTAGAGAAATACTAGACAGGAAGTCTGTTACCATGTTCCCGATTTCCCCAATGTCAAGGCTGGGGCTGAGAACACTTTTCAAAACAAATGGTTACTCGAGCAATGTGACTTTTGCCACATGCTTTTGGTTTTATTGACCCAAAATCATTTTCTTGCTTCAGTTTTTATTTTATTTTATTTTATTTTTAAGGTCAACTTTTACCATCCAGGTTTTAAGAGGTTTCCTCAAAAAAACAAACAAAAAAACAAAACGCAAGTGTTTGTAAATTTGAAGTTTGGTGGACAAATCAACTCAATATTGCCAGATCAACTGGGCAATAATAACCCGTCCAAATTAGCCAACTGAAAACTGTGGTGTTGGCTGTTTAATGTGCCTCTAAGCACAGTGAGAACCAGGATGCCCTGAACCCAGCATGGATCTCCTCCCGTCTGGCTGCTAAGACAGGTCCTTGATCTCATCCTGCGCAGCTCCCTGGCAGGCTTTTGACTGGAGGTCACTAAGTAGGCTTCGGTGGCCAGTCCTGGGAGAGAACCCAAGACACAGCAGATTGAGACAATGTGTTCCCAACCTCTCATCTCAAAGGCAATGCTATTTTCTCATCTATTTACCTGCCTCTATTTTTACCATCTGGAGATCTCTCATGCCACTTGAGCTATCAATAATTGGCGGCGGCAGGGGAGTTGCAATTAACAACTGCCCAGAATCAATTCCAAGGAACTGCTCAGAAACCACTTTCAAAAAAGCAGATTTGGGGATTATTCTGCAGCTTTCCTACTCTCCACCCTTTTCTTACCACACACATCATCAGCTAGAAGAACCTGAAACTAGAACCACGGGCTTCAATGCCAGTTCTGAGTACAGAGTCGATATTTGAGAAGTTCTCTGATTGATGATTGACTGATATGTACCTAGAAGAAGGGAATGAGCATTTCCATGAGAAGTTGTTGTGTAATTCATAATGAGGGGTGATTTTCCTGCTGACTCATACCCCTCCTTTTTAATTTCAGACCAAAGACCCCAGGGAAAGAGTTGGGTAGGAAAGCTGGCCTCAGGGAAAAGGTACTGAAGTCTGTTCTTCCCCAGAAGAGAAGCAACAGGGAATTGGCAACTGGGATGGGCACATCTCAGTGTTGGCTGGTCTATCTTGATCATCAGTGGAACCAGTGAGGGGCCCTCTGTGAAGCTGAACTTCCGCCTCATCCAAGCCAACAGGTAACATAACCCAAGGCTTCTGCTCACACGTGGCATGGAAGGAGTCAATCCTCTCACCACGACCTCTGAGTGACACTTTCCAAATCTGAAGACCGTGGGGCTTCCAATCACTTGAGAACTAGGAGGCATTTATTTTTAGAGACATTCTGTCATCCTGGCAGCCTTGAGTGGGTTTGGGGCAAAAAAACCCTCCAAGGGGAGCAACGTTGGAGGAAGTGCTTGTTAATGTGAGAGGGAGGAGGAGGGGCCCGCCAGCTGCAGCGTGGAGCCGCTCAGGGCCTGCGCAGGCAGATTCACGGGTCTGCCTTTCCCTCTGGATTCCGCGTAGTCGCGCTTCCTAAATCAGCCTCAGCCAAGCAGCGATCATGGGGCCAGTGTTTACAGGAGAGCCAGAGATAACAGAACCATGGAGATGCCACCTCTGTTTGTATACTGACCCAATGGTCAAGGAATCATCCCCCGGGGCCAGAGGGCAACTTGTGTTCTGTTATCCCTCTGTGCAAAATGCCAAAACACCAGAATGCCTTTGCCTGGCAGAGGTCGACTCTGTTGTCAGCTGTGGGAAAAAAGTTTGAGTTGCTATTTACACTCTGAACTGCAAGCCGGGTAAAAACAGTGCTAGCAGCTTGGTCCAGCTTCAAACCCCACTGCAGAAAGAGATTATTTTTGGAGAAGAGAAGATTTCCCTCTCACCCATAGATCTGAAGATGGTCACCTCCCCAGAGCAAAAGAGGGAAGACACTCCCACACAAAGGTGAAATATATCCCCCTTCTCCACACTCCTGCCCAAGGCAACACACTGAGGATCAGATTAGAAATGCCTTCGCCTGACAGCCAGGTCAGGCCCAGCAGACACCTACAGGTGACCTAGTTCAAGGTACAGCAGGAATTAAATAACTTTGACCACAGAGAGAGGAGCCAGGTGACGGAACCTGGATGCTGCCACCATCCTGTTTATTATTGTTGTTAAACTATCTGTTTGCCTTTTAAAACAGGAAGAAAAAAAAAGAAGGAATTGCCAACAGAGTGCATTAGACCCCAAAACAATAGCTTAGATTATCTACTGCTTGAGAGCTTGGAAATTACTCTCCAGCCCTCCCAGGATGGGACATTACATGGCTATAAAATGAACAAACTCCCATAAGCCTGGTCCGGTTCCAATTCTGTATTTGGGGCCTCCTGACAGCTGGGGGCTGAAACTCGGACCTCATGTACTTGTCAGAGCTTAGGAGCTGGTGTCTGGGGATCTCTTTCAGGTTCAGGAAGTGACCCATATAACAATCAGTCATAGGAGCGCCACTTCTTTCTCTTCAGTGAAAAGGTATTTTTAGATACATAGAAGTATGTAGATTATAGATTATGATACCTGTGCAACTCTTGAGAGATATACTCATGTAAATAGGTCCTAGGATGTGTGAAAAACAGTAGAGAAAAATAGCCAATGAATAGTGTTGTTAAGGCAGTGCCCTCGGTGGTCCCAGATCCATCTCCTGCTTCAACAGTGTTTGAACGGAACAAACCCAGGGCCGCCCCTGCGCCCAGCCTCCAAACACCCTCCAACCTCTCTTCCACTCACCACCTTCGGAATCACCTCAGCCACCCTTGGCCTCCGAGGTCAGCCAATACTGTGTTTATCTTAACTCCTTGTTGCCCAACAACCGTGAGCTCCCAAATTCGTCACAATTATTCCACCGAGGTGGAAGCTGCCCTCAACTGCCTGGTCAGCCTGCCTCTGCGGGCCTCCCACACCTACCTCCGTCTGGGTGACTGTGACCGGAGGGCTCTGCAGGGCGCGGGCCACTTAGCGAGTTGGCCGAGGAGGAGCGTGAGGGCACCCAGTGTCTCTTAAAGAAGGAAACCCAGCGTGGTGGCTGCATTCTCTTCCAGGATGTGCTGGAGCCTTCCCAAGAAGAGTGGGGGGACACTCAGGACACCATGGGGCCACCATGGTCATGCAGCAGAACCTGAACCAGGCCCTTTGGACCTGCCTGCCCTGGGTCCTACCCATACAGACCCTCATCTCTGACTTCCGGGAGAACCTCTTCCTGGGTGAGCATGTGAAACTCATCAAGAAGATGGGCAATCACCTCACCAACTTCCGCAGGCTGGCTGCCCCCAGGCTGGGCTGTGTGAGTATCTCTTCGAAAGACTCCCCCTCCAGCACAAGAAGGAGCCTTTGGAGCCCAGAGCCCTTCGGCTCCTCGGCTTCCCACTGGGGTCTGGCTTTTGCCTGAGCCTCCCCTTGAAACCACTAGGCATCCTTTTAACCTCCCTGAAGCCCTCTACCATGCCTCGGACAAAATGGAAACAATAAAGCTTTTTACAGCAAAAAAACAAATAAATAAAAATAAAAAATAGTGTTATTGAATTGTTCTATAGTCTGAAAATACCCAGCTCACCCAGAGCTGAGCACAGTAGGTGCTTAATAAATATTTTTAGAAAGGAAGGGAAAATATCCCAGATTCTATCTCCAGCTGAACCTCTTTCTTCAAAGTTCCAGGAACCAAAACGAATCTTCTACTTTGAGGAAACATACGTAGGCATATCTAACCAACTAAAAAATAGAGGTGAGTGGTGTGGGGTGGTGAACACACAAGACAGTATACAGATAATATATTATAGAATTGTACACCTGAAACCTATATACTTTTATTAACCAATGTCACCTCAATAAATTCAATAAATTTTTTTAAATTAACTACTAAATTAAAAAAAAAAGTAAGATGACAACATATCACCCCTCTCACACACACTTCTCAGCACCTCCCAGCGACAAATACACACTTTCATCCCCCTGAGTTCAGTGTGAAGACGGGAGTAGCCGCAGAGGGAGGGAGAGCTGGGTCCAGGTAGAAGACATGGAAAAGATGGACATGTATCTCGGGCACACAGGCAGCTCACTGCAGCCTCGCTTTTTCTCTCACCTCTCAGACAGAACTAGATTTTACTCTTCTCTTTGTCACCTCCTCGCTGTGTGGCTGTCACTTTATTTCTTTAAATCTCACTTTAACCTCTGAGAAGAGAGGTGATAATACCCACTTATGGGGGTTGCAAGGACTAGATGTAGCAGTATCTCCAGAGCGTGCGGTCAGTGCCCGGTACAGAGAAAGGGGTGCTATGGACCCAAACTTCAGGAGCCTCTGGGATACCATGGGCCAGATTTTAGCACCTCTCTTGCTTCTAGCTGCCAGAGGATGGCAAGTCTACGAAAGGACTAAAGTCTTAGCTCCGTGAGAAATGCAATGCATTTACAGAATCTACTGAAAACTTCCCCCGGCATTATTGGGCCTTTCTGTACCATGCCCTCATTTGCTGGGGACCTTCACCTCTCTGCTTCCCCCACTTGCCCAAGCCTTATCAAGAAGCCATAAATAGACTCTCCCTACTCCAGAGGTCTCTGCCAATGAGGAGCTGTGGCCAACAGAGGGCTGGTGCAGCACTGGCTTCTCAGTGGAGGGAGGCCGCAGAAATGTAACCCTAGCGCCCCTTTCCAAGTTTCAGCAACTGATGACATCAGAGAAGAGCTGCCGCCCTGCTGTGTCTCAGCTATTTAAACTATTTGTTCTCAGGGCTCTGAGATTCCCCAAGGACCCAGGAAAGACATCTCTCTATCCCTGTGATCAGGACTACTTCAGGTTTCTATTTCCAAGTGGAGAAATCCAGATAGTGCTGACTCTAGCCCAGGAGTGAAATGAGCTCAGGTCTCCCTCTCGCTTGCTGACCTCTTGCAGAGGATTGATTATAGGCCAAGGTGGCCTGGCGCTCTCCTTTCCAGCCTAAGTCAGCCTCCTCCTGAGTCAGCTTTCTTCACCTTCCTATTAATAGCCACTGCTTTGGCTGGCTCCACTCACAGTATGATTACAGTTTAATAATACATCTCAAATAAGGAAACAGCAAACTTCCTGGAGCTGGGGTGCTGAGGGCTTGTAGCGCGCTTGCGCCATGCAGAAGGCAGAGGCCGGGGCTTATTTTCTGCAGAAGGAGCAGCTGGATAGAGGCTGGGGTGACTAAGTCATTGGTCTTCAAGATTAGCCACTACTTTGGGGTTTCTGTCTTGCTGAGCTGCCCCTGCTTTAGGGCAGTAGGTAAGCATACTAACTTTAATTTTATTTGAACTTTTATTGCAATAGATATTCCTGGGCAAGGCTGAAAAGGTGTGTTTCTTATCCAATAATGCAGGTTCTTCAGCTACCCTGGATGGAAGTTGTGGGCCAAGCTGGGATTAGTCCCTACCAACGTCACCTTTTCTCTGACACGACAGCAACAAGGTGGCCTACTTAGAGAGGCTTGAGTTGTCTGGATGGGACAGGGTGACAAGAGCTGATAAAACCCCAGTACACACGAAGAAAATTATGCCACTTCCCCCTCCTTTGTCTCTCCCCAGTAGAAGCAGACACACTAAACAATCTTTAGTGTTAGATTTGTACCGATAAGCAATGTAGTCAGGTCACCGTGAGTTGTTTCAGCATTCTTGTTCTTTGTGGGCCCTGGATGAAAAGAACACTCAAGTTCAGGAGCCAGGCAACCCGGGTTCAAATTCTGATTTAGTCTCTTTGCTGGGGTGGGGAGTGTGTAGTAAATTTCCCACCTTTCTGAACCTCCATCTTCTCATGTATATAATAGAAATAATAATCTCTCCTGAAATGGTTTTAGTTCAAATTAAATGAGACAACTTTGGCAAATATGCCTAGTATAGTGCCTGGAATACAGTACATGATCAATAAACTTTCCAGAAAATAAAAGACAGGTAAATGGGAGGGTAAGCCAAGGCCATCCAGGCCGCTCAAACTGGTGGGAAAAAATGACAGCATCTCTAAATGTGCAGACCTATGATATAAATGCCCCGGATAGAAAGGCTCGTGGGAACAAGCAGAACTTTGTTTCCAGCCCTGGCCTGGAAGCTCAGTTAGAGCATCCACCTGATACACCAAGATTGTGGGTTCAGTCCCTGGTCAGGGCACATACGAGAAACAACCAATGAATGCATAGGTAAGTGGAACAACAAATTGATGTTTCTCTCTCCCCCCCCCCCATCTTTTTCTCTTGCTCTCTCTCCCTTCCTTTTTCCCTCAAAAATCAATCAATAGCCCTGGCCGGTTGGCTCAGCGGTAGAGCGTCGGCCTAGCGTGCGGAGGACCCGGGTTCGATTCCCGGCCAGGGCACACAGGAGAAGCGCCCATTTGCTTCTCCACCCCTCCGCCGTGCTTTCCTCTCTGTCTCTCTCTTCCCCTCCCGCAGCCAAGGCTCCATTGGAGCAAAGATGGCCCGGGCGCTGGGGATGGCTCTGTGGCCTCTGCCCCAGGCGCTAGAGTGGCTCTGGTCGCAACATGGCGACGCCCAGGATGGGCAGAGCATCGCCCCCTGGTGGGCAGAGCGTCGCCCCTGGTGGGCGTGCCGGGTGGATCCCGGTCGGGCGCATGCGGGAGTCTGTCTGACTGTCTCTTCCTGTTTCCAGCTTCAGAAAAGTGAAAAAAAAAATTAAAAAAAAAAAAAAAAATCAATCAATAAAATTAAAATTAAAATTAAAAAAAGAACTTTGTTTCCCTTCTCTAGATTCCTTCTCTAGATTAATTTCATTTAAAAGTCCCCAAATAAGCCTGACCAGGCGGTGGCGCAGTGGATAGAGCATCAGACTGGGACATGGAAGATCCAGGTTCAAAACCCCGAGGTTGCCAACTTTAGCATGGGCTCACCAGATTGAGCAAGGGGTCGCTGGTTTGAGTGTGGGATCATAGACATGACTCCATGGTCACTAGCTTGAAGCCCAAGGTCACTGGCTTGAGCAAGGGGTCAATTTGCTCTGCTGTAGCCCCCAGCTCAAGGCACATATGAGAAAGCAATCAGTGAACAACTAAAATGCCACAACAAAGAATTGATGCTTCTCATCTCTCTTTCTTCCTGTCTATCTGTCCCTATCTGTCATTCTCTCTGTTTCTGTCAAAAAAATGGGGAAAAAAAGTCACCAGAGAGGCCCAATCTGGACCGTGATGCACCCTGCCAAAGACACAGTGAGGGGATCCTGGTTCTATTTATCATCCACTATGACATTTATTAGAGGTCTCACTGTTCATAGAGAAGTAATGGCATCAAGGAGAATGGGTAAGCAAAGGGTAGGGAAGGGTATCCATCTGTTCTACCCCTTGTGTTTAATTACATTTCAAGGTCCTCTTAAAAGAAGCAAGTCGGCCTGACCTTGGGGTAAACCCTGCTATCAGCAAGGCCAAAGGAAAAGCAAAATGTCACACATACCCTGTTTTTTGACCCGCTGAGAAATAATCTGGCCCGCTTGCTTATTAGATGGCAAATAGCTGGGGCTCTTTAACCCGCAGCACCAGCTGGCTTCCCTCAGCTGACTACTTCAAGTCTGGCTGGGGTGTGGAGGAGGGTGGGGTGGCGAACTTTGTTCTTGCTACAGCTTTCTGCCGTCTTGGTTGCCAACAGCAGGCATATATCTGATGGGAGCCAGCCAGAGCTCCTGGCAGCACAAAGTGGGGCAAGACCCAGCATGACCTGCCCCAACTGGGCACTGACTCACTGACTGAGGCTGGTGTAGGGGACAGAGCTGTGGTAGAGGAGGAGGGAGCTGGGTTCAGGGAGGAGAGTTGGGGTGGAGGAGGGAGCTGGGGGAGGGGAGGGAGCTAGGGTAGGGGAGGAGGGAGCTGGGGTAGGGGAGGAGTGCTGGGGTAGGGGAGGAGGGAGCTGGGTAGGGGTGGGAGCTGGGACAAGGGAGGAGGGAGCTGGGGCAGGGGAGGAGGGAGCTGGGAAAGGGGAGGAGTGCTGGGGTAGGGGGGAGGGAGCTGGGGCAGGGGAGGAGGGAGCTGGGAAAGGGGAGGAGTGCTGGGGTTGGGGAGGAGTGCTGGGGTAGGGGAGGGAGCTGGGTAGGGGTGGGAGCTGGGACAAGGGAGGAGGGAGCTGGGGCAGGGGAGGAGGGAGCTGGGAAAGGGGAGGAGTGCTGGGGTTGGGGAGGAGTGCTGGGGTAGGGGAGGGAGCTGGGTAAGGGTGGGAGCTGGGACAAGGGAGGAGGGAGCTGGGATAGGGGAGGAGGGAGCTGGGGCAGGGGAGGAGGGAGCTGGGGTAGGGGCAGGAGCTGGGACAAGGGAGGTGGGAGCTGGGTAGGGGCGGGAGCTGGGGCAGGGGAGGAGGGAGCTGGGACAAGGGAGGAGGGAGCTGGGTAGGGGCAGGAGCTAGGACAAGGGAGGAGGGAGCTGGGACAAGGGAAGAGGGAGCTGGGGTAGGGGAGGAGGGAGCTGGGGCAGGGGAGGAGGGAGCTGGGGTAGGGGAGGGAGTTGGGGTAAACTGACCTAGGCTTGTACTCATAAGAGCAGCCCATTACTCCACTTATCTCAGTAGGCAAAGGACCAGGACTTCCCCTGACCCTTCTAGGGGAATAGTCCTTATTTCCACCTTGGACCTATCCTTGTTAATAATTTTATCTATATGCAGATGTTGAGGGGGATGAACACACTGTAATTCATTTACATGCAACAAGGGCCACCCAATTTAAGACTCAGTCTTCTGGACACTACTCACTCTTTCAGTCACTCAACAAGTAGTTTTTGAACACTGACCTCACACCAGCACTGCTCTGGGTTCTGAATACACATTGCTGAATAAAACAAAGATGATCTCTGACCTAGGCGGAGAGCCAGACGATGAATATAACAATTAATAAATATGCAGTTATACATATATTGTGAGAAATGCTGTTGAGAAACGTACTCAGGTCCAGCAGCACAGACGTGGTGGTGTTGGGAGGTGTCTGATTCAGGTGAGGAGATCAGGGAGGGGACTACGGACTTGGCGAGATTTGGGTTGCCCACGAAGTCTCTCCTCACTGCTCTGCTAAGTTCCCTTCTCTCCTAATGCAAGGCTCTGTGAACCCTGAGAAGAAATACATCCACCAAGGACCTCTTGTGGTTAACTGGGCCCAAATTCATAACCAGAGTCTAGCAGTCATTGCTGACAAAGCTGCTCAGTAGGTACTGTGCATTTCAAGGAAAAGCCACAAACTGAGCTTCCGACTTCCTGCTGTCTGAGTCAACTATGGTAAAGGAGTTCTTGGTTTTGTTTTTTTAACCAATGAACTGAGATTGGCTCTGTCCGATTAGAACTGCACTATGACATCTTTATTTGCATCTAAACTGACCAATCAGAATGCACAATACCAACCAGTCAAAACTGCGCTAATTTGGAAGCCTTATTTGCATAAAATTGGAAGGATCTAAAATCAGCAGGAATTTTGTCTGTAACCGGGGGCCTCCTCTTTGTTTAGGGAGTGCACTTTTGGTGTTTCACTGGCAGCATTTCCCCAGTTTGCAAATCGTTCACCTGAATAAAATGTTCTTTTCTACACCACAGACTGGGAAGTTTGTTGACAGCTCTAAGAGGAGAAGATGCCTCAGCCTGGGACACAGTGCAGAACATTCTGGGGGAAGCAAAGGGGATACAAAACTTTTCTCCCATGTATCCTGCTATGGATATACTCACTTCTCCTTCCTTCAGACACCTGTCCAGAAAGGCTCTGTCTCGGGCCTTTCTGGCACACTTGTTTCCCATAAGTTCGTCTTTGTTCCTGTCCCCTAGCTTGTCCTCATCACTGTGAGGACATTGACCTCCCTGCCACAGCCCCAGAGAAGCCTTTCATGGGCTCACAGTCTTCTTCTCCAAGGTCCTCAGAATCCCGCCCTCGAACCTCCAGAAGCCAATAGCTTTGACCTACAGTAGATAGAACTCACCATTCCTGCTGGGTCAGCAGGCTAATTATAGAGTCTTCTTTCTTTAACTCTTTATCTCAGTGTTGTTTTCCTAAATTAGCATTAGTTAGGTTGATATCAATACCATCTACCATCCTGCTTTGAGGAGTTGGCCCTCTAGACTGTTTGGAACCAGCCCAGGCCCTTGAAGAGACAGACCTGGTTCAGATCACAGCTCCCACTTTTACCAGCTTTGTGACCTTGGGCAAGTCAGGCATTTTCTGGGCCTCAGGTTTCTTATATGCAAGATGAGGAGGAAGATAATACCTAGTCTGCAGAGTTTGTGTAAGAATTAGCCAAGAGGTAAGCAAAATGGATGGAATGTAGCAGAGGCCAATAGATAGAATGTAGCAGAGGCCCTGCAAATGGGACTTTGTTACTGTATCAGCTAGAATATAACCTGACTAGAATTTTGGCAGTTTCTCTTAGGAAGGCAACTGATTGCTCTGTTAAGAATGGTGGCCAGGTCTCCATTACACTATCTGGCCACAGTAGCTCTTTAATCTGGGTATTGCTGAGAACCAGGTGAAAGGAGGACACTTCAGGACATGGTGAAGGGCATGGATCCCAGAATCTCAGCTTGGAAAGAATCCTGAGAAAACTCTAGGCCAAGTTTTTGCAATCAGACGTGACTGAATTCGAATCTCAGACAGATGGATATCTTTTCTAATACAGAGCTAAGCAGCCGTCACCAACACTGCCTCAGCAGTACTGGTGTCTTGGGGTCACACACACTCCATTGTATTAATGTCACTCATTCAATCGTTAATTCAAAAAATATTTATGGAGCAGCTCCTATGTGTTGAGTATTATTCAAGACCCATGGAGGGGAAGGGAGGGGAAAGAGAGAGAGTGGAGACAGAGAGAGAGAGAGAGAGAGAGAGAGAGAGAGAGAGAGAGAGAAAAGAAAAGAAAAGAAAAAGGAAGAAAGAGAGGGATGGAAGGAGGGAGGAGGGAGGAAGGGGAGAAAGGAGGGAGGGGTGATATAAAGAAAATAAAACAAGGTAACAATATAGAAAGTGGTGAAGTGATAGAGGGAGGCATAATGAGGTAGGACAGCCAGAGAAGTCCTCTCTGAAGAGATGACATCTGAGCAATGAGCTGATGGGTGAGGAGCCAGATGTGGGAGGATGGGAGACAGCACCCCTAAGCAGCAGAGACCTCAGTTGCAAAGTCTCCAAGCAGAAACAAGCTGATGTGGAAATAATTTCCATGTGGTGGTGGGCAGTAAAGCTGCAGGTGGCAGAGTATGTAGGCCTTGAAGGTTGAATTTTATTCTAATTGCAGCGTTTTGAGCTGAGGCTCAGCAAGGTCTGGTTTATGCTTTGAAAAGACCCTTGCAGCTCTTCTTGGAAACGGCTGTAAGTGGCATGAGTGCAGGCGAGCAGACCAGGTGAGGAGGTTGTTGCCGGAGTCCAGGCAAGGGCAGGTGGCAGCCTGAACCAGGCTGTAGCTTTGGAGATGGTGAAAACTGGGCAGGTTTGAAATATATTTTGGGGGTAGAGCTAACAAGAATTGCCTGTGGATTAGATATTGGGGGGGGGGTGATAGAAAAAGTAATCAAAAAAGACTTCTAGGTTTTGAACCCACTAAACTGGGAGAATATTAGTGCTGTTTAATAGATGGGATTGTTTGGGATTACACATTCCGTCTCTTTCTCCTCCTCTGGACTGTACATTCCAGGAGAACACAGCCCTAACTGTCCTGCTTACTGCTCTATGCTCAGTGCCTGGCTCAACGCCTGGCCTGCAGAATAATAAAAGCAACTATCAACAATTGAGTGTTTAATACATACTCCACACTGTGCTTCATACTATATATTCTTTCTCATTTAATCCTTACAATTGTGAGGAGATACTTGTTTGAATCCTCATTTTACAAACAGGAGTTAGGTTCAGAGAGGTTATACTGACAGCCTCACAATCTCACAGCTATTAAGTGGTAAAGCTTGATAGTGGTGTGTCTGGCTCCAAACAGTGCTCTTCAACACTGATCCACAGTCAAATAGTCTGGATGCGCAGATGGATGGATGAGTAGGAAGAGAGGTGGATCAAGGATAAATGAATGGATTAACTGACAGAAGGAAACATCCCATGGTGAATACCATTGGTACCAAACTGCCTCTCTACAAGTGGTAGATTTTCAAACTGGCAAGATCTATGCCTGAAAGAGGAAAAAAATAGAAGAGCCAAACATAAATTCCCACTATCGTTATTCCTAGAAATTCAAAATAATTAGAATTCTCTTGGAGAAAAAACATAGAAAGTTCTAGAAAGATTTGTTAAATGAAAAAAACAACCCAAAACTTAGAAATTTGAAAAAAATATCTTTCCAGGAAGCATTTCATAGTACTTTATTTTCAATGATCTGGGATTACTTTAAGAGCCTTAGGATCACATGAAATATTTTTAGTGTTTGAAAAATATCTTTTGAGAACATTGATCAAAACAAAGGCAGAAAATATTGCTATGAGTCAGGCAGCCCAGAACCTGGAGACTCGGGAACGCCACTTACTACTTCCACGGCTAAACAAGTACAGTAAGCCTTGGTCGTGGTTCATTAGGATCAGTTTCACAATGTTTTTAGGAGGTGCTCTATTAGACTGCAGCCTTTTTGAGGAGAGTACTTTGCACCTAGTTCATGGCAACATGGTGATTCAGGTACGGGCTTGAGACCCAGCCTAAGTCAATCCCCTTTTCTCACTAAAATGACATAATTAGAAAATTTGTTGAGCACTTACTATGCCAGATACTGTTCTAGGTACATGGATCTCATTTGATCTTTCCCCAAACCCTATGACGTAAGTACTGTTATAATCTTCATTTTATATGAAGAGGCTGGAGCTGATGAGAAGAAGGAGCTTGGCCAAGTCACACTGCTAGTTAGTATACGGAACCAATGCAGTCTGCAGGTTAAGCGCTATGCTACCTCAGGTGGAACAGTCCTCAAATCCCAGGCATTCTGTCTTCTTGCTCATCCTCTCATTGGTCTCTTCCTCTCTGTCGCCATGGACACAGCCCTATGTTCGGCATTTCATCTTTTCTCATCTAACAATATTGCGACATCCTCCTAAATACCTCCCTGCCCTCATCAAGCCTCTCGGCCTCTCTCTAATCCTTCCTTCCATAACTGGCTAAGATGGAATTTGGTGTTCATCTGACCATGTCATGCTTCTGCTCAAAGTCCTTTAATGGCTTCTTGTTGCCTGGGAGTTAAACCCAACTCCCTATAAGTCTCTTCAGAACCTGGCCCTGACCTCCTCGTGCAGCCTCGCAGTTACCTTGTTACTGTTGTACCCCAGCTCTGTACATGTTCCTAAATCTCTGTTAAACGAATGACTTCTTGAAGTGAATTTGTTTTTTGAGGTAGATTTCAAAAATCTGAAAAACATTGTGTCCTCACATTTTCCCATGACTTACCTACCTGGGGATTTTTGTTGCAACGTGGCTCTAGTTGTAGGTAGAATATAGTGTGGCTCAGAATGAAGACTCCAGCAACACATCACCTGGGTTTAAAACTCAGCTCTATCATCCAGCCAGCTGTGGGCCCTTAGAAGGTCCTCATCTCATGAAGCCTAAGTTTTCTTTACTGTAAAACTGGGTTGATAATAGGACCTACTCTATAGGGTTATCGTGAAGGTTAATGTAAAAAGAACACGTGGAGCACCTGGTGGCTGGCACAGAGCTAGTGCTCAATACACATAAGCTATTATTAATAGCGACTTTCCTGACAGTTTCACTTGACCCCATTGTGTCACCATCACTTTTTGAACCAAATGTCTGGAATCCAGTTCTCAAACACTGGACGCTCAGTTTTAGCAGGCTCTGCATTTGCCGTCATATTGGGTCACCCTGGCTACGGGGCCTTGGGGAATATGGATGCAGATATCGGCTGAAACCGGGAGTAGCCTTTTGCTTATGAGTCATGATTTATTGCCTAGAAACCAAAAGTAACCATTGCCAACCAGTCAGCAGATTACCTGAATTCTTCACAATTTTCACCCCTCTGGTTCTGTGTTCTCCCTTGCATTTGGTAAAAGAGAGGTGATTATGTAGGCAATTTTGGATGCAAGCAGCAATTTCTCCTTGGATGGAAAGGAAGTGGAACATGCAGACTCTTAGGCTAGGCTGTGGGGTGCTTTGTCCCTTCTGTTGGCTGTACAGAGGTGTGAAAGAAGCAACTCTGGGCAAACACAGGCCCCCCGTGTGTGGTCCACACGCAGCTAAAAATATGCCTTCCTTTAAATTCTTATGCACAAGGGAGAGGGCGTGGTTTTTATTTCAGACCTGATTTTTCTAGATTTGTGTGTGTGTGTGTGTGTGTGTGTGTGAGAGAGAGAGAGAGAGAGAGAGAGAGAGAGAGAGAGAGTCAGATAGGGACAGACAGACAGGAAGGGAGAGATGAGAAGCATCAATTCTTCGTTGTAGCATCTTAGTTGTTCATTGATTGCTTTCTTATATGTGCCTTGACCTGGGGGCTACAGCAGACTGAGTGACCCCTTGCTCGAGCCAGCGACCTTGGCCTCAAGCTAGCAAGGCTTGCTTAAACCAGATGAGCCCGTACTCAAGCTGGCGACCTCGGGGTCTGGAACCTGGGTCCCCTGCATCCCAGTTTGACGCTCTATCCACTGCACCATCACCTGGTCAGGCCCGATTTTTCTAGGTTTTGATTCAAGCAGCCTCTTTTAGAGGTTCATAATAGTCTCAGTAGAGCCTTGAACCCATTGGCAGAGATTATAAATTGCAAGATTATCCTGCCTGACCTGTGGTGGTGCAGTGGATAAAAGCGTCAACCTGGAATGCTGAGGTCACTGGTTCAAAACCCTGGGCTTGCCTAGTTAAGGCACATATGTGAGTTAATGCTTCCTGATCCTCTCCTCCTTCTATCTCTCCTCTCTCTAAAAATGAGTAAATAAAATCTAAAAAAAAAAAAAAGAAAAAGATTTTCCTGCAAATGTGAGCCAATGAAGTGAAGGAGGAGGAGTGACAGGAAAAGTACAAGATGATTTCTCAAACGGATTCAAAGACTCTGTGTCAAATTACTTACTAAAGAACTAAGAAAATAATGTAATTCTGGGTCAAATGTGACGTTTTCTTTTGAAAGTGCACTCACTTTACATGTGGCTATTTTAGCAATTTTATCATCCCAACCATCTTTCTGCAAGAGCTGGCATTTCTGGTTTAAAAAAGGACTAGGTTGGAAACAGGAGATAACAAAAAGAGGTTGGCTTCATAATCTATGCCAAGAGCAGAGTGGATTTTTCCAAATGGATTAATCAGAAAATTTGTCCAAAAGGTATGCTTCCTACCTGGAAGGGTGACAAAAAGGAATCACGGTAGAAAGATTATGAGATTCTATACCTGAGTCCCTCTTCCCAACACCTAACTGCTCCCTTACTTCTTCATTTTTATCTTTTTAAAAATTTTTATTAATTTTTTATTTTAGTGAGAGGAGGAGAGGCAGAGAGACAGACTCCTGCATGCGCCCTGACCGGGATCCACCCAGCAAGCCCACTAGGGGACGATGCTCTGTCCATCTGGAGCCATTGCTCTGTTGCTAAGCAACTGATTTTTTAGCACCTGAGGTGGAGGCCACAGAGCCATCCTCAGCACCCAAGGCCAGCTCGCTTGAACCAATCAAGCCATGGCTGCAGAAAGGGGAGAGAGGGCAAGGGGGAGGGTGGAGAAGCAGATGGTTGCCTCTCTTGTGTCCCTGACCGGGAATTGAACCTGGGATTTCCACACGCTGGGCTGATGCTCTACCACTGAGCCAACCGACCAGGGCCACTTCTTCATTTTTCATTCTTATGACTTTTTTAATGAAGGAAAAGATATTTTTGCTTATTCAGCCAATCTTAAATTTCTACTTGGCTCTTTTAACTTGTTTGGTCAGATGAGATTTTCTGTGCATTTATCCCAAGGAGGGGATGTGGCAGTAGATATCGGAAAGAAAAAATGAGTATATCCACATATATCAGAATAACTAAATTGACAGACAAACAGATAACCCCAAATGCTGACAGGGTGTGGAGCCACTGGAGTTCTCCTGCATTGCTGGTGGGGATGCAGAATGGCACAATAGCTATGGCCATATGGCCAGCAATCTCACTTCTAGTAATTTATCCAAGAGAAGTGAAAATATACACACACAATATACACACAAATCTGTCCACAAATGTTCATAGCAGCTTTTTTTATAATAGCCAGAAACTGGAAACAACAGAAATGTCCATCGACTGGTGAACATACTTCTATATATCCATACAATGGGATACTATTCAACGATTAAAAGAAATGACCTACTGATTCATACAACAACATGGATGAATTTCTAACGCATTATGTATGTTAAAACATGATGAATAAGCCCTGGCCAGTTGGCTCAGTGGTAGAGCGTCGGCCTGGCGTGCAGGGGTCCCGGGTTCAATTCCCGGCCAGGGCACACAGGAGAAGTGCCCATCTGCTTCTCCACCCCTCCCCCTCTCCTTCCTCTCTGTCTCTTCCCCTCCCGCAGCGAGGCTCCATTGGAGTAAGGATGGCCCGGGCTCTGGGGATGGCTCCTTGGCCTCTGCCCCAGGGGCTAAAGTGGCTCTGGTCACGACAGAGCGACGCCCCGGAGGGGCAGAGCATCGCCCCCTGGTGGGCGTGCCGGGTGGATCCTGGTCGGGCGCATGTGGGAGTCTGTCTGACTGTCTCTCCCCGTTTCCAGCTTCGGAAAAATACAAAAAAAACAACAACAAAAAAACCCCATGATGAATAAGCCAGATTCAAAAGGCTGCATGACATATGGCATTCTAAAAAAGGAAAAGCCTGACCAGGCAGTGGCGCAGTGTGGACAGAGCGTCAGACTGGGATGCGGAAGACCCAGGTTCAAGACCCCGAGGTTGCCAGCTTGAGCGCGGACTCATCTGGTTTGAGCAAAAGCTCACCAGCTTGGACCCAAGGTCGCTGGCTCAAGCAAGGGGTTACTTGGTCTGCTGAAGGCCCGCGGTCAAGACACATACGAGAAAGGAATCAATGAACAACTAAGGTGTCGCAACGCGCAATGAAAAACTAATGATTGATGCTTCTCATCTCTCCGTTCCTGTCTGTCGGTCAGTTTATCCCTCTATCTTGACTCTGTCTCTGGAAAAATAAAATAAAATAAAATAAAAAAGGAAGAATAGATCAGTGGCTGTTGGGGGTTGGAGTGGAGTGGAGGAGGGGTTTCATATAAAGGGAACATGGCCCTGGCCAGTTGGCTCAGCGGTAGAGCATCGGCCTAGCGTGCAGAGGACCGGGTTCGATTCCCAGCCAGGGCACACAGGAGAAGCGTCCATTTGCTTCTCCACCCCTCCGCCGCGCTTTCCTCTCTGTCTCTCTCTTCCCCTCCCGCAGCCAAGGCTCCATTGGAGCAAAGATGGCCCGGGCGCTGGGGATGGCTCTGTGGCCTCTGCCTCAGGCGCTAGAGTGGCTCTGGTCGCAACATGGCGACGCCCAGGATGGGCAGAGCATCGCCCCCTGGTGGGCAGAGCATTGCCCCATGGTGGGCGTGCCGGGTGGATCCCGGTAGGGCGCATGCGGGAGTCTGTCTGACTGTCTCTCCCTGTTTCCAGCTTCAGAAAAATGAAAAAAAATAAAAATAAAAAAAATAAGGGAACATGAAGGAACTCTTTGAGGTGATGGAAATATTCTATAATCTTGTTTAGTTACATGGCTGTATACATTTGTCAAAACTCACAGAACTGTACAACTTTGAAGTTTGCTACCTATAAATTATATATGACTTGAAAATATTATGTATTTCTTTGGCTTTTGAGTTTTAAGCCATCAAAGATAAGAAAAAGACTCTCGAGGCAAGAACAAAGTATTTGATAGGAAATAGAGTACCATAAAGAAAGCCAGCTTTCTCCTCCTCCACCTCTCACCTCTAGGAAAGGAATTTCCTAGAAAGAGCTTGGGGAAGAGAGGAAGAGGAAATAAGATTGGTGGGACCTGAAGATGAGGCGGCTAACCTAAAGAGCTGCCACAGAAAAGATGAGAGTCCACGTTCCCCAAATGCCCAGCCTACAACGGAGTGAGCCCAGAGACTGCCAGCTTCCAGGCCATACTGGTATTTTATTAGGCAGCAGATAGCACATCACCCTGTGGCCAACCAGCTGAAACGACTCGTGTTTGTGTCCCCTAAGAGTCTGCTCAGATCTCTATCCTCCTCGCTATGACGTGTGACTGCCAGCCTTTTAGGTTCTCTACCTATTGTGCTTAGGTTGGACTAAACGAAACCATTTGAGAACTGTTAAAGAGTTCATCAAAGATTCACTAAGCCTGACCAGTGGCGGTGCAGTGGATGGAGTACTGACCTGGGATGCTGAGGTCCCAGGTTCGAAACCCCAAGGTCACTGGCTTGAGCGTAGGCTCACCAGTTTGAGTGCAGGGTCACTGGCTTGAGTGTGGGTCCATAGACATGACCCCATGGTCACTGGCTTGAGCCCAAGGTCACTGGCTTCCGCAAGGGGTCATTGGCTCAGCTGGAGAACTCGATGCCCATTAATTTATTTAGTTCTTACTAAATAAGCCTCTTTCACATGTAAGTCAACTGAACCTCAGAAGGTTACTGACCTATGCAAGGTCACACAGCTAACTAGAGCCTGGAAGTCTGCTTTTTCATCTCCACATGCCTGTTAGTCTCCCGACACAGGCAGAAAGGATTTAAAAAAAAAAAAATTAATTAATTAATTTGAGAGAGGAAGGGGTGAAGTAGAGAGAAGGGTACAAACAGAAAAACATCAATTTGTTTTTCCTTTTATTTATGCATTCATTGGTTGATTCTTATATGTGCCCTGACCAGGGATTGAACCTGCAACCTTGGCAAAGTGGGACAATGCTCTAACCAACTGAGCTACTGGGCCAGGGGCAGAAAGTATCTTTACAGGAATTCTCCTGCCGAGTTCTGCCAGCCCTCTGGCATTGCTTTTTCAGGAAAGTCTCCCTCAGGTGTAACCTAGGTCTACATAACAGGCCTAAACCCATGCTCTCTGTGGTAATTCTGACCTTTGCTTTACAAGATGAATACCCACCCTCATCATTAAACAAACTCCCAGAGGTCCCTCCTACAGCTAAGGCCCCAGCAAGTCAGTGACGTGCCTTTCCATCAATCCCCTTGCCTCAGATGGTTGGCATTCTCCTGGTACCATGTCTTTATAATATCACTGAGGTATAAAACAAAATGTGAATGTTGGGCATGTCTCATCACCATGGAAACTTTAAGCCTCAGTGCCTCCAGGACAGGTGGGTGCTATTTCCAATGACTATGGAAATAAGGGACTGAAGCTGGACGAAGCTAACACAAACTCCTGTTGGATTAGTGGCAGTTTAAGTAATAAACATATGTTCAACATAGGATTATGTTCATATTATGATCAGCAGCATTATCAACCTATATTCTCATTTTTGACACTGCGAGTTTGGTATAGAACATGTCAGCTAAATGAATGACGACTCAAATTATCCTATTTTTGTGAAGGGACATTTTAAATTCTATTAAGGTGGCTCAAAGAACTGTGGTAGGATGTAAAGCCAGTAGCCAGAGCCACCATCACAGCCGCCTGGCCTATGCAGGTTTTCATTAGATTCGGACATACGGTAATGAAACAATGGAGCCAAGAACTGGTGAGCCATTACCTTTAATCCTAGCTTGCACCCGGCGGGCAAGTAAAAACACAGACTGGGCTCCAAAACACACTCAATTCAGTGCTTACAAAGCTACTGACTTATCCGAGTTTCCTAGAATCAAAGGTTTCTAGCTTACCAGCCTTATTCACCTGTTTCCCATTTCCTTCTCTCTGCACAAACTGGCTTCTCCTTTAGCACTCTGCCATCTTGGCTGCCTCTCCTCTCCTCCACGTGGCCTTTCTCTGCTCTCCTCCCTGCTCTCTGCCCTCCTCCTAGAATGTAATCACTCTTCTTCCGGAACAACGTAATCTCTTTTTTTTTTACAGGGACAGAGAGAGATAGAGGGATAGACAGGGACAGACAGGAACAGAGAGAGATGAGAAGCATCAATCATCAGTTTTTCAGTTTTTTGTTGTATGACACCTTAGTTGTTCATTGATTGCTTTCTCATATGTGCCTTGACCATGGGCCTTCAGCAGACCGAGTAACCCCTTGCTCAAGCCAGCGACCTTGGGTCCAAGCTGGTGAGCTTTTTTTTGCTCAAGCCAGATGAGCCCACGCTCAAGCTGGCAACCTCGGGGTCTCGAACCTGGGTCCTTCCGCATCCCAGTCCAACGCTTTATCCACTGCGTCACCGCCTGGTCAGGCTCTCTTCCTTTTAAAACCTTTTGGCGCGAAAGCCCTCCCCCAACACACATTAATACAATCACGCCCATCCCAAGCAGGAAGGACAACTAATGTTATCACCTGGGCAACGGGCTTCCACGTGGGCAGTGCCATCTTTAACAAAGTGAACATAATATATTTTATCTGCCCAACATCGGAAAAAAACCATAAAGAGTAATAAATTTCAAGAACATTCTGCAGATGCATTTTTGCTTCTGGGAATGGGAAACCAAAAATTTCCCAAGAGACTCCATTATTAAAGCCATAAATAAAACATCCCTAATGTGGCTGCTTGGTTGCTGTGATTGCATGGCCTTGCTCTGGAGAAGTGGCGAAGAATTGGAGGCAGGCCGACCAGGGCAGGGTGGGGATATGCGTGAGGCTGAGAGCATCTGGCTCTCAGATGAGGCCTCTCTTGTGTGTTGTCTGCACATCAGTCCAAGATGTAAGGATAATGAACAAATTTTGTTTTATTGAAGACCACCAACAATGATTACTATAAATACTTCAAGGCTGTGGCCAGGTCACTCAGTGGATAGAGTGTCATTCTGGTGTGTCAAGGTCGTGGGTTTGATCTACGGTCAGGGTACACGTGAGAAGCAATCAGTGAGTGCACAACTAAACGGAACATCTAAGTGGAACGAGTTGATGCTTCTCTCTCTCCCTCCCTCCCTCTCTCCTTTCTCCCTTCCTCTCTCTCTCTTTTTTTTTTTTGTATTTCTCTGAAATTGGAAACAGGGAGGCAGTCAGACAGACTCCCGCATGCGCCCGACCAGGATCCACCCGGCACGCCCACCAGGGGACGATGCTCTGCCCATCTTGGGGCGTCGCTCTGCCGCAATCAGAGCCATTCTAGCGCCTGAGGCAGAGGTCACAGAGCCATCCTCAGCGCCCAGGCAAACGCTCCTCCAATGGAGCCTTGGCTGCGGGAGGGGAAGAGGGAACAGAGAGGAAGGAGAGGGGGAGGGGTAGAGAAGCAGATGGGCGCTTCTCCTGTGTGCCCTGGCTGGGAATCGAACCCGGGACTCCCACACGCCAGGCCGACGCTCTACCACTGAGCCAACCGGCCAGGGCCTCCTCTCTCTTTCTTAAACCATGGAAAATTTAAAAAAATAAATTAAGCACGATCCTAAAATTCAAGGATGTTTTTCTAGCCAACGCTCTTCTTTCTTTCTTTCTTTCATAAATGGACACACTCTCCTCTGGAAGTAGAAGCAAGCAGCGTGACACAGGGACCACTGCCCTGATGCCCTCGGTGCGCTAGGTTTCTGCTCCAGTTCTGTTACTTACCTGGCCCACGACCAAGCATTGGTTTCCTTAGTTTCCTTTGTAGAGGTGGGTTCGAGGGATCAATGTTGGATCCTAAATACCTTATGTGCTAGCAGTGCGTTCCTATCACTCAGGGAATAAAAAAAGATAGTGACACTTGCTAAAGCCCATTTGATCTGGACAACGTGCTGGGCAGTTTGTGGCTGTTCTGTGATCCTCACCAATAACTTACGTGTTATGCCCTGGCTAGATAACTCGGTTGGTTAGAGCATCATCCTGAAGCACAGAAGTTGTCAGATCAATGTTCCTGTGTCTGTCTCTCTCTGCCTCTCTCTTTCTCCTCTCTTCCTCTCTCTTTAAAATCAATAAATTAAAAAGAAATTTAAATAACTTACGTGTTTTTACAGATGATGGGAACTAGTCCTGAAAATTGCTGACTTCCTCAAAGTGAACATGTAAGCATGCAATCAGGCTGAAAATCCCCACCCATCCAACAGCAGAGTCAACCTACTTTCCACTTGACCCTGCTCTCGTCTGAGCTTGGGATGAATCATTAAGATGATTTTAATTTAAAACAAATATAACTCAAAAGTTCTGTCAGAGTTTTCAAATAATTTGCTGATGCCTTAAAAAATTCAACAGCTCAAGCTATTCTGCCTCTCATTAAAATGATCCCATATCACTTGGGAATTAGAAGTATCTTCATGTGACATGAACTTTTAATCCTCGGCCTGTTCCAAGCTGGTCTGGAGAGCTGGTCCTGAATGGCCCCATAGAGATGTTGTCATATGTTAGGATACATTAGTCACTTCTGCGTGGGCAAGTTTTTGGATTTTTATCTTTTAAAGCAGTCTCAACAATTGAAAATCAACAGGCACAGCAATCAACAAGCCTGAAATACTATAAAAGAAAGGGATAATACAATTCAACTCATCTCAGTTCTAAGCTCTTGGCTTCCACTGGAAAAGCCAGGATTTCCATTTCATGAAAAAGAATAAAGCATAAAAGAACAAAACAGCCATGAAACTGTGGGTGTGGGCTTAGATCTGCCAGGAAGTTTCCTATTTGGTAGTTATTCCTGTTTCCTGAGTGGCAAGCTGGGGCCAGAGAGGGTGTAGGCTTCAGAATCAGAGCAAGAGTTAAAAGCCCCCAGCTCTTCCACAGGCATGTTATTTACACTCTCTGAGCCTCACTTCCTCCTCTGTAAAAAGGGACATTTGCTTCACAGGACTGTTGCAAAATTAAACATTCAATGTACAAAAGGAACAAATATCATAGTACTCTTTATCCCACTCCCAATGCAAAACAGACTTAAGTAATCTGTTCCAATAATAACTATGTTATTATTGACTCCTTCCTATACACCAGGCACTGGGCTGAGCCCTTTCCCTATATTTCCTTTATACTAAGGGAAGCACGTGTTAGAGGCGAGGTACTTGGAGCTTGCCCTGTGCCCTGCTCTAGGATGCACCTCTCTAGGACATGAGCCATTTAATGGGACCAGATAAAAGGATTTATCAGCATTTGCTTCTGCAGGAAACAGCTGCCTATGACGGTTGTGGCTGATGTGGCTGGATATTTGGCCAGTAGCAGGGAGGGCCAAGCATAAACCTTTGTTCTCGTAATCTGCACAATTAGTACCCTAAATTTTCTGCCCCCTGGGGTTAGTTTCCTGACTAGACTGGGCACATATTATGTTAAAAAAAAAAGAAAAAAGAGCTTGTTGAGTAAACAAATGCAAATAATAATTCGATCACTCATGGTGTAACCATTTACCTCACATAGAAAACACGTAATGCTAACCTCTTCTCTATTTTCCTCTTAGGAATTCTAACATGTTGAACAGATTTTTAAAAGCTGTTAATTCTCTACCATTCACATTAATTCAATGTTCACCAAACCACATTAAGTCCATACTATTAATGAAGGGGCCAAGGATTACATATGTAATCTATTATAGAGTATTAAAAGAAACAAAGCCCAGCTTATATTCAGCTATGAAATAAACAACATTCAGGTAGGATTGATTCATGTGGCTTTATTTATATTAATTTTCTAATTTGCATTCCCTGAACGTTTCCTCATTAAGCAGTCACGTGGGCAGTCTGGGTATGGGCCCTGCGAAGCCATGTTAGAAATCAGAAGGCTAGGGGAAGAAAGAGGATAAAATTTGCAACAGGGTTTAGGGAAGGAACACAGGGCTGTGAGAAGTCAGACAGGCTGTTGTACCCTGACCCTGCTGCTAGTGAACAAACCTTGCAAAACCTCGATTTCATCAAGAGTCAGTATTTAATTTCAAATCAGCTTTCCCACAGGGTGGTTAGGACTCCTAGGAATGAGGTGAAGACGTACTCATTGCGAGGATCCTCAGTAAGGTCAGGCAGGCAAAGCACAGGGTCTGGCACAAACCAGGCACTCAGTGGTCCCCAGTGTTGTCCCCTCAACTTCCCCCCAGCTTAAGCTCCTGTGTGTGTGTGTGGGGGGGGGGGGCAAGAGCTTGGGAGGGAGGGGAAGGACCCAAGGCTTGTTGGTTTGAGACTGGTTGTCTCCTGGGTATGTTATCTTTTCTCTCCTTCCTGTCTGACAAAGGCAAACAAGAATGAAATAACAGGCACATCCACTGAAGCAAATCAGGTCACAGGAAGATAGATAATACACTCAAGGACAAATAAAAGTCAACTGTAGCTGGGCCCCAGATGGGTAGGTGAAAACTCATGGGAAGTAGAGATGCAATTTCTTATTTTATAGGGATTAGGCTTTTAAAATATTGTCACCAACGTGAAAACAAACAACAACGTACACATACTGGTGTGGTTTTAATACTTTCTTTGTGATTTAGGTTGCCTACGCAAGGTGGGAACTCCGTAAGTCATAGAGGCAAACCTTGGAAAAAGTACTTTAAGATAGAGTAGAAATTGTTTAGCCTGTTAAATGAAGGCACCAGAGTACAAAATCCTACTTAGCAGTAGCTATACACGACTGGGTGTGCATGTGGACAAGACTGTGGGAAGGTACCTGGAAAACAGAAACAGCCTCAGCCCGGGCCTGGGATCTAACAGATGTTTAATAAATACCTGTTCAAGGCGTGGGAAGACTTGATTTTCCATGTATTATTACTGTGAACAGTCATCTCCCTTCATTAGTTCAATTATTCAAAGATAATACTGCCTCTTTCTGACAGAATTTTGTTTTTATTTCTCCCTTCCCTAATAATGCATTCCTATCTCCAAAAAAAAATGGTATCAACAGAAGAGCTAAGAATATGGGGCTTAGTAGAGAGGAACGATGAAGGTCACTCATGCATTTCTGACATTGAAAGCCAGGCGCAGCATTGGTAGATAAGCAGGAGACAGTGATTTTTATTCATTGACTGTTCTTGGAGAAAGCAACAGCTCAGGGTCTCAGTTAACAGATCTGTGAATGGGGTTATAGAACTTCCTGTGGGCCTTTCAGTTCCTTTAAATATTGTATGTCAAGATAACACTGGCTGGGTTAATCAGGACAGATGAGCCCTCCAAACAATATTTGAAAACTTTATTTTCTCAAATGAGCACCAACACAGATTGGAAATATGACAGAAACAATGAACTTTTCTCTAATACTGAATCACTATGTACAAATACAGGAAAGAGTGAAGACAAATTATTTGTTGTTAAAGCAAAGCAACCTGAAAAATGCCAACAATAACAACAAAAAAGATAAATAAAAGACAGTAACAAAACCCAAACCCAACAGATCGTTTGTAAACACAAGCATAAATAGATTCTGTATTTAAAGATAGTCTCTGCAGGGTGGAAAAGGGAACTCTCACTTTCATTGAAATGTTACAAAAACAGATGGGCAGATAGAATTTGGTAAAATGAGAGAATAGCTTGCTTCTTCTTGGCTTTACCTTTCACTACCGGCAGATTTCATGACTGTATTTTAATTTTCAAAATTAAACATCTCTTTCCTCTGCCTAGACCATTAGCATGTTTTCTCATGTGAGGCAGACTTTTAAAAATAATATATGTAAGTTGATTGTGTTCAAGATCTGATTCCTCAGCCTCTTCCTGAACCTGAGGCAACCTGACCTTGGAGGGGAAAAAAAAAAGTTCACCCACAAGGTATGTTCATTATTTTATTACAGTTCTTGCAACCCAAACCAGTCAATGTTTTAAGATGATGTGGTCTCCACAAAAACCGGAGCCCTGGTATGTGTGACGAATATGCTCCCATCTCGGAAACACAGATTTGACTCGGCTTGATCTTCACAAACAACAGATTTCCTCTATAGTCTGTAAAAGTCGAGCACACAAAGAAAGTAAAAGGAATAAACTGGCCACAGCTCCATGCGCAGGAAAACAAGAGCCTCCGTGGTTTGTGCTGTTGGTCCACTCAGAAACCAAACCACTGCCAGAGAGGAAGAAAAGAGAAACCTATGTGCCCAAGGTGTAAACTGTAGGTGTAGTGTCCCCAATAAAAAAGAAAACAGGAGGCACAATCCAAAGTGCTTTTCTCACACACACACACACACACACACAGACACACACACACATACACACACGCATGATTCCAATTTTTCAATTTGTTTTGCTCTAAGTTGTTACTAAGTTAATTCAATTACATTTATTTTATTTCCTACCCAATACTGGTGCAAGAAAATATTTTGGATTCTCTACCTGGTAATGTACTGTAGAGCCCGTTCCATTGGGGAAAATACAGAGAAGCACTGCTTTATTGTCTTCAGACTAATGTGATATAGAGATCTTTAAAAAAGAAAAACACATTGGTGATCACTGTTTCCCTTAAAATATACTTCAAGAAATGCAGAGGAAACCATAAAATTTAAAAATGAAAATAAAAAGTGCTCTCAGGGGATCTGAGAAAACAGCACCAAATATATTATTTTAAAAATTAAATATTATTTACAAAAGTATATTTCACAAGCAACTGTTTGTTTTATATATATCTGCTTGAAAATCTTTTTATAAAGGGGAAACCTCTTTTTCATACACTGATCCACCAGCAAAGACTGACTCTATCCTACCTTCCTCATCTTACTGTCCTAGGAGTTGGGGCAGCATGCAGTCAGCTGACAATCTGTGGCCATCAACTCTTGCTGAATTTGATTCATGTCAGATCAGCCCCATCAGCAGCCTGAGACTGATATCAAGGATGGGATGGGTGGTGTGGGGTGTAATCCAGGGCCAGCAAGGCCACGCGACCTAGGATGGCACAGGGGAGCTGGAACCCGAGAGTCTGCGGCTGGGCTTCAGTTGAAAAGGAAGGCGGCTGCTGGCTAAGGTATGGAACTCCATGCCTCTTCCTTTCCCACGTCTCCTTCTCCCCTTCCTCACTCCATCAACCCTACCTAAGTTTACACTGAACTGCAATTCCCTGAACCTACCGGGGGGAATGGGCGAGGTCTTTGGTTATGCTCGGAGTCAATGATTTGGTGAGGAAAACTAAAGAATGAACTGACCGAGGCCATGAGTTGATGCACCTCCACTGCTTAGCTGCAGTCTCTCCAGTATGACTAGATGTTAGACAGACAAGCCGTGAATGGAGCTCGAGTTTTAAGAAGCACTTTTGGTTTCACTGACACAAAGGGGAAGCCTAATGAGTTGGGTGTTTGTTTTTCTGTAGGTATGGAAAAACAACAACATTTCACTCTGGTCTCTCACAGCACGTCTGGCGCCATCCACCCACTGGATGCTCAATGGATAGTAATTGAAAAAAAAACCAAAAACCAAAACCAGGGTCTTTTTGGAGCCTGCTCTGATCCGTGCGATAGTAAGAGGCCCCACCTCAAGCAAAAACAGCGACACATCGGTCTCCTCTGCCCACTGAAAATTCTAGGGCACCCCATGTCTGGTTTTTATGTTGTCACACTCCACTTTTTACTTTTAAGGAAAAAACACCTACCCATGTCTAGCCCCCATTTTCTTTCCATGGGAAGGAGTGTCGATAGCCAGGCCATCCCCTGAACTAAGGGGCTCATCAAAATCAATGAAGGCCACCACCTTCCGGGGCACAGAAGGGCATCTGACTTCTGTGCTGGCAAGCCAGCTGAGGAATGTTAAAGTTGAAACAGAAAATGTGCTTTTTTATTTTTGAGACCCTGGGTCTGGGAGTACGTGGGAGCCAGAGGAATCCTATTTCTCCAGGAGCAGAAACGCAATCCTTTTTCTGAACTTCAGTTTGCTTTTCAGTAATGTGGGGAGAACAGAACCTCGCAGGGCTACTAAAGCACCAAAAGATACGGACAAGAAGCCTTTGGGAACAAAATTCAATTTCTAAGACTCTTCTGGTCTTACCGAGGCAGTCAGCGGCTGGGCATGGCACTGCCTGCCTGCTGTCTGTCCCGCCGCGCCCCACTGCCGGGGGACAGTGCCGGCTCAGACCCCCCACTCTGCCATCAGCACATACAGACAAAAAAAAAAAAAAAAAAAAAAAGGCATTTCCACCACGGACTCATTCCCTGCGGGAATTGGTTCAATTCTGAAAATGTCCTGGGCTGGCTGCTTGAATGTTGGTTAATCATTTTTATAGACTCCTGTCTCCATGAGCACATAATTTTGTGACTTTTAAGGTGAATATTCCCATAGGATCGGCCTACTTGGAGAATGAGATACTGAGAATTACCTGACATAACCTACACATATCTGAACAATAATATTTTCAGCCTAAGCAAGGAAATCAACTCAGCTAAATGAGTTTCAGTCATGCACCGTGTACTGGCTGAATTGCTGTAGAACAGACTTCACAGTGTTGATTAAATGTAGCAAACTCCTCCCTCTCTCATGATCCTTACAGGGACTTGTTCTCCACTTCCGCTAAAACAATGAGCTTTGGTTAGGGGGGTAATATTAAAATTTGTGACTTTGACATTTGACACAAATCGTAGCCCTTCCTACTGCTGGACTGCTCTGAGTTTTGTCTCCATACAAAACAGTCAAGTCCAAGGAGAACAGCCAGGGGCATGAAAAATCTACCAGCCACGCTATCACTAAGCGCAAAGCCTTGGGACTTTGTTCTCCACAATCTACAATTATAGAACTGGAGAAAAACACCCAAAACTCTATGTACAAAGAATTGCTGATCTCAAGGAAGCCACTGCACACCAAAGAGGAAAGATGCACCTAACCTGTAATGGTTCAAATCTAAACTGCCCCCAGCACGGCCCACCTCGCCCTCTTTGCCACAGTGCTCTTCTTGCACAGAGGGTCAGGAAAAAGGGTCAGTCAGAAATGCTAACTGGTTTCGCTTTTTTTTTTTTTCTGGTCCAATATCTGAGCCGTTTCTGCAGGAGCTCCCAAACTGCAGTCCCCTCTGCTCCCTGTTCTCTTCAATTACTGGTTTTACTGGTTCCTGGCCAAAGCCTTCGGGAAGTTTGGATTCTGTACCCATCAAATGGTAGTCCCCTCCCCTCTCGCCAACAGGGGCTGAAGAGAAAAGGACATTACCCAGAAGCAGTGAGGCTTCAGTCATCAAAACCCAGCTGGGCTCTTCCCGAGTCACTCACTGCTGCCAAGACACTCCCCAGCTCCCAGGCCACTGCCCTGCCAGGGAGAATTAGGGCCACTTCTGGTGCCTGCATGCTAACCTGGCACATTTGGTGTCAGGAACAGAAGAAGCTTCTGATCAGAGAGAATGTGGTCATGAGGTATTTTTTTTTCTCTTTGTCTTTTTAGACAAGTTGGTTATTTCAAACCTAAGCGACCAGGTCTCTGAGAGCAGCACAATTTTGTCCCTACCTCTACCCTCCCATCCCCTGGCCACCCCCAGAACCCTCAAGGTTCCTTCCTTCCCCTCCTTCTCACACCCCCATGTCCACCGCGCTCTCCCGACAAGAGGCTGTATCAGGCAGCTCTTGCATGAGCCCCAGGCCCTTATTAAGGTGGGCTGCTGCCATGCGGTCAGGCGTCTGTTCCTTTTGTTGTTTTGTTTTCAGCCAACACTAGCAGAGACAGAAGCCAGGGTCAATTCACAAACAGATACAAAGCAAAGAGACAGAGAGACAGCGATTTAGAGGCCAGTCACCAGAAAGACGGTGTCAGGGTGGGAGAATGCCCCAGAGGGCAAGGCCCCTAAATGGATGGAACCAAGTGTTCAGTCACTCTCTCACGGTGGGTAGAATGTTCGGTTGGATGGCGTTCACGCGGACACTGGGTTGGGTGGCTGCTCTCTGATCAGTCCCAGCCATTGTCCTTGATCATGTGTGCTAGTTCAATGATGTATTTGCCTTCTTTATATTTCTGGCTGCTTTCAAAGGCGTGTTCCTAGGAAACACAAGGAGCAGAAAAGACACTGAATGACCAAAGACAAGCAGGTGACTTTTATAACACAGGAGCAAAGGCAGGGCCAATGACAGACATTGAAGTCTGGTCCCAGCTTCACCCAGACGTCCGGAGAGCATTCCCACCACCGGAGCACACTGTGTCCCTTCCAGTTAGCTACAGCACTGAGGCTGTGCCAGGACTATCTCAGCATTTTCAACAGAATTTCTTCAAAATCTTTGCTCATTCAAGTCTTTGCCCTAATATCACCGTCTCAGTAAGCTCTCTCCCAACTATTCAACTACCTAAAATCGTAACTTCCACTGCAAACCCTCTTCCCCTTTCCGCTGTCTCTGTTTCACTTACCACTTTCAAACATACAGTATAACTTGCATGCCTATTCTGTGTATTGTCTGTCTCCCACCACGACAATATAAACTTCATGGAAGGCAGACATTTCCTTTGTTTTGTTCACGGCTGTACCCTTACTGCCTAGAAGACTGCTTGGCACATAACAGGTCTTCAATAAATAACTGCTGAATGAATGCATGCATGTATATATATTTTGTCTTAGGGGACCTTGGTTTCTGATGCTAACCAGAAATCTGCCCTATGGACATATCCATAAAGTTTTTGCGTCCTAATTTTTAATTGGACTTTGTTAGGCTTAAAAACAGACACTCTGGGAGACAAAGTCTTGTGAAGCCAAACAGGTCTTCTTTTCATGTCTTATCTTGCTGTTCTATGTCACATGTGTTAAGTCTAGCTTTCCTTCCCTGCCTTTCTCCAGAGACACAGGAGCTGTGTGGACTCCACGCGGGAGAATCTGGCAGCCCTCAAGCCCCACCAGCTGCCAGGCCTCCAGCGGGGAAGCTCAGCACACAGGACCTGGCAGCCGACTGTCCTGAACTAGCAGCATTGTGGACTTTCCCAGTTTATTGTAAGCCCCACAAAGAAGTCCTGCATAGGTGTGATATCAAAGGGCTATTGTATCTGCAGGCAGTGATACCAAAAAACATCTTGGTGTATCATCAGAGTCATTAGCTGCCTAAACTCAATGTAGAAAAGCAGTGGACATCAGCTCTTCCTCCTGAGTCCTCATGTTAGTAAGTAACCACAACCTATGGTCGCTAGGTTCTGGGCAGCACTTACATGAACCATTATCTTCTGTTCTAGAGCTCAGGGGCTTTGGATTGCAGAAGAAAAGTTCAGACTACAGCCTTTTGTTGAAAGGAATCATTCCACACAGTGGAGGGAGAAGGAGCACCAAGAGAGAATGTGTAAACACACTACACACACACACACACACACACAAACACACACACAAACACACACACAAACACACACACACAAACACACACACACACACACACACACACAAAGAGCTGAGCTCAGCAGTAATTTCCCTGACACTTCATTATTCCCCAGGTGTGTGTGTGTGTGTGTGTGTGTGTGTGTGTGTGTGTGATATGTGTATACAACAGAAAATGTGGTTCAGGAATAAGATCAAATGTTCCATTGTAGTATGTTCAGGGTGTGGAAAGGAAAACACAAAACTTGGGAGAGTGAAAGTGTATCCCTATTAAGTAGAAAATCAAATTAAAAAATCAACAGCCCCCAGGCCACAGAGCATTTGCAAAATGTCACAGCTGGACTCCAGTGGACAGAGTACTACAGCTGGAGTCTCCAACATCCTAGACTGAACCGCCCTCTTCTTCCTAGTACCAGAAGCATCACTGTTTACAATTTATAAAATTGTCAACCTCTCACAGGATTACTGTGAGGGTCAGAAGAAACAATGGAGAAAAGAGCCTGGAGCGCCAGCCTGGCACACAACAGGTGACCAATTACTATCTGGGGAGACGATGTGTCTCCACTGCCCTGCACATGCCATTCTGCCTGTCACACCGTCTCATCCATTCCCCTGTCTCATCCATTCCCCAGTGCCTTTCCCCCTGCTCCACCTATAACCGCCCTGAGGGCCAGGGCTAGAGCTCTTCACTTTGGTATCCAGACCCAGGGCTTTCAATAAAGCTTTGTCAAAGGTGTACGAATCATTTGACCTGGAGGAGCAAAACCAACCTACTCCGATTTAGCTTGTCTGTCATCCAGCACAGCCTGGAAGGACTAAGAGGCTGGGAAAATGAGAAGGGGCAGAACATTTCTGGATAATTAGCCCAGAACTGTAGAACTTGGGGGGGGGGGGAGCAGTGGCCATACAGGGGGAGCAGAATGGCCAAGGCCTTTCCCAGAAGGCCTAGCTAATCCCTCTCGGCATCATGAAACACGAAGCCTAGCTAGGTGCTGTTCTTTCCATCCTGAACCTTCTGAGGGAGATGCAAGTGCTGCTCCTTATAGGCTCCACCTGCAGCAGGTTTTAAGATGTACATATTTTTAAACTTTATTTAAATGCAAGCATACTTTTATGGCTGGCTTCCATTGTTCAACATCATTTTTTTAATAGACTTCATACTTTTAGAGAGTGTTAGGTTCACATCAAAAGTGAACAGAAGGCCCTGACCGGGCGGTGGCACAGTGGGTAGAGCGTCGGACTGGGATGCGGAGGACCCAGGTTCGAGACCCCGAGGGCGCCAGCTTGAGCGCGGGCTCATCTGGTTTGAGCAAAAGCTCACCAGCTGGAGCCCAAGGTCTCTGGCTCAAGCAAGGGGTTACTCAGTCTGCTGAAGGCCTGCGGTCAAGGCACGTATGAGAAAGCAATCAATGAACAATTAAGGTGTTGCAATGCACAAAGAAAAACTAATGATTGATGCTTCTCATCTCTCCGTTCCTGTCTGTCTCTGACTCTCTGTCTCTGTAAAAAAAAGGAAAAAGAACAGAAGGCACACAGATTTCCCTATCCTCCCTGCTCCCCCACACTCGACCTCCCCCTGCCCCACTGTCAAGTCCTGAGAGTGGTACATTTGTTACCATCAACAAACCTATATTAGCATGTCATTATCAATCTGCTAGCAGTTTCAACTCCTTAAGGCTCCTTCTGAAGCTACCTAACACAGGTGACATGAGCCAGACCCACTCTGACCCCAGGCAACTGACAGGACACGGAATTTGAGGCATTTTACATGGAATAAATTGCCTTCCCACAGAGGAAGGCTCATTTATCAATTTCCCTACAGTGACAGGGAGCGCAGAGAAAAGCAAGTGTCAGAGCAGCTGATAATAATAACAACAATACAAGTTTGTTTTCATTGAACATATATACCTCCTCCACCCTGGCAAAGGACTGCTCACTTCCCTAGGTACTAAGAAGACAGGAAAAATATCTGGTGGGTTAAACAATGAAGGGATGAGCGTTCAGTTGGGAAAGTCCGGCCATGACTATATCTGACAGTGGGCATTAACTAACAATGTTCGATGATGCCCAGCACAGGGCCTAGGACCTGAGAGATGCTCTTGGGACATTTATTGGAGCCTCAGAAAGCATGGGCTCTGCAATGAGACCACTACCTGGACTCCTATACCAGCTGAGCCATCTAATAGCTAGACAACATTGTACATACTATTAACTTCCCTGAGCCTCAGTTTCTTCATCAATAAAATACAGGTCAAAATATACCTACCCTCTGGGGACACTGTGAAGACTAAATAAAATAATGCATGCCTGGAACATAGTGTAAGTGGTCAGAAAATGCTTTTGTGCTGATATTATTATTTTAAATTAAGAGGCAAAGGGGAATCTGTCTATCTCAGGGGCAGGTGTGAGTAGAAAGAGACTACGGTGAAAAGGGAAGCATGCAGGTGGCAAACACAGGAAGGTGCTCTTTGAGCTCAGTTTCCTGTCCTGATCAAGGACAGTCCTGCAGGCCACAGAAAGCTTTCTTACAATACGGGGCTCTCCATCCCCCCTTCCTGGCCCTCTCGCCACCAGACTTCAATACTTACATATTTCCAGCCCAGAGTGGTTTTGCAGTTTTCACAGTAAATGTCTGCGACTGCGTGCAGTCCTGTTAGCAAAACTCGCTCTTCTGCAGGCCCGCAGCCCACATTAACGCTGTGCCAAGGGACAGAAGGAAAGAGCGAGTAGTCAGTCACATGCTCACCAAGTTGCTCAAGCTGAGCTTTCAGCAAAAAAGAAATGAGCTGAGTGTGTTGGCCTCAAGGGAAGCCAACACTAAGAAGGGCATCGTCTATACCTGAAATCAGTAACAAGCCCCCAAAAGCCACATGAAAAATCTCCATGGAAGTGAATTTCAGGCCTGCAAGTTCTGATTCAATGAGTCTACAAAAAATAGTCTTGAGGGTTGAAACTTTGCTTGGAATTTTTCTAACACATGCTTTTAATCTTGTGATTTTAAGAGGTCAAGCCGATGGCCACACTCTGAAGTCCAAAGCAATGGGCACAGGCCCATCAGAGTTCCTGAGGACTGACTGCCGCCAGAAATGTCAAGCCTGGTGACCCGGTCTTGCCCCGATCTCAGGGGTCAGTGAGCCCTGGGTATCAAGCCCACCATGCTCCTCCACAGAGCTCACATCAGCTCAAGCTGAACACACTAGATTTCCATTTTCATAGCTCAACGAGCTTGTGCGAGCGTCCCCTGCTCTCCTGGGGAAGAGGTCACACATGATGTGCCCAGTTAATGACTGAGGGCTCTAGCAGACCGGGCATCCACAGGAGGGGACGGAGAACATTCCCTCATCAGGCCTTCCCTGCAGCCTTCGGTCCTTCAGCTGACGCTGGTGTCTTCTGTTCATTCTTGTTCTCTTCCCCAGTGACCTGTCTCAGACCTGATTATCAGACCTCCTGCTGAGGTTTTCACAGAAGCAATTTGGCCTCCACAGCTCTCTGAATACAGTGTTTTCAGCCAAAGATGCTGCCAAAAAACCTCCCCAAAGATAACTGACTACCACTTGTGGAAAGTGACACTCCATGGGTGTTTTACTGTGGCACAGAGAGAGGATTCAGGGCTGAATGATTATTGAGTGTTGTTTTTTCCCCACCCCTCAAAATCTGCACCAGAACCGTGAAAACACTGTTCAGAGACACTCACACTGAGTTAAAGAGGTATGCTCGTCCTTGACTTCCTTGGAACGACTGAAATGCAAGAACACAGATCGACAGTTAGAAGTCCCTTTCACCCACCCCTTCAGAAAACCAGCCCAAATCACAATAATCATGAGCTTCCTGGGCTGACCCAGCAAACAGGCACAATGAGCCAGTTAATAGTCCCGCTGGTGGTGGTTGGCATTGTGGGAGGAGAAGGCAGAATAAACTGAGCTTCAGAGCCTACGCCAGCCCGCACCTGGACTGCTTTTACCAGCCCAGGTGAGAAGATATGAACAAGACAAACTCTACAGCATCATTCTTGATATCATCTGATACAATGACTCCTCCCGAGATAATTAATCCACACTGGCCTCTCCTGGCCCCACGTGGTTTCAGCCATCTGTGCTGGCCACAGCAGTCCTTGAGTTGGCTAGGGCACGGAAACCAGGGCCAGTACCTTTTCCTCCGCTCGCCTTCTTGGTGCACAGATGGCTGAGACAAGAATAATCCACCAAACCTACCTTCTTCTCACTCGTCGTGCCTTCCTGTAGATTCTAACTGTCAGGACAGTTATCATCCTCCCCAATGGGAGGTCTCCTTTGGAGGTGTGAGCAACTTGATCTCTAGGTCACAAGAATGCTCATTAAGCAGCAATCCCATTTTAACTTCTAGCTTAAATATGAGCTTCTTTCTTCCGGCAGGAAGGTGGCAGGAAACAGGAGAAACAGGAGCCAGAGCTTGCCATGCAATAGGCCTCCATGTGCATGAACACAGCCCCTACCCGTATTTTCCTCCTCTGGTTACACTGAAATGGCTGGTTGACATGAGCCAGCTGTGTTCTGCATTGTTGCCTGCATTTTTAATGTGGGCTGACAATTGTACCCTGAATTAAATATCCTAATCTGCTCCGAAATCCACTCTAAAAACAAACAAATAATGGGCTCTCCCATGGCTGCTGTTATTCAGTGGCTGGAAAAATGTGGAGATGACTGGTGAACAGATGACCAAAGGGTAGAGGAACCAGACAGGATACAGATCACTACACACGAGACAGGCATTGTCAGAAGCACAGGACTTCAGGGATCAGTGCCGCCAGTCAGAGACAAAGGCAGAACTCCTGACTTGTAAAAAAGCTGTCTTTGGGGCAGCTGAATCATTGGCTGCCTCCAACCTACAGATATACCGGAAGCCGTCACTCCCAGGTGTGGTTGCAGATGTTCCCCAGCTGCTGCTAAAACCAAAGGTATGGAAACATCCTTGGGGAACACAGGAGCTTCCAGACTAGAATTGAGCACAAATGTGCCTAGCACAGTCTTGAAACCTGGAACCTGGAAGTCCATGCCAAGTATTTGGATGAGACAATGTCCCAGCGATACAGACCACAGATGTGGCCAATCTGTCAGCTCAACCTTGGAGCACAAAGACACCTAAGCACTGCCAGAGATCACCATCTGGCTCCGCCAACCTCTGCAGTCTCTTCTCTTGCTACTTTCCCATTGTAGCCTTTGCTCTAGTCAGGCCGAACCACATGACGTTCTTGGAACTTGCATTTCACCAACTTAATCCACACTGTTCCCTCAAATGGTGAGGCTCTTCACCTACCAATCCTAAATCTCAGCTCAGCTTCCTCTGATCTCCCCAGGAAGAGGTGCCCGTTGCACCGTTGTTCTGGACTCTTGTTTCCGGTCTGTATTTTCTTTGATTTAAAGAAGGAATTTGGACTAGCTGACCTCCAAGTTCCCTTCCAGCTTCAAAATTATATTCACTTATGCTTCCATCATCCTGCATTATGGACAATCGGGAGTGTCATCCTCTAAAAAATATTTGTCAAGACCTCTAAGTTCAGAACTTAGAAGAAGGTGGTTTTGGGAAAAATTCTGGAAGAAAGTAAACAGGAAAATGACAATATGAAGCACCATAGCTTCACCATTTATGACAGAAGTCACTTTCTCAAACATTCACAGATCATCTACTATCTGCGAGGCTCAACTGGAAATGCAGGAAGAGAAGCAGCATTCTAAGACTTTTCAGGGCAGTGGTATTACCAAAAAGTATACAAGACAACCCGCAGGGTAGGGTGAAAATACTAGAAATTTCATCTATCTACCATATTTTTCCATGTGTAAAATGTTTCCATGTATAAGATGCACCTTAATTTGGGGATCCAAAGTTAAAAAAACATGTATTACATAAAGTTATTGAACTCAAGTTTTATTCATCATAAAATTTATACAACTCCTCATCACTGTCAAAACTCCCATCCATTAGCTTGTCCTCATCTGTGTCTGATGATGAATCACCGTTTTCATATATTGCCTCATCCTCAGTTCCATTTATGGAATTTGAAATGCCACAATCACTGTATTAGACGCATCCATTTTTAGACCTCAAACTTTTCAATAAAGGGTGCGTCTTATACATGGGGGAATTATCTTTAAAAGTTTCACTAAATAGCCTGACCAGGTGGTGGCACAGTGGATGGAGCATTGGACTGGGATGAGGAGGACCCAGGTTCGAGACCCCGAGGTTGCCAGCTTGAGCGCAGGCTCATCTGGCTTGAGCAAAAAGCTCAACAGCTTGGACCCAAGGTTGCTGGCTCAAGCAAGGGGTTAGTCTGCTGAAGGCCCGTGGTCAAGGCACATATGAGAAAGCAATCAATGAACAACTTAGATGGCGCAACGCGCAACGAAAAACTGATGATTAATGCTTCTCATCTCTCTCTGTTCCTGTCTGTCTATCCCTCTCTCTGACTCTGTCTCTGTAAAAAAAAAAAAAAAAAAAAGTTTCACTAAATAATCATAAGATATAGATTGCCACTGGGATCTTCCCTGGGCTAGTATGTGCCGTGCATGTGCCAGTATCTAAAAGGAAGAACGAGGCTCTCGCTATGTGTGTGGGTGGGGTGCCCTTCTGCCTTTGCTTTCAGCATATCACGAACACCATTACTGCTCGGCTATAGGACCTCGATAACGAGACTGATCTCATAAATCTTTAAACAGTAGGATCCTTGCAATTTTTTATAATGAGACAAAGGACCAAAAGAGGTTCACTTACATCAAAGAACTTAAGCATGTAAAGATAAGTTAATCAGCCTGACCTGTGGTGGCGCAGTGGATAAAGCGTCGACCTGGAAATGCTGAGGTCGCCAGTTCGAAACCCTGGGCTTGCCTGGTCAAGGCACATATGGGAGTTGATGCTTCCAGCTCCTCCCCTCCCTCTTCTCTCTCTCTGTCTCTCCTCTCTCTCTCTCTCTCTCTCTCTCTCTCTCTCTCTTTCTGTCTCTCCCTCTCCTCTCTAAAATGAATTAAAAAAAAATTTTTTTTAATTTATAAAATTAAAAAAAAAAGATAAGTTAATCATTTCTCTTTGGCAAAGAGATCAGTATTCCAAACTAGCTGGCCTTTGTGGTAAAAAGTAAGCTATTTTGCAATATATTCCAAAAACAGAAACATACTAAATCTGTCCCTTCAAAGTAAAGAAGACATTTTAACAGGGAATGGAAATATAATTTCTTTTCAAAAGAAACTGGCGTAGTGAACATGTGGTGCAGTGTACAGAGGATTTATTATGGGATGGCACCCAAAACCTATGTGACTTTATTAACCAAGCTCACCCCAATAAAGTCAACTTAATAAATAAGTAAGTTAAAAAGAAACTTTTGCTATGGAGAGAACTGATATTTGGAAATATTTTTATTTTATATGATCTTTGTAGTTTAAAATTGCTATGCCTATACAAAAATTAATTCAAAATGAATGATATTTATAAGAAAATGCAGGAGAAGATCTTTGTGACTCTATGTTAGAAAAGAGTTCTTAGTCACTACTCCGGAAACATAATTCATTTCTAAAAACTCCTAAATTGAACTTCACCAGAAATTTCAAGTTTTGCTCTGAAAAAGATACTTTAAGAGAATGAAAAAAATAAGATGGGAGTAAATATCTGCAAATCATATATCTGACAAAGGACTTGTATCTAGAATATATATATAAAGAACACTCAAAACTCAATGATGAGAAAATGGGCAAAAGATTTGAACAGACTCCAACAAAGACAGATGGTAAACAGGCCCATGAAAAGATGTTCAACATCACTAGTCATTACTGGAAACGCAGATTAAAAACACAATGAGCTATTACTACATACATATTAGAATGGTTCATTTCTTTTTTAAATGACAAAGCCAAGTGCTGTCAAGAATGTGCAGGGGGGAGGAAGGAGGGAGAGGGGAATGGGGAGGGGAGGGGCACAAAGAAAACTAGATAGAAGGTGATGGAGGACAATCTGACTTTGGGTGATGGGTATGCAACATAATTGAAGGACAAGATAACCTAGACATGTTTTCTTTGAATATATGTACCCTGATTTATTGATGTCACCCCATTAAAATTAATAAAAATTTATTTATTTAAAAAAAAAAGAATGTGCAGCAACTGGAATTCACCTACATTGTAAAACGGCACGGTCACTTTGGGCAAGAGTTTGGCGGTTTCGTTTAGTCATGCGAAATGGAAACCTATGTTTACACAAAACCTGTTCGGGAATGTTTTTAGCAGCTTTATTCATAATTGTACAAAAGTGGCAACAATCTAAATGTCTCTCACTTGGTGGCTGAATAAACTGGTACATCTGTATAACAGGACTCTGTGACACAGAACAACGTGGATGGATGTGAAACGCATTAGGCTGTGATCAGTGGCTGCCGCAGGTTACGGGAAAGGGGAAAATTGAACTACAAAGGGCTAACAGGGGTGATGGAGTTGTTCTCATATCCAGATTGTAGAGGAGGTTACAAGACTATGTATTTGTCAAAACTCATAGGGCCATACACCAAAGAGTAAATTTTACTGTGTGTGGAATTAGAAATATTTTTTTTCTTAAAATTCAGTAAAAAAATTTTAAATTACCTGTATCTGTACACTGTATCCCTATATTTGTGCAATTAAGCATTGTAAATAATTTCCTTATTTATTTAAAAGAACTCCAAAGAAAGAGGGTCACCGGGATTAGTAGCCTTGTTAAAAACTAGTACTATTCTGAAACAAACAAACAAAAACTTCTTTTCTGAAAATTTGCAAGAGCAAATGGAAAGTGCAGCAAAGACCTTTGTGTAATGGGTGGATGGGTGGGAAAATGGGAATCATGATTTTTGTAAGCATAAAGATGTTCCTTGTGCTCCGTTTGCATCTCCTTTTCTTTGTAAATGTTCAGTGATGGAAACTTAAAGTGAAAAATATTTTATATGTTTATTATATGTTTATAAAGTATATATTACATAGCAGCGCATATACACCATTTATCAGTATATGTATTAGGAGTACATGCTCAAGCATTTGACTAATAGGAGTATGTGATTGTAAAAGTTTGGAGGCCACTGCTCCGGGGGCTCTAGGGTTTGGCCTAAGAGGGACTTTCTCTAGCCTGACCCAGATTGGAATTCCTCGAAAGCGGGGCTTGGGGAGGACACATGGCAGAGGAGAACTCCAGCCAGGCCCGGAGGCACCTCACAGGGCCACTTTGGTTCTTGCAGGCTGGTTCTATGAGTGTGCTGGCAGAGGCCTGCGTTCTGCAGGAGGGCGCCGAACCCCAGCGGGGCTCCTACAGCAGTGTCTACTCAGGCGCCCCTGAGCGAGTGTCTGCAAACCTGTTTCCGCATCCTGGCACTCAGGAGCAGCTGGATTTCACGGGGCAGAGCTCTCCCACCATTGCTTTCACATTGGGGTCCCTGCCAAGTTAACAGTTACGATGGGAAAAACAGCAACTGAGAACAACAGGCATCTTGCAAACAGACACAGACAAGAATAGCTCCGCTGGGTCACTGTATCCTGTGGGGCCCGGCCCAGCCTGGCGCAACCAGGCACAGCCTGGCACTCTCTTGAGTGAGGGTGGTACTGAAGGTGGGGAGGCTGTGAGGAGGCTGAGGAAGCAATCCGAAGGAAGCAAACAGACTCTCAGCCAGGAGATCCCAACCGGACTGCCAGGCACATCTGTTTGCTGTCACTCCTGCCAGGCAACAAGGCTGGCTTTTTCCATGTTGTGTGTCAACCAAGGCTGGTATTCAAGGCTCCAGGAAGGGGTGGGGTTTTTTTTTTGTTTTATTTTGTTTGTTTTTTAATTACACAAAACTTTTCTTCTGTCCTTTATAGGAAAATAATCATTTCAGGCCCAGCCTTTCCAGTCAGTTCAAGGGAACGGGAAGGGCTTTGAGTTTCCTGTTTAGTAGCCAAAACCACTGACTTCTGGCCCCTTTGAGAGTCTGGAAGACAGCAGTTTCTTTAAAAGTAGGAGGACCATTGGAAAATGAATATTTTTGGGGAGAGGAGGAAGGTGGCAATAGAGCAAATATGTGGGTTCCTTCCCTTTGGAGACAGGCACAGGTCCTCACCCCGGAGTCCTATGTGCCTGAACAGACTCAGGCATAAAGCAGAGCCTCTCAAACATAGGCCCCCTTCTCTCACTTGGAAGTCCACCATTTTCAACTGAGCACAAGCCTCAAGCCTGGAGCCTCAGGAGATGCAGCGAGAGAGGGAGGTAGAGGCCCACCTGGGAGTGAGGTGTGTATCTACCTGTGTTTAGACCTAGTCCTGGCACCAGAAATTCAGGATCAAATTCTGGTTTTGCGACTTCAACTTACTAGCTACTATATCCTTTACATCTGTAGACAGAACCCATGTCTGTTCATTGGGCTGTTGAGAATAGTCAGTAAAACAAGGTACCATATTTCCCCATGTATAAGATGCACCTTTTTTCGAAAATTTTGGGGTCTAAAAACTGGGTGTTGTACAGTGGTTGAAGATATTTTTATTTGCATTTCCTGCTTTTTTCGTGCTTTTTTTTTTTTTTTTTTTTACAGAGACAGAAAGACAGTCAGAGAGAGGGAAAGACAGACAGGAACAGAGAGATGAGAAGCATCAATCATCAGTTTTTCGTTGTGACACCTTAGTTGTTCATTGATTGGCTTCTCATATGTGCCTTGACCGTGGGGCTACAGCAGACCAAGTGACCTCTTGTTCGAGCCAGCGATCTTGGGTCCAAGCTGGTGAGCTTTGCTCAAACCAGATGAGCCCGCGCTCAAGCTGGCGACCTCAAGGTCTCGAACCTGGGTCCTCCGCATCCCAGTCCGATGCTCTATCCACTGCGCCACCGCCTGGTCATGCTTTTTGTACTTGTTTTTGCGCTCACTGTTGAAAGTGATTCATCATCAGACACAGATGAGGACAAGCTAATGGATGGGAGTTTTGACAGTGATGAGGAGTTGTATGAATTTTATGATGAGTAAAACTTGAGTTCAATAACTTTAAGTCATACATCTTTTTTCAAAATTCGGGCCCCAAAATTAAGGTGTGTCTTATGCATGGGGAAATAAGGTAACTGAAGTGCACAGTAAAAAGGTCAGTTCCCTATCTTTCCTCTTTGGCCTTCTGGAGAGGAGAAATGAAAAGGCTGTTTCTAACCTATCTAGTTCTTCAACATCCTTTTCTTTGGTGATTCTGGTCTCCCCCTTCCTCTCCTATTATGAAAAAAGGCAAGTCTTTCACCCGTTGTAACTCAATGTCTCTATAAAAATGGAGAAATAGGACTGAAGCTCCCCATGGCCCTCTCTCCTCATAATCTTCTGGGAATCTTTTAAAGCACTTGGTACCTGCTTCTCCAGCCTGCCATCCACAGGCACAGTTTTAATTACATGGACTTCATAGAGGCAGACTGGCACTGGATGGGGTAGCTCAGCTGGTTAAAGTGTTGTCCCGATACATCAAGGTTGTGGGTTCGATCCCCAATCAGGGCACATATAAGAATCAAGCAATGGGCCTGACCTGTGGTGGTGCAGTGGATAAGGCGTCGACCTGGAAATGCTGAGGTCGCCGGTTTGAAACCCTGGGCTTGCCTGGTCAAGGCACATATGGGAGTTGATGCTTCCAGCTCCTCCCCCTTCTCTCTCTCTGTCTCTCTCTCCTCTCTCTCCCTCTCTGTCTCTTTCTCCTCTCTAAAAAAAAAAAAAAAAAAAAAAAAAAAAAAAAGAATAAAGAATCAAGCAATGAATGCATAAATAAGTGAACAACAAATCAATTTCTCTCCTTCTCTACCTCTCCCTCTAAAATCAATCAATAAAAATTTTAAATAAAATAGGCAAACTGACAGAGTTTCAGCCCTGGCTTTGGCCATATACTAGCTATGTTACTAACTTGACCAAATCAATTAACTTCTCTAAGACTCAATTTCCTAATCTATAAGATGGGCACAAAATTGTACTCATACTCGCACCAGATCGGTATACAAAAAAGATGTGTAGAAAAAAAGCGCTTCCTAAACTTCAAGGCATTATATAAACTTTGCTGCTGTTAACAATTCATTATATAACTATAAAAGAACTTATTGGCACAAACATAAAGCTGATTTGTGTAATTGAAATGTAATTCAAATTACTATAAAAGTTCCCTTTTTAAAGTACACAATTCAGTGGCTCTTGGTATAGTCACATGGTTGTGCAACCATCACCACTCTTTAATTTACACCCCTTAAAATAAACTCAGATCATTAGCAGTCACCTTCCATTTTCCTTGCCCCTAGCCCCTAGCAACCATAAATCTTTCTGTCTCTAGGGATTTGCTCAAGCTATTATATGCTATGCTACACTGGACTGGACTAGACTATATACCGTCTCAGTGACAAGGTAGCATAAGTGTTAGGTAGAGATAAAAAAGATTAGTAAAACCCCTGCCCCAGCGTGTCAGCTAAACGCCCCCAGTACAACAGAGCTGACGAAGGCTGGGGAGGGTCAGGCCAGGTTTTGTTCCTTTCGCATTCTTTTCTCCATCCACAGTTAGACCTGGTGGAGTTTCCTATTTAGGGTCAATGTAAGTCACATGCTCCATTCCAAAGAGCTGAAAACCCAAGCAAAATAATACTGGATCCTGTTTGGATTTTACCCTGAGGAAGCATATGGAGAAAGTGGAAAGGGTGATAATAAAGAACAATGAAAATTATGAAAACTTCCAGAATTAGAACTCAAACACAGCTTAAAAAAAGAAACTGACCATTTAGCTAAGAGGAAAAAAGACTAAAGGGGATTTCTTACATCTTCTCTGCAGTAAGAACAAGAGGAAATGGACTTAGATGGAAATAAGAGAACTGGGTTGATTATGAGGGAGAATTTCCTGACTCTATGACTTCCACACTAGGACACAGGTCACCAAGAAAGATTAGGAAAGGACAAGGCTATCTGTGCGTGTTTATGGTCTACAAAAAGCTTTCACATACCTGTGGAAAAACTCTGAATGGGGTAAAAGGCCGTGTGTGCCGCCTCAGGGCAGAAGCACGGCCTCCTACAGCCCTCTTCCCTTGGCTTTGAGCTTTGGTAGGTTCCAGTTCAACCTCACATTCCCTGAACAGATGAAGGGAGGGGCAGGGAAGGGACTGGCTCTGGACGAGGAAATATCTGCTGTACGAAGTCATAGAATTCCAAGGGCATGGGAGCACACCCGTTAGGAGAAACAGCACCAAATGCCAAAAAAACAAAAGGTGGTGAGGGGTGTGGATGCCACGTTTTACTGTCGAAAGGGGAGATTCTGGGATCTATGTCATTTAATATCAGACCTTTCCAATTCACCTTCCTGTGGACCTACACGCAACGGCTGTTTTTAGGGATGGACCTAGTATAAAGAAATGGAATGGAGAAAGATCCTGCAAGCTCTGCTCCCTTGTGGTGTCACGCCTGCCTGATGTGTAGTGGAAAAGATGCAGGCTTTGGAGCTAGGGAGGTCTTGGACACAGCCCTTCCTAGTTGTGTAACCTTGGGCAAGACACTTTCTGAGCCTCAAGGTCCCATGTACAAAAGGGAGAAACATAATACCTATTCCAAAGGGATACTGTGAATATTAAATGAATGCCTGAACATAAAGTACAGTACCTGGCTCATAGAAAGTATTTATTTAATAAATGTTTGTTTCCTTTCATACCACCACAAGCTTCCAGGATTTAAAAGGGGAGCTGTATGTATGTCTAGCCTGGAAGGGCTGGGCCGTCTTACCAGAGCTTCCCTAGACCCTTCTCTAAACCCCTCCCTGGCCACAGACCACCAAAGCTCCTCTCTCACCCCACCCCCAAGCCCGGTGGTACTGAGGGCCTCAGATGTGGCTTACGGCCATGTGGTTGCTCTCTGATGAACCAAGAGTAGCAGATAGGCTCTCCGGTCTGTGGCAAACGGTTAGAACAGTAGGTGCCAATATAAACATACAGCCAGTGGGAAAACAGATGCTACCAGCTCTCAACATCCTGCACTCCCTCTTTGCTCTCAGTAGAGTAGCACAGAAAATATGCTTCCTCCAGGAGGACAAAGAGCAGAGATCCCAGGACCACACCAGCCCTATCCTCTAAAGAGGAAAGCCTGATGTGTCGCCCTCCTTGGTCTCTTCAGGGACATGTTTTCTGATTTAGAGAGCAGAGGTGGTGGGATCAGTATGTAATGGCAACAAGCTGGGCCTTCTTAGTTCAATGCAAATAAAAAACTAAAATGTAAAGGGAGCTGAAATAATGGCACTCAAATTTTTTCAAAACCATCAGGCCTTTGGAAACAATTCACTATGAGCTACTGAAGTAAAAAGGATAATACAAATGGCTCTAGCAGTTGGCTCAGCGGTAGAGCATTGGCCCAGCATGTCGAAGTCACAGGTTCAATTTCCGGAGCACACAGAAGTGCCCATCTGCTTCTCCACCCTTCCCCCTCTCCTTTCTCTTTATCTCTCTCTTCTCTTCCCACAGCCAAGGCTCCAATGGAGCAAAAGTTGGCCCGGGCGCTGAGGATGACTCCATGGCCTCTGCCTCAAGTTGCTAGAATGGCTCTGGTTGCAATGGAGCAGCTGCCCACATGGGCAGAGCATCGCCCCCTAGTGGGCTTGCTGGGTGGATCCCAGTTGGGCACATATGGAAGTGAGTCTGTCTGCCTCCTCACTTCTCACTTCAGAAAAAAAAAAAAAACCCAAAACAAAACAATAAAAAGATAATACAAATGAATGTACCTAGGAAGGACAAATATCAGTTTCTCAGCTTTATGTTTCAATCTACACCTGTGTTTCCAAAGTCAACTGGACATTGGCAAAAGAAAACGTCCTTACACGACAAAGAATGTCTCTTAAGTCAGTTGGCAAAGCCTACAAACTCTCCAGGAAAGTCTTCCCCTGCCACTGCCCCAGGCAAAAAAAGCCAGAAAGGGCTTCCCTCCAAGACTGAAGCTATGGAGGGGATTGCTTTTTAATTATTTTCTCGTGACAGAAAATGATTTGCCTTTGGGTGATTGGGCACACAATGCAATTAACAGTTCAAATACTATACAGATGTTCACCTGAAACCTGTGTGCTCTTACTGATCAATGTCACCCATTAAATTTAATTTCTTAAAAAAAAAAGTTAGGATCAAGTTGTTTGGGTCTTAAATGTCAATATTATAAGATCCAGAGAGATAGATAGAATTTGAGCTACCAAAGTCTTTATCTATGAACTAGACCTCTGGGGTATGGGTACTATTGTTTCGAAGAGAAATGAATACTTTCTGATATAAAAGAATGTGACAGCTGTAGCTATATTATCAAGGTTCCAAGAACGGTGGGTGAGACAGAAAGCTCTGTGGTTGTGCTTCTGTCTACCAGAACGATGGCTAAATATACATGTACTTGCTCTAAAAAAAAATTATTTTTTCTAACTAGCAATCCCTATAGTGATACTGGGGAGAGTTTATAGATGAGATTGAGGTGACTCATTAAATTGTGAAACAACAGTAATAATGGCTCCCATTTATATAGTGCATAGTGCTTTCTATAGGCTAGGCAGGAGTCAAACTGTTTTATATAAGCCAACTCATTTAATCCTTTTAACAATCTAACGAGGTAGGTATAATCATTGTCTGCATTTTGCAGATGAGAAACATAAGGCAGAGAGGGTAAGACATGTGCCCAAAGTCAAACAACCAATACATGACAGAGACCTGGGTGGGCTGGCTTCAAAGTCTAGGACAGAGCTATGATGGGGTAACAAGGGTATTGTCCAAGTGACCTCTAAAAGAAAGGAGCCTGATGCAATACTATAGACTAATACTGACACTTATAGGTATAAGGCATCAGAATGTACAAAGCACTTTCACATACATTAAATGAATCAACCTCCAAAACAGTAGAGAAGGAAACTGAATCCCAGGGCTGCTCAAGTGACTTACCCAGTTGTACACAGCCTGTAAGTCAAGGTCAGAACTTAAGCCTACGGCTTTTGACTTCAGGCCTGAAAATTTTTCAAGAGTACGTCCACTTGGAAAATCTGTCTCCTTGATGAAGAAGGATGGATCAAGCTGTCAAAACTGATGAAAATCTCTTAGGCTACTCAACTTCCTCTGCTCTGATTCCGTATTTACTTAGCAACTGCCTAAATCTAATTCTCTTGCTCAAGTGGATTTACCTTCAAGGAAGATAACACGCAGTTTGAGCTCTCGGGATTATTTGTTCCACTGTAAATTAATAAATTAGAATTCTGGTCTACCAATTAGCTTCCTGTGAGATGCGTAGGGGTGAATCGCTCCACCGGACCTTGGTCACTCTTGAGTGAATGGATAAAATTAAATTTGTAAACCTACAATGCTTAAGACTGACTGAGGACCACCAAGGGATGTTCTCTGCATCCCAGCCTAAAAACAGCCTTCCCGGCTCATTACTGAATGAATGATTCTTAGTTTACAAACCCATGGGGGAAAAAATAATTAAAAAGCAAAGGAACCCCTTAAAATTCCTTCTTTTTTGGCACCTGAATTTCATGGCAAGGACTGAGCAGAGAACCCAGAAGAATGCTTGGGAAGACTGTAAAAGAGAAATACTTAACTAATTGCAGTCTGCAGGAATTTCATGCAGTGGAGTATAGTGGACTATCCCCAAACAAAACAAAATATGCATATGGCTTTATCTAGTTTTAACTTCATAGGCTGAGATGTGAAGACGCTTCAAAGGCCAACTGCTCACCTGTTGCATTCACCTCATCCATATTTCTACCAAACCTCTGCTTAAATAATTTCAGAGATAACTACCAGTCGCTCTGACAGTACCAAATTTCCTTATCAGCTGAATGAACCATGTCTCCTGAGAGCTCCCTGAATCCTCCTTCACATCCTTTAATGCCATAGAGCACTTGAAGCTATAGCTTTAATGCTGTTATATTGCCCACATCAAGGTTTTCATCTATGGGATAAACTTCTCCCAGCTTAGTGCCGTGGTATAATGAAAGAATTAAGAAGTTGGATGAACTAGACTGAATTCCCTGTGCTGGCATGTTCTGTACCATGTATTCTTGCATATGTTCACCTCTCTGTTCTCAAGTTCCCCATCTGCCAAATGGGATAATAATGCCCACCTCACAGGTAGTAAAATGTCTCAATAAAGGGCAGTACTCTTCCTTCTAAGAGTTCCTTCCAAGTTCCCATGTATGTTCACCAAGTTTAGCACGATCTCCTAACCTGATTTTGCATTTCATACTAAGTATTCTCTAAATACTTTCAACACTTTCCTCTCCTGGAAATGCTAACCAAAGCACAAGGCCTTCCTTAAACAACTGGGCCTGAGGCTGCACATACAAACTAATGTGGCTCATTATTGTGCTCTCTCCACTGTGGCAGGTGTCCAGCATCCAGTGAGCATGTTAGCATGTGTCTACATTTAACCTCTGTACTCATATACTCCCAGGGACTGGGTTTAAGAGTAGTTATAGCCCTGGCCGGTTGGCTCAGCGGTAGAGCGTCGGCCTAGCGTGCGGAGGACCCGGGTTCGATTCCCGGCCAGGGCACACAGGAGAAGCGCACATTTGCTTCTCCACCCCTCCGCCGCGCCTTCCTCTCTGTCTCTCTCTTCCCCTCCCGCAGCCAAGGCTCCATTGGAGCAAAGATGGCCCGGGTGCTGGGGATGGCTCTGTGGCCTCTGCCCCAGGCGCTAGAGTGGCTCTGGTCGCAACATGGCGACACCCAGGAGGGTCGCAACATGGCGACGCCCAGGATGGGCAGAGCATCGCCCCCTGGTGGGCGTGCCGGGTGGATCCCGGTCGGGCGCATGCGGGAGTCTGTCTGACTGTCTCTCCCTGTTTCCAGCTTCAGAAAAATGCAAAAAAAATTAAAAAAAAAAAAATAGAGTAGTTATAAAGGAAGAGCCAATGTTACTTAAAAGGTTCATGGCCTGACCTGTGGTGGCGCAGTGGGATAAAGCGTCAACCTGGAACGCTGAGGTCGCCTGTTTGATACCCTGGGCTTGCCTGGTCAAGGCACATATGGGAGTTGATGCTTCCTGCTCCTCCCCTTTCTCTCTCTCTCTCTCTCTCTCAAAATTGAATAAATAAAATAAAAAAATAAAAAAAGGTTCATGATGTAAGGGTCATGATGGGGCTTAAAGAAATCACAGCCAAAGAGCTCTTAAAAAAGGGACATGCACATATAAAGGTTAGAACGATTTCTGCCAAAGCGCAAAAGCTAGGTAGGCACTGGTAATTGTTGGTATTCCCTTTAGAAGCATAATATGACTGGGTTGGAATAACTAGCCCGCACGCTGCTGGCCCTGTTAAGCAAAGCTAGATCGTCTGCCTCCAACTAGCATGATGTCCTTGGGCAGATCCCTGATCCTCTGAGCTGGGAGTTGTGTCGTCTGTGAAATGAAGGGGTTGAGTCAGGTCTCTTAGCAGGGTGAACATTTTGTGTGTCTCTAGTCTCTAAGAGAGAATACGTCTCACACATTAAACAAACATTTCTGACTCAGAGTTAGACCTCTTCCCTTGTGTTTTTAAACTTCCTGTTTATCTGCATTAAAGGTCTTTTCTACTCATTAGCTGACCTATTTTATCTGATAACTTCACCCTGAGACTCCATCCTCAAGACAGACACTTAAGCCCCGTTCACATGTTCTGGCGCTCCACCCTCTCCCCGGCCAATGCGAAAGTCTCAGGCCCGTCGCAAACTATCAGGGCCTGGAAAATCATCTCCCAGACAAAAACCTCTGTGTTACACTAAAGTAGCCTATGACAGTAAAAGATTGCAGGGGGGAATCTAATGGCTGATTACAAGGGTATGGCTGAGAATCCCGTGGTGTGGCCATGTGAAGGAACACTGTGCCTCCATCATTTTAAATCAACAAATCAAAGAGCACCTATGTCACCAATTTTGCTGGGCACTATGGAAAATACAGCAAGTCAGTTCTGCCCTGAAGGTGCTTACAATCTAGCTAACTAGAAAACAGGACTATAATATTGTACATAAGTATGAAACAATGTATGTTGCTACAATATACTGTGGAGGTTAAGAGAATTCTGAAATCATGGATGGGACTGGCGAGGCCGAGAGCACGCAGGTGTGCATGGGGCGGTTCAGCAGGGGCTGGGCTGGGAAAGGAAGGCAGGCTGAAGAAAACCTCAGGGACTTAACACAGCCTATGTAGGTCCCCAACGCTTTCCCAGGGGAGGAGAATAACTCAATGAAAAAAAGTCAGCAGTGGTCCCTGGATGTCTGCTGCATATAAAAATAAAAACAACAGGTACTGTCTCTCTTCTATAGTTTTATACCACCTCAGGACACTGTCTCAAGCATTACTGTGCTTTTTTATGTGGGAAAAGGCAAAAGCCAATGGGGAGAGAACCACTCCTAGAAGCCAAATCTCAAGAAGCTCCTCTCTTTTGGACAGCTACTTTGTCATGAAGTGCATGTAAGCCTTGTCCATCGTGCACACGTTTAAACACAGGGCACTCTTTTCATTCCCCTATCCACTAATCTTTCTTTGTTGATGGGGGTGGAGAGGGTGTGGGATCCTCAACAGCACTGGACAGCAAATTTGAAAGCAGAACTTGTTCATTTTTTAAAACAAGGACTGGCCAGTTGGACCACAGAGTGGGAGTTTCCATGCAAATTCCAGCACTTTCAAGTTGCTCCATGAACTGAGCCCAGCCAGGAGAGCAAGCCATGGGTTTTTTTGCAGCCAGCTCTTTGATTAGGTCTAGAGAGAGACTCAATTAGCATCATGGAAACACAGAGCAGATTTCAGAAAGGAAAGGTCAGCTGCAAGCCCAAGCGCTTGCCATCAGCCATCTGCCAAGCAGGAAGTGCTACTCAGATCTATTTTTAATCATCTTCCGAGGCGAGGGCTCCTGGGAGAACGTACAGGCCAGCCTTATTCCAAAACAAACAGTTAATTGCTACCTTTCTGTACACATTTTAGAAATAGTCTCTGGACATTCTGGGTATCATTTTCAATACATTCTGGGTACCAAACTACACACAGAGCCCCAGGCCTAGGGTTCTGCCACTTTGGAACCACCTACAAGATTATCTCTGGAGGCCATGGTTGGGACCTCTTCTTGGGGAAGTTACTTGAGATGGGCTGGAATAGCGACTAACTCCACACAACATCCTAACCCCTATACCCACCCAGGCTGCGGGTACTTGCTTTGGTTATAAGTGACAGAGAAGAGGCAGAAGTTTAAGTGCGGGGTACAGGTTCATTCCCCAAAGCAGTAATACTAATGGAGCTAACTGTGCAAACTGCCTGGTCACTCCCATTTTTATTGTAACCACTTCTATCACTTGAGAAAGGTAAATGAAAACCAGCTCATCCGGCAGTAAATTTGTTACTCAAGATGCAGACTGGCTGAAAGAGCAAGCGTTCCCCCTCTATCTGCGGCCCCACTGCGCTGTGGCTGCCCCTTCAGGAGCAAGGACATTTTGTCCACTGGCTTTTCCCCTCCCGGCTCACAGCAGCACTCATGGCTCCGTTCCGCCCAGCCCAAGGAATGAAGCATCCCTGCGAGGCCTGGACAGGGAGTCTGGCACCGCAAGGCAGATTATGCAGAAACAGCGCCTGGCTCAGGAGCCCCTGCACCCTCCCAGCCCACACACTGAACACAGAGCTTCCTTGTCTCCCAACACTTACAAACTTTCAGCCTCCAATTTCCACCCTAAGGTAAAGCCTAAGCGTATGTCCAACTGTGGCTCGGCCAAGCCAAGTCCTGTCTGCCAATGAAGGACTGGGGCCAGGCAGCCAGCCACACCCCGTCAAACACAACACCCAGGAGCTGTAGGGCCCGCTGTACCCCAGGACAAAGGGACAAAGGAGTCTGCTCTGGTTTTACCCACCTCTGTCCCTCCCCTCCCTCTTCCCTCTACTTAGGGGCTTATCTGTCAGTGAGCAGCCGAAGGGAAGCTAAGCTGGAAGGGCACCTTGGCTGCGGGATCTTTGCTTGAGGATGTGAAATAAGAGACTGGGTATTTGGGGCAACTTAACACCAGCAGGAACCCAGCCAGAGAGCCAGGGAGGAAAGGATCTGACCCCCACCCCCGGGGGAGAGGAGGAACCTGGAATCTCTCCCCTTAGTGCTGTGGAACTCTGCTCTAGTGAGCTGGGCACACATCCCTAAAAAAAAAGGGGGCCACTGCACAGGGTCATCCCCCCTGACCCAGTTGGATCACAAATTAAGTAGGGCTCAGCGTCCTGCTGACTCTTTGAGTTCCTCTTCTTTCTGGTTTCAGGCGCAAAGGGAGTTAATCAGCAAACAGCTTAGGAAAGAGTAACTCTTCTTCTGCCCCTGCTGAGGACCACCTCGCTCTTCCTCCACCCCTTCCCACGATCCACAGTTCCATGGGTCAGGAAACACTATTATAAAAAACAGACGCACACAGAGGAAACCTGGGGTTCCACGTTTGATCCAAGTGTAAAACCCCAGGCCAGGGAGTTACCTAGAGATTTCAAAACCAGGCAGACAGCCTGGGAGAGACCAGGAGAGGGGTCTAAGCAGGGATCTTCCGCTAATTCAGAGCAAGAAATAAACCATGTGATAAGAGTACTTGGACTGGGGGTCCTGCCTAAACTTGAGTTCTGGTTCTACCATTTCCTAGCTGGGTGCCTTTGGTCAGTTGTCTGTCTAAGCTTTACTTTCTTCATCTGAAAAGGGGAATAAGAGCAGTACATTTCTCTCTGGGTTGATATAAGACAAAAGAGGTGAGTCACATAAAAAGTGCCCAGTACAGTGCCTGGCCTTCAGTAAAATGATGACTACTGTCATCATTATTAGAAGAATGCCTCCAAAGACCTGTTTCCTTCTGCAAACAAATGTTAGTTAAAACCATCCTTTGGGTCTTCAAGCAGTGGAAAGAGCTAGATAATAGCTAGTGGATGGTAGGACAGCACATGTAGCTGTTTTCCAAGTACAGAGAACATCTGTCCTAGAGTGTGGCTCCCAATATTAGTACTAGTTGCATCAGAATCTGGGGAGAGGGTGCTTATTAAAAATATAGATCCCTTGTAGAGCTGGGATTAGGGTGAGGCAAGCCAGAAAGCTAGAACACAACCTTTGAGGAGGTACTCACTCTGAAGTGTTGCCTTTGCACTTGTACAACCCTAAGAGTGCATGCCTTCTTAAATTGTGTGTCCTAGGTGACTTGCCTGTTGCCCTAGTCAGGGGCCCTAATTCCCAGTCACATTCAGATCTAAGAAATAGGGATCTCTGCAGGTGGTTCCTGGATATCAGTCTTTTCATTCCAGGTGACTGTGATATGATGTCAGATTTGGAAATCACTGCCCAAGAATCCTCATGTTATTTTTTTTTGTATTTTTTCTGAAGTTGGAAACGGGGAGGCAGTCAGACAGACTCCCGCATGTGCCCGACTGGGATCCACCCGGCACGCCCACCAGGGGGCATTGCTCTGTTGCAACCAGAGCCATTCTAGCACCTGAGGCAGAGGCCACAGAGCCATCCTCAGCGCCCGGGCCAACTTTGCTCCAATGGAGCCTTGGATGCAGGAGGGGAAGAGAGAGACAGAGAGGAAGGAGAGGGGGAGGGGTGGAGAAGCAGATGGGCGCTTCTCCTGTGTGCCCTGGTCGGAAATTGAACCCGGGACTCCTGCACGCCAGGCTGACGCTCTACCACTGAGCCAACCAGCCAGGGCGTGAATCCTCATGTTCTAATGTCAGTTTCGATTATGCTTGGGCAGGCTCTAAAACACATGAAGACTGCAGAAGCCACTGACTCCCCCGCCCCCCCCCCATTCACTTTGCTCTGTCCTAAACCTCCAAGCTACACCACAAGCCATCTGAATTCTGTGACTCTGTGCTCCCTTTAAAGTAATAGAGAAACCACATAAATGTGATGGAGTTGCAAGCCCATGACAACTCAGCCTCAAAAAGCCAGAAGAGGCACAAGAGAGGGAATACTGGCCCAGGGCACTCGGGGGACTTTGAAAGGCCCTTTTTTCAGAGTTATGGGTGCTTGGTGTTGGCCAGTGATTTTTCTGACTGTTGTTTAGCTAAAGGCACCACCAGGAAAGGACTGAGCCTGGTTATTAATTATAGACACTGGTTTAATTGTTGTGCTTATTAACTTTATACAACATCAACATTCCTATTCATACAAAGCTCATGAATATATGGTTTATGGAACCTGGAGAGAAGTTGAGCCCAATCTGAATCAGATGTTACCACTTCCTTGCTTCAAACCTTTTAGTGGCTCCCCACAGCATACAGACTTAAGTCTAATCTCCGTGGGCGGGCCTCTGGGCCCTGTGATCCATCCCCACTGATTCCTGCCTCTCTCTCACATGCCTTCCCCACCTTGTACCCGCGGTTTCCCAGGCTTGGTCTCCTCTAGAATGTTTCTCTGCCTCTATTCAGAACGGACTGCCCTTTTGTGCTCATTCAGGCATCCTGTTCTTTGCCCCCACAGCATCCTGAACAATCACCTATTCCAAAGCCCACGTCTCACTACATCTTCTTTGTCTTCCCTGCTAGATCACAAGCTGCTTAAGGGCAGCAATTTTTTTGCATCCATTTCTGTATCCCCAGTGCCTCATTTGGTATGCAATATCTGCTGAATGGTCAGGGAGGTTAAGTAATATCTGAAGCCACAATGAACAGTTAGTGGCAGAGCCAGACCTAGAGCAAGGCAGCTTGATCCTTTATTTGGGGCCTTTTAAATGGTGCCGCTGACTCCGCATCAGCAGGGCTTCATACTGTGTCCCCATTCGTGTTGAGATTGTATGAAACTATGTGCACTGTCTGGCCTGGTTGCCTTGTCACCTCTGGTGGGAAACTGTGGGTGCTAGGTGGCTGATGTTGAAGTTTGGCCTGTGAACCAGAATTCTCTGTGCAGATACATTGACACCAGAATGTCAATTAACCTTGTCAATGAGCACACTGCAGCAACTCCTACATGAGCCATACCAAATATAGCCACCTGTTGATTCGAAATTCTTCCTGAAATCACATAAACCTATTTCCCCAACACTCATTCCAAGTATCTAGCCTAGTCAGCAAATAACACAATGGCCAAACTGGCCCTTTCACCTTTTTTGCAAACAAAGTTTTCCTGGCACACAGCCACGCTCCTTTGTTTATGCACTCTACGGCTGCAAAACTAAGTGGATGAGGCCATGTGGCCAGCAGAGCCGAAAATATTTACTATCTGGCCTTCACAGAGTTCTCCCGACCCCTGATCTGGCTGAAGGAACAGGAATGGAGACTTCTAACAGCTCCTTCATCTACCCAGAGACTGGCTGCCCCACTCTGGAAGCGAGCAGACTGGCTTTTGCATGATGTCATCTTTTTTTTTTTAGAGCGAGTTACAGGCCTGGGATCCAGGAGGAGATTTTGCCTCGTGGAGGAGACACTGAGGGGCCTGAAACATCGAGCACACTGCCTGGAACATAATTGTGTTCAAGAAATGCTGACTGAATAAACAAACAAAGGCATGGGACGCTGGCCGGTCTGTGCCCTGACCAAAAGTCCATCCTCCTCCCTCCTGTCGGTTTCAAGGTGACCAGTCATGGAGGTGCCTCGCAGCAACCTGGTGACCTAGATTTGTCAGACCATATCTTATTGGCTTTCCTTCCTCCCCTATTAACCCAACACCTGCCCTTCAGTGCCCAGGGCAGGCTAGCCTGTGTTTTACAGAGAGGAGACAGACAGGGAGGAGTCTCCTCCCCCACATATATACTTTGCTTTTTTTGCTTTCTCCTGAAGGGAGGGTGAGGAAATATGGGGACTTACAGCTTAAGGAGCTGCAGGAAGTCTGGTTTCTCTTGCTTCCTCTCTCCTCAGGTTTTCTGAGTGAATGTGTTTGGGGCAAACCTTAAGGGACTCTTCAGAGCCCTACCTGTCATTCTGAACTTTCAGATCTGAAAGGGGAGGGGCCAGCCGGTGTGTGTGTGTGTGTGTGTGTGTGTGTGTGTGTGAGAGAGAGAGAGAGAGAGAGAGAGAGAGAGAGAGAGAGAAGTTAAGAGGTTTTCAGAAGTAAACAATGCAGCCACCAGCTAGTCCCCCACCCTCGAGGTGAGAGGCCTGGTCCTAAAAACAGGATCCCCCACCCCCGCCCCAAAACACGTTGGAGGACAGCAGGTCGCACTCACTGGCCACCTTGTGTGTGCTGCAAGAGCCCAGCTGGCACTCTGACTAGGCAGGACGAGCTTGGCTGACATGACGGGGTGGGCGGGGAGAGCCAAGGAAAAAGCTGGACACATTTGGGCATGAAAAGCAGGCAAATGGAAAGGAAAGCTGTATGGAAATGGCTTCTCAGCTGCCCCCGACAACTCTGTACCAGGCTCAGGAGATGGAGGGCTCCACCCTTCCTGTCACCAGCTGCTCATGAGACAGTGGGTTTCTCAGTGACCAAAGGGTTCTGGGTACACATTGGATGAAGGCAAGGCATGCATCTGTTTCCCACTGTCCCCGCTTACTAACACGTAGAGGAGCACCTGGCAGGGCTGGGTGCGGGCGGGCTCACTCGGGGGCTTTCGTTCTGGCAAGGCAACGCTTCTCTGCTCCCTCATGCATCTGTCTGTGGATGTTCTTGGTGGGACCAGCCCTAACAGGGTTTGACATCACTGGTCAGAGTGAGGGAGTTTGTAGACTGATTAGATGTCGTTGTTTTTAGCAGCAGCTGGCAGAGCAAGTCCCCTCCTCCCTCAGCCCCCTCCTCCCTCAGCCCCCTCCTCTTCTTAGCCACTGTCCAGCCACCAGCAACAGGCAAAGGAGGATGGGGAAACAGAGAGCTAGAGCTCTCCTGGCCTGGCAGCCCTGACCTGAGACAATACACTGGGTCACCAGGTCAAACCAGCCCCTCAGGAATAGGCTAAGCGCTATGGAAACAGAGATTCCTTTATGGTTTTGTTTTTTTAAAAAATAAGCCAAAAGACGTTTTCAGAGGAAGCTCACACCACCACCACCACCACCACCTCCTTCTCCTCTTCCTCTGCCACCACCGTGATCCATCACAGACTGAGCTGAATGGACAAGCAATCCTCAGCTCCTGCTCTGACACCCGGCCCGGAGTTCTCTTTCCAGCTGCCTGGGCTGCTGTTGTCCCAGTAGTCTGAGGTCTCTGTAACCCTGCTGATGTGTGGTCAGAGGCAAAACAACCACTTCACAGAACAGAAGGAAATGGGGTGGGGACAGATCTCCGTTTAAATTCTAGAGACCTCAAAGCTGCAGGCAGGGAAGGCCTCCAAGGGCAGAAGGAGGCTGCCGCTGCTGCTGCTGCGATTTAATTACCTCCAGAGACCTGTTGGTCCCTTCGGAATTATAAGTAACAAGAGACTCAAGGATCATAGAGGCCCCAGAAGACCAGCTATATAGCTAAAGGGCAAAAGCTGAGTCAGAAAAAGGAACAAATATAACAGGACAGTTATAGGTGCCAGGACCTGGTTATGTTTGAGTGCCACTTTTTGTTTTTATTGTGTTTAATAAATAGTCATTGAAAACAACAGCTAGCAGCATTTATTAAGCCATTTATATGTCAGGTACTGTGAAGTACTTTATATTGATTACCTCATTTAATTTCCATAAAAAGGCTATCAGGTATCAAATATTAATATTATTCCCATTTTCCCAATGAGGGCATTAGACTGGTTACTTAACTTGCATAACTACTAAGTAAAGAAGCCAAAGTTTGAACCCAGTGAATGTTCTGGCTCAGATTTTTATACTGTTAACCACTAAGTTATGTTGCCTCCCATCAAATTTTGCTGCTACATTAGAATCAGAAGATGAGGCGTGTGGAAGGAACCTTTAAAGACAGTTTAATCTACTGCCTCATTTGGAAGGGTGAAGAGAAAAGAGAGCCCGAAAGAACAGTGTTGCCCAAGTTCATAGCGCTTGATACTTTAATTCTCTCGGCTGCCAGCCCTCTCCTCCAGGGCTGCCTCCGGTGTCGACAGGCACCGTTATGTGCAAGGCAGCAGGCAGTGTGGCAGGGAGGAGGTGGCAAAGTACAAAGTCAAGAGGCACTCCGTTTCTCTGGGCCTCGATTCCTTGATCTGTAAAGCGAGGAGCTGAACTGGAAAACCCAGGTTCACAGGCCCCTCCAGATGTAACGTTCTGAGAGTCTGTGACTCCAGGTCATTTAGAATCTTGTTAGGAAACAAGACAATTATACATAAAAAGTGCATGTAACCACAATAACACAGACCGTGTTATTACAAGACAGTCATTAATTGCCAAATGAACAACCAGGCAGTGAGTTTTATAGACGTTCAGTAGACTATAGGGAGAACATCCTATAGTCCAGGAAGGCACCCTAGAAAATACTTAAGCTGGTCTTCAAGAATGGGTAGACCCTACTCATTTTTCTATGAGATTGGCTAAAAATGCTTATTGCTGAAAAGAAAAGACTCTTTTTATAAAAAAAATAGTCATTGATGAAGAGGGCTCTTCTTCCCTCTCATTCTGTAAGCTTTTGCCTAATACAATGCCCAGGATATATTGCAATCTTTGCATTTCTCTTTCAGTCTTTTTCATGTCCTGTTCTTACCATTAAAAGAGCAGTTGTCTGACCTTTTTCAAGGAGGTTAAAAAGAATGCACAGCCTCATAAGCCTGATCCAATTTCCCTTATGCAAACATGCTGTGTAACTGACCATTATGGTATTCTCCGGTTTTCAGTGCCTTGTTTTACAGTTTTCAGCTTTTTGTATGAATGACCACATATGTTGTGCATTTGGTCACAGAAGGTGCAAAAAAGCAAAATAGATGTTCCTGAGCATTCAATCAAATTTCCACAAAATGAATGCTCTAATGTGGACTCGAAATGTATCTGGTTAAACAGGATGGAGCAAAAGTAGGTTTACAGTTGTTTGTATGGGAAATAATACAGTAATTAATAACTAATAATACAAGAATAAACTCTGTTCTACATACAACTATAAACCTATTTTCACCCACCCCTGTACATTATTTAATCATATTTTGTGTTTTAAATTTTTCTGCCATATATTCACTTTTAATAAATGCACGAGTAGATGCAAAAAAGTAATTTAAAAGAATGGGTAGAAACTGAATACAGAGAACGAAGGATTCTCCAGGCAAGGCAAATGAAGAAGGAATGCAGGGTAGGATTTACCACTAATATTACTAAGAGAGACCAGGAAATAATCAACGCCAAAATGAGCTACCTAGGACCTTAAATGGTAACCAGGGCATAGACTTATCTAGATCTGTAGCCCATACAGCTTCTTCGTAACCTATATAGCCTTAGACAAGTCACTTAATCCCCACCTTGAAGGGATGTTTTAAGTGATGAATAAGGAAAACATCTGAAGGAGTCCTCAGCACATAGTAGATGTTTAATAAAGACTAGTTACTAGCAGCAACGTAGATTTTTCATCCTGCATTTATGTCACCAATACAGCCTTAGCTGCAACATTCTACCTTCTACAGAGAGCCTTTCATGCCCATGTACCTCAAAGATGCAGGAATCATGTTGGCTTCATCTCCTTACCCCCAGTACCCAGACTATGGCCTGGCAAGGTATTTCAAATGTAAAAAAACCCATTACTGACATGAACAAGCACGTCTGACAATGGAGTCTGGTCAGGCCCTAAAATAGAAAAGGCCAAACCAGCAATGGTGCAGCTTTGCCATCCCAGAGATGGAGGGCATGCCAGTGGTTAAACAAAAACATGGGGGGAAGAGGTCTTGCACCCACTTTTTACTTCCCAGAGAGAACACCCTGTTGAAAGGGGTTCTGTGGATGCTGACTTGGAACACCAGCTTGCACTCACCAGCGTCCTTACTGAATGCCGAGACACTAAAGTACAAACCAGTCTTATGGTTGGAACCTTGCAGGCATTTGCAAACCGCAGAGTTAATTTTCAGGGTACGCCTCATAGCTCAAGTCAACATTTCCTTTTGGTATTGAAAGCGACCACAGAGAAAGACTCACATCTGAGCAGACTTGTGTGCTACAGCTGCCTTCAGTCTGCAGCAAAACACACAGATGATTCACCAGACTTGGTCCCTAGCAGCTCCTTTGATAATAAATTGGTGAGCAATTCTACTTGTGCCCAGTTAAACTTTCACAGGGAACAAGCATCACTGTGGGGCAGGTCTGCCTCCATCTAAAGAGTGTGACTTCCTGAATTCAATTCCTCTTTCCATGACTATAAATGATAGAATGTTTGTATTTCTTTCTTTCCCACGAAGTGGTCAACAAGCATTTACTGAATGATCTCCACAGGTCCAAACACCTTCAGATCCCTGCAATGCATATGCTCTAGTTTCTCCATTTCTAGTCTTTTCAACAGTTCCACTATCACATCACAACATTCGCCATCTCATATCAAAGCTGCACATGTAATTACTTGCTCAGAAGTCTTCAGTAGTACCCAGCTGCCAGCAGGATAAAGTCTGAACTTGTATTCTTCCAGCCTGGCTGCAACCTACCCCTTCCATCTGTTGGCACAGACAGAGCTCCTTAATATCTAACCCGAAAGAATGGCTGTTCCTTGCACACTTTCTGCCTCCACTTCTTTGTTCATGGCCCCTCCCCATCCATTCCCCTGTCTCAGTTCCTGCTTCAAGGCACATCTCAATATGACTTCTACCAAGTCTTCCCAGAATTTCAGTTTCTAGACAGACGGATCATAAAAGGTTTTTTGATCAACAACCCCTTTGAAAACCCAATGAAAGCCATGAACCCTCCCTAGAAAAACATCCATGCACATAGAATGAAACAATTTCAGGGATCCTTTGAAACCAGTCCATGGACCCCACATTGAGACCCCTGATATCTGTCTCTATCCTAGAGTCCTAATGGTCATTCACTCAGATACTCGCTGAAAACCTACCAGTCCATAGGAGCTGTGCTGGGTGCTAACAACACAAAGATGACATCACAAGCATCTCCTCAAGTAGCTGGTGAGCTAATGGGAGACGGGCATTGTTACACTGCGATAATACCTTAAGATAAACAAAAGGTGAAGTACAAACTTCAAGAAGGGATGGCTTATGAAACTATTATCTCCCCAACTGGAGTCAAAGTTCCTTGAAGATAAAATCCTTAAGGGCAGTATCTAGTGTAGTGCTACAAAAACATATACAGAGCACACGGTTAGTATCCGTGCAATGACAGAATACAGCCAATGAGACAAAAAAATGAGTACAGACAGTCCCCACCGCCATCACACACATACAACACAGCCTTCTGAGGCCCTGTTACGGTGGTCCCATCTTGGAACAATTATGCCATACAAATTACCCCAGCCTAATTTATGGCTGATCTCACCCTGAACTGATTTGATCTCTGTCTCTATGAGGAGGAAAGATGCTATAAGTTATTATATTTGGTAAGTTCCAAAGGGTTTCTTTTCACCAAGAAATACTGCAATCTAATGACATCCCTTTGTCTGAAGATTTTCTGTACAGACTTGGTTGACCTGTCATTCCTTCCGGGTGGTCAACAGATGATCTCTTCTGCGCTCCTCCAGAACTAATACTTCATCAACAGAGGATGAGGTAAAATGGCTGTAGAAAACCAGTAGAGATGTAATTTTAGGTTAGATACATGCTTTTCTTTACGGAAGCTAATTTGATTGTATTTTTTAACTGGGCTCGTGCTGGAACTCTTCCACAATTTATCACACTGCTTTTGCCGCCCCTCAGAAACCGTGACAGACATTCAACAGTGGTTTGCAAACAGGGCAAAGCAACAAAGGCGCTCTACCATACGCATTGTCTTCAACCTTTTGTTGCTTCAAGCTCATCAATCACTCTGGTCCCACTATTTTAAAAACAAAAAGTTCACTTTTTATAAGATAAACATTTATAGGTTTATATACAATCTGTTTCTTTCTCATCTTGCTAGAATAAAAATATTAATTTTATTAAATCATGGTTTTTGTAAAAATCATGGGCATATATCCACTGGATACCCAAAATCTTATCACTGATAAAATTAGAACTCAAAATATAATTTGCAAGAATTATCAAAGTGAAACATCTTTTGTGTGTGTGTGTGTGTGTGTGTTTTTCTGAAGTTGGAAACAGGGAGGCAGTCAGACAGACTCCTGCATGCGTCCGACCGGGATCCACCCGGCATGCCCACCAGGGGGCGATGCTCTGCCCATCTGGGGTGTTGCTCTGTTGCAACCAGGGCCATTCTAGCGCCTGAAGCAGAGGCCACAGAGCCATCCTCAGTGCCTGGGCCAACTTTGCTCCAATGGAGCCTTGGCTGCAGAAGGGGAAGAGAGAGACAGAGAGGAAGGAGAGGGGGAGGGGTGGAGAAGCAGACGGGTGCTTCTCCTGTGTGCCCTGGCTGGGAATTGAGACTTGTTTGGAGGTTCTAGCAGGGGAGCGCAGCTACTTGTATTCCCTTGACAGAAGAACGGTCCTCTCCTCTAGCGGGGAAGGTCGTCCTTTTCGACCGAGCGCGCAGCTTCGGGAGGGACGCAGATGGAGTGGTGAGGGAGGAAGGGAACACCCGCCTAGCCAGCCAGATCAGCCGAATCAACCCTGGCGATCAATGGGGTGACAGATGTCGCAGCCAGATTGCCCTCACATCCATGGCTGGGAACTGAACCCGGGACTCCTGCATGCCAGGCCGACGCTCTACCACTGAGCCAACCAGCCAGGGCTCAAAATGAAACATCTTATTGTACATGTTCTTTATGATTTAGTCTGTTTCATGTGACATAGCAGTCATTAACACTACTGACAGAATCCAATGCATACTCTAAAATTTCCGAGTACTTAGAGAAAATGAAACGAGATTTTTAGAAATTATGTTTAAAAAAATTTCTGTTCCACCTGACCAGGCGGTGGCACAGTGGATAGAGCATCGAACTGGGATGCCGAGGACCCAGGTTCGAGATCCCGAGGTTGCCAGCTTGAGCGTGGGCTCATCTGGTTTGAGCAAAGCTAACCAGCTTGGACCCAAGATCGCTGGCTAGACAAGGGGTTACTCGGTCTGCTGTAGCTCCACGGTCAAGGCACATATGAGAAAGCAATCAATAAACAACTAAGGTGTTGCAATGAAAAACTGATGATTGATGCTTCTCATCTCTCTCTGTTCCTGTCTGTCTGTCCCTATCGATCCCTCTGTCTCTGTAAAAAATAAAAATAAATAAATAAATAAATTTCTGTTCCTGTATTTATTTTTTCATGAAATTAAAAAAAAAAAAAAAAAAAAAGAGCCTGACCAGGCAGGGGCGCAGTGGATAGATAGAGCATTGGCCTGGGATGCTGAGGTCCCAGGTTCGAAAATCCAAGGTCACTGGCTTGAGCGCAGGCTCACCAGTTTGAGCACAGGGTCACTGTCTTGAGCATGGGATCATAGACATGACCCCATGGTTGCTGGCTTGAGTCCAAAGGTCACTGGCTTGAGCAAGAGGTCAACTGCTCTGCTGTAGCCGAGCCCCACCACTGGTCACGGCACATATGAGAAAGCAATCAATGAACAACTAAGGTGCCACAAGGAAGAATTGATGCTTCTCATCTCTCTCCCTTCCTGTCTGCCTGTTCCTGTTCCTCTCTTTCTGTCTCTCACTTTAAAAAAAAAGAAAAAGAAAATTTCAGGACACAAATAGTTGTATTAGTATTTTGGAGAGTTAGTTTTATTGTTTATTAAAGACAAACTGGCCTGACTAGGCGGTGGCACAGTGGACAGAGCATCGGACTGGGATGTGGAGGATCCAGGTTCGAGACCCCGAGGTCACCAGCTTGAGTGCGGGCTCATCTGGCTTGAGCAAAAAGCTCACCAGCTTGGACCCAAGGTCGCTGGCTCGAGGTAGGGGTTACTAACTGCTGAAGGTCCTCGGTCAAGGCACATATGAGAAAGCAATCAATGAACAACTAAGGTGTTGCAACGAAAAACTGATGATTGATGCTTCTCATCTCTCTCCATTCCTATCTGTCTGTCCCTATTTATCCCTCTCTCTGACTCTCCCTCTGTTCCTGTAAAAAAAAATAAAGACAAACTGGTGGCTGGTAGGAATTAAGAGACATGAATCCTCAAGGGGCAGAAAGACTGGGTCAGAGCAGCCCTGGCCGGTTGGCTCAACTGTAGAGCACCGAACCAGCATGTGGAAGTCCCAGGTTCAATTTCCAGTCAGGGCACATAGGAGAGGTGACCATCTGCTTCTCCCCACTCCCCTTTCTCGCTCTCTCTTCTCCTCCCACAGCAATGGCTCAATTGGTTTGAGTGTATCAGCCCCAGGAGCTGAGGATGGCTCCATGAAGCCTCCACCTCAGGCACTAAAAATAGCTCGGTTGTTAAGTGGTCCCAGATGGGCAAAGCATTGGCCCCAGGCGGGGGTTGTCCAGTGGATCCCGGCCAGGGTGCATGCAGGAGTCTGTCTCTGTATCTCCCTTAAAAAAAAAAAAAAGAAGTCAGATCTCTGTACACCCATGCAGGCCCCTACCTCTATGCCACTGTGCTAGGATACAAGTCTTTTCCAGATCACTGGGATAGAACACTAGTGCTAAGAAGCAGAGGTGGGAAACCGAGGTGGAGTGAGCCTCTCAGCAACCACTAGATTAATGCAAGGCTTCAGAACATCTTGTTCCCTTCCACTTTTCTCAGAATTATGAGAGCAATGCTCCATCAAATGTCTCAGCAAGAAGGGAAAATGCCAGCATTGTAACACCAGTGGAACCCCACAAAGAACAAAAAGAACTTGCTCCTAAAAGCTCCCCACCTCAGCAGGAGGCCCCACTCTTGAAAGCAAGTACAGAAAGTACTTGCTTCACATAGAGCAGGTGGGATGTGGAGACACCTGCCTCTGAGGTTGTGCAACCCCGCACCGGCCACCGGGCTGCCCACAGCCTGCTTCCCATTGAGGAGGGCCTGGGCTCCATGATCTGCAACTCCGGGAGTTCTGGATTTGTCACCAGAAGCTAATAGGCCTACAGATTTGACATAGTAAACTATAGTTTTGGAGGGTGAGCAAAAGATTTCTTCCTGTCACCCTCACTGGACCCCCACTCCAGAGCCTCCTATCATCCAGCACACAAAAGCAACTTGTGTCTTGAAATGAAGCCCTAGAGTGGGATCATGATAGATTAATCCTATTCACTATTCCCAAATGGCCCCCTCCACATTTCCACGAAAGGATCATCAGCAGGTGAGAGAGAGGGGAATGACAACAGACAAGACACCTTTCTGGGAAAAGCTTTGCGAAGATCCAGATTTCCATAACACACCTACTGAAATAAGCATTGAGACTGTTCTCAGGGCAACTAACTGTTCCAATTGAAACCATTATTATTTTATATCCAAGGTATATTTTTATCCTGGAGCTTGCACCATTAAGAAACAACATCGAGCCTGACCTGTGGTGGCGCAGTGGATAAAGCGTCGACCTGGAAATGCTGAGGTCGCCGGTTCGAAACTCTGGGCCTGCCTGGTCAAGGCACATATGGGAGTTGATGCTACCAGCTCCTCCCCACCTTCTCTCTCTGTCTCTCTCTCCTCTCTCTCTCCCTCTCTGTCTCTCTCTCCCCCTTTCTCTCTCCTCTCTAAAAATGAATAAATAAAAAATAAATAAAAATAAAAAAAATAAAAAAGAAACAACATCGGCCTGACCAGGCGGTGGCGCAGTGGATAGAGCGTCGGACTGGGATGCGGAAGGACCCAGGTTTGAGTCCCCGAGGTTGCCAGCTTGAATGCAGGCTCATCTGGTTTGAGCGAGGCTCACCAGCTTGGACCCAAGGTCGCTGGCTCCAGCAAGGGTTGCTCGGTCTGCTGAAAGCCTGTGGTCAAGGCACATGTGAGAGAGCGGTCAATGAACAACTAAGGTGTTGCAACGCGTAATGAAAAAGTAATGATTGATGCTTCTCATTTCTCTCCATTCCTGTCTGTCTGTCCCTGTCTATCCCTCTCTCTGACTCTGTCTCTGTAAATAAATAAATAAATAAAATTTATAAAAAAAAGAAAAGAAAAGAAACAACATCATAAGCAACTCCTCATGCCAACTCAAACTACCTCTGCGTGCAAACACTTCAGCATTTAGACCACACACCCCTAAGAAGGACGCTGTAGGATGTCTCAGCACATTCCCTAGATAGTTCTGTCATCAATTCAGAGTTCCCCACCTACCCACCCCACCCACCATCCTACAGAGCAAATGATGGGACCTTTCTGTGCAACTTTGCTGCCGATGCCTATTTCCCTCTATATCCAACTCCTGCACTCCATGTTCTAAAGCAGAACCATCTTGGCTAATCTAAATTTGCTTGCTGTCAGGCAAGTACAATCCCCTCCATACCACCCCTTGCCTTGCCTTTTTTCTTTTCTTTCTTTCTTTTTTTTTTTTTTTTTTTGGACAGCAAGGCCAAGAGAAGCAGAGGAACTACTTTATACTTGCATGGAGCTCTCTGATTTGCAAACCACCCACATATCTGTGATCTCATCCACCTCATAACAACCCAATGAGGTAAACCTGCTCCCCCCGACACACACCCTCAAACGAGGTACGCCTACCGCCCAGGACAGCTACAGTGAAGGCACACCGTGCTAGCTGCTGCGCGTCAGACACAGCAAATATCGTCTCGCTCATTTTATTCGTGAGAAACGGAGACTCAGAGGTTGGACTGTTGATTCCAGGCAACTAGGCCTCTAGGGATCTAGAGCTAGCTGGGAAGGTGAAACAGTGCGAGATTCCTTACGTCATTTGTTAATATCAGTTCTAATTGTTTAAAACTCGACAATCACACATTTCCACATGGGCTTAGCACGCTGGTAGGCAGAGAGCCCAAGGTCCTCATTCTGTTCCCACTTCTCTGCTAGCCATCTACTCAGAGCTCCAGTTCTCTGGACCTTTGTGTCATCATCTCCTAATGAAGGCAGACTCACTTTTTTTTTTTTTTAAGATCAAACAATGGAATGTCAAGCTTCTAGATGAAAGGCTCTATTACAAGCGCAACAGATCATTTAATTACACTGCTGCTCCAGTTATCTGCTTCCCAGCTCCTAACTCCCACCGGGCAGATTCTGAAACCACATGCGATTATGTCAAGAGGGGAGAACAGGAGAAACATTCTCTCCCTGAACTTTCTTAAATGGAAGAGGCAAACAAAATGAAAAGAAAGGCCCATTTTCCGAGGAGGAGGCTGGGGCAATGATCTTTCTGTTAAGCCAACCTGCATAAGAATGTATAGATTATTTAGAGCCAGGGGTGGCTGCGGAGCGAAATAAAGGAATCTTTGTGCAGCGCCAGCCACAGCTCCCTAGGTCCTTCCCCCAGCCAGGCAGCTAACCCAGCTCTTTAAATCGTCAGCCTCTAATGCACCCCATCTGTGCCCCGGCTGTAGCCAATGAAACTGAAGCCTGTGCTGACTTTGGCTTGGATTTGTGAATGAGCCTTTCTGCCCCAAAAGGGGCAGAAAAGAGGACGTGAGGCCAACAAAGTCTCTTTTGCTCATCTCTTGTCTTCTCCCAAAGCTCAGGCTTCCTCCATTCATTTGTGTGATCATTCACTGAGCTCTTGAGTTGGACTCTGACCCAGAGATACAAAGCTAGCAGGAAATGGCCCAGGTGGAAAAGGATGTGTAAGAGTTCCAGGGGGGAAGGTGGAGGAAAAGTGCTGCTCTGGGCTGAGGGGCGGCAGCTGGCAGCCGGAGGTCCCCCTATCTGCACATTCAGGGAATGTCGCTAAGTTCCAAGTGGTTGAAACATAAAGCAAGGAACTGGCAGGAGATCTAACTCAAAAGGTAGGCACTGCCGAGGCATTCAAAACGCTGTACACCAGGCCAGAGAGAGATCTGATTCTGCAGGCTGTCACCATCTCCACACACTCGCTCCGGCCCATCTTAGGAGGCCCACCTCTTCCAGAAATCCTTCTCGAACACGCTCCAAGTAATTGCTCTCTCTTCCTTGAGCCTCCAACCTGAGTTCTTGGATAATATTTATAAGTATCAACTTCTCCGTCCAAAACAAAACATGACTAATATCTCCTACCTTAAATGTAAGTTTCTTGTGAGGTTTAACGTAAGTGAGATAACAGTTTCAGTGTCAAGCAGCAGTTTATAGCAGTGGTCCCCAACCCCCAGGCCGCAGACCTTACCGGTCCGTGGGCCACTTGGTATTGGTCCGCAGAGAAAGAATAAATAACTTACATTATTTCTGTTTTATTTATATTTAAGTCCGAACAATGTTTTATTTTTTTTTAAATGACCAGATTCCCTCTGTTACATCCATCTAAGACTCACTCTTGACGCTTGTCTCGGTCACATGATACAGTTATCCATCCCACCCTAAAGGCTGGTCCATGAAAATATTTTCTGACATTAAACCGGTCCGTGGCCCAAAAAAGGTGGGGACCACTGGTTTATAGTACAGAGAAGGTGCTAAAATACCTTTAACTGGTACCTCAATTTCTTATGAGACAGAGTACTTCTTCCTGGTATTAAAAAAAAAAAGTCTCGGTTTCCACTTTCTCTGGAGGTTTTCAGAAATAAGACAACAATGCACATTTTCCTTCCCAGCTTGCAGACACTCCTCCAAAGCAGAGAGGGCTGAGTCCTGTCCCCCTCACCGCCACAGCCTCCCCACCGCCAAACTCCCGGGCGCAAGTTCCCCAAGATGCAAGGACTCTGAGACAAGAGGAGATTGGTGACAGAGAAGGAAGCCATAGGCTGGCAGGGAACGTAAATGGCATCAGGAGAGTAACTGGCAAAAACCTAGCGAAGGGAAGTGGGCCGGATGCCGGGGCCCCGAGGACCCCAGGTTGAAGCTCTATGAAAGGCTGGACCCTGGGTGAGGCCTGGAAGGAGGAGGTCCACCTCCATCCCGAATGAAGAACCCTGCTGCCACAGATGTGGCTGCTCAGCGACCTTCCTGTCAAATGAGCCAGCTGGACAGGACTGTTCTAGAACAGTGGATCCTTCATCCCTCTGGCTGGGGTTGCCAAGCCAGAGGCAAGGAAAGTGATGCCACCATTTCTAGCAATTTCTTTTCTTTTTTTTTTTTTTTAGCTTAGTCTGGGTCTGCATAAAGCTTTCTTTTTTTTCTTTTTTTCACTTTAGTGGCGTGTAGTGCAGGTTCTGAGGAAGGAGGTTTTTTATTTTAAAGGGAAAAGTTCCCTGTAATCTCCCTCCTTTCCACGCAGCCCAGTAAAACCTGTTTTTCCTCCCCTGGGAATGTAGGGCCAGGAGGGAAGCAGCTCCACTGAGAACGCTGCCTGAAGGAGCCAGTTCCTTGATTGCACAACTGAGATGTGGGGTTTGTCTATTTATTAATAACCCCCCGCCCCCGCCCCAATGTTAGGAAGCAGATGCCAGGGCTCCTCTGAAAAACAGGGTTCCCCTTTTTCTTCTGATTGTGCTCCAATGCCATTCTGTGTCACTTCACGCAAAAGCCCTAAAGGTCCCCACAGGCCGTGAGTCAGCTTGTTCCCAAGCCACTTTTGGTCCTTCCCAAAGGCAAGTCTCCTGGCCTTCTCAGGGGCTTGGAAGGCAATACCCTCTCTCATCCCAGCTAAAAACCCTGCTACAGGATACTTCGGCCCCATCACCATTCCTCAAACTCACTTTCCAGGCGGGCAGCACGCTAGCCAGTGTTCATCTGCCAACTTACGCCAAGCAAGCCAAGCAGAGGACTCCAATCCCTCCCTGGCCCCTCTCCCCTCTGGCCTATGAGCCGCCATTCCCCACAGCCTCCAACAGGGATGACATCTACTTTCCAAAATAACAAATTGAAATAGCACACTCTCTCTCCAACTCAAGTGTTTCTCAGTTCAATGAGACAGTCCTGTGGGCCAGCACTCCCTATATGGAAGAGGGGAGTACAAACATCCCAGGCTTTTTGGGGATAGCGTGTAAACCTCCGCAACTTTAGGGGCAGAGTTCCCCCTCCCCTGGGAAGGCAACAAAGGCCTTGCAGGGAACCTGTACCTTGGAAATGAGTTCATCGTGATTGGCCAAGTGGGCTCTGCAGTGGATGCAGCTGTAGGTTCGGTGGCAGGAGGGCAGATATGCCTGGAAAGTCTTAGATCTTGTCATCTTCACCATTGGCACCGCTGAGCGTGGGGTGAACTCTGGGGCGGCCCACGAGGCACTCCCACAGGATGGGTCGCAGGGGAAACACCGGAAGACACAGGTAAAGGCCGTGGTTTGGCAGGGGTCGGGTGTGCGGCAGGCTCCACACACTGGTGATGTCTTCAGAGGAAGGACCCTCAAGCAGAGGTCTGGGGCTGGTTCTCAGCAGCCTGCAGGGCCAAGATAAGGGGACTACTGTTAGGTGATGGAGCTGGGCTTCCTGCGATGCACAGGGAGTCCAACTGCCACCAAGAGGGTAACATTTATAGGATAAAATGGCACCCTTCTGTTTCCTGCCCCATGTCAAGATGCCCCGAGAAAGGAGAGAGAAACTACTGGAGATCCCCGAATTGCTGTTTTTCCAGAGTTGGAGGTTCAGCGCTCTCAGCAGTCCCTAAGTGCCCTCCGTGGGCATCCAGTAAACTGGCATGAGCACCACTCCAGGAAACCCCAGAAAAAAACGAGGCTTAAAGATGTGCTACAGTCCCTGGGAGAGGGCTCCAAAGGGCAACCCCTCTGGGTCAACTAAGATAAATGGCTGAAGTAAAAGGAGAAATTCAGCCTCCAGAGAGTCACTACATCAACAGTCACATACGGATTTCCCATCCATTTCCAGATGCCAGGAATCCACCAACACTTGAAACCCCACCTGCAGAGACAATAAACCCCTCACCACCTGTCGCTTATGGGCTAACAAAGCATCAAGTTCCCCACCAGCAAGCTCCCTCATGGCTAGCCAGCTTTTTGGGGAGAATTCCCTTTGCTACATCTTGCCCAGAAATAGATGCACAATACTTTTTTTTTTTTTAACTCAAGTGAATAAACAAAACCAATAAAATAGACTCCTGCACTTAAAATTCACAACGACAGTGAATTTTGCCAGAACTCCTCCTCAACCCTCAAATTTCCTGTTACTCTTCTCGTAGTACCAATACCTCTCCTACCAGAACCTCAGCTCTTTCATTCTATTGGGGACTAAGGACACTGAGACATGGCGTGACTCCCAGGGTACGCCCAAGTAAAGGTCTGAGGGCCCCATGGTCTCAGACTCACTCTGCCCTCTCAGGCTCACCTACCTGAGGCTTCTGGACCTGCCCACTCCCCGAGCTTCACTGACAGGGGTGGTGTTCCCACTTGCCTAGCTCTACGGAGAGCCAGAGTGCTAATTAACACCTGTATCATGCTTTGAAGATAAAATTATTTAGAGAGACTGGGGAGGAAGACAAACAAAACCACTCTTCCTTACAGGATTATGTCTGGGAACCATCTGGATGTCTAGTGAAAGTCTGCAAATCATAGCTCTCTTTTCCCTCTAAACCTCACTGGGTACAAATTTTCCAACGAAAAGCTGCCCTCCTGCCTGGCAGCCTTTCCCCCCCATAGCAGTCACCGAGGCCACGTTACCCCCCAAACTCTCTCCCTGAGGGGTCAATATCACTCACCAGTGCTAGACTGAAGGACAACAGTGGTCACTGCCCCTGACCCTGCATGTCCCTCATATGCCCCTCTGCCACTGGGCATTGGTTTACCCAGTGTTGGGACATCCTCACAGGGGAGGAGGCAGGAGGATGCATGCCCCTTGGATCCAGAGCCCCTTCCTCTCGCCCTGGGCACCTTCTGGGAGTGGGTAAAACCAAAGCTCATGGGAGACCAATGCTGTTTAGTGTTGAAGTATTACAGGTGTACAAAGAGCCAAGAACCCGACTGAAATACCCTTGAACTTTCCAACACTCCAGCTCCACTCTCAGGAAGAACAGTATTTCCAGGAAAGGAAGGGGTAGCAGGTCAGGATAAAACACACAAAAGGCAGGCAGGGGAAGCAGGCAGGAGTGGAGGCCAGGGCCTCAGCTGCCCGCGGGAGCGCCAGGAGCACTGGCCCCGTCAGCGGTAGAAAAACACCGAGCCCGAGGGACAAAAAGGGAGCAGTGAGCCCTGGCTGCTGAGCGGGTTTAGACAGCCGCCACAGACGCAGGGCCTGTTTTCTTATACGTGCAGCCGGCTTCTAAATTATGCATTTCCCCAGAGCAGAATTATTTCTTCTCTCCCTTCTCTTCTGCAGGAAACCTGAAAAAGACTTTGCAGGCAGGGGTTTCTGGTTTTGCTTCACTATAAATCTGAATCCCAAAACTTATTCAAAGCTACCTTCTGAGCAATGAACATTTATACTTCTATAGTCTGTATGAAATGTAGGTCCCATTCCAACACGTACCCCCGTCACACACACATTCACTGCACACCCTAGCTCTGAACCTACAAAGACTGGAGAAAATCAACCATGTAAGTAAGTGGTATATCCCGGCTGCCTGGTGCTAGAAGAAACCCTGGAGACCCGGACACAGGCATCTGTCCTCGCTGCTGCAGCGCCACGCTGCCCCGGGCTCTCTCAGGAATGTGCCCACACCCCAGAGCTGGCTCCTTCCGCGAGAAGAGAGGAAAGCAGCATCTTGCTGAAGTAGGAATTCTGTTCAATGGTCCAGGGCCCACTAGAAGTGGGGGGATAAGTGAAAAGCAAGGTGAAACACGATCAAGAAAGGGTCCTTCTGCCCAGAAGATAAAAGAGCAGGCTGAGTGACAAAAAAACAGGTGAGAGCGAGGGACAGGGAAAAAATCTCACTACTATCTTCTTCCCTCTGGTGGGAAAATTTTGAAAGCTGCTTCTTTGAGTCAGTCTATAGGAAGGAAGACAAAATAGGGTTGTTTTTTTAAAGGAAGAAATTGAGGGTATGGGGCTAAAGAACTCACCACTTTTTAGTTTTCATTTATTGATTTGAGAGAGAGAAAAGAGACGTGTTGTTCTGCTTATTTATGCATTCATTGGTTGATTCTTGTATGTGCCCTGACCAGGGATCGAACCTGCAACCTTGGCATATCGGGACAACACTACTAACCGAGCTACTGAGCCAGGGCACCATGTTTTAATTTTTGAAACTTGGTACTTGTTCATGGGGCTGCAGGCTCCACAGAGCTTCTTCCTAAGTCCAACTCATTGAACGTATTGTGAAATCCAAATTGATTTCCAATAATAATCAAATAAGCTCAATATTTAAAAGCCTCAGGGCACAGGTACAAATTAAACACCATTTTAAACAAAGTGATAATCCATCACAGTGGAAATTAAAGGAAGATTGGCTACCACACCCCGCTGGCTCCAGCTGATCAGCATGGAAAGAAAATATGTGAACTATTATGATTAAAAACAAAGACTTCAGATACACCAATCCGAGAGCCAAATGCCTAGGGAGCTCACACCGAGTCTGGCTGGCCCGCCTGACGGACAGGCCCGCTCCCAGGGACCCACAGCAGCAGCTGGGACTCCATTAGAACCTTCCGTGTGTCCGAGGATAGAGGGGTGAGCGGTATGGGATAAGGTAAGGTATGCGACCAGGTAAGTTACGACGGAGCTCGATGAATAATGTGGAGAGCATGGCTGTGCTGACACACACACAGCCACAGAAACTGAGAAGGTGGAGCTTGCCAGAGGAAGGAGCACCTCCAACCACAGGATGGACCCTGCCTAGGTGTGCTGTCATTTCTGTGGGGTGTTTAGGTAGAGAGTGGGCAGAGACTGTCGGAAAAGAAGTGGGCTCTGGGATCACAAACCACTTCTACTCCTAACTGAGTGATGTTTGGCAGGTTATTCAACTACTCTGACCCTCAGCTTCTCCAGCTCTAATGATACCAACCTACATAAGGTATGAGGATTGAATGAGACGCCGTGAGTGTGGGTACTCAGTGCTGGCACACAGCCCTGGAGGCCCACAGCCTCCTTTCTCCCTTAAATCCACCCTCTGCATGCAGTATAGTCAGTAGCACTGCCTATTTAAAAAGCAGATTTGACCACGCCATCACTCTCACGGCCTTCAGAAAGGCCATACAGGACAGTATAAAGACGGATTCTGGAACCATACTCAGATATTTCAAATCCCAGTTCTATCATTTACTGGCCCTGTGACCTTGGACAAGTTACATAACCTCTCTGGGCCTCACTTTCCCCATCAAAAAACAGGAGTATCGCCTGATCAGGTGGTGGTATAGTGGATAGAGCTTCTGCCTGGGATGCTGAGAACCCAGGTTTGAAACCCTAAGGTCCGCTGGCTTGAGCGCAGGCTCATCACCTTCATCATGAGGTCTCTGGCTTGAGTGTGGGGTCACTGGCTTGAGCATGGAATCATAGACATGACCCCATGGTCGCTGGCTTGAGCCCAAGGTTGCTGGCTTGAGTCCAAGGTCACTGGCTTGAGCAAGAGGTCACTCACTTTGCTGTAGCCCCCCAGTCAGGGCACATATGAGAAAGCAATGAATGAACAACTAAGGTGCCACAGCAAAGAACTGATGCTTCTCATCTCTCTTCTTTCCTGTCTCTCTCTCTCTCTCAAAAAAAAAAAAAAAAAAAAGGAGTATCTCCCTCATAGGAGTCTTGTGAGGATTAACTAAGTTAATACATACAAAGCACTCAGCACATGTGCCTGGCATGCAGTAAGAATACAATAAATTCTAAGTGTGTATTACCACTGACAACCAGCAATGGCTTCAGTCTCATCTCTGCAACCTCATACTCTACACTCCACTTAATGAACTGACATTTAAGGGTCAACCACATGTCAGGAACTCTCCTAAGTGTTCAGATTTGGCAACCAAACTCTTTGTAATCCCTCCTAATACCCAACACTTGCTTTTTACCCTTGCAAGGTTCGCTGATGCCCTTCCCTCTGCCTGACACACCCTTCCCACCACTGTTTTCAAGGCCCTTGTCCATTAAGACTGAGCTCAAATGTCACCTCAGCGCTGGGCTTACTGGCCCTTGCTCTGTGCTCACCTTGACGTTACCACTGACCCTACTAAAACTGGAGTTTTCCTGTTCTGCCTGTCCCTCTGCCAGAGGTAAGCTCCAAAAGCAGGGACCACGTTTAGTCCTTTTTGTCCCCCCTGAACTCGGAGAGGCTGTCAGCTGACCTGAATTCCCTGTGCTTCACACTGGGCTGCTGCCTACACCAGTCCATCCACCCGTGTGGGCCACAGACATGACTGAGGCCCCCTGTTCTCCCAGGTAGGAGGCAAAGTTGCTCAGGGTCCCCAGGGCTCTATACGACTCTATTCTTCCCTAACATTTTCCACTGAGATCCTGTGCTGAGATGCCCAGAACTATGGTTTTTCTGGGCTACAGGTGATTTTTTTAAGTCCCATAAGGACCTGTCACTGGCATCTATGCCCAGTCTTTGAGGTTAAATATATATTTATGGCTGCTGGATAACAGTCAGCTTCACCGTTTTTTCAACTTTTCCTTCTCTTACTTATTGTAGGAACTCTCAAAAAGGCTGAAGAGGACTTCATGCTAGCTTTCAGGGCAGGAGAGGAGCACGACTGAGTAGCCCTCTTCTGTTCCACCACTGGGAGGAGAGAGAAGCCCTGACTGGAGGCAATGAGCAGGTGACAGCAGTGGGAGGGGAGCAGACTAGCCCTTTCTAGAACTGGGAAACAGAATAAAGACGAATAGAATGGCTATGAAAGGCCTTTATCTCAGGAGAACTGACCTCCTTCCCGTTCCTCATCTTGCCAGAATCCTGAACCCAGGCCGAGCAGAGAGACCTTGGCCTGCCAAGTAAGAGGAGTGGGTAGCAGAACAGTCCAACGGTGAGTACACGACCCAAGGCAGACGGACTGGGAGTCAGTCTTGGTTCTTACCAGTGGCATCACCATTAGGCAAGCTGCCCAGAAGGGAGTAACAACAGTGCCTACCTCATGGCGGAGACAAAAGAATCAAAAGACATAATGCAAGTGAAGCATTCGGCACAGTGCCCGGCACATGGTTAGCACTCAATAACTTGATTAGCTGTAATCACCCTTAGCAGCAAGCATGAAAAAGCACAGGAACTGTGTATTCACAAGCCCCGAACACAGCACTGTTCCTGTCTCTGAGGTTGACTCATGGTGGTTATAGGGTTAGGACCTAAATTAATCCACTTAAAGGTACACTGTGGTTTAAGCAGGTTTTTGTGGCTTAGCTTGGGATCTGATATTATTGCTATGTCATGCCAACCGACAGACCGTGCTATCACTTAGTGCGGAGGACAAGCTAGCTCTGCGGTCTGCACTGACTCTGCTAATCCCAGGATGGGGCTACCAGTGAGAACTTCACTGAGATGCCCTTGTTAAAACTGCCATGAAGCTGGTGTGCAAGACACACAGGAAAGTCAATGTCATCGTGTTTCCCAGTTACCCACTTTACAGCACTGGACCCAGGTGGTCCTTCAAATCCATCTAGTTGATAAGAAAAACCAGCTTGGGTAGTAAAGAAACAACTCTTTCATAAACAAAACCAACCATTCACTTCTATCCTGGATACAGGGCCTAGTCTTGGTTTCAGGGGGATTATCTGTCAGATGGTAATCCTACATGATCTCTAGGACTCCTCCAGCTTTTAAAGTCCTGACTCCATGTTGTAATGATGGCTCTGCCGGTTGAATCCTGCCCCAGAGCAGAGTCTCCATCCACCAACCTTCATTCTGTTAAGACCTTGGTTTCAACGAGGTCACAGAACATGTCAGTCTCGCAGAGTCTACTCAGAGATGGCTGCTGGGCGGTGCCTTCGCAACATCTGTTAACACAGCGATGGAGTTACCATATGGCCCTTAGTTCAGCACTTTGCCTGGGGAGGCCCCCACAGGAGGCTTGCATCTGTTTGAACATCTGCATAGAGAAAAGGCATTCCCCTTGAAAATCCTGAAACTGGCGTGTAATTCATAGATATTAGATGGAAATAGCTGTTGCTAGCTGGTTATGAAGAGATCAGATCTCTTTGGGTTGTTTCTACAATTTCAATTAAAAAAATAATGTAAAATGCCCAGATAACCATCTGAAGATAGGTTATTAAGGACACTTTGCTAAAGTTCACTGATGGCTTCCTTCTTTTTCTAATACAACTCCTAGCTCCAAAATGGATCTACAGAGGTTTGGGGAGTGGTGAACACAAAATATGGGGGGGGGGTGTACAGAAATGTACTGTAGAATTGGGCAGCTGAAACCTATATAATTATGTTAACCAGTGTCACACCAATCAAATTTTTTAAAAGGGGATTTAAAGTGGCACATAAAAATATAAACAATACAATACTATTAAAATAGGTAACGAGATTAGGGTAGGAGGAATGAAAGGAAAAAGGAGAGTTAGGATATAGAAATTCATGCGGTTAAACTGCTAAATATTTAACTGAATTTCAATTGCAAATGTGGCTTTGAGCTCCCCAGTAACCAAGGCAGAAAAGAAAATAGCAGTTATATGGTTCATGTTTCCTACAACATAAAAGAACCTTGGTTGTTAAGGATCCAGATTTTCTCAGAGATATTCTCCTATGGTTGCTCGTAAGGAGACAGCAAGTAACCTAGTGGACAAGATCCTCAGCACGCCCTGAAAATTCCTACCGTGTAACTCTCTTGCAAGACTGTCCCTCATGAAAACAGACAGCATAATGAACACCAAAGGGCAATGCAGTGAAAAGGATTCTATCTACAGAAGGTCAAATCAGGGCCGCTCAAGAACATGGCTTCCTGGTGGTCTGGCTGGACCCGGTGATGCACTCTCCGGAGGAATGGAAGAGCTACAGAGCCTCTGGCAGTGCTCCATGAATATCATTTATCACAACCAGGCTTTTGAGTAACAAAAATACGGGCAGCCTCCAACATGCCAAGTCCAAACACTAATACTTTTGAAGGCGAACACTATTTGGCCCCGGTTCGCACTCAGCTCTCCCGTGGGCTGCTTCTGCCTAAAACCCTCCTGCATAGGCCTCATCATGCCTCCCCCACTTCTCCCTTCCCTCTGACTGAGCCTCAGTCTCCCTGGCTGCTCTTCTTCCACCCTCCTCCTTTGACTGCATTCTCATCCACACCCTCAAGTCTTCTAAACCTCTGCCTCCCACTCCTGAAACCTGGGTCCCTTTATAAAGGACGCCTCCATCTGGTGCCGGGGATGGCACCTCAAACTGCACTGATCCAAAGCCCACACCGTCTTTCTCCGTCCCTTCACCTCGGTTCTATTCCTCCCTCCTGTGGGCCCAGTGGCCTAAGCACACACCCTTTGTTCTCTCTTCCTCCTTTGTCATACTGCATCTGTGCCCTGACAGCTGGTTCTGCCTCTGAAATGCAGCCAGCCTCCCATCGCTGTCCCACAGTCACAGCCAGCAGCACCGGGCGAGCCCTATCCTCTTCTCATCCTGGACTATGACAGTTTCCCAACTGGACTCCCTGACTCAGCGCTTACCTCTCCAGCCCATTCTAGAATTCTATTTATACAACACAATCTGATCACATCTCTCTCAGGTTTCAAAACCTCCAGTGGTTTCCTAGCAGCCTGCAGGACAAAGCCCAACCCCTCAGGTGGCACCAAGGGCCTGGTGGTTCATCTTCCCACCACCTTTCCACCTCACTCCAAACCTGTTTCCCCAGCAGACTGAGAACGTTCACTGCCTTTTCTCCAGTTGTTTCAACCTTCTGCAATGCCTTATCCCAGCTTCTCTGCTGGTAAATGCCTGCTCATCCCATAATACCCAGCTCAAACAAGACCCTCGGCACAGCTGGTGGCCCCTCACTTCCAGCATGCAAATAAAAACACCCCCCCCAATGGCCTTGAACACACTGTTCAGGTGTCTGTCTCCCCACCAGACCCGGAACTTACTGAAGTCATCCCCTCATGGTTTCCCCAGGACTCCAAGTATCCATGACTTTGGAGATTCTTGATAAGAGTTAAGTGAATAAAATAAATGACTGTCAGTAGACAGGAATGGAGAGAGATGAGAAGCATCAATCATCAGTTTTTTGTTGTAGCACTTTAGTTGTTCATTGATTGCTTTCTCATATGTGCCTTGACCATGGGGCTACAGCAGACCAAGTAACCCCTTGCCGGTGACCTTGGGCTCAAGCTGGTGAGCTTTGCTCAAACCAGATGAGCCCGTGCTCAAGCTGGCGACTTCGGGGTCTCAAACCTGGTCCTCGGAATCCCAGTCTGACGCTCTATCCACTGCGCCACAGCCTGGTCAGGCTAACACTGATATTTTTTAAACCTCCTTACTTACTTTGCCACGATCCAGGACATTCAAAATGTCTAATTCTGGACATGATGTGGGATTCACACACTGTTTATACTCCACAAAGCTAAAAAGGCAGCAAACTCCTGAGACATTAACTCGCTTGGTCTGGCAGGAGTCTAACACTCAGTAGTACCATGGAGCCTGTCTCTGACAAGCCGCACCATGTGAACCTCTGATGGCGTCACCTGGCTGTTGTCTGATGGTAGAAACATTTCCTGTTCTGCCTGTCCTGGCCCTTCGCACCATCTATGTGCCACCCAGGGCAGGTTCCTGAGACCCTCCCCAGGCTAGCACTGGCTTCTGAACCCCTAGAGAAGCCCTGGGATTGCCAACCAAGACCCCTAAGGCAGGCTGAGCTGCCTTGCTAAGTGACTGAGTTACAGACAAGAGAAGTTTCAGGCTTGGTTCAGGTCAAGAAGGAAAGGGGTCCCTGAACCCTGCCTCTACTCCCATGTGAACAGGGCCAGATCTGCCTTTCCTCCCAACCCCCAGGGACAGCCGCCCTCAGCACCAGCCCTTTGCCTTATATTTAGTCATAAGACAATAATCCTCATTTAAATGAAATGAATACATCTTCCCCATGACCTGGGACCCAGAGCAGGATAGATCCACTCCTCTGCCCCCAGACATGGCTAGCCTTGAATTATAATATAAAGCAGCTATTTAGAAGATCGATCCAGAAAGTAACATCTCGGAAAACGGGGTCAGAGATGGGGCCAATCTTCACAAGTTACTTCACCAGGGAACCCTCCCCTTAGCTTCCTCCAGCCCCCATTAAGTCAGGTCCCCTATTCCTATTCCAGAGGGACAGCACTTTTCGGTTACAACTGTTATTTTTACGAAGTAATGATTTGATTGTCATGTGTCTCACACACTCAAATATCAAATATTATTTACTAAATAAATGAATGTCCTTTGGACAACGGGCACGGTGTGACCTTGATTTCTCTAACTGCTGCTCCCCCAGGACACAGCTGGGCCCCAATTAGTTACAAACCTTCCATCCCCAATCTGCCAATACAATTTCATTGTTCAGCTGTCAGCATGCTTTTGGCTTTCCCACTTTAATCTCTCATTTCAAATAAATCCAAAACTCTAGACTCTGACATCTGTGGCTGGGCTCCCTGCCTTTCCACAATAGGAATTTGGAAATTAAACTTAAAACTCAAAAGAAAGGGCAGAGGCACTTTCAAAAGAATGCTTATATGTCTAAAGTCCCAGCCTCAGGATAAAGAGGGATGTATTTAGTTCTAAGAACTATTAAAGCATCAGCTAATGTTGCCATTTCTTGAAGGAGAGGAGTAGGGTGGGAGAGAGTGATCTGGAGCAAATCTTTGGATTTCTTCTGTTATGGGAATGGCAGAGATTTTACTAAGAATTACAGCCTCTTTTCCTTTCGAGCCTGGCACATCAAAGGGAGACGTGCATGTTGCCAGTGCAGCTTCTTCGTATAATCTGAGAAACCTCCACAAAGCTAGCTGTGTACGGATCCGTCCTCCCGCTAAATTGCGAGCCAGTCCTGGCCAGAGACCAGGACTGGTTAATCATCCCTCATACCTAGCCCAAAGTCTAGCTGGCCAAAAGAGCTCAAAAAACCCTTGGTCGAAAGGTGGGAAATGAGGGGAGGAGGTGAGGAGGAGTCATCTGAGGGTCTGCAACAACAGTCCATCAGCCTCTAGCACTCTACAGTCTATGAATTTCCTATTATGGGTCCCGGAGGAGGCAGCCACTTGATATACACTATCTCAATTAATCCTCACAACCCAGGGAGGCAGGCATTAGTTATTATGACTACCTGTTTGAAAGTACCAGAACCAACATTTGAATCCTGGGACCTCACCTTCCCACTCACCATGGATCCATCAACTTAGGCAAACCAGACAGGTCTGAGTTTGGTCCTCCAACCCTCTAGAGCAGTAGCAGACTATCTCCCAGAAGGAGAGTCTAAGTCAAGTAATTATAATGCAACACAAAGATGTTAAGTTCTCTTAAAACATCCTCAGACTCTAAGGGTTGGCTCAAGGCTACAACTTTTCGTTGCAGAAACCTGAGAAAACCAGTGAGGGAAGGGAATGAAGCAGAAGGTGGATCAACAGGTTCGGCACAGGAAAGGGCCGGTTTTCAGTCTCTTCCTTGCTAATGGCATCTTTGGCTTTAAGGCTGCAGTCACATGTGGTACTTCCCCCCCTCAAATCCTAAAGGAAACAAATTAAGAATCACATAAGCAAAACTAAACAAAAGCCCTATTTATGTTTACATAATACTGTACATGTTTATATCATTAATACAGCAAATACTGAAAGAGAATTCATTTCTACCTTATGGCCCATTTGGGGCCATATAGAGGGAAAGATCCCCAACAGACAGGGACCTACCTACGTGGTAAAGATGAAGGGGAGGCACACAGAATGGATGACACACACAAGAACCAGACAAACAAAAGAAAAAGAAGTGGCAAAAACAGAAAGTAAGGGAAAAGCGGCCAAAGGTCAAAGACATTAGGTAGTTGGCTTCTGGCAAGGAGAGCAACCATGGTGGTGGATCAGAAAAACCTGGGAAACATTTCTCTTCACTTCTTTTTTTTTTGGGGGGGGGGACAGACAGGAAAGACAGGATAGAAGAGAGAGAAGCATCAACTTTGTTGTTGCAGCACCTTAGTTGTTCATTGATTGCTTTCTCATATGTGCCTTGACTGGGGGGGAGGGTTCCAACTTAGCCACTAACCCCCTGCTCAAGCCAGCATCCACTGGGTCATGTCTATGATCCTCACGCTCAAGCTGGCAACCTCAGGGTTTCGAACCTGGGTCTTCAGCTTCCCAGGTTGATGCTCTATCCACTACACCACAGCCTAGTCAGGCTCTTTTCACTATTAAATGCTTGCTTTTGTTAAGATTCCCCATCCTGAATGTGCAGGCTGTGCACGTTTGGTTGGATGAGAAAGTCTTACGGCAGCCAGGATGGAGAATCCCCGGACTAGTCTCACTTGTTTTTTTTAATTTTATTTATTCATTTTTTTAGAGAGGAGAGAGAGAAAGGGAGAGAGAGAGAGACAGAGAGAGAAGGTGGGGAGGAGCTGGAAGCATCAACTCCCATATATGCCTTGACCAGGCAAGCCCAGGGTTTCGAACTGGTGACCTCAGCATTTCCAGGTTGACGCTTTATCCACTGCACCACCACAGGTCAGGCTAGACTTTTTTTTTTTAAAGACTTTATTCAATTTCTCAGAAAGAGAGAACGAAAGAGAGAGACAGAGACAGAGAGAGAAAGAGAGAGAAAGGGAGGAAGGGAGAGAGAAGGGGGAGGAGCAGGAAGCATCAACTCCCATATGTGCCTTGACCAGGTAAGCCCAGGGTTTTGAACCGGCGACCTCAGTGTTCCAGGTTGACGCTTTATCTAACTGCGCCACCACAGGTCAGGCAAGTCTCACTTTTGAGGATGCCTATTATCTATGTCAGATAGCCGTGGTTCGCAAGTCTCCATTCTCAAGTGTTCTACTGTGAATGGAAATCACAGTCCACTTCCATGGCGTTACTCTGAAGTACCCAGTTTTCTCTTTTTCCTGCCTCACGTGTCTACAGAACGTTTCTCCTACACTGCCTCCCTTGGTCACACTGCCGTGACTCCGCAGGTATTCTTTCCCTCGGAGTGTTTCTACATGTTTAAATCTTTTTCATTCTTCACAGCCTTGTCTTTACAATGCCCACCTTCTTTCTGTATCTCTGTGATGACTTTAAACTCTACTTTGGACTCTGGTTATTAATTAATATGTTTGCCTAAATTGCTCTTTGGGGCAGGGACCATATTTTAACTCATTCTATCTCCCAACGTCTTATTATCTGTTGAATGATTATCACCCAGAAAAATAAACAAATCCCAAGGTTGAGTTTCAGTCCCAGTGTCCAGAGGTTCCTCTTCTGTCACTCAAAATGGAAATCAAAAGTTTCCCAACTCAGGCAGGACGGGTTCCAAGCTGACGCTCTCTTGCCCCAGGTACTCCCTACCAGAACACCACGGGAAAACAAACAGAGTCAGTATCTCTTATAACTAAATTTCACCTCAGATAAAATAAAGCCACTTTCTTCATTCAGTCCAACCAAACTCAGCCACTGTTCACTCCCAGAAGACCCTGTCTGAGAGCACCCCTCGGCCATCTGAGCAACAAGCCTTGCTTCAGGCATATCAACAAAAGATGAGAGAACTCCAGACAGCAGAGGGTATTCTCATTCTGAGCTGGCAATCTAGTTTCAGATCAAAGCCACTAGGTCTGGACATACCACATTCTCAAGACCACAGGGAAGGGCTGACTGCCTTGCAGCTCAGGAAACAGGAGAGCATGGCTGCTGACTCAGCCTGGAAACAGGAATGTGGGTGGCCAGGTAGCACCTCACTGGTAGAATGCTCCTTAGACAGGAGGTAGGCTAGGCTATGCCTAGCATTGAGACATTATTGGTTGTTTAGGGCTGTCCTCAAGGAGTTGGTATTTTTCCAGAATGTACAGGAGCAGAAAGAGCCCTGGGCCTAAGAAACTAAAGGTATAGTTTAGAGCAGTGGTAGTCAACCTGGTCCCTACCACCCACTAGTGGGCGTTTCAGCTTTCATGGTGGGCGGTAGCGGAGCAACCAAAGTATAAATAAAAAGATAGATTTAACTATAGTAAGTTGTTTTATAAAGATTTATTCTGCCAAACTTAGCGAAAATCCAACATAACGTACTTGGTAAGTAATTATTATTATGTTTTAACTTGCTGTAACTCTGCTTTATAAATTTTATAAAGTAAAGTTACTTCCCTACTTTATAAATCACCATTTACTGTGGAACCGGTGGGCAGTTAGAAAATTTTACTACTAACAGAGATCCAAAAGTGGGCGGTAGGTATAAAAAGGTTGACGACCCCGGTTTAGAGTCTGTACTTTTCCCTACTTAGCTCTGTGTCTTAAGTCCTTTTTGCCTGTTTGAGCCTCAGTGTTTATGTGTTTAAAATGTAATGCCTAAAATTTAATACCCAACTCAGCATATATCTAATTAATAGAAAGTTATAAATCATTAACTTGGAATTAGAGAAAATAAAAATTACACAGTTAACACCAGGAAAAGTTAAGAGGTAGGGCCCTACAGTTACTGAATTCAAGCCACAAATTTGGTTTTGTGCTTCCTGGCAGCCAAAAAGAGAAACATGATCAGTTATAAATTTGCAATTGTCCAAAGAAAAATCGTACCAGTTCTTCAGAAGAGGCAAAGATTTTTCTGGAACTTGATTCTGAAAGGAATTTCTCTCATTGACTTTTTAAAGGGGCAGGAAATTGCAGCTTAAATTTTCAACACTACAAACCCTTATAAGAAATATATCATATCCAGCCATATACAGCTACTTCAGGCAGGGTCCCTCCATGAAAGCAAAGGGCAGGACACCTGATCTCAGTGAGAGTAGTTACAGAGGGGCTGAGATAGATGCCCAAGTAAACAGCTTTCTGTTGCCCCACCTACCCCAAGGATGAAACTAAGAAAGGCTGGAGGAACAAGTAGACATTTCCTTTCAAAAACATCTATAATATTACTTTTTCCATGTGGGTATTGAGAGTTGTGCATTTCTAAATTCCATTCCAGTTCTGATAGACCTAAATGACATTTTTAGTCTCTATTTACTTACATTGTTAAGATCATGCGGATGAAAAAGGGGTTCTCCGGAAAGTAACCTCACCGGGTGATCTCATCATAAATTCCTAACAGGTCATGGTAGGTAGTCACGCCCCGGACACTTCACTTCATTGGTAAAAGGTTTATCTTTGCCTTAAGCCCTGTCCATTGTTCTTGAGCATCTAGGTTAAATACCTTTGAAATAACCACCCTCATGAGGGCACATCACCTTTCGTGTCATCTTCCTTACATTGGCTCAAATAAACTCATAAAAATTCTTTACAGGTTTAGACATTTTTACGTTGATGATCTGGTAGTTTTCACCTTGTACTGCCCATTCCCAAATCAATGGATTGGGAATTCCTTCCAGTCAAAGAGGAGATGAACTACTGTATTAGCAATTAGTGTTGTCACTAGTAGCTAAAACCAAGTGCAAGGTGCCAGGTTGTGCCTGGTTTCCCTGCACTGTCTCATTTAATCCTCCCAATCAGTCCTGTGTGATAATAACTACTATATTTTCAGTTACAGAGATTTAGAGAATTTTAGCAAATTGCCCAAGATCACAGAGGTAATTATTCAGATCTTTCTGGTTCCAAAACCCAGGCTCTTAACCCTACTTATAGTTCCTCCTAGCATTAATGAAATGTGCTTACTGGTAGAAATAAATGCTTATGCTTATCAAAACAGTGGGGCTTACAACAAGGCTACTGAAGGAGGAAAGAGTTATTCATTAACAACAACAAAATAACAATGGAGTTTTTAAAGAAGCTGGTGATCTAAAGAATAAAAGGATACAAAATATTGTGAAAAGCAAAAATCCCCAAAGAAAATAATTTCAAGGGAACACTATACCCCACCCCAGGAAAAGGGAAAAAAAAAGGTTTTCCTCTTCTTTCCTTGAAAATAAACTATTATTTCCTCCTGTTAGAGTAGTCTCGCAAGTCATTCATTGATTCATTCGTTCATTCCAACAACAGATATTTTATCCCGTGCTACTGCATGCCAGGCACTGTCAGCAGTGAGCCAAGACAAAGAAGCCCTCAAACATCCAAGCTAGCTATCAAGTAGACAATGTATTTCTACATGGTATTCAAGTTCTTTGGAAAAAATAAAGTTAAGGAAATTAAGAGAGGCTAAAGGGCAGGGAGGAGAGGAGCTCTCTGAGACCCAAGTGAAAGAAGCCAATCATGCAAAAGTTTGGATAAAAGGCTTCCTGGAAAGAGAGCCCACTAGTAGAAAAGGCCCAGTAACAAAAACAAACCTTCCACGTTTAGAAACCTTAGGAAGGCTGGGCAATTGGATCAGAATGAAGCAGAAATCAGGTGAGAACTGGTAGGTGATAAATTAGAAAATTAGGGGAGAGAGGAGGGCCTTCAGAGAAAGGAGATGGACTATGACTGAAGGGTAATGAGAAGCCATTAGCAAGTGTAAACAGGGGAGTAGCATAATCCAACTTATCTATTTATTTATTTAGAGAGAGAGAGATGAGAAGCATCAATTAGTAGTTGTGGCACTTTTGTTGCTCACTGATTGCTTCTCATACCTGCCTTGGGGTGGGGGTGGGGTGGGGGGCTCCAGCCAAGCCAGTGACTGCTTGCTCAAGCCAGCAACCATGGGATCAGGTTGATGATTCCACACTCAAGCTGGCGATCTTAAGAGTTTCGAACCTGGGACCTCAGTGTCTCAGGTTGACACTCTATCCACTGCACCTCCACTGGTCAGGCAATCCAACTTACTTTCAAACCATCCTCTCCCCCTCACTCACCCCCGAGCTATAGTCACAACACCCAGGGACATTTAGGTAGGTTTGGTATTTTAGGAAAATAAAGTACCATCACCTTTTATTTTGTTAAGGATACATCACTGAAAACTATCAATCCTAACAAAATACTTTTAGCCTGCAGGCCCTGGCTTTCCATCAGGGAAAGCTAATGATCAAAAGATGCTGCTTTTTGCCCTGGCCGGTTGGCTCAGCGGTAGAGCGTCGGCCTAGCGTGCGGAGGACCCGGGTTCGATTCCCGGCCAGGGCACATAGGAGAAGCGCCCATTTGCTTCTCCACCCCTCCGCCGCGCCTTCCTCTCTGTCTCTCTCTTCCCCTCCCGCAGCCAAGGCTCCATTGGAGCAAAGATGGCCCGGGCGCTGGGGATGGCTCTGTGGCCTCTGCCCCAGGCGCTAGAGTGGCTCTGGTCGCAACATGGCGACGCCCAGGATGGGCAGAGCATCGCCCCCTGGTGGGCAGAGCGTCGCCCCCTGGTGGGCGTGCCGGGTGGATCCCGGTCGGGCGCATGCGGGAGTCTGTCTGACTGTCTCTCCCTGTTTCCAGCTTCAGAAAAATGCAAAAAAAAAAAAAAAAGATGCTGCTTTTTTCCAGTTAATGCCCCTTCATGCTAAATGAATGCAACTGTCAGAGCACCCAGTGCTTTGGTTCACAGACCCTGGGGAAATGTCAAAGCCGTATACAAGGGAAACCCATCCTGCTCCTCCATCTGACCTGAACCTGAGCATCTCTTCCCTCCGCTTTTTCTATCCTAGCACAGCCTATCCATTGCCGTTGTTCTTCTGTTGCTTTCTTTTTTCCATCGGCTCAAAACTAAACATTCTAAAAGTGAGCTGCCTGACCAAAACTGAGCATTATTCAAGTTAATTCCAACAATCCTACAGTTACTAATCCTATATAAGGCATACTTTGGCAGAAAGGACCATGTTGAATTTGAATTTGGATCATTTAGGGTTCTTTCTGAAGCTCAACTGCAGCTTTAATTCAAGAAAATTTCTTCTACCAACATGTTTGGACACAGTAACTAAGAGGGAAACATCAACGTGTGAATGCATCAGCTTTGTGTATGTTTGTGCTTGAAGGTAGACAGAGGTAATAACAGTATCAGAAACTAGTTGACTTATAAGATCCACATGCAGACAGGAGCCCAACTGTCACTATAGGGAAGACCCAGGGCTGAGGTAGGCAAGAAGGTAGGGGAACTTGTGTCTCTTAATAACAACTGTTAACATACAAGCCTTTGACAACGCCCCCTTTCCAACCATCTCCAAACCAAAATGTAATCATCAGTCTGCCTTTCCTCCAGACTACACAGCCTGGAATACCCAGATAGTAAACGAAGTCAACCTCTTTTTCTGGCTACCTGTTCATCTCCCAGGCACAATCGCCGTGTTGCTGCCTCAGAACATTTAAAACAGTAATTTTCATCAAATCTGTGAATAGGATAGCTAAGTCATCAGCACAACTCATGACCCCAACCCCCAGGCATCTAAAAGCATCTCAGTGGCACAGGACAGCAAACAGCAGCCTCACATGCGGTGAGGTGGGGCGGCTTTAGGAGGGAAGGGGCGTATGTATATCTCTTATGGCCAAGTTTCATGACAGCTGAAAGCAAACACTACACCCTTATACTTTTCAAAGCCTAGGCTACTGTGACTCGCAGATGAGAGGGCTTGGATTTGCATAGTGTGGGTCACATACCTGACTAAGCTTTGCACACTTCATATCCCAGTTAATGCCTTTCATTGTTCACTGCCCCCAATTCCCACTTAGGTCAGGGTTTCTTATCAACTACCTGCATCACAGTCTCATAGCCCACATTAAAAATGTGGCCCACTGAGAATAAACATCTTCACAGTAGACTGACCAACTGCATTTTAAACATTACCAAGGTCATGTTTATGCACATTAAGTTTAAGGACCTCTGCCATAGAGCAATGCTTCTGAAACTGTGGGCTATGAGCCATTTGGTCAAGAAATCAAATTAATGGGTCATGACCAGCAGTTGTTGTTGTTCTTTAATTAAGCAGAAAAAAATTTATAAAAAGAATACACTGTAGGTAGTAAGGGCAACTGTATCCTGAAATTTATAGCAACTCTGGACCTCTGTGCAGTGATGTAAAATGCATTCCTTACTGTGGATCCCACTCACAGTTTGAAAATCACTCTCCTAGAGGGAAGAAGGAAAACAGAATTTTTGTGCATGGTGTTTAATTTTCTCTTTCCTCCATTAACTCCAAGATTCTTGATTTTAGTTCAAGCACAAGATATCAAGACAGCCCAGCTGTTAAGTGCTAAGGCAATAAGGGAAGGGATGAACAGAACTTCGCCTTCAAGTTCAGCCCACATCTGCAGTCCTGTGGCAGTGATTAGGCCAAAGGAAAGCCAGGGAAGGTTGAATCCAATCCCACGGATTACAAGGCCAAGTTCCCAGAATCCAGAGAGCATTGTAAAGCATCAAGCATGTGAAGTCAAGCTCACCCCAGCCAGAGACATGTTTACCTTGAGCATGTCGCTTAACTTCTCAATCCCCTCTAGGTTCCTTGCACCACTAATGTTCCGTGAGCAAGTGGGATGCTGGGTAGTGATTTATCTTCTTGCCCAATCCTCTAGGACAGGGAGCCCCATCTTGCACATCTTGCTGGTCCAGGAGAGAGGGAAAAGGAAGAAGGGGCAAGGAAAAGGGACCAGTAGGTACCTGTCTTGTTAGCCTTTAGACTCAAAAAGCAAGGGCTCACTGAAAAGAGCCTCAAGACTCCAGGAGAGTAAATCGACCAAAGGGCAAAAATCAAAACCCCCAGCAAAAACAAGAAGCAGTTTCCTGTGTCATTCCCAGCAGCGAGACTGTGGGAGGGTCACCTGCGTGTAGAACAGAGAAAAACGGAGGACACTCACTCACTTGGCTTTTTAAGCAATTGTAAACTGAGAGTCAAGTCGGAGGTGGCAGTCTCCTGGGCTGGGTCCAAAAGAACAGGTGGTTTTCCCCAGCCCCCAACGGGAGAAAAGCCACCACTTGGATAAAGACACCCAGAAGAGGTCAGCAGCCACGGAGGGTGAACTTGAAGCAGGGAGAGGCCGGGGCTGCCCCTAAGCGCCAGTTCCTGGTAGGGGACTCGCTGCAGAAGCCCCTACATTCGGCTGGGCAGGGGCGAATTTGTGCCCACCCCCTTGGCAAGGACAGTGTAGAGGCGCCAGAAAACCGCCGGCAGCAACTCGGCTGCGGTGACCTCGGCCCACGACCGACCGCTCCTGAAAGTTTCGAAGGCGGCCAATCCCCCATAAGCAGGGGCCCCAAAGGCGGCACTGCAGGATCCAATGTGTCCAGCAGACAGCCAGCGTCACCCAGGACAGAAACCGTCCGAAGTCCCCGCCCTGGCCCCCACGGAGTCCGAACCCACGGAACTATGCTAAGGAAAAAGCAGCGACCAGGTTGCCAGGTCCCCTCCATCAAATCGCGCACCCCAGACTTGCCTGGTTTCTGGAACACGTCCCGGACACGGACCGCGGACCCCGCGCCACCTCGGCTCCCCTGGCGGGCCGCCGCCGGGCCCGGCAGTGTTTGTAAACAAACCGGTCACGTGGCCCCGGCGGCCAGCTCCCCGCCCCCTGCGCCCGCGGCCCCCACGGAGACCCGACGCCTGATCCGGCCTCGGCGGTACTGGCCAAAAGGCGCCGCGCTCCGCGGGGTGGAGCCGAAGGGGCCACGGGGCCGGTGCCCAGTGCTGGGTGCCCCGCGCGCGAGCTGACAGCGCGTCCCATGCCCACGCGCGCACGGCCCGCGCCACGCCGCGCTCCCGTTTGCTTACCCCGCAGCAGGCTGCCCTGTCCGGCCAGCGCCGGGCTTGGCTCCGTGGGGATGCGCCGCAGCAAGGGGCCGCCCGGCTGGATCCCGGGCTCCGAGCGCTCTCTTAAAGCCACAGTCTCCGCCACCGCCGCCGCCGCCACTCCGCATCCCTCCGGGTCGGGGCCGGGGGCTGCCCTGTGACGGACGCGCCCCCGCGCCTATCCCCTCCGCTCAGCACATAGCAACACGCCGCGGGTTGGCTCGGCACGGCCACAGCCATCCACCCCAAGCCAATCAGCGAAGGACGGAACTCCGCCCCCCGCTTCCCCTACCTTCACCCCCCACCCCTCTGGCCTGGCGGGGCTTGGGTGCGGAGAGTGCTGCGAGTGACGGGTCTGGCCCCTCGAGGCTCAGTCCGCCGGAGCCTGACTAAACAAGGCTACTGACCGGGGGAACAGGGAGAAGAAAGGGTGATGAGGATGGGGGGGCTCTCAGCGCCTGAGAGGAGACCGTTTATTTGGGTTTGGGGTTTGTCCCCAGGTCAAGACTGGGATTCCCAGAACCTGGGGTAGGGAGGAGGGAGGTTTTATAGTGTTTCTGCTTAGAGGTCCAAGAGAGTAACTATCTCGTTAAATCTTGTCTTTCCTAACCCACAGCCTAAGTTACCTAAGAAGCCCTCGGATCCTGGAGCAATTGAATTTAATAAGATAGTGCCCTAATCAGGCCCCTGCACGGAAGCAAGGCAGTTCCCCTCTTCTCTCCGTTCGGATAGTAATTTCGGCAAGCTAAAAGTAGGAAAGAGGCTTTAGGGGAATTGGACGTTGCTCTATATGGGGGATGATTTCCCAAGGCTTTTAGACGGAGCTGGTTATGGTAACTCCAGGGGAGTAGATTGAGCAGTGGCCAGAGAGGAGGAGCTCACGTTCTGGGTCAGTGGGGTGGTGCTTTTCAAGGAACAGAAGGTTAAAAAGTAAGCCCAGGGCAGTCAGGAAATTCAGGAAGGCACCAGGTGGGTGGAGTGGGGCTGTCTCCCAACAGGAAAACAGGTCAGTTTGAAAAGAATGCTGGCCAGGGTCAGGGCAAGAGAGCAGCCCAGCCTTTTCACTTGGTCATTGAGGTTCCTGTCATTCCTCAGAGACCAGAAATGAGAATGGTACTGGGGTGGATCCCCTGGTGGCTCAAACTTCTCCCACAACTCCACCCAGCTGTCTTTAAAATATATATGATTCAGTTTATATACATGGCACTCAAATTGTATTCAGTTAATATACATTGTATGGTTGGGTGTGAATCCAGCCCTAATGTTAGTAAAAACAACAAAATCACCTCAAGTACATCAGTATTGTACATATGTATCAATGTTGCAGCCTCAAATTTGCAGTTTCTGTAAAATCAGGACCACTATTACCGTTCACCATTGACAAGCTTCAAAAGTCTAAAACCTCAACAACAACAAAAAAGGTTTAACACTTAAATCCTGGATCTACGAATGTGTAATGGATTCTTTAGATCAGGGATCTCAAACTCGTTGCCATGCGGCCCGCCCACCAATTTTGTGCGGCCTGCAGACTAATCAAACTTCGTGGATTAATCTGCGGGCCAGTCTGCTGGCCGCACAAAATTGGTGGGCGGGCCGCATGCGGCCGGAGGCCGCGAGTTTGAGACCTCTGCTTAGATCAAGAGGTTGATTTCTAGCCTTCAGTCTGCCTCTTGGGCAAATGTCTTTGTCTCTCTGGGCCTTGGTATACAGTTTAAAAGGTAAGAATGAGATAGGAAGATCTCTTCCAGCTCCAACATTCTGAGTAGGGCAAGAAAAGTCAAACCTGTTACAATGTTTCAGCAGTATTCTAGTATTTCTGTTGACGGATTACCACTCCTCAACAGCAGACACTGCATTAGTTTAACACCCTAGTATACTGGTATGTTATGTAACAAGATTGGTGGCTACTGTTTCTGTTTAAATAAAAGATAATGTTAGCTAAAGAGGACAAGCCTGGTGCGGTGGTTCAGAGAGAGATCTGAGGACCCCTGCAGGCCTGCTGTGTGTATGCAGGAGACTGGAAGAGGCTATCAGACTGTAGCACCTGGAGACTACAGAACCAACCAACCAGCCAGCCAACAAAAAGAACAAAAAATAAATAAACAAATAAACAAAAAGAAACCTAATGATGTCCCCTCCCAGTCAAAAAAACGTCAAACATCCTGAGTTGTTAAGTGAGATTAAAGTAGTAGGTGAAACAAAGCAGTGAAAGCGTCTTCGCTGCCTCTCTGAAAGCAAGCACCTCTAATTGCCCCTCAGTGCACATTTACTCAGGGCCTATTATGTGTAGAATTTCCTGTTTAACTTGGATGATAGCACACATTCTGAAAAATATACTCAGAGAAGAGAAGCTGAGGCCAGTGGAGAATGTGTGAGAATAGGCAGATATTTATTCTAGAAGGCAAAAAAGAGATGAAGAGATATGGAAAATTTTAAAAAGTGCTCTTTTTAAAAAATCCATGGCAGTAAAATTTTGAGAGGTACCTGGCCTCAAAGACAGGTTATCAGCCTGGCTTTTTCAGTGGCTCAGTACCCTTGTCTCCTCTGTGGGAGGCCAGATTCATTCATTTCCAAAGCTTCAAAGCCATTTTTCCCCAGCATCCTTTTTCTCCAATCTCAAGTTCCCACCGTTCCTTATAGGGGGAACTCAAGAGTTAAAATTTTAGCTTGAATAATAGTAGCTTTAGTTATAACCAATAGGCTTAATGGTTAATGCAAGTAAAAGCTTTGTTCCAGGGACTGGGATACCTGAATGGCCTACATGACTTCACAAGGTCTGCAGGCAATCCACTTTTGTGTGCCAGGGGTCTGCAAGCAAAGACTTTGTACTCTGCCTGAACAGGCAGTGGCGCAGTGAATAGAGCATCAGACTGGGATGCGGAAGGACCCAGGTTTGAGACCCCGAGGTCGCCAGCTTGAGGATGGGCTCATCTGGTTTGAGCAAAGCTCACCAGCTTGGACCCAAGGTCGCTGGCTCGAGCAAGGGGTTACTCGGTTTGCTGAAGGCCCACGGTCAAGGCACATATGAGAAAGCAATCAATGAACAACTAAGGTGTCGCAACGAAAAACTGATAATTGATGCTTCTCATCACTCTCCATTCCTGTCTGTCTCTATCTATCCCTCTCTTTGACTCTCTCTCTGTCTCTGTAAAAAAAAAAAAAAAAAAAAATAAAATAAAAAAAGACTTTGTACTCTAGGGCAGTGGTCCCCAACCTTTTTTGGGCCACGGACCAGTTTAATGTCAGAAAATATTTTTCGTCTGACCTGTGGTGGCGCAGTGGATAAAGCATTGACCTGGAATGCTGAGGTTGCCGGTTCGAAACCCTGGGCTTGCCTGGTCAGGGCACATATGGGAGTTGATGCTTCCTGCTCCTCCCCCCTTTCTCTCTCTCTCTCTCACTCTCTCTCCTCTCTAAAATGAATAAATAAATAAAATTTAAAAAAAAAAACAAAAAAAAAACACTAAGCTTAAAAAAAAAAAAAAAAAAGAAAATATTTTCATGGACCGGCCTTTAGGGTGGGACAAATAAATAGTATAATGTGACCGAGACAAGCGTCAAGAGTGAGTCTTAGACAGATGTAACAGAGGGAATCTGGTCATTTTTTAAAAATAAAACATCGTTCAGACTTAAATATAAATAAAATGTGAATAATGTAAGTTATTTATTCTTGTAAGTGCCCATCTGCTTCTGCGGACCGGTACCAAATGGCCCGTGAACCGGTCCAGTCCGTGACCCGGGGGTTGGGGACCACTGCTCTAGGGATAGAACATCCTGCAGACTATGAAGCAGATGAGGATTTACTAACAAATTTCTGGAATGCAACTTTTATCTAATCAACTTTCCCTTGAATTCTAAAACCCCTTGCCTACCCTTTCTCTTCTAATAAAAAGATTGGCTGAGCCATGGATAGCTCAGTTGGTGAACGCTGTTCCAAAGCTCAGAGGTTGCTGGTTTCATCTCTGATTGGGGCACTGTTGGGCAGATAAAATATATTATGCTCTGCAGGAGTCCCAGGTTCGATTCCTGGCCAGGGCACACAGGAGAAGTTTCTCCACCCCTCCCCCTCTCCTTTCTCTCTGTCTCTCTCTTCCCCTCCTGCAGCCAAGGCTCTATTGGAGCAAAGTTGGCCCGGGCGCTGAGGATGGCTCCATGACCTCTGCCTCAGGTGCTAGAATGGCTCTGGTTGCAACAGAGCAATGCCCCAGATGGGCAGAGCATCGCCCCCTGGTGGGCGTGCCGGGTGGATCCCGGTCGGGCGCATGCAGGAATCTGTCTGACTGCCTCCCCATTTCCAACTTCAGAAAAATACAAAATATATATATATATATATATATATATATATATATATATTATGGTCACTTTGCTAAAGATGGCACTGCCCACGTGGAAGCCGTTGCCCAGGTGATATTAATATGTGTTGGGGTGGGCTGTGGGCAGGCAGGATCCTTGTATCCTGGGGCTTGGTTTTAGGACTAAGCCTTTCCCACCCTTTTTGATGTGGGGTGGTACAATCCCATCCTGCCTCAGATAAGTGACTTTGTATTAGAGACTTCCCTATTTTGTATATTGGATTAAAGTTTTGCATTTCTGCACTATAAAGTGGGGCAGACTGGGAGCTTGCTCTCTCCATTCCTGAGATTAGCATTAGAGAGAAGAGTAGAGAAAGGCCACATGGAGGAGGCCAGGAGAAGCAGCCAAGATGGTGGAGTGCTGAGTCAGTTTGTGCAGAGTTTGTGCAGGGAGAAGGAAGGAGATGGGGAACAGAGGTGAATAAGTCTGGTGAGCTAGAAACCTTTATTATTATTATTTTTTTTTTTTGTATTTTCTGTAGTTGGAAATGGGGAGGCAGTCAGACAGACTCCCGCATGCGTCTGACCAGGATCCACCTGGCACGCCCATCAGGGGGCGATGCTCTGCCCATCTGGGGCATTGCTCTGTTGCAACCAGAGCCATTCTAGTGCCTGAGGCAGAGGCCATAGAGCCATCCTCAGTGCCCGGGCCAACTTTGCTCCAATAGAGCCTTGGCTGCAGGAGGGGAAGAGAGAGACAGAGAGGAAGGAGAGGGGGAGGGGTGGAGAAGCAGATGGGAGCCTCTCCTGTGTGCCCTGGCTGGGAATCGAACCCGGGACTCCCGCACGCCAGGCCGACGCTCTACCACTGAGCCAACCAGCCAGGGCCTAGAAACCTTTGATTCTAGGAAACTTGAATAAGTCAGTAGCTTTGTGAGCACTGAATGAGTGGGTTTTGGAGTCCAGTGTGTGTATTGTACTTGCCCACAGGTGCAAGCTAGGATTAAAGATGATGGCCCACCAGTTTTTGGCTCTGTTGTTTCTTTACCGACTGTCCAAATTCAATGCGAACCTGCATGGGCCAGACAGCTGTGATGGTGGCCGTGGATACTGGCTTTACAGGCACATACAGAAACAGATCGATGTTCCTCCCCCCCCCCCCCCAAAAAAAATCAATAAATAAAAATAAAAGGTTTGATAGATGAGAAGGTAGCCAGCTCTTTGGGGTATATAACCCTGGCTCCTCAGATCTTTGGCTGTCTGAATAAAGCTCCCATTAAGATTCAATCCCTGACTCTACTTATTTGGCTGAGTAGTGACAGGAGCACAAACATCAATATTTCTGGTTTCATTCCCACATCGACATCACTACTACTATAAACAAGGTCACTTTTATGTGCTCCTCTTATTTAACCTCTTGTAGCATTTGATATGATTATATCTCTTTTTCTGTCACCCCACACCAATCAATCAGCAGGTCCTGTCAACCCTACTTCAAAATATGTGTTTGCTCTGGACATGTCTGTCTCTGCTGCTGTCACCCCGGTTGCAGCCACCAACACCTCTTGCTTAGTTAGAGTAAGCAACACCTCCCAATTGAACTCCATGCTTCCAGTCCATTCTCTGCACAGCAACCAGATGGTACTTCAAAACAATCTCCTTCCCCTGCCCCACAAGGCCTGCTAAGCAGACCTGCTCCTTCCTGGCCTCCCCACATCACTCCTTTGTTCATGCTGTTTCAGTCAAGCTGGCTGCCTCTGCCGCTCAGATACACCGGGCCTATAACTAGACTTGTTACAGTGTTTGTACTTGCTGTTCCCTCTGCTGGGAACACTTTGCCTCCAGAAGGCTGCCTCTATACCACTTGGTCCTCTGGTAAAATGCCTCCTCTTGAGAGCATCCCCCAACTACCCAATCATACATGTCCCTGTCTCCCTGCCCCGCCAAGGTACTCTCTATCATAACTTTTCCCTACTTATTTTCTTATATTTTTAAAAAATAGGGAAATTCTTTTTTTTTTTTTTTTTTTTTTTTTTTTTTTGTATTTTTCTGAAGTTGGAAACGGGGAGGCAGTCAGACAGACTCCCGCATGTGCCCGACCAGGATCCACCCGGCATGCCCACCAGGGGGCGATGCTCTGCCCATCTGGGGCGTTGCTCTGTTGCAACCAGAGCCATTCTAGCACCTGAGGCAGAGGCCATGGAGCCATCCTCAGCGCCCGGGCCAACTTTGCTCCAATAGAGCCTTGGCTGCAGGAGGGGAAGAGAGAGACAGAGAGAAAGGAGAGGGGAGGGGTGGAGAAGCAGATGGGAGCCTCTCCTGTGTGCCCTGGCCGGGAATCGAACCCAGGACCCCTGCACACCAGGCCGACACTCTACCACTGAGCCAAATGGTCAGGGCAAATTCTATTTTTTTAATGCTTATTTTATTGATTTTAGAGAGAGAGGAAGGGCAAAAGGGAGAGAGAGACAGGAACATCAATCTGTTCCTGTATGTGCCCTGACTGGGGATCAAACCAGCAACCTTGGTGCTTCAGGATAATGCTCTAACCGAGTCATTTAGCCAGGACTTTCTTCTTATTATTTTTTAGTCTAAAATTAAATTTAATGGGGTGACATTGATCAATAAGAGTACATAGGTTTCACATAAACATCTCTGTAGCATTTGAACTGTTGATAGCGTTGTGTGCCCATCGCCCAAAGTCAAATCATTTTCTGTCACTGTATATTTGTCCCTCTTTACACCCCTCCCCTCCAACTTATTTTCTTCATAACACATATTCTCTCTGAAATTGTCTCATTTGTTTGTTTTTAGTCCCATCAAGCTCTCAAGTGTAAACTCCATAAGAGCATCAATGACTTTGTCTATCTTGCTTCCTGTTGTATCCCCAGTGCCAAGAATAGTGTCTGGCACTCAACCAGTGTTTGTTTGTTGAATAAATAACTGAAAAAATGAGTCAATGTGCCTACTGCTTCACTCCCTTCTTCCTGCAGTTTCTTTCACTTGGAGTGTTAACCTCCCCCCCCCATACTTTATCCTCCCCCCCCCCCCCACTTTTTCCTCTCCTTTTCCATTTCAAACCCTTTTTGCTCGGTGACTCAGTCCAAAGATCAGATCAAATGTCACTTCTTTGGGAGAGTTTCCCCTAACCTCTGTAGAAAAATGAAATTTTCTTTTCTCAGTACCCTGCACAGCACTTTATTCATAGCTCTGTTACATCACTCAACACTCTGCACCCCCGTTAAGAGTTATCAGTTATCCTTCCTCCCTGCCAGTCCCCCCTGGGATGGAAACTTATCAGATCGTCTTTGTATTTTCAGCACCTGGCACATGGTAGGCATTCCCTCCCGGTTTCCATCTCAGTTGAATTCAGCGGGGATTTAAGCAGAAATGGATAGGGTCTGGCCTCAGGGTATACTGATCGAGTGATAGCAGTCTCACTTTGTAGCATGAGAACAGTAAATCTAAAGCTTCAGGATATTCTATAATAAAAGGGGCAGCATCTTAAAATCACAGTACAATGGAAACTTCCTGCAGGCTAAAGGCTACAGGCTCTCACACTATCATCCCACCTGGGAAAGCTCTGGCTCTGTCTGTGTGGGGAGGGGGAGCTGCTCCTGGAAGACTTCACTGTACCCCCCCCCCCAAGTAAAGTCCCATGACATTACATCACAAAGGAAGGCCTGGTGCCATCTTCCTGCAGACAGATCATGGTGACAGTGCTTTGTTTCTTTATGTACAATAAATGCTTTCTCTGATCCTTGTCCAAGTCCCTCATTTTGTCATGAAAGTGGCTGAGTGTGTGTTTTTCAGACTGTAAATGGGTAAAGGATGTACCATCTGAACATACACCCTAACAAAACAGCTGTGATCATTTATTGAGCACATATTGTTTACAGAGCAGTTTCTATTCTATCTTGTTATATTTAATCCTCAAAGCAACCTGCAAGATAGGAATCCCCCCCCCCAACCCCATTTTTTTAAAGAAGCTGATCCTATGGAATTTAAACCCTGATCTTTTGGGCTTCAAAGCCATTCATCCTTTCTTCTGCACCATCAAAGAGGAAAAATGCTTTTCTCCTCTTCTCTTCAAATATCCCAAGCTCCTTTACAGGGAAACTCATTCAAACACCAGACCACTCCCAAAGTCAAGCTAAGGCCCAGTACCAAGAACTGTAAGGGTTTAGCATTTTCATCTTAAAAACAACAGCAAGAATATTTACTTGGTACTTCCTGTGTTCTAGGAGTTAGTATAGACACTATACATGTATTGCTTAATCTAATCCAATCGTCACAACAACCTATGAGAAGATATCACAGGTGTTACATACCTTAACCACAGTTCCAAAATCCAAAGAGCTCTGAAAATCAAAAGTAAACGTGACAGAGCTCACCTGGAACAAAGGGCAGTAGTATTCAACAATTAAAGTCCATAGGGTAAATGATATTTGATAAGATACTATTATGTTTCCCTCCTTTATTTTCACAAGATACAAATATTACTCTCATTGAGTATCTTTTCCTACCCATGTGGGCTAGTCTCAGTATTTATCTAATAATAGGTTAGATCTCACAATCAGTTACAATACCATGAAGGATGTCTCTCTTCTGCACTTTTTTTTTTTTTTTACAGAGACAGAGAAAGAGAGGATAGACAGGGACAGACAGGAACAGAGAGATGAGAAGCATCAATCATTAGTTTTTCATTGCGCATTGCGACACCTTAGTTGTTCATTGATTGCTTTCTCATATGTGCCTTGACCGTGGGCCTTCAGCAGACCGAGTAACCCCTTGCTCGAGCCAGCAATGTTGGGTCCAAGCTGGTAATCTTTGCTCAAACCAGACGAGCCCGCGCTCAAACTGGCGACCTAGGGGTCTTGAACCTGGGTCCTTCCACATCCCAGTCCGACGCTCTATCCACTGCGCCACCACCTGGTCAGGCTCCCTTCTGCACATTTTTTAACTTTATTTCTTTTTTTTAAAACAAATTTATTGATTGATTTGAGAGAGAGAGAGCGTGCATGCAAGGGTGAGGGAAGAGTAGGAAGCATCAACTTATGGGCCTTGACCAAGCAAGCCCAGGGTTTCAAACCAGTGTCCCTGTCACTGTTTCAGGACAATGCTTTATCCACTGTGCAACCATAGGTCAGGCACAATTTTTAACTTTCAACAAGCCGATGTAATAAACCACAGAAGATTTTCCTATACAGTATTCCACCTTCCAGAAAAAAAGTTTGATGCAGCCCATTTGATGGCGAACAAACTGATATGAGGTCATTCATAGCCTTTATTAATCCCATCTAGTATATTCGTTTGTTTCTTTAAAACATTTTGTAAATTATTTTTTAGGAAGAGGAAGGGAGAAAGAGTAACACCAATTTGTTGTTCCACTTACTTATGCATTCATTGGTTGATTCTTGTATGTGTCCTGACCGGGGATCAAACCCTCAACATTAGCATGTTGATATGACATGCCAACTGAGCTATGGGGCCAGGGCTATTTATTTGTTTCTTATTAGGAATGTTAATGTTTGAAAGAGTTCATACTTCCTAGGGTCTTATGGAATATACTATATACGTAATAAAGATTCTAGAATCTGCCTGACCAGGCGGTGGTGCAGTGGATAGAGTGTCGGACTGGGATGTGGAAGGACCCAGGTTCGAGACCCTGAGGTCGCCAGCTTGGACCCAAGGTTGCTGGCTCCAGCAAGGGGTTACTCAGTCTGCTGAAGGCCCGCGGTCAAGGCACATATGAGAAAGCAATCAATGAACAACTAAGGTGTCGCAATGCGCAATGAGAAACTAATGATTGATGCTTCTCATCTCTCCATTCCTGTCTGTCTGTTCCTGTCTATCGCTCTCTCTGACTCTCTCTCTGTCTCTGTAAAAAAAAAAAAAAAAAAAAAAAAGATTCTAGAATCTAAAACATCTATCCCAGGGTTTCAAATATGGGATCGAGGACTACATTACTATCCCTATGTTACAGACAAGTAAATGTAGGCTCAGAGAAGTTAAATAATTTCCCAAGGTCATACAGCTAGTAAATAGAACAGTAAGAATTAGAACTATGTCTGAAACTGTGAAAAGAAAGTATTTGGACTACCTATGACAAATTAAGAGTTAATTTTTCTGTATGGTTTTTTTTTATTTTTAATTTTAATTATTTTTATTTATTTATTCATTTTAGAGATGAGAGAGAGAGAGAGAGAAGGGGGGGAGGAGCAGGAAGCATCAACTCCCATATATGTCTTGACTGGACAAGCCCAGGGTTTTGAACCAGCAACCTCAGCATTCGGTCGATGCTTGATCCACTGCGCCACCACCAGTCAGGCAAGGGTTAATTTTTCTAAAGGCAAAGAATATGAAACTAGAAACTGTGGTTGCTGCTGGGAAGAAGTGAAAGAGTACGGGTTAGAAAGGGAGGGAGCTTTACCACTTAGTAATATGTGCACGTATTACCTATTAAAAATGAAATTAAACTTTCTACAGAGGAAATAAAAAGAACAACTCAACACTGTCTGACTATAGAGTCCAAATTCTAAAACTCTATGCTATAATAAATATCTTTTGGATGAGATATGGAATCAGAATACCGTACTTCCTTTTGTTTTTGTTTTAGAGAAAGAGAGGGCCCTGGCTGGTTGGCTCAGTGGTAGAGCGTCGGCCTGGCGTGCAGAAGTCCCAGGTTCGATTCTGGCCAGGGTACACAGGAGAAGCTCCCATCTGCTTCTCCACACCTCCCCCTCCCCTTCCTTTCTGTCTCTCTCTTCCCCTCTTGCAGCAAGGCTTCATTGGAGCAAAGATAGCCCCGGCGCTGGGGATGGCTCCTTGGCCTCTGCCCCAGGCGCTAGAGTGGCTCTGGTCGCAACAGAGCAACGCCCCGGAGGGGCAGAGCGTCGCCCCTTGGTGGGCGTGCCATGTGGATCCCGGTCGGGCGCATGCAGGAGTCTGTCTGACTGTCTCTCCCCGTTTCTAGCTTCAGAAAAATACAAAGAGAGAGAGAGAGAGAGAGAGAAAGAGAAAGAGAGGGAGCAGAGATGAGAAGCATCAAGTCATAGTTGCTTCACTTAGTTGTTCATTGATTGATTCTCATTTGTGCTTTGACAGAGGGTAGAGGGTGCTCAAGCTCAAGCTGAGCCAGGGACCCCTCGCTCAGGCCTGCAACCTTGGGATCATATCCATGATCTCACACTCAAGCAGGCGACCTTGGGGTTTGGAACCAGGGACCTCAGCATTCTGATCCACGCTCTATCCACTGCGCCACCACCAGTCAGACCCTTTTGTTCTTAATTCATTGCATACACAGGGTGCAGGAGGTCTTTGTCTCCAGTCCTGCAGAATTATTTACAGCACAGCACTAGTTATAACAAAGTTTTATCCCAGCTGACTTTTAAATGTTCCAGAGAGGACACTTTCAAACAGTGCAAGTTGAGTTCCCAGAAATGGGCAGTCTTGTGGATGCAGTCTGAAGACAGGAATGAGACTTGTTCATCCTGGTCCCTTTGATTAAATTAGCTCTGCTTTTAACTGTTTTGCTCTTGAGTTTAAATAAAACCATTCTTCTAAATCATGCAAAATTTTTCTGTAATAAAACTGGCCAGAGCTTGGTTTAAAAAAAAAACAAAAACAAAACAAAACAAAACAAAACAAAAACCATTCTTCTAATAGTAAAATGGATGAGGACTAGGGCTCCCTCATGCTCACTTTGTGGTTCTATATGGAGCAGTGTAGTCCTTAGGCACCTGAAAATTTTAGATAAAATTCCTCTCAGGGAATAAGAATAAGGAGAATCAAAATGTGATGGAAGAGCCTAGGACTGGTGGTGGCACAGTGGATCAAGCATTGACCTGGAACGCTGAGGACCCAGGTTCGAGACCCTGAGGTCGCCAGCTTGAGTGCGGGCTCATCTGGTTTGAGCAAGAGCTCACCAGCTTGAACCCTGCTGTAGCCCCTCGGTCAAGGCACATATGAGAAAGCAATCAATGAACAATTAAGGCAGGGGTCTCCAAACTACGGCCCGCGGGCCACATGCAGCCCCCTGAGGCCATTTATCCGGCCCCCGCTGCACTTCCAGAAGGGCCACCTCTTTCATTGGTGGTCAGTGAGAGGAGCACAGGATGCATCCGCACCCTGTGCTCCTGGAGTACTGTATGTGGTGGCACCGCAAAGTGCGGCGTCGCTCACGTACAGTACTACTTCCGGTGACGCAGGACGCACGCGTCATGGCTCCTGAAGCACGTCATATCACTTGTTACGGCTAGCAGTGACAAATATGGAACCGGACATTGACCATCTCATTAGCCAAAAGCAGGCCCATAGTTCCCATTGAAATACTGGTCAGTTTGTTGATTTAAATTTACTTGTTCATTATTTTAAATACTGTATTTGTTCCCATTTTTTTTTTTTTACTTTAAAATAAGATATGTGCAGTGTGCATAGGGATTTGTTCATAGTTTTTTTTATAGTCCGGCCCTCCAGCAGTCTGAGGGACAGTGAACTGGCCCCCTGTGTAAAAAGTTTGGGGACCCCTGAATTAAGGTGTTGCAACACGCAATGAAAAACTAATAATTGATGTCTCTCATCTCTCTCCGTTCCTGTCTGACTGTCCCTGTCTATCCCTCTCTCTGACTCACTCTCTCTGTAAAAAAATAATAATAATAAATAAAATAAAAAATAAATGTGATGGGCCTGACCTGTGGTGGCGCAGTGGATAAAGTGTCGACCTGGAAATGCTGAGGTCGCCAGTTCAAAACCTTGGGCTTGCCTGGTCAAGGCACATATGGGAGTTGATGCTTCCAGCTCCCCCCCCCTCTCCCTCTCTCTCTCCTCTCTAAAATGAATAAATTAAAAATATAAAAATAAAAATCTTAAAAAAATAAAAATAAATGTGATGGAAGAGATTGAACATCTACCCAAAAGACTCACCAAGTCAGCAAATGGGTAGATTTAGGACTTCCCTGTCCAGTTAGGGTTTACTAAGGCATAATTTCTAAGCAAGAAGTACTGTATTGGACCTGGCCGGTTGGCTCAGTGGTAGAACATCAGCCCAGCATGTGGATGTCCCAGATTCGATTCCTAGCCAAGGCACACAGAAGTGCCCATCTGCTTCTCCACCCTTCACCCTCTCCTTTCTCTATCTCTCTCTTCCCCTCTCACAGCCAAGGCTCCACTGGAGCAAAGTTGGCCCGGGTGCTGAGGATGGTTCCATAGCTTCTGCCTCAGGCGCTAGAATGACTCTGGTTGCAATGGAGCAACGCCCCAGATGGGCAGAGCATCACCCTCTAGTGGGCTTGTTGGGTGGATCCCGGTCAGGCTCATGTGGGAGTCTGTCTCTCTGCTTCCCTGCTTCTCACTTCAGAAAAATATAATCAATCAATCAATCAATCAATAAAAAGAACTATTGTATATTGCTATTGTATCCAAAGCTGTAAAATATTCTAGTCTCTGAGTGAATGCATTGTATTATACATTGTCTGAAGAATAGCCTCATTCATTACTGAGGTATCCCAGCTAAGAATGGGAATTCCACAACTGAAGGGTTCACAGTGGTCCCTCACTCACTGGTTTCCTCTCAGCATACTGTGTGGCGCCTTGCCGTTTACTGTGCCCTGTTTAATGGATTTCAGATTGTATTATGTGTACAGATTACAAATTTATACAGTCTTCAGTTTTCACTCAGTCTTCATAAAGTGGACAAAGGCTTAACAAGATTCCTGCAAAGAAACCACAATTAAAGATAATACTAGCCCTGGCCGGTTGGCTCAGCGGTAGAGCGTCGGCCTGGCATGCGGGGGACCCGGGTTCGATTCCCGGCCAGGGCACACAGGAGAGGCGCCCATTTGCTTCTCCACCCCCACCCCCTCCTTCCTCTCTGTCTCTCTCTTCCCCTCCCGCAGCCAAGGCTCCACTGGAGCAAAGATGGCCCGGGCGCTGGGGATGGCTCCTTGGCCTCTGCCCCAGGCGCTAGAGTGGCTCTGGTCTCGGCAGAGCGACCCCCCGAAGGGGCAGAGCATCGCCCCCTGGTGGGCAGAGCGTTGCCCCTGGTGGGCGTGCCGGGTGGATCTCAGTCGGGCGCATGCGGGAGTCTGTCTGACTGCCTCTCCCTGTTTCCAGCTTCAGAAAAATACAAAGAAGAAAAAATAAATAAAAATAAATAAAGATAATACTAATAGTCTGACCTGTGGTGGCGCAGTGGATAAAGCGTCAACCTGGAAACACTGAGGTTGCTGGTTCAAAACCCTGGCTTGCCTGGTTAAGGCACATATGGGAGTTGATGCTTCCTGCTCCTCCCCCTCCTCTCTCTCTCTCCCCCCCTCTCTAAAATGAATAAATAAATAAATAAAAATTATTTTAAAAAAAGAAAAAGATAATACTAATAATTAAAGCACGAGCTAACAAGAAAATGGTGGGGTTGGCATTTCTCTTACCCAGAAAATGAGCTGTCCGCACCATTACTGAGTAAAAACAGTGAACTTCTTGTCAGATCTGAAAAGAAGATGGTAACAAAAGAAATCAAAATTATCCACAAGTGATTGAAAAATGAATTTACAAATATTTTTACTGTTAGGGACACACAATCAGAAAAGTTTGGAGACTCCTAGTTTTAAAAAGTGACCCCTGAAGAGCAAGAATTTATTAGTAACTCTTCAACATGGTCCAGACAGAAGGTGCCCCAGAGTCTGGGGTATTTCTTCATTTTGTTTAATGGTCATGCCTACAGAGAGGCTGAATGAACCTAGCTTGTAGCTTGATGATATCATCCTGTGTGTGTGTGTGTGTGTGTGTGTGTGTGTGTGACAGAGACAGAGAGAGGGACAGATAGGGACAGACAGGAATGGAGAGAGATGAGAAGCATCAATTCTTCGCCGCAGCTCCTTAATCTCCTCAGTTGTTCACTGATTGCTTTCTCATATGTGCCTTAACCAGGGGACTGCAGAAGAATGAGTGACCCCTTGCTCAAGCCAGTGATCCCTTACTCAAGCCAGAGACCTTGGGCTTCAAGCCAGTGACCTTTGGGCTCAAGCCAGCAACCATGGGGTCATGTCTATGATCGCATGCTCAAGCTAGTGACCACTCATTCAAGCTGGTGAGCCTGAGCTTAAGCCAGATGAACCCACACTCAAGCTGGCAACCTCAGGGTTTTGAACTTGGGTCCTCCATGTCCCAGTCTGATGCTCTATCCACTGCGACACCACCTGATCAGGTGATACCATCTTTTAAGATCACCCAACTCGCCTGACCAGGCAGTGGCGCAGTGGATAGAGCGTCAGACTGGGATGTGGAGGACCCAAGTTCAAAACCCTGAGGTCGCCCGCTTGAGCGCCTGCTCATCTGGTTTGAACAAAGCTCACCAGCTTGGACCCGAGGTCGCTGGGGTCCAACTCAAGCAAGGAGTTGCTCGGTCTGCTGAAGGCCCACGGTCAAGACACATGTGAGAGAGCCATGTGAGAGAGCAGTCAATGACAGCTAAGGTGTCGCAACAAAAAACTGATGATTGATGCTTCTTATCTCTCTTCATTCCTGTCTGTCTGTCTATCCCTCTCTCTGACTCTCTCTCTCTGTCTCTGTAAATAAATAAATAAATAAATATCTTAAAAAAAAAAAAACGATCACCCAACTCACCCTGGCTGGGTAGCTCAGTTGGTTAGAGAGTTGTTTTTTTGTTTTTTTGTTTGTTTTTCCCTTGAAGCTGGAAACAGGGAGAGACAGTCAGACAGACTCCCGCATGCACCCGACCGGGATCCACCCGGCACGCCCACCAGGGGCGATGCTCTGCCCACCAGGGGGCGATGCTCTGCTATGTCGCGACCAGAGCCACTCTAGCGCCTGGGGCAGAGGCCAAGGAGCCATCCCCAGCGCCCGGGCCATCTTTGCTCCAATGGAGCCTTGGCTGCGGGAGGGGAAGAGAGAGATAGAGAGGAAGAGGGGGGTGGAGAAGCCAATGGGCGTCTCTCCTATGTGCCCTGGCCAGGAATCGAACCCGGGTCCCCCGCACGCCAGGCCGACGCTCTACCGCTGAGCCAATCGGCCAGGGCCTAGAGAGTTGTTTTGATATACCAAGGTTGTGAGTTTGATCTCTGGTCAGGGCACAAGTAATGGACAACAAATCAATGTTCCTCTTTCTCTCTCTCTCTCTTCTTTTTTTTTTTTTTTTTTTTTGTATTTTTCTGAAATGAGAAGCGGAGAGGCAGACAGACAGACTCCCACATGCACCCAACCAGGATCCACCCGGCATACCCATTAGGGGTCAATGCTCTGCCCAACTGGGGTGTTGCTCCATTGCAACTGGAGCCATTCTAGCGCCTGAGGTGGAGGCCATGGAGCCATCCTCAGTGCCCGGGCCAACTTTTTGCTCCAATGGAACCTTGGCTGTGAGAGGGGAAGAGAGAGACAGAGAGGAAGGAGAGGGGGAAGGGTGGAGAAGTAGATGGGCACTCTCTTGTGTGCCCTGGCTGGGAATTGAACCAAGGACTTCTACACACTGGGCCAACACTCTACCACTGAGCCAGCAGGCCAGGGCTCTTTCTTTCTTCATCCCTTCCTCTTTTGGCTCAGAGGTCACAGGTTCAATCCCTGGTCAGGGCACTTACCAGAAGCAATCAGTGAGTGCACAGCTAAATGGAAGAACTAAGTAAGACAACAAATTGATGTTTCTCCCCCCTTTCTTCTTCTCTCTCAAATCAATGGGGAAAAAAATTTTTATTTATTCATTTTAGAGAGGAGAGAGAGTGAAAGAGAGAGAGAGAGAGAGAGAGAGAGAGAGAGAGAAAGGGGTGGGGGAGGAGCAGGAAACATCAACTCCCATATATGCCTTGACTAGACAAGTGCAGGGTTTTAAACCGGTGACCTCAGCGTTCTAGGTCGACACTTGATCTACTGTGCCACCACAGGTCAGGCGAATTTTTTTTTTTTTTTTTTTTTTTTTTTTTGCATTTTTCTGAAGCTGGAAACAGGGAGAGACAGTCAGACAGACTCCCACATGCGCCCAACCGGGATCCACCTGGCACGCCCACCATGGGGCGATGCTCTGCCCACCAGGGGGCGATGCTCTGCCCATCCTGGGCGTCGCCATGTTGCGACCAGAGCCACTCTAGCGCCTGAGGCAGAAGCCACAGAGCCATCCCCAGTGCCTAGGCCATCTTTGCTCCAATGGAGCCTTGGCTGCGGAAGGGGAAAAGAGAGACAGAGAGGAAGGTGCGGCAGAGGGGTGGAGAAGCAAATGGGCGCTTCTCCTGTGTGCCCTGGCCGGGAATCGAACCCGGGTCCTCTGCACGCTAGGCCGACGCTCTACTGCTGAGCCAACCGGCCAGGGCCCAGGCGAAAATTTTTTAAAAAATGAAAAAATAAGCCTGACCTGTGGTGGAGCAGTGGATAAAGTGTCAACTTGGAATGCTGAGGTTGCCAGTTTGAAACTCTGCACATGCGCCGTCAAGGCACATATGAGAAGCAACTACTACATGTTGATGCACCCACTCCTCCCCCTTCTCTTTTTCTTTCTCTTTCTCTCTCTCTCTAAAATCAGTAAATAAAAAAAAATTAAAGATAAATAAAAAATAAGATCACCCACCTCATTTCTTAAGTATGTCTTTGATTTTCAAGGATAATTTATGACTCAAGTGTGGCTTCCCACGTTGCTACCTTCTTATGGGTAGAGAATGAGCCCTCTAGTGTCGGGTCATTGCATAATTCAGTACTGGACTCTTGTGAGCTGGGTTCATGTGGGTGCTCCCCAAGAGACTGCTCACCTCTGAGCATTACAGCAAAATGAGTTTCTGGATCTGTCAAGGCAATGCCAGACCCTAGAGGTCAGGGACCCTCAATTTCCCCCATGACTTCATCTTGGTACTCTCTCCTCCTAGGGCTGTAACCTAAAGACCCTGAGAAGCAATATGTATAGAAACCTAGGCCTTGTTTCCAAAGTAAGGGAGTTTATAGCTCTGGGTTGCATTAATTCTGTAGTACGCCTAATATGATTCTTGCTCAACAGCTATTTTTCTATGGCCTCTGTTTTTGGTCAGTGTTAACTCACTAACTTGTATGCTGATTGTTGCTTTGGTCTACCAGGCACCGAGGCTCAGGCTGCCAACAAAGTCTCTTCAGACATCACTGATAAACTGACCCGTGGGGCTGAGTTCGCAGAGCTCAGAGCAGCCGCTCCACTACTCTGGCCTACTGCTGCGGCTGCGGGCTGAATAATTGCGTGGTCAGCCTCTGCAGCATTCTCCCTCCCATAACTGGATTCTTCTTTCTTTGAATAAAACTGAAATAGATCCACTTTCTTTAGTCAAATGACAACATCATCAGCTGTTCTGGCAGTTTGGATGACCAGGCCTTTTATTTTAGCCTCACTGCTTGAAGGCAATATTCCAACTCCAGCAATTTCTAGGTGTGAGGAGCAGCCCGTGGAGGAAGGGTATAGTGAGCCCCATGGAATTGCGCTGACTGCAGATCAATTAGGACGGCAATTCTCAGTCTTAGTTGCATATTAGAATCATCCGGAAAGCTTTTTAAACATAGCAACGGCCGTGCCCTGCTCCTAGCAATTGCAATTTAATTGGCCTGGGGTGGAACCCGGGCATGGATGCCTAAAGGCTCCCAGGGTAATAAGTGCAGTCGGTGACGAAGACCACAGACTTGCAATTCGATATTAGAAGAGGCTCTGAAGCTAGCACAGTTGTTTAAGCCTTCTGGTCTGACGCTCCCCTCAAGCATCTCCACACATTTTGCAATTAGCTCACAGACATGTTTGCAAAAAGCTGCAGAAGTAGAAATGTGTTAATGATATCATGACACGCTTCAAAGGCTGCAAGAGATTTTCTCATATATTCTTACATTTGGCTCTTAAAATAACCCAGCGAGATAAACAGGACAGGTATTATTATCCACAATTTTCTGTGTAAGAAAGTTGTATCCTGAAACAGCTAGGACCCGGACTTTTGGTTTTTATTTCAGCAACTTTTTTTTTTTTTTTTTTGAGAGCAAGAGAGAGACAAAGAGACGGAGAGACAGGAAAGGAGAGAGATGAGAAGTATCAACTCATAGTTGCGGCACCTTAGTTGTTTATTGATTGCTTCTCATATGGGCCTTGACTCAGGATGTTGGGGATTTAAGCAGAGCCAGTGACTCTTTGTTCAAGCCAGTGACCCTGGGCTTCAAGCCAATGACCTTTGGGCTCGAGCCAGCGACCATGGGATCATGTCGAGGATCCCACGCTCAAGGCAGTGAACCTGTGCTCAAGCTAAGTAAGTCCGCAACCTTGGGGTTGCAAATCTGGGACTTCGGTGTCCCAGGTCAACACTCTCCCCACTGTACCACCCCCGGTCAGGCTGTTCAGTGACTTTTAAAATTACATAATACATATTCTACAGTGATAATGAATAACCTCTGCTGTCACATAAAGGGAGGAAATACTGCACAGAAATTAAAAGCAAAAAATATTAAATCAGATGTAAAAATTTGAATTTTAGTTTTGCCACTTATTATCTCCATGAGCTTAGGCACATATATAATCTCTTTGAGAGCTCAATTTTCATCATCTGAATATAGAACAAAAATACAGTACCACCTTCTAAGGGGTATCAGCGAGATACAATTGCTTATATTCTTATTATGTAATCGTGCCACATTTACTTGTTAGAGTGAAAAAAACCCTCTGAGAATTACTGAAAGTACTTGGGCTCCTCTATTTGGTACAATCTTTGCTTCTCTCCCCGACACAGCTGCATAATGTGAGGGGCTGGTTGCTTGTGGCATTTCTCATTACAGTCACCAAATGATTTCAGTTAGATCAGATACGAGAATTGTAGTAAATTCGTCATTCAAAAAAGAATCTTTGCCTTTCCAGGCGGTGGTGCAGTGGATAGAGCATCGGACTGGGATGCAGAAGGACCCAGGTTCGAGACCCCGAGGTTGCCAACTTGAGCGCGGGCTCATCTGGCTTGAACAAAAAATAAAAAATAAAAAAAAGCTCACCAGCTTGGACCCAACATCGCTGGCTCGAGCAAGGGGTTACTCGGTCTGCTGTAGCCCCACGGTCAAGGCATTATATGAGAAAGCAATCAATGAACAACTAAGATGTTGCAATGAAAAACTGATGATTGATGCTTCTCATCTCTCTCTGTTACTGTCTATCCCTCTCTCTGACTCTCTCTCTGTCCCTGTAAAAATATAAAAAATTTTTAAAAATGATAAAAAAAAATCTTTATTTTACCAGGGCTGTGCTTGATCAGCACTGCCTTGGTAAAAATTTATGGAGTTAATTTTTTTAGCACAGTTTTGATTTACAGAAAAATAAAGCAGAGTACAGAGTTCCTATGCAGCCCTCCCTCTGTGTAGTTTCCCCTATTCCTAAAGGCATTTTATAGTAACATGGTACATTTGTTATAATTAATGATCCAATAGGGATACTTCATTAAGTTCATAATTACTCAGAGTTCCTAACGTTTACCTAACACCCCTTTTCTGTCCCAGAGTCCCACCCAGGCTCGCCTTACCTCCAGTCGTCATGTCTCCAAGCTCCTCTAGGCTGTGACAGTTTCTCAGACTTTCCTTGTTTGTAATAACCTTGACAACTTTGAGGCGTTCTGGTCGGTTATTTGTAGGATGCTCCTCTATTGCCATTTGTCTGATGTATTTCTCATGATTAGACTGGGCGATGTGGGTTGGGGAGGAGGATCACAGAGGTAAGGTGCCATTTTCATCATATCCTATCAAGGGTACATGATATCTATTTGATTTATCGGTGAAATGTTAATCACCTGGCTAAGGTTGTGTTAGGTTTCTCCACCATAGTTACTCCCCACTTTCCTTTCCACAGTGTACTTTTTTAGCAGGAAGTCACTATGTACACACATGGGGGGGGGGATTAGGCTCCCCTCCTTTAAAATGGAATATCTAGATCATTTATTTGGAATGATTCTGCACTGGAGATTGATCAAAGGCTTTTGTGTGTAAACCTTTTGCAGTCAATGACCACCAAATCATGACAATTAACCTATTTAAATGCTTTCCCTAGCCCCATACTATTGTCTAGAATAGAACCATAATGGGGTCTAGGGAGACCTCTACTGGTCAAATCGAGGCATAACCAGCCAGCTACAGACTCTAGCCTTATGCCACTGACTTTTCTTTAGCCGGGTGGTTCTCAAACCAGGGATGATTTTGCCCTTCAGCTCCAAGAAATACTTGGCAGTATCTGGAGACGCCTTTGATTGCCATACTTTCAGGAGGCAATGCTGCTGACAATCTAGTTGGAAGCATCCAGGAATATTGTTAAACATCCCACAATGCCCAGGATACATACAACAAAGATTTATCTGAATTGACAAGTCAATAATGCTGAGGTTAAGAAGCCCTGTGGCCAACAGCTGTATATAGGTGTATAAAGATTTTGGCCATGCTCAAACGAGTACCGGGATAATGGAGGGAGAGAGAGAGAGAGATAAAAAACAAAACCAAATATCTGTTTTGTGAAAAGAGAGGATAAATTTTTCAAAAAAATGTGCAGCTCATAACTCTTGATCACAGCAGAGACAGAAGAAATGGCTGAAGGTGATAGGGTTGCAGGTGGGGGCCGTGACCCCCTCCTCCCTTAAGTGAACAAAGGGACATTGACAAACTAGACATTCCAAATCACCATCCCCCAGGCATCTGGACTGACTCACCTGGGTGTGGAAAGTCCCTTAGCAGCTAAGGCTTAGCTTACTTAGGTTAATCCTCCCCCCACCTAATGACTACCAGCCCCCACTCTTGAATCTTCTATTTAACACAACCGGTCGCTGACCTCCGCCTTAGGAGTCAGCCTGGCAGATGACCCGCTAATAAACTTTTCTTACCCTGAACTCGGGTGTCCTCCTTTGGCGACCTTACAGAAGTGACTTCTGGAAATGTGTGATTTCTGTTCGGCCCAACATTGGGCTCATGAATGGCCGAGCTCCTGCTGTGGAGCAAAACAGAAGCAAACCGGCCCTGGCCGATTGGCTCAGCGGTAGAGCGTCGGCCTGGCGTATGGGGGACCCGGGTTCGATTCCCGGCCAGGGCACACAGGAGAAGCGCTCATCTGCTTCTCCACCCCTCCCCCTCTCCTTCCTCTCTGTCTCTCTCTTCCCCTCCCGCAGCCGAGGCTCCATTGGAGCAAAGATGGCCAGGGCACTGGGGATGGCTCTGTGGCTTCTGCCTTAGGCACTAGAATGACTCTGGATGCAACAGAGCGACGCCCCAGGGGGGCAGAACATTGCCCCCTGGTGGGCATGCCGGGTGGATCCCGGTCAGGCGCATGCGGGAGTCTGTCTGACTGCCTCCCCGTTTCCAGCTTCAGAAAAATGAAAATAAATAAATAAATAATAAAAAAACCAGAAGCAAACCGTGAGTGTGAGCGTGAGCGGGAAGCCACTCTGAGCAGAGGCTCGCAGGAAGAAAAAGACTCAGTCGGAGCCGGTATTTTGAGAAAGGAATTTTGAAATAAATTATTTCAGATAACTTTTTGAAACTAAGAATAACTGTCAGGGGAACATTGCAGCCAGACCTATTACAACCACAATCCACAACTATTTCAATTGCATTCCTGTATTCATATTCTTATGTTATTGCAATCAATGAATATAACCACTTCATATTCTGCTTTTTTCAATGAATGTTGTATCTCAGATGCTTTTTTAATATCTAGAGACTTCATTATTGATAGATACGTGAATTCCAAACTGCCCTCTTGATGTTCCGCTTATCTGTCAGACCTCACCCTTACTGGACTATGGCCCCTGAGACAGAGGAATTCCAAGAAGCTGGTCAACCTGCCCCAAGAAGGAGCATTCCAGAAAGCTGAAATCCTCAAACCATAAAGGGAACATACCAGAACCTTTGACTCAGTATCCTCTCAGGCTCTCCCAAACACTATATAATTCACCCCTAGTCTGTAACTGATGCTCTTCTCCCCCGGAGAAGTGCCTGGCAGGGTTCCTTTCTTCCTTTCAATAAATCCTGTTACTCTGTTCTTTCGGACTCCCATGGATTCCAACAATTATCTTTTTCATTTTTTGTTTCCATTATCTTTATTTAAATGTCTATTATAGTTCATAATGTAGGTGAACCATATGATAGCCATTCTCCTATTGTTAAACAATTATATTGTTTCAGTATTTTTTTTTAACATTTCAGTATAGCATTTTTCTTTAGTTACAGTATTTCTTTAGGATACCTTTCTAGAAGTCTGATTTTAGGGTCAAAAAGTATTACCAGTATATAGCAATATAACACAGTGGATAGGAAGACAGAATTTGGTTATACAACCTAAATACCTGTACAAAACTCAGCTGTGCCCATTGCTAATTATGTGACTTGAGTGATTTGCTTAAGTCCCCTCCAGGGACTGTGATAATGATTAAGGGAGACTGTGTATGCCAAGTACTCCATATAGATCCTGGCAAATAGACAAATTGCTGTAACACCTTTTCTCCTTGTTGTTTTGCTTAAGGTTCTTGATACTTACTGTCCTCTGCCCTTCCCAAAAGATTTAACTGATTTACAATGCCACAGGCAATACAAAAACCTGGCCATTTTTACTACAATCCACAACTTGTTTTAATGTTTTATCCAGTATTAGGAATAAGTTTTTATTGACTTATATTTCTTTCATGGATGCATTATCTTCATAAAAGTGCATATCTGTAGGTAAAAAATATTTTGACCAAGAAAATTGGGGGGGGGGAGGTGAAGGGAGGAGAGAAAGAGAGAAGAAGAGAGAGAAGTTGATTTTACCACTCCTCAGAGAAGAAGTTGCAGTGAGGTGAAGAGGTGTACGTGATATTCACGGTGATTATGTAGGGTCTTTGGCTGCATGGCACTGGCCTTGAATTAGGCCTTGCTTTCCTGCTAGTGACCATGGCACTTGCAGCTACAGCACCACATCCCTCCTGTAAACACCTTCCTTCTGGCCCTTGTTGTATCTCCTGCAGGCCCGTGAGGCTTCACTCCCTGCTGGGCGCTTGGAGTCACCCAGAGATTGGTAATCCTTAAGCATAAATGAGCACTTCAAGCAAGAAAGGCTATCCTCTGGTTCTCATTAGACTCTTCTAAGTGCTTCTCTTAGGCTGTGTAGGTTATAATCTAAAGAAAATAAAATATAAGAGTCAAATTGGCCCTGGCTGGTTGGCTCAGTGGTAGAGCGTCGGCCTGGCGTGCAGGAGTCCTGGGTTCGATTCCCGGCCGGGGCACACAGGAGAAGCACCCATCTGCTTCTTCACCCCTCCCCCTCTCCTTCCTCTCTGTCTCTCTCTTCCCCTCCCGCAGCCAAGGCTCCATTGGAGTAAAGATGGCCTGAGCACTGAGGATGGCTCCATGGCCTCTGCCTCAGGTGCTAGAATGGCTCTGGTTGCAACAAAGCAACACCCCAGAAGGGCAGAGCATCGCCCCTTTGTGGACATGCTGGGTGGATCCCGGTCGGGTGCATGCGGGAGTCTGTCTGACTGCCTCCCCATTTCCAGCTTCAGAAAAATACAAAAAAAAAAAAAAAGAATCAAATTGATGACTTCTCTCTTTGAATCTATTTTAAGGGACAAAGGCTTGGGCCTGAATTCTTTGTTGCCTTCTGCTCTGGAATTGGGCTGTATTTCGAGGCTAAAGCAGGTCTCAGTTATGTGGAGAAATAGTATACACAAAATACATGGAGTTCCTTTTTTATTTTGTCTCTGTATTTTTGTCTCCAAGATTATCAAATTTACATACATTATGTATCTTCTTTCTGACATTTCTAACATCTATACTTTGCTATGATAATTATATAAAATTATTGGGGAAAAAATATAACAACCACTATTAGATTATTCAGAGTATTTACCACCAGCTTTTTTCCTATAGAAAAATTTTATGTTTTTAATAAATATATAAAATAATGATTTTTCATTATAATAAAAATAATAAATTTATATGCCGTATTTCCCCATGTATAAGACACACCTTAATTCTAGGGCCCGAAATTTGAAAAATGTATTACATAAAGTTATTGAACTCAAGTTTTATTCATTATAAAATTCATATAACTCCTCATCACTGTCAAAACTCCCATCCATTACCTTGTCCTCATCTGCGTCTGATGACGAATCACTGTCTTCATGTATTGCCTCGTCCTCAGTTCCATCTACAGCATTTGAAATGTCACACTTCTACAACCATTGTATAAGACGCACCCAGTTTTTAGGCTCCAAATTTTTCTTTTTTTCTTTTTTCTTTTTGTATTTTTTCTGAAGCTAGAAACGGGGAGAGACAGACAGACTCCCGCTTGCGCCCGACCGGGATCCACCCAGCATGCCCACCAGGGGGCGACGCTCTGCCCACCAGGGGGCGATGCTCTGCCCCTCTGGAGCGTCACTCTGCCACGACCAGAGCCACTCTAGCGCCTGGGGCAGAGGCCAAGGAGCCATCCCCAGCGCCCGGGCCATCTTTGCTCCAATGGAGCCTTGGCTGCGGGAGGGGAAGAGAGAGACAGAGAGGAAGGAGAGGAGGAGGGGTGAAGAAGCAGATGGGCGCTTCTCCTGTGTGCCTTGGCCGGGAATCGAACCTGGGACTTCTACACGCCAGGCCGACGCTCCACCACTGAGCCAACCGGCCAGGGCCAGGCCCCAAATTTTTTTTAAAAATGTGTGTCTTATACACGAGGAAATACTGTAATATAATAAAAATAATAAAAACACATACAATAGCTTTTCTTTTATTGATTGATTTTGGAGAGAAAGAGAGAGAGAAGCATCGATTTGTTGTTCCACCTATTTATGTATTTGCTGGTTGATTCTTGTATGTGTCCTGACCAGGGACTGAACCTGCAATTTTGGTGTATCAGGATGACTCTTCAACCGAGCTACTTGGCCAGGGCCAGGAAGAAATCTTTCTTATTTAAAAAAGAAAATATTTTTTAAACTATTTATTTATTTTAGAGAGGATAGAGAGAGGGAAAATGGTGGGAAGGGGGGCAAGGAGCAGGAAGCATCAACTCACAGTAGTTGCTTCTCGCATGTGCCTTGACTGGGCAAGCCCTGGATTTTGAACCTGCGACCTCAGCATTCCAGGTCAATGCTTTACCGACTGTGCCACCACAGGTAGGGCAACTTTTTCTTATGACATTTTCACTGGTTATGCTCAGGCATTGGGTATATAAATTAATGGAAAAAATGTGTAATATAGCAAAGGGAAATACAGTACTAGCCTTGTAGAAAAATTGTTAATTAATTCACTCGTCACAACATCTATTGAGCATATGCTGTATGCCAGACTCTGAAGACTCATGGATGAATTTGTCTATTTTTTGTTGTCCTTGGGGAGCTGTTAGACTCTTGGGAAAAATAGATAATATAAATAATATAAAGCAGATCATTCAAATGCTACAAGGAAGGTCAATAATGCTGCACCAAGGAGGTATTATTTGGCACACAAACCAGGTAAACAGAGCTCACTGGGCAGAGAAAGGGGAAAGTGCATTCTGTGGAACAGAAACGACTCCTGCATGGTATCGGAAGTTGGTGTTTCAGTGCGAATGGCTGAGGGAAGGCAAATGGTAATCACTATGTTGATGTTGAATAGTATTTTCTGCAGAGAGAACAACACATTTGTTTGCTGCAGCTGAAGTTTAGGGTATTTGGCATGGGGGTGGACTCTGGAAAGGTGAGTAGAGGTTATAACGAGTAAGGAGTTTACACTTTATCATAAAAGTAACAAGGTAAGCAAAGGTTCTGAAGCAGGAGTTTTGATCAGCATTAGTTTTTGAGAAAGACTATTCTGGCACCAACGATGGGGCATGCAATGGGAAGAGAGAGGCTGGAAAGATGGTGGGAGTTGGGTTGTGAGCTGAACCTGCTGTGTGGATCTTAACCTGCAGGCAGTGGAAAGATGAGATCAAATAAGTAATTGAATGGTAAAATACGCTGCAACGATGAATGGCACAGATAATAACTGTAGGCATTCAGGGAAGGGCGTTATCACCACATAGGGAGAGAATCTTGTCGTTAAAATCAGACCTAGGCAGAAACCCCAGCTCTTTCTCTCATCATCTGTGAACAAATTGAGCCTCAATTTCCTGACTTTTAATAAAATAACGAGACCAATAATACCTGCCTGCCTAAATATCTGCAGTGAGGACTACATGAGAAAAACCTATTAAACACTTAATAAGCCTCATTTCCAACCATGCCAGCTCCTACCTGGATTGAGCTGATATTTGAGAAATTTGCATTTTTACCCCATGCTCTGGTACTTACCAAAACCGTCTACCCATTTCCTTTTTCATGTCTAAATTCTTGCACTTAAATTCTACCTTAAGACAATTGTTTGTTCTTGTTGTATATTCTTTATTTTTTCCCTTTGTTTTACCTTTCTTTCTTTAAAAAATTATTTATTGAATTTAGAGAGAGAGAGAGAGATTGACTTACTTCTGTATGTGCCCTGACTGGGGATCCAGACTGCAACCTTTGCATATCGGATGATGCTCTAACCAATCCAGCTATCCAGCCAGGGCTGTTTTACCTTTCAAATCAACAAGAGCATTCTAGATCTGGAATGACCAGCTCTTCCACCTTGTCCATTTATTTCACTATATCACATTTCCCAAGATTTGCTTCTTTCTATCTGATTCCAGGGTCAAAGATCTTGATGACAGCACCAGCATTTAGCTGACGGAGACAATGGCTTATTCATGTTCCTCTTCCAGCTTCTGAGAGAATAAAACTGAAGAAGTCAAAAATCTTGGGAGAGTGAGAAATATGAACCGACATCCCCCACTCTTCTGCCTTCTTAGGTTTGGGCCCAGAATACAACCAAATAATGTCTTTGTCAATAAAATTGCAGTGCTTGCAACTCAACCCTAAGACTGACATTGTCCTCAAACCCATTTTGCAATGTGTAATCAGTAAAAAAAAAAAGTGTACTGTGTAAATTTGCCATAATGCTGATTATCAGGAAAGAGGAGCATCTTGTGTTCCGGATAGAAATTGATTTGTAAGTATACCCAGAGCTGAAGCTGAAGTACAGTAATCCATTTCTTTAACGAATCTTTACTGAGAGCTTCTCTGTGCCAAGCATTGTTCTAAGTAAGCTCTGAGATACAGCAGTGAACAAAACCAAGTCCGTGGTCTTGTGGAGCTTACATCCTAGTGAGAGAGAAAGATAATAAGCAAATGTATTAATATATACAAAATGTGTTGGCTGGTGATATGGGCTATGGATAAAAATAAAGGAGAAGAAGGGGGAGAGGTGATGAGAAGGAAGAAAGAGCTATTTTAGATAAGTGAATGTTCTCTTTTTTTACATAAAAAAATTTTAGATTTTATTTATTTTAGAGAGGGGGAGAGAGAGAGAAAGAGAGAGAGAGAGAAGGGGGGAGAAGCAGGAAGCACCAACTCCCATATGTGCCTTGTCCAGGCAAACCCGGGGTTTCAAACTAGCGACCTCAATGTTCCAGGTCGACACTTAATCAACTGCACCACCACAGGTCAGGCTATTTTTCTTTCCTTAATTATCAAGGCATAATAGACATAATGTAAATTATGTAAAATGTACAGCAATGTATATAGCTTGATGAATTTTTATATACACTCCTGTAGCTACTGCCCAACTGAGTATCCTGCCAGGGCTATAGGTGTATTTTGAAGACAGATCTGACAGGGTTCTTTGATGGGATTGGGGTATAAGAAAACGGGATTATTAAGCCGGAGTCCAGGTATTCTCAGGCTTGAGCAGAACGGGATGGAACCCAGTCTTCTGTACAAACTTTCTGGTATAATTGATCCCACAGAGAACCCACCGGAGGTTTACTCCTTTAAACCTCATCACAGTAACATTAAGTTTAGGAAATAGTCCATGTGACAGAGCTTTGCTGGAACAGCCTTGAACTGACTGATACCTGTAATCAAAAAACCATTTCTACTGGAGGGATTTAGGCCAGTTTACAATTACAACTGACAAAGAGCGCGTTTGTTCATAAATCTCCTCCAAGAGCTCCGTACACTTTACAAATCCCCACTAGCCAGTCGCGTCGCTTAAAAAACAAACTCATTTCAAAAGCAGAGAATAAAAAGGTGTGAAAGAGGCAAGGGAATCTGGGTCAGGGAAACTAAGGCCCTCACAGGACAGAACAGCACAAAGCCCTCTGCCGTGCTCAGTGAAGGCGAACAGAGAGCGCTGGGTCTACCGAAAGTGCTCAGAAATAACCCCAACAGGAAACAAAAGCACTCATGTTTTCCAGTGCAATACAAACCTAAGAGAATTGAACGGAATGATCCTGGTCAATAAAAAGTTCAAGGGCAATATTAAATATGCACGGCACCGTTGTTTTGCTCTCTGCGGGAGTTCTCCAAAATGCTTATGAGTAGGTGTCGTGTGTGTGTGTGTGTGTGTGTGTGTGTGTGTGTGTGTGTGTGTCCCGTGACAACAGCGAAGCCCCAGAGGGCCCTGGCTTCACTGCCTTACAGAGGGGTTGAGGAGAGCCCTACAGTTTGTGTCGGCCTACTCTGAAAAAGTGGAATTAAAAGACTTTCAAGTAACAGGAAAAGTGTGACTAATCATCAGCAAGCTATGCTAGAAATGAAGAAATGACCAGTGGCATCTTTCACTGGCTTCTGGTGATGACTAATGGCCCGCACGTTTGCCACTGGCACAAACCGGGGATGAAACTTGAGATTGCGACAGGTTGGCCAGCGCAAGGCTGGTCAGAGCACTCACAGGAGGGTTCTGCCACGGCCCTGGCGTCCTCACTGGGTCCCAGGGAACTGGACTAACCAGTCCTTTTGTGTCAGCGATTGGCAAACTATGACTCATGTCCCACAAGCTGACAATGGTTTGTACATTTTTCGATGGTTGAAAAATAATCAAAAGAAGAATATTTTGTAGTAGGTGAAAATGAGATGAAATGCGCATTTTGGTACCTGTAAATAACTTTTTATTGGGACATAGCCCTACTTCTGTTAGGTGGGCTCTGTTTGCTTTCACATTGTAACAGCTGAGTCAAGTAGTTGCAACAGAGACCCTGCAGCCTGCCAAGCCTACAATATTTTCTATCTAGTTCTTTCCAGAAAAAGCTAACCACCTCCGCGCTTGATATCACACTGATGTATAAAGGTAGAAATAAGAGTTGAAGGAACTGATTTTTCCAAAATGCCATTGAGGACACATTCTAGAAATGGAAAAGCACAGGAGCAGAACCAGGTGACGTTGCCTGCGTAGAGCTTTGACCTGCAGCTCTGGGCGCTCATTCCTCCCAGCAGTAGAAATAACGATCACTTTTCCAAGAAAGGAAAGGGATACTAATCCGTGTAATCAGCTAGAATCAGATACTGTTTGTGTTTTCTGCTCTTAGACTGTTCTTTCCCATGAGGAGTTAGTAAGAGAGAAAAGGGGGCTTAATGTCAGATGAAATGCCAGGGTGATTTAGTCAGCCCGCACAGAGTTGGATTACAACTACAGAAAGGGTTTCCAGAGTGGAGACCTTGCCTGCCCTTCTCACTACTGTACCCTTAGACCATCCACATCATGAGCACTCAAAGGTTTGTTGAGTGAATACATGAGAATAGACTCTCTGCACACACCTAGGAAGAGAGTTGGCTACTACATCTCACGTTTCCTTCAAGCTGTGTGGTTAAACAAAATGAGTTATTTTGTTCTTGGCCTCTAACCACTTTGGGGAAACTGTAGCAGTAACACTTGAGACCTCCGCTCGACCTCAGAACCAGGGCACGCCGAATCACAGTAGCCCCTTACCCCCACTCTGTGCTTAAGTCAAAGAGCAAGTATGATTACTATCTAGTGAAGGCTCCACAGAAAGATTTCCTTCTGATTCCAGCTTAGTGAGTTGTCAACATCAGACTGGCCTCAGCCAGTATGAGCAGTCATGTTTATAACCTGGCCCAACCTCCTGGCCTCCTTTTCCTGCAGACCAGACTCTTTCCTCCTTGAAGTGTTGTTCAGAGATGACTGATTATGTGTGAAGAACACACCAACCCAAACAACACACAACCCAAATGCTCTCATGACACAAGGAAGCTATTTTATCTCCATTCACTAAATGCTGAGAGTTCATAGATCCCTTTGCTGTTTTTCCCCATTGCAAATATTAGACTAAATTATCTGAAATATTAACCCTGAAGAATGTTGTTGTCCACTCAAAAAGAGTTTCCATTTCTATTTTTCTGCTCTTTTCAACTTGGAGTGTTTTGTTTTTCTTTTTTAATTTTTATTTATTTATTTGGGGGGGTATTTTTCTGAAGTGAAAAGCAGAGAGGCAGTCTGACAGACTCCCATATGTGCCCGACCAGGATCCACCCAGCATGCCCACCAGGGGGCGATGTTCTGCCCATCTGGGGCATTGCTCTGTTGCGGCCAGAGCCATTCTAGTACTTGAGGTGGAGGCCATGGAGCCATCCTCAGCGCCCAGGCCAACTTTGCTCCAATGGAGCCTTGGCTATAGGAGGGGAAGAGAGAGAGATAAAGGAGAGGGGGAAGGGTGGAGAAGGGGATGGGCACTTCTGTGTGCCCTGGCCAGGAATCGAAACCGGGACTTTCACATGCTGGGCCGACGCTCTACCACTGAGCCAACCGGCCAGGGCCTGTTTTTCTTTTATTAAAAGATTTTATTTATTCATCTTAGAGAGAGAGAGAAAGAGGGATGGGAGGAGCGGGAAGTATCAACTTAATAGTTGCTTCCTGTATGTTCTTTGACTGGGCAAATCAGGGTTTCAAACCAGCAACCTCAGAGTTCCAGGTTGATGCTTTATCTACTGTCAGGTAGATACCGCCACAGGTCAGGCTCAACTTGGAGTTTTAATTGAGGACCTATAGTGAACCTTATGTGCATTTTGCCAGGTTGGGAAAAAGAGACACAGCAGAAGTAAATAGGATGAGCTTCCCGCACTCCAGCTCAGTGTAATGAAGCTGGTTTTTGTCCATGACCGCACAGCCCTGCCGGAAAGTGAAATTTACATACCTAGAGAATGCATTGCAGACAAAAAGAAAAATGTAAGAACTCTCTGCTCTCCTGGATAGCACTCGCTTTATTTTTATGACAACCAAAGTTCCAACAACAGCACTTCGGAATATTTACGCTACCATTTAAAATCTTTTAAAGATTGTTGCTCAAGTAGTCTCAGAAGATAAATAGCTAGAACACTATTGAGGTTTTTCAAAATATTAAGTACAAATGCACTACCAGCTAAGAGTGAACATTTCTCTTTGCCTACCATAAAAAAGGAAGGAAACACAGAGAAATAAGTGAGATCTCCAGGTTCTCTCCAAGTTCAGGTACTAAATGTTAATTTTTATTGTACAATATGTATAATGAGCTTTGCCATCAGAAAACCTTAGTTTGGTTACCCTGTAATTTATTTGACCATAGATCTTGGGCAATTCTTGGAACATTCTGAGCCTGTATCTTTATGATTACCTCATGAGACTCTGTAAGAATCAAGGAAGGTCATATAATATAAAAATGCCTTCTAAATAATAATGCCCCACCAATCCCTTGAGAGTAGGACTGTATCTCATTTCTTATTATATAAATTCTCAACATCTAGAACTCTGCTTGGTACATAGAAGATACTTAATGACTTACTTTTAAAAATTGTTTATTGATTGATTTGAGATAGACAGAGGAAGAGAGAGAGTGAGAGAAGCATTCACTTGTTGTTTCACTTAGTTGTGTTTTCAGTGGTCATTTCCCGTATGTGCCCTGACCAGGGATTGAACCCACAACCTTGGTGTTTTGGGTTGATGTCCCAACAGACTGAGCTAACTGGTTTGGGCCCAATACTTAATTTTGATTGACAGAAATACTTTACTATATAAATATGTTATCACAGCCTGACAGGACGGTGGCGCAGTGGATAGAGCGTTGGACTACGATGCTGAGGACCCAGGTTCGAGACCCCAAGGTCGCTGGCTTGAGCGCAGGCTCATCTGGTTTGAGTAAAAAGCTCACCAGCTTTGACCCAAGGTTTCTGGCTCGAGCAAGGGGTTACTCGGTCTGCTGAAGGCCCGCGGTCAAGGCACATATGAGAAAGCAATCAATGAACAACTAAGATGTCGCAAAGAAAAACTGATGTTTGATGCTTCTCATCTCTCCATTCCTGTCTGTCTATCCCTCTCTCTGACTCTCTCTGTCTCTGTAATAAATATGTTATCACAAAGTAACTTTTACTATAATTTGTGGATTGATAATAAGGTAGTAACTGAATATAAGATGACAAGTTAGAAGCATCTGTGGACCTTTAAGCTCTTATTCTAAGTCTTTCTCTTTCTCTCTTTTTAAAAAATGTTATTTAGTCATTTTAGAGAGGAGAGAGAAAGAGAGAGAAAAGGGGGGAGGAGCAGGAAGCATCAACTCCCAATGTGCCTTGACCAGGCAAGCCCAGGGTTTCGAACTGGCGACCTTGGCGTTCCTGGTCGATTCTTTATCCACTGTGCCACCACAGGCCAGGCCGTTTTCTCTCTAAAATATGACATTCTAAATGGTAGGGCCCAACCACAGAGTTTTTACACATTAGACACTCCACATTCGTGTATTGAACTAAAGAAAATTGAATGTGTATGTTAAGGAAAATAGTCACTGCAAGGTTGATAGTGTTGATGCATTTTATTTTGAAGATAATTTCACTAAAAATATTAGCTGGATGTTGTGCTTCAAGTTTTCTCAACAGTTTGCAATGAACCAGCCACACCATTTGTTGAGGGTTCCTGTGAGCAATGGCGTGCACTTACCAGGATGCAGTGATGGGCAAGTTCCACTCAGCAAGAAGATCCTAGTGGGGGTCAAAGCCACATTGCGTCTCATTAACTTAGGTTCCAATTAATCAAACCAACCAGACTGTAAAACGGCAAAGATATCAGGCAATTAAAAGACCAAGGTTGGCCTGACCAGGCGGTGGCGCAGTGGCTAGAGAGTCGGACTGGGATACCGAGGACCCAGGTTCAAGACACTGAGGTCGCCAGCTTGAGCACAGGCTCTGGTTTGAGCAAAGCTCACCAGCTTGGACCCAAGGTCGCTGGCTCCAGCAAGGGGTTACTCGGTCTGCTGAAGGCCCGCAGTCAAGGCACATATGAGAAAGCAATCAATAAACAAATAAGGTGTTGCAATGGGCAACGGAAAACTAATGATTGATGCTTCTCATCTCTCCATTCCTATCTGTCTGTCCCTGTCTATCCCTCTCTCTGACTCTCTCTCTGTCTCTGTAAAAAAATAAAAAATAAATAAAAAAATAAAAGACCAAGGATGCCTGACCAGGCAGTGGCGCAGTGGATAGAGCATCGGACTGAGATGTGGAAGACCCAGGTTTGAGACCCCAAGGTTGCCAGTTTGAGTGCAGGCTCATCTGGTTTGAGCAAAGCTCACCAGCTTGAACCCAAGGTCACTGGCTTGAGCAAGGGGTTACTTGGTCCGCTGAAGGGCCACGGTCAAGGCACATATGAGAAAGCAATCAATGAACAACTAAGGTGTCACAATGAAAAACTGATGATTGATGCTTCTCATCTCTCTTCGTTCCTGTCTGTCTGTCCCTATCTATCCCTCTCTCTGACTCTCTCTCTCTGTCTCTGTAAAAAAAAAAAAAGACCAAGAAGGATTGGTCTGACGAGGCTGTGGAGCAGTGGATAGAGTGTCGGACTGGGATGCAGAAAATCCAGGTTTGAAATCCTGAGGTTGCCGGCTCAAGGACTCATCTGGCTTGAGCCCGGGGTCACTGGGTTGAGTGTAGGATTATAGACATGACCCTATGGTCGCTGGCTTGAGCCCAAGATCGCTGGCTTGAGCAAGGGGTCACTTGCTCTGCTGTAGCCCCTAGTCAAGGCACATAAGAAAAAGCAATCATTGAACAACTAAGGTGCCTCAGTGAAGAATTGATGCTTCTCATCTCTCTCCCTTCCTGTCTGTCTGCCCCTCTCTCTGTCTCTGTAAAAACAAAAATGAGAATTGGAGAGAAGAGAAGCATCATAGATAAATTCTAAAGATCAAATGCCCTCAAAACTTTTGGTTGAAAACAAAACAAAAATTTCCAATTGTTTTTCTCTAAATTTCCTATTTATAATGCTTATCTCTATTTCTTTTGGATTGCTCATCTTTCTTTCTTCATTTGTATGAGTTCTATGTAAAGAACTCAATCACTCAACTGTAATACATGCTATAGACCAATAAAATACCATGGTATCATTTGTGTTCAATGAAGTGATATGTTTTTTGTTTTTTGGTTTGTTTTTTTTTACAGAGACAGAGAGAGAGTCAGAGAGAGGGATAGATAGGGACAGACAGGAACAGAGAGAGATGAGAAGCATCAATCATTAGTTTTTCGTTGTGACACTTTAGTTGTTCATTGATTGCTCTCCCATATGTGCCTTGACTGTGGGGCTACAGCAGACCGAGCAACCCCCCCCACCCCCGCTCGAGCCCGCGACCTTGGGTCCAAGCTGGTGAGCTTTGCTCAAACCAGATGAGCCCGCACTCAATCAAGCAGATGATCTCGAGGTATCGAACCTGGGTCCTCCGCCTCCCAGTCCGACACTTTATCCACTGTGCCGCCACCTGGTCAGGCAGAAGTGATATGTTTATACTTAAAAATATTTTGAACATATGGCAGACAACTTTCATCTTTGCAGTGTGGAACTGAATGAAATATGAGAGATCCATTTTTCACTCTGCATATATCTACATATATTTGGATTTTATTTTTTTCTTTTTATGCTTTTTTTCTGTTTTGTTTTTCTTCTTTTTTTTAAAGAATTGTGTTTTGTTATATTGGATTTTAAAAACATAACTTTTATCCTCTGATTGTGAGGTAGTTCTAATAACCTTTAAAAATAAGTAACTTGCCTAACCAGGCGGTGGTGCAGTGGATAGAGCATCCAACTGGGATGCGGAGGACCCAGGTTTGAGACCCTGAGGTCGCCGGCTTGAGTGTGGGCTCATCTGGTTTGAGCAAAAAGCTCACCAGCTTGGACCCAGGGTCGCTGGCTCGAGCAAGGGGTTACTCGATCTGCTGAAGGCCCATGGTTATGGCACATATGAGAAAGCAATCAATGAACAGCTGGGGTGTCACAGTGAAAAACTGATGATTGATGCTTCTCATCTCTCTCCATTCCTGTCTGTCTGTCCCTGTCTATTCCTCTACCTGACTCTCTCTCTATGTCCCTGAAAAAAAAAATAAAAATAAGTAACTTGGGCCCTGGCTGGGTTGCTTAGTGAATAGAGCATTCTCCTGGAGCACCAAGGTCACAGGTTTGATCCCCAGTTAGAGCACATAGAGAAGCAACCAATGAGTGCACAACTAAATGGAACAAGTTGGTACTTCTCTCTGTCTCTCTTTCTCAAATAAATGGAAAAGAGTCCTGGCCAGTTGGCTCAGTGGTAGAGTGTCGGCCTGGCGTGCAGAGGTCCCGGGTTTGACTCCAGGCCAGGGCACACAGGGGAAGCACCCATCTGCTTCTCCACCCCTCCCCCTCTCCTTCCTCTCTGTCTCTCTCTTCCCCTCCCGCAGCGGAGGCTCCATTGGAGCAAAGATGGCCCCGGTGCTGGGGATGGCTCCTTGGCCTCTGCCCCAGGAGCTAGAGTGGCTCTGGTCGCGGCAGAGCGACGCCCCGGAGGGGCAGAACATCGCCCCCTGGTGGGCAGAGCGTCACCCCTGGTGGGCAGAGCATCGCCCCTGGTGGGCGTGCCGTGTGGATCCCGGTCGGGCGCATGCGGGAGTCTGTCTGACTGTCTCTCCCCATTTCTAGCTTCAGAAAAATACAAAAAAAAATTTTTTTTAAATAAATGGAAATTTTTAAATTTATTTTTATTTTTCTTAAGTGAGAAGCAAGGAGGCAGAGAGACAGACTCCCATATATGTCCCAACTGGGAACCACCCAGCAAGCCCCTTACGGGGTGGTGCTCTGCCCATCTGGGCTGTTGCTTGCAAACAGAGCTGTGTTAGTGCCTGAGGTGAGGCGGTGGAGCCATCCTCAGCACCCAGGGCCAACTTGCTCTAACAGAGACATGGCTATGGGACGAAGAGAGAAAGAGAGAGGGAGAGGAGAGAGAGAGGGTGAGGGGTGGAGAAGCAGATGGGCACTTCTTCTGTGTGCCCTGACCAGGAATCAAACCTAGGATATCCACATGCCAGGCCGATGTTCTACCTCTGAGCCAACTGGGCAGGGCCAAAACTTTTTAGAAAAAAATAAATAAGTTACTTGGGAGAAGTCATTCCAAAAGCTGATCAACTTAGAAAAAGACAACTTTTTTTTTTTCCTGAGAAAAATGTCATAGTTCTCAGAATTTCCCACCCAAACCAAGAGGTATTGTTAGTGGTTACGAGGACTGGGTGTATGCTGTTACATTTTGCAAAGCCACCCAAATGTTTCTTATTTCAGAGTCACATGGACTAAACATGATGACTGAAGGAATATACCTAAGAAAAAAGGAAGTGAATCAGCGATAAAGGTGACGGCATTGGGCAAAAGCCTGTGGAAAGCTGTATAGTCCATCTGAACTTTTACTTAAGTACACAGAAGTACAGCTCCATCATTGTTGAGCTTTAGTATTTGACTTCAAAGATCAAAGAAGACAGAATGGTGTGAAACTCTTAGGAGTTTTTAAAACTCAAAAATTTTTTTTCATAAAATGGTGAAATGGTTAAAATAAGAAGTGAAAAAAAAGGCCCTCTGTGTAACACTGCCCAAGAGTTGGGAGAAGTCCAGAACTGATGTGTATTAAATAGTGTATTTAATGTAATTAATACACTGACATGTATTTATTAAGTCTTTTTTTTTTTAAGTGAGAGAAGGGGAGGCAGAGATACAGACTCTCGCATGTGGCCTGACCGGTATCCACCCAGCAAGCCCCCTACCGGGAATGCTCTGTCCACCTGGGACTGTTGCTCCATTGCTCAGCAACTGAGCTATTTTCAGCACCTGAGGCACAGGCCACAGAGTCATCCTCAGCGCTTGTTTGAACCAATCAAGCCATGGCTGCGGGAGGGGAAAAGAGAAAGAGGAGAGGGGTGGAGAGGCAGATGGTTGCCTTTTCTGTGTGCTCTGACTAGGAATTGAACCTGGGATATCCACATGCTGGGCCAACACTCCACCACTGAACCAACCAGCCAGGGCCAATCAAGTCTTACTTGGAAGAAAAAGAAAAACAATTACATGAGTGCTATTTGATTTCTTTTAACATACTCTTCCTATGATATGTGTGTATATAGATATATTAATTTATTGATTGATTTTAGAGAGAGAGGAAGGGAGAGAGAGAGACAGAAACATTGATCTGTTCCTGCATGAGCCCTGACTAGGGATCGAACCCACAACCTCTGCACATCAGGATGATTCTCCAACCAAGCTATCCAGCCAGGGCCCTACAGTGGTCGGCAAACTGCGGCTTGCGAGCCATATGCGGCTCTTTGGCCTGTTGTGTGTGGCGCAAAGGCCAGCTTAGGAGTACCCTAATTAAGTTAATAACAATGTACCTACCTATATAGTTTAAGTTAAAAATTTTCACTCTCAAAAGAAATTTCAATCGTTGTACTGTTGATATTTGGCTCTGTTGACTAATGACTTTGCCAACCACTGCCCTATGATCATATTTAAGAAGTTCAGTGACAAAGGTTGTGGAGAAGGAACAAGCCTGTGACCAGCAGAGTTGTGTGGCAAAAGCAATTTGAACTTGGTCTCCGAAGAATGACGTTTCGCATTACAAGTTTGTCACCGTACAAGCTGTGCGATCTGTGTGAGTTCCTCAGCCCATCTGAGCTTCAGTTTCCTCAGCTACAAATCAGAGATATCACTTATTTCACAAGACTATGTTAACTATTAATTAAGATGATATGTGTGATAATACCTGGCATACAGAAGATGCTGGATAAATGTTACCTTTAGTCCTCTCTCCAAGGTAGGGTCAGAGTCATCCGGTTATTTTGTGGAGCTTAAAGCATGCAGAATTGGGCTCTGGAGAGTGTTTCTCAGAGTGACTTGAATCAGAATTTCTCGCATTCTCTCCAGAGATGCATTTCTTTCCCATCTCAGTAACTGGCTCCACCATCCAACTCTCCAGTTGTCTAAGCTAAATCTATCAATTAACCTAGAATTTCCTCCCTTTCTTCACCCACCATGTCCCTTGGTTCTCCCTCTAAAATAGACCTCAACTCCAGCCATCTCTCCATCTCTACTTCCTGCCCTACCTCTACTTCTGTTCTTTCCTTTTCCAATCTATTTCTACTCAGCAGCATGAATCATTTTAAAAAATACATCAAGCCCTGGCCGGTTGGCTCAGTGGTAGAGCATCGGCCTGGCGTGCAGAAGTCCCGGGTTCGATTCCCGGCCAGGGCACACAAGAGAAGCTCCCATCTGCTTCTCCACCCCCGCCTTCCTCTCTGTCTCTTTCTTCCCCTCCCACAGCGAGGTTCCATTGGAGCAAAGATGGCCCGGGCGCTGGGGATGGCTCCTTGGCCTCTACCCCAGGCACTAGAGTGGCTCTGGTCGCGACAGAGCGACGCCCCGGAGGGGCAGAGCATCGCCCCCTGGAGGGTAGAGCGTTGCCCCCTGGTGGGCGTGCCGGATGGATCCTGGTCGGGCGCATGCGGGAGTCTGTCTGTCTCTCCCAGTTTCCAGCTTCAAAAAAATACAAAAAAAAAAAAAATACATCAAAAGGCCTGACCAGGCGGTGGTGCAGTGTATAGAGCGTCGGACTGGGATGTGGAGGACCCAGGTTCAAGACCTCGAGGTCGCCAGCTTAAGCATGGGCTCATCTGGTTTGAGCAAAGCTTACTAGCTTGGACCCAAGGTCGCTGGCTTGAGCAAGGGGTTACTCAGTTTGGTGAAGGCCCACGGTCAAGGCACATATGAGAAAGCAATCAATGAACAACTAAGGTGTCGCAACAAAAAACTGATGAAAGATGCTTCTTATCTCTCTCCGTTCCTATCTGTCTGTCCCTACCTATCCCTCTCTCTGACTCTCTGTCTCTGTAAAAAAAAAATAATACATCAAAAGTACAGCACAAGGAATAGAGTCAATAGGGGGATCACTGTGTAAAGTATATGACTGTCTGTCTAACCACTATGCTGTACACCTAAAACTAACATAAAATAGTGTTGAATACAAACTATAATTGAAAAATAAAATTAGGCCCTGGCCGGTTGGCTCAGTGGTAGAGCGTCGGCCTGGCGTGCATAAGTCCCGGGTTCGATTCCCGGCCAGGGCACACAGGAGAAGCACCCATCTGCTTCTCTACCCCTCCCCCTCTCCTTCCTCTCTGTCTCTCTCTTCCCCTCCCGCAGCCGAGGCTCCATTGGAGCAAGGATGGCTCGGGCGCTGGGGATGGCTCCTTGGCCTCTGCCCCAGGCGCTAAAGTGGCTCTGGTCGCAACAGAGCTATGCCCGGAGGGGCAGAGCATTGCCCCCTGGTGGGCATGCCGGGTGGATCCCAGTCGGGCACATGCGGGAGTCTGTCTGACTGTCCCTGTTTCCAGCTTCAGAAAAATACAAAAAAAAAAAAAAGAAAGAAAAATAAAATTAAAAAAAGACACTCATCTGCTTAAAACCCTTTTAATTTTTTTAAAAATTATTGATTAATTTAGACAGAGAGGAAAGGGGAGAAAGGGAGAAAGAAAGAGAAAAAGAGAGAGTGAGAGGGAATAGCATTCATTTTGTTGTTTCACTTAGTTGTGTCTTCACTGGTCACTTCCCGTATATGCCCTGACCAGGGATTGAACCCACAACATTGGTGGGTTTTTTTTGTGTTTTTTTTTTTTAATTTATTTTTATTTTTTATTCATTTTAGAGAGGAGAGGGAGAGACAGAAGGGGGGGAGGAGCTGGAAGCATCAACTCCCATATGTGCCTTGACCAGGCAAGCCCAGGGTTTCGAACCGGTGACCTCAGCATTTCCAGGTCAATGCTTTATCCACTGCGCCACCATAGGTCAGGCAACATTGGTGTTTTAAGATGATGTTCTACCTGACTGAGCTAACCAGCCAGGGCCTTAAAGCCCTTTAATGGCTCCTCTTTGCACTTAGAATAAAATGCAAACTCTGTACCGTGGTCTGCCATAAAGGCCCCCCATGATCTAACTAGCTCTCTAGCCTTATGTTGCATCTCCAGTCTACTCTGCTCCAAACACATGGTTTTCTGTCTGTTCCTTGAATATGACCAGTGCTCTCCCACCTTCTGTACTCTGCACTGCCTCCTGCGTCATACTTCAGGCTGAAATGTCACATCCTCAGAGAGGCCCTCCTGGCCACTGAATCTAAAGCTGCTCCCTGCCCACTTGACCTCTGTCACACCCAAACTCGCCATCAGTAAGTTATTTCCTGTTTACTGCTCGTCTCTCCCAAGGGCAGGAACTGTGTCTCGTTACCACTGTAGCCACAGCACTGAGCCCAGCGCCTGGCATGTGAGGCACTTGAATAATTGTTGAAAGAATAACTAAGTCAATTAATGAAAAGAAAGGGAGGGAAGGTTTGAAAATCTGCTTTTGGACTCACTTCCCAGGTGACTCAGTCAGGGAAGAGCAGGAAACAAACACACAAATTATTCTAATGTTTAGTAAGAGCTCATGTCCAAGGGTGCGAGGAAACCGCAAGGAGAGTGAAGTGCCTGAGGACAAGGAATGACAGAGCTCTTACCACCTACATAGAGGCCAGAATGCACAGAAGTTGGGAGCTGTTACTGGAAGCCAGGAGAAAGTTCTGGAGACAGAGCCACATTGAAACAGACCTGTCCTTCAGTCCTGGGACTCAGCCCAAAGTGGTTTTATAGAAAGGGACCTGAAAGAACCGATCGGTACCAACCTCGCTGCCCTCCCTCTCTCTGACCTCATGTGGATCCCCACTAGCCAAACAGGAAGGAGAAACGGACTGGGACTAGGGATGAGATGGCATTTTATTTGAAAGGTTTCACTTTTTCCATTAGAATAAAGCTAATATAGCCTGACCAGGCAGTGGTGCAGTGGATAGAGCATCGGCCTGGGACGCTGAAGGCCCAAGGTTTGAGACCCCAAGGTCACCGGCTTGAGCGTGGGCTTACCAACTTCAGTTCAGGGTTGCCAGCTTGAGCGTGGGATCATAGACACGACCCCATGGTTACTGGTTTGAGTCCAAAGGTCACTGGTTTGAAGCCCAAGGTTGCTGGCTTGAGCAAGGGGTCATTGGCTTGGCTTGAGCCCCCTGGCCAAGGCACATATGAGAAAGCAATCAATGAACAACTAAGGTGCGGCAATGAAGAACTGATGCTTCTCATTTCTCTCTTCCTGTCTGTCCATCTCCCTCTCTCTCACTAAAATATATATTTAATATAGTAGCTTTTTAAAAAATAAAATAAAATATTAACAGTGGTCTATTCTTGGAGTTAGATTCATAGATTTTTTTTTTTTACAGAGACAGAGAGAGGGATAGACAGGGACAGACAGACAGGAACAGAGATGAGAAGCATCAATGATTAGTTTTTCGTTGCACATTGCGACACCTTAGTTGTTCATTGATTGCTTTCTCATATGTGCTTGACTGCGGGCCTTCAGCAGACCGAGTAACCCCTTGCTCGAGCCAGTAGCCTTGGGTCCAAGCTGGTGAGCTTTTGCTCAAACCAGATGAGCCCGCACTCAAGCTGGCGACCTCGGGGTTTCGAACCTGGGTCCTCTGCATCCCAGTCCGACGCTCTATCCACTGCACCACCACCTGGTCAGGCAGATTCATAGATGTTTAATATCTCTTTGGTTTTATCTGAGATTTTTATCTGAGATTTTATCTGAAAAGGGATGTGGTTTCTCATTTACTCCCCTGGTCAGTGGTTTCAGGTACTGATGGCACACCGACCATCGGTTCCCACCTCTGCAGTGCTATCAGCATCGTTCAAGCGATGTCAGAGAGTGGGAGATGTCTGTCTGACATGCGGGCATTTTCTCTTTTGTAGCATTTATTTGGAAATGTTCGATTTTCATAGGGTCACATTACAACTTTCCCTTCTATCTGGCTTTCGGTGTTCCTCTCTGCACTGAATGGTGAACTGCAGACATATTAGAAGAACCAGAGCGGTGAGAAGTTTACGAAGACCAACCACACCAGTTCTAGCCAGGTGGCCTTGTCAAGCCCCTCATTTCAGTTTCGCCTACAAAATGAGAATGTGATATCAACTACTCTACCGGGTTGTTGTAAGAAACACATGAGAATGCATATAAATGTGACTAAAATCTAAATATTTATATCAATGTAACATGTTATTATTATTCAGCAATACCCAAGCTTTCAAACTCACTGTTATTTGCAGCTTAATTTGAATTTAAACATTTGGAAGGCTTTATTGTTGTTTCTTCTCTAACCATCTATGGGCTAGTCTGGTATCCCAAGTAGTATCCTAGGAAACTAAGAAATACATATTGGCTTCCGACAATTCCTGGCCACACTGGACTGCTCTCCATGCAAGGCCCTCCCTGCTCAGCTCCTGGTGCCTCCTCTCCTGCTCCCTCAAATTTCCTCAACTTGCCTTCCCACCTCCACCTCAACCTGTGTGGACTGAATTGTGTCCCCTCCCAATTCATATGTCGAAGCCCTGATGCTCAGTATGACTACGTTTGGAGCTGAAGCCTTTAAAAAAGTCATTCGGGTTAAAGGAGGTTATGAGGGTAAGGTCCTAACCCGATAATACTGATGGCCTTATAGGAAGAGGAAGGCCACAAAGAGAAAAGGCCATGTGAGGGGACAGCCAGAAGGTGCCGTCTGCAAGCCAGGAAGAGACACCAACTCTGTATCTTGATCTTGGACTTCCAGCCTCTATAACTGAGAAAATTTAAGGCCCCCAGTGTGTGGTATTTTGCTATGGCAACCTGAGCAGACTCATACACTTAACTCTTCTATCTTCTCAAATACAAAACATCCCCGTTTTTTATAGTCCCATTCTCCCCTGGAGTATAAGAAAAAAGATCTTGCCTGACCTGTGGTGGTGCAGTGGATAGTGTTGACCTGGAAGGCTGAGGTTGCCGGTTCAAAACCCTGGGCTTGCCCCATCAAGGCACGTATGACAAACAAGCATGAACAACTAAAGTGAAGCAACTACAACTTGATTCTTCTCGCTTCCCCCTCCTCTCTCTGTAAAATCAATAAATAAAATTTAAACAAACAAACAAACAAACAAAGGAAAGAAAAAAGATCCGGCTTCCTCCGCTTCTCCCAGCTCCTAATTACCCACTAACTAGACCCACAGCCCTAAGGAGGGCAGGAGCTGTTCTGCACGGCTCACCACTGCGACCCAAGTGCTGCCACAGCAGGTATTCATGAACATTTTTTCCATAAAGATAACCTATTCGGTCTTGAAAGAGATCTTTTCTCACACATCCTCTCTCCTGTACCTTTAATCTCTCTCCACTGGCTCCTTCTCACTTTCACACATTTGTAAGCCTTCCCATTTAGAACACAACTCACTTGATACCACGCCTTTTCAAATGTCCTGGTTCTCCAATTCCTTTGAATAAGTGGCTGTTTTAGCCTCATTTAGAACCAGTCAGGCCTCTTCAGCCCTTTGCAATTTGGTATCGGTTCCATCAACTAGGGAGACAAGTGAACCACAGTTAGGGAGCCAGCCCCCTTCTGCACCCGATGCAGCCTTCCTGTCCAGCCCTCGCCTTCTTTACGTCCTATTTTGGACACTGCTGATAACCACCTTCTTTCCTAACTTCTCTGCTTTCAGGAGGTTGGAGGCACTGCACTTCCCTACTTCTCTCAGACCACACCTTCTCTGTCTTCCTTGGGTAAATTCTAAGGCTTTGATTCACTCTTTTCTCCACACTCACTTCCTTCAATAGTGTGCCCCCCCCCCTTAAATGATCAACTCTTTTGTTGATGAGGCTTAAGAAATCACAACTGAGTCGATTGATTTCATTTTAAGTACTGAATCTAAAGCTTCAAATTAGCATTCAGAATAGTCCAGGCCCCCCACTTTGTTTCTCTAATCAGTCCATATTCCTACTTCTTAAGGTAACCAGGATAAGCATTCTCTTTTCCTCAAACCTATCATAGCCATTTCTGTATCCTCAGTTATAGAAAAGATCTTGGTTCACCGGTCATGGAGACATTAGAACTCTTCAAACGGAAATTCCCTAAACTTCCCACCACCAAAGCTGTAAAACCCTGCTTTTATTTGTGTCACGAGTCTCCATTCACAATAGAAGAGTCCCTTTGTCCCAGAAAAGGCCTTCGTTGACTGTTTACCTTTGTGGGTTACTTGTTCATATCTTATGCTCTTCCTCAACCATTTATTGTTCTTAAAAAGTTCTGACCAGAGAGAAGGACCATAAACCTTTGAGGAATTGATTGGATGAAAAGGCCAACAGTGAGTTAGAAAGGAAAGGAGGGAGGAAAGAAGAAATGGAGGAAGAAAAAGAGATCAAAGATAATAAAGCAAAGTAATCTTTATTTTTGCATAAAACTCCTATTTAAAATCGAACTTTATAGAATTCATATATTATACAGAAAGAATTGGAGTAGCTCTGGTCAAATCGGGAATGGGTAACCCACTCAGTCTGCTCTTAGCATAATCATCCCCACTCACCCAGCAGAAGCTGTCTACTTCCTGTCTTGTATCTTAGGGCTTCAAAAACTAAATTTAAAACTACGGGACAAACAAGACCAATGTATTTGTGTTCTTTTCATAAACAATACGATGGGTTAAATTATGGCTGTTTTGATAAGAGTTCTCTGCTTTCCAGAGAAAAAGGCATAAATGAACAGGAAAGTATGTTGCTATTCAATCTCACTATGGTATGAACTATGCCCCTCACAACATAGGCATCTGGTGGCATAGCAACTTACTCAAATTGCAAGTAGAAGACTGTATAGAGAGGGAACTAACATCACCTCTAAGGGTTAGCTTTGCAAATTCATAAAGTAGACAAAACTCCTAAATCTATTCCTCCAAACTTATTCCTTCATCTAAGGGCTAATATACCTAAAGCATACCCACTCCAATGTCTGTCATTTCAAAAATCACCCATATTCATCATTTTTAACACCAAATGGTAAAATGGTTCCCCTCTCCCAGTTCTGCATTTTCTACAGCTTTGTAGTTAGCGGGGCTTTCAATTCTCCTTTTAAGTTCATCTAGTCAGCAGCTCCTACGGATTCTCCCTTACAGAGACATGCCGCTCCTCTCATCTGGACTCTTACTACATGTCTGGACTGCTGCAAGTGTCCCATCCTATAGTGTGTTGCCCAATTAATTTTTATGCAATCTGATGTTAGTTGAATTTGTTTTGCCTTCTGACTTGGTTTCTGGAGTATTCTCTAATCTAGGCTTTTATCTTTATTTTAGATTATAGTGTGATGGAGGGAGGAAACTTCCTCAAACCTCAAGGTTTGTTCTGCTGGTATAATAATTAAATCTACGTGAGAGATTAACAAGAGAAAATAACCAAGTTTAATATGTATGTATGCATGGGAATCCCACCTACATGAGAGGGTCAGAGACACCATATACATGGGAGGTTCAGGGACAAGATGTTATAATGAGGTATATATGACATTCTGAACTAAGGATGAGTAAGGCATCTTGGGGGTTTAGTGTCACCACAGGGTGATTAAAAAGAGCAAAGTTTTTTGTGTTGTTTTTTTTTACAGAGACAGAGAGAAAGTAAGAGAGAGGGATAGATTGGGACAGACAGAAATGGAGAGATGAGAAGCATCAATCATTAGTTTTTTGTTGCGCATTGCGACACCTTAGTTGTTCATTGATTGCTTTCTCATATGTGCCTTGACCACAGGCCTTCAGCAGACTGAGTAACCCCTTGCTCAAGCCAACAAAGTTGGGTTCAAGCTGGTGAGCTTTTTGCTCAAACCAGATGAGCTCGCGCTCAAACTGGCAACCTTGGGGTCTCGAACCTGGGTCCTTGGCATCCCAGTCTGACGCTCTATTCACTGCACCACCGCCTGGTCAGGCCAAGAAGAGCAAATTTTGTCCTGCCATATAGATAGGTCACAAAAGGTTATCTTTGATAGTGTCTTTTTTTTTTTTTTACAGAGGCAGAGATAGACAGGGACAGACAGGAACAGAGAGAGATGAGAAGCATCAATCATCAGTTTCTCGTTGCGCGTTGCGACTTTTTAGTTGTTCATTGATTGCTTTCTCACATGTGCCTTGACCGTGGGCCTTCAGCAGACCGAATAACCCCCTGCTGGAGCCAGGGACCTTGGGTCCAAGCTGGTGAGCTCTTTGCTCAAGCCAGATGAGCCCGCGCTCAAGCTGGCGACCTCAGGGTCTCGAACCTGAGTCCTTCCGCATCCCAGTCCGACGCTCTATCCACTGCACCACCACCTGGTCAGGCTCTTTGATAGTGTCTTATTAGGGCAAAGCCCCTAATTCAGATTCTTCTAGGTAGCTGTGAGGAGGGCACAGAAGTTTCTCTTGGGGTGACTCATCCTGAACCCCTACAACAGATGATCCAGCTTTCCAGACATTAGTTTGTCAGTGCTCTACAAGGGCGGGCAAAAGCGGGTGCATGGTTGCGAGTACGCAAAACAGTTTATTCTTGTCTTGTTATTAATTATTGTTATTTTCCCATATGAACACGGTAAACCTACTTTTGTCCACCTGTGTCTAAAAGAAGCAGAAAAGTTAAACATCACTAGTGACTTTATGAATTGTCTTGGTATGCTCTCAGCATTTTTAATTTTTAAATTTTTCCTTACTTTATATATGTATTTTTTAAATTTGTCAGTTACAGTTGATGTACAATCAGTTTTTTTTGATTATAGATTACTTTCAATATTGTTTTGTATAGGTTTCAGGTGTACAGCACAGTGGTTAGACAATGATACTTTACAAAGTGGTCCCGAGATGTCCCATCCCATCCGACCACTGCCCTCAGCATTCTGATCTCCTCTTGGACTCCTGGGTCTGACTGCTTTAGTTCTGATCTTGTTCTGGTGCCTCAGGCTCCTGGGTCTGACTGCTTTAGTTCTGATCTTGTTCTGGTGCCTCAGGCTGCTGTGCACATTGGCCTTTGACACTGAAGTGATCATATCACTGCCTGGTAGTTTTGGTTCTTGTTTTTAGTGTCTTGAGTTCAGCTGCCCACTTAAGACTTAAGACTTCCAGTTCAGAACAAACTCTTCAACCCGGCACTCTGATCTACTGCAGATTCTCTCGTGACTTTTTTTTTTTAATGTACCTTTCCAGGGCCACCATGTGGCACAAGTCCAAGCAGAACCATTCACTTTGTATTCCATGTTAATGGTTTCCCATACCAGAACTTACTAAGCTTTACGGTCTCTTATCCCAACTCACTGCAGCCATTCTTTCTCTACAGTGTGGCTGCCAGATGCCACCTGTTGTCAGGGCTCCACCCAATTTTTAGGGCCAACCCTGACCAGAAGTGAGAGGTGTAATAGCTCTGGGACTCAGTACGAACTTGCTCCTATAATTAACCCAGTGTTACTACTGTGTCCTTTAGTTCTATTAAATGAGCTCCATTCCCCGCTCTGGGCCCTAGTTCTGCCTGGTACCTTGTGGCCTGTTTTGCTGTGGTAACATGCCCAGGACTCTAGTCTTAACCTCTTATTACTTCATGTTAAAACTCCCCCATGCCAATCGCTTACTGAAATGCCTGCCAACTCTTGTCCAATTGTCATGTACTTGGGATACTACTAACATGCTGGACTAAACCTATGGCTGGTTCTTTTTTTTATTATTAAATTTTTTAAAAAATTTATTCATTAGAGAGAGAGAGAGAGAGAGAGAAAGAGAGAGAGAGAAGGAGGGGAGGAGCAGGAAGCATCAACTCCCATATGTGCCTTGACCAGGCAAGCCCAGGGTTTCGAACCAGTGACCTCAGCATTCCAGGTTGATTGCTTTATCCACTGTGCCACCACAGGTCAGGCCCTATGGCTGGTTCTATCAAATCTAGTGCCAGCCTCACCCTAGCAGAAAGATCTAATCACATCTTCTGACCACTTCTTTAGCCTTCCCCACCATGCTGTGTGCCATGCCTAGCAACAGCTCTCTCAAAATGAAAGGATATTTAGCTTCTTCTAAAACATGATACCCCAACCAGAAAAGCAGTATTCAGATCTTTTCTGATAATATCAACTCTCTTGCTAGAGAGTTATACAAAATCACTTTGATTCACCTTGACTATAAAATCATCTAACTTTTAGAACATGACTTTCTAAACATCTTTGCCACTCTGGGGACTTTTATCTTCTACTGGTTAACACAAAGTATATGCTAGCTCTATAATATGAACTGCTCTGAATCATAACAAAAGCAAAATTTGGTAAGGAGAAATAGCCAAAAGAATTGTATCAAATATGATCAAAACAACCCCTAGCAACTATAACCTTAAATTATAATAAAAATGAAAATGACTGCTTTAATGGATTACCTGCACAAGTTATTTATGCACATGCCAAGAAGCAACTTCTTTACCATAAGTGTGTTCTCACGTTTTCTTTTTTTTTCTTTTGTATTTTTCTGAAGTTGGAAACGGGGAGGCAGTCAGACAGACTCCTGCATGTGCCCAACCGGGATCCATCTGGCATGCCCACCAGGGGGCAATGCTCTGCCCATCTGGGCCATTGCTCTGTTGCAACCAGAGCCATTCTAGCGCCTGAGGCAGAGGCCATGGAGCCATCCTCAGCACCCGGGCCAACTTTGCTCCAATGGAGCCTTGGCTGTGGGAGGGGAAGAGAGAGACAGAGAGGAAGGAGAGGGGGAGGGGTGGAGAAGCAGATGGGCGCTTCTCCTGTGTGCCCTGGCTGGGACTCAAACCCGGGACTCCTGCACACCAGGCCGACGCTCTACCACTGAGCCAACCGGTCACGTTTTTATTTTTACTCTAGAGAAAAATCTCAGGTGCATTCACTCACCAATTCATCACCTCATCAAATTCTGCAAACAAAAACAAGAACAAAACCAAAAAACTACATAGTATATGTAAATTTATAACTAAAACAAAACAAACAAAAAATGAAAACAAAGAACTCTTATTTTGTTCTTGGAAAACTTTATTTGAGTACAAACAAAAAAAACAAATGTTACTTGTGTCATCCACGGATAAGAGGGAGTATGATCACCCTTCACAGCTGTAAACTAGCAAACTCCAGATAAGAGATGTGATCTAGGTAAAAGACACTTACTCATCCAGGTTATATTTACCTCCCAAAGAGATCACGAAAATTAGTCAAAATAGATTAGAAACCGATTTACATGAGGTCACATCAGAAGAACTGAGAAAGTCATGGCTAATGCTCTGGGAAATTCTGTTCCCATGTTAACACTCAGAAGAATAAATTCCTAAAGGTTAGGACCAGGTAGTTTGTACTATGAGTATTAAAAACAATGATATGCACTTTTATCAGTTTCATATGATTATTAGGATGCGACATGTTATTTAAAATCTAGATGTAGGCCCAAACACTTAGTCATAGCCCAAAATGGAAAATTTAGATTTCTTTACAGGAAACATAAAAAAATGACTATTTGGATGTTGTCTTAACTTACAATTGGTAAGTCCAATTTTAATGTTTACCAAAAAAAAGACATGGTAGCATTGTTACACATTTGAAGAAGATTCCAAATAGAATGTTTCCATTAACAATAGCAACCAGAATTTATTTCAGATCAAGTAATAAACTTTCAGTTTATTCTGAGTTTGCTTTCTGCTAACACGTACAACCTGTCAGATAACCACACCAATGATTTCAAAGCTCTACGTGCACTGTCTTCCCGCCTGCCCCCGCCCCCGGGAACTAGGCTATACCTAGAAATAACAAGACAACTCAAAATAGTGGCAGTGGCCTTCAATTGTTTTGTTTTACCAATTAGCCAACCTTGGTCCAGTGAAACTATCAAATCATTCAGTAGTCTTTGATCTCAGAATTACTTACAATAATAGAGTCATATACAGAAACCTTAATAATCTCCTACTTATATCTTATAACCCGTTATCTTTCTAAACAAACTATTTACAAATGCAAAATATGCAATATTGTTTAAAATAAATATATAATATATAGTGTCTACATTCTCAGACAGGCTTCAAAATGAGGTAATGAAAACTTAACTGATTAAACCTTTTAACCATTCTGGAAATGGCTTAAGAAAATGATGGTAAAAGATTGTTTTTTTCCTTAGGTCTTTTCACGTTTTCTTTGAATGCTTCCAAGTACTGCCTTTTCTATGCTGAAAGATTATATAAAAAATTCTTAAGCTTTGTTGGATAGTCTGTCATCACCCCAGTTGCTCCCAAATCAAAAGCTCTTTTGTATTCTTGTTCTTCATTTAATACCCAAATGTACACCTGAAAATTAGAAGCATAAGAAGTATGAGAAGGAATGTTAAGACAGAAAAGTTTATCATAGCATTTATCCACTACAATCTCAGCATACTTAGAAATAATCTTTTAAACCTGCAATTTCAAGAAGTCATTGACCCCTGGAAAAAATGCCACTTTGCTTGTTAAATGTGCACTGTCCCATCCCCCTGACTTCGGCTACTCAAATCTCTACGTACGGGAATCAGTGACTGAGACGTGAATGCCATCTTGTTCACTGTGAGGCAGAGCTTAAGGTCTCCAGTGTCAACCCGTAAGGCAGCACCATCAGAGTTGGGACCAAATTAAGTCACTTAAAAGTTCCTGCCCCTACAAAGGTGTTCAACTGGTAAACTCTGCTGTTTCCAAAATGCATTATTCCAGAAATGTACCTGAATGCCTCGGGCGGTGAGGTGGTCAAACAAAGCTTTTCTCATTAGTAAACTAGAAAAGAGAAGCAGAGCAGATTTAGGTACTTCTTAGCCCTACAAAGGACTACAGTTAGTCCTGAGTCCTAACTTAGTCAAGTTAGCGGAATTGAACCCCGATGCTTCAGCAATACAAGAAATGGCCTCAAATAATAACTGCTGCTCTGGATGCGTTTCTATCTTAACTGCTGGGTCTCTTTTCACTGCAGGCTGCTTGCTGGTGAACAACCAGAACCTTCTTTCTACTCCTCCTGCCACTAGATGCTCAAGAGACCTGATCTTATTGGAGCAGCTCAATGGGTCTGTGTTCCTAAGTTTGCAAGTTCAAATAAGATGGTAAACACGGCTCAAGTTCTGTAATATCGTAGTTCATTCACAGAACAGATTAGTGTTTCGTGAGTTCTCTTAGAAACCTCACGTCCACTAATTATAATAACTTATATTTAGGTAAAAAAAGCAATTTTTAGCCTCCAAATAACCAACTCAAAAGCGAATTTTTAGAATACAAATCACTTGGAGAAGACAGGAACTAATTGTACTGAAAAATTACACATCTATATACTTTCTATTCTGTTTATGTTTATTAGAATGGTTAAAGAACATTAACTAAAAATCACGTGGCCATGGCTGGTTGGCTCAGCAGTAGAGCATCAGCCCAGCGTGTGGAAGTCCCGGGTTCGATTCCCGGTCATGGCACATAGGAGAAGCGACCATCTGCTTTTCCATTCTTCCCCTGCTCTTCTTCCCCTCTCGCAACCATGGCTCAAATGGTTAGAGCAAAGTAGGCCCCAGGCTCTGAGGATGCCTCCAGGGCCTTGCCTCAGGCGCTAAAATAGCTCAGTTGGCAAGCAACGGAGCAGCAGCCCAGATGGGCAGAGCATCACTTGGTAGGGGGCTTGCCGGGTGGATCCAGGCTGTGGCACATGCAGGAGTCTGTCTCTGTCTCCCTGCCTCTCACTTAATTAAAAAAAAAAAAAATTATAGCCCTGGCTGGTTGGCTCAGGAGTAGAGCATTGACCAGGTGTGTGGAAGTCCTGGGTTCAATTCTGGTCAGGACACTCAGGAGAGATGACCATTTGCTTCTCTCCCCTTCCCTCCCCTCTTCTCTCCAACTCTCTTCCCCTCCCACAGCCATGGCTCAATTGATTTGAGCACATTGGCCTGAGTGCTGAGGATGCACACTGGCTCTGCCTCAGGTGCTAAAAATAGCTTGGTTGAGCATGGCCCCAGACAGGGGTTGCCGAATGGATCTAGTCAGAATGAATGCAGTAGTCTGTCTCTGTATCTCTCCTGCTCTAACTTAAAAAAAAAATACTGTGTATTTAACATAAATTAAAAATGTGTCCTTGAAAACTAGAAATTAAATCAGGAATAAAGCAAAAAACCATGAACCCTGTGGCACAGAGAAAAGATAAAACTAGTTTCCCACCTCTTTGAAAGTGGAGCTAAATTAAAAAGGCTGTGACTAAGGATTATTATTTAAGCAATCAAGGTAAAAAGAGGAAATTTACTTAGAAAGTTACAGAGGTTGTGGAAGTGAGCCAGCTGGGCTGTGTGGGCTCAGGAAACAAGTTACAGAGGCAGAAGAAGGGCCGGCCCTTGGAGCTCAGGAGAAAGAAAGTCAAAGGGAATGCGCCTGGGGGAAGAAGCGGGGAAGGGAAAGGCGCAGGCGTGCTCTAGAGAGCTGGCTGGGAAAGAAGTGGGCGGAGGCAGGGCTGCTCTGGAGAGGGAGAGCCCTCAAGGTTCCGTTTTAAAACAAAATATAGCACAATAACAACCTTGTGGATTTTACCTAAAAATAAAGTCTTAGAAATGAAGGCATTTTCTTTAAGGTAGATACCCACCCTATAGGTAGGGCTTCCTTTGTAGTAAATCTTGGTACAGATTTTTCTGAGCAATGTGCCATAAGTCAATATACAGTTACACACACTGCATTGCTATTCACACTTCTTTTTCATCATGCTTTTGACTGCAGGCTAGTGGGAACAAATGAGCAGAAGGGGATCGTTATACCATATCCCAGCTCTCTACTAACTAGCTAGATAACCCCAAGTCAATCATTCACCTTTGGGTGAGTTGGTGCTCAGTTTTCTCCTGAAGTTGAATAAGATTTATTTCCTAGATTCCTCCTGAGGCTTGGTGACTAGTGATTAAGCTAGTTCTAAACGATTTGTACACATCCATTTGTATGGTGGGTACTCAACACATCCTTGTTACAAATTACATGTAGGAAGCTTGCTCTAAGTTTAAACACTATGTATTTAACAGGTATAGCTAAAACAATCACTTGTACATCAAGAAACTCAAATTCTTACATATCAGAAAGCCAGATGAGAAACTTCTGACTTCTGGACATTGTATGTGGTTCTTTTAACCTGAGACAAAATAAAAATTAAATCATAAATTAGAAACACAGTGTGATAAAAACAAAACAAGTTCAAAAGTGCCTTGTACTTAATATGTGCCCAAAATATATTCGTAAGAGGACAAACATCAATTAAAATAAAGCCCATTTGAATTCTCTATTTCTATTGATTTCAGGCTTTTTATGACCACTATTCAAAGGTTAAAAAAAAAGGATCTTTCTAGAGACCCTGAGTGCCCAGGGCTCGTGTCTCCTCTCTTTTTTGGTGAAGCCTCTTTTTCTTGCCTTGTCTGCTATAATTTAGTCTACAGTAGATTTACACACACAACCAAGCTTTACTATGGATTAAAAGATATTTGGGGTAAAAGTGAGACAAAAAAACAAAACAAAACTAAAAGCATTTTTTTCTTTCCCTTTCACTATTTGCAGACGAAGGCCCTGGACTTCAATTATCTTAGATATTGAAAGCGCACATGACTGTTAGACCTCTGCTGAGTTTCTCCTTCAGTCTCTGATCCCAAAGCAGCACAGCCACCCCTGGCCTTGACTTTGGGCTGCGCCCACAGGGGATCTCTGGGGAGCCACTCTGTGGTGAGGCTGTCTCAGCCTCTCTAAGTTTAACAACACTCCGGGATTCTCAGTCTTCCCAGGTCTTCATCTGTTTTCTTTCTATAGCCGCCTATCTATATTCTTAGTCTGGGCCTGAATATCCACACCTAACTTCATTTTTTTCTTGTCTCTGAATTCAGTTTTTATAAGCAGCTCTCTAAATAAAATCCTTTTTTCCCTAATTCTAGCCAAGGTGGAAAAATCTCAGTGACTATTTCAGGAATCTCAGGGATTTAGTACAGTGGTCCCCAACCCCCATGCCGTGGACCAGTACCGGTCCGTGGGCCATTTGGTACCGGTCCGCAGAGAAAGAATAAATAACTTACATTATTTCTGATTTATTTATATTTAAGTCTGAATGATGTTTTATTTTTAAAAAATGACCAGATTCCCTCTGTTACATCCGTCTAAGACTCACTCTTGATGCTTGTCTCGTAAGTTCGACAATTATATTTAAAAATACCAGTTTTTACACCGGTTGCATAATTTTATTTTGTGCATTTATCCATCCCACCCGGTCCATGAAAATATTTTCTGACATTAAACCGATCCGTGGCCCAAAAAAGGTTGGGGACCACTGATTTAGTATCTCAAATACTAATTAACTCATTAAACACAAATTACTATGAAATTGTCTTAGGAATTACTCAGTATCTCCCATTAAAAATAAAAACAAACAAACACTAAAACATACAAACATAATATTCTACCTGTGTCTTAATCCATAATCACTTTTTAGAGAAAAGGTTAATTCTATAAAGTTTGTTCAGATGTATTTCAAATAGATTAGCTTCTAAAAGGAACACATGAAGATAATCCAGAGAGCACAATGGTCATTCCAGGCCACGGGGAAGCATGGTTAGGAGTCATTTTAATCCAGCAAATGAAAATTTTTTCTTAGCAAGCAGAAAGTGATTTTGGTTGTTTTGTCTGAGAAATAACTACAGAAACTGCTAATAAATATGATTAGAAATAGATAAAAGTGCTCATCACTAAGAAACTCAAACTGGCATGAAGCATAGATGCTGAATACACAGGTGCTGACCAAACTGCCTTTCTTACAGTATTTTCTAATGATTAATGACCAATTTATTTTTTTTTGTATTTTTCCAAACGGGGGGGGGGGGGCAGACAGACAGACTCCTGCATGTGCCCAACCAGGATCCACCCAGCATGCCCACCAGGGGGCGAGGCTCTGCCCATCTGGGGCGTTGCTCTGCTGCACCTGGGACCATTCTAGCGCCTGAGGCGGAGACCATGGAGCCATCCTCAGCACCCGGGCCAACTTTGCTCCAATGGAGCCTCGGCTGCAGGAGGGAAAGAGAGAAAGGAGAGGGGGAAGGGTGGAGACGGAAATGGGTACTTCTCCTGTGTGCCCTGGCCAGGAATCAAACCCGGATTTACACATGCCGGGCTGATGCTCTATCACTGAGCCAATAGGCCAGGGCCTCAGCTTGATTTTTTAAAAGTTCTGTTTGGGAATGAAAAATTTACATGTAAGCAAAATCACATTTAGATGATCTCCCCAGGAACTCTGAATTCTTTTGTCATGACCCAGTTATTGTTATAAACTTATAGCTAGAAATCACTTTCTGAGGGTGCAGGATCATGAGATGAAGCCATCTTTCTATAGTAATAATGATAAAGATAATTTAACAATAAAAGCTATCATTTATTGAGTGCTTATTGTTTGCCAGACAATGCTAAGTGTTTTATTATTTTCTTTTTTAAAATTTTTTACAGAGACAGAGAGTCAGAGAGAGGGATAGACAGGGACAGACAGACAGGAACAGAGAGAGATGAGAAGCATCAATCATCAGTTTTTCATTGCGACACCTTAGTTGTTCATTGATTGCTTTCTCATACGTGCCTTGACTATGGGGCTACAGCAGTCCAAGTAACCCCTTGCTCAAGCCAGCGACCTTGGGTGCAAGCTGGTGAGCCTCGCTCAAACCAGATGAGGCCGCACTCAAGCTGATGACCTCGGGGTCTCGAACCTGGGTCCTCTGCATCCCAGTCCAATGCTCTATCCACTGCGCCACTGCCTGGTCAGGCTATTTTTTTCTTTGTAGTAAATTAGCGTGTGAAAAGCAAGGCTTTGAGCCTTGTGGAGAAGTTACACATACACAGAAGTATCTCATATAAACAAATTCTATCCTTTTCTTTCTCCCAACTCCAGAGGTTTTGGGGGATTATTGTGGTGGTGGGTGTTTTTCTTCCTAAATGTATTAAATACTAGTGATGAATTTGAAGTTCAATGGGATTTCAGCCTCATATAGTTGTCAATGAAGTAAGAAGAAAAGAAGTTAAGAGGCCAAGTGTCATTAGATGTTAGAATAAGAGAATTACTAAACTTCCACAATTAAGCTAAAATCTTTCCACCTTACTTCTGGATACACAGGCAGAGAAAGTCACTGTTATGCGAAACGGGTCCAGACTAAATACTTATAATCCTTTATTATTCATTTTAGAGCATGTACCTTAGTTAGGTCAAAAAGTATTGTTTGGCTCTGGCCAGTGGCCCAGTGGATAGAGCGTCAGCCTGGTGTAGGGACATTTCAGGTTTGACTCCCGATCAGGGCACACAGGAGAAGTGACCATCTGCTTCCCTCTCCCACGGCCAGTGGCTTGACTGGTTCGAGTGTGGCCCTGGCACTGAGAATAGCTTAGTTGATTCAAGCATGGGCCCAAGAAGGGGTTGCTGGGTGGATCCCGGTCGGGGTGCATGTGGGAGTCTGTCTCATTATCTCCCCTCCTCTTACCCCCTCAAAAAAGCAATGTTTATATTGATCAGCTAATCAAACATGGGAATAACTACAGCAATCTATTCTTTACCATTAATATTGATATTAATGAACTTTATCTTAGTCCTCCTATAATTTGCAATGGGTAAAAACAATGACTTACTTTAATATGATAGAAGGCATTGGGATTTCAAAAAACTGTTCTCGAATGGGCACAAAGGGCAGGAGACCAGTGAAGAACAGGCCAAGAATGAGCAGAACACGTTGTAGACTGAAGAGTATGGGAATATCTGAATTCTAAAAGATACAAACAATAGTGTATGTTACTTTATGACTGCTCAAATAAAAATTATTTGACAACCCTCAAAATTTCCCAAGACTATATCTTGACATCTATCAACAGTTCTCCCTGAATTATCACACACCACACTTAGAAATGACTCGTCTTTGACAAATGGGTCAGTACCGATCTGGGACCCTAGAGTGTTCATTGATGATACTAAAGTTACTATCTTCACTATTCTGTTTTTGTAACACCACTTCTGTCTGTTGGTGATAGTGCTTTTCACCAGAGATTAAAGATACCAAATCTAATGGAACAAGACAAAGAAATGAAGATGTGAAATACTAACCTTACTCCTGTTGAAAAGTATATAACTATATCTATATATAGAAATACTGTATAGCCTGCCTGACCAGGCGGTGGCTCAGTGGATAGAGCGTCGGACTGGGATGTGGAGGACCCAGGTTCGAGACCTCAAGGTTGCCAGCTTGAGCACGGGCTCATCTGGTTTGAGCAAGGCTCACCAGCTTGAGCTCAAGGTTGCTGGCTTGAGCAAGGGGTCACTCAGTCTGCGGTAGCCCCACGGTCAAGGCACATATGAGAAATCAATCAATGGACAACTAAGGAACTGCAACGAAGAATTGATGTTTCTCAACTCTCTCCCTTTCTGTCTGTCCCTATCTGTCCCTCTCTCTGACTCTCTCTGTCTCTGCCACACACAAAAAAGAAATACTGTCTATTAATACTGTTGTAAATATGTCATCTTTCAGCTACACTAGAAATCAAATATAAATAGAATTTTGTAAGCTAGTCTAAGAATCTAACCATTTTAAGTTTCTATTGGAGGAGCATTTGAGATCTTGCTCCTTCGCATATGTCAATAGTCTGGCTTAAATAAACTCTTATAAAAAAAAGTTTCTAGCTTGACCTGTGGTGGTGTAGTGGGATAAAGCATTGACCTGGAAGTGCTGAGGTCGCCGGTTCAAAACCCTGAGCTTGCCTGGTCAAGGCACATATGGGAGTTGAAGCTTCCAGCTCCTCCCTCCCTTCTCTCTCTCTGTCTCTCCCTCTCCTCTCTAAAATGAATTAAAAAAAAAAAAAAAAAAAAAAGTTTCTATTTGAAAACGTTCAGGATCCCCAAGCCCTTAGAGTGGTAGCACCCCCCCTCTACACACACACACACACACACACACTCCCCTTTCATCTTACAAATTGAAACTCTAGACCGTTTAAACAACTCTCTCTCCCTGGCCCCTCTTATATTTGTCTCTAAAACACATAAAAATTATGATAGATTTAAATTTTCTGTATAAAAGTAATGTATTGAAAAATCATGCAAAAACGTGCTTTATTTTAAATATTAGCTCTGAATTACCCACCTCTTTATTTTTTAAAATATAGAGTAAGTAAATTTGAGGGCTTCTTTTCTCCCATGTTCACATGCTGCTTTGTGGGATTTTCAGCTTATTTATATATATACATGTGTTTCAGCTGCAACACAATATACAAGTCCCTGGAAAACCTTGATTCCTGAAAACTCATACCCTAAGAATTATAGCTCTTATGGAAGAAACAGGGTTAGGGGCTGGCCCTCAACACTTAGGCAATTTTGGAAGCAGAAAGCTAAAACACTTCTGGGCAGTCATGCAAAGCGGCTGGTGGGAGTGGGTGGGGAGCAGACTGGCAAATAGCTGGCCACACCCAGATCTTTTACTTAGGTATTTATTTATTTATTTGCCCCATATCTTTTAAATTAGAAAATCTGAAATGGGACCCAGGCACCAGTATTTTTTTGTAACTGTTCTGGTAATCTCCACGAAGAGCCAAGGTTAAGAACCACTGCATTAAGTAGGAGTAAATAAAAAGTCATTACGTTAGAACAAGTGCCCCATTTTCCCATCACCAGTGTGTAGCCCACTTTCTTTTATTTTTATATTTTTAGTTTCTAACATCTGGGAATTAAAGGGCTCATGTAAAATTCTTATAAATCACATTTTAAGAATTATAAATGATGCATGACTTAACTACATGGTATGTTCATAGTATGAATGACAAATAATACTGAAACTCTTTTTTTTTGCAAGAGAGAGAAATAGAGGCAGGAAGGGAGAGAGATGAGAAGCATCAACTCATAGTGTGGCACTTGAGTTGTTCATTGATTGCTTCTCACATGTGCCTTGACTGTGGGGCTCCAGCTGAGCTAGTGACCCCAGTGACCCCTTGCTCAAGCCAGCAACCCTGGGCTCCAAGCCAGAGACCATGGCCTCCAAGCCAGTGACCTTTGGGCTCAAGCCAGAGACCACGGGGTTGTGTTGATGATCCCACATTCAAGCCAGTGACCCCATGCTCAAACTGCATAAGCCTGTGCTCAAGCCGGGGACCTCAGGGTTTCGAACCTCGGACCTCAGCACCCCAGGTCGACGTTCTAGCCACTGCACCACCACCAGTCAGACATATTGCAACATTCTTACCTGATGTTTGAAAATTACTGTGGAAAGTTTTTAAATTCTAAAATGACAGAAAACCAGAGGCTTCTAGAAAAGTATGTGAATCAAAGGAAAAGTTCTGTGATTCTAGGCCAAAAGTAAACTTTTTATTTTGAAATAGTTATACATTCATAAAGTTGTAAAAACATAGCAGAGTCCTATATACCCTTAACCCAGTTGCACCAAATGGTGAGACTGACACCTGATATGACCAGATGTATCAAAACCAGGAATCAATGTTGGTACTTTACTGTTAATTACACTAGAGAACTTACTCAGTTTTCATCACTTTTTTAAACCTGCATTCATTTGTACATGTGCCTTTTTAGTGGTTGGATGACCCTGCTTATAATGATATATACTCCCTGATAATCATGATTCTGGCTTACTTTGATTGATTCTAGTTGGGAGGTAAAGAAAAGCTTGAGCTATAGAGTTGAAGGACTAAATACTTTCTTTAATTCAAAATTACACAAAAAATTCAATTACCTTACAAATAACAGACATTAAAAGATAGGAATCAGCCTGACCAGGTTGTGGCGCAGTGGGTAGAGCATCAGACTGGGATGCGGAGGACCCAGATTCTAAACCCCGGGGTCGCCAGCTTGAGCGCAGGCTCATCTGGTTTGAGCAAAAAGCCCACCAGCTTGAACCCAAGGTTGCTTGAGCAAGGGATCATTTGGTCTGCTGTAGCCCCCCGGTCAAGGCACATATGAGAAATCAATCAGTGAACAACTAAGGAGCCGCAATGAAGAATTGATGCTTCTCATCTCTCTCCATTCCTGTCTGCCTGTCCCTATCTGTCAGTCTCTGTCATACACATACAAAAAAAGATTGGAGTCATATTTTGTTTTATGATGTATATAATAAAATGTTGATAAACAACTAATATTAGCATGTAAAAATAAAAATCCGCCTGACAAGGCGGTGGCGCAGTGGAAAGAGCGTCGGACTGGGATGCAGAGGACCCAGGTTCGAGACCCCGAGGTCGCCAGCTTGAGCGCGGGCTCATCTGGTTTGAGCAAAAGCCCACCAGCTTGGACCCAAGGTCGCTGGCTCCAACAAGGGGCTACTCAGTCTGCTGAAGGCCCGCGGTCAAGGCACATATGAGAAAGCAATCAATGAACAACTAAGGTATTGCAAGCGCAATGAAAAACTAATGATTGATGCTTCTCATCTCTTTCCATTCCTGTCTGTCTGTCCCTGTCTATCCCTCTCTCTGACTCACTCTCTGTCTCTGTAAAAAAACAAACAAAAAAACCCCCAAAATCCTGTAAGCCAGTCCAATTATATTGAACTTTAGTTAGAAGGTCCATAATCTCTATTAAGTCAACTATCTATAAATCCATTACGTCTGTTAGCAAACTTCTGGTTAGTTGCTTTCACCCAGTACCATCAGTCTTCATATCAAGACTACGAAATAAGATAATTTTTAAAACAGTATTACTATAATGGCTTACCAGTTATAGACATACAATAACAACAAAGATCACTCTGTATCATTGTTGAAGAATTACCTCTTTGTAGCACTTTTCTACAATTTCATAACTGGCATTACCCCACACTGTTATGTGTTCTCGTCTGTACTGCTTCACCAACTCTGAAACCTACAAGTGAAAATTCAAATATTTATGCATGTGCCTATTTGTAAATTCACTTACATTGTTTCATTTTAAAAATGGGTTATAATTGACTGTCAGTGAATTGTACAAAACTTTGGAAGAACCAATGTATAAATTCAGACTATTTTATAAAATATAATAAATTACTTACATTTTATCATTATATGATTTATCTGATAGAAGACAACTAGGTGGTAATTAGACATACACTAACTACAAATGATAAAAGTTAAACTAGAAGTTAATTATATGAATGCCAGTAGAAGTTAATTATATGAATGCCAGAACTATTATTGGTTCACTGGAGCTCACTTTTACCAACGATGGAGACATGACAACTCTGAAAATAGACTCTCCTACAGTAACGAGATCTCTTCTCCTAGGGCATTATTTAAAACAATACTGATCCCTAGAGTATCACATTTCCTTGAATATTATCAATCTATGCAGCCACCTACTCTAGCTTTATTAGTTTGTGAAATTGGATGCAACATACTCAGAGGAGGCAAAGCCTTAAGTACCTTCTTAATCAGCACATTGTTGTTGACTTTGATATCGATGTTAATGGGAGTGTTAGGAAAGGCTTCAAAAACTTCCTTCAGTAATGGAATTCGGTTATCTTTTCCTTCACATTGGCATGCTGGGAAAGCAAGATTTTTAAATGTATTTTTAAAAGATAACTTTTTAGTTTTTTTGATGACTAGAAGAAATAAAATAGTAGTCATAAGAGGACATTTACAAAATGATGAAAAGCATAAAAAAGAAAAGAAAAATCATCTAAAATGCAACAATTCAGATATAACTATGTGACCATTTGGTGTACTTTCTCTACTATTTTTTCCCTATGCATAATTTAATAGTTATAGTGTACCTATAGATTTTAGCCTGATATTTTTATGTAAGTAAAAAATAAATATTGTATGTTAAGACATTGTATTTATAATCGTGATTTAAAAGATTTTCCATTACACATTTTGATATAACCGTGGATTCACATGCTGTTGTAAGAGATAATACACAGAGATCTGTGCACCTTTTACCCAGACTCCCAAGGGTAACCTTGCAAATCTTATTCTATAATTATCATTTTAAAAGTTTTTAAAATATTCAATTAATTATTTTAGTTTAACCACTCCCCTTGAAAGCTAGCAGTGTATATCAAGCTGAAGGCAACTAAGAAGTAGATACAAAAAAGGTTCTCTGCCCTCCCCTATTTGCCCTAAAACAAGACTTAACTTTGTACAAAAATTAATCACCAACAACCCTAGACACTATCAGCACTAGAGGACTCGACATAACTACTGACTAGCCTTTTATTTTCCATTATTCGCCAACATATTTACCTTTCCACAATTTGCCACCCTAGAAACTCAGATTCCTTTTTCTTTGTCTTGTCACTTCTCTAAAAATCTATTGGGTTTCTTTGTTAAGAAGCTATCTAAACTCAGATTCTAGCCATCTCTGAGTTTCTCCCAAGAGACTATTTTTTCCTTCTCTATATCCTACTAGTGCATGCTAAGATTGTTTCTAAAGTTTTGCACTGATATCATCATTGAATTTTTTAGAGATTGAGAATAATATGTTCAGGCAAGAGAAACACACTAATTCAGTAATGTAGTAAAGAATATGTCGCCCTGGCCGGTTGGCTCAGCGGTAGAGCGTCGGCCTAGCGTGCGGAGAACCCGGGTTCGATTCCCGGCCAGGGCACATAGGAGAAGCGCCCATTTGCTTCTCCACCCCTCCGCCGCGCCTTCCTCTCTGTCTCTCTCTTCCCCTCCCGCAGCCAAGGCTCCATTGGAGCAAAGATGGCCCGGGCGCTGGGGATGGCTCTGTGGCCTCTGCCCCAGGCGCTAGAGTGGCTCTGGTCGCAACATGGCGACACCCAGGAGGGTCGCAACATGGCGACGCCCAGGATGGGCAGAGCGTCGCCCCCTGGTGGGCGTGCCGGGTGGATCCCGGTAGGGCGCATGCGGGAGTCTGTCTGACTGTCTCTCCCTGTTTCCAGCTTAATAAAAATGCAAAAAAAAAAAAAAAAAAAAAAAGATCAGAATATGTCAATGCAACTCAATATAAAGAATTCATGAAAAAAATGAAGGAGATTTTAATCATTCTTTATACTTCCTCAGGGGTGTTTTTTTAATTTCCCTACTCCCTTTTGCTTCTAATCATTTCTATAATATACTATACATACTATATAACGATAATAAAAATTCACCCTCCCATCTGAAACTTTAATTCTACTAATTTGTGAATAACCAAATAGTGAAAGATCCTTTACTTCATCATTATACAGCAAATCAAAGCAAAGAAGCCTATCAAAAGTAAATTAAATCCCTGTTAGAACATGAATTATAATAAAGGCTCAGTCATGTGAATGGAAAATAAAAAAGGAAATAATCTGTTACTGTTTTGTCTGTTCTGTACCCTATTCCTATTGCCTTTTTCTCTGGGTCATTCTGATGGATTGCCAATCACTTGGCTGTCTCCATGGCCACACAGAGAGTACATGACTCTGTAAGCATAACAATATGAACACAAGGTCTCCTGAAATCCTCAGCAGGATGGGTTGTGTACTTTTGATGTTATCAGAGATCTATGTGTTTCAAATACTGTATACTATTTCAAAAGTTATTTTTTACAGTTGTCTGAAACTTGAGAGTACTTGGCATTGTTATTACTAAGGCATTTGACGAAACTCCAGATGGAGAAGCAGTATGGTGTATCAGGGGTAGTCAACCTTTTTATACCTACCGCCCACTTTTGGATCTCTGTTAGTAGTAAAATTTTCTAACCGCCCACCGGTTCCACAGTAATGGTAATTTATAAAGTAGGGAAATAACTTTACTTTGTAAAATTTATAAAGCAGAGTTACTGCAAGTTAAAGCATATAATAATAATTACTTACCAAGTACTTTATGTCAGATTTTTGCTAAGTTTGGCAGAATAAATCTTTTTTTTTTTTTTTTTTTTTTTTTTTTTACAGAGACAGAGCGAGAGTCAGAGAAAGAGGGATAGACAGACAGGAACAGAAAGAGATGAGAAGCATCAATCATCAGTTTTTTGTTGTGGCACTTTAGTTGTTCATTGATTGCTTTCTCATATGTGCCTTGACCATGGGGCTACAGCAGACCAAGTAACCCATTGCTCAAGCCAGCAACCTTGGGTCCAAGCTGGTGAGCTTTGCTCAAACCAGATGAGCCTGCATTCAAGCTGGCGACCTCAGTGTCTCGAACCTGGGTCCTCCCCATCGCAGTCCGACGCTCTATCCACTGCGCCACTGCCCGGTCAGGCCAGAATAAATCTTTATAAAACAACTTACTATAGTTAAATCTATCTTTTTATTTATACTTTGGTTGCTCCGCTACCACCCACCATGAAAGCTGGAACACCCACTAGTGGGTGGTAGGGACCAGGTTGACTACCACTGGTATAGCTGAATACTGGCCTTGTCAGGAGATTCAAGTCCTAGCCCTGTCATTTACTGGCTATCTGACCTCAATTTGCATTTTTAGGCCTGTTTCCTTATCTGTAACAGGAAGAGGCAGAACTAGATGGAATCAAAGGTCTCTTCACATTCAAAAGTTTTATGACTTTATAAGGGAGGTATAAAAACCAGAAAAAATAATCAAAACATTTTTTTTCTCAAAAGATCTTTTTCTCTACATGAGGCTCTGACTTTGCTCTACAAAGGAAAAAACAGGAAAAACTTCACTTAAGAAATTTTCTTAACCTTCACAGGCCAACAACTGACACAGATATTAGAAAAGCTTAGCAAGTACGATCCTATTAATCACAAGAATGAAAAAAGTGTTTCCTCAAACCAGCAGAGCTCAATGATTCTTACCTGGAAGGCAAAAGTCAACAAACAGATCTAAATATCACTTTGAGATAGCTAACTTAAACAATTTACTTTCCCCATTAAAGAGAAAGTTTACTGGCCAATTTTAAATCTAATTCACAGAGCAGTTTACAGTCCTTTTTGAAAACTAAGATCCTTGACATTTAACCAAAGCTTTTACTCTCTGCAAGCCATATCGTGGACCACACATTCTAGCATCTCCTGGCTTTACTGAACTCATTTGACTCATTCAGAGCAAGGCTGAACTGTGACAGGGAGGGACCTGTACCTGCTCGGCAACCTGTACCTCAAGGTGGGGCGTGTTCCACTCCAACACGTTCCATGCTGACATAACTAACAAACTAGGGCTGGTGGACATGTTTCCTTGTAAGAAATGTTCCCTCAAAAAAAAGAAAATTGCTATGCTGGTGATTAAAAAAGTGAAGACGACTAGAAAATTGATGGTTTATTGGAGTAATAGAATTCTCTTTAAAATATAAAGCACCCACATGACATAGAATCAAATGTAAGGCAATCAGTAAGGATCTGACAAGGTTCCCTTCAATTTCTTTCATTTATTCATTTACTTCATTTACAATTACTGTAAATTTTAGTAATATTCTAGAATTGGAAGCTTTAGAGGTACAAAGCATCCCTAATAGTATCTGGGTTTCTGGTCATTAGTATTCGGGCTTAAATTAACTGTATTTAAATTTAATAGAATGAGCCAGTTAAATATCTGAACTTTATTATTTCAGGGACAAGATTTGAAGATTTGTAGGCCTGAGAAAATAAGCTCTGAGGACAGTACTTTGAGCTGGAACTTACTATGACAAGAGAATACACACAAATAGCTAATTCTCAGGATAAATGAATATACTTAAATGTAAGCATTTAAGCTGCAAATGGGAAATATTACCTCTTTGAAATGTGACATCCAGTTTGCCAAGATAAGGTGGGAGTTCCTTTAAAAGATATAATTAAAAAAAGTTAGCTCTCAAAAAATCAAAAGCATTTTAATGTTTTATATTAAGACATAAATATTTGCTTCTTAATTTTTTTTTTTTTTTTGTATTTTTCCAAAGTGAGAAATGGGGAAGCAGAAAGACAGACTCCCACATGCACCTGGCCAGGATCCACCCAGTATGTCCACCAGGGTACGACGCTCTGCCCATCTGGGGCATTGCTCCGTTTTGGCCAGAGTCATTCTAGCGCGCCTGAGGGAGAGGCCACAGAGCCATTCTCAGTGTCTGGGCCAACTTTGCTCCATTGGAGCTTTGGCTGTGGGAGGGGAAGAGAGAGATAGAGAGGAAGGAGAGGGGGAAGGGTGGAGAAGCAGATGGGCACTTCTCCTGAGTGCCCTAGCCAGGAATTGAACCCGGGACTTCCACACGCTAGGCCAGTGCTCTACCGCTAAGCCAACCAGCCAGGGCTAGGATTTGCTTCTTAAAAAACAAACAAACATTACATGTGTTTACATAGAGCACCCTTTAATGTTTTTTTTAATTCCATTTTTTAAATTTTATTTATTCATTTTTAGAGAGGAGAGAGAGAGGGAGAGAGACAGAGAGAGAGAGAAGGGGGGAGGAGCTGGAAGCATCAACTCCCACATGTGCCTGACCAGGCAAGCCCAGGGTTTCAAACCGGCGACCTCAGCATTTCCAGGTCAACGCTTTATCCACTGCGCCACTACAGGTCAGGCTACATAGAGCACCCTTTAGCTGAACATCCCCAACAGCAAATTAATCATATAATTACTTATTTTCACAACCTACAAAATATATGTACTATTGAATATGCACCTCTTCTCAATAATAAATACACAAAGAGCTCAGTAGATAAATGTCAAGAATAGACAGTTCAAAAAGAAAAAGAAAAATGACAAAATCATAAAAAAATACTGAAATTCATAAATAAATAAATGCTCATTAAAATTTAGTCTAGCAAATTAGAAAATGTTTGGTATAACTGTAATACCCAATAATGATTAAGTGTATAGCAAAATGGAAATTCTTCTAATATCAGATTTTAGAACTCTTTTAAACCCTTTTAAGAAAGCAAGAGGGTAATAGCTACTTTCAATATATATTAAGACATTATAATAGTCCTAGTCTTTTACCCAATAATTTCCCTGCTGGGATTTTTTTTTTTTTTTCCTGAAGCTGGAAACGGGGAGAAACAGTCAGACAGACTCCCGCATGCGCCCGACCGGGATCCACCCGGCACGCCCACCAGGGGCGAAGCTCTGCCCACCAGGGGGCGATGCTCTGCCCCTTCGGGGCGTCGCTCTGCCGCTACCAGAGCCACTCTAGCGCCTGGGGCAGAGGCCAAGGAGCCATCCCCAGCGCCCGGGCCATCTTTGCTCCAATGGAGCCTTGGCTGCGGGAGGGGAAGAGAGAGACAGAGAGGAAGGAGGGGGTGGGGGTGGAGAAGCAAATGGGCACTTCTCCTATGTGCCCTGGCCGGGAATCGAACCCGGGTCCCCCGCATGCCAGGCCGACGCTCTACCGCTGAGCCAACCAGCCAGGGCCCCTGCTGGGATTTTATTTAGGAAAATAATTTTAAATATAGAGATTATCTTAAATAAATATTTTTACTAAGTATAAATATCTTTATAAATATATTTATATCTCTTAAATAATGTTATACTGTATAAGCATATGAATATAGAGAAAACTTTTATGCATAAAAATGTTCAGTGTAGGCCCTGGCCAGTTGGCTCAGCAGTAGAGCGTCGGCTTGGCGTGCGGGGGACCCGGGTTCGATTCCCGGCCAGGGCACATAGGAGAAGCGCCCATTTGCTTCTCCACTCCCCCCTCCTTCCTCCCTCTCTCTTCCCCTCCCGCAGCCAAGGCTCCACTGGAGCAAAGATGGCCCGGGCGCTGGGGATGGCTCCTTGGCCTCTGCCCCAGGCGCTAGAGTGGCTCTGGTCGCAGAGCATCGCCCCCTGGTGGGCAGAGCATCGCCCCTGGTGGGCGTGCCGGGTGGATACCGGTCGGGCGCATGCGGGAGTCTGTCTGACTGTCTCTCCCCGTTTCCAGCTTCAGAAATAAAAATAAATAAATAAATAAATGTTCAGTGTAGTACTATCTATAATGGTAAAAACTTGGAACTACTGTAATTCAAAAGTCCAATAGAGGCATAGTTTAAAATAACAATATAGCCTGACCTGTGGTGCGCAGTGGATAGGGCGTCCCCCAGGAACACTGAGGTTGCCAGGTGGAAACCCTGGGCTGCGGCTTGCCCAGTCAAGGCACATATGAGAAGCAATTACAAGTTGATACTTCCTGCTCCTCCCCCAACTTTCTTTCTCTCTCTCTGTTTCTCCCCCCCCCCCCCGGAAATGAATAAATAAAATCTTTTAAAAAACCTATATATCCACTCAATGAAATAACTTCAGTCATTTGAAATGTTTATGAAAATAAGCATGGAATCTGAAAAGCCTAAATACTGTACAATTCTAACTCGATGACATTCTCGAGAAGGCAAAACCATGGAGACAGTGAAAAGAACAGTGGTTGTCAGGGGTCAGGGGTTCAGGGGGCAGGAAGGCAAAGCATAGAGGATTTTTAGGCAATGAAATTACTCTGTATGACACTATCATACATGGATATATGTCATTATACATATGCTAAAACCTATGAAATGTACAACACCAAGAGTGAACTCTAACGTAAACTACGGACTTTGGGTGATGACGATGTGTCAGTGTAGGCTCATCAGTTGTAACAGATGTGCACTCTGGCGTAGGATGCTGATGGGGGGGAGGCTGTGTCTATGTGAAGTAAGAGGTTATGTGCGAATTCTCTGTATTTCCTTGCTCAATTTTGCTGTAAACCTATAATTTCTCTAAAAACTAAATTCTATTAAAAAGAAAAAGGTCAGGATCACAGCTATATCAAAATCATACAGGTTATACATACAGATAGCATTCTGTTAACCTAGCTTCAGACCCGGAAAAGCATAATGAGTTTCATTTGGCTACATCAGTGACAAACATAATTTTTTTTCTTTCAAGGAGGCAGAACAAATAACTGGTCACTTCAACATAAGGAGCACATGATCCATTCTGTGAACCACTGGGAAGCCGGTCGAGATGGGACAGGATTTGGTCTCTGTTGGGCAGATAAAATATATTATGCTCACTTTGTTAAAGATGGTGCTGTCCACATAGAAGCCCGTCGCCCAGTGTTGGTCAAATAAAGTTTGTAAATATATATATGTTTGCTCGCTTATAGTTTGCATTGGGTGTGGGAGACAGGCTGTAAGCATGCAGGGTTGTTATAGCCTAAGGCTTAGTTTTAAGACTAAGCCTTTCCCACCCTTTTTGATGTAGGGTGGTGTACTCTCATGAGGAATCCCATATGCCCCAGATAAGTGACTTTGTATCAGAGACTTCCTTGTTTGTATATTGGATTAAAGGTTTTGAATCATAAAGTGGGGCAGACCTGGAGCTTGCTCTCTCTCAGTTTGGTTCCTGAGACTAGTATTAGAGAGGAGAGCAGAGAAAGGCCACGTGGAGGCCAGGAGAAGCAGCCAAGATGGCAGAGTGCTGAAGAAGCCAGTTTGTGTAGAGTTTGTGCAGAGAGAAGGAGATGGGAAACAGAGGTGAATAAGGCTGGTGAGCTAGAAACCTTTGATTCTAGGAAACTCGGATAAGTCAGTAGCTTTGTGAGCACTGAATGAGTGGGTTTTGGAGCCTAGTGTGTGTTTCTTCTTGCCCGCCGGGTGCAAGCTAGGATTAAAGCTGATGGCCCACCAGCTTTTGCCTCCATTGTTTCATTACCGTCTGTCCCAATCTAATGAGAACCTGCATGGGCCAGGCAGCTGTGATGGTGGTTATGGATACTGGCTTTACAGTCTCAGATAGAGAGGTCTCACTATTTTAATTTGTTTGGTCACTTCTGATGAAAATATAAAATTGTCCAAAGATACCTTAAAGCTGAAACATCGCTTTTTTGTTTTTAATTTTCTTTTTTTTTTTTTTTTTTGTATTTTTCTGAAGTTGGAAATGGGGAGGCAGTCAGACAGACTCCCACATGCGCCCGACCAGGATCCACCCGCCATGCCCACCAGGGGGCGATACTCTGCCCATCTGGGGTGTTGCTCTGTTGCAACCAGAGCCATTCTAGCGCCTGAGGCAGAGGCCACGGAGCCATCTCCAGCGCCTGGGCCAACTTTGCTCCAATGGAGCCTTGGCTGCGGGAGGAGAAGAGAGAGACAGAGAGGAAGGAGAGGGGGAAGGGTGGAGAAGCAGATGGGCGCTTCTTCTGTGTGCCCTGGCAGGGAATCAAACCGGGGACTCCTGCACACCAGGCTGACGCTCTACCACTGAGTCAACCAGCCAGGGCGAAACATCGCTTTTTTGGCAGGGGGGAGGTGTGATCCCTCCTGGAATCACCTTTCTGGTTTGGCTGGTACCCTGCACAAAGCAATGAATCCCTTAAGTGAAGTCTTTCTCAGGGCTCTGTTTGGCCCTGAATAAGGCAGACCCATATCTCTTTCCCTCCTCTAGGAAGACAAATATGGATTAAGCTGAAAAATTACCTTCTAAAAGTGAAAAAGGGATTAAACTGCTGCTTGAGAACTGTGGAATTATTTGAAATGTTTTGCAAATGGTTGCTACATCAACAACAAAAAAGGTGATTACAAAATGTGTACATCATGACCTGCTTTTAAAGATACTTTGCATTGTGCTCACGTTCCTTTCAAGGTTGTTCCCAAAGGTGCTCAGCCTGCAGCCCAACTAGAATCTCTGGGGAGAGGCAGAGACAACCTGGTGAAAAAGACCAGGGGGAGGGGGGGGAGCAGGGAAAGGAGAAAGCAGCCTTTCAATTAAAGATCAGCCCTCAGTTTAAAGGTCAGCTTGGGGCAGGCTGGCCTGAGGCAGAGTCAGGGCCAGAGGGAGGAGCAGCGGCAGGGCGGGGCTGGGGGGGTAAAGGTCAGCTTGGGGCAGGCTGGCCTCAGGCAGAGTCAGGGCCGGAGGGAGGAGCAGCGGCAGGGCGGGGCTGGGTGGCTCAGTCAGGTCTCTGTCTCAGTCAGGTCAATCTGGTCCAGCAACCTTTGTGTACAGAGGTGTTCCTCTTTGGTGCATTTCAGTTTATCTTCCGAACCATCAATTGTCATTTCCAGCTAGGCTCTGATCCCTCTGCAAACTCATGTCAGGTCTCTGCCTCCTTGAGTTTATTAGTAAGAATCTTTACCTCTTCCTTTTTTAAAAAAATATATATATATTTAATTAATTGTGTTTACATAGATTCTAGGGTCACCCCGAATGCATCCCCCTCTCCCATATTCCCCTCAACATCTCCCTTGCCCTCCTCTCTACACTGCCCTCCCCCCTTCCCTTCAGGTTTATCCCATCCTATCATCCCCTTTCCCTCTGTCCTCTTTCCCTCTGGTCCCTTTGATCCCTCTTCTGTCTCCATTCCATTCCTCAGTTCTCACTGTTCCTTGGATTCCTCAAATGAGTGAGATCATATGATATTTTTCTTTCTCTGCCTGGCTTTTTTCACTTAACATAATAGTTTCCAGGTTGTAGAGCCAGAAGCCAGGGCCAGGGCCAGGGCCACCATCACAGCAGCCGCCAGGCCCATGCAGTTTCGCATTGGATTCGGACAGTCGGTAAAGAAACAACGGAGCCACAAACTGATGGGCCATAGTCTTTAATCCTAGCTTGCACCCGGCGGGCAAGTAAAAACACACACTGGGCTCCAAAACCCACTCACATTCAGTGCTCACAAAGCCACTGACTTATCCGAGTTTCCTAGAATCAAAGGTTTCTAGCTCACCAGCCTTATTCTCCTCAGTTCCCCATCTCCTTCTTTATCCCAGATACAAACTCTGCACAAACTAGCCTCTCACTCAACACTCCGCCATCTTGGCTGCTTCTCCTGGCCTCTTCCACGTGGCCCCCTTCTGCTCTCTGCTCTGCTCTCTCCTCTAATGATAATCTCAGGAACCAAGAGCGCAAGCTCCCGCTCCATCCCCATTTTATAGTGTAGAAATCCAAACCCTTAATCCAATATACAAAATAGGGAAGTCTCTAATACAAAGTCACTTCTCTGAGGCATGATTGGATTGTACCACCGCACATCAAAAAGGGTGGGAAAGGCTTAATCCCAAAACCAAGCCCCAGGCTACAAGGATTCTCAACACACATTAATATCACCTGGGCGATGGCCTCACGTGGGCAGCGCCACTTTAACAAAGTGAGCATAATACATTTTATCTGTCCAACACAGGTCCATCATGTTGTTGCAAAAGGTAATATTTCCTTCTTTTTCATGGCCCCTTAGTATTCCATTGTGTATATGTAACACAGCTTTTTAATCCACTTGTCCACTGACGGACCCTTGGGCTATTTCCAGAGCTTCGCTATTGTGAACAATGCTGCCATAAATATGGGGGTGCATTTCTTTTTTTCAGTCAGTGATATTGTGTTCTTGGGATATATTCCTAAAAGTGGGATGGCTGGGTCAAAAGGAAGATCCATTTTCAATTTTTTGAGGAATCTCCATACTGTTTTCCACAGTGGCTGCACCAGTCTGCATTCCCATCAGCAGTGCAGGAGGGTTCCCTTTTCTCCACATCCTCTCCAGCACTTATTCTGTGTTGTTTTGTTGATGAGCGCCATTCTGACTGGTGGGAGGTGGTATCTCATTGTGGTTTTAATTTGCATTTCTCTAATGATTAGTGATGTTGAACATTTTTTCATCTATTGGCCATCTGTATGTCCTCTCTGGAGAAGTGTCTATTCATTTCTTTGCCCATTTTTTGATTGGATTGTTGTCTTCCTGGTGTTGAGTTTTACAAGTTCTTTATAAATTTTGGTTATTAACCCCTTATCAGACGTATTGTCAAATATGTTCTTCCATTGTGTGGTTTGTCTTTTTATTCTGTTCATATTGTCTTTAGCTGTACAAAAGCTTTTTAGTTTGATATAGTCCCATTTGTTTATCTTGTCTTTTATTTCATTTGCCTGTGAAGATAATTCAGTAAATATATTGCTGCAAGAGATGTCGGTGAGCTTACTGCCTATGTTTTCTTCTAAGATGCTTATGGTTACACGACTTACATTTAAGTCTTTTGTCCATTTTGACTTTATTTTTGTGAGTGGTGTAAGTTGACGGTCTAGTTTCATTTTTTTGCAGGTAGCTGTCCAATTTTCCCAACACCATTTGTTAAAGAGACTGTCTTTACTCCATTGTATGCTCTTACCTCCTTTGTCAAATATCAGTTGTCCATAGAGCTGTGGGTTTATTTCTGGGTTCTCTGTTCTGTTCCATTGATCTATATGCCTGTTCTTATGCCAGTACCAAGCTGTTTTGAGTATAATGGCCTTGTAGTATAACTTGATATCAAGAAGTGTGATACCTCCCACTTTATTCTTCTTTTTCAAGATTGCTGAGGCTATTTGTGTTCTTTTTTGGTTCCATATAAATTTTTGGAATATGTGTTCTATATCTTTGAAGTAGGTCATTGGTATTTTAATTGATATTGCATTGAATTTATAAAATGTTTTTGGTAATATAGACATTTTAATGAACCGCTTCCTTTTTGAGAGTAGACACTTCTGGTTCTGGCCCATCTGTCTGATCTGCTCGTTTCTTGACTACAGGACTCTGCCAGCTCAGCTGTTCCTTTGCGCGTTCCAAGTCTCCCTCAGTAATCACCAACTTCTGCCTCTTCTGTGATGTGATCAGCTTCTTTGAGTTGGATTTCCTGTAGTTCCACCTTCATCTTTTAAAGCTGGGTTTTCAATAATCTTCCTACCTCCCTCACTCTCTTTGGCAGCTTTCTTAGTTTCCTCCAGCTGTTACAGGCCAGCGGCCAGGTGCTCCTGAACACAGACCAGCTCCTCTTCAACCTGTGGGATCCTGCAGTTCCAGGAGGCCGCCTCAGCCTCAGGGGTTCTCGGCAGCCTTTCTCCCTCCACGTCCCATGGGAGGCGCTTGGCCCTGTCCTATGCATCATCCGCCTGCTGCTGCAGAACTTGGACTTGTGTCTCCCTGCCCCCACAGTGGTGATTCCCGCCACGGTGCCCACCCAGCTCCAGAGGAAGGTCGGTTTCCTGCTTCCTTCCTCAGTGCTACAACTGTTTCTCTAAAATCAGATTTTTAAAAGGTTCTTTCCTATACTTTAAGACTAAAATATATTTAATCCGAATCAAAATAAATATAGGACACTTCAAGCAAGTTGAACTCTAGTAGTTTTATGTTTGAGAACTTTGGTAATTTTGTTAAAATACTTATAAAAATAAGTCTCAGTGTGTGCAGTGAGTGCATCTTCCCTGAAACCCCTAGTTTTTTTTAAAATTTCCTTTGACATTCATTATCTAACTCTTATCATTTATTCATTTTTAAAAATTATTTATTGAAGCACTATCTGGCATTCACTGTTTTTAAAACTCTTACAGGTCTTATTATCTACTAGATGTTAATTTATCATGCATCTTTATACTTACACAGTACTTGAGATCTGAGATGTTTACATTGACCCCTGTCGATCTCTTTAGATTCTCATCATGAGACACAACAACTTGCTCATCTTTTGTGATATGACAGTCCAGTTCCAGCATGTCGGTTCCAATTGTAACTGCACTGAAGAAACACAAAGAATAATGACATTCTGAAACTTAAGTGAACATTGAGGTTACATGCATCAGCTGTAAAATTCAGCATTAGAAATCAAACAGCAAAAAATCCCATAATATTAAAATTTCTCAACACTGTCATCTATTATGATTTACTGATGTGAAAATATTCTAAGTGAATTTGGAATAAGAAAACATTGTTGGCTCCTTTCCATAACCACCTACAATTTCTATCACACCAATACAATGGAAAGCACACTGGACCAGAAGTTAAGAGATCTGGGTGTCAGTTCCTGCTTTACTACAAACTTGCTGCATAATACTAGGCAAGTAAATGGCCCCTTTGAGCCTATGTTTGCACATCTCTAAAATGAAAGGAGTGAAAAACAAGAAAAGGATGCAAGCTTTTGACACTTTAATTCAACATAGGATCAGAAATTCTAGCCAGAGCAATTAAGCAAGGAGAAAAAAAAAGGGGGGGTCCAACTTGGAAAGGGAATCATAAAACAATTCCATTTACAATAGCATCAAAAGAATAAAAAACTTAGAAATTAACAACCAAGGAAGCCTTGGCTGGGTTTCTCAGTGGTTAGAGCACCATCCCAGCGCACCAAGGTCACAGGTTCAATCCCTGGTCAGGGTACATATGAGAAGCAACCAATGTGCACAACTAAATGGAACTAAGTAGAACAATGAGTTGATGCTTCTCTCTCTCTTTCTCTCCCTTTCCCTCTCTCTCTCAAATCAATGGAAAATTAAAAAATAAAAGAAATTAACTTGACCAAGGAGGTGAAAGACTTTGTACAATGAAAACTATACAAAACATTGCTTAAAGAGCTACATAAGTGAAAAGACATCCCATGTTAATGCATTGGAATACTTAACATTGTTAAATGCAAATATGCACACGGATCTACAGATTCAATCCAATTCCTATCAAAATCTCAATGATATTTTTTGCAAACGTAGAAAAATCCACCCTAAAATGTACATGGTACCTCAATGAACCCCAAAGAGCCAAAATAATCTTGAAAAAAAAAAGTTTGAAGACTCACACTTCGTGATTTCAAAGTTAAAATGTAGTGGAAGCCCTGATATTTTTTTCTTGTAATATAAATGACTGACTTAAGCTTTGCCTGCCAAGGCATCCACTTCAAAGATGTTTGCAAAAGTATTACGTCCTTTAAAAAATGTACTTGCGCCTGACCTGTGGTGGTGCAGTGGATAAAGCGTCAACCTGGAATGCTGAGGTTGCTGGTTCAAAACCCTGGGCTTGCCTGGTCAAGGCACATATGGGAGTTGAGGCTTCCTGCTCCTCCCCCCTTCTCTCTTTCTCTCTCTCTCTCTCTCTCTCTCTCTCCTCTAAAATGAATAAATAAATAAAAATAATTAAAAAAAAAATGTACTTGCCAAAAAAAAAAAAAAAATGTACTTGCCTTATTAAAAACTACTTTAAAACTGCTAGCCATCATCTGAACCTTCAGTGAGTCATAATCTTTTTGGCAATAGAGGTTCTTGCCTCAATGTTAATAGCTGCTGACTAATCAGCATGGTGGTTACTGAAGAACGAGGTGGCTGTAGCAAATTCTTAAAATAAGACAACAGTGACGTTTGCCACATTAGTTGACTCTTCCTTTTCTTTTTTATAAAGATTATTTATTTATTTGTTGATTTTATATAGAGAGGGGTTGGGAGCCAGAAGTATCAATTCATAGTTGCTTCACTTTAAATGTTCATTAATTGCTTGTTGTATGTGCCCTAACCGGGCAAACCCAGGATTTTAAACCAGCAACCTCAGCATTCCTCCAGGTCAACATTCTATCCACTGCGCCACCACAGGCCAGGCAGTTGACTCTTCCTTTCACGAACAATTTCTCTATAGCATGTGATAGGATTTTATCCACAGTGGAAAGTCTTTCTCTTTTTCTTTTCTTTTTTTAGTGAAAGGAGGTTGAGGCAGAGACAGACTCTCACATGCACCCCAACCAGGATCCACTCAGCAAGCCCACTAGGGGGTCATGATGCTCTGCCCATCTGGGGCCTTTGCTCTGTTGCAACTGAAGCCATTTTTTAGCACCTGAGATGGAGGCCATAGAGCCATCTTCAGTGCCCAGGGCCAATTCCCTCCAACCAAGCCATGGCTGCAGGAGGGGAGGAAAAGAGAGAGAGAGAAAAACGAGAGGGGGAGGGGTAGAAAAACAGATGGGAGCTTCTCCTGTGTGCCCTGGCCAGGAACTGAACCTGGGACATCCACACACCAGGCCAACGCTCTACCACTGAACCAACCAGCCAGGGCACACAGTGGAAGTCTTTCAAAATTGTAATCAATCCTCTCAAACCTTGCCACTACTTTATCAACTAAGTTTATATATTCTAAATCTTTTGTTGTCATTTCAACTATCTTATAGCATCTTCACTAGGAGCCTGTCAGTCAAATAAGTTTGTAAATATGATATATATGTTTGCTCGCTTATAGTTTGTATTGGGTATGGGAGACAGGCTATAAGCCGGCAAAGTCATTATAGCCTAAGGCTTTCTCACCCTTTTAATACTAAGATTTTTTTAAAACTAAGCTTTTCCCCACACCCTTGACTATTGCATGATGTGGGGTGGTGCACTCTTATGAGGAATTCCATGTATACCTCAGATGAGTGACTTTGTATCAGAGACTTCCTTATTTGTATACTGGCTTAAAGGCTTTAATTTCTACACTTTAAAATGGGGCAGACCAGGGGCTTGCTCTCGTGATTACTGAAATTAGCATTGCAGGAGAGAGGCAGCCAAGATGGTGGAGTGCTGAAGGAAAAGCCAGTTTGTGCAGAGTTTGTGCAGAGAGAAGGAGATGGGGAGCAGAGGTGAATAAGTCTGGTGAGATAGAAACCTTTGATTCTAGGAAACTCAGATAAGTCAGTGGCTTTGGGAGCTCTGAATGGAAAGGGAAGTGTTTTCCCACTGTATTTTCTAGCCTGCCGGGTGAGAGCTAGAATTAAAATGGTAATGGCCCACCAGTTCTTGGCTCTGTTGTTTCATTACAGTCTGTCCAAATCAAACCTGAACTTGCATGGGCCAGGCGGCTGTGATGGTGGCCATGGCTACTGGCTTTACATTTGGTGTAGTCTGTGGCAGGATTCAATACAGATCAGTATAGAGCCACCACCACCTTTGAGCAGTGGAGTAGAGAACTGGCTGCTGTTATGGCTCCCCACGGCTGTCCTTTTGGGGACTACAGGCTGGCTGACTTTTACAGCCATGCGTGAGGAAACTGAGAGCTCTGTGGAAGAGACTGCCCGAGACCTGCAAACAGAGCAGTGGAAGGAGCTGGAGCAAATGTGGGAGAAACAGATGCTGACCCTGGAGCTGGAGCAAGCACTGGAGAAGACTGACCAGGTTCGCAAGATCCGCTTGGAAATGGAGCAGTGGCTGGAGAAGGAATCACAGGTTCGGGAGTTGCAGATTGCCCTGGACATTGTGGAGAGCCAGCAGCTGTGTGAGACCAGGGCAGAGCAGGTGGCGACAGCCCAGGGCTCAAGCCCGGCAGCGGGAGCTGATGTTTTCAGTCCCTCAGAGCAGAGATGGAAATGCTGACTGCCATTGCCACGTGTTCCTCCCTTGGGACAGTGTAAGACCTGCCAGGACGGCAGGGATGAGGGGGGCGGCTGACGCCCCATGTGCGTGGACTGATTCCTAGACTACAACTGGAGTGGGCACTGGCTCCTTTGTTGGATAGACTTACGGATTTTGGACAATGTGAAATATCCTGATGGTATTATAATTTGTGTAATGTGCCTATTTTCCTTGTACAGAAATACCTGTGCTTTAGATTGTGAAGTGAGCAAAAGGGGTGGAATGTTGGTCAAATAAGTTTGTAGCCTGGGCCCTGGCCGGTTGGGTCAGTGGTAGAGCATCGGCCTGGCGTACAGAAGTCCCGGGTTCAATTCCTGGCAAGGGCACACAGGAGAAGTGCCCATCTGCTTCTCCACCCCTCCCCCTCTCCTTCCTCTCTGTCTCTCTCTTCCTCTCCCGCAGCCGGGCGCTGGGGATGGCTCCTCGGCCTCTGCCCCAGGCGCTAGAGTGGCTCTGGTCACAACAGAGCACCGCCCCGGAGGGGCAGAGCATCGCCCCCTGGTGGGCAGAGCATCGCCCCCTGGTGGGCGTGCCGGGTGGATCCCGGTCGGGCGCATGCAGGAGTCTGTCTGCCTGTCTCTCCCCGTTTCCGACTTCAGAAAAATACAGGAAAAAAAAAAAAAGTTTGTAGCCTGACTAGGTGGTGGCGCAGTGGATAGAGCATTGGACTGGGATGCAGAGGACCCAGGTTTGAGACCCGGAGGTCACCAGCTTGAGCGCAAGCTCATCTGGTTTGAGCAAAATCCCACCAGCTTGAACCCAAGGTCACTGGCTCCAGCAAGGGGTTACTCAGTCTGCTGAAGGCCCGCGGTCAAGGCACATATGAGAAAGCAATCAATGAACAACTAAGGTGTTGCAGCGCGCAATGAAAAACTAATGATTGATGCTTCTCATCTCTCTCCGTTCCTGTCTGTCCCTCTCTATCCCTCTCTCTGACTCTCTGTAAAAAATAAATAATTTTAAAAAAATTCTTTAAAAAAAAAAAGGTTTGTAATATGATATATATGTTTGCTCACTTATAGTTTGCATTGGTTGTGGGAGACAGGCTATAAGCCAGCAAAGTCATTATAGCCTAAGGCTTAGTTTTAAGACTAAGCCTTTCCCGTCCTTTTAATACTAAGATCTTTTCAAAACTAAGCTTTCCCCCACACCCTTGACTGTTGTTGCATGATGTGGGGTGGTGCACTCTTATGAGAAATTCCATTTATGCCTCAGATAAGTGACTTTGTATTAGAGACTTCCTTATTTGTATATTGGCTTAAAGGCTTTAATTTCTACACTTTAAAATGGGGCCTGACCTGTGGTGGCGCAGTGGATAAAGCGTCAACCTGGAAATGCTGAGGTTGCCGGTTCGAAACCCTGGGCTTGCCTGGTCAAGGCACATATGGGAGTTGATGCTTCCAGCTCCTCCCCCCTTCTCTTTCTCTGTCTCTCTCTCCTCTCTAAAAATGAATAAATAAATAAATAATCTTAAAATGGGGCAGACCAGGGGCTTGCTCTCGCAGTTACTGAAATTAGCATTGCAGGAGAGAGGCAGCCAAGATGGTGGAGTGCTGAAGGAGAAGCCAGTTTATGCAAAGAGGAGATGGGGAGCAGAGGTGAATAAGGCTGGTGAGGTAGAAATCTTTGATTCTAGGAAACTCGGATAAGTCAGTGGCTTTGGAAGCCCTGAATGGAAAGGGAAGTGTTTTCTTACTGTGTATTTTCTTGCCCACCAGGTGCGAGCTAGAATTAAAAAGGTAATGGCCCACCAGTTCTTGGCTCCATTGTTTCATTACTGTCTATCCAAATTAAACCTGAACCTGCATGGGCCGTGTTGGGCAGATAAAATGTATTATCTGCAGATCCTTTAGCCTGAAGCTTGGTTTTGGGATTAAGCCTTTCCTACCCTTTTTGATGTAGGGCGGTACAATCCTATCATGCCTCAGAGGGTGACTTTGTATTAGAGACTTCCCTGTTTTGTATATTGGATTAAGGGTTTGGATTTCTACACTATAAAATGGGGACGGAATGAGAGTTTGGCCTCTTGGTTCCTGGGATGATTAGCATGAGAGAGTAGAGCCAGCAGTGGAAGGAGGCCATGTGGAGGAGGCCAGGAGAAGCAGCCAAGATGGTGGAGTGCTGAGTGAGATGCCAGTTTGTGTAGAGTTTGTATTTGGGATAAGGAAGGAGATGGGGAACAGAGGAGAATAAGTCTGGTTAGCTAGAAACCTTTGATTCTAGGAAACTCGGATAAGTCAGTAGCTTTGTGAGCACTGGATGTGACTGGGTTTTGGAGCCCAGTGTGTATTTTTACTTGCCCGCCGGGTGCAAGCTAGAATTAAAAACTATGGCCCACCAGTTTGTGGCTCCGTTGTTTCTTTACCGACTGTCCGAATCCAATGCGAACCTGCATGGGCCGGGTGGCTGTGATAGTGGCCGTGGCCACGGCTTCTGGCTTTACAGGCCGGGTGGCTATAATGGTGGCCATGGCTACTGGCTTTAGAGTCCATTCCACCTCATATTAGACTTTATGCATATCAGAACACTATTATGAAGAACATCTGAAAACATTACGATGAAAATATTTAACCATTGTCACGAGACAAAGACTACTCAAGAGACCACATGGAGTGCACCGGGGGACCTAGGGGAGACCACCTCACAGTACCCTATACAGGTTTCACAAGACAGCCCCAATCCCCAGTCCTTATGGGTATTTATTGATACACACAAATAGGAGCAGGGGTGAGAATGAGGAAGTCAGGAAGCAGAGAAGAGAATGAAGAAATCAGGAAGGACAGAAGAGAATAAGGAAGTCAGGAAGGATGTAAAGCCAGTATCCACGGCCAGCATAACAGTAGCCTGGCCCATGCAGGTTCGCGTTGGATTCGGACAGTCAGTAAAGAAACAACGGAGCCAAAAACTGGTGGGCCATTATCTTTAATCCTAGCTTGCACCTGGTGGGCAAGTAAAAACACACACTGGGTTCCAAAACCCACTCACATTCAGTGTTCACAAAGCTACTGTCTTATCCGAGTTTCCTAGAATCAAAGGTTTCTAGCTCACCAGACGTATTCACCTCTGTTCCCCATCTCCTTCCTTCTCCCTGCACAAACTGGCTTTTCACTTAGCACTCCACCATGTTGGCTACTTCTTCTGGCCTACTCCACGTGGCTTCTCTCTGCTCTCTAATGCTAATCTCAGGAACTGAGAGAGCAAGTCCCCATTCTGCCCCCATTTTATAGTGTAGAAATCAAAACCTTTAATCCAATATACAAAATAGGGAAGTCTCTAATACAAAGTCACTTATCTGAGGCATGATGGGATTGTACCACCCCTCATCAAAAAGGGTGGGAAAGGCTTAGTCCTAAAACCAAGCCCCAAGCTACAAGGATCCTGCCTGCTCTCAGCCTGCCCCCAACACACATTAATATCACCTGGGCTTCCATGTGGGCAGCGCCATCTTTAACAAAGTGAGCGTAATATATTTTATCTGCCCAACAAAGGAGAACTTCTTTAGAGCAGACAAATGAGAAAGGGAGTAGCTCAAATGTCCCAACCTGATTAATCAGAATTGCTAATTCTATCCTTATTGTGCTGCATTCAGCACAGTACTGCATTGAGTACTTTTGTCAGTAAAGCCACTATAACTTTTGCCTCAGGGCACTGAACTCTGTCCCTGTTCTACTATGTTCCTATTCAGGGCCTCTACAAATCATAATCCCATAACAACACTATTTTAATTATTTTCCCTTCTTTTTTTCCACTTCAGACTTTATTAGATTCCATCTCAAGAAACCACTTTCTTTGCTCATCCATTACAAGCAATTCCTCATACATAAAGTTTTATCATGATACTGCAGCAATTCAGTCATGCCTTCAAGCTCCACTTCTAAGTTTAGTTGCCTTGCTCTTTCCACCACATCTACAGTTACTTCCTCCACTGAATTCTTGAGCCCCTCAAAGTCATTCATGAGGATTGAATCAAGTTCTTCCAAACTCCTGGGGGGGTTTCTTTTTTGGGGGGGTTGTTTGGTTTTTTTTTGTATTTTCTGAAGTTGGAAATGGGGAGGCAGTCAGACAGACTCCCGCATGCGCCCGACCAGGATCTACCCGGCATGCCCACCAGGGGGTGATGCTCTGCCCATCTGGGGCGTTGCTCTGTTGCAACCAGAGCCATTCTAGCGCCTGAGGCAGAGGCCATGGAGCCATCCTCAGCGGCCGGGCCAACTTCGCTCCAATGGAGCCTTGGCTGTGAGAGGAAGAGAGAGACCGAGAGGAAGGAGAGGGGGAGGGGTGGAGAAGCAGAAGGGCGCTTCTCCTGTGTGCCCAGGCCGGGAATTGAACCCGGGACTCCTGCACGCCAGGCCGACGCTCTACCACTGAGTCAACCGGCCAGGGCCACCAAACTCCTATTAATGTTGGTATTTTGACTTCTTCCCATGAATCACGAATGTTCTTAACATATAGAATGGTGACTCTTTTACAGAAGGTCTTCAACTTACTGTGCCCAGATCCATTAGAGGAATCACTACCTAAAGGCAGCTATAGCCTTACAAAATATATTTCTTTTTTTTTTTTTTTTTCACTTTTCTGAAGCTGGAAACAGGGAGAGACAGTCAGACAGACTCCCGCATGCGCCCTACCGGGATCCACCCGGCACGCCCACAAGGGGCAACGCTCTGCCCATCCTGGGCGTCGCCATGTTGGGACCAGAGCCACTCTAGCGCCTGAGGAAGAGGCCACAGAGCCATCCCCAGCGCCCGGGCCATCTTTGCTCCAATGGAGCCTTGGCTGCAGGAGGGGAAGAGAGAGACAGAGAGGAAAGCGCGGCGGAGGGGTGGAGAAGCAAATGGGCGCTTCTCCTGTGTGCCCTGGCCGGGAATCGAACCCGGGCCCTCCGCACGCTAGGCCGACGCTCTACCGCTGAGCCAACCGGCCAGGGCCAAAATATATTTCTTAATAAGACTTGAGCCTGACCTGTGGTGTCGCAGTGGATAAAGCATCAACTTGAAACACTGAGGTTGTGCCTGACCAGGTGGTGACGCAGTGGATAGAGTGTCAGACTGGGATGCGGAGGACCTAGGTTTGAGACCCCGAGGTCACCAGCTTGAGCGCAGGTTCATCTGGTTTGAGCAAAGCTCACCAGCTTGGACCCAAGGTTGCTGGCTCGAGCAAGGGGTTACTCGGTCTGCTGTAGCCCCCCAGTCAAGGCACATATGAGAAAGCAATCAATGAACAACTAAGGTGTCGCAACAAAAAACTAATGATTGATGCTTCTCATCTCTCTCCATTCCTGTCTGTCTGTCCCTGTCTATCCCTCTGACTCTCTCTCAGTCTCTGTAAAAAAAAAAAAAGAAAGAAAGAAAAAAAGAAACACTGAGGTTGCCGGTTCAAAACCCTGGCCTTGCCTAGTCAAGGCACACATGGGAGTTAATGCTTCCTACTCCTCCCCCCTTCTCTCTCTCTCTCTCCTCTCTAAAATGAATAAAATCTTAAAAAAGCAACATTAATAATAAGACTTGAAAATTGAAATTATGCCTTGATCTGTGAGCTTCAGGATAATGTTGTGTTAGTAGGCAGGAAAACAACATTAATCTCATTGTACATCTCCATCAGGGCTTTGGGTGACCAGGTACATTATCAATGAGCAATACTATTTTGAAAGAAATTTTTTTCCTGAGCAGTAAGTCTCAACAGTGTGTATAAAATATTCAGTAAACCATTTGTAAACAGATGTGCTGTCATCCAGGCTTTCTGCTCCATTTATAGAGCACAGGCAGAGTAGATTTAGCATTAAGGGCCCTGGGATTTTCAGAATAATAAGCACTGGCTTCAACAAAAACTCACCAGCTGCATTAGCCCCTAACAAGAGAGTCAGCCTGTCCTTTGAAACTTTGAAGCCAGTCATTGACTTCTATGAAAGTCCCAGATAACATCTTCTTACATTATAAGGCTATTTTATCTACATACAGTGGAAATCTGCTTAGTGTAGCCACCTTCATCAATTATCTTAGCTAGATGTTCTGAATAACTTGCTACAGTTTCTACATCAGTACTTGCAGCTTCACCTTGCACTTTTATGTTATAGAAATGGCTTATTTCCTCAAACCTCATAACCTAGTTCTGCTAGCTTCAAATTTTTCTTCTGCAGCTTTCTCACTTCTCTCAGCCTTAATTGAAGGAGCTGGATTAGGCTTTGGCTTAAGGGAATGTTGTGGCTGGTTTGATCTTCCATCTAGACCACTAAAACTTTCTTCATATCAGAAATAAGCAAGATTGTTTCACTTTCTTTTTTTAAATTTTTACTTCTTTAATTTTTGCTTCTTTTTCCAATCGAGAGGAGGAGCGATAGTGGGACAGACTCCCGCATGTGCCCCAATCGGGATCTACTCAGCAACCCCATCTGCGGCCATGCTTGCAAACGAACTATGTTCATTACCTGAGGCAGAGGCTTTACAGAGTCATCCTCAATGCCCAGGGCCGATATGCTCGAACCAACTGAGCCACGGCTGTAAGATGGAAAGAGAAAGAGAGAAAGAGAAAGAGAGAGAGGGAGAGAGAGAAGGGGGAGGGGTGGAGAAGCAGATGGTCGCTTTTCCTGTGTGCTCTGACCAGAACTCGAACCCAGGACATTCACATGCCAGGCCAAGCTCTACCACTGAGCCAACCAGCCAGGGCCTTGTTTCACTTTCTTAATCACTTGTGTGTTCACTGGGTTGCACTTATGTGTTTTAATTTTCTTCAATGTTTCCTCTGCATTTACAACTGGTTAATTACTTGGAGCTGATAGACTAGCTTTCAGCCTGTCTCAACTTTTTTTTTTTAATTTATTCATTTTAGGAAGGAGAGAGAGAGGGAGAGGAGAGAGAGACAGAGAGAGAGAGAAGGGGGAGGAGCTGGAAGCATCAACTCCCATATGTGCCTTGACCAGGCAAGCCCAGGGTTTCGAACCGGCAACCTCAGCACTTCCAGGTCGACGCTTTATCCACAGCGCCACCACAAGTCAGGCCCTGTCTCAACTTTTGAGATGCCTTCCTCATTAAGCTTAATCACTTCTTGCTTTTAATTTAAAGTGAGAGGCTTGCTGGTCTTCCTTTTACTTCAATACTTAGAGGCTAGTGTAAGGTTATCAACTGGTCTAATTTCAATATTGTTGTGTCTCTGGGAATAGGGAGACCCAAGGAAAGGGAGAGAGCTGGGGAACGCCAGTGAGCAGTCAGAACACGCACAACATTTATCAATTAAGTTCACTGTCTTATATGGCACTCTAAAACAACTTCAATAGTAACATCAAAGATCACTGATCAGAGGTCCTCTTAAGAAATATAACAGCAATGAAATAATTTGAAATATTGCAAGAATTACAAAAATGTGATATAGAGATATAAAGTATTGGAATAATAGAGCCAACAGACTTGCCCAATGCAGGGTTGCCACAAACTTTCAATTTGTTAAAAAAAAAAAAAAAAAAAAAAAAAAAAAGGTCCTGGCCGGTTGGCTCAGTGGTAGAGCGTCAGCCTAGCGTGCAGGAGTCCCGGGTTCAATTCCCAGCCTGGACACACAGGAGAAGCACCCATCTGCTTCTTCACCCCTCCCCCCTCCTTCCTCTCTGTATCTTTTTTTCCCCTCCCGCAGCCAAGGCTCCATTGGAGCAAAGTTGGCCCGGGCGCTGAGGATGGCTCTGTGGCCTCTGCCTCAGGTGCTAGAATGGCTCTGGTTGCAACAGAGCGACGCCCCAGATGGGCAGAGCATCGCCCCCTGGTGGGCATGCTGGGTGGATCCCGGTAGGGTGCATGCTGGAGTCTGTCTGACTGCCTCCCTGTTTCCAACTTCAGAAAAATACAAAAAATAAATAAATAAATAAATAAAAAAGATTCAGTATCTGTGAAACACAACAAAGCAAAGCACAATAAAATGAGGTATGCCTATATAAACTTTTATAATGGAAAAATAAGAATGCTTACCTAATGAATATATTATATCTAAAGGACAACATTTGGACACCAATTTATCCACCATCAGCAAAATGAATTACAGCAGGAGTTTAAGAAAAATAGAGCCTGAGCTGTGGTGGCACAGTGGATAATGCATCAACCTGGAAATGCTGAGGTCGCCGGTTCGAAACCCTGGGCTTGCCTAGTCAAGGCACATATGGGAGTTGATGCTTCCAGCTCCTCCCCCCCTTCTCTCTCTCTCTGTCTCTCCTCTCTCTCTCTCTCTCTGTCTCTCCCTCTCCTCTCTAAAATGAATAAATAAATAAATAATTTTTAAAAAACCCAAAAATAGAACATCATTTTAAATATATAAGCACTCATGATTCTTATTTTGCCTGTGAATCTCTTAATATGGGGTGAATGTACCTTTTGTTCTATACTTAAACCTAAAACAAAATATTAAAATAGGCCCTGCCAGTTGGCTCAATGGTAGAGTGTCCGCCTGGTATGTGGATATCCCAGGTTTGATTCCTGGTCAGGGCACACAGGAGAAGCGCCCATCTGCTTCTCCAACTCTCCTTGTTCCCCTTCCATCTCTCTTCCCTTCCCGCAGCCATGGCTCGATTGGTTCAAGCAAGTTTGCCTCAGGTGCTGAGGATGGCTTTGTGGCTTCTGCCTCAGGCACTAAAAAAAAAATGGCTTCATTGCTGAGCAACAGAGCAATGGCCCCAGATGGGCAGAGCATTGCCCCATAGTGGGTTTGCCAGGTAGATCCTGGTGGGGGCGCATGCAGGAGCCTGTCTCTGTCTCCCCTCCTCTCACTTAAAAAAAAAGAAATTAAAATATTCTACAATTAAAGCATCCAGTTTTAACAATTAAGTAAATTTAGCATTTCTCAAAAAAATGTGGTAATTCATTGGTTAAAAAAGAAAGAATGAAGTGGTGGGAAATGCAAGCATCCAATGATGCAAGTTGGATTAGATGATTTTTAAGATCCTTGGCTATCCCAGATCTAATGATTCTAAAAGTGTAGCTGGCAAAATCTGTCTGTGGTGCCAATCACTTATTCATTTTCCCTTACTTCACCTACTTCTTTTTTAACAGAGAGAGAGTCAGAGAGAGGGATAGATAGGGACAGACAGACAGGAACAGAGAGAGATGAGAAGCATCAATCATTAGTTTTTCATGGCGACACCTTAGTTGTTCATTGATTGCTTTCTCATATGTGCATTGACCGTGGGCCTTCAGCAGACTGAGTAACCCTTTGCTTGAGCCAGCGCTAGTGAGCTTTTGCTCAAACCAGATAAGCCTGCGCTCAAGCTGGCGACCTTGGGGTCTCAAATCTGGGTCCTTCCGCATCCCAGTCCAACGCTCTATCCACTGCGCTCCTGCCTGGTCAGGCTTCACCTACTTCTAATGATCCACACTCATTAGCATTCCATTTCAAAAGACTCAATGGCTACTTGCTGCCTTGTGCCAAAGTCTCATACTGCTCCCTCACTCCTCCTAAGTAACCCTCCCCCTTCCGTGTCCTGATTACCAGCTGTCCGAGGGAATAGACCAACCAACCTGGTTCCTTAATGTAATTCTTACTAAGATGTAAATAATTAAGTTGTTAACTTTAAGTGTCCCCTTTAAAGGTTATCCACCTTTAAAGGAGAGTATTTGTTTGCCAGTTCTATCTCTGTTAGAGCCACAAATATGTAAAAATGAAATCCAAAAAGGAATAAGCAAACAAAAACAGTTTTTAGGTTAGTAGAATTATTTCCTGCATTTAAAAACTTCCTTAAATATTGTTATACTGTCTTAACTTTTTAAAATGTAGAAACTATATGCAACATATATAGCCAACAAACAGTTTTGAAACCAAGGTCCTTTATATAGTTAAAAAAAAATAGTACTGCTGACTTTTGGTCACACACGTGTCTTACTTTCTTTTCGTTGTTTTGTATGAGTGTGTAAAGGGAGAACAAGAGCAGGGGCTATCTGTATTTTCCTGTATTAAAAAAATATTAGATGTATTACCTAGGAAATCTAAGAAAGAAGTTTATGTTTGGCTGAAATGTTGGCTATTTTTTTTAAATGTTTGAGAGTTATATGCAAAACATTATTTATTATATGCTTACCTCTTATTAACAAACTAATAAATAAAAATTAAGAGCAGCAGTAAGTGTATCTAGGACAATTTGTAAATTATCCTAATATAATTACCCCAAATTTGACACACAAGCAGCCAGAACATAGCAAGAAATGAATTTGTTTTTATCACTGTAGATTTCAAAATTTTCCATAAATAACAATATGCACCTACTTCAACTGAAGCACCAGATAATTGTAGCAAAATTTCTGACAACCTGATAACAAACACTGAAAAAAGTTAGGGAAGCCAGGCCTCAACATTTCTGGAAAAAGAAACTAAAACTCTAGCTTTAAAAGAAGATGCAAAATTACCTGAAACTCCATGGAAATAATGCATTCAATTTACAACAGGAATTTATGTTAAGAAATTTATTTGAATTTCATTTACTCTTCACAACATTGAGGTTGTATTATCATCCCATTTCACTGATGAGATAATTAGTATTAGATTTCAGTGTTTTCAACTGGTCGGTGGATCAGTGGTTGAAAACCACTGCATTAGATAGACTAAAAAATTTATCATGAAAATCCGGTTGCTGATTAATTACTTTGACTGTCTGCCAACTTATACTTCCAGCTACTGCTAATACAATTTATTTCTCTTACCATTCATGTTAATACCACAGGGATCAAATTGTCCTACGGGTATTTACAAAGGTGGCCTGGTTTAATAACCTAGTTTTATTAGGTCTTAAGAACCAGATTTTATGTACTCAAGAGCTTAGTGACTCCGTGTGTGTGTGCGCGCGCACACGCATGCATAGTTTTAGGTTCTATGTTTAGTATGGATGGGGTTCTGTCTCCTTCATCTGTCTTCTGATAATATTCTACCTTTTTTTTTTTAATTTTTATTCATTTTTAGAGAGGACAGAGCGAGGGAGAGAGAGAGAGAAGGGGGGAGGAGCTGGAAGCATCAACTCCCATATGTGCCTTGACCAGGCAAGCCTAGGGTTTCGAACCGGCGACCTCAGCATTTCCAGGTCGACGTTTTATCCACTGCGCCACCACAGGTCAGGCCATCTACTTTTTTTTTTAAAGAAACAGTTTTGTTTTTAAATTTTTTTATCTATTGATTTTAGAGAGAGGAAAGGAGAGAGAGACAGAAATATCAATCTGTTCCTGTATGTGCCCTGACTGGGGATTGAACCCGCAACCCCTAAGATCGAGACAATGCTCTAAGCAACTGAACTACCCGACAAGACTCTGCTTTGTTCTTTTTTTTTTTTTTTTTTTTCATTTTTCTGAAGCTGGAAACAGGGAGAGACAGTCAGACAGACTCCCGCATGCGCCCGACCGGGATCCACCCGGCACGCCCACCATGGGGCAACACTCTGCCCACCAGGGGGGATGCTCTGCCCATCCTGGGTGTCGCCATGTTGCGACCAGAGCCACTCTAGCGCCTGGGGGAGAGGCCACAGAGCCATCCCCAGTGCCCAGGCCATGTTTGCTCCAATGGAGCCTTGGCTGCGGGAGGGGAAGAGAGAGACAGAGAGGAAAGCGCGGCAGAGGGGTGGAGAAGCAAATAGGCGCTTCTCCTGTGTGCCCTGGCCGGGAATCGAACCCGGGTCCTCCGCACGCTAGGCCGACGCTCTACCGCTGAGCCAACCGGTCAGGGCCAACTCTGCTTTGTTCTTGATTGCCCCATTCCGTATCTCATTTAGTAAGTAACTAGTAAGAGCCCGTTAGCACTATAGCTAGGTGTTAGGAATTGCGGATCAATAAGGAAAGATTCTTGTTCCCAAGTAATCACTTAAGAGCCATATTTATAACATAAGATGTTATTGAGAGCATTTTACAAACCACATTAAAGGACTTTTTATAAATTGTGAGATGTAATTATTTTTCAGTCAGTCCTAATTATTTCTTCAGTCCCACTATAATATAATGAGCTAATTTTTCATGAATTCTTTTTTTTTAAAGGATTTTTTTTTTTTTAGAGAGACAGAAAGAGAGTCAGAGAGAGGGATAGATAGACAGGAACAGAGAGAGATGAGAAGTATCAATCATCAGTTTTTTGTTGCGACGCCTTAGTTGTTCATTGACTGCTTTCTCATATGTGCCTTGACCGCGGGCCTTCAGCAGACCGAGTAATCCCTTGCTTGAGCCAGCGACCTTGGGCTCAAGCTGGTGAGGTTTTTGCTCAAGCCAGATGAGCCCGCGCTCAAGACCTCGGGGTCTCGAACCTGGGTTTTCCACATCCCAGTCCGATGCTCTATCCACTGCCCCACTGCCTGGTCAGGCTGTTTTTCATGAATTCTTAAGGTCCTTTCAATTTCCTAGACATACTTGGTCCACATATCCTCACATCTTAATCTCAAACATTTCACATTCTTTCTACCAAGTTATCGCTCTTCTAGTCCTAGCATCTTTTCAATTTTCTGGTTAATCTTAACCAGTTTTCCCACACCAACTATTTATACCTCCTCTAATATCTTCACATCTTCACCTCCATGTCATAATATACATGCTTTGCAAAATGTGTATCTAAATATATGTGTGTGGGGGTATCTCAGGGGAAACTGTATACATGAAATTATACTGACTTAGCTATAGCTAGCTAGCTAGATACATAATATCAGTAGAGAAGAAAAAAGTAATTTAAATTATTCTGTTTAAGTCTGTGACAGGAGAAAAGAATTTGCATTTTAAAGCTTTAAGAAACTTCTGAGGCCCTGGCTGGTTGGCTCAGTGGTAGAGCATCAGCCTGGCGTGTGGAAGTCTCGGATTCAATTCTTGATCAGGGCACAGAGGAGAAGCACCCATCTGCTTCTCCACACTTTCCCCTCTCCTTTTTCTCTATCTCTCTCTTCCCCTCCCGCAGCCAAGGCTCCATTGGAGCAAAGTTGGCCTAGGTGATGAGAATGGCTCCATGGCTTCTGCCTCAAGCGCTAGAATGGCTCCAGTTGCAATGGAGCGACACCCCAGATGGGCTTGCCGGGTGGATCCTGGTCAGGTGCATGTGGGATTCTGTCTCTGCCTCCCCGCTTCTTACTTCAGAGAAAAAAAAAAAAGAAAGAAACTTTCGAGATTATAGTCAAAAGGCATCATAGTAAGCCATGACCAATCCTGGGGGATAGGATTTAAATGAAACTGAAATAGGGAGATGTGGTATCTTTGGACTTGATAACAGGAAAAATAATCTCTAAGGTGTGACTGATGAGAAGCAGAACAAAAACATAAGCCAAATTCTCCTGATTTCTTAATTGTCATTATGTGCATAAAAGTGGCTTTAAAATTACATAAGGAAATCAATATGGATAGGTAATGTCTTTCATGGAGTTTAACTTTTCACATTTCCTATCTTAGACCAATTACAGGTTCAGGTCTATACAGGAGTTACTGGGTAGATGCATAATCCTAATTGTTAATAGCAGCCAGTGTAACAGTTGTTTCATTTTCTCCTTTTCTCTTTCTCTCTAAGACTAATTAGCATTACACACAGTATGTTCCTTGTTACAAATGTCTTCTTTCAACTTTGAGTATCTTTTGATTACCCCAAACTCTGATCTAGTTTGTTTTTTTCTCAGTTACACAGAAGCCAAACACTGTTTGGAACACTTCAGACTACATAAAAAAGTAATTTTAATAAAATAAAAACAACTATCACAAGTGGAAGCTACATGGATATATCTTCACTTTGTGAATCACCATCACTTTAAAGATAAACTGTAAAAGAAAAGAATACTCTTATATACTTACTGCTGAAAGGCTGCCATTGTATTCTCCAAATTTTCACCAGCACCTGTAAAAACATTAAATTTAAATTTCATTTACTTAGATACTCTGAATATTTTATTTTTCCATAAATTCATTTAGATAAAATACATCTTCTGCATCCTGATGTTCAGATATTACCTAGACATCAGAAGTGTTTTAAATAATATAATGGTACTTTATTTTTTTTAAGCTGCACTGTGAAGGATCAAAGATCAAAACACAGCCACAGCAATGCATGAGGGTTAGAAGAACCTAAAGATGATTTTAAAACTATAATATCTCCTGACCTGTGGTGGCGCAGTGGGTAAAGCGACGACATGGAATGCTGAGGTCACAGGTTCAAATCCCTGGGCTTGCCCGGTCAACGCACATACAGGAAGCAACTACTATGAGTTGATGTTTCCCCTTTCTCCCCCCCTTCTCACTTTCCCTCTCTGCCCCACTCTCCAAAAAACAATCAATAAATAAAAAATCTAAAAAAAAAACCTATAATACATATCTGCTTGTCACAGAAAAGACAGAAGAGGACTTGGTACATATACACCTCCTCAGATGGAGTTAAATTATCTTTACTCTGTATCCCCATAGTCTCTTATGCATCTCTCTAAGGCATTTATCATACTATAGCATACATTATTTACCTGTCTCTCTCCTTCCTTTCCCATGAATTACTTAAAATAAGTGACTGTGGGTTTTTTTGTTTGTTTGTTTGTTTGTTTTTTTCAGACAGAGAGAGGGATAGACAGGGACAGACAGACAGGAATGGAAAGAGATGAGAAGCATCAATCATTAGATTTTTCATTGCGCGTTGCAACACCTTAGTTGTTCATTGACTGCTTTCTCATATGTGCCTTGACCATGGGCCTTCAGCAGACCGAGTAACCCCTTGCTGGAGCCAGCGGCCTTGGGTTCAAGTTGGTGGGCTTTTTGCTCAAACCAGATGAGCCCGCGCTCAATCTGGTGACCTCGGGGTTTCAAACCTGGGTCCTCTGTATCCCAGTCCAATGCTCTATCCACTGCGCCACCGCCTGGTCAGGCAATGACTGTGTTTTAATCACCATGGCTGAAGGAAGTCTAGTATAGTAGTTGAGAATGGGACTCTTGGAGTTAGGACCTCTGCTCTAAAATCTATTTGATATTTGTGTCTCCTTGGAGAAGTTACCTAATCTCTCTGTTAGGCTGAGAACTTCCTTATCTACAAATATGAGGATAATGAAGGTATCTGTCTCATTGCATTGGTATAACAAAATGAATTAACATGCCAGATTCCATGTCATCAATTCAAAAAGAGATAGCTTTTTACTATTTAACATCTCTGAAATTTGGGGGCATTTGACAATGGATGGGTACAGTTTCTCTTAGCAGTACATAAATATTTGTGCATCTTATAACTAATGGCATTAGATTCAATTTAATGGTGAATATTCAGTAAAAGTAAAGAATTATTGCTATTATTATTACTAATGCCATTATTATAGTAACTAGTATTTGGTGACTAGTGTTTGTCTATTGACTAAAGTAATAAATAATATTGTAATAACAAAAAGAACACAGATAGCCTGACCAGGTGGTGGCGCAGTGGATAGAGTGTCGGACTGGGATGCGGAAGACCCAGGTTTGAGACCCCGAGGTTGCCAGCTTGAGCGCGGGCTCATCTGGTTTAAGCAAAAGCTCACTGCTTGAGCCGAAGGTCGCTGGCTCGAGTAAGGGGTTACTCGGTCTGCTGAAGGCCCGCGGTCAAGGCACATATGAGAAAGCAATCAATGAACAACTAAGGTGTTGCAATGTGCAACGAAAAACTAATTATTGATGCTTCTCATCTCTCCGTTCCTGTCTGTCTGTCCCTGTCTATCCCTCTCTCTGTCTCAAAAAAAAAAAAAAAGGACACAGATAAAAAAGTATCTAATTTTTTTTTTTTACAGAGAGTCAGAGAGAGGGATAGACAGGGACGGACAGACAGACAGGAATGGAGAGAGATAAGAAGCATCAATCGTTAGTTTTCCCTTGTGCGTTGCAACACCTTAATTGTTCATTGATTGCTTTCTCATACGTGCCTTGACCGCCGGCCTTCAGCAGACAGAGTAATCCCTTGCTCGAGCCAGCAATCTTGGGCTCAAGCTGGTGAGCTTTTGCTCAAACCAGATGAGCCCATGCTCAAGCTGGCAACCTCGGGGTCTCAAACTTGGGTCTTCCGCATCCCAGTCCGATGCTCTATCCACTGCGCCACCGCCCAGTCAGGCAAAAGTATCTAATATTATCTACTATTATAAACTAAGTAAAATCAATTAGCACAATGTGCAGGCCATACGTTTTAATATACTTAAACCTAAAATATTTTAGTATAACTAAATAATTCACGGAACGCACAGGGAAAACATTTTGGAAATAAGTTTCCAAATACTTTGGAAAAACAGCTACTTTCTTCTAAACAAAAAGAGGTACTTCAAGTTTAAGGGGCTATTCAAGTATTAGTATTACAGTACTTTGTATACAATATCATCTGAACATATTTAAGAGAATATTAAAATGTTCTTATTCTTTTTTTTTAAATGTTTATTTGTTTATTCAATTTTAGACAAAGGAGGGCGAGAGAGAGAGAGAGAGAGAGAGAGAGAGAGAGAAGGGGGGAGGAGTAGGAAGCCTCAATTCCCATATGTGTCTTGACCAGGCAAGCCCAGGGTTTCGAACCGGTAACCTCAGAGTTCCAGGTCGACGCTTTATCCACTGTGCCACCACAGGTCAGGCCAATGTTCTTATTCTTTTACATTATTAAATTTTATTTTTATGGCAACCTAGTCATCAACAGAAACTCTAGGTATGAAGAAACAAATATATTAATCTAATATTCTAACATCAGTTGAGCAGAGAGGAGGATGCATACCCCTGTGAAAAAAGCTGCTGTGATTTTGTGTTCACATTCATTACTAGAGTTGATACACAACAGAAAACAGATGAAGTAAACTGGAGATTACAACTTTTTTCGAAAGTGCTGTTTTGAGGTTAAAAATGACTTAAAAATCCAGTTGGTGCCTATTTTTCTCAAAAACTATAGAAATATGTTATAATCCGATAATCAATATTTCAAGTACAAAGCACTCGAAAATATTATCAAAAAGAGAAGAGTGCTAAAATGGTTATTAATAGGTTAAGTTAAATTACTGACTGCTTATTGTGCCAAAAATAAAACAAACAAACAAAAACAAGGGATACAGAATTTGAAGGAGCTCTGACCAGCCAAACCTGAACACCATGTTAGTATCAAACTAATGATAGTAACAGATTTCAGACCATTGAACAAAATAGGAAATTCCCAGTCCATTTTAATAAATGGAAAGTTTGATGAGGAACGTGCTATTTATGTAGTTTCAAAGTACTTCCCTACAAAATTTACTAATTACAGAGTAAAGGCCTAACTTCAAAGTACTCCCCTACAAAATTACTGATTACAAAGAGTAAAGGTATGACTCCACAGTGAGAACGTCTCTCAGAAACCACCTTAAGCAGACGACCAAACTCAACATCATTAGCCCTTCACGCTGGCAGCAGCTGTGTCCTTTTAATTTCCTTGCTTTTTGGCACAATAAGCAGCGAGTAGTTTAACAAATAGAATTAATCACAGTTATCTCCAGATGGTTGGAATACAAGTGATTTTTTCTAATATGCATTCTTCTATACTCTTACAAACCCTCTACAAATGAATATGCACTACTTTTAAAGAAGAGGAGAATCCAAGTCTTAAGCACATGCCATAAGCCTGGAACATTCTCTTCATCATTTCCTCCTAATATTTTTCTTTTCTTTTCTTTTCTTTTTTCTTTTCTTTTCTTTTCTTTTCTTTTCTTTTCTTTCTTTCTTTCTTTTTCTCTCTCTCTCTCTCTCTTTCTGTCTTTTTCTTTCTTTTTTAAGAGAGAGAGAGAGAGAGAAAAGGGAGTAGGAAAGGAGAAAGATAAGTATCAACTGGTGGTTGCAGCACTTTAGTTCTTCATTGATTGCTCTGTCACATGTGTCTTGACTGGGGGCCTCTGGGTGAGCCAGAAACCTTGGGCTTCAAGCCAGCAGCCATGGGGTCATATCTATGATCCCACGCTCAATCCAGTGACCTTGGGGTTTTGAACCTGGGTCTTCAGCATTCCAGGTCAACGCTCTGTCCACTGTGTCATCGCCTGGTCAGGCCTCCTCCCAATGTCTCTTAATGTTAATTCAGAATGAATTCACTTCTCAACTCCTCCACAAAAGTACTTTCTTATCACTTCAAATTACAGTGATTCTTATTACAGACAAGAGTTAGTTAAACTGGCAGTTCCCGGCTATGTTGGTCTAAGGACTTTTACTGACTACCTCAAAGAGCCTCAGAAATCGACTTCTAAAACTTATTAATTTATTTATTTAAAAATAACAGTAAACCTATTTCAAGTTAACATACATTTTTTGTTTGTTTGTTTGTTTTGTTTTGTATTTTTCTGAAGCTAGAAACGGGGAGAGACAGACTCCTGCATGCGCCCGACCGGGATCCACACGGCACGCCCACCAGGGGGCGATGCTCTGCCCATCAGGGGCGTCGCTCTGCCGCGACCAGAGCCACTCTAGCGCCTGGGGCATAGGCCAAGGAGCCATCCCCAGCGCCCGGGCCATCTTTTGCTCCAATGGAGCCTCGGTTGTGGGAGGGGAAGAGAGAGACAGAGAGGAAGGAGGGGGGGGGCTGGAGAAGCAAATGGGCGCTTCTCCTGTGTGCCCTGGCCGGGAATCAAACCCGGGACTTCTGCACGCCAGGCCGACACTCTACCACTGAGCCAACTGGCCAGGGCCAAGTTAACATACATTTTATAATAAGTAACTATCTTCCAAAAAATTTAATGAGGAGCATTGTTTGACGTCTTTGCAAATCTCTTTAATGTCTGGCTAAATATGTAGAAGGCAGCTAGATTCTCATGTCTGCTTCATACATACATATCAACAGATATGTAGTTAGAAAAGACTCTTCTTTGATACTGCAACAAAATTCAACAAGAGGTAGTTTTTTCAAAGTTAAAATGGAATATGAACCATATCAATAACCTTTTTATACTGTTGTCTAGAAATGCATTGGTCCATTGTGAACTTCGAACAGATCTTTCACCTGTGCACGGTTAGATAATTGCAGGCACTAGTCTTTTGGAAAATACTGATTCACTGAATTATGCTAAGCTGTAAATGCTGACACGTTTCATTATACAATATTTTTTTAAAATCTCACCAGGGGAATCTTTGAGATTGGAAAGCTATCAAGCTCACAGCGAAGGATGCAAGCTTTCAACATTCTAAATTTTACTTAAAAGCTCAAATTTAATCATTGGCACTGCCTTCAAGAAGGCAGCTAGGTCTTTTCCCCCTAATGAGAGATATGCTTTCATTTTCAAGTACAGATCTGCTGTATATTCAAGTATGAATAACCAGTTTATCAGTTTTGTAAGTAAAAACGGTGTTCGGTGGGAAAAAGGGTTAATTCGGCTCACAACTCAAATGACTGCACAAGACCTTTTCCGAAGATAGCCGTCACCCCCCTTTGGTTGCAGCAACTGTTCTGCAATTGTGTCACATAGAACATTGAAAGTTATGTGTATTCAAGGGTTGAAGTTGAATAAAATCAGTAATTTTTAATAACACATCAAAGATATTCTTAAGAGCAGCTGGCTGTTTTTTAAACTGTGAGTGCAGGTGCAGAATACAATGGCTACTGGCATACTTGGCACCGCGGCTTTCCTTCTCGTTAAGGAGACAGCAGGTTGACCCACTATTGCTTTTGCACCATCGGAGAAAATGCCAACAAAGTGAAAAAGATAAATAAATAACGTCTTATGAAAATAGTTTTAACCTTCCAGAACCACAAAAGGGTCTTGGGGACTCCCTGGAGCCCACAGACCACATTTTAAAAGCCATTGTCTTAAATAATCAATGATGATAAAAGTAACAGGAGTGCTTACTTCTGGGGATGGAGGAGGGAACACAAAGGAATCTTATATGATTCTAGAAATGTTCTATATCTTCATCTAAGTGGTGGCTACCTGGATGTGTACCTATATATATAATTTTTTTTAATTAAGCTGAAAATTCAAGATGAGTGCTACTAACTACATATGTTATACCTTTTTTTTTTTTTTTTTTTAGTGAGAAAAGGGGAGACAGTGAGACAGACTCCTGCATGCACCCTGACTGGGATCCACAGGGCAACCCATCTGGGGCCGATGCTTGAATCAACCGAGCTATCCTCAGCACCCTGTGCCAAGGCTCAGACTAATGAAGCCACTGGCTGTGGGAGGGGAAGAGAAAGGGAGGAGAAGGAGGGGGAGAGAAGCAGATGATCGCTTCTCTTGTGTGCACTGACCAGGAATCAACCTTGGGGTGTCCATACGCCAGGCCAATGCTCTACACACTGAGCCAACCTTTTTTTTTTTTTTTTTTTTTTATGTATTATTTATTTATTTATTCATTTTAGAGAGGAGAGGGAGAGACAGAGAGAGAGAGGAGAGACAGAGAGAGAGAAGGGGGGGGAGGAGCTGGAAGCATCGACTCCCATATGTGCCTTGACCAGGCAAGCCCAGGGTTTCGAACCGGTGACCTCAGCATTTCCAGGTTGACGCTTTATCCACTGTGCCACCACAGGTCAGGCTGAGCCAACCTTTTTTTAATTAGTTCTAAGTCTTATAATTTTTATCATCTGGTATATTCAACTAAACCCTAAGAAGGCTTTTTGAAGGCAAGTATTGAGGGGAACATCTATCCCCCATGGCCTGTTTCCACCTAGTGAAGGGAAATTCTACTCTAGTCCCCAAAAAGGGAAAGAATGGAAGGAACACTTTTAATTCTTCTTTACTCCATCACAGTTCTCCCCATGGGAGCAGAACTGACTAGGAGACAGAGTTGGCTGTCCCCCTGTAATCCACTTCATTTGCAGTGGCCCACCGTCAGCAGGCACAAAATTTCTGCTCATCTATACAGAAAGTTTGTCAAGGCAGGCCCTACTCGTGTAAGGACAAGGCCTCCAGTTTTAGTGTAAAGTTCAATTTAGAGAGGACATTAGAGTCCAAATTCAGCTCTATTAGTATTTTCTGATGCTGGTCTTTTGTTTTAAAATTAGTTCCAAACTTGCAAAAGGAAAGTGAGCCATGTTCTTTATAAGCCTTCTCAATCCCAATAGCAAGGGCTTTGTAATATACATCTTTTTTTGTGTGTCGGCTCTTTGGGGGAAAGGAGTTAGGGAAAAGTTAGGATGGAGTTTTAGACAGTGCTTCACAATTACTTTGTGATTGGCTAATTTCTTATAAGATAGGAAAATAAAGAAAACATTCTTGCCTGACCAGGCGGTGACGCAGTGGATAGAGCGTCGGACTGGGATGCGGAAGACCCAGGTTCGAGACCCCGAGGTTGCCAGCTTGAGCGAGGGCTCATCTGGTTTGAGCAAAAAGCTCACCAGCTTTAGCCCAACGTTGCTGGCTCAAGCAAGGGGTTACTTGGTCTGCTGAAGGCCCACGGTCAAGGCACATAAAAAAATATAAAATAAATAAATAAAAAACAAAAACATTCTTTTTTATATCTTTAATTAGATTTAAAGGAAAGAAACATCTGTTCATTGTCCTTTTGACCTCCCAAATGTTTTATATATCAATAAACTTTCCATAAACATTGTAGACTTGCATGACTGGTGGTGACACAGTGGATAGAATGTTGACCTGGGACACTGAGGTCCCAGGTTCAAAACCCCTAGGTCACCGGCTTGAGTGCTGGCTCACCAGCTTGAGTGCGGGTTGCTGGCCTGAGCATGGGATCATAGACATGATCCCATGGTCACTGGCTTGAGCTCAAAGGTCACTGGCTTGGCTGGAGCCCCCAATCAAGGCACATATGATAAGCAATCAACAAACAACTAAAAGTGCTGCAACTATGAGTTGATACTTCTCATCTCTCTCCTTTCCCATCTGTCTGTATATCCCTCTCTTGCTTGCTAAAAAGAAAAACAGGCCGGACCTATGGTGGCCCAGTGGATAAAGCAGCGACCTGGAATGCTGAAGTCTCTGTTTCTAAACCCTAGGTTTGCCTGGTCAAGGCACATATGGGAGTCGGTGCTACCTGCTCCTCCCCTCTTCTCTCTCTCCTCTAAAATGAATAAAGTTTAAAAAAAACCAAAATAACAAAAATAAAAAAATAAACATTGTAGGCTTGTTTTACAGGTATGGCCCAACCACCATCATTTACATGTTTGAATACATGATATATGCATGTATGATGTTTAAAAACCAATGACAAATATGACAATGTGCACCAAACACAAAAGAACAACATTCTATTTCTTTTTCTTTTTATTTAGAGGCAGAGAGGCAGAAGAGACAGACTCCTGCATGCGCCCCAACCGGGATCCACCCAACAAGCCCACTAGAGGTAATGTTCTGCCCATCTGGAGCCACTGCTCCATTGCTCTGAATGGAGCTATTTCAGCACCTGATGTGAGGCCATGGAGCCATCCTTAGCGCCTGGGGTCAACCTGCTTGAATTGAGCCATGGCTATGGGAAAGGAAGAGAGAAAAAGAGAGAGGAAGGGGAGGGGTGGAGAGGCAGATGGTCACTTCTCCTATGTGCCCTGACTGGGAATCAAACCCAAGATTTCCACACGCCAGGCCGATGCTCTACTGCTGAACCAACTAGCCAGGGCCCAAGAACAACCTTCCAAATTAAATATTTTCTGAAATTGGAAAACAATTTAGTGCAAATAAAACATATCTTAACATTTGAATATCCTATCTCAACTCAAAATGAAGTTATTTACAAAATCAAATAACAAAGTAAGTACCTTCTTCATTTCTTTTTTTTTGTTGTTTGTTTTTGTTTTTGTTTTGTTTTTATAGGGACAGAGAGTCAGAGAGAGGGATAGACAGACAGGAATGAAGGGAGATGAGAAGCATCAATCATCAGTTTTTCGTTGCAACACCTTAGTTGTTCATTGATTGCTCTCTCATACGTGCCTTGACCCTGAGGCTTCAGCAGACCGAGTAACCTCTTGCTCGAGCCAGCGACCTGGGGCTCAAGCTGGTGAGCTTTTTGCTCAAGCCAGATGAGCCCGCGCTCAAGCTGGCTACCTCGGGGTCTCGAACCTGGGTCTTCCACATCCCAGTCCGACGCTCTGTCCACTGTGCCACCGCCTGGTCAGGCCCTTCTTCATTTCTAAATTCATTTGTTCATTCAACATTTACAGTATGCCTTAGAAATAGTGTATGTAATTTATTTAGGGTCATAAAGAGTTTGTAAGAACTACAGTTAGCATATGCAAAAGATATGGGTCCCCTGGAACAGTGCAGAATTGTTTCTTTCAAGGGGAAAAAACCTTTTAAAATTTATATTTGCATATATAAGAAAAAAATTAAACACATCAATAGCACAGAAGCACAGGATGATATTCAAACTGTGTATTGATACACAAACAGAATTTAGCAACTAACCATCACATGTATGCTCTCTTTAATAGTAAATGGTTTATCATGTATCTTGTCATAACTTCAATAATGTTTCTAGGTCCTGGCCGGTTGGCTCAGTGGTAGAGCGTCAGCCTGGCGTGTGGAAGTCCCGGGTTCGATTCCCGGCCAGGGCACATAGGAGAGGAGTCCATCTGCTTCTCCACCCCTCCCCCTCTCCTTCCTCTCTGTCTCTCTCTTCCCCTCCCGCAGCCGAGGCTCCATTGGAGCAAAAGATGGCCCGGGTGCTGGGAATGGCTCCTTGGCCTCTGCCCCAGGCGCTAGAGTGGCTCTGGTCGCGGCAGAGCGATGCCCCGGAGGGGCAGAGCATTGCCCCCTGGTGGACGAGCCGGGTGGATCCCGGTCGGGCGCATGCGGGAGTATGTCTGACTGCCTCCCCGTTTCTAGCTTCAGAAAAAAAAAAAATGTTTCTATAATAATTTTTCTAAACTTGTACACAGTTTAAGAGATATATGTATATATATATGTATATACACACACACATACATATCTTCATTGCTGAAAATCAGCACATTTGAGGTTTTTTTATTAAGTTGGAAAACACTGTTAAACAAATAAGTGATTACATTGCTAAGGTATCAGTAGGAATGAGCAAGGCAGCTGGAAGTGTTTTCAGTGAGAAGTGAGGAAGAGTTCCTTAAAAATAAGAAAGAGGGAACAAGAGCTGAAAAGACAGAATCAATACCCTGACGTGGAACATGTTGCAACTGCAGAATTGCTACTTCCAGTGACACTTGGAGACGCAAACTGAGGCCTCAATTTCCTCCTTGAACAACTAAGTCAAGTTTAGGACCCAGGAGCAGTCAGTATCCAAGAGCAAGCTTTACCCTCAAACTTATCATCTGCCAAATCAACCTGCGGCAGGACGCCCAGATTGTGACAGTACCCTGCCTTGATTCCAAGGGTGAAAGATTAGAAGGGAAGGGTAAGATTGGATCAGTTGGTAATTTTTTTCAATTCTTTGACCACTAAGCCCTAATAAATAGATCTCTTTTTTAAAACCTGTTGCTTAATTCAATTGGTCCACAGAGACAGGTTAGGGAGTATTAAAATAAGTTATTTCCTTGCTATCCTATCTCTACCTGAAATAAATGTATATACAGTATAATTCCAAATACAGGACAATATATAGTTAGAGGAGATACTTCAAAATGTTAACAGAGATTATGTCCAGATAGTAAAGTTTAGGAACCATTTTTTCTTTTCTCATTTTCGTATTTTCCAAATTTTCTACAATGAATATGAGTTATTTGTGCAATTGGGAATATATTAATAAAATTCACAATTTCATACAGAAATTAAGAAAATGGCCTTTGAGAGAATTGCCTATTCCCCATTTAATCCAAAGGGTATATCTTTGGTCCTATTGGTATTTCATCAATGCACTGTAGTTATATGTTCTTGATCAAATAAATTTAAGTAACACATGTATAGTATCTATCATGCAGCAGAAAATTAGCTATTATTTTAATTATTTGTTAATATCTATACTAGAGGCTGGAGATGAAATAATTAATAAAACCTAAAACTTGGCTTTGAGGAATTCACAGGCTACTAATGGAAGCAGATGTATTAATATATCCTATTACAATATAATGCAATACAATATATGCATTAAAGGGGTAAGAACAAAGCAAACCTACAGCATTTAACTTTTGAAACAGAATATTTTCCATTTTCAAGGACAGTCAATGTTAATACAAATGTGGATTCCCTGTATCCATGCTTATATTTTCAATTTTTACAATTTTCTGTACAACTAATTCTCTAACAACTCAAAGAGAAGGCAAATGCTCTCCATTTATAGATAAGGAAAACTCAGGCTTATTCCCAAGGCCTGGGTAGGTCCAGTGGCTGACTCAGGTGATAACGCTTTTATAGCAAGACATAATATAGTACCCGTTAAGAGTTTCAAGTTATAGCAATTCAAGTGCATATACTTTAAACACAAATAGCAATCAATGTTTCAATCTTAGAATGGTCATACATCTGGTTTATGTGAAATATCAGTTATGACAATTAGAGTCCAAATGTTAGTGATACACAGACTAGTGATTGCTGTTATCAGTGGCCAAGAAAAAAAATAAAAAGCAAGCAAGGAGGTGACTCCTTAAGTCTATTATTTTCCAAAAAACAGTACCTTGAATTACAAAATGGTTTTTTAAAATATATATATATATATCTCCTCTATCACTCTGAATTCAACTGTATTATTTGGTGTACACACTCTGCAAAAGTGTAGTAAACACTAACACACTGAAACTTTCTACAATGCTGTAGCCCAATGGTCACCAACCCCCGGGCCGCGGACTGGTAGCAGTCTGTGGGCCATTTGGTACCGGTCCGCAGAGAAAGAATAAATAACTTACATTATTTCCGTTTTATTTATATTTAAGTCTGAACGATGTTTTATTTTTTAAAAATGACCAGATTCCCTCTGTTACATCTGTCTAAGACTCACTCTTGACGCTTATCTCGGTCACGTGATACATTTATCCGTCCCACCCTAAAGGCCGGTCTGTGAAAATATTTTCTGACATTAAACCAGTCCATGGCCCAAAAAAGGTTGGGGACCACTGCTTTAGCCCATTATAGAAGTAAAACAGATTTTGAGATATTTAACAAGATTATTTCTACTAAAATAAAATTTAGAGCATCCATAATGACAGTTTAGATAGCTTTTTAGAGACTCTTGGTATGGTTTGGGTTTTTAGTAAATGCTTTTCTTTTTAAAACTCAGGAAACACAACTGTAGTGTGTACTGACTGTCTCAGGACTAGGCCATCACCACTGAAAAGTGCTTCTACAGTAACAACTGAAACACTAAAAGTTGGTTTGAGAGTTTAATGGTTGAAGGCATATTATTAGTACATTAGTCATATGTACGTCCTACTATGTTTAACTATCTACTAAAATACAGATAAACCAAATAAGAAATAACATGGCATATAGCAGGTGACAACTGAAAACCTTTGATGCTTTTCCTGAGTTGGAGACTAGCGTAACCACTGAAGTCACGTTTAGTACTATGTGTAACTGGTAAAATTAAACAGAAGAATGCTAATTATTTCTGTGATATTTAAACCCTTATTCCCAGCCAATTCTTGTTAGAAAAGGAGTTACAGTACAAAGTCACGTTTTAGGCTATAAATTTAGAAATTTAGCATTTCAAGTATTAGTCTGCAAATTCCAAGCAATTTTATCCTGGTTACTATTCAACTCTAAAGAATAATGTTGATTGAAATAATACAATTTCACATTTTATACATCATGCTTGAATGAAACAGACACTTATTCAATAATGAAGAGGCAAAGATCTGGCCTGCAGTCTGGGAAATTAGAGGGTAGATTATCCAGTTTCCTTTTAGCAGGACATATTTCCAAAAGAAACTATTTTTTTTCTTTAAACAATACTGTCCTGTCACAAACTAAATCATCTTTCTGTCTTTTGGAAATCCACGTGTCATTGCTGGGGTGCAGGGTGGGGCTTTAAAAAAAATAAACGGGTGCAAAGTTTGCAGACTTGGGAACCTGGACGTTTCAATTTCTGTCCCAGCCCAGTCTAAGTTCTAATTGCGACCTTGGAAAGTGTACCTGTCTCAGAGACTCGGTTTCCCTTTCTTATCAATTTTCATGCTAAGAGTGGGGGCAGTGGGGAGAAAGCGTGGGGCCGGGCCCCAGCGACTGCAGATACCTGGGCTGCAGCACGCTCCAGGTGCACGCTCCAGGTGCACGCAGTTCTTCAGCTCCGGAAAACTACGGCCCAGGATCTCCCCACAAGCTCAGTCACTGGCTCACTGCGAGCAGCCTGTCCCCGGTTCCCCAGCCGGGTACCCCCCACCCCGGACTCCCCGCCTGGAGCCTCGCTGCGCGGTCATTATTCCGTCCGCCGAGAAACTCTCCATCTACCCTTCATTTTCACCCTGGTCCTCCTTCTTCTGAGAATCCCTGGCACGGCTGCACTCAAGAAATCCTCACCTTGGCTTTGTCTGAAGACCCCTTCCTTTCTCACAGGAGACCTCCCTTCACATCTCCTTCACCTCCGGGGGAGCTCTCTATTCACACATCCCCATTCTTCCTCAGACTCTCACGTATTTTCACCCTCCAGCCTTCTGCGGAGCTCCAAAGGGCCTCCCCCAAAGCCTACCCCCCATCCCCGCCATCGGGTTCTGGGGACCCCTCTCACCTCCGCGGTGAGAGATGTGTTTACTGAGGAATCGCTGCTTCTTTCTTTGGTGCAGCAAGGTCGGGTACTTGAGCAACAAAAATGAGGTCACCAAATACCCTCCCAGGGTGGAGAGAAGGTAAAAAGCCGCAGTGGACGACATCTCAGCCACTGTGTGGGAAGTCTCCCACTCCGGGCCCTCTGAACTCTGCAGCGGCGGTCGCAACGACTGCGGCGGCGCCGGCTGCTCCAAGTCTACTCGCCCCCAGCCGGTGCCAGCGGAGCAGCGCACTTACCCGCGCCGGCCCACCACGCAGGCGCAGCCAGACCCCGGTGCCGGAGCAACAAAGGGGCTTCCGCACGCAGGCGCGCTGCGGCTGCTGGGTAGGAGCCCACAGAGGACCTGTAATGAGCTTTTGTCACCTATCTTTGTGGTCTAGCCCGCGGCGCTTCGAAAAGGCTCCAAACTGAGGCTAAAGCTTGAAAATGTGCCAGCGCCTTCGCCATCACTCGGGCAGAAACAGCAGTTCAAGGACAGCCTGCAGGAAGGCCTGACAGGATTAGAAAATCCACATCAAAAAGGGAAGACTCCAGCGTGTGACTTAGCCCTTGGAAATGCAAAGAACTCTTACAGATGGAGTTAAAGCCTGCTAAACCAAATAATAAACCCAACCATTTGTCTAGCTAGCTAAGGGAGAACTTTCCCTATTGTAACACATACCCATGAAAGGTACCAATATATCAATAAAATATCATATTTGAGGAATGGACGCTTCTCTCATTATATTATGAAAATACAATCACCGTGCTTTGTACATGATAGGCAGTCAGGAAATATTTGTTGATTTACAAGTCCATTTAAAATATGGAAACATTTTTAAAAAATACAGAAACGTTGAAAGGCTTAGGTTATTACTTAAAAGTCTTAGGAAGACCAGAAACTGAATTCCAGAAGCCTCAACTAGTACCTTCTTCACCCCCACACATTCCAAACTACTCCAAAAGTTTAAATGCAAACGAACCCAGGGCCAAGGGAGAGAATTTGGCAAGAGCAAGTCTTCCACAGAAGTAGAAAGCTGAAAAATGCTTTAAAAAGAGAGGAATGGGGAGAGGGAGAGAGAGGCAGAAACATTGATTTGTTGTTCTATTTATGATATTTATGCATCCATTGGTTGTCTTGTATGTGACCTGACCAGAAATCAAGCTCATAACCTTGGGGTATCAGGATCACACTCTAAACAGCTAAGCTACCAGGCCAGATAAAATGATTATTTAAAATCCTGTGGTTTGCCCTGGCCGGTTGGCTCAGTGGTAGAGCGTCGGCCTGGTGTGCAGGAGTCCCGGGTTCGATTCCCGGACAGGGCACACAGGAGAAGCGCCCATCTGCTTCTCTACCCCTCCCCCTCTCCTTCCTCTCTGTCTCTCTCTTCCCCTCCTGCAGCCAAGGCTCCACTGGAGCAAAGTTGGCCCGAGCACTGAGGATGGCTCTATGGCAGGGGTCCCCAAACTACGGCCCGCGGGCCACGGGCCCTTGAGGCCATTTATCCAGCCCCCGCCGCACTTCTGGAAGAAGCACCTCTTTCACTGGTGGTCATAGAGAGGAGCACATTGACCATCTCATTAGCCAGAAGCAAACCCATAGTTCCCATTGAAATACTGGTCAGTTTGTTGATTTAAATTTATTTGTTCTTTATTTTAAATATTGTATTTGTTCCCGTTTTATTTTTTTACTTTAAAATAAGATATGTGCAGTGTGCATAGGGATTTGTTCATAGTTTTTTTTATAGTCCGGCCCTCCAACGGTCTGAGGGACAGTGAACTGGCCCCCTGTGTAAAAAGTTTGGGGACCCCTGCTCTATGGCCTCTGCCTCAGGCGCTAGAATGGCTCTGGTTGCAACAGAGCATCACCCCCTAGTGGGCATGCCGGGTGGATCCCGGTTGGGTGCATGTGGGAGTCTGTCTGACTGCCTCCCCGTTTCCAACTTCAGAAAAATACGGAAAAAAAAATCCTGTGGTTCATACTTTGGTTTCTCTTCCGATTGCATAACTTTCGCCTTTTAAACATCTGTGACTCTGTTCTGCTTCTTAATCTGTAAAATGAAAAAAATTTTTTTTTACTAAATAAAAACCTCCAACTCTCATGTTCTAGCTTTTTAAAAGAGGAGTATATAAAATTTAGAAGATTGTTGAAATAAAGGCTTTCATTAGATCTTAAAAAGTAGCAGAAAACGGCCCTGGCCGGTTGGCTCAGCGGTAGAGCGTCAGCCTGGCGTGCGGGGGACCCGGGTCCGATTCCCGGCCAGGGCACATAGGAGAAGCGCCCATTTGCTTCTCCACCCCACCCCCTCCTTCCTCTCTGTCTCTCTCTTCCCCTCCCGCAGCCAAGGCTCCATTGGAGCAAAGATGGCCCCAGGCTCTGGGGATGGCTCCTTGGCCTCTGCCCCAGGCGCTAGAGTGGCTCTGGTTGTGGTAGAGCGACGCCCCGGAGGGGCAGAGCATCGCCCCCTGGTGGGCGTGCTGGGTGGATCCTGGTAGGGCACATGTGGGAGTCTGTCTGCCTCCCCGTTTCCAGCTTCAGAAAAATACAAAAAAAAAAAAAAAAAAAAAAAAAGGTAGCTGAAAAAGATTTTTACATCAGTTTATCATCAGTAGTCATCTATTTCTTTTTTTTTTTAATTTTTTATTTATTCATTTTAGAGAGGAGAGGGAGAGACAGAGAGAGAGAGAGGAGAGACAGAGAGAGATGAGGGGAGGAGCTGGAAGCATCAACTCCCACATGTGCCTTGACTAGGCAAGCCCAGGGTTTCGAACCGGCAACCTCAGCATTTCCAAGTGGACGCTTTATCCACTGTGCCACCACAGGTCAGGCTATTTCTTAATCTAACACCAAAATACCCAAAGAAATGATAAAGACTTTGTAGGAAAAAAAATAAGTATAAAAAATGTTAAATATAACTGTAGTTGTTCAGAACAAACCACTCCAAGATGTGCTACTCGGGTATGCAGATTATTTGGATGTGAAAATGATGAAGACCCCAGAAGGCTCAGAAAGAATCTACAGGCGATCTGTAGGACAATGTCATTTTATTTTTAATTTTTATTTATTTTTAGAGAGAGAGAGAGACAGGAAGGGAGAGAGATGAGAAGCATGAACTCATAGTTGCAGCACCTTAGTTGTTCATTGATTGCTTTCTCATATGTGCCTTGACCAGGGAACTCCAGCTGAGCCAGTGACCCCTTGCTTAAGCCAGCGACCTTTGGGCTCAAGTCAGTGACCATGGAATCACATCTCTGATTCCATGCCCAAGCTGGGGACCCTGTGCTCAAGACAGATGAACCCATGCTCAAGTCAGAGACCTTGGGTTTCAAACCTGGGACCTCAGTATTCCAGGCCGATGTTCTATTAATCTGAACTGGAAGTGGTAGATAGGGAGTGTTAAAGAGAAAAACCATAGGCCTAAATGGCACCACTCATGGTAAAAGCCTAAGATAAGAAACCTAGCTCTTTTTTAAAAATTTTTTTGAAAATTTTGGTTTTGTTTGGCTTTCTGCTTTGCTTTTTAATCAGCCTTTCACCAACAAGTGTGGCACGAGCCCCTTAGCATTCAAGAATAAAAACAAACACAGGACCACAATTTGAAAATTGACATTGATCAACAAGAGTACATGGGTTTTGCCTGGCCTGTGGTAGTGCAGTGGATAGAGTTCTCACCTAGAACGCTGAGGTCATGGGTTCGAAACCCTGAGTTTGTCCAGCCAAGGCACATGCAAGCAGGGAACAACTAAACTGAAGCAATTATTAATTGATACTTCTTGCTCCCCACCCCTCTCCTTTCTGTTAAGATCAATAAATAAAATCTTAAAAAAAAAAAAAGAGTACAGTACATAGGTTTCAAGTGAACATCTCGATATCATTTCAACTGTTGATTGTGTTGTGTGCCCATCACCCAAAGTCAAATCATTTTCCATCACCGTGTATTTGTCCCTCTTTATTCCTCCCCTACTCCCAAGAACCTAGATTTAGTGCCTAATCTAACTGCAGTTTCAGCCTCTCCCAGAGGCATAATCAGTATGGAATTTTCTGGTCAAGCACCCGTAAGGCAGGCAGTCGGTCACATGGGCTCCCATAGAAAGACGAGGTCATCTGTATGATAAAAAACTTTTCCCTTTCTCTTCCCCCGAGGAAAAGGTGCCCGGCTCCCCTCCGCGATACCCTCTGGCCCTTGCAGTATCAGTTCCCCACAGGAGCCAGGAGGGGGATACATTTGGGAGCTCCCCTGCCTTCCTCCCCGAGTTGGGGAAAGGAAGATGCGAGAAGGAGGCCCTGTTGAGTTTGGCTCCAGCGTGGGCTTCGCGGAGACAGCTATCACCGGAGGCCTTCGGTCCGGGGCACTTTGGGAAGGGGAAGCGCCCCTCTGTTCCCCTCTGGACCCCGCTGCCCGTGTGTGAAGCCCACCGGCGCCTGCCCGGCGGCTCCCTGGACGCCCCGCTCCCCAAACCAGCGTCCTCGTGCTCCCCCTAGCGGCCGCCCGCGGCCTCGCTCCTCCCGGCTCGGGAGCGGGGCAGCTCACGTGACCGCGCTCCGGCCGTTAGGGTTCCCCCAGTCACCTAGCGAAACGGCAAAAGCCAGAAGAAGGCAGCTAAAGGCGATCCAGAGTGGGGCCCCAGCTATTCGAATGGGTCCACTCACTTCCGCCAGCCGGGCTCCTCCGCTCGGTCTGCCCCCGCCCCTGCAACCCGGACGCCCCCTCCCCCAGGTGCCCCCTCCCCCCCCCCCCCCCCCCCCCCCCCCCCCCGCCACCCTGCCCTCGGCTCTTCGCCACCACCCACGTCTGGACCCACCGCTACTCTGCTCTGGGCACCGGGCAGCAGCTGGGGCACATGGGCTGCCGCCTGGGCTGAGGTGGTGTCAAGACGTGGCTGAGCTGACCCAGGGCGGGCAGCAGTAGCCGAGCAAGCCGCTGCCCTCCTCCCGTGCCCCAGCAGGTTGTGGCTGGCACACACCCACGCTTCTCTTCTCTTCATATAGCCGTGTGGTCTTAAAATTGTGTTGAGGGAATGGATCAGTTTGGGTTAGTCCGGGAGCCTTATCTGGTTAAAAAGCAAAGCGGAAAGCCAAACAAAGCCAAAACAAACGTCGTAATTCATCCGATTCAAAGTCATTTGGCAAAATTCAAAAGAAAAGTAGTAAGTCCTAGGAACACAGGTCTTACGAGTTTGATTCCTTTGCTTTACCTGAGAAACGCAGTTTCTTGTCACCTGTTGCAGGAGAAGTACAGTTGATCATGCAGACATAATTGCTGAAGATGAACTTTTGGACCAACTTCTAAATCACACAGTCATGTGATTTTCAACCTTTTTCATCTCATGGCACACACACAAACTAATTACTGAAATTCTGTGGCACACCAAAAATAATTGTTGAAAATCTGACAGAAAGTTAAGTATAATTTTGATTCAGTTACACAGGATGGCTACTGTGTTAGCTATTGTGTTGCCCCTGACTAAAGAGGTATTGCCTATCTTTAAAAATCTTCAGTCGATGGGATGCAGAGGACCCAGGTTTGAGACCCTGAGGTCACCAGCATGAGCGCAGGCTCATCTGGTTTGAGCAAAAGCCCACCAGTTTGAATCCAATGTCGCTGGCTCCAGCAAGGGGTTACTCGGTCTGCTGAAGGCCCACGGTCAAGGCACATATGAGAAAGCAATCAATGAACAACTAAGGTGTTGCAACGCGCAATGGGAAACTAATGACTGATGCTTCTCATCTCTCTCCGTTCCTGTCTGTCTTGTCCCTGTCTATCCCTCTCTCTGACTCACTCCCTGTCTCTGTAAAAAATAATAAATAAATAAATTTAAAAAAAATCTTCAGTCAAACCTGACCAGGTGGTGGTGCAGTGGAGAGAGCATCAGCCTGGGAGCTGAGGACACAGGTTTGAAGCCCGAGGTCACCAGCTTGAGCGTGTGGGATCACAGACATTATCCATGGTTGCTAGCTTGAAGCCCAAAGTCACTGGTTTGAGCAAGTGGTCACTGGCTCTGCTGCAGCCCCTGGGGTCAAGGTATATATGAGAAAGCAATCAGTGAACAACTAAAGTGCAGCAACTATGAGTTAATGCTTCTCATCTCTCTCCCTGTATCTGTTTCTGTCTGTCTGTCCCTCTCTCTCTCACTAGAAAAAGAAAAAATCTTCAGTTGAAAATTGCTAAATTAAAAATCGAACTTCCTTTTGACCTAGCTATACCACTTTTAGGAATATATCCCAAGAACACCATAGCACTGTTTGAAAAGAAAAAATGCATCCCATGTTTATGGCAGCATCGTTCACAATAGCGAAGATCTGGAAATAGCCCAAGTGTCCGTCAGTGGACAAGTGGATTAAAAAGCTTTGGTACAGGCCCTGGCCAGTTGGCTCAGTGGTAGAGCGTCGGCCTGGCGTGTGAAAGTCCCGGGTTCGATTCCCGGCCAGGGCACACAGGAGAAGCACCCATCTGCTTCTCCACCCCTCCCCCTCTCCTTACTCTCTGTCTCTCTCTTCCCCTCCCGCAGCCAAGACTCCATTGGAGCAAAGATGGCCCGGGTGCTGAGGATGGCACCATGGTCTCTGCCTCAGGCGCTAGAGTGGCTCTGGTCGCAACAGAGCGACGCCTCGGCTGGGCAGAGCATTGCCCCCTGGTGGGCATGCCAGGTGGATCCTGGTCAAGCACATGCGGGAGTCTGTCTGACTGCCTCCCCGTTTCCAGCTTCAGAAAAAAAAAAAAAAAAGCTTTGGTACATATATACTATGGAATACTACTCAGCCATAAGAAATGATGACATTGGATCATTTACAACACAACATGGATGGACCTTGATAACATTATACTGAGCAAAATAAGTAAATCAGAAAAAACTAAGAACTATATGATTCCATACATAGGTGGGACATAAAAATGAGACTCAGAGACATGGACAAGAGTGTGGGGGTTGCGGGGTGGGGGCAGGAGAGGGAGGCGGTTGGGGGAGGGGAGGGGCACAAAGAAGACCAGTTAGAAGGTGACGGAAGACAATTGGACTTTGGGTGATGGGAATGCAGCATAATCAAATGTCAAAATAACCTAGAGATGTTTTCTCTGAACATATGTACCCTGATTTATCAATGTCACCCCATTAAAATTAATTTTAAAAAATAAATGAGTGGGGAGGGGAAGAAAATTGCTGGTATAAGGGGATTTATTAGAAAGTAACTTTTTATTTCATTTTGAAGGGTAAAAGTCCTTCTTGGATCTGTAATGAATTTCTCCATGGTGACTCCTCTCCAATTTTCTCACAAAGTGTCTTTAAACCAGTGCTGAGAGACATTTTTTTTTTTTTTTTTGTATTTTTCTGAAGCTGGAAACGGGGAGAGACAGTCAGACAGACTCCCGCATGCGCCCGACCGGGATCCACCCGGCACGCCCACCAGGGGCTATGCTCTGCCCACCAGGGGGCGATGCTCTGCCCCTCCGGGGCGTCGCTCTGCCAAGACCAGAGCCACTCTAGCGCCTGGGGGAGAGGCCACAGAGCCATCCCCAGCGCCCCGGGCCATGTTTGTTCCAATGGAGCCTTGGCTGCGGGAGGGGAAGAGAGAGACAGAGAGGAAGGAGGGGGGGGGGGATGGAGAAGCAAATGGGCGCTTCTCCTATGTGCCCTGGCCGGGAATCGAACCCGGGTCCCCCGCACGCCAGGCCGACGCTCTACCGCTGAGCCAACTGGCCAGGGCGAGAGACATTTTTTTTTAAAGCATACAATTGCTGTTTTGTATTATATACATATTGCATCTTACTAAACTGGGAAAAAAGGATAATTTGTAGCAATAACCTACAAGATTTTTTTCTTTATACATTTGTTAATCTGGATTAACTAAATTAGAATCTAGTTTTTAGAGCACTTAAAAAGTAAGGCATATGAGGAAATAGGATCTTAAAAAAGTAAGGTGTGTCACTTGTTTTTTCAGGAGACTAGAGTAGAAGTGATTATAAATTTAAATGCTTGCTTTTTCTAAATGCTTAAATACTTATTGGAGTATGAGTACCAAACCAAGTGTAACCCCATTTAGAATGTTCTAATAGCAGATGAAAAAGGCAACTTCTGCCTGACTGTAAGAACATCTGCCTGTCTTGTAGGGGTGCAGGTGGAGGGAAGTTGGCTAGAGAATGAAGGAATGAATTGTGACAAGTGTTTAGGTATTTAAATTTTTAAATTTTTAAAAAATTTATTTTAGAGAGGAAGGGAGAGAAAGAAAAATGTTAATTTGTTGTATAGGGATAAGGCTCTAACCAACTAAGCTATGGGCTAGAAATAGTGTTTGTCTTGTATATAGAGGGGACTAAGCCAAAACTTTTCATTTCTTGCCAACTTGATTTTAGTACAACTTTTATAGTTATAGTTTTTACTTTAAGAAATCACATGTGGTCCTTTCTACCAAGAGCCCAGAATTGAAAGATCCATGGAGATTTGAAATATCCCAGGGCATTTTGGCAGGACTCTTCAGCTAACATTAACTTCTCTTTGAAGGCCTAGCAAATAATATTTAGAATTGATAGCTGTGTATATGCTGAGTTAAATTACAATTTGTAGGCCCTGGCTGGTTGGCTCAGTGGTAGAGTGTTGGCCTGGCGAGCAGGAGTCCCGGGTTCGATTCCTGGCCAGGGCACACAGGAGAAGCGCCCATCTGCTTCTCCACCCCTCCCCCTCTCCTTCCTCTCTGTCTCTCTCTTCCTCTCCCGCAGCCAAGGCTCCATTGGAGCAAAGTTGGCCCGGGGCGCTGAGGATGGCTCTATGGCCTCTGCCTCAGGCGCTGGAATGGCTCTGGTTGCAGCACAGCATCGCCCCCTGGTGGGCATGCTGGGTGGATCCTGGTTGGGCGCATGCGGGAGTCTGTCTGGCTGCCTCCCCATTTCCAACTTCAGAAAAATACCAAAAAAAAAAAAATTTTACAATTTGTGGTTGGGTTTCCTTTTTTAAAAGAAATATTCATATATTTATGTACTTACATGCTATTTTGTTTTTCTTAATGATACTCAGTGTACCTTGTGTATACTTGTTCTATGTTTATATGAAATTAAGGACAATATATCCTTATATTGTTCTCACATCCCTTGCATTTCCTAGCAAAGTGTCTTTCTTGTAGCAGTAGCAGATGCTCATCAAAGTTTGGTTGGATAAGTGATTGTTAGTAGGTGAGAACTTGTAATAAATGAAGAATTTGATGATTCTTCAGTGGGTGCCACAACTCTAAATATTTTGGATTTGGGAAACTAAACATTGGTCTAATTAGATGTTGAAAGGCAATTTGACCAGTGAATGTTTTCAGTAGCAGAGTTAGTGTGTTTTGAGCTGCTATTTCATACTGCCTGCCAGGCATTTTTCTTTCTTGCTTGGATGTTCAATTTCATAATGGTTTATTTTCCCAGCATGTAGGTTCTAACATCTAAACAGTGGTAGAATAAGCTGACAATCTTATTCCAACCTAATTTACCTTGTTTACCTTTTCAGTGGTCAAGGCAGCCCTCCATGCCAGTCAAAGCAGCCCCTCACCATAACCTAGCCACACCATGCCCATTCCTACTTTTGTTTGTGCCTTTGGCCATCTAAAATTCTCTTCTTTTGCTCTGCGTGTGGAAGTCCTATGGATTTCTGAAAAGCCAGCTCAAGTTCATCTTTCCTCATAAAGCCTCCCTGAGTACTCCAGCCCCACTAGTCCCAGTCCTTCTGTCAGATTTGTCACCCCTGGGGGGGGGGGAGCAATAAGTTTTAAGTTCCCCCAAACTTAAAAATATGATAAACAATTTTTTACAGAGATTTTAAGCAATTTGTTGAGGTCACACAGTGAGTTGGGGCCAGAAGTGGAACCAGGCAGAGCCTCTCTGCCAAAATCCGGGTCTCTGGTACATGTCCCAGTTCCGCCATAAAGAAGCACTCCCCCACCCCCACCCTTCTCCAAATACCACTGCAAGGGTAGGGAGCCTGAGGAAGGAGGGTCAAAGATACCACCCTGCAGTGACTGGCTGCTGGGGTGATTTCTCAGGAGGTACGCAGATTTGAGGTCTTCTCTCCCTCCTTTTTCCAGCTATGTCCTGGGCTATGGGGTGGTGTCCCTTGGACAGACCTGCAGAGCCCAGGCTCATGGGAAAGGGCGGTGTCACTACTCCTCCCTTTCAACAGTCTTGCACATGCTCTGGAACGGAGCTGTGCAGACAGACGTGAGGGTTAGAGGGCAAGGCCAGTTTACCTAGAGGAGATGTGCACCTCAGAGGGACAGACAGACACCTCACCATCACCAAGACAGAGAATGTGGAGAGAGGCCACGGAGCATGCAGCCAGGAGTCTGCCTAGGAAATGCAGGGGCTACGAGAGAAGGAGATCTGGCATCAGCTATCTATTCCAGAGAAGCTGTCTGGCAAGGGCTTCGGGCACCAGGAATGATCCCTACCGATTTCCTCTTCCTCCGCTACCCCCCCCCCCCCCCCATTTCCACAGCCAGTCAGGGTCTGATCTCCACTCTCCGGATGCTGTTCTCCACACTGGCCACAAGGGGGTGGGCTGCCCCTTGCAGAAACTGGATCGAAGACGGTGCAGGCCTGGAGTAAAAGACACTAAGTGGGACCCCATCCAGTTTTGGTAGACCGCCTACTACAGGGCCGGCGAGTCCATGCCTCACCTCCTTGAAGGTTTTCAAAAACCTTCATGTTTAGGTATTGTCCTACATTTACACACACCGACACTGGGGCTGGGGGAATTAAGTGGCTCCTCAGCAGAGTCAAATTCGAGTCTCTCTAGCCTCAGATTCTGAGCTCCTTGCACTGTAACCAGATGGGTTGGAAGGAAGACCCAGGAGCTTGCTGACTAGGATAGTGCCTCCTTCCTCTGGGCATCCCAGACTCAGTCCTGGCCCCTGGCAGGGATCAATGTTTATTGTAATTATATCAAGTACAAAGAAAGAAATCAGCTGCACAATCTTCAGGGGTCATCCATCCATTTTCCCCGCCCCTCTTTGGGCTAAAGGACAAACTGACCCCAAAAGAGGAAGCAAATTGACCATCATTACACAGCTGGTGGCACATATCTGTGCATACCCTCCTCTCCCCTCCCTGAAAAGTTCCTAATGTGCAAGGTGTGTCAACAGAATTTCAAGGATGTGAGAGTTTTAAAAAGTGTTCTGTTTTCAATTTCCCAAATTATCATAACTGGATTCTAAAGCTAAAAATTAAAAACAAACAACCCCCCCCACAAAAAAAACATAAAACTATAAGTGTACTTCTTTCTGAAATAAATATATATTGTTTCAGAAGCAGCCAACAAGGGAAACAGACCCCTGACCTTCATATCCATTATCTCGCCTGACTGCCGCGACCCCAGCTCCTGTGAGAAAGGCGACAGGCCCACAACCTCCCATTTCATGCCAGATGCATTTCTGAATGGTTCGCATTTTAGAATGGGAATAAGGCACACACACCTGCTGCCATAGGTGACCTAGCGCTCCCAGCAAGGTTTGGATCAGCACCCGGTAATCAGTTCATCCCTAGCAAAACCCGAATGTTCGCCCTAAATGGGATAAAGACCACAAATGTCTTCACATTGGTTCAAGTCAGATTTTGCTATCAATTTTGTTACCAAAAAACCATTGGCCTTCAGGAAGCGTTGGCATTTTAGAATTGCAGATAAGATTGTGAACCTGTATCCCTGGTTTCGTGGTTGAGGAAAGTGAGGTTCAGTGTGAGGGAGCTCATTCAAAGCTGGCTGACACTGCCGGACGCTAAGCCGAGTGGGTCCTCCTGGCGCCCCAGCTCGGAGCGGGCGCAGCCTCACGCCAGCCTCCCGGCTTCCTGCGTCAGACCTGCTGTGGACGCTCCTCTTGCTGCGGTCCGCGCAGGTCCCCGATGGCCGTACTCGCTGAGCCCCAGGGGCCGTGGGCACAGCCAGGAGCCCGCCGCACTGCAGGCCTTGAAGTGGTGGGCGGTCGGGAGGAGGCTGCCAGGGGGCTTGGCGGTGGCTCGCTCTTCAAGACTGCGCCGGCCTCACGCGCGCGTGTGCACACAGGCGGTGCCAGACTGCTGCGCTGGGTCGCAGCGCTGCGCAGCGAAGGACCTGACAGGGAGCCTGCCTGTCCCCGGGGCTCGGCGGGCACTGGCGCACTCACCAAGCAGTAGCTGTCACCAGCTGCCGGGACTGCGGGGGTGGTCTCGGGGTTGCCGATAGCAAATAGCTGGCAAACGTACTACACGAGAAGGTAGAAGGGGCATCGTTTGGGCTCGCGCTGCATGGGCCACCAGTGCTCGGTTCTGCGGCACAGCAACCGATAGCGTTCTTTAGGCCGGATAGGACGCGGCCCGCATCGCTGCGCTTGTACTGGAAGGCGTGCTCCTCTAGCTCGTACACGTCCCCCTCGACATCCACCGCCATCGCCATCACGGCTGCAGCCTTTATCTGTAGATCTCAAAGAGGAGAGGCGGGAGGGTCAGGGCACCTCACCAGCGGAACAGAAGATCTGGGTTTGGCTCCAAATGCTGTGCACATTGCATGCGTTCAGGCCTCAAGTTTTCCTATCTCTAAAACGGGAGACTTGGATAAAATAATCTCTTAGCTTCTCATTCTTACACCCAGTGATAGAGTTATGATAACACTTTAACTCTATGGTGTTGATTATAACATTTGTCTCGCTTTAATCCCTTGTGGGCGGGGGGAGACTGTGGGTAATACTGGTTAAACTTTACAGCCACTGAAGCCTCAGTTCAAAGAAACGGGGTGAATGTCTGAAATCAAGCTGACACCACAATTTGCCTAAAGCAGGGGTCCCCAAACTACGCCCGCGGGCCACATGCAGCCCCCTGAGGCCATTTATCCGCCCCCCGCCGCACTTCCGGAAGGGGCACCTCTTTTATTGGTGGTCATTGGCAGCATCGCTCACATACAGTACTACTTCCGGTGACGCGAGATGCACGCCTCACGGCTCCGGAAGCGCGTCATATCACTTGTTACAGCTAGCAGTGACAAATATGGAACCAGACATTGACCATCTCATTAGCCAAAAGCAGGCCCATAGTTCCCATTGAAATACTGGTCAGTTTGTTGATTTAAATTTACTTGTTCTTTATTTTAAATGTTGTATTTGTTCCCGTTTTGTTTTTTTACTTTAAAATAAGATATGTGCAGTGTGCATAGGGATTTGTTCATAGTTTTTTTTATAGTCCGGCCCTCCAACGGTCTGAGGGACAGTGAACTGGCCCCCTGTGTAAAAAGTTTGGGGAGCCCTGGAATAGGCTGTTCTTCCCACGTCACAGACAGGGAAACGGAGGCCCAGTCAACCTTTAGACCAGGGGTCCCCAAACTTTTTTTTTTTTTTTTTTAAAGAAACAATTTTAAATATTTTATTTATTGATTTTTAGAGAGAGGGGAGAGAGAAAGAGAGAGAGAGGGAGAGAAAGGGGAGGAGCAGGAAGCATCAACTCCCATATGTGCCTTGACCAGGCAAGCCCAGGGTTTCGAACCGGCAACCTCAGTGTTCCAGGTCGACGCCTTATCCCACTGCGCCACCACAGGTCAGGTCCCAAACTTTTTACACAGGGGGTCAGTTCACTGTCCCTCAGACCGTTGGAGGGCTGGACTATAAAAATAACTATGAACAAATCCTTATGCACACTGCACATATCTTATTTTAAAGTAAAAAAACAAAACGGGAACAAATACAACATTTAAAATAAAGAACAAGTAAATTTAAATCAACAAACTGACCAGTATTTCAATGGGAACTATGCTCCTCTCACTGACCACCAATGAAAGAGGTGCCCCTTCCGGAAGTGCGGTGGGGGCGGGATAAATGGCCTCAGGGGGCCGCATGTGGCCCGAGGGCCATAGTTTGAGGACCCCTGGGTTAGGCTCTGCCATCTCATTGGACTGGGCTTCAAGGGCTAGGCTGGAGAGACTGGGTAGCACGAGCTGGTAAGGGGAGCAAAGAGGGAGAGGGACACTCTGGAGGGCTGTCCCCAGCCCAAAGCAGCTGTGTCTGGGAGGGTTGACAGGGAGCCTGAATGAATTTGTCTGGTCCGGCAGAAGAAAAAAAATGAGGTAGGGACAGGTGCAGGGAGGGTCCCAAGTGAGCCTCTGGAAGTTAGAGTCCTGCTCTCGCCCTGCCCTCGCCCCTCCCACACCGAGTCTGTTATTCCAGATACTCCGCGTCCCAGCGACTCCTGGGCCGGGGCTCTTGTCTTGCCCAGGGCGTTCCTAGTCCGAGTGAGGCCACTTGCACCCTGGATCACCAACTACAAGCCCTTTCCAGCCGGACTGCAGGCATACCCGCTCCGGACCCACCTCTGCCCTCCCCAGACCCTTTCCCAGCGCAGCTCAGCAGGGTCTGAGCAGGGTGCCCATGCAGGGGCACCTACCGGAGCGCAGGGTTTCGGGCTGGGGGGCGGGGGGTGAAAGCACCTGGGTCTTGGCTCCTTTCCTGACCCAGGGGGAGCACAGAGGGAAGAATGCAGGGACTGGGGAGGATCTCTGGAGCGCGAGGGCAAACTCGTGGTCAGGGGTTGCCCTGTATCCAGTGTCCCGGATATGCAGTGTCCGCAGTGTCCTGGCGACGCGATCCACAATGCCTGTGTCGGGGCTGGGGCCCTGGGCCTGGGCCCCTCCTGCCCCGGACGTAAGGCTGCTCTTCTCCCTCTGTGGTGGTGGTGGTGGGGGTAGCATACCGTCCCGCAAGGCCTCCTCCTGGGCCCGCGCAGCTCCGCCCTCTCCCCCTCCCCCCACGCAGGTCAGCATCGCCCGCCGGGTCTTTGGCCGGGCTTTGGCACCTTGGGATGTCCACTCGCTAGCATGCCTCCCCTTGTCCAGACAGGCGTCGGGCGCTAATTCCTCTACCACCCAGTTCCCGCGCTGCGGGTTTCCTGCTCAACAATAAAGCGAGGAGGTACCAGCCGAGAGCATCAAGCAGAACTTCCCGGGCTGGGGCTGGGCTGCGGCTGTGAGAGACACATGCTGTCCCGGCTTCCTGTCTGCTCTGGGCCCAGCCAGCGCCCCAGGAGCAGGGCCGCCACTCTCTCCTCCTGCACCTCAATGGAAACCAAGCACACCTGACTGTCTTCCGGGAGGTGGAGGCAGCAAGACCAGGACGGCGGGATGGTGGGATAAAGAGCCTCCTCCCCAACTTGCAGCCAGATTTCCCTTCACTGCTTGGTCTCCACCTCTTCCTTGATCCTTGTCAGGGGCCCACTCTCCAATCTGTTTCTAGGGTCAGATCAGAGCAACCTCCTGGGGCTGAGCTCAAGGTCCTCACCTTATCGCGGCATGTTTTCTTTCTGTACACTGGGGACAGTAACACTTTGTAGGATTGCTGGGAAGATGAAACAGTATGTTGTAATCACATTATTTGTTTACAAGATTTTATTTACTGATTTTGAGAGAGAGAGAAAGGGGGAGAGGAGTGGGAAGCATCAACTCATCGTAGTTGCTTCCCATGTGTGCTTTGATCTGGCAAGCCCAGGGCTTTGGACTGACAACCTATCCACTGTGCCGCCACAGGTCAGGCTTATCATCACATTATTACTATAAGAACACACAATACACTAGTTATGACTACCACTACCTCTATAATGAGATGAGCCATCCTCCTATTTGCAGATGGATTGAGGTCTCCAAACCTATCCTCCTTGAGGCAGGAGGGGCAGGGGAGAAACAAGCATCCTCTGAGGCACTTTGCTGAGGATGAAGGTGCTGAGTCCAGAGGCAAGGCAGGTCACTTACCCCTGGGCCTCAGGTGGGCCTGCCTGCCTCCAGCCCTCACCAGGTTCCTCTTTCTTCCCGGAGACCACCACCTGAACCTAGAGTGAGGTGAGGCCCTTGAAAGCAGCTGGGCTCATGGGATGGGCAGAGGGTGTTCCTTTGTGAGCTAAAGAGACAGGAGACTGAAGACCTAAATGTCTTTTCCAGTCCCATTTTCCTACAACCTGATATCCCTAAAAGTTAGTGTTCTTTCTTCTGTCCTTACAGTGGGCAGTGGTGGGCTTCCCCCTACAGGGGCCCCTGGGCTTCTCCTGGAACTTTAGAGGAAGGTCTGCAGCCAAGTAAAAGCCACTGTGAGCCTTGAAACCGTGAGCCCTGAATCAGGGGCCCTGCTCAAACAGCTTGTCCTTCCCGAGCCCATTCTCTCTTAATCCAGTGGGAAATACAGGACTGAGGTTTCATGGGTTCCAGTGTCCGAAGCCTGTGCTTTGATATTTTAGGTACAGGAAAGTAATAGTTGTGGTAGAATATCCGGCATCAGCTTCAGTTGTTACATGAGTACATGTGAGTAAACCTCCCCAAAGCCCTGAAATCTGACTCCATGGGGGCCCTGCCTCCTCAGAGTGGCAAGGGTGGGGTACATACTGACCCTGTTACCGCCCCTCCAGGTGGGGTACGTACTGACCCTGTTACCGCCCTCTCCAGGTGGGGTACGTACTGACCCTGTTACCGCCCCCTCCAGGTGGGGTACGTACTGACCCTGTTACCGCCCCCTCCAGGTGGGGTACGTACTGACCCTGTTACCGCCCCCTCCAGGTGGGGTACGTACTGACCCTGTTACCGCCCCCTCCAGGTGGGGTACGTACTGACCCTGTTACCGCCCCCTCCAGGTGGGGTACGTACTGAACCTGTTACCACCCCTCTCCTCCATGCTCCCTGCTGGCACACAAGCCACAGGAGGTGGCTCTGACATCTGACATGGGAGCAAGGTGGAGCCTCTGGGAGCAAGTTCCTTATCCAATTAAGATGCAATTATGTCATTTTCAAGGGCTATGCCAGTAGCAGGCACCTCACAGGAGGCTCTAGCTACTGGTGGTTTAGTTCACCATGAAACCTGAGATCTAGAGCCATGGGCTGGTGTGGCAGTTGGGCAAGGAGCCCAAGCTCAGACAGCTAGGGTGGGAATCTTTAAGGATGAAAATGGTGAGTAAAGAGCTTGTTGTTGCCATGGAAACTATCTGGGTGGATGAGACACGATCCAACTGGTAACCTGTGTGGAGAAATTCACCCACCACCAGGCTTTGCTATGGGCAGCAAGCGGGCACCTCTAGAACCCACTGTTCCAAACATGTTTAGGCTCTGTCCACCTCTTAGGAACATCACATTCTGGCAATGTGCATGCCAGTCGACGTCAATATCTGAGGGACCTGGGGAGATGCTCCCAAACCAGAAAAGCCTTTGGCATGGCTCCTACCGCACTGAGTTAGCTGTGTCTGGCAGGAACATGGTACAGTGCCAAGCCATGGGACTGTAGCTGGGGCAAGAGCCACAGACTAGGGATAGGACAAGCTGGCATGATGACAATGACCATAGGCAGCAGGATGAAATGGCAGAAGCACTGGATTGGGTGTAGGTGACTTTTATTTTGATTCCATCTGTTATTACCAATTGGCTGAGTGACTCTTGGCAAGTCATTCTCCTCCAGAAGGTCAGGCTTGGTAATCCTTAAGACCCCTTCGAGCTCCACTTTTCCTGTGTTCTGGGATTCAGAACCTGACAGTTTGACTCTCATTAGCCCCACACCTCAGCCCACTGAACTCTCCCCCATGGTACAGGGTTCCCACATAGAGACTGGTCCAGACTGCTAAGCAGGGTCTGAGATAGGCAGGATGCTAGGGCAGTCCCCATCCCACAGGCCTTTGCTGCTCAGGATCATCCTGCCCCTGAGCTCAGGGGTGTCTGAGCACACAGAGGGCTGCCCCCCTCCACTCCTGGAAAGGCTTAATAAGCTGCCTGTTGCAATTACTCTTCCATTTCCAATAAGCACAATTTTATTTCAATTTATTTTAGAAGGGGGGAGGGATAGACAGGGACAGACAGGAAGGGGGAAGAGATGAGAAGCACTGACTCAGTTGCGCACCTTACTTGTTCACTGATTGCTTTCTCATATGTGCCTTGACCTGGGGGCTCCAGCCAAACCACTGACCCCTTGCTCAAGCCCGCAACCTTGGGCTTAAGCCAGCAACCATGGGGTCCCGTCTATATCCTATACTCAAGCCAGCAACCCCACGCTCAAGCTGGTGAGCCCACGCTAAAGCAGAATGAGCCCATGCTAAAGCCTGTGACCTCGAAGTTTCAAACCTGGGTCCTTCAGTGTCCTAGTCTGTCCCTCTATCCACTGCACTTCCATCTACCTGGTCAGGCTAGGTGCTATTTTAATTGGGCTTTTCCCTGAGACAACTACAAAGGAAAAAGTAATTCACACTGCGGGATTTTGGCTCTGGCACTGAGCACACATACTGTTTCAATTTTCTCTCCTCTCCTACTTTTCTTCCCTTCCCTCCTGGCCCTTTCACTTCTTCTCTGTTACCTCCATCCCTGTCCCCTTGGCCAGCTGCCTCCTCCTCCCCGTGTGGGGCAGCTGAGTGCGGGTGGTCTGTAGTGGGTGGGGAAGATGACCCCGAAATCCTGCTGGGGGTGAGGGATGGGAGAGAAGTGATTCACAGACTAGCTCCTGTGGACTCTTTCAGAAAACCTGAAAAATACTGGAAAGCCAGCAACTAAGAAAACAGATCTCAAGTTTCCACAGTAAGAAAGTGACCACTTGCCTGTCTTCATCCCACGCCACCTCCACAAGGCCCCATTGCATCGCTCTGGGACACGGCTTCCTTTCTTTGACACACTATTTTCACACATTTCAATCAGTATTTAAGTGCCTACCTTGTGCAGAAGGGCAGGGGATGCAGGAAGAGAGAGAGTAACGAGCCTGAGCTGCTCCTTCCGGGACACAGCCCTTTGCTCACACTATTTCCTCTGCTGAGACCTTCCTTCCTCCCAAGCTGCACCTGGTTAACTCTGACTCAGCTGAGACTCTACTCTAAAGCCTTCCCCAGTGTCTCAGGTGAATTAGATGCTACCTGGTACCTGTGGTGATGGAATTACTGCATTTTATTTTTGTGAGCTAGATGTGTGCAGTATCAAAGGGAGTGTGGCAGACTGTACTTGCCAAAGATGACTGCACCTGGGGGGTTATCCCATCCCAAGTGCTCTTAACACTGTGGCCAACACTACTGGTGAGAGATGACAGGGGCTTGTGACAGCCAGAGCTCAAGGAATATGGCAGAACTGATGCCTTGAGATTTCTGAGACCTGGTTGTAAAAAGGATACAGCTCCCACCTGGCTCTCTCCCTCAAGCCACTCACCCTGGGAACCCAGCCACCATGCTCTGGGGAAGCCCTTGCCACAGGGGCCTTGTGCAAGCCCCGGCCAAGCTCAGTCAACATCGAGCCTCTGAGTGAACCTCCAGATGATTCTCCCTCCCAGCCTTGGCATCTTCCAGCTGAGGCCCCAGATACCATGGAGCAGGAACAAGCCATCCCAGCCAGCCCTGTTCTCATTCTAGATCTCCAGAATCCATGAGGGGGCCTCACTGAATCAGGTTTGTACTCTCAGGCCCAGCCCCATCACTGGCACACAGAAGGTGCTTGATTAGTATTTACTAGATAAATGAATGAATGAGCTTTAGCAGGTGACAATTCCAGTCTGAACTTGCAACCATCAATCACTCTTGCTTCTCCTACATCCCCTCCTGAGAGTCCAGGGCCCTCAGGGAACCTAGGCAGTTACAAGTCTGCCCTTGATGAGTGAGGGCACTGAGCCCTGAATCAACCAACCCTGCCACCTGCCCGAGCTCCACAAGTTCTTACTGCTTAAGCCACTTGGAGTTGGGGGTTGCTGGTACTTGCAGCCTAGAGCTTTCTCATTGATCCACATACTTTTTTTGTTTGTTTTTGTATTTTTCTGAAGCTGGAAACGGGGAGAGACAGTCAGACAGACTCCCGCATGCGCCTGACTGGGATCCACCCGGCATGCCCACCAGGGGGCGACGCTCTGCCCACTAGGGGGCGATGCTCTGCCTCTCTGGGGCGTTGCTCTGTTGCAACCAGAGCCACTCCAGCGCTTGGGGCAGAGGCCAAGGAGCCATCCCCAGCGCCTGGGCCATCTTTGCTCCAATGGAGCTTCGCTGCGGGAAGGGAAGAGAGAGACAGAGAGGAAGGAGAGGGGGAGGGGTGGAGAAGCAGATGGGCGCTTCTCCTATGTGCCCTGGCCGGGAATCGAACCCGGGACTTCTGCATGCCAGGCTGACGCTCTACCACTGAGCAAACTGGCCAGGGCCTGATCCACATACTTGATTGTTCCGTCCTCACTGCAGTTCTGTGAAGGAGGTCCTATTGCCATGCCCATTTCACAGATAAGGACACGGAGGCTAAGCGAAAGTGAGGGAGCAAGTGGGAGTAAATAATAAAGTGGGAACTGAATTCAGGTCTTCTGATGCCAAATTCAGTATTATGTCCACGACACTACACCGGTCCCCACATAAAGTCTAACTAGTGAATGTTGGCTGGCCCTTCATTAACAACCACCTCAGATGAATAAGAAAGGATGACCCAGGACTTATGCCAGTGGCCTCAAACTTGCGGCCCATGGGCCGCATGCGGCCTGCCGAACAATTTTGTGCGGCCCGCAGACTAATCCACGAAGTTCAAAATATTTTGGATAAAATTAAGTAAGCCTAGGGGCCTACTTGTATTTTTCATTTCTCTAGCATCCTAGCTAGATATTAGCTTAGTTAACAGCAGTTGTGATGCGAACTACAGTTTCTGGTCGTTTTGTGACAGAGTAAACTGCATGTACGATTGTGCTTGTTGTCCTGATTTTTTTTTGTTTTCAACTGCAGTGAGAAAAGTGTTGCGTAAGTTGCCTTTTGTAGACCTAGTGTGGCCCGCCAAACGGCTGTGATCTTGCTCTGCGGCCCACATGCTGAGTTGAGTTTGAGACCCCTGACTTATGCAGTGCTAATTAACAAAACTTCAGCTGCCATCTTTTTATGTCCCAGGCTGTGCACTAAACACTTTCAATACACTGCAGTATTCACTGGCTCTCAGCCACCCCATGAAATGGGCATCACTTATTCCCTAGAAGGTAAGAGAACAGAAACTTGGAGAGGGCTGCTCATCAGGCTTGCTTGATTCCATTCACTAAGGGCCCTCCAGGAGAGCTGAGTGTCTCCACTAGGCCTTGTTAGTATGTCAACAGCAAGAAAATGAGGTGTGGGGGCTCTCAGAGCATGTGGCAACGCCAGCCCTCACACCTGTTCGGTGGTGTCACCTGGCCTGTGGAGTCCGGGTTGCTGGGTGCTCCTGGGACTGGCTGCCCAAAGCGCCAGCACACCCGCTTTCCAGGCACACTTATCCTGAGGAGGGCTGGGAACCAGACCGAGGTGGGGCTGGTTAGGAATGCCCCTACATCCTCCTCCTGAGCAGGGACTCCTGGATCCACAGTCCAGGGCATGTGGGGCTGGGGGAGTTGGGGGATCCTTCCCAGCATTTCAGGATGACAGCTAAGGTTCCGGATAACTGCCAGGGCCTCCTGAACTTCCTCCATCACCTTGTCCAGCTTCCCACCCAATACCTCCCCACTCTTTCCACAGACCCCCTCCCCAACCTAGCCAGCTGAGAACTGAGCTCATATTCCTGACCTTCAAACCAGCTCCCCTCTCTGATTCTCCACGTTCAAGCCAGTGCCACCCTCCAGTGCCACTAATCCAGCCACTACCTGACTCAGGTCCCCTCCTCCAAGAAATACTGTCATGACCCCCACCCTGTCTAGATAACCTCTCTGTCTGAGTGCAGTCTCTGCTATCTACCCTACTGGCATGACACCTATCATTCCCCCATAACATCTCATCTAATTATTAAATTGATATTTTATGCTAAAAGGGTACACAATACTGGAGTTGAGCTTTTTCCCCCTTGAGTGAGTATCCTAGGCCTCTACATCTTTAATCAAGTGCCATTCTCTCCAAATGAGTGACCTCAGAAAATTTATTCCAAAGTGTTTTCTCATTGAGGGGGTGGCCATAGCTCCATTCTGAAATTCTGCTCTAGGGGCTGCCTCTGCCACAGGGGTACAGGAGGGAGCAGGAAAAAGGTTTCCTGGAAGAAACCACCATGGCCACTGAGTTTACGCCCACCCCATGCATACAGCAACAATAACTTGGACAACATCCCAGAGTGTTCAGTTTTATCTTTCGATTTTCACAATGTTGAGAGCAGTGGTGGGATTCAAACAATTTAACAAGTGGCTCTCTGCCCTAATGACCATTTTAAGTACTAAAAAACTATATACTGAAAGGTAGTTTATTATTTCATGCATTTAATATGTTTTCTTTTTTCTCTTTTTAAAACTTTTTTTTTTTGTATTTTTCTGAAGTTGGAAATGGGGAGGTAGTCAGACAGACTCCTGCATGAGCCCAACCGGGATCCACCCGGCATGCACACCAGGGGGCGATGCTCTGCCCATCTGGAGCGTTGCTCTGTTGTGACCAGAGCCACTCTAGTGCCTGAGGCAGAGGCCATAGAGCCATCCTCAGCGCCCGGGCCATCTTTGCTCCAATGGAGCCTTGGCTGCAGGAGGGGAAGAGAGAGATAGAAAGGAAGGAGAGGGGGAGGGGTGGAGAAGCAGATGGGTGCTTCTCCTGTGTGCCCTGGCCAGGAATCGAACCCGGGACTCCTGCACGCCAGGCCGACGCTCTACCACTGAGCAAACCAGCCAGGGCCTCTCTTTAAAATTTTTTTTTAATTTTAGTGAGAGGAGGGGAGGCAGACAGACTCCCGCATGCACCCCAACTGGAACCCACCCCACCAAGCCCAGCAGGGGGTGGTGCTCAGCCCATCCTGGGCCAGTGCTCTGTTGCTCAGCAACCAAGCCTTTTTTTTTTTTTAATGCTTGTGGTAGAGGCCACCTAGCCATCCTCAGCGCCTGAGGCCAACTTGCTGGAACCAATTAAGCCAAGGCTGTGGGAGAGGAAGGGGTGTGTGTGTGTGGAGAAGCAGATGGTCCCTTCTCCTGTGTGCCCTGACCAGAATCGAACCCAGGACATCCACACGCCCGGCGACACTCTACCACTAGGCCAACCGGCCAGTGCCTATATGCATTTAACATTTAAATACGAATAAAAGAGGTACACAAAACTAGATTGTTATAAGAAAGAATTTTAAAATATTAATGAAAAAATATTAAATAATACCTGACAAAAACAATAAAACTTATTTAAGATATTTCCATATAGCATCTTGATTGGCATCCTTATTTGCAATTTTTTTCACCTATGGACATAATAAACATTACTATGGGCGCTTAAAATACGCCGTTGCGCAGATAAATGTTAAAAAGAGTAAGGAATGTAAATTTGTGACCCCTACATTGGGAAGCTGCTCAGGCACTTACTTAAGATAGAACTCTGATTACAAGTGCCATTTTAACAACTGGTTCGCCTAACTCAACAAAAAATTAGGTATTGGTTCTACCGAACTGGTGCGAACCAGCTGAATCCCACCACTGGTCGAGAGGTCTGAGGGACAATGTGATTATTCTCCCCTCCTACAGAGATCCCAACTCCCTGACCCCTTGCCTCTGTCCCTGAGCATGCCCTGAGCGTGAGCAACTGAGCAGAGCATGCCGAAAGGTGTCAGGAGGTGAGCGGGGCCAGACGGCGGACTCCGCCTAAGCTGTCTTGGGTGAAAGGATGTGGAACCCATTGTCTGGGCTGGAAAAGAAAAGGGGGTGAAACTGCCTCCCTTCTGTAGCCCACCCTGAGTTATGGCCCACTGAGGATTCAGCCCCATATTAGGTTTCTCGGGCCTCTGAGCAGCAAGCAACTAGTGCTTGGATGGGCTAAACTGGTGTGAGGAGCTATAAGCCAAACAGCCAACAGCTAGCAGCCCTCCCAGCCCATGGCAGTTAAAGGCTGATTAGAGCTTATTAATTTCCCCGTGCTTCCCCCACAATTTCTCCAACTCTTCTTCTTCAATCACCCTGATCACTAGCTCTCTTCCAGAAAGCCCCTCCTAGTTGAAGCCCCCACTGCCACGGCCGCTCTTAACTCTTGTCCCTCAGCCCTGGAGATTCTCATGCTGTGTCTTCCTCTGGTTGTTCCATGTGAACAGTTCTTGCCTTTCCAGTTAAACAGGAATAATAACCCATCGTGCCTGGAGGGCACTTCAGTGGTTCTCAACCCAGACAGCACGAGAATCTCCTGGAAAGTTAAAAAAAAAAATTCCTGAAACCTAGGCCACACCCCAGACCAAGTAGCTCAAAACCTCTGGGGACACCTGACCAGGGATGGTGCAGTGGATCCAGCGTGGACCTAGGTCCTCAGTTAGTTAGAAACCCCAAGGTCTCCAGCTTGAGCATCGGTCGATCTGGTTTGAGTGCAGGTGCACCAGCTTAAGTGCAGTGTTGAGTGTGGGATTACTGACATGATCCCATGGTCGCTGGCCTGAGCAAGGTGCTGCTGGCTAGGTTTGAGCGTCCTCCCCCTCCCCTGACCAAGGAACATATAAGAAGCAATCAAACAAATAAAGTGACGCAACTACAAGTTGATGCTTCTCATCTTCCCCCACCCCTACCCCAAACCAACCAACCAACCAACCACTGAGAATGGGAACTGATTAAGCTCTTCAGGTGAATGCTGTGCGACCAAGGCTGAGACTCATGCTGCAGACCTCTAGAGTTTGCTGCAGTCAGCCTTTTGGGTCCCCTGCCCACCCTGGGAGGGGATGGTTGCCGGACAGGTGTTGCCCTATTCTAAGAGTAAAATGAGGCTCGGTGATGCCTGCCATGACTGCCACCAGCAGAGCTGGCTGGGACTTGAAGACAAGTGTCTGCATCCTGGATCCGGGGCTTTCAATGCTGCCTCTAATTACTGCCAGGTGCAGAGGGCAGAAGTTGCTTCCAACCTGTCTGCCCTGAAACAGCTAACATGGTGCCAGGCATATGCCAGAGCTCTGGCAGCTGGGAGCTGAAGGACTGAGGCGGTGAGAGGGCTTCCTCGCTGGGCCCAATGCAGAACTGCGGCTGAGAACCTGTGCCAGAGGAACACGGGGTGGTGGGGAGGGCCCGCTCAGAAGCCCTGTGGCACGGGGCTTGCCAGCTGCACCTAAGGGGGCCACAGACCTGTCAGACTCCCCACCCCGTCTCATTTTCCTCTTCTCCCGTGTGTCATATAAAATGGAAGGACACAACAAGGAAAGAAGGAATAAACACACTTTAAGAAATGGTTTCCAAGCTTGTTTGCAATTATTCATCTGCCTCTGTGCTGAGGGGACTGGGATTCTTCAAAGTTAGAACTGTAATATGAGAGGTCTTTTGGTCATACCCTGACTGCTCCAAGAACAGCTCAGAACTGCTACTGAGCATGGAATTTTGGACCTAAAAAGAACCAAACCAAATCTGCAGTTGTTTCCTCCTTTTCCAACACCAGGCCTGACAGGGGGTTCCAGGCAGACCAACCAGATAGGGTTCTGCCGCCCCCTAGTGGCAAAGCCTGACCACAGTTCCCATTCTCCACTTGAGAAGTTCACCACCTAAACAGCCTCTCCCCTATCCATTAGGAAAACATTTTAGGACAGATGATCTGCCATATAAAATGCAAAGAGGGCCATGTAGCCCTATGCCCAATCCTGCATCTCAGCCCAAGCATGGAGTCAGGTCAGCACAGTGATTATGAGCAGGGGCTATAAAATCATACAGGAGAAAGGCTAGCTCCTCCTGGACTCGTGGGACCCTGGCAGTAACGAAAGCTCAGCCTCCTCATCTGCACAATGGAGATATACTACAGCACCTAACGCAGAGGACTCGTGAAGATTAGACGGGCTACCCAGAAAAAAACACCATGCCTAGCTACCAGTAAGGACTCCAGGCAAGCTAGCAGTATTTAAGGTCTAGGTATGAAATTTCCCCATATCAAATAAAATATCCCCACTCTAAGAGGTCATGCTTCCTTCTTCACTTTGGGTGCGGGGGCTCAAAGCTAAATTAGGGGCTCCCCAGAGCACTTCAGGAGGGCTTTATGACTCATTTTTTAGTGTCTTTTTCTTGGTACTGCCCTTGTACTGATTTTTCTGGGCCCTTCCTTCTTTATATTTCACTGTTTTAGTTATTTTCTATAAGTCTCCTCAAACATCTTCTGAAATAAGATAGGATATAAACAAAACTTTTTGGGGACTTTATGTTTTGTTCTTCATACACATATGCTGAGCTAGTTCAGCAAACATTTTCAAATGCTGTCATCTTTGATTAGGACAAACATTCTGATCCAGGTTTGGGTAGGCCCCAAGAATCTATAATTAAGTTTCCCGGCTGCTCCAAGGCAGCCAGGCCAGCCTCGAGCCTCAGAGCCATGTTTGAGAATATCTGGCCTGGAAACATAAAAAGGGGGTCATTAGTTATGCCAATGAATGTCCGATTTCTTTATAAAACATAATATACAAAATAAAATAAATCTCAACTTTATTTCACAATGTGTTTCAAAAACAATGGATTTAAGTCCAAATTTGCAAATCAAACCCTTTTAAATTCATTAGGGCAAAGGACTTAGGAAAAAAAAATCCAACAATGAAGCCTATAAAAAAAAAAGATCAAGATTCTATTTAGTTGGTCCTTGAATTTGGCTTTTCTTAAGGTGGCCACATGAGTAAATTCCATGGAAAGATATTCCTGAGTTCCTTGACAACCTACTTGTCTTAAATCATAACAGGCAAACCTTGTACCAAAAGCCTGTACAAAGACAGGCTGTCAACTAGAGATTCTTGCACCAGCTCAACATAATTCACTGACTCCACTAGGAGGTGCTCCTTTCCTGGCCCATGACCCTTCCCTGCACTAGGGAATGTAGAGACAGAAGGACCCACCTAGGTAGGCTAAGGTGTGTTCCTCACAGACATACTGGGTCTGCTGTTCCCCAGCCCAGGATGGTAAAGATCCACAAAATGCCTCCACAATTTTTATTACAAAGTAGGGAGAAAGGCTCTGAAGCTTTCTTTCAAAGTAGGGGAAGGCGTTACTCCTGGCTTATCAAGGCCAACAATCTCTATAAAGGCAAGTGTGGAAATACAGTTGGGGGAGTTTTGGTCTCCCGGAGGTCAAGTCCAAACGGCTTAGCTGCTCCTGGTACACCTTCCTCTAGTGCACTGTCTGGCAGGGTTTTCAGGCACCCAGTAAATACGACAGCCAGGTCTCTTCAATTTAAAAACTCATTTTATGACTGCTAAGAGCCCTGTGCTGGGTCCCAAGGATGGCAGGGGTGCTGGGTGTGAGGGGAATTTCAAATGGCATCTCCCCAAAGTTAGACCTAGGTCTGAAGATGCCACAGCCCCCTTCTCCACACTCCAGGCAACCATTTTCTTTCTATCAGGGTCCGCGATCCTTTTATGATAGGGTCAAAGAGTGTTGCCTTCCCCCCCCCCCCCCCCCCCCCCCGTTCCTTGGGCACTCAGGGCCCAGAGCAATAGAGATCCTACCAAGTGTGAAATCAGAACTCAGGAAACTCATATTAAAAATCTGTGACTATTAAGAAACATTTACCAAAAGGGGATCTTTTGTATGCCACTGATGTGGCTAAAAGATCAATACTACTGTAGACACAGGTAGGACGTGAACAGGGAGGTAGAATGGAACACACAGAAGAGGAAATGGGACAGGAAATAAAGACAGTAGGTGGGACAAGACAATCAAAGGTGGGGGTAATACTGACCAGGTTTCCAGTTTTCCTGGAAAATTGTGAGTGATATATCTTGCCATATGGCTACTGAGCACAGAATTGGGAGGGCCCGTGATTGATGAAAAAATATGCTAACCAGGTCTTTCTGGTACTTTCAGCAATAATCAATAGGCAGAGTGGCTTTATAATTCCACAATACGCCGGGTGGTCTACAGTCTTAATCCAGGGTTAGTCAGGAAAGGAGAAAGGCGCTGGTCCCTGGAAAGAGGCTCACAAGGACACCAGAGATGGTTTTAGGGTGGCGTCTGCCCACACTGGCTAGCAGAATGGGGGCTTGGCTGGCAGTTGCTAATATATTTCAAAGGAAGGGAAGAGAGCCAAAGAATTAGAAATGCTAAAACTAGAGATGAGAGTGTACTTGACAAATCACTAACCTTTGCTTATAGTTACCTTCTAAGGGGCAAAGGCCCAACAAAGCCTGGGCATGGGTATCAGGCTGCAATCTTGGAAGTTTAAAAGCCAACCATTCTATTAATTACCAAAAAAATCAGTAAGTAGGGTCTTTAGTGTCAAGACTATAAATGCCCCGAGAATAACAGTGACTTCACCATACAAAGGAGAAACACCCAACAGCTGTAATATGGAAAATCTTGCTTGTCAGCACCAGCACCAATGCCTGTTTCCTCTAGGTAGCTGCTTGCAGGGAAGGGTGACAAGTATGGGCAGTCAGTCATCTGCTTGTCATTTTGGGGTGGGGGAGATGGCTAGTAACAAGAGCATGTGAATCCACTTGATATAATGGGCGCAGGAAAAAAAGACCTCTTCTCCTTCCTCTCTTCGCTTCTGCTCCGGCCTATCCATTAGGAGCCAGAAAGGCTGGATGATGACCAAGTGTGGATAGTCCTGTCTGCAAGGGTCACTGTGAAAGCGTTCCCAGGGCACACATTAGCTATATGGATAAAACCACCTAAGCCACCTTTTCCTTTCTCTTCCTTTTTCATCCCTTACCCTACATCACTTCCTCCCCCAGTGAGAGTGAGAACAGGTACTTCTTTCATTTCCTACATACCATGAATCTTGGTAACACTAGCTTCCCCTCCAAGATGCCATAAAAAACAAAGCAGGTTTGAAACTCTCACTGGGTTACAGATCACAATTACTTCTGAGTGGTTTTCACAGTTAAGATGGACGTACATTTCAAAAATGGCCTCTAGGCACCCCCCTCTTTCACACACACACACTCACACACACGCTCATGCAGTGGGAATGCTGTTCAGCTGCCAGGCTTAGCAGGCTCATGTCAGGTACTGCACCACGAGGAACATGACCACACAGGTGAGCAGCATCCCACCGATCATAAAGTACTTGTCCTGGAAAGCCCGCTTTTCAATGAGCCGCATCACTGTGTTGGACAAGCCCAGCATGTTGGCAATGTCAAGGATCTTCTTCTGAGTCCCCTGAGACAGACAAGAAGAGAAAGCAAAACAAAAATCAACTCATTTTGCCAAAGGTGGGCAAATGTCATTATGAGATGCGGCTTTACCAACAATACGTCTCTTGGTCATGCCTAAAGCATATATTTATACAAGGCAGCACTAACCAGAAATAGATCACTCTCATATGGTCAAATGATTTTCTGATCCAGGTACTAGAGCAACACAAGATGGACAGAAAAATATTTCCACAAATGTGCTGGAATAACTGGCTATATAATAAATATCACATATATGTATCACACACATATACATGTCCTGTATAAATCACATGTAAGTATCTATATATATGCAAATAATTTGTGTGTAAGAAATGATCCTCAATTCATACAATATACAAAAATTAATCTGGATTATAGAATTAAACATAAAAGCTAAATCTATAATAAAGTTTCTAGAAGAAAACACAAGAGACTATCTTAAAACTGGAAAGAATCCAGGTGTTTATCACTAGAGGATGGATAAAAAATTTAGAATATATCTGACAATGGGACACTGTGTGGCAATGAAAAGGATATAATTACTAACATGTAACAGTGTGAACGAACCAGGAAAACATTCCTGAGAGGAAGAAGCTACACACAAATTGGTAATATGAATACGTACATTTATATGAAGTTCAGTAACAGGCAAAATTAATTTATGGTGAAATAAATCAGAGCCTGATGGGAGGGGGAGACTGACTTAGGCCCCAGGGATCTTTCAGGGGTGAGGAAATGGTTTATGTCTGGATAGCAGTGTGAGTGACAAAGGTGCATGCATTTGTTAAAACTCAATGACCTGTACAAATAAGATCTGTATACCTCCCTGTATATACATGATACCTCAAATATTTTAAATTAGAGTATTTTATATTAAAACTTAGTCTCTTCTCCCTAGTTACAAAATCCTTGTCTTAGCTTTCAGACGGGGGGTGGGGTGGGGGGTTATCATGAGGATTCTGCTGAGTATACCACATGGGTCAGTGTTCAGATTTACAAGGATAGAAGTGGACAAGATGGAAGGAAACACAATTCACAGACACCAACACAGTGACCTAAAACCTCGTATATAAATGTCACCAACCACCACCAAAAACAAGAGTATTTTATTTCTAAACCAACAGCTCAAACCACCCTTCCTTTCTGCCTTCTAATTTTCATTTTTAAGTACATTCAAATTCTTACAAAGTAACTAATACAAATGAATGTTTGGCAGACCCCAAGTTACTTCTACACACATTAGCAACTGTACTGTATGGATGGCATCTAACCGAAGGCCCTACACCCACTTCTAAATGAACACTGTGTTAGCGAGCAGCTGAGAGAAGAGGCAGGAGAAGCAGGAGTGACTCAAGGCACCACGGACAGGAAGTCAAACCCATGTTCCACCCAGACAAGAATTTAAAAGCCTCACGAAGAGAGACATCTCAAGTCAAACTTGATTATTGCCAGAGGAGACCAGAGACTTGGTTGTCCACAATGGGGGTGATAAATATTAGACTCTCACTAAAGATCCCACTCAGCTCTGAAAGTGCAGATTATTTCCTCACTGTCTGAAGTTCACCTATCAAGCTTCTAAAATCACCTAAAAGTTACCATAAATTAAAAAAATATATAGACATTTTCAACCAAACCATGGCCCAGTTTCTTCATGTTTTTGCCCATGCTAATTTCAAACAGTTAAGAAAAGCTCCCTGAGAGAGCAGGGTGGGAGGCAGGTGGCAGGACTCAAGTGGCAGAAAACAGGGAGAAGTGTGTGCAGAGGCCGCAAGATCAGAACCTCCTGTCCCAGCCTCCAACTGCCCCGCAGGCTCCTTGGCACTTCCCTTCTGGTTACCGTGTAGGGGCAGGAGTTGCCTGCACCCCTCAGTGATACCAGACTTCAGTAGGAAGCCAACATTTGATTTAGCAATAAGCTCTAACCCCCACTGATCGACGTTAGTGTGACAGTGAGTCGTGTCCTAAAAGGGTTTTACTGTTTTTTCTGAGATATGGGAGTAAGAGCAGCGGCTTTCTACAGAAAGGGCGGACTAATCAACAAGTTTAGAACACTGCAGGTGGCCCTTCTGAAAGGGGGCTCCATGAAGCTGTCAGAGACCACACTTCAGTCCATCTAAAGCACTGCAGCTGTCAGCAGGAGCTTAAGTGTCACTTGTGGCTCGCCTGACCTCCACCCTGGTAAAGGTGGCAGAAATGTACCAAAGTCTCACGGAGCTGACTGGCTCAACATGGTCCAAAAAAAACTCAGATAAAGCTCACGCTTCCCAGTGACTGTTTCTCATAGCTCAGTAGCTGGGAGTGCTTCGTTCACAGGGAACCACACCCTGATAATACACACAGTCAACACCCCATTATCCATCAGGGTTGATACAGGAAAAGGGCTGAGGCTGAAACATCACGACTGACATCAGTCTGTGTAATGTTTCTGTAAACTACTCCTGGGGGGTTGGAGTGTCAGCCAATGTGGCGGGGCTTCTAGCAATACCTGGGACTGAGGAGAGAGTGAGAGTTGCTGGGGATCACCAGCATGTGCTCTAGAGGCTCCCTGCTACTAAACAATCAGGGCAGCCCTAAGACCCCACCCTAGGGGTTCAGTCACTGCATTACAGAGAGGTCTAGGTTACAAGGCAGTCCAGGGTAGAGGCTCTATGAGAAAACACCAGAGAGTGACTTGCCAAAGTACAGTCACGTCTTCCTTTTCATGAGTGGAGTCTTTCTTTCTTCTTTCTCTTTCTCTATCTCTTTTTCTTTCTCTCCTTTCTCTTTCTTTCTCTTTCTTTCCTTCCTTCCTTTCTCTTCTTTCTTTTTCTTCCTTCCTTTCTTTCTTTCCCTTCCTTCCTTCCTTCCTTCCTTCCTCTCTCTCTCTTTCTTCCCTTTCTTTCTTTCTTTCTTTCTTTCTTTCTTTCTTTCTTTCTTTCTTTCTTTCTTTCTTTCTTCCTTTCTTCCTTTCTCTCTTTTTTAAACATTTTTTTTGTTTTAGATTTTATTTATTGATTTTTGAAGAGGGGGAGAGAAAGAGAGATAGAGAGAAACAGAATGAGAGTGAAAAAGATGGAGGAGGAGCAGGAAGCATCTACTCATAGTACATAGTTGCTTCCTGTATGTGCCTTGACCAGGCAAGCCCAGGGATTCAAACTGGCGACCTCACCATTCCAGGTCGGTGCTTTATCCACTGCACCACCACAGGTCAGGCAAAAGTGGATTCTATAATAAAATTTCTTATTCTTAGTCTATTAGTGGTTCTTCTCAGAGCAGTAGTCACTGTCATAAGTTCAGTATGTGGGAAAAGACTTGGATACCAAATGATGCCACCTTATGATTCATTGCAAGCACAAGAAATACCTGCTGGACTCATAATAATTCAATGCTAACAGGAAGGATCCCAAACTAAAGGGCTCTGTCTCACCATCACAGTATCACAATTTGGGGATATATAATCAAAATGTAAATGCAGGTACCAAACTTTTGGATGAGGCCAAAAGAAGAGGCCTTTCCCTGTCCCCCAGAATGGCCCTCACCTTCAAGGTCAGTCTCTGGGCCCTCAGTCCCTCCAGAATACTGTGCCCGCCTCCAATGAGGTCATCCATGCCGTGGTGAATTTTCTGGAGGGAGGAGTTAAACTGCAGTGATTCATCCATTGGTATGGTGGTGTCAGAGTCCTGTGAAAGAAACGCAGGCACTTGATTAACTTTGCTTGCTGGTCAGCTCCTGTGGTCCACCGTGTCTGACTACTCCGCCTTTCAGCCAAGGCCAAGCCAGCAGAAGAGTCAGAGGGATTCATTCAAGAATGAGAGGAACCAGATAGAGAAGAAAAAGCAAAGCAAAGATCTGGGGTGACCTCTGTTCACTTTCCTCAGACTTCCACTATGCAAGTGTTGTTAATTCCTACCTCTTACTCTTCCCTACTTAGGAAAAACTCTATTCCTTTTAGACCTCGATAGGCTTCTCTAAAAGTCTTTCTCTGACTATACTCACTAACCTATTTTGTTCCAAATGTTCCTTTACTTGGCTTCCCTTTAATACAGTTCTAAATGTTTGCTTTTGTTCCTTAGCTACTTTATATATAGCTTATCGCTCTAACTAGTCTGAGACTGCCTAACATAGAAAAGACTGTGCTTCCTATTGATGGCCAAAGGTATTCAGATGGGACTCTTCTCCTGAGCAGGCAAGACAAGCCTGCACAAAAAGGGAGACCAAAACTATACTGAGCAAGTACTCTCCACTTTGCATGCTCAATATCCTAAACTCACTTAATCCTCATCCTAACCTTATGATGTAGTTAATGTTATTATCTCCATTTTAGAGACGAGGAAACTGAAGCTTAGACAGGTGGAATAACTTGTTCGAGATCTCTCGGAACTGGTAAGAAGTCCAACAGGACATGAATCCCAGTGCTGAGTGCAGAGCCTGTTCTCTTAACCACCCTGTCAGGAGGAACAGCAAGACCAATCCTAGGCTCTAACTTTACACTAAAAGTAAACTGTACACAGAAGCAGGTTGTCACCAGACATAACACTGTTCTCTTTCCTGCCTCCTGGTGATCACAAACTCTTCTGCCAACCAGGGCCATTTTTACCACTTTTAATCATCACAAAGAGGTTAAACCACCTTTTCTTTAATGCTCAAGTTCAAAATCATTTTCCATGCATGTATTTTCAATCCCCCTTGCTAACACACAGTTTCTCACACACTTGATTCTTAGCGCCTTAGTGTTCTACATATAGCTAATAATCAATGGGTCAAAAGCTTGTAGTGTTTGAATCAATTAGAGACTTCACTTTATTTATTTGGCAAGTATTTACTGAATACCTTTTATGTACAAATCTTTCTTAAAGGCTTTCCCGCCTGACCAGGCGGTGGTGCAGTGGATAGAGTGTCGGACTGGGATGCGGAGGACCCAGGTTCGAGACTCCGAGGTTGCCAGCTTGAGCGCGGGCTCATCTGGTTTGAGCAAAGCTCACCAGCTTGGACCCAAGGTCGCTGGCTTGAGCAAGGGGTTACTCGGTCTGCTGTAGCCCCACGGTCAAGGCATATATAAGAAAGCAATCACTGAACAACTAAAGTACCACAACGAGAAACTGATGATTGATGCTGCTCATCTCTCTCCATTCCTGTCTGTCTGTCCCTATCTATTCCTCTCTCTGACTCTCTGTCTCTGTAAAAAAAAAAAAAAGACTTTCCCACCTGAAAGGGTATAGCTGATGAGCCACTATCTCTTAGAAAAATGTATATTAGTCTGGATCATAGAGTAACCAGGAAGAAGTTCATTCAGGCCCTGGCCAGTTTGCTCAGTGGTAGAGCGTCAGCCTGGCGTGCAGGAGTCCCGGGTTCGATTCCTGGCCAGGGCACACAGGAGAAGCACCCATCTGCTTCTCCACCCCTCTCCCTCTCCTTCCTCTCCCGCAGCCAAGGCTCCACTGGAGCAAAGTTGGCCCGGGCGCTGAGGATGGCTCCATGGCCTCTGCCTCAGGCACTAGAATGGCTCTGGTTGCAACAGAGCAATGCCCCAGATGGGCAGAGCATTGCCCCCTGGTGTGCATGCCGGGTGGATCCTGGTCGGGCGCATGCAGGAGTCTGTCTGACTGCCTTCTGTTTCCAACTTCAGAAAAATACAAAAAAAAAAATGTTCATTCAGCAAGTCAGTTCTTATTAAGGGCCCTCTGTACACACAGCATCACATCAGGCTGTGAAGATGCAAAATAACTCTGAGCCATCCTCCCCAGCCTAAAAAATGCCTGCATAACAATCAAAAGCCCATGTAACATCTTTCACAGTGTCATATAGTTCATAACACTTTTCAAAAAGGCTATGCTTACTACTATACCACCATCACATCTTCATCACATTTTTGAATTGTTAATCATTGTTACTTGACTGCTTACTCTAGAGAAACAGAAACTATAGAGGTGCATTCTGAAACACTTAGGGAAATTGGCTGCAAGTGTGAACGCTGCAAAGAGAATTAAACATCTGCAAAGTGTGAACTGATGTGAGTTCTGATGGCAGGATTAGAAAGCTAAGACCTCTTTAGAAAATAAACATTCCATTAAAATATAAAAAGAAACCCACCCCATTTGGTGGGCTATATTGTATTATGTAGAACACGAAAAAGGCCAGCATGTTCTATAGCCATGTGCACAAAACGATCCTACTGAGACCAAAGGGCAGGGACAAGGGGGTTCTACAAAATCAAACACGCAAGCCAACAGGCCACTTTCAAACAGGCTCCAGTCAAGCAATCCATCTAAAACAAAATATCTGTTAACAAATTCCTCCAAAATTGCTGCTCAGAGTAGGGATAAAAACATTTTAATGCACCCAACAGTGGAACCACACACAGACACAGCACAATGGCAACTGCCTGAAGGCAGCTTTGAAACACTGCCCGCATTAGAAGTGGTCTCAGTTGTAATCATCTGTCTCTATCTGATTAGAAAAAGCATTTCCACCATGTCAACCACGACCTCTCTGCACTGGACCAGTCAAACCAGGTAATTTTCACCTCTGCCCTTTCCCTCTAGTTAACTGCTTCCTCTTCAGGTTCCTGTGTTAGAAAAACAGGACCCTGTCTATGTATAGTCTCTGTGGCAATATATATATAAAGTCCACTGTCATTTCCAACTGGGCTCTTCCTCATCAGTCTGCTTTAAACACCACCTGAAAATAAGATGCCCAGGGAGCTGAGCTCTACCTCCAACAAGCTGTCAAGCACCTGCAGACTCCCACCCGGACGCCTGGCTTACGTTGGCGGTGAAGGTGCGAGACAGAAGCTCCTCTCGCTGTCTCTCCTGCTGCTCCCTCGTGTAGCGCCGATGCTGGAAGTTTCTGAGAGCAGTCTGCAGGTGCTGGACATCATACTTTAACTGGTCAACACGACTGGAATTGATAGAGGGAGATATTACATTCCGGGAACCCATGGTGACAGGATTTGAGATCACCAGACTTGGTATTCAGGAAAGAAGACATTTCCTTATCTCTCCCTATACTCCATGCTACCACCACCCTCACCCCAAATAATATGACTCTGATCAATGATATTGAAAATATAGAAGTAGCTTGTGGTTAAAGTAGGGTTGTAGCACACGAGATTCCAGCAGCTTTACTTAAATACCTGCTGGTCTCTGATTCTGGATGCATGACAGGGAACAGGTGACAGGAAACAGGCTCGATGACCTCTTCCTGACCTTCTACGGATTATATCACTCTCCTGGAAGAAGCCTAAGGGCATCTTTGGAGTAAAGCATCAACAAAGTTTCATAAAACTTTTGGGAGCAGGGGCTGGGGTGGAGGTGGTGAGAGTGGTTTCATTTTAATTTCATGGGGGACTATCAAACATTAGATCGGTATTTCATTGTAATTAGACTGATTGAAGTGATTTAAAGCAAGATTCATTTCAACCCAAGAATGCAGTGGGAACCAAAGGTAAACTCCCTGGCAGCACTAGGCTTCAAGTAGCCAAGGGCTCGGACAGAAAAATGGTACTGGAGCCGAATTTCAAAATGACATCAATGAGGTAAGTAGACACAAAACTCCTAAGCCACTAATGTCACAGAATTTTTATTTGGAGAGAGTATCATTCGAATAGAATTGTGCCCTTTGTGATGGGGACTTTATCTTTGTATAGTCCCAATTTTCCAATGTGTACATGGATTTTCAGACTATTCAATAGCCCCCCCCCCCCCCCCGGGAGAAAGGCCAGTATTGAGGGCTTGGGTGGCACAGCACTCACAGTTTGGCATTCTGTCTCTTGTTAGGGGGCTCCTTGCTGGACAGAATCTCCAGACGTTCTAGATGGCTAAATATCTGGTCTATGCTTGCTTGGATTTCGTTTTCTACTACTGCACAAAAGAGAAAAAAGAATAATTGCTGGAAAAGAGATAGTGAACTTAAATTAGAATGATAAAACATATCTTTTTTCCATACCCAACAGACTCAAAAATACGTATTTCAAAAGAAGAAAAATGCATACTCTATTGAATAATGAAAAAAAGTTCAAGTTATACTAAGGGACTCTGTAAATTTTGTTTCAAATATATATATATGGCTATTAATGCCACAATGCCAATTTTTTTAAAAGCTGAAGATAAATCTATAGAAATAAATTTCCTGCCTTTAGAAAATAAAATGAGTATTTATTTAAAGGTTGTCCAAGTAAATTTTATAAGCAAAAGGCAGTATTTTCTGATACAGAATGAGGTCTCTTTCCCTTTGAGATTATTCTGATACAGATTATAAACATCTAGTAAAAAACTGCCAAATGAATTCCCTATAGTAATAAAGTTTAAAAAAAAAAAGCACAGCCCTGGCTAAAGAACTCGATTAGTTAGAGTGTTGTCCCAAAGTACATAAGGTTGCCGGTTCGATCCTTGGTCAGGGCACATACAGAAAGAGATCAATGTTCCTGTCTCTCTCTCTCTCCCCCTTCCTCATTCACTAATATCAATTTTAAAAAAAAGCACATAGGGGAAGATTAGTATTGAAACAGAGAAGAGCTCCCTTAAGGCTTACTGTAAGAATGGTGGGCTGATGCTGGAGTCCCCAAAATAGACCAAATATCAGTAGAAAAGGCCCAGGAAAGAATCCACAGAGGTAAAGATATGATAAACACAGTCATTTTCCTTCTCCTCTGTGATAAACTGTCTAAATGACCTCTTTTCCACTTCTAATCATGCAACACGAAGATTGCTGGGAAGGCAAACAAAGTTGATGGGCAGAAACTAAAGTGTGCACAAAAGCAGGCATCCAGATGGCTTCGTCCCATAATGTCCTCTTTTAGGTTAGCTGACAAATACAGATCAGAACAAGGTGGGGCAGAGAACCCAGAGAAGAGATGCTTTTGCAGCTGCGGAAAGGAGACAGGAGGAAAGGGCACGGGCAGAGCTGAGCAGTGAGGAGTAGCTTCTGCAGTGTGTGCGTAATCAGTAGTGTCTGCGTGACCGACTTAGAAAAAGGACTTTTTCTTACAATAGACAGAAAAGAAACTAAAAAACACAAAGCAGCCCTCTTCTCAAACGAAATCATGGTATGGGAACTAAACAAATTAATATTACTATTCATTTCTGAATAATCCTCCTAAAAAGCCAGTTCTCAGCTCAGAAGAAATGACCAATTCCCGTTAAACATGTCTGACTTTTATGGAGCACATTCCTCTTAGAGCTAGTTAATTAGATTAAGACAGATGGAGGGAAGAGGAGCAGGAAGCATCAACTCTCACATGTGCCTTGACCAGGCAAGCCCAGGCTTTCGAACTGGCGACCTCAGTGTTCCAGAAGAAAAAAAGAAAAAAGGAGAAAAAAGAGACAGATGGAGGGAAGAACGTCCACTCCCATAGGGCCATCTCAGGTGGAGGGGTCATGGGGAATGAGAGTTGCGGGATTCCAAAGGGCACAATCTGGGAAATCAGAGACTGTGTCCTAGGGTTTTCTGCACCCTAACAACAAAACTCACTCCACCCCCGATCTTTAAGCCCCTGAGGCAAAAATGCAGGCAGGAAACCAAGCCCATTAGCACCGTGTCATCAGAGAAAGGACTCTGGTCTCCATAGTTAATTACTCACAGTGCACAGACTGCTTGTCTGCCGTCTCCAGGCGTCCCATGTGAGACTGGATCTGGTGGACCTGCCTAATCAAAGGAAGAGGGAGGAAATGGGTGAGATAGGAGCAATCAATAGTGCTTCAGTCAGGAAAGACAATTTTTCTGATGCCAGCATGTAACTGATTAAAATTGACAGCATCACTGGACTGTAATGTTTGTATGTGGCATTTTAGTCCACATGTTTTGAAATGGTTTATAATATTTTAACATTAATATTAATAATACTGACAGGCAGTATTTATTAAGTGCTTACCACATCTGAGACATTCTGCAAAGTCAATAACCCTAGAGAAAAGTATTACCATTCTCATTTTATAAATAAGACAACTGAAGCCCAGAAAGGTTATGTAACTTGTTCAAGGTCACACAGCAAGTAATAAACCTCGATCTGGACCCAGCCAATACCACTCTGTTACCTGACCCAATGTGCTGAGCACTGGTCTGTACAGCAGGGAGGAAAAGGGCCAGAGATATAATCCTTGTCCCTGAGAAACAATGTACTTAGAAATGACAGGCCAGAGGGACAAAAGAGTCCCGAGAAGATTTAAGAGAAAACTTACACATGTAAGTATAAACAAACAGAAAGCTGAGGAGCTAGGCACAGTGTTGCCAAGCAAAGACCAGCGAACCAAAGAGCAGGGCTGAGAAAGAGTACGCCGCAGACATTTTGTGGGTAAAGGGAGTTCTCAACATCATTTTGAAGGGAGACATTATTTGGTGAAGGAAGATATGAAGAAAATAACATGCAGAAAGGCATGCAAGGATGTCATGTGGAACACAGGCAGGCTGGCTTGCCTGATGGAGAGCTGAGGCAGAGTGAGGGCAATAAGGCAAGAGTTGAATCACTAGAGAAAGGCCCTCAAAGAAAGGGATCTCCTGTTTGGTAAATATCCTTCCCTGGCAATATGAGGCAAATGCCATCTCATTTGGAAATGCAACACTGTACCCTGAACCTCTGGCATGGCCCCAGACATTGGGCGCTAGAGCACTCTCTGGAGGCTTCCCAAGGCTTGATCAATGTCACCCTCAGAACCCTTCCTAGTGGTCCCTGGGATTAGTCCTTGGAATTGTTTTTGTGCTACCGGAACAACCACCTCCTGGTACTTAATCTCTCCCATTAGAGCCACATGAAAAGGACCTGCTGAGCTCTTATATTACCCCCAACTCTTGAGGGTAAGGTCAGCAACCATCTCCACCATGAGTACCACAAACTGTGACCCCAAATGTACCAATGTGAGCCAGGGGCCCGAATATGGTCTCTCTAGTCTTTTCTGTGGCTTCTAAACATGACCCATGGCACCAGAGCAAGACCAGCCTTCTAATGATTCCCAGAGTGCTTCTGGGCAACACCCATGTCCCCCAGAAATCACTACTAGAGTGTGAGACACCAGACTGCTACTTCAGTGAAGTTAGGTCCAGACTTTCCAAATGGGGCACATAGAGACATGGAGGCAAATGTAGGAATGCAGTTTGAAGTAATGAACATCTGTATCAAGGTAACTGGAAACAGCTCTAGAGGACTGGATGGTAATGCCAACCAAAGGAAGAACCAGGACTTTACTGAAGACGTGGATGTAGGCAGTGAGGTAAATTTTTAATGGTAGCTTAATAGAGCAAATCTGAAAATTGATGACATTATTGACAAGAACATGAACAAAATTAAAAAATAAAGTGGGAGGGAGTGGAAAATAGCCAAGACACTCTGAATAGGTATGAAAGGGATGACCTGTTCTACCTGCTAGTAAAGCTTATTACAAAGACATAAAAATTAAAACAACATGGTAGTATGCAGGGAGAGATAGACAAACAGATGCAAAGCCTAAACCTGGCTCAAGAAGAATAAAGGTAGAAACAGTCCTACGTATTAGGGGACGTGGTGACATAAATCAGTGGGAAAACAATGCACTATAATAAATGCTGACAGCTCAGTTTATTATCTCTATGGAAAAAAGACACCACACGTAATATACAAAAATAAACTCAAGATGGTTTAAAACCTAGATATAAAAAGGCTTTTAAAACTTTCTAAAAATAAAAGCTTGCATACGATGACTTTGTAAAAGAAAATTTCTTAAACAAGAAAAAAGCAAAACTACTCTCACAAACCCCACACACCACAGAAGAAAAAAAGACTGATTCAATCAACTACATTAAAACAAAAAAAATTTTTTTTCTTTTATTTTTTTTCATTTTTCCGAAGCTGGAAACGGGGAGGCAGTCAGACAGACTCCCGCATGCGCCTGACCAGGATCCACCCGGCATGCCCACCAGGGGGCGATGTTCTGCCCCTCTGGGGCATCGCTCTGTTGCATCCAGAGCCATTCTAGCGCCTGGGGCAGAGGCCAAGGAGCCATCCCCAGTGCCCGGGCCATCTTCACTCCAATGGAGCCTCGGCTGCTGTGGGAGGAGAAGAAAGAGACAGAGAGGAAGGAGAGGGGGAGGGGTGGAGAAGCAGATGGGTGCTTCTCTGTGTGCCCTGGCTGGGAATCGAACCCAGGACTCCTGCACGCCAGGCTGACGCTCTACCGCTGAGCCAACCCGCCAGGGCCAAAACAATTTTTTTTACATCAAAGGCACCATAAAATATAAAAAGACAGGCAGAGACTAGAAGATATCTGCCACAGACAACAAGGAGAACCGTACCAAGCCGTGGTGGGATTTAGCCGGTCGCACCAGTTCGGCAGAATCGATACCTAACTTTCTGTTAAGTTCAGTGAACCAGTTGTTAAAATGGCGCTTGTAATCTAAGGTGGGTGCCTGGACAGCCACCCAATGTGGAAATCATAAATTACATTCTTATTCTTTTTTAACATTCATCCATACAACAGTGTATTCTAAGTGCCTGTAGTAATGTTCATTCCATCCATAAGTGAAAAAAATTGCAAGTGAGGACATCAATCAAGAAGCAATATGGCCTGCCTAGGCAGTGGCACAGTAGTAGATAGCGTGTAGGACTGGGATGCAGAGGACCCAGGTTCGAAACCCACAGGGCTTGAGTGCAAGGTTGCTGGCTTGAGCCCAAGGTCGCTAGCTCTGCTGTAGCCCCACTCCCACCCTGTCTGGCACATATGAGAAAGCAATCAATGAACTAAGGAGCCGCAACAAAGACCTAATGCTTCTCGTCTCTCTCCCTTCCTGTCTTCTCTTATCTCTCTCTCTGTTGCAAAAGAAAAAAAAAGAACCAATATGAAAATACCTTAAATAATAGTTTTATTATTTTTTGTCAGGTGTTATTTAATATTTTTTCATTAATATTTAAAACTCTCACAATCTAGTTTTGTGTACCTCTTCTATTGTTCTTATTTAAGTTTTTTCTTTTGTGACAGAGACAGAGAGACAGGAAGGGAGAGAGATGAGAAGCATCAATTCTTCGTTGCGGCACCTTAGTTGTTCACTGATTGCTTTCTCATATGTGCCTTGACTGGGGGGCTACAGCAGGTCAAGTGACCCATTGCTCAAGCCAGCGACCTTGGGCTCAAGCTGATGAGCCTTGTTCAAACCAGATGAGCCCATGCTCAAGCAGGTGATCTCGGGGTTTCAAACTTGGATCCTCTGCGTCCCAGTCTGAGGCTCTATCCACTGCACCACCACCTAGTCAGGCTCTAATTTAAGTATTAAATGCATGAAATAATAAACTACCTTTCAATATATTGTTTCTTTATACTTAAAATGGTCATTAGGGCAGAGAACCAGCTGTTAAAATTATTTAAATCCCACCACTGGTCCAGAGTATATAACAAACTGCTACAAATAGAAAAAGTCAAACAAAGCAATTTTTAAAAAATAAACAAAGAGCAACCGACAAAAAGGAAACCCAAATGGTCAATAAACATACGAAGAGACACTCAACTTTACTAGTAATCAGAAAAATGTAAATTAAAATACGGCGATATCGTATTTCTCCCATTAGACTGGCAAATATTTTAAAGTCTGATAAGGATGTGGGGAAACTAGAAGTCTCATATATGGCTGATAGGATTATAAACTGGTAGAAACACTTTTAATAGCTTTTTAGTAATAACTGGTGAGTCAAATATGTGCATATCCTACAACCCAGCATTCCACTTAGAAATATGACCTCAAAAGGGAAGAGGATGGATGTTGGATTCAGTTCCACTTCAGTTTTTGAATCAATGACCTGAAGCATTTGTACTAAATATGAGTGCTAATACATGGTACATTATTCTCTATTTTTTGTTGTTGTTGTTGTGACAGAGAGAGAGAGAGGGACAGATAAGGACAAACAGGAAGGGAGACAGAGATGAAGCATCAATTCTTTGTTGTGGCACCTTAGCTGTTCATTGATCGCTTTCTCATATGTGCCTTGACTGGGGGTCTACAGCAAACTGAGTGACCCCCTGCTCAAGCCAGCGACCCACAGTCAAGCTGGTGAGTCTGCACTCAAGCCAGATGAGCCCGTGCTCAAGCTGGCAACCTTGGGGTTCTGAACCTGGGTCCTCTGTGTCCTAGTCCAACGCTCTACCCACTGTGCCACTGCCTGGTCGGGAGTTATTCTCTATTTTTATGTTTAAAGTATTTCATAGATAGAATAACTAAGTTTTTTTCAAATGTTAAGAGTCAGTGTTTAAAAAGAATCATTTGCACATGATTTTGTGCTAGAATGAGGGGTTTGCAACAAAATGAATATGTAACATTTTCCATTTAGGCTAAAACAAGGATTAAAAAGTATTCTGACTTTAGATTAAGAAAAAAATGTCAAACGCATACTATTGAATGGTATTCAATTCTGGGAGCCATCTGTTAAAGAAACCCCATCCATGAAAGGTTTTCTCCAAAGGGCGATGAACAGGATGACTGGGAAAGCATTTAGAAGTCAAGTCATGAAGAAAAATCGTCAAAAAAAGCTTGTGATAATAAGTCCTTTGGAAAAAACAAAAGCTGGAGCAGCTGGTGCTCTTCACTGTCTAGAGTGGCCCTATAGGAAGAGGAATGGGCCTTCTCTGTGCTGCTGCTCCTAAGGGAGAACCAGGACTAAAGGTATATAAATTTCAACAGATTTTGGCTCAACACAAGAAAAAGAAAATCAATTATGAACTATCTCTTCAAAAAAAAGAAAAAAGAAAAGAGCTTCTGCATGTTTAAGCACAGGGTACATGGACTGTCTTGGGTTTTACAAAGGGACCTGACCAGAGGGGGTGGAATAGAAGATCCTGCTAGTCTCTTTCAATTCGATGAGGACAGCGGGGGAGATGAGGCCAATATCCACAAAACCCTGTAACTCTCTTCGGCTGGCTTTTACTATTTTCTAAGCTCAAAAAAGGATAAACTTTAAGAAGCTGTAGGGAAACATTACTGACTTTTCCCACCAATCTCTTTTTGCTTCGAATGAACTAGAAAAAATAAAGCCAATAAAGTGATTCCAATCTCTACATTTCATGCCTGAGAGGAACTATATGCAGAACAACAAAGCAAGTATGCATGGCATGGTGGGAACTACTATGTGCCAAGTGGAAAATCTGTTTTAAACTGAACTGGAAATGCAGGCAGCACACTCAAAGCCAGTAAGGAACAGATGATACAGTAGTCTTACTGGGAGTGCGGACACTAGAAGTCAAAAGTCCTAGCCCTGTCCAGGATGGGGTCTGTGGTGGGCGTGGCTAATAACATAACTAAGCAAAAACCTAGAGGCAAGTAAGTAGGGGTCACTATTGCTGACTTTTAAAAAAGGGTCAGTAGAAGATTTGGGAAACATTTTAAAACAGAATTGCTTTTTAAAAGTCCATCCATGCTGCCTCTGACCACCAGATCATGGAAACAAGGGGCTGGAGTTAAAAGGTCTGGGTTGAAGTTCTAGTTCCACTATGTACCTAAGGGGACAATGAATAAGTCAGTTAGCTCTGTGATGCCTGTTTCCTCCACTGTAAAATAGGGATACTAATAACCACAATTATTTAAAGGGTGGCAGATTCAAATGCAGTATGAAAATGCTATGTAACCTATACAACACCATAAAGTTTGTTTTAACTTCACCTAAAAAAAGTAAAACCAGATGTCTGGTCATTTTCACCTGTCCACTTTGCCTCTTCTTATCAAAAGGCAAAATAAAAAAATTAAAAAAGGAAAAACTGGTCTTGACATAAGGTAAAGTTCTCAAACCCAGCTGCTCATGAAAATCACCTGAAGAGCTTATTTAAAAATAGAGATTCTTAAACTCAACACCAAAATAACAAACAATCCCATTTAAAAATGGGTAAATAACCTGAATACTTTTCCTGAGGACATGCTAATGGGCAATACACATATGAAAAGATGCTCAACATCACTAATCATTAGAGAAATACAAAATAAAACCATAATGAGATATTACTTCACCTATCAGAATGCCTATCATTAATAAATCAACAAACAAGTGCTGGCAAGGGTGTGGAGAAAGGGAACCCTCGTGCACTGTTGGTGGGATTGCAGCCACTGTGGAAAGCAGTATGGAGTTACCTCCCAAAATTAAAAATGGAACTGCCTTATGACCTAGTGATTCCACTTCTGGGAATATATCTAAAGAAACCGCATCACTAATTCAAAAGAATATATGCACCCCTATGTTCACTGCAGCATTATTTACAATAGCCAAGATCTGGAAGCAGCCTAAGTGTCCATCAGTAACTGAATGAATAAAAAAGCTGTGGTACATTCACACAATGGAATTTACTTGGCCATTAAAAACAAAAAAGGAAATCTTTACCCTTTGTGAAAGTATGGATGGACCTAGAAAGTATTATGCTAAGTGAAATAAGCTAGTCAGAGAAAGAAGTACCATATGATTTCATTCATATGTGGAATCTAATGAGAAAACAGAAGCAGACTCATAGATAGGGAAGAAATAGAGCTCCTTGTAGTCCGGACCTACTGGCTCAAAATTTTGAGGACTACAGAGAGGGCAGATGGGGCACTTTACAACACTGGGATCTCAGAATTAGAAGCCTGGCTACTGGCCCCTCTTTCAAGTTCATTCTAATACATTAAATATAAAATATTTATTCTGTTTTTCATTATTTCCCCATTTATTGTTCAGGCAGTTCAGGAGTTTTTAAGATATATAACTTTAAAATGTTTATCTAATTCCAATGTACTTTCAGAGACATGGCAAAAGATAACCACAAATTGGGTTCAAAGTTCTGATAAAATTAATATGTTTAGTTACTGTGTGTTATTCAGCTACAATCATTAATTTCTGCAACTGCAGAAGCTAGTTTCTGATGCTCATAAGGACTCTGCATATTTCCTTTTAAAGACACTCAATCACAAGTGCTATGGAGCTGAAAGGAGCCTTACAGTTTAACCGGTCCAAAACTATCATTTTATAGATGAGGAAAAGTAAGGCAAACAGGTTTTGAAATAGGATTCCCACTGGTTTAGTATATATGTGAGGAGAAAGGCAAATTAGAATCTACTGCAGCATGAAAGAAAGGGAACTTGAGGCAGGGCTGCACCACCAGCACTGAAAATGGTACGGAACACATAGTAGTACTGAAACAAAATAGAGGGTTACCATCCTTATTCCTAATGCTCCAGAGCACTTCCTTTGTTGTGAATTCATCAGGGAGGCAGGTCCCTATTTTATTTCATTTGCAAGCTGTAGTAGTGTGATTTTAAATTTTTTATCAGAATAATACTACAGCATAAATTTGAATATTGTTTGAATAGAATTGGTATAAATATATACTCCAAAAAAATTGAAAACAGGGACTCAAATAGTTTACACCAATGTTCATATTAGCTTCACGATGGAAACAACCCAAGCATACATCAGCAGATGAATGGGTAACAAGGAGTGGTTTTTGTACACACACTGGAAAATTATTCAACCATAAAAGGGATGATGATATTCTGATACATGCTACATAGATGAACCTTGAAAACATGTTAAGTGAAATAAACCAGACACAAAAGGACATATACTGTATGATTCTACTTATCTGAGATACCTAGGATAGGTAAATTCAGAGACAGAAAGTAGAAAGAGGTTCCCAGGAGCCTGGGGAGAAAAGAATGGGAAGGTACTGCTTAATGGGTACATGGAGTTTGTTTGGGCTGATGAAAAAATTAGGGAAATGAATAGTGGTGATGGTTACCGAACACTGTGAATATACTTAATGTCACTAAAGCCTTAGCCTGTAGCTCAGTTGGTTGGAGCATCATCCTGATACTCCAGGGTTGTGGGTTCCATCCCCAGTCAGGGCTCATACAAAAATCAACCATTAATGCATAAATTAAGTCGGACATTAAATCAATGTTTGTATTTCTCTCTCCTCCTTCCTCTCTCTAAAAATCAATAAATAAAAACTGAAAATAAAATTTAAAAATTAAAAAATGTCACTGAAAAACACTTAGAAATGGATAAAGTGGTAAATTTTGTTATGTATATTTTACCACAGCAAAAATGAAATAAATCATAAAAGTTCTTTCCAAAATAACAGGATAGGTATGGTCCCTATTATTGTACTCAACTACATATCTCAGCAAATTTAAAAAAAAAATTGTAGGACAATATAAATAAGAGATACCATCAAGGAACTTAGATTATGAGAAGCTAAATCAAAATCTGATCTCCTTATGGTAACCTGTAACTAGATTTGAATAACAAGTAGTAATACTGAATGCCATTTGTAGAGCAAGTTCTTTGTACCATAAAAACATGATCTTCAGCATAAACCAAACCAAAAGAAAAGAAAAAAATCACAATGTAGCAACAAGATTAGGGTCAAGCAAGAGTGGAGACTGACGTCAGTTAGTTGCTGCGAGCTATAATGGAATATTTCTGCATTGGCCCAGTGATAGGTCCTTGTTAATTGCCTTTTTTCGTACGTTCCCTGACTCTCCAACTAAACGGTCAAGTCCTATGTGTAGGGCTCTGTCTCTCCACGAGCTCTTCCAAGCTGGAGTACTGACTTGGCAGGTGCGAGACAAAGTACTGTAACCTGTAGGTGCGACTTTCCCTTCACCTAGTCTACCCAGCAAGTGTTGACGGCCTCAAAGATCCCAAGAGCCATCCTCAGCCCGGGTCAGACGCTCCGTTCGCCGTTGATCTGGACATCCCGCCAAAAACTGAGCACTTCCGAGCTGCCCCCAGCAGCGCCCGGCGGAAGGGCTCGGCCTCCACAACGGCTGAAGCCCCAGGCCGGGAGGCCGGCCTCACCCGGCCGGCTTTGCCCTGCCCATGCCCCGACGCGGCCCTCACTTGTGCGTTTGCTGGTAGAGCTGTTCCATGTCGCCGGCCAAGCCGGTCCGGTTCCAGCTTCGATGGAACACGTCCTCACAGCCCTCCTTCCGGCTCTCGGTTTCCGGTCTCAGGACCCTCCCTGCCCCTAACCGGCCGGGACTGCCCCTTCGTATGCCGTACTGGTGGCGGTTACGAGAGAAGAAAGAGGAACAAGAAAAGAGGCCTGGAGAAGAAGGTTAACTGTCGTAGAGGTTCGGACTCAGATGAAAGAGTAGGAGGTATAGGTTTTGGCGGGAGGCTGGATTCAGCATTGAGTCAGGCACTGGCAATGGCAGTCTCAGAGTATTGACGTGAGGTCCTCAGAGCAAGGTTGGAGGCGAATGGGCGGATACCTGCTCGTACCTGCTGGAGGACGCTAGGGAGAGTTGCTGCTAGGTTTCTCCGTAAACTGTTTACCGTAATTGTGGGTCTGGAGATTTAGCTCTTCACTGGAGGCTCTGATACAAGCTTCTACTATCTCAAATTTGTCAGCTCACCTACCCCACCCCCATACTATTTATCCATCCATCCAATGAACCCACATTGAATGGTGGTTACTATATGTCATGTGGTGTGTGTGTGTATCCATCAAATGAACCCACATTGAATGGGTGTGTGTGTGTGTGTGTGTGTGTGTCGGGGTGGGGGTGGGGGTGGGGGACCAGGTTCGTTTCTGCCTCAAAGAGGTCAAAGTCAGCTCTGGCCGGATAGCTCAGTTGGTTAGAGCATCTTCTAGAAGCACAGAGGTTGTCAGTTCGATCCCTGGTCAGGGCACATACATGAACACCTCAATGTTTCTGTGTGTCTCTTTCTCCCTCTTTCAGTAAAATCAATAAGTAAAAAAAAAAACAAAAAGTGGTCAAAGTCTAGGGAAGGAAATAAGATATGTATACAAATACACGTCTACAAAGTATAAAGTCCAAATATATTGAGATGAGCTGGAGTTGGCTCTGGTAGGAGATTCAGGGAAGACAATGTAAGAGGTGCCATTTGAATTAGGACTTGAAGAACTTGGACACTTGAGCCTCCCCACATAGGCTTAATAACCCATTTCCATCCAGCTAGGCTTATCTGTGGTTCCTCCCTAGGGAGGAGACATTCCTCTTCCTTTGACAAGTTGATGCTACTATTTTCCTGTATCCTGGATCCCACCCATTTTTGTGTCTCTAGAGACCATCTGTTTATTCTTTTTCTAGCATTTTTCCATTTATGCTAATATTTATTAATGAGCACCTACTCTTACAAGGCACAGATATTAGGAATAGGAATACAAGTAAGACACAGCCCTCAAATTTCTCATTATCTGGTGAGAGGGCTATTCCATGCCCTAAAGGTATGGATATTATCAGGTAGAATAAGTGCTATTATTTTTTTTTAATTTTTAATTTTTTTATTTTATTTATTCATTTTAGAGAGGAGAGAGAAAGGGTGAGAGAGAGACAGAGAGAGAGAAGGAGGGAGGAGCTGGAAGCATCAACTCCCATATGTGCTTTGACCAGGCAAGCCCAGGGGTTCGAACCGGTGACCTCAGCATTTCCAGGTCGACGCTTTATCCACTGCGCCACCACAGGTCAGGCAAGTGCTATTATTGATACAAGGAACTATTTCTCTGGAGAAGAGCAAGTATTCATGGACTTTTAAATAACTTGAATAGAACCTTCATGAACCAATAGAATTTTTATTTATTTATTTATTTATTTTTACAGGGACAGAGAGAGAGAGTCAAAGAGAGGGATAGGGACAGACAGGAACGGAGAGAAATGAGAAGCATAAATCATCAGTTTTTCGTTGCCACACCTTATTGTTCATTGATTGCTTTCTCATATGTGCCTTGACCGTGAGCCTTCAGCAGACCAAGTAACCCCTTGCTCAAGCCAGAGGCCTTGGGTCCAAGCTGGTGAGCTTTTGCTCAAACCAGATGAGCCCGCGCTCAAGCTGGCGACCTTGGAGTCTCAAACCTGGGTCCCCTGCATCCCAGTCCAACACTCTATCCACTGCACCACCGCCTGGTCAGGCTGAACCAATAGAATTTTAACAGTGTCTTGCACAGACTACCACTTTGTAAATGTTTATTGTATTGACCTGGTGGAGATGAAGGGCAGGGAATTCGAGGCTGAGAGAATAGCTTGAACAAAGGCAAAAAGGGAAATGAACATGGATCTCCTGTGGCTAGGTTTAGGGCGCTTGGGGCAATAATAGAAGAAAAGTTGGAGCTGGATCATAGGGGATTTTAGATGTTATGCTTAGATTTTAATTTATAGGTTTTTATTCTATAGTAGTTGGAAGCTATCAGAAGTTGGATAGAAATTTTAAATTTTCGCAAAGAATGTTTATGCCTATATCTTGTTCTTTGGACCTCACAGTTTCCCTGTGATGTAGGGAAAGCAGATGAAGAAATTGAAGTCCGGAGGTCCTCCCCTCCACCTCTAAGTCTGTTAGGGCTTTATATGTGGTTAGTCCTTCCTCTAAAGAGAAGAAAACTCCATCCTTCCATCTTGCTGCACTTTTAACTTCTATCCCATTTTTTTCTTCTTTTATGACTAAATCACTTGATCAATCAATTTATTTACATTACTGACATTTTTCTATGAGAGACTTGCCCTCCAACTTCTCGTTTCTTCTACTAGAACTATTTTTCTAGATTCACCAGAGTCCACTTGACTTAGTCCAGTGGTCTCTTTTCATGAATCATCCTACATATACTCACTGAGTTCATACAATACAATGCAAGGGCTGGGTTACAAAGATGAGTAAGACATCAGCTTGTCATTGAAGTTCTTTAATATACTTGGAGGGATCCACACAGTTAATTAGAATACTATGTGATGAGTGTGGGGTAGAGGAAATGGCAACTTTTGCCTCGAGTATGCAGGAAAATATGAATCATAATTGTTCAGAGTTTTGTAGTGCAAATGTACAAAATATATATATCTTCCAACCATGTCTTTTCTTTAATTCTGTAGGTCTTAATCGCTGCATTCCTAGACTATGGTCTCTTTCAGTGTTGACTATACCCCTCCCTTCCATACACTGTAACCAGTTGGCAGAGAGGAAGCAGTGGATAGGTTAGGGGTCAATGGGTGGAGCAAGAAGAGAAGTACCATTTATGCAAGAAATATCTGATCCTCACCTGGACCAGCTTAAGACTGACCTGGTGGCTCATGGGGTCACTACATTGATCATAAGAAAGAAAGGACATTGACTGTAAAGTCAAGTTGATATTACAAAGCAGTGGTCTCAAGTGGAGTTTAGATAGGCATGGTCACCTCTGGAGGACTGCCTAACATGTGGTGCAAAGCCTGTGGAGGGGGTGGAGTGGAGTGATCAACCTTACTAGAGGGTAGTGGGGAGCCCACACCGGGCAAAGAATGTTACCACTTCCATTATTCTGGTGTGCTATAAACTGAAGGCAGCCCTGTGGAGGTCAGAACACAAGTTGCCTAGAGCCATGGCATGGACCCAATACAGGTGGTTCAACCCCAAGGGTCAGTAGTGGATTGTCAGTAGCCCAGAGTTCTGAACTTATTCTATATCCAATGTGAATAGCAATTACCTCCAAATTAGCAAGTCAGTACCATTCTGGCGGCCTGATCTTGTGCAGTGCCGCAGTAGAAATACTGGGCTGACCAAAAGAAACAATCTGCTTGCTAGCTTGCCCTAGACAACCCATAGACATGATCCCTGAAAGCTTTCAGGACACCTGGTCAACCCCACACATGAGGCAGAGGGTTGGAGAGTACCGTGAAGAGAAGAAACAAACTGGGGCGATCCCAACTATTGAAGGGGACTTAAAAAAGGAAAAAAGCAGCATTTCAAAGTGTGGGACCTCCCTGAGGCTTAGAGCCTGGGACCAGAGACTCTGCTTGCCTCAGTCTCAGGACAATATTGGATAGAATAAAGATGGTCTCATGTTCTTTGCTATGGCTCCCATTAAGAGGTAGAATCTAATTCCATTTCCTTGGAATCTGAGCTGGCCTGCCTTAATGACTTGCATGACCAATAGAATGTGGCAAAAGTGAAATTCTGGGATTTCCAATACCAAGTCATAAGAAGTTTTACAGCTTCTACTGAGCCTCTTGGGGCACTCCTTCTTGTAGCCCTGAGTTATCCTGGACAAAACCTGACTGTCCTGAGGCCATCATGCTGAATAGGGCACATCTGAAGGTTCGCCAGTGACATGCCAAGATGAGCCCAGTCTTCCCTCCAAGGCACCACAAATGTAAGTGAAGACATTCTGTACCCTCTGTACTAGTCTATCTACCTGCTAAATCCCACCAGGTGACCTCTGCAGATTCCACACGAAACAGAAGAATTGCTCAGCTGAGCCTCTGCCTGAGTTCCTATCCCACAAAATTAAAAGATAGTAAAATGGATTTTATTTTAAGCCACTGAATTTTGGGGTAGTTATGCAGCAATTGATACCTGACATCAAAATGATTATCCTCTACTTGGGGAAATAGGATTCAGGACCTATGAACAATGCAAGAGACTATATGAATGTGTAATGAGTAGTAAAGACAATTAACTTCTGTCAGAATGCAGAAAAGGAAGAAGAGATCCACTTGAATTTGGATGATAAAAACTTTCCAGAAGAGATGGGATTTCAGCTGAACCTTAAAATACAAGAAGGATTAAGACCCTTGCGAGATAGGCTAGTTAGAGTATTGTCCCAAAGTGCAGAGGTTGCCAGTTCAATCCCCATTCAGGGCACATACAGGAACAGACGGATGTTCTTCTCTCTCTCTTTCTCTCCCTCCCACCCTCCCTCTCTAAAAATCAATAAAATAAACATTTTTAAAAAACATTAAAAACGACATATAGAGAGGCAGACACATTGCATTTCTAGCAAGCAGAGAGGTAAAGTTGGGAAGGTATAGATGGTCGCAAGAGGCAGTCTGTGTGGCCCCCCTTGGCCAGAGCACAGGCTTTCTGCTGTAGAGGAAGGTGAAGCCGGAATGGTGAAGTAAAGTCGTATTGCAGATAGGAAAGATGCTTTGCCTCTGTCTGTGGCCTTGGGGACTGTCTGGAGGGCTTTGAGCCTTTGGCAATGGAATCAAAAATATTTCAGGGAAATCACTATCATAACTTCATGTTCTTTCCTTTTACTTGAACTTCAAGAGATGCCCCACAGTTCTACAGTTCCAGGATTTGACAAACCAATCCGTAGTCAGCCTGTTTGTTTCCTTAATAGTCTGATAAATTGGGAACACATCCCTCGGAAGAGTCTTTTTGGTCTGTCTATAATAATTTGATGAAACAATTCTTGTCTGAAACTACGTACATTAATATGTTCTGTCTCTCTGACCATCTTGAGCAAATTGAATACGGTACAGTAATTCTGTTACCCTTTCCTCCAAACCATTAGTGCTCCCTCCCCTCCCCAGGGCTCCACCCCTTTCCACACACCTTCTGTTCTTGTCTCCTCCTGACCACCTCCCACCCTGCCCTAATGTCTATCCCACCTGTGCCAATGCTCAAACGCCATCCGAAACAACGGGTGCCAGCTGCGAATATGTTCCACTTCCTCTACCAAACCTTGAGAACCTATTGAAAGGCCTTCGTCATCTCTCAACCACTCCCTTCCCTTTCCAATCATCCTCTTCAGTATTGCCCAGAAGATCTGAGAAAGAGAGTTGATGTCATATATATACGTCAAGCCTTTTTTAATAGCTCCCTGGTGCCTAAGAAACACACTTGGCAGTCAAAGCCCTCTTTACTGGCCGCATCCCTGGCCATTTCCCCTGTCCTAACTAGAGCAACTGCAGCTCTTTTCACAGGGTCTTTGTGTCCTCTGGCCTTTGCATGCACTGTGCCCTGCGCTTCAGACACACACCTCTCTGCCTCAAGTCTAATCAACTCCCACTCTTTGGAGTCTCAGCTCTGGTCTCACCTCCCTGACACCCAGGCTGGGTTGGAACTCCTCCCCACGCTCCTCTGGCACCTGGTGCTCCCTCAGCATTTGTCACAGGTGTCACAAGTCTCTGTTCACTAACCTGAGGGAAGGAGGTGTATCTTTCATTCTTGCATTTCCTTAGCATCTAGTTCAGTGAGTGACTGGTACATGGTAGGTCCTTGTTAAATAGCTGCTGGCTTGAAATGGACTCCATTTACTCAATTCACTCTCCTAAATATTTTGCCTTCCTGAAGGAAGCTCAGGATTATTTGAAAGCTGACTTTTAGGCAAACTGCCTGATCAGCAGAGCCATTCCTGAAAGAGCTGTCACTTAAAATCAGTGCAGAGTGCTAAACAAATCTCCTCCTTTTAAAGCACTTTCACAACCATTCCCTGCTCATTCTGTGCTCATGACCACCTGGTGGGAGGCAGGACAGGCACCACTCATCCATGCTGAGCTTCAGAGAAATTAACTTGCTTTCCCAAGCTGACAGCGGGAGAGGGGAAACTAGGTCCAGGCTGCCCTTCCGGGTAGCTCCTATATCTTCCTTCCTCTTAGGACCAAGGAGAGCCTTGCCACAGATAAGTAAGACACCTCTGACAGCTTCCACTTTGAACAGCAACAAAACCCTAGTCCCCCCCACCACCACCACCAAAGCCAGAGAAACATAATCTCACTGCCTCTGGGTTTGCTCCCCAGCCTCTTCGATTAAAGCTGAGCAGACAGGATGACATTTCTGAACTCAGAGGCTGCAATGAGCTGAGAAAAACAAGCATCGGTGGCCCCTGCCCAGACCCACCAGGTGGAGGTGATGCTGCCCCGGGTGCTACAGGAGGTGGGGTGGGGTTTCCCAAGAAGCTGCCCTCCACAGAGAGTCCATCAGCAAATTGTCTCATGTAGCCATAACAGCCAGGAGCAAGGTAGGGGAGCAGGGTTTTGTCCAAAAAGAGCCAGTGTATTGTAAACATGATAAAAGGGGCTGGAAAGCCCCACTTATCACTGACTAATGTGTCCCCAGGTCATCGGGGAGCAGACCCCCACCAGCATCCCTGAGCAGGGAAAGAGAATTTCCGATTAACCCCATCTAACCCCATGGCCTGTGAGCAGGGCCAGGGCAAAGGTCTGGCTCTCCCTCTTGCTAAGTGATTCTCATGGTCATTAGGCACTCATGGGGCTCAGCACAGTTTCTTAGGAAGCCCTCTGCCAGGCTAGAGAAATGCCTCTGAGCTCCCTGGTCCTTGGGGCCACATGGATCAGGGCGGGTGTGTGGGCATCCTTGGAAGGAGAGAAGATCTGAGGAAGGCAGAGGTAACATGAGGCTGGGGCAGTTGCAAGCAGAGGGTGGTGGTCTTCTGGTTAATCATAGGGAAGAAGGAGTCTTGTGGACCAGCACATGGAGCAATGGTTGGCTTAATTTGTACTCGTGGGACTTATTGGGAAATTGGTTTCTTTGTGTTCTCCTAATGATCTCATTATTCCTTACAAACCCCTTGTGTATTTAATTTATAGATGAGAAAACTGGGGCTCAGAGAGATTAAGTAAAATCTCTCTGATGTGTACCCTATGTTACACAATGGCTAAATGGCCAGCTGAGACCCGAACTCAGGCCTTGCTGACTCCTAGCTGGGGCATTTCAGTGTCAGTTGGACCAGATGCATCAGATCAGTATTTTAGTGTGAAAACTTCTGAGGAATGTTTGGTCAAGTGAGTTCTACTTTCCTCTAAATATATACTGCTCACAAAAATTAGGGAATATTTCAAAATGAATATGAAGCGGTAAAAAGAAGCATTTGATTTTTATTATTATTATTAACCAAAAACATCAGAAAAGCAACCGACAAGTCAAAGAAAATCGTTCAGTTATGCAAATGAGATTCAAAACCAACTTTGATTTCATTGGTGGAAATGCACTGCACAAAAGTCTGAAAGCACTGGAGCATCTGCACGTTCCCTGATCCCCTAATTTTTGTGAGCAGTGTAGTTAACCTCTCTGCCCACACACAGCAAGGAGACTTCCTTGGTTGTCTCTGTCTCTTCCTTTTAGGCCCCCATTTTCCTGGGCCGCTGAGGCATGCGGTAGTGACCGAGTTCAGGATTTGCTACACAGGGCCTGAATTTGACTTTTCAACTTGGTCCTTTTGGCCAAATCAATGAATTCTTCCGAGCCTTAGTTTCTTTATCTGTTATGTGGGGACACTAATACCCACTCTATGTGTTTCACCATGTCAAAGGAGGATTAAATGAGAAGGGGAATGAAGAGCTGGGCACAAGATTTGAGTGTTAGTTATCGTCACAATGATTGTGGGACATGCTGAGTGAGTTTCTTGCCTTCAGTTTTTGCCCTCTGGCTCGCTTGTCTCTCTAGGCACATTGCCTTCACTTGCCTAAAACATCACCTTATGTATGTCTTCTGCTCAGGAACCATTATCCTTGCTAATGCTTCTTCATCCTAGAACTCACCTTTCCTGGACTGGTCTGCCTCCCACTCCCAAACCTGGAGCCTCTGCTTCCTCGCCCAACCATGGGCTCAAGTCACGATCCTACTCAGGGTGTCCATACACTGAGCGTTCTCACACCTGTGGGCCTGTGCCGGCTCCTTGAAATGATCTGTCCCCTCTATGAAGCTGGCTCAGATCCCAAACCCTCCTGCAGCCGGATTCCTGACCCCCCCCCCCATCCTGTCACAGCCTCTCCACCTTCCTGTCTATCACTCCTGTGCCTCAGCATTCACCTCCTGGGAATGTTGGTGCTCTCCTTGTATAATCCCTCTCCAGGTTAGATCACAAGCTTCTTGAGGAGGAAGACATTGTGTCTTTCAACAAATCTACTCAACTACTCTAGGCTGGAGAGGCAGTGGGCTTACAGGGATGTCGTCAGGAATCCCTGCATGTCTGAAGGGGGCGTCTTACCACGTGAGCCCCTGAAGCAGTGGTACTTTGAGGATCTGGCTTACTGGAGAGATCAGTATACATCCGTGAATTGACTCAAGCTGTGGAAGGCTGGTGTGAAGGGGGGATTGGTTTTGGTAGGTGGCTACTTTATAGGACCTGGAGAAGAGTGCGAGCCTAGAAGCCCCTATTCTGTAGCCTTATAGAGCTTCCCTGGAGCATGCAGGAGTCCTGCCTCACCCCCCTTCATCTCCGCCATTCAATGAATCCTTGGGGTTTTAGGTATGTGTGGAAGGCAGGGATGTTGAATAGTTTAATTCCATGCCCTTGATAACCAATGAGCTGAGAACCAATCAGCCTGCTCATTTCTCCATGGAGAAACTGAGGCCCGAAGAGGGGATGTGACCTGCCCATACCACATCACACAGTTCAAAGCCCACCTGGGGTTGGAATGACATGCCTCCCAGTCCGGTGCTCAGCTCCCTATCTCACACTGCCTCTTGGTTGACACACACAGCAGTGCCTTGCGTACAGGGATTCTGGGAGCACCGCTCGGGAACCATCCCTGCTCAGGAACCACCCCTGCGTTCAGATTGCCTTTGACCCGCGGGGAGGTGAAGAAGCCCACTCAGACTGAAAAGTCCCTGAGAAGGAATCTCTCAGCCACCTCCAAGGCCCCCAAATCTGCCGTGCTTTGGTGCATCCTATCTGTGCTTTTCTGTCCTTGAAATGAAGGTGCTGCCCCCCAGACCCCGGCCCAAGCCACTTGGTCTCAGGCTCCACTGTCCAGTATGCTTACTGCTAGCCACACTAGCTATTGAGCACTTGAAGTGTGGGGAGTGAGAATGGACTTGTACTGTAAGTGTAAGCTACACTCTGGCTTTCAAAAACTTAGTATAAAAAATACATGAAATATCTCAATGCTTTTTTACATTGATTCATGTTGAAATCATGTTATTGAAATAATTGCACCTATTTCTTTTTCTTTGTGTGTGTGTGTGTGAGAGAGAGAGGGAGAGACAGAGAGAGACAGGAAAGGGGAGAGATGAGAAGCATTAACTATTAACTGCAGAACTTTAGTTGTTCATTGATTACTTTCTCATATGTGCCTTGACCAGGGGACTCAAGCCAAGCCAGTGACCCCTTGCTTCAGCCAGTGACCTTGGGTTCAAGTCAGTTACCCTGGTCTGCCAGTCCACGACTTGGGCTCAAGCCAGTTACCCTGGGTTTCAAGCCAGAAACCTTTAGGCTCAAGCCAGCGACCATGGGGTCATGTCTATGATCCTAGGTTCAAGCTGGTGACCCTATGCTCAAGCTGGTGAGCCTGCATTCAAGCCATATGGGCCTGCGCTCAAACTGGCGACCTCAGGGCTTTGAACTTGTAACCTCAGCATCCCAGGCTGACGCTCTATTTACTGTGTCACCACTGGTCAGGCTCTTTTCCTTTTTTTTAAGTTAACATCTAGAAATTTAATATTAACTATGGGATCACATTGTAGTTGTGCTGTATTTTTATGGGGCAGTGCTGGTCTAGACTATACCCTGTCGCTCCCCTATGAGGCTGCAGGCTCCTGAGGGCAGAGGGTGGAACTGGATAGTACTTCCTTCCCCTGCTCTCCCTGTCTCAGCCTAAGATACCAGGTCTGGCACATGTAGATGCACAGATTGGATCCCCAGTTCTCCAGATGGAACGGTCCCTCCCTGCAGACTCCCCTGAGGTCCCTCGGATCCGGACATGCAGAGTGCTATACGAGGGCAATCAAGGCAGGCTTTCTGTGGAAGGTGAATGAGGCCAGGACAAGAATAAGGCAATCCAGGTTCCCAGGGCACATTTAAGGAGGCACTTACTATCAGGACATGCGGGCTGACCCAAGGAATTTTGCCTGCCGCTCCCCTTGCCTCCAATTTGAATATGGTTTCTTCAGCGGGACTGGGCAGGGGCCACATCTCTACAGAGGTTCATAGATGAACTTCCCATAGTCCCAGGGTGGTCTTAATAGCCCCTGCCTCCCACAGGATAAAACCTTACTCAACACCCACCAAGCCAGCCCCAAATAACCAGATCTGCTGCTAAGGCCTCCTCGCCACACTGTCAGTGCCTTCAGGAGACAAGCTGTATTAATGGCGATCATTTTGCAGCTTTGAAGGGGAAGCGCCCAAGACCCTGAGGCATGGGACTAGAGGAGCCCTCCGAGGAGAGGGCCAGACAGTAGGCATCCCTTAGAGGCCTCCATCCTGCTGCAGGCCATGGGGCCAACGTGTCCCAACACTGACAGGCTCCCTTGCACAAGCCAGACCTCACAGAGTGAGGGGGGCGCGTGAGGAGGGTCGGAGGCTCATCCATCAAGAACCATCAAACAGCAGGCCCACAGGCCTGTCTGAACACTGGGCTTTTTAAAGGGGACTTCTGCAGCTCTCCCACCCCCCAAACTTTAGGCTGCTGGAATCAAGCACATTCCATTGGTGGGGGATTAGGGGTTTGCAACCCAAGCTGGATGCCCCCCCAAGCCTGCTCACTCACAGTGCTGAGACTGAACTTCCCTACACCCCTCCCCTCCCAACTGGAGCTGTGGTTAAGGGGCCCAGGGCAAGACAGAAATTGGTGGGGCCTGCTTTTAAGAAAATAGTATACAATTTGAGAAGCTATCTTTACTAAATTTTCTTTTTTTAAATCAGGAGATCTGGGTTGCAGTAGGAGTCTCCAAAGTTCTTGTTTATGCCAAGAGCTGGGCTGGAGCATGGAAGAGTCCCTCAGCTAAGAGCAGAGGACCCTCTGTCCTCCCCGGGGAGCTTAACGCCTGCGCCTGGCTCGCCCTTCTGAAGCACCAGGTGCCCTAAGTGTTCACAGTCACGGTCAGGCCCTCCCTGCCAGGTAGGACAAGAACATGGGCTTCTCTTCTCTACTTCCCTCCCAGGGGGTGCCCACCCGGGGCCTGAAGTCCTGAGAATAGGGCAAAGATGCACCAAAAACCTCGCTCATCTAGGCATCCAAAAGACCTGTGTTCAAATCCTGTCTCAGCTCCCTGCTGCCTGTTGGCCTCGGCAGGTTACCTGAATTCTCTGAGCCCCGTTTCCTTAACTGTCAAGTGCCCCTCATATACTCCGGATGTAGTGGAAAGCCATCCGGCCTTGCTAGCAGAGATATCTAGGTTGGGCCTAGTGGATGGCTGTGCATTTTTTTGGGTAAATTACTTGACAGCACTGACCTTCATTTTCCATATGAGGTTTTTGCAAGGATTAAATGAAATCACCTGGCCTGGGCTGGGTGTTTTGGTTGACTAGAGCATCATGCAGAAGCGCAGAGGTTACCAGTTCAATCCCCTGTCAGGGCACATACAGAAACAGATCGATATTCCTATCTCTCTTTTCTTCTCTCTATAAAATCAACCAATAAATCAAAAAATAATAAATGAAATCACCTGGCACAATACATAGTATGCTGCTATCAGATAGAGTTCCTCCTTCTGTCTCCTGTCCTCTCATTTCACAATACAGCTGCCCTTGGTACCTTTACCATGTAGCTCTGATTACCCTAACAGCTCTAATCACAGTGTAGCTGTGGCATAGTTATAGGCTGATCTCCCAAGTGACAGGACCCTGTGACAATGCCTAACACACACTCATGCAGTGCTCTTATTTCTTGTTTGGGTTGCTTATTTGTTAAGAGCATCAACTCTGCAGCCTGAATTCAAATGTGGGCTCTGCCACTTTCTGGCTAGGCAATCTCAAGCTGGCTGCTTAACTTCTCTGTGCCTCAACCCACTCATCTGTAAAATGGACACAATGATAGCGCCTTCCTCATAGGGTTATTGTGGGCTTTGAATAAGGTCATAATTACAAAGGGCACGTGCTACCTGCTACAGGAGTGTTCTGTTAAATGAAATTTATTGACGAGCTTCCCTGCCGAGAGATGTTCACCATCCACCTTCTGGCCCTAGCTCAGGCCTTTTGCAGGCTTTGTCCTGTTAGTTCAGGGAAGTCCTTTCTGACCCTGTGTCTATTTTCTTATGGGAGAAGGGAGGGAGCCAAACTGCAGAAGAGGCCCAGGGAAGGCCTTGGCTTGGCTTCTGGTCCTTGCCTCCCACCCCGCCCATCAGAACTGGTCAGAAACCAATGCTGCAGCTCCTTCCCCAGGAGTGGGGGCTGGGCTGGGCCTGGCCGGCTGCTCCTCACGGCTCAGGAAGAGACGACAGTCAGGGAACGCATTTGTAACCGCCCATGGTCAGCACAAAGGTGGCTGCAGGAGGAGCTTCCTTTCTAGGAGGAAGGGAGAAGGTCAGCGGCCCATATCCGGACCTGCCTGTTCCTCCCAGATGCTGTGGAAAGATGTCCTAGTCACTCCGTCATTGCTGGGCGGGGTCTTTCCTTCCCACTGGGGCAGTTCCCTTGGAGGACCCTAGTCTGCAGGGCTGGGCACACACAGGCAAACAATCACACACACACACACACACACACACACACACACACACACACACACTCCAGGAGCTACGGGATGAAGCAACCAGTTGTTGACTTGGCTGTCTACTTCACACTCCACTGGGCTGTCCTGAGCCACAAGGCACAATGGGACATTGGGAATGATGGCTTAGCTGTCAGTATTCATTGCCCAGGAGGTCAAGGTCATGGGTTAATCTTTAGGGCCATAGATTTCCTTCTCTTCCATAGCCACAGATATCACCCTGTACCAGGGTTTGCTCTCTCACACATGTGTAACATGTACACAAGGGATCAGTTTGTGACTCAGCAGAAAATTCTGTCTTCTTGCTGCTGCCCACTTGGGCTGGGGGTGGGTTAATCCAAGTATCATGTTTACAGGGGACCTTTGGACTCTGTGATACAAGCTGTCTCACTAGGGCCGCTCTGGTCCCCCGTTAGCCAATGTAGAAATTGAAATTTTGGGACATATGGAAAGCTACTTCAAAATCCCAGAGCCAGCTTCTTTCTTTCTTCCTTTCTTTCTTTCTTTCTTTCTTTCTTTCTTTCTTTCTTTCTTTCTTTCTTTCTTTCTTTTTTCAGAGACAGAGAGAGAGTCAGAGAGAGGGATAGATAGGGACAGAAAGACAGGAACGAAAGAGATGAGAAGCATCAATCATCAGTTTTTCATTGCAATACCTTATATAGATTGTTCATTGATTGTTCTCTCATATGTGCCTTGACCTCGGGCCTTCAGCAGACCGAGTAACCCCTTGCTCTAGCCAGCAACCTTGGGTCCAAGCTGGTGAGCTTTGCTCAAACCAGATGAGCCTGCGCCCAAGCTGGCGACCTCGGGGTCTTGAATCTGGGTCCTCCGCATCCCAGTCCGATGCTCCATCCACTGCGCCACCGCCTGATCAGGCCAAGAGCCAGTTTCTTTGTGATAGGAGTGGGCTGCTTCTGCTCTGTGTTTTGAAATGTGGAGGCCCAGGTAGGGGGTCCCAGGAGACAGGAGTGCCTCTTCTCCAAGGGAGAGGCAGAGCTCTGGAGGAAACCCTGGGAAAAGGGGGCTCTTTCTGAGGTCTTTCCTGGGAAGGTCTCAGCATTCCTGCAGCCCCAGGCAGAACTCAGGCCTATGTTTACATAAAGGCTTCATGCAGGTCTCCTGAGTTCGGGATTTTGTGCCCCATCCATCCACTCTGAACTTGACTGAGGATAAAATGAGTGTAAGAGGAGACACTGGGACAAAGTTGCTGTGAGAGATGCTGAGCTCCATCCATCCACCCATCCATCCACCCATCCATCCATCCATCCATCCATCCATCCATCCATCCATCCATCTATCCAGTACCCACAATAAGCCAGACTTAATTTTGGGTGGTGGAGAGCTAGAGGTGAGGAAGCCATGGTCCTTACCTTCAACCTGCTTTCCAGTGAGGGAGACAGAATTGATTAGGATAGAAGTACCCTGCCTGAAAAAGCTTAAAAAACAAGAAAAACTTATCTCACATAGCAAGAAAGACAGAGGGAGGAGACTCCAGTGTTGGTCAATTCAGGAACACAATGCATTACAGAAAACTCAGACTTTTTCTATCTTTCTACCTGCCAGCTCGCCTCATGATATCAAGGTGTCAACCACATATCGGACACTGCAGGTGGATATTGTAAATGACCTAAGCATAAGAGGAGCCCTTTCTTGCAACTCTTTCTTTTTCCTGCAACCCTTTTTAAGAGAGAGACCTTTCCCACAAGCCCCAGCAGAACTTGGCTTCAACTCTCATTGGCTAGCATTGCATCACCTGCCCATGCTCAAATTAATCTCTGAAAAGGGAAAAGGGATGATTACACCTGGATTTACCCTTTAGCTGGAGGTAGAGATTCCTTTTGCTCGGGAGGATGGGTATCTCATCCTAACTGGGGTTCTTTTTTTTTTTTTTTTCTTTTTTCTTTTTTCATTTTTCTGAAGCTGGAAACAGGGAGAGACAGTCAGACAGACTCCCGCATGCGCCCGACCGGGATCCACCCGGCACGCCCACCAGGGGGCGATGCTCTGCCCACCAGGGGGCGATGCTCTGCCCATCCTGGGCGTCGCCACGTTGCGACCCTCCTGGGTGTCGCCATATTGCGACCAGAGCCACTCTAGCGCCTGGGGCAGAGGCCACAGAGCCATCCCCAGCGCCCGGGCCATCTTTTGCTCCAATGGAGCCTTGGCTGCGGGAGGGGAAGAGAGAGACAGAGAGGAAGGCGCGGCGGAGGGGTGGAGAAGCAAATGGGCGCTTCTCCTATGTGCCCTGGCCGGGAATCGAACCCGGGTCCTCCGCACGCTAGGCCGACGCTCTACCGCTGAGCCAACCGGCCAGGGCTAACTGGGGTTCTTTTACGTAGAAGAAAGAGCAAGCTACTCAGTGTCTGCTGCAACCAGATCCCAGCGTTTTGTGTTTCTTCCCCAACCCCAGGAACAGCTGGGGAAACCCACTCTGGCTCTCTCAGCCCCCTGCTCTATTTGTTTTTCCCTCTAGACCTACTGCTTGGCCACAAACTGCTCCTTGTTTGTTGCTAAAACTTGGCCAAGTGAAAACTTCCTGCCACAGACTCTATTTTGGTCTTACACACACACACACACACACACACACACACACACGCACACACACTATCTAGGTGTCCACTGAATTACCCTGAACTATGAGGAAAATGTCTGTCCCAGTGCATTGCCCCCTCCTCAGCACAGACAACTTCCCCGCATCCGTTTCTGACAGGGTTGGCACAAGTAGGCATTCGTGAGCCTCCATTTCTGCAGGAACACTTCACAGCTAAAGACTGAGCTTGATCTAAAGCAAAGGAAAAAAGTTGATCGTTATCTCATTGGATTCCCCTAACCTCATGTGCTCCTTGTGGCCCCACCGCACAGAAGATGCTTACAAGGCAGCGTTCAGAAAAGGAGGCTGCTTATCTAGCCGGGTCCATTGCCGACACCAGAAGGGATCTCGTGGTAAAAATCTTGCTTCCTGCAGTGCAGAGACAGAGCATGGCTGCTGGGTGTTGTAGAGGAAATGGAAAGATTTGTTGCTAATGACTCAGCCCTCACTCCATTGCCATGAGCATTACCGTACTAGATATATTCCTTGGAATTCTGCACTTCCGTCTGAACCTCTCTCACAAGGAAGTCTAGAGAACCTTCCCAAAGCAGCTGTTGGCACTGGGTACAAAAATAAAGTCCCTAATGCCGACCACCAGCTCGGTGTAGTAGGGCCCCTGCCCACCTCAGGTATCCCCTTGGTCACCCCCCTTGCAGCCCCAGCTTCAGCCACCCAACCTTCTTGCTGTTCTTTGAACGTGCCATGCTTGTTCCAGCTTCAGTTCCCTCCCCCTTGAATGCCCTCCTTCTCAGGAGCTAGTTTTCAGAGAGCCCTTCCTTGAACACTTACACGTATATATAAGGTACACACACAGTAGTCCCTCCCATCTTTGTATGATTTATTTTAATTGCATTATAGCTGATTGAAAACACATTATTTACAGATACTTCTTTATTATCTTCCTCCCCCTGCTAGAATACAGGAGCCCATGAGGGCCAGAGCCCGGACTGCCTTGGCCCCCACTCCACCCTAGCGTACAGAGCTAGGCCTGTAGAGTGCGTTCAGTAATGAGTGCATTAATGCTATCTCCAGCCTGGACTACTTTTCTGGGATGAAATGAAAACACACACATAAATAAATGAACAAACAAAAAATCTGCCAAAGTGCTGCTAGAGATTAGCTACAATTCTAGCCTCCCACCCTGCAGGGTCCTACGAGGCTAAACACACAGGAGTGCGCTGACAGAGAGAAGCAGGTATCAGACTCTCATAAATGCTTCTCCTTCTGCACCACCTAATCCTCTAAAATGTCTGCTTTTCAAGGGGCTTGAGAAGTGGCAGACGATTGGAGGAGGTTGTGAAGGAAGCATCTCTAATAGTCATGCTGCCTACACACTCCAGACAACCGTGACGTCTGTATTACATACAGACCACTGTGCCCATTTTACGGAGAACTCTGAGTCTCATGAAGGTCAAGGGACTTGCTCAAGGACCCTGAACTAGTAGAGGGTAGAGTTGGGGCTATATCTTTATAGTCCGACTGAAAAATCTATGCTCTTAACTACTCCACTAGACCACCTCCCTACCTCCTATGGGGATCAGTGTGAAAATTAAACGAGATAATCAACTTCCTTAACAGTTTCCTAGAATTTTCTAAATAACAGTTCTATTGGGGTATCATTGACATGCAGTAAAGTTCACTCTTTAAAAGTATACAACTCAGTGGTTTTTAGGATATTTTCAGAGTTGTGCAAGCATTGCCACTACTTCCAGAATATTTTCATCACCTCTCCCCAAAATACCCATACCCATTAGCGGTGCTCCCCTCCCCTTCTCCCCTACTTCTAGACAACCACTACTCTGTTTTCTGTCTCTGTGAGTTTTCCTATTCTGGACATTTCATATAAATGGAATCATACAATACGTGGTGTTTTGTGACTGGCTCCGGATACACCGCATGTTTTCAGGGCTCGCCCATGTTGTAGCATGCGTCAGCACTTCATTCCTTTTGATGGCCAAATAATATTTCATCAGATGGACAGAAGACATCTGCTTACTCATTCACCAGCTGGTGGATTTGGTTTATTTCCAACTTTTCACTATTATGAATAGTGCCACTATGACCATTCCTGCCCAAGATTTTATACAAACATGTCTCAGTTCTCTTGGGCAAATACACAGGGGTGTAATTGCTGAGTCAAATGGTAACTCTATGTTTAACATTTTGAGGAACTACCAAAGAGTTTTCCAAATCAGTTGCCCATTTTATGTTCTCACCAGCAGTGTCTGAGAGTTATAACACCTGAGGGATCTAGGTGGTTATTACTACAGTTGAAATACCCAGTTGTCTGACTCAGTAGAGGCTGGCCCCATCAGACAAGGATCCTCTCTGAATTTTGAGGTTCCACGGGGCAAGAACCCCCATGACTTTATTTTTGTTTGCTCATCTCTCCCTTTTGACTGCCGCCTCACTCTCCTGTAGCTTTGTCATCCCCACAGATGTCACTTGTGCCCTCCTCACATGCTGTCGAGTGCTGGAGGTCCCAGTGGGCAGAGCAGAGAGGAGGCCAAGTCTTAGGAGAATAGCCATGGACACAGAGCATGGCTAGAGTGGGAAGAGAGTAGCTAAGTAGCCCACTACCTGAGGGACCCTTGAAGTTGGCAGTGGAATCCCTTGGGGTACCAGGCCAAGATACCCCATGGGAATTATTTAAAATGTATAACTTTTAAAAATCAGTATTACTGGCCCTGGCCAGTTGGCTCAGTGGTAGAGCATCAGCCTGGCGTGTGGAAGTCCTGGGTTCGATTCCCGGCCAGGGCACATAGGAGAAGCGCCCATCTGCCTCTCCACCCCTCCCCCTCTCCTTCCTCTCTGTCTCTCTCTTCCCCTCCCGCAGCCAAGGCTCCATTGGAGCAAAGATGGCCTGGGCGCTGAGGATGGCTCCATGGCCTCTGCCTCAGGCGCTAGAGTGGCTCTGGTGGCAACAGAGCAATGCCCCAGATGGACAGAGCATCGCCCCCTGGTGGGTGTACCAGGTGGATACCGGTCAGGCGCATGCGGGAGTCTGTCTGCCTCCCCGTTTCCAGCTTCAGAAAAATACCAAATAAAATAAAATAAATAAAAATCAGTATTACTAAGATTTCAGTTGTTAAGAACTTGGAACATTTTTGTGGACACATAATATTTCAAGCAGTGCATTTGTTGGGCAAAGATGGGTAGGGAAGTAGAAAGAGAAAAGTCTTTCCCACATTTTTCCTAGGGGTATCTCAGCAAGATCGCAGTAGTGGTCAAGGCTGAAAAGTATGGAGAAGTGTTGGCCACTGAGTGGGTGGGATGGAGAGGGTGTGGTTTAGGAAGGCCCTGGCCCCAGTGACACATTCATAACAATGTTTTGTTCTGTCTCTGGGACATTAAAGCTGCCTCCTCCAGGAAATCCTTTGGTAGTACTCCCCAAAGTACCTTTTTTTTAGAAAGACAGACAGACAGAAAGGGAGAGAGATGAGAAGCATCAACTCATAGTTGCAGCACCTTAGTTGTTCACTGATTGCTTTCTCACTAATGACTAGGGGGCTCCAGTCAAGTCAGTGACCCCTTGTTCAAACCAGCAACCTTGGGCTCAAGACAATGACCGTGGGCTCAAGCCAGTGGCCATGGGGTCACATCTATGATCCCACACTCAAGCTGGTGAGTCTGCACTAAAGCCGGTGACCTTGGGGTTTCAAACCTGGGTCCTCAGCATCCTAGGCTGATGCTCTATCCACTGTGCCACTGCCTGGTCAGGCCCCAAAGTACTTTTGGAAAAAGAAGAGGCCACATTAGAAAGGCCTCTCTTGCTAAACAGGCCCCACTCAGAGACAGACACTGGGTATGTGGGAGCCACCCACATGACACAAGTCACCTCTTGTTTTTATCTTTGGAAAGATCACAGTGAGAATCCAGGACCCAGATAGTGAGAAGCCCTTTGGTTTGAGCAGTGGATAAGTGGTCCATGAGTCTCTGTGACATCTCATCACCAAGCAGAGTCAGTAAAGGAAAATACACTAGAGCCTATACAAGGAAAGCCCGTCATTAAATATCAGCAATAAATTCCTCAATCCAATACAAGTCCAGGGATGGACTAGGCGTCAGTGACTCTGTGGCTCAACTTACTGACTCATGATGACCCTAAGAGTTCTAGTTCATGGCAGTCCTGGGTGGGCTCTTCTGGGGGGTTTGGTGACTGAGTCCTGGGGGTTGAGGTGGTTCCAGGTGTCAACAGCATGAGGTGAAGTTGGCCTTGGGTTTCTAGGTGAAGGTGGCCTGGGCAACCTCTGATTCTCAGCATCAACGGCCTGTTTATGCCTCTTGGAGGCAGAGGCTCTAGACTTTGGTAGCCCTGGGAAATCTGGGTGCTGGTGACCCTGTGATATTAGTGAAGGAGGCCCCATGGTTCTACAGGCTGGTAGCCTCTGGCACTAGGGGACCAACAAGTCTGTGGGTGTTGGCTGGAGCTAGTCAGAGAGGGGAAGAGGAGCTAAGCCAGAATTACCCATGTTCCTTAGGTGTAGCTCCCAAGTCTGCACGGTTAAGCCCTGGGCTGCAGCAGTCTCTGAGCTGAGCTGTCTGGAAACGCTCGGTAAGGGGAAGGCAATATGCATAAGTTAATTGTTATAAGTCACTAGGGGGTGGGGTCAGGGGGATCCCAGCCAGCAGCCTCAGCATTGACTCAGCTGGGCACCCTGGCCTGGAAGCAGGGAGATGCCTGGGGACTGATGGCCCTGTCCTCTCGGCCTGGTCCAATGGGAGCCTAAGGCCACCTCCCAGTGGGCTCTGCTGAGGTGCAGGAAGTGGCCACCACTGAGGAAAATAGGATGCAGCAGGTCTGGGCAGGTCTGCTGTGCCGAGGCTGGGCCCTCTCCCGGGTGGCTGTAGCACCTAGCGCAGGCAGGAGAGCACGTCCTGCGCACTGGCCCTTGCCCGGAGGCCCAGCTAATGACCCCGTGTGCATTCTCATTCCGGCCTGAATCAGCCATCAGCAGGGCAATTGGCTGAGGGCAGGCCCATTAGCTGGAATTCTCCCAATGCTCACACATCAGAGTGGAGGGGGGAGAAGTGAAAAGTTGAAAAAGAGCTAATTATCGCTTTTATCAGAGCGGGTGGGTTGATGGGTCCTGCCCGAGGGCAGCCGGTGCTACATTAAAGATTAAACACCAAGTGGGGGGAGCAGGGCTCGTCATTCCACAGGAGGGAGGCCAGCAGGCTGCTCTGTGGAGGCCTGGTGGCAGACGGCAGCCTTAGATCTGTCAAGCGAGCCCTGTGTCCCAGTGCCCACCATAGCCACATTCCACCAGGGGACCCCGACACACCCGGCACTTCCGCCTGCCACTGTCGGGAGGGCAGCTGAGGTCCACGTCTGCTCCCTCAAGGGACGAGGGGTCGGGGCAAGCCCAAGTATCCAACTCATAGGTCTCCTGGCACCTGTCTTAGGGAGACTTAAGTTATTCCTGCACATCACCCAGTGTCCTTATGTGGAGAACTGCATTGATTGGAGTCATAGGAGGCCTTGCAAGCACCAAGGTCAGGGAGTCTGGTCCTCCTTGTTATTACAGAGCAGAAGCTGGAGGCCCAGGGAAGGAAAGGGACTCCGTCAATCACATTGCTGTCTGGTTAGTCACATGAGTTGTAAGACCCTTAAGGATCAGGGCTGCATCTCCAATTCTTGTCTTTATCCCTAAAGTATTGAGATTAAAGGAGCTAGGGTGATTACTAATCAAGGCCAAGTGACTTTTTTGTTGGAACCCAACAGCAATTTTGGATACACTGGGTATTCAGTAAGTGTCCCATTGGTTTTGTAAGTGATAAAAAGGTGGCACCTAAAAGAGCAGGGGGGTCGTTAGGATCATTCTCCAAATCTTGGGAGCTAATGCATTAGCCATGAAGAATGGACATAGGTGAGTCCCATGGTCTTGAGTCACCAGGACAAACCAAGGCACAGCTGGGGACTGGGTTGCTGTGTGCAACAGGCAGGTGATGTCAAGGCAGCGAGCTGTGCCAGCCCAGTTCTGCTAGTCTTCATTGCATGTATCTTGACATCAAGTCATCTCTACCCCCACGGAGACCCTAGAAACATGATGTCTGCTCTCTGGCCCCACTGGGGACCCACAGCCCTGAGGATCTGCCTTTGCCTAGGAGAACTGAGTAGGCTCCTTGCTTCTTTTTCCTCAGCCCTAGAAGTCAGAGCCTTTCCAGTTTGGCTTCTTCAGTCTTCCAACCTCAACTCAGAATTTGATGCTATTTTTACCTCTCCCCGTGGTAGAAAAAAGTCCCCAAATGACATGTAGATAATGGCCTGCCCAAGTCAAGGGGGCCCTGGCCATCTTAGTACTTCTCATACACAGTTCCCCAGGCAGACACCCTCCAACCCCAAGGATATGGAGCGCCTGGTAAGGGCCTGGTAGGGGGGCTGAATGAGTGTGACCAAGGATAGATGACACTGCTCACAAAAATTAGGGGATATTTCAAAATGAATATGAAGTGATAAAAAAAGAAGCATTTGATTTTTTAAAAATTAAACAAGAACATCAGAAAAGCAAACAAGTCAAAGAAAGTTGATTATGCAGATGAAATGCAAAACAACTTTTATTTTATTGGTGAAAAGGCACTATACAAAAGGCTGAAAGTACTGGAATACGTGCATGTTCCCTGATCGCCTAATTTTTGTGATTACTATGTATAAAAGGATCTGGAATTCATGAAGGACCACAAGCGGAGACTGCACTGGCCACATGAATAATCTGAGTCAAGCCAATATAATGCTGGGTTGTTATGCAGATTTGAATGTAGGAACCTGCTCCTCACTATCAAGTGTTTTTTTTTGGGGGGGGGAGCAGGGAGACAGGAACACTGAGTGGCTCCTGTATGTGCCCTGGCTGGGGAATCGAACCAGCAACCTCAATGCTCTGGGCTGGCACTCCAATGGAGTTATCCAACCAGGGCTTTTTTTTTTTTTTTTTTTTTTTTTTTTTTTTTAATTTTTGAGACAGAGAGAGGAAGGGAAAGAGGGGGGAGGGGAAAGAAAAGCATTGATTCATTGTTCCACTCAGTGGTACATTTACTGGTTGCTTCCCATGTGCTCCCTGAGTAGGGATTTGAACCTGCAACCTTGTTGTTTGGGACAATGCTCTTAACCAGCTGAGCTAACTGGCCAGGGCCTCAGATGTTTCTTAAGAAAGTTCAGGCAGTTCTTTGTTGAAGGAGAGAGGGGAGGAGAGAGAAAGGGAAGAAGAAAAGAAGGAAGGAGAAAGGGGAAGAACTTTCTCAGGAACTGGGGTGGATAAGAACCAGGCTTTGCTCACAAGGAGCTTGCAGTCCAGTGGGGGAGAGAAAGAGATGGGTGCACACTGCCCACAATGCAGGGTAGTCAGGGCAAATATAAAGGAAACAAGCTAACTGGTGGTGGGGTCTCTGTGGGAGTGATTCCCTCTGGGAAGTGCTGAGAAGTTTCCTAAGGCTGGGCAGGAGCGAATTAGGTGAACAAAGGGAGGAAAGTCATTCTCAGCAAGACCAGCAGGAATAAAGGCAGAGAGTCGAGAAGATGTGGCCACATTCAGGGAGAAGTGAAGCGGCTCGGCTACCTGGGACATCTTGAGTGGAACCTGGAGCTGTGGCTGCGATGGTGGGGAAGAGCTTAGGAACTCACCTGGGGATTGACAGCCAAGGTTTTCAAGGAGGGGCGTGTGACATGTCCAGCCACCAAGAAGAGTAAGGGGGGAGGGGGACTTTGACACTCTGAGGACTGCATTAACCTTCACTAGAAATTGGGACCACTTCTTTTAGAGCCAAGAATGCTGTGGGGTCCCTGAAGCCCCTGCACAGGGTGATCCTCTGGCCACGTGAGCAGAACACAGAGAAGGATGAGGACCTGGTGGCAGGGCGAGAGTGGGCCATACACGAGGACATTTCTGGCGAGAGGCTGTGGGCCCAGGTAGATTGGGAGGCATTTCAAGGTAATTCTTTCCCAGGTATTCTCTACAGGCAAATTGATATCCTCCCAACTGAACTGATGCACTGGGACAGGAGAAGGTTTGAGGGGCTCAGATGAGGTCCCACCTCAGGTACCCAGTGGAAACATCTCAGCTCTTGAGGTGGCACTGCTAGAAATGTTGCAGAGGGTAGGGGTGAATGACAAGTTTCGTCCATTAGAGGAATCAGAGTCCAGTGTCCTTACTCTGCATATCTGGGCCCTGAAGACCTCGCTTTGAGTTCCTGAGCCTCGGTTTCCTCATCTGCAAAAGGAGATGATAAGTCATACCTTGCTTACCTTGTTACTGTATGGCTCAACAAAACAATAGTAGCAGCCTTGACCAGATAGCTCGTTTGGTTAGAGCATCGTCCCAGATACATAATGGTTGCAGGTTCAATCCCCAGTCAGGGCACATACAGAAACAGGTTGATATTTCTGTCTCTCTCTCTTCCTCTCTAAAGTTAATAAACTTAAAAAAAAAAAAGGAATAATAGTCATGGAAAATATGTTGTACACGGAATGCCCTATACAAAAGTTAGGTGTGACTACTAGCACGTCATACCTGAGTCACAGAGCAGAGAAATGTCAGGGTCCTGCACCCAGATCTGCTAGGGGCTGGGGCCAGACTCTGCTGGGGGCCTTTCTCATCAGCTGCTGTGCAAGAGACAGACCAACATGATTTCAAACCCCACTTTTCCCCTTCCTTGCTGGATGACCTTGGACACGGCGCTTCATTTCTCCGGGCCTCCGTTTCCTCACCTGTGAGCAGTGACAGGGTGCCTACTGGTACCTGCTGTGAGAATGAAAAAAGACGAGGCCTGCCAAGCCCTGGCACATGGCTGGGCCACTGGAAATGCTCATTGCAGCAGTAGTTGGTTTGTCTTCCTCCCCTCCTTGCACTCGACCCGCTCCCATTGTCATGCTCCCCTTTGTCTCTTGCTGTGAGCCTTGCCCAGGGTTCCTGAGGGCTAACCCTGTGTCTGATGAGATCCATGGAGCTAGGGCCTAGGGAAGGCAGGCTTGTGGCAAGGTCTGAGAAGGGCTACCATGGCCAATGCCCTTCAGAACAGGCCGCATCTGTGGTCAAAGGCTCTGGACCTCCACCGTAGGGCTAGCCCAGTGGTTTGGCCAGAAGCTTCCTTGTTACAAAGTGCCATGACTCTGGGACTCCTCTGAGTGAGTGCCCAAGACAGAGTCCCCAGTGTGACTTTTTCAGTCACAGGACACTGGGCTAGGAGTCTATTCCAGGGCAATGAGGCTGAGATTCTAAGACCTCCAGCTCCCTTGTCTCCTGTGTACAGTCCACAGAGGGCTGTTCCTCGTGGCCAGCCATGCCCCACCCCAGCCCCATCTCTGATAGGTAGGAGTCCAGGAGAGCCCACCTGGGCAGCCCACAGACCTGCATTCCTCCTCCTCAGCCTCCTTCAGCTGGGCAGCCCTTGGCCCTCATGGAGCACTTTAGGCAGAGCTAGGAAACCACAAAAATTTTAAGCTGAGATGAAGGAACGTAATGGGCTCTAATCTGAAGTGACAGCAGCATTATTAGGCTGCAAAGAGCTGCAGGAGCAGCAGGATAGCAGGCAGAGAAGGGGAGAGAGGAGGAGGAGGAGGAGGAACGGGGGACAGAGAGACAGCAGACATGGGAATGACACAGGCTTAGGGGATGGAAACCCAGTCAGGACCCAAGTGGTGGTTGGTATAAAAGAGGCTGCCCAGGAGCCCGGGGCTAGTGTCACAGTAACTGCAGTGAGCATAACAATAAGAGCAGCTATGCTTGTTAGAGCGAAAATGTTCCAGGTACTGTTCTAAGCTCTCATATTAACAAATGGAATCCCCATGATGTGAGTGTATTACTATTCTCATTTTATAGATGATGTAGAAATCGCAACCCAGAAAGTTTTACCATAAGGAATGCTGATCCCTATTGCAAGGCCGGGGTCTGCTGCTCGTGGAGGCCTTCTTCTGCTCTCTAAAGGTCAAAAGTCAAAGGCCTCAGGAGTCAATGAGATGCAATGATCACATTCAGGATTAAGAATGGCTGCGTGGAGCTCCTCCCTCCAGGATTTGGAAGGGAAGAAAGGACAGGTGCTCATAACCACCTCTCAGGCATTGATGATGGGGGCCAGCTGAGTGCCAGGGAGAAGGGGGGGCAGGGACACAGAGGTCAGAGGCCTTGATTATCCTTTAGGAGTCAAAGGTCAGAGGCCCATTTAGCCAACCAAGGGCTGGAGGCTATGACCATTGACGGTTGGCTTGAACCCTGCGAGGCCATGATGAAGCCATAGGTTAAGGTGTGACTTCTGATTTCTTCCAAGAAGAACTGAAGAAACACTGTCACCAGCTGGCTAGCCCACAGCTCTCCTGGGGGCAGGGCTCTTCCTCTCTGGCCCTGGCCAACTACACGAAGACCTGCTGAATCCTGTCCGAAGGGAAGCACTTCTTGTCGGGCTAAGGCTGCCACTCCCCAGAAGGCCGGATTCTGAGTGGAATTCCTCTGAGTGAGCCATGCACCCCATGGCTTATCCTGCATCTGGCCATCCGGCCTCCCTGGAAATCAGATTTTCAAAATTTTATTGATGTCACTATGGGACCTAAGTCTCATACACAACTAAGGTTTTAGCTGCGCTTCGTGGGCTGCTGAGTTGACAGAAATGGTCCTCTTCCTGTGGCAGGGAAGGGCGGAGCAGGCAAGCAGAGAAAATTTGAGACATGGGGGCTCTGCTTTAGAGCCAGTAAGTGGCAAAGAGGCCACTGGGATCAAAGCCTAACCATGTGACCTCATGAAGACCACTTAACCTTTGCATGCCTCACCCATAAAACCGGGGTGTGATACAGGTCCTTGCTTCTGGCGGGTGGTTGTGAGGAGGAGGTGCTAGTGCATTATTAGTGCTCACAACACTGGTTTTTGTTGCTGTGCCGCACATCAAAGGGGTTTGCTCCCTTCCCAGCATGGGGAGGGTTCTTGGGCTGTGACATGAGATGAAACCGCCTGGGCATCTGTCCCATATATATATATCTAAATATATATATATATATCTAAAATATATATATATCTAATATATATATATATATATATATATATATATATATCAGAAGTCAAGGTTGCTTCGGTTCTGTCTGCAGGGAGTGCTGATTCTAGAAGAGCCAACCCCCCCCCCAGCCCCATAAAGGGCACCCTCAGCTTAAGCCTCCTTGCACCTAGTGGTTGTTCATGTAAACTATACAATGTTGCAGCAGTACGGGGAGCTCCTGTCACCACGGGGCTCCCAAAGGTCCGGGAACATATCGTAGAGTCAGATATCATAGTAGCAGCATGAGGCCCTGTGCTTGGGGAATAATAACCGCAGTGGCCATCATACATTAAGCACATCCTGTGCGCCAGGCACCTTCTAAAGATACCTTCTAATCCTTCCTCTGACCCTGCAAGGTTGGCTTTATCACCCCAGGCTGTAATGTCTCACTGGCATCTGCATTGCCCTCTCCCTCAAACTCCTCCCCTGGCCAAGGCCTCAGTCAGGTTCAGGCTGGCGCTGGGCTGTCACTCCTGTGGGGGGCGGGGGCTCTCTCACTTCTCCTAGGCCAGGTCTGCACCTACACCCTGCACTGTTCTGTGAGCTCTCTGTACTTACGTCTTAACGCTCATCACACTTTATATTTATTCTATTTTTTATTTTACCTATTTTTGAGGGGTGAGTAAGGCATTCACATGGTTCTCATCCAAAAGCAACGATATAGAATACAGTGAGAAGTCTCCCCACCCTCCCACCATTCCCCAGCCACTGAGTGCAGCTGCCTTGGGGCTGCCAGGGTTGTCAGTTTCATCACCCTGAGTAGTGATGACTTGTTTATCTGTCTTCTGTCCTTTAGGAGCCCAGGCCTGCCTTGTTAACTGCTTCATCCCCAGGGCCTGGCACAGCGCCTGACACATAGTAGAAGTACTTTGTATGTACCCTGTCTGTGTACCTACCCGCCTGCATATAGAGGGATATCTATAGAGAGGATTTTATTGGTGGTATGTATTTGCTTGCTTGCCTGCTTGATTGAATGAACAAGGCTCAGAAAAGAAAGACAATTTGCCTGCTTGGCACTAGCTCCCAAGACAGTGCCCACTGGAGATTCTATTTTTCTGACTTTTAAGGACTACCTGTCCATTCTTCTTAAACATTTGCCCATTCTCTGTGAAACTAAATCTGATTTTTAAACATTTTTTTAAAGATTTTATTTATTTATTTTAGAGAAAAAAGAGAAAGAGAAAGAGAGAGAGAGAGAGAGAGAGAGAGAGAGAGAAGGGAGGAGAAGCAGGAAGCATCAACTCCTATATGTGCCTTGACCAGGCAAGCCCAGGGTTTCAAACCAATGACCTCAGTGTTCCAGGTCAATCCTTTATCCACTGCACCACCACAGGTCAGGCTGATTTTTTTAGTTAATTTTTAATTGGAACAGAAATAGTGCCCCTCAATAAATTATCACAACGCAAAGAGCTGTGTATCAGGAAATAGATCATCACCACACCAGAAATCCCCTGGTGTCTGCCCACCCCTGACCCCATGTTGTGCTCACAATGTTACTGCAACTGCTACTGCTGTTGCTCACCTGGGGCCTCCATTTCCTCATCTGTGAAATGGGAAGGTCTGAAGTTCAATGTATTGTTGATGTCTTCTCTATGCTTACCCCTTTTAGTGCTTTGTGCCAGCCCTAAAAGGGAATGAAGCTGTGAAGGGCTTTGATTAAAGCTGTCATTCAGTACCAGCAACAAATTCAGAGGTGGGTCAGGACAGTTTCTCCACACCAGCCAATCTGGCCATGTCCCTGGCCAAGGGTCAAGTGCGCTCAGCTGTAGGTCCTTTGAGGAGCTAGGAGAGGCAGGAGGAAGTAGCAGGTGGAGAAGCAGGTGGAGCTGAGAGGTGATGGCCACCTTGGAGAGGGTGGGACGGCCCCTGAACATCTTTACTAAGGACCAGAAGCTGCTCTCCAGCTGCTAACATTAGTTCATTCCTGCCTGAGGCTGCAGAAAATAGCCCTCTTTTCGTGGGAGCGCATCAGGTTCAAGTTTCTGCATAACTTTGTGCCTGGTGGCAGCCAGGAATTCTGGGAGTTGGGAAGGGGAGGCAAGAGAGAGTGAGGGGAAGGAAAAGGAGGAGAGAAAGGGTCAGGGAGAATGGCCCCTGAGGAGCCAGTGTGTCAGGGAGGGGGGCCTGCTATGCCAGGACACTGCTTGGGAAGGACATGGGGCTGGGGAAGAGAAAGAGTCAGAAATCCATTTATTCATTTGTCTTTCACTCATCTATCCAATAAAGAACCCAATATCAAGATATGATAATTGCTAATCAAGGTATATGCAACATGCTGACAAAATGTAAAAGGAGCAAATGACTATTTGATGGGTTGCAGCAGTGGAAAAGTTAAGGGAGCAGGCAAGTTTCGCTAAAGGTATTTAGGCCCAGCCCTGAAGCAAGCACAGGAGAAGCCAGCCCCCAAGTCCCCAGCTCTGTGGCCCCTCTCTTTCAGAGACTCTACATCCCAGTCTGGCTGTTGCTCTCATGGGTTTGAGTCCTAGTTCTGCCACATACTTGCTGTGTGGCATTGGGTAAGTGATCGAACCTCTCTGAGCATCTAATTTTAGCTGTAAAATAGGGATGGCACCAACTCAGAGGGTTGTCATGAGATTTGAATACAGTAGTGAATGAGAGGCACTTTGCGGCCGGGTGCCTGGTAGCTCTATAGTACACGTTCCAGCAACCTGCCGTTGATACTGTCAGCATCAGCAGCAACTTCATTTACCCTACTTTGGGCCTCTGTCTTCAGTCAGGAGAGGAAAGCTGAGGCTGTTCCCAGCATCCCCCATACCTGGCCCCTGGCCCTTGGGGAAACATGAGAAGCAGAGCTCCAGGATCTAATGTGTGCCCCCCACACCCCTTAATCCTTCCTGAACTTGGGGTGGGGGGGGCAGCCCTGCTGTAACACCTGCACAGCTCTGACATCTCCTGCCTCTGGGCAGAGAAAGCAATTTCAGAAATGACATGTTGCCAACAAGCAGAAATCAGCTTCTGAATTAAAATGTGTCGGCATCAGGTGACCCCAGGCTCAGAGGGCTGGCTGCATGAAGACAGCTGAGATTAGGGGCTGTCAACCACTGGAGGGCTGTGCAGGAAGGGGTGCAGGCACCCGGGGGCTACTGTTTGGCCGCCCTGGACTTGTTCGGACAGGGGGGCAGGAATTCGGATGCTGGGTCGGGTTCCCCTATGGCTCTGACCAGCCTCCACCTCTCAACTGTCCGTGCTCCATGGAGGGGGCGGGGCAGAGAGTCAGGGCTGTGGGCTCCAGGTAAACACACTAATGGGCTCGAGAGAGAGCCAGGGAGGAATGTGGGCCCCACAGGCCCTGGGGACTCAGAGAGGGATGGCAGAAAGGGGATAAGAACCGAGAGGCTGTCAGCCTTAGCTCTGCAGGTATGCAGGGAGGAGAGAAAGGGAGAGGGAAGGAAAGAAAGACTAGAAGGAGGACAAAGCAAAAGAGAAGAAAATATCACCAGCCACACTGAATCATTGCAATTCCCCAATGCCGCCTTCTCCCTGGTCCCCAGACCTGTGCACAAGCCATGCCCTATACTATGGGACAAGAGGCATGAAGGAGCTGTTTCATTTCCAGCCCTGTTGTTTATTGTGGGAACTTGGGCATAGCAGAGAACCTCTCTGAGCCATAGTTTCCTTATCTGTACAATGGAGATCGTGGGTTTATGTGCTCATAGGGTTGTCATGACGGTTCAATGCGGTAATCCAAGGAAACAGCACTCGAGTTCTGGCACAGTCAGGGTTGTCACAGGGCTTACCACCCACTGATCCTTTTTCCTTGCCTGTGACTTCCCTGAAGGCCCGGCCTAAGTCTTGTCACCACGCCACTTTGGCACATGCCTAGCACTTTATGGATGGCCACTTAGTTTGCCGGGTGATCAGTTATAAGAAGGTGTACCAGGTGAGAGATATGAGAAATGACAGGAAAGGATGCAGGTAAGCAGAAGACCCATGGCTCTCCCTCTGGAATGTCCTTACCCCAATCACAGGTCATTTCTCTGGTCTTTATAGCCTTCCTTGACAGTGACCACATTGCCCTACTGGCAACTGGACATATGGGATCATTCCCTGTGTCACCTGGAAGAGGTAGAGGCAGAATCATTGACCTTGGGCCCATCTCAGGACTCCAGGACTTGGGGTCACCTCAGTCACGCTCCATAGAGTCAGGGAGGACCAGAGCAGGACTGGTGGGGATAGAGGGTCCTCAGAGGTAGCAGAAAGGGACACTAAGGCATTACTGAGCCTCTAAGGTTGGAGGTGGGCCAAGGCAACAAGTGCAAGGTTGTCTCATGATTTCAAGAGAGGAGTCTCCATCCCTAAGCCCTCACCACTGGTCTAAATGTCTTCCACAACTGCTACGAAAATGGCACTGGAAGGTGGCCCGCTTTTCACTTTCTACTCAGAGCTAAATCATCAGAGAAGAAACACAGGAATTTGAGAAAATTCCAGAGGGCCATGGGTGTGAGCACAGGCATGAAAAAGGCCTGAGTTTGAATCTCAGCTCTGCCACTCATTGGCAAATGCTTTAAACTTCCTGAACCTCAGTTTCCTCATCTGTAAAATGGGGTAACACATCTTACCCTGCAGGGTGATTGTGAAGATTGAAAGGAATACCATGGGGGTAAGGAAGAAGGGAAAACTCTTCTTTATGGAAGAATTACAACTAAAAATAGAAATGATGGAATTGGAAAATCACCATTTGCAATCAGTTTGGGCAAGGATCACTGATGGAGGCTGAAACTATAGGTAAAAGATTATTGGGCCACAGGATATTTCCACAGCCTCAGAGCCTCACCCCATAGATGAGTCATAAATCATATGAATCACAAAGGGGAAAAGGCAACTTTACATCAGAGAGATCTGGTGGAAACCACATAAGCCAAGTGATGACACCCATCACCAGTCATATCAACAAACCTACATCCCATGGGTCGTGACAACATGCACAGAGAAGGACACACGTCACCCAGGTAGACTTCTTGCCAAAATGTTTAAGCAGAATCTAATCATAAGGAACCAAGCAGACAAATCTCCATTAAGTAACATCCTGCAAGACATCCAGCCTAAACAATTCAAAATGTCAGTGTCACAAAAGCAAAGAAGGCAAGGGGACTCTTTGTGATTACAGGGGGCTAGAGAGACATGACAAGAAAATGTAATGTCTGATTCTTGAGTAAAGATCCTGAATCAGGAAAAAATGTATAAAGGACATTTGGAGGGACAATTGGGGAGGTCTGAATAAGGACTGTGTAGTATTGTGCCATTGTTAAATTTCCTGAGTGGGGTGTGGTGATGGCCTTGTGGTTCTTTTGGAGAATGTTCTTGTTCTTCGGAGTTATATAAGAAAATATTTAAGTGTCTTGGTCTCTGCAATATTCTCACAAATGGTTCAACAAAATACATACACATGCACACACAAGCAAATGTGGCCATGGGGAAAGTACCCACCTAATGATTCAGAAAGCGCTGGTCCCAGGAAGAGTGGAGCACCAAGCCGCTAAGGGTGGAGAGGCAGAGGGTCTGTCTGGGAACCAGTTTATAGACAGGAGCAGGGAAATGCTTAGATGGGGGTGGGGGAGGCTGAAGATAATAGAGCATAGAAAGAACATAGATTTAGAGGCAAAGGCTTGGGTCAGCTTCCTAGCTTCGCAGCCTTAAGTGAGTCACATAACTTTTGTGCCTCGGTTTCCCTATCTGGAAAAAGAGAAGGAAGCCCTTCTTGTGAGGCTCAAGTGAGAAAATGAGTGAGAAATCCGTTGATACACTGGAGCCTGCTGCTGTGTGTGGACACTTCCATCACAGCTCCAGGCCCGGGAACACTGGGCAGGAAGAACACGTTAGGACAGACATGCAGGTGGAAATATCGGTGCCTCGGGGTTGGACTGTGGACCTCCCTCTGCCCCCTTCACTGGGAACCACTTGTGGGTCCCAGCAGGGCTGGAGAGTGGGGGCAGGGCAGGGACAAGCCCTCTCCTCTTCCCTTTGCTCAGAAAAGGGCCTCCTGCCCCATCAGACCCCCAGGAGCAGTGGCTGGCTGAAGACATGCATTTCCCAAAGCATGCTGAGAAGGCAGTGTGGCCAGAGAAGGGACTCTTGGGTGGACAAGTAAATGACCCAAACCATTGCATGGCCGTGCCTCCTTTCTCCTAACTGGTCGTAAGTGCTAAAGATTCTGGCTTTGCTTTATCTTACCCCCACCCCACACTGCTGACCACGAAATGAGGACTCTAGAAACACTCCTCTCTGGGAGGGACCCAGGCTCCAGCCTGATCTGACTTAGCATGTAACCTTGGCTGGCTTACTTCCTTCTTTCTAGGCTTCAGTTTACCCAGAATCCAGAAAAGGGGGTGATCCATCCCTGAAATCCCTGCATCTGAGGGGAGGCAGCAGTGGAGAGAGGAAGGGACACAGACTTCGCAGGCCAGCAGCTCTGTGTTTCAATCCTGACACCACCACTTGCGAGTGGCGTCTGGGAGCCTTGACACCTCACAGTCTTTATTTCCTTAACCGTAGATGGGGGATGGGAGCGGTTGTGTCCAGTGTGTAAGGTGATTGCAGTAAATCGAGACAAGACATGAACAGATAGCTGACATGTAGTTTATTGGTTTATTGTTTTTCTCCCCCACTAGAGTGTCAGCCCTAAGAAGCAGGGACTTAGTCTCACTCAGGGCTGCACCCTAGTCCCCAGGGTGGTGCCTGGCGCTCAGTAGGAGCTCTCTAAACAATTGTTGATTGCATGGCTGGACAGAACAGATACTCAATATATGACAGCTCCCATTATAATTCTAAAATGTGATAATGACTAAAAGCATTTGAAGTTCACGGTTGTTGAGAAAGAAAACTCTGGAAAGCAAGAAATAATCTTCAGGTTGGCACAGGTCTGTGGCTCTGTCTTCTAGGCAATGGAGGACACCGGGGAACCTGGGTTTATCTGGACCAGGGGATGGATGTCACGTGCCCCTGAGAGCCAGGTGGACTGTCTATGAGTAAAGTGGGCTCAGGTGGCTGGCACTTGGCAAAATGAGGAGCCCCTTGTCTCCTGACCTTTAAGGCTCCCCTTCCCCAGCTGACTGGCCAGGTGGGAGTGCAGGCCCAGTCTGCCAGTGCCGCTGGTTTTACAACAGAAGCCAGAAATCCAATGGAGAACAATTAATGTTTAAAAGAAAAACACAACTAAGAGCAAACAACCCATCTGTGGCCAGGAGGAGCCCAGCAAATGTCGTCCAACAGCCTTGGGCAGCCTGGGCAGGAGGAAGGCCCAATGGTGAACCCTGGAGTCACCTCCACAGGGTCCTTGTCTCTCCAGACTTCTTGGCAGTCTCAGCCCCTGAAACACAGGACTCCATTTGGAAAAATGCTGAAGTGCTGTCCTGATCCAAATGGCCTGTGTCACATACTATCAGGGAAGCGGTCACTTCCTTGGGTCCTTGGGCTCAGGGCATGTCCAGGCTCTGGGGCTCCCAGACTCAGGATAGGTCAGCTCCCATTGTGTCTGGCCCATGGAGAAGTTCGGTGAATGTTCACTGAAGGCACCTCTTCAGTGTGACTTTGAGCACAGCCCTCCATCCCTGGGCCACATCTGTAAAATGGGCACAGTGAAGGGGCCCCACTGACCTCACAGGGAAAATGGGGATCAATGGGGTAAAAGTGTTTCTGAAGATTGAAAGTGCTTTACAAATGCATGGTGTGGTCATCCTTGTTGTCATTATTGTTATGAGCAAGACAGTTTGCCAGAGCAGAAGAGGGGGCCTGGGACCCAGAAGAGCAGAGAAATTACACACTACACAAGGAGTATCCAATGGAGCCCACTAGGGCTCATGTGGAGGGCGGGGGATGGGAGGGATGCCACAGGTGCTGCCCATAGAATAGAGAAACTATATAAATAACATAAATATTTTCTCATATATCTTAGCTATATAAATTATTCTCTTTTGTCCTAAAATCTATATATGTGAGGTAGACAACAAATACCCTGTGAGTTTTTCCCTTAAAGCTATACAGAATGAGGGTCAGTGGAACTCGTCCCCAGGGTCCCAGCAGGACTGCGGTGGACCTTTAGGGGCAACTGGAAGAAAAGGGTGGGAGCAAGGAAGGAAAAGAGAAGAAGAGGTTGGGGAGGGCTGATCCCACAGTCCAAGGAGCCCTCAGCGCCGGCTCCATGGCCTCGGCCTGGGCTGTCAGTGTTGGTGGCCAGCCATGGCCTCAGTCCCTCAGAGTCTGCCCTTCATCTCCCTGCAGCCCTGACGCTGTTGGCCATGGAGCTGGGGTGCAGATGAGTGTTGGCCGATCGGCTTCCTCTTCCTGCAGCCTTATGCCTTCCATTGGGCCAGGGCTGAGGCAAAGTTGGGTCTCAGAGGATCAGGATGGATTGGGCTAGCAGAGAGAGTCTTCATGCGGTGGGGTGTAGAAGAAACAAGAAAACCAGACTTTTGTCCTTTTTACTTTTTCTGCCAAGGGGTGGGCTAGCTGCTTGGGTCAGCAAGTCAGTCTAGAAAGGGGTCTCCTCAGAGCCTCTGCAGCCAACTATCCTCCAGAACCCTGCAGGCTGCCCTGATCTGCCGAAGACAGGGCCAGGGCGGCAACCTCTCAGCCTCGGAGGACTCAGGGAGCCCCAGGGCTTCTTCTGGGGGCTTGCGTGGACAGTTTTGAGCATTCAGCTGATTCCGAAGTTTCCTGTTTCAGCAGAGGGTCAGCAACTCTGGGTTCAGGGAGAAAGGAAGCTGACGGAGGGCGCGGCAGGGCTAGTCAAGTGGCCAAGGGCATCCCAGAGGAGGTCACTTCCTCCCGGCTGGCACTGAGCCCTGCTCTGGGGAAACACACAGCCTCCAGCGAGTGATCCCTGCAAGGTCTTGGTCCTGAACCAGAGGGTGTGTGCTGCTAAACGGGAACTCTCAGCCTAGCAGGTCCAAAGGATGTGTGTGCATGGTGCATGTACGTGCGTGTGCATGCGTGTGCGCACCTGTATGTGCATGTGCGTGCGTGCATGCATGCCTGTGTGTGCCACCCTCTCTCTCCTACTCCCACACAGGGCCTTGGTAGGTAGCACTGAAAATGTCCACAGGATTGGAGGAAATTAGCAAAGTCACTTCTGTTCATCAGGTACAGCCAAAGTGAAGGGCCATTAGAAAATGAAGGGGCCCCCAAGAAACCAGCCATAGCAAAGACTTTCATACCTCTATACCTCCAGCCAGGGCAAAAACCTTAACTACATGAGTAGCCATAAGAGCAGAAATGTAACCAGAATCAAAATGCAGAAGCCAACTCTTCTGTATCATGAGTGTCACTGTGTTGGGGTCTCACAGCATGGGGGGCCCCAGTCATGGGGAAGTTGACCAAAGCAGGCTCAAGGGGAGGCTAAGAAACAGCCCACTGCATCTGTGCTTGGTACCAGGGGGCTGTCACCCTCTCCTGGGCTGGCTAAAGGTTCTGTGCTCCGGAGAAAGCAGGGAGGTCCGCTGCCTGCCTGGGCAGCCTCAGTGCACTGCTGAGCCCCACCTGGGAATGGCTCTCCCTAACAGTCTTGCATCCACTGGTGCTCTTACTGAGCAGGGCTGGCTGGGTATGGCTAACAGCTCTCCAGACCTCAGCATAGGCATATTTTAAAAACGAAATCAAGGACACAGTTAGAGGGTATGTAGCCGACATGGGTCCACCAAAGCCTAGAAAGCTTTCTTTTCTCCAAACCAACAGCTCCCATCCCTGGGCCTTCCCCTCATCGTTAGCACAGCAAAGCCATTCGGTAGTAATGGCGTGTGGTCCCTGGGCTCACTGCAATCAGAGCAGGGCTCACAGGAGGCACTGACCCACCCCAGTCAAACTCCAGCCCTGGCTTCCAGCTGACACTGCCTCCCAGTGCCTTCTTGACCCAGAAGCTCAACTCCCTGCATCTTTCCAGCTCTGGGCCATTTATCCCAGAAATTGAGATGGCAGGAGATTCCCTCCCTCCCATCTAAAACCCCGGTTCTGCCCTCCTCCTGGTCTCCCTTATTTCCTTCCCTGTCTTTCCCACTCCACCTTTCCGCTCCAAGTCCTCAAAAAGGCTGAGGACCCTCGGGTTCAGGGGTAGGGCTTGCACCTCTCTGCTGAGCATTGAGGGAGGGAAAGACTGCCGGGCCGATGGAGAGAGGACTACATACACTGATGAGCGCACGCACGCAGGTAGGTGTACCTGCCCGGGGTGGGGGCAGCTGGGCAGCTGGGGGGCCTCAAGGTGCTGGGTGCCAAGGGAGGGCCTGGCAGTGCCCAGCTAGCACACTGGGCAACAGACCTAGTGCTTACAGGTGTACACGAGCTCCTCCCGCACACACTGCTGGCACTCCACGTAGCAGCACCACTGCACCTGGCAGTGGCAGGAGAAGGCCACCAGGCGGCTCTGGGTGTCATAGCCCCGCCCGCAGCACAGGCTGCTGCAGCTGGCTTCCCGGGAGCACACCCTGCCTGCCGTGCCAGGGGAGTACTTGCTGCGCCGGCAGAAGCTGGGTGAGTCTTCCATATAGACCAGGTCCCCGGGCCGGGGGGCCAGACCCTTGGTCGAACTGCCTGACCTGGCAGGTGCCCACAGCTCCAGACGGCCCAAGGCCTCATTGGTGGCACTGGACACCTTGACAGCTGAGTCGTAGCGCAGCTTCAGCATCTGGCCCGTCTCTCGAAATGGAGAGAGCTGCTTCCAGCAGGTACGCACGGCACAGGAGCCCGACACACCATGGCACTTACAAGTGGTCCTGAGGCCACTTTTCACAGCCTACAAGGTGAGGCAGAGAGGAAGTGTGGTCAGAGGCCCACTACCCACGGCCTGAGCCTGCCCCCGGGGCACCAACCCTGGCAGGGGAGTGGCAGGAAGATGGGAACATTAGCCATGTGGCGCCTTTGTGCAAACCAGCCCAACGCTCCTCTCCACCGGGCAGAGGCAGTCCTAGGCCGCACGCACACTGCGGGAGCGGGCTGGGCTGGATGTCAGCCCCTGCTCTCCCTTGGCCAGAGTTCTTGTGGGGGAGACAGCTTGCACAACTGAAAACGCAGCCATGGTTTATGCCGACTCAGTGATGAGGGCACAGAGCACAGAACTCGGTTTCCTGAAGAACCAGAGCCCCAGCTCTCTCCCAGCCCTCTCTTCCCAACAGACCTAGATACCTTCAACCCTCTAGTCCTCCTGCTACTGTGGGGCCTTCCTTTATCTGGCCCTCCTCCTTTCTCTGTCTCTGGACAAAGCTGAGACTAAACCACTAGCTTCACTGTAAGTCTATGTGTGAAAAGTTGGACTAAACCAGTTCTGAAGCTCCTGAGGTCCTGAAATATGCCCTGTGGGCCTCTTCCTCTTCCCATTTGTAAAATTGCAGGAGGAGTGGGGGTTGCTTGAGATCAGAGTTTCCGAGCTCTGTATGCTTCTAGGACCTCCGGGAAGGCTAGTCCTTGGAACGGAGAACCCTCTCCTAACTTGTTCCTGCCTCACCAAGGCCTGGTCCCAAGCCGAGCTCCCACCTGCTGACGGTGCCAGTGACACCCAGGACCTGTCCCTGCTTTCTAATTATGGTAGATACCCAAGGAATGTTGATTGAAGGAATAAGGTTTATCCTGGGATGGCTCTGCCTGTGTGCCAAGGAACAGGGCATGGGGGGATCTCCTACTGACCTTGCACCCTGGCAGCACCCAGGAATGTGCTCACCTTGATGCCCACATGGGTGTTGTGGGCATCTGCCCGTGCCCGCAGGTCTTTGCTTCCTCTCTTGGGCCCCAGGAAGTTGCTCAGGAACTTGGTGCTGTACTTGAGGTTGTCGCCGCACACGCCCCACTGCCAGGCCTGCCGGCTCTCCAGTCCTGGAGAGTCATCACAGGTGCAGCGCTCCATGCGCCCGGCACTGCAGGCCCGGGCCAGAGTGTGCGTGAGGGCGGCCGCGGACACTGAGTATAGGAAGGCTGTCTCCTTGAAACCTGGGCGCCAGGGAGATGGGGGAGGGAGGAGAGTGGACTTAGAGGCTGCCCAGGTGAGCAGGATGAGGGGTATGTGAACCTGAGGACACAGCTCGAGGCTTCCTACCTACCCTTTAAACCCAGGTTGCAACTTGCTATTGAAAATGGAACTTCTGAGTTCACTGTGAAGTATATGCCCAGATTCCTCAGGCGGCAGGTCAGGGGAGCAGAGGAGAACACTGCCACAAAGAGAGATGACTTAAGCACCTGGTGATGGACAAAGCTGAGACTAAACCACTACCTTCACTGTAAGTCTATGTGTGAAAAGTTGGACTAAACCAGTTCTGAAGCTCCTGAGGTCCTGAAATATGCCCTGTGGGCCTCCTGTGCTTTATAATAATCTTCAGATGTCATTCTCTGCTACCTGTGGAATACATCCAATGACAGAGGGACTTGGGGTCTCCTACCAGTCTGACTGTCCACCCACTTCTGGGACCATGGCAATTCTTGCAGTGCTGGGGTATGGCTTAAAGCCGGCCTCCCGCAGCCCTGGATGGTTGGCTCAGCAGTAGAGTGTTGGCCCGGCATGGGGATGTCCTGGGTTCGATTCCCAATCAGGGCACACAGGAGAAGCGCCCATCTGCTTTTCCAGCCCTCCCCCTCTCCTTTCTGTCTGTCTCTCTGTCTCTCTCTTCCCCTCTCACAGCCGTGGCTCATTTGAGCAAGTTGGCCCCAGGCATGGAGGATGGCTCCATGGCCTCACCTCAGGTGCTAAAATAATCTGGTTGCGAAGTAACAGAGCAATGGTCCCAGATGGGCAGAGCATCACCCCATAGAGGGCTTGCCGGGTGGGTCCAGTTAAGGCACATGCAGATGTCTGTCTCTCTGCCTCCCCGCTTCTCACTTAAGAAAAAAAAATTATTTTATTTTATTTTATTTTAAATAAATAAATAAATAAATAAAAGTTGACCTCCATCATGAAGCTCACACATCCTGCCGCTCTCCAATGTACTTGGGGTGCTGGTGAGACTGGAGGGTGGGGATCAGCTCTGCTCCAGACCCTCCTCAGCCATGGAGAGCTGTGAGTGAGCAGAGTCCTGGGAGTTAATGAGAGCCAGCTTTTCCCTCGGTTTTGGTGGAGAAGAGGAGGAAGGAGGACACAGAAGAAGAGGAGGCACAGCCCTCCTAGAGGGGGCTGGCTGCTCCTATAGGGCATAGCTGCCTTTCTGTAAAAGCCCCTGCCTCTCGATGATGACCTGCTGTTCCCCTGCATGCTTTCTGAGGGTAGACAGGGTCTTGATCGGCTCTGTACCTCCAGCATCCGGCACAGTGCCTGGCTCACTGGGAGCCTCACCAGATGCTTAGCGAAGAGAGGGCCAGTGGAGACATGGAGAGATACAGAGGGGGAGAAGGAGAGAGGGAAAGAGGGATCAATAGATGTGATGACCAAAGAAACAAGTAAATGAGTGAACAAATAAATTCAGCCTGTCTCATGTTATTTGGCCAACTGTTACTACCTTCCATTCACATATGTTCTTGCACCTAGTTTTGTGTGTGTGCATATGTGGAGGAGGCTGAGAGAGGGGCCAGGGAGCGACCCGCTTATCTGTGGACTCTCCAGGGAGGGCCGTGCCTCCTCTTCTTCTGTGTCCTCCTTCCTCCTCTTCTCCACCAAAACCGAGGGAAAAGCTGGCTCTCATTAACTCTCAGGACTCTGCTCACTCACAGCTACACTGGATTTGCAAGGGCAGTGTGGTCTGAGTGCAAGGGCCAGGGTGTGGGGAGGACTGACTCCCTCCCAGCTCTCCTCCTCCTCCTCTCAGTCCTCCTCCTCCTCTCAGTCCTCCTCCTCCTCCCAGTCCTCCTCCTCCATGTTCTCTTCCTCTCAGTCCTCCTCCTCCCAGTCCTCCTCCTCCCAGTCCTTCTCTTCCCAGTCCTCCTCCTCTCAATCCTCCTCCTCAGTCCTCCTCCTCCTCCCAGTCCTCCTCCCAGTCCCCCTCCTCTCAATCCTCCTCCTCCCAGTTCCCCTCCTTCTCTCAGTCCTCCTCCTCCCAGTCCTCCTCAGTCCTCCTCCTCCTCTCAGTCCTCCTCCTCTCAGTCCTCCTCCTAGTCCTCCTCCTCTCAGTCCTCCTCTTCCTCCCAGTCCTCCTCCCAATCCCCCTCCTCTCAATCTTCCTCCTCCCAGTCCTCCTCCTCTCAGGCCCCCTTCTCCTCTCAGTCCTCCTCCTCCTCCCAGTCCTCCTCCTCCTCCTCCCAGTCCTCCTCCTCTCAGTACTCCTCCTCCCAGTCCTCCTCCTCCTCTCAGTCCTCCTCCCAGTCCTCCTCCTCTCAGTCCTCCTCTTCCTCCCAGTCCTCCTCCCAGTTCTCCTCCATGTTCTCCTCCTCTCAGTCCCCCTCCTCTCAATCCTCCTCCTCCCAGTTCCCCTCATTCTCTCAGTCCTCCTCCTCCCAGTCCTCCTCAGTCCTCCTCCTCCTCTCAGTCCTCCTCCCAGTCCTCCTCTTCCTCCCAGTCCTCCTCCCAATCCCCCTCCTCTCAATCTTCCTCCTCCCAGTCCTCCTCCTCTCAGGCCCCCTCCTCCTCTCAGTCCTCCTCCTTCTCCCAGTCCTCCTCCTCCTCTCCCCAGTCCTCCTCCTCTCAGTACTCCTCCTCCCAGTCCCCCTCCTCCTCTCAGTTCTCTTCCTCCCAGTCCCCCTCCTCCTCTCAGTTCTCCTCCTCCCAGCTCTCCTCCCTACCTCTTTTGAGCAGGCCTGTCCTGCCCTCCAGGCTGCAATTCCAGCGCTCATGCCGAAACTGGAACTGGCACTCGAGCAGGCTGAGGTGGGCAGCATCTTGCAGGGTCTCAGCCAGGCCAGGCTCCCGCCGACAGAGCTGCTTCTGCCGACGGGACAGCTTCAGCAGGTCACACTGCTTCAGGTGAGTCCCACCCTGCGCTGGGGCCATGGCGGTGCCCAGCCCTGGGAATGGTGTTAGGACCTCCCGCCCGGTCAGACTAGAAAGGGAGAGAGAAGGTAGACCTGTAACCCTTGGGGCACATGCATGTGACCCTTGGGTCATATAGGGCAGGGGGCAAAGGGGGAGAGAATAGGGGTGACAGTTCCTGAGGACATAGGCAGGCAAGGGGAAGGGGGCCTTCTTGTGGGGCTTCGTTATTTCTGGGATGGAGGCCAGACCTGTGGGTTCATACAGAGTAGAAAACCAAGGTGCTGATGACCAGAGCTAGTGCAGGATCGCAAACCCATTTCCCAGATGCCAAAGCCTCTGCTCTGCTTTCCCACCCTGTTTCCAAAACTGGCCCAATGAAAACAATCATCAAGGGTGTTTATTTAAAATACAGATTCCCGGGATCTGCACTTGGCAATCCTGCTTCTATTGGTCTGGAGGGGGGCCTGAGAATCTGTATATTTACCACATCCCTGGGAAACTTCAGTAATCAGGGGAGTTTGGGAAATACCACACATTGAGTGCACTGCAGCCCGGAGGGTAGAGCCACATTCCTAAGCAAAGGCAGGCAGAGGGATGTAGATGGTGAGCAGACACCCAGCTCTTTTCCCTGGCGGCCCTCTCCCCCTTGCATTATGTCACTGCCCAAGTAATTCCACGCCAGCCTAACTTGTTTCCATAATTCCTATACAGATATTCAACCATGCGACCATTCAGTGCCTGTTACAGAGTTGCTTGGGGAATACCAGCATGGATGGGAGGATGGGTGGAAGGAAGGAAGGAGGGAAGGAGGGAAGGAAGGGTGGGTAGATGAGTGGGTGGACAGGCTGACAGATGGGTGCATGCAGGTGTAGGAGCTGAATTTCCATCAGGCCATCAGCCCAGACTTCTCATTCTACAATATCCTAAGTTTATGGATTCTGGATTCTGGTTGCCAAGTTCTAAGCTGGACTGTCACTTCCTAACCGTATAACCATGAAGCCTTGGTTTTCTCCTCTGGAAAGGAGAAACAGTGATTCTCTCTACCTCCTGGGGCTACAAGGAAGATTATATGAGAAGTACCAACACAGTGCCTGGGACATGCTGGTTCACTTTACTGCTAGCTGGAGTTTCTCAAAATTCTTTCATCTTGCAAGATGCTTTGCTCTCTAACTTGGGCAGTCTTCCCTTTGTCCAGATAAGGAAACAAAGGCTTTATGGAGAGGCGGTGACTGGCCTGAGGTACAGCTGATCAACAGAATGGTGGGGACTAGAATTAGAGCTCACCTTACCTCTCCCTAGGAGCTTTCTGGGAAATGGTTCCACAGTTTAAAATATTTACTGTCCCGAACCCTGTGGCCCTCTTGTGTGGATGCAATTTACCTCATCCCAGACCCAGGCTAGAAGAAGTAGCCCTCTCTGGAACATACGGCCTCAGGGCCAAGGTAAAAGAGCAAAGATAGAATCACAGAATGGCTCTTAAAGTCCTTGCTTGACCAGGCAGTGTCGCAGCAGATAGAGAATTGACCTGGGACACTGAGGACTCAAGTTCGAAACCCTGAGGTCACTGGCTTCAGTGCAGGCTCACCAGCTTGAGCGTGGGGTCACCAGCTTTAGTGTGGGATCATAGAATGACCCCATGGTCACTGGCTTGAGCAAAGGTTGCTGGCTTGAAGACCAAGGTCGTATGAGGAAAGCAATCAATGAACAGATTCTCATCTGTTCCTTTCCTGTCTGTCTGTCCCTGTCTGTTTCTCTCTCTTTCTATTTCACTTAAAAAAACCCACAAGGCTCTGGCCGGTTGGCTCAGTCAGTGGTAGAGCGTCGGCCTGGTGTGCAGGAGTCCTGGGTTCGATTCCCGGCCAGGGCACACAGGAGAGGCACCCATCTGCTTCTCCACCCCTCCCCCTCTCCTTACTCTCTGTCTCTCTCTTCCCCTCCCGCAGCCAAGGCTCCATTGGAGCAGTTTGCCCGGGTGCTGAGGATGGCTCTGTGGCCTCAGGCGCTAGAATGGCTCTGATTGCGGCAGAGCGACGCCCCAAGATGGACAGAGCATCGCCCCCTGGTGGGCATGGCGGGTGGATCCCGGTCGGGCGCATGCAGGAGTCTGTCTGACTGTCTCCCCGTTTCCAACTTCGGAAAAATACAAAAAATAATAATAAAAATAAAATAAAATAAAATAAAATAAAAACCACAAAAAAAACTCTTGCTTGAACATGGCACTTGTCATTCCTGCTTGTGTGCCACCGCCAAGGCAAGCCCTGACCTCGCCCTGAGGTCAGAAAAGCCCATGTCCCATGGACAGAGGGCACAGTTTTCCTGTTTGGAGCCACCTGCCCCAGTCAAGACATCTGGCTAGATGCCACACCCTCCTTGTCTGGGTGGGTGTGGGTTCTGGCCAGGTCCCAGGTGCCCCAGAAAGTGCCCATAGATTCCAAATGCATCAGGTGCAGCCAACCCAGTGTGGAGCATATCTCTGAAACCCCTCAGCAGAGACAGATGCTATCAGGCTCGTCCTGGCCAGCCTGGCCCTGGGTTCCCCTCTCAGACAGGGTGAGGGCAGGGACCCGTTAATCATTAATCTGGGGGCAAATGGGTAAATTTCCAGTCCACCAGGTCTACACCCAAACCCCTCCCTGCAGCCGGGCAGGAAACCCTTAGAGCTTGACCCTGGACAGGTCCACGGAAGGACATGGTGTCCAGTCCAGCTGGGGACGCCCCACCCGGACTGGTTTCCAGTGTGGAGGGCCACTCAGGGGCTGCGGGGAACAAAGGGGCAGCAGCCGTGTAGCCCCTCAAATGTCCTCCCCACACTAGGCGCTGGTGTGAGGGACAACTTCTGCTCAAACAGTTCCTGTTTCAGAAATTGGGACCTTCATTGTAGCTGCTGATTAAGAGATGAGAGAACAAGCAGGGAGTGATGGGAATGTTGGCATACTTCAAGGCCCATCTCAAGTGTCATTTTAAGAATAATAGCTATTATTATTATTATATCATTATAGCTATAGTATATGTGATATGATATGATACAATATGATATATGTACCCATTTGGATTGCTTATTACAAAGCCCTTTAAATTACTATACAGACACCTGCTGGGTTGGCTGCCTATCTGTTCCTTCTATCTACTTGGTTACTGTGTGGCCCCTGTAGGCCATTTTATACCACATGACCTTGCTGCACAGGCCTGTTGAATGGACCAATGAGGATTCCATGACCCAAGCTGGGCCAATCAGTCCTTCCTCTGGGAATTTAGAATTTGAATTAGGAGAACATACAGTTGCTCTCTCTTTCTTTCTTTTTGAGTGACTGGGCCTATAACTCTGGTGATAAAAAAGGAAAAAGAAAAGGAAGCTGGTTTAAAGAGAGATGAACCAAATGCATCAAGAGAAGCAGAGGTGAGAGAGGGAGAGAGAAATTGGGGCACTCTTCAGCCCCTGGTCCCAGAGTCTTCCTGAGGTCAGCTGTGTTCTCCTGAGACACTCCTACCTGTAGTACAGTATCAAGGCTTGGAGTTGGTTTGTCTAACTGAGGGTGCCTGCCACCCTGATTATAACCTTCCAACAGCCCTGGAGCCCCAGCGTGCTGGAAGCTGCACTTGTGACCCAGGCTCAGCACCCTCAGCACCCTCTCCCCATCCACAGGCACATGTTTCGTTCTTTTTTTTGTATTTTTCTGAAGTTGGAAACTGGGAGGCAGTCAGACAGACTCCCGCATGCGCCCGACCGGAATCCACCCGGCACGCCCACCAGGGGGCGATGCTCTGCCCATCTGGGGCATTGCTCTGTTGCAACCAGAGCCATTCTAGCGCCTGAGGCAGAGGCCATAGAGCCATCCCCAGAGCCCGGGCCAACTTTGCTCCAATGGAGTCTTGGCTGCGGGAGGGGAAGAAAGAGACAGAGAGGAAGGAGAGGGGGAGGGGTGGAGAAGCAGATGGGCACTTCTTCTGTGTGCCCTGGCCGGGAATCGAACCCGGGACTCCTACACGCCAGGCCGACGCTCTACCACTGAGCCAACTGGCCAGGGCCTGTTTCGTTCTTTAATTTCACATAATAGACCCTTGTGATTGATGGCCCCAGGAGTCCAGTATAAAGTCGGTTAATTTTATTAGCAGTAATGACACTTAGTAGCGATTAATGGTCAGGAAAGGCAGCCAACCGCACAGGGGCCTCAGGCCACACTGGGCCTTGGTCCGCCCAGGGCTGCTCTCAAAGAAGGCTTGTTGGCACTGTCCTGCAGGGCCCTGGAAGACAGCCGGGAGCCCTTCCCAGACCCAGTTTCCTTCTTATTTGTTTTTACGCTGTGGTTTGGGATCATATTTCCTTTGAAGCAATAGGGCCATGACATAAATTTTAGAAAATGCCTCAAGGCATTTCTTTAACCAGTGCTTGTGAACTTTCTACATACGTGGGCATCTGCTTGGGGAGGTTTCATCCTGGACCTCAGGAGAATTCTAGGTGGTACAGGTTCCAGTATGTTCCAGGATCAGTGGGCATGATCTCCTCCTCTTGAAGAAATCATACTCTCTGGCCCCCCAAGGCCTGAGAACCCCACCCACCAGCCCACCCTGCAAAAGTCTCGATTGCCCACATGTTAGTTGAATCTCCCATGGGAGTGAACCAGAGATGATCAAGTGAGCTTCTTTAGTCTAATGCAGGGGTCCCCAAACTTTTTACACAGGGGGCCAGTTCACTGTCCCTCAGACCGTTGGAGGGCCGGACTATAAAAAAAAACTATGAACAAATCCCTATGCACACTGCACATATCTTATTTTAAAGTAAAAAAACAAAACGGGAACAAATACAATATTTAAAACAAAGAACAAGTAAATTTAAATCAACAAACTGATCAGTATTTCAATGGGAACTAAGCTCCTTTCACTGACCACCAATGAAAGAGGTGCCCCTTCCAGAAGTACAGCGGGGGCCGGATAAATGGCCTCAGGGGGCCGCATGCGGCCCGTGGGCCGTATTTTGGGGCCCCCTGGTCTAATGAATCTAGACAAAATGTGGGGTTTTTTTTGTTTTTTGGGGTTTTTTTTTGTACTTTTCTGAAGCTGGAAACGGGGATAGACAGTCAGACAGACTCCCGCATGCACCCGACCGGGATCCACCTGGCACGCCCACCAGGGGGCGAAGCTCTGCCCACCAGGGGGCGATGCTCTGCCCCTCCGGGGCATCGCTCTGCTGCAACCAGAGCCACTCTAGCGCCTGGGGCAGAGGCCAAGGAGCCATCCCCAGCGCCCGGGCCATCTTTGCTCCAATGGAGCCTTGCTGTGGGAGGGGAAGAGAGAGACAGAGAGGAAGGAGAGGGGGAGGGGTGGAGAAGCAGATGGGCGCTTTTCCTGTGTGCCCTGGCTGGGAATCGAACCTGGGACTTCTGCACGCCAGGCCGACGCTCTACCACTGAGCCAACTGGCCAGGGCCAAAATGTGGGTTTTTAATAAAGACACTGCTCCACGTTGAGATCAGGAGCTATCAGCCAAACAAGTGGCCATGTTCTGAATGGAGGAGCAGAGGATAGATAATTTTCAAACTTGCTAATTGCTCTCCTAGGCTGGGAGACAAGAGCTCCTCAGGTTTTTCTGCCTGACTCACATGCTCCCAAGCCGCCTGGGGATCCCCCCCCACACACACACACTGGTTTGCAGTCACTTTGGCCCAGCTGGTCTTCACAGCTCCCCCAAGCTGATTTCCAGATTCTCTTTACCCATTAAGAAAGCAACAACCGCCTGACCAGGTGGTGGCGCAGTGGATGGAGTGTCGGACTGGGACCTGAGGACCCAGGTTCGAGACCCCGAGGTCAACAGCTTGAGTGCGAACTCATCTAGTTTGAGCAAAGCTCACCAGCTTGAGCTCAAGGTCACTAGCTTGAGCAAGGGGTCACTTGGTCTGCTGGAGCCCCCCGGTCAAGGCACATATGAGAAAGCAATCAATGAACAACTAAGGTGCCGCAATGAAGAACTGATGCTTCTCGTCTCTCTCTCTCTTCCTGTCTGTTTGTCCCTCTCTCTGACTCTCTCTGTCACAAAAAAAAAAAGAAAAAGAAAGAAAAGAAAGCTACAACCCTGGCCCTGGCTGAATGGGTCGGTGGATGTAGTACACCGAGGTCCTGGGTTTGATCCCCTGTCAGGGCATGCACAAGCAATCAATCAGTGCACAACTACATAGAACAACTAAGTGGAACACTGAGCTGATGCTTCTCTCTCTCTCTCTCCCTTCACCCTCCTTCTCTCTCCCCATCTCTCTCAAATCAATGGAAAAATGCTTTAAATTTTAAATAAATTAAATATTAAAAAAGAAAGCAACAACCCCCACGTGACCATCTTCATTCTCCTCCCCTTCTGCCCCCTGCACCCGTGGCCTGTGACCCTTAGGTTCACAATAAGATAGGAAGCTCTCACTCCTACACAGTGAGATGCGTCTGGCTTGGGCCCCAGACCACCCGCAGCCACTTCCCTGACCACCTTGTGGGAAAAGACAAGGGCGCCCCTCAGGACTTCATCTCACATACACCCCCTGGGGCTCCCCCCAGGTCTCTTCTGCCCACTCCTGGCCCTTCCCACCCTGCCTCCTTTCACTTTCCCAATGCTCACCCCATCACAGTTTTGGCTAAAGCCCCCAATCTGGAGGACCTTGAAGTAAACAAGAGACAGGAGACTGCTTTGGTTACCATGAGCAGGACCCCAGGAACCATCAAATCTCTGGGAAGAAATAGGGTTCATCCTGGAACAATTACTTATCGCCTGCTGGAATGTGGGGACCCAAGGACCTTAGGCCCCCAAGGCTGTTCTGATCTGGATCGTTGGGTCACAGGTCTGCCCTCACTCACTGGTGACCTCAAGGACGTCCACTCACTCCCAGAGCTCATTCCCGCTAACAGTACATGTTGACTAGTAGGAGAGCATGACCTGAGCTAGATGACCTGAGTTCATACCCCACCTCCACCGCTTACTAGCTGTGCCGCCTTGTGCAAGGAACTCCACCTCTCTGTCTCATCTGTAAAATGCAGATGATCACAGTACCTACTTCACAGGGCTGTCCTGAGGATGAAAGGAGTTCACATTTTTAAAGCTCTTAGAACAGTGCCTGACACATAATAAAGCTCCAGAGAAGTGTCATTCTTAAGCACCTGCTATGTGCTGGGCACTGTGCTATATGCTGAGACCCACTCCTGCCTTCAAGGAGCTCACAATTTGGGAAGAACTTGGCTGGATTCAAGAGTACTCCAGACTCCCCCAAGACTCCCAGGGGCCGGGGAAGGAGGAGCAAGTTTTCAACCAGCCCAGCTCCCTAGGAAAAATCACGACCTGCTCAGGGACCCAGATCAGAATTCCTAGCTCTGTCTGGGTGAGAACCTGACCTCAGCCAGTCCCCAGCCTGCCTGCAGTGGGAGGTCTGGGGGTGGGGAGGAGGCAGGAGAAGCCTCCCAGACCTGGCAGGTGGAGGGCACTTTTCATCACCTGGGGGAGCCCCGGGCTCTGTTTTTCTACTTCCCACCCCCACACTTGTTTCTGCTTGAGAGGGTCTGATGGGTCCAGAAGAGGCTGCCCCAGGATGTGGTGGTTAAGTGGTGGGAGGTGGCACAAGACAAAACTGGTGGTTTCCAGGGCACCAGGTCATGCCAGCATGTCTGGACCCTTAGCTGGAGGGGTCAGGGGCTGTGCCTGGCACCAGGGCCCATGCCAACTGCAGGTAGCTGCCTGGGAACCAGGAAAGCCTTGCCCTGCCTGGAGCATTAGCCTTGGCCCTACAAAACCCCATTAGATGCTGCGATAACAGGCTTCCGCTGCAGGGCCATTTCTATGGTAAGTGCTCCTTTTGTGCTTTCATCTCGAACATCTCAGCCCACCGCTCCCAGCCCTCACTAAACCCCTACACACACATACACACACACACACACACACACACACACACACACACCATCTATGCTCTCCCCTACCCACCTCTTCCCAGCAGGGGAGAGTTAGTAAGTGACTGGCCCTAGAAGAGAGGATGCATGGTTCTGAGCAAACAGTCCTTCTTCAGAGAGGGGACCCTTCAACACCCACCCCAGGCTCCTCTCCCCTCTCCGTCAGCGGATGTACTGAGCAGCAACCCTCCCCCCCATCCTGCAGACTTCTGCCTCCTCTCCTGGACTCAGTGTCACCTCTTGCCTCCTCTAGGAAGGGTGCCCTGAATGAGCAGCCTGGCAGTCAGCAGCTCCCATTTCCGACCTTCACTCCAGCTCCCTCGCCCCTCCTTTCACTCACTCACTCATTTAAAATTAATATAAAGGAATTTATTGAGCATCAGCTTCAAGTCAGGTCTGCCTACAGAACACTGAAATAAACAAGGACACTCATTATTTCCCTGTCTGGGCCCCCAAAGCCTTCCTGGGTCCAGCCTGCTTTCCTCTCCAGCCCTCAAGCTCAGAATCCACCTTGAGAACTGAATCTTGTCATCACTTCCCCCCACCCAGGAGCCCAGCAGAATTTCATCCCCCACCCCATCCCTGGCTCAGAGAGAAAGCGCTTGTCCCAGCTGTGGGCTTTGTCTCTCCAAGAACAGTTCCACTTCCTGTTTTCAGACTGGTATGCCCGCTGAGGATGGCATCCGGGAGACACATGCTCGTGAACTGAGCAGCAAGCAGCCCACACAGCAGGCATGCTTTGCATCTCAACAATCTCGGGTGTTTATAGCATAACTAGTGCAACATCTGGGAAGGAAATGCTTTCTTCCTCCTCTGTCCTGTCTCTCTCCCTCTATTCAGGCTCAGGCTAAAGCTTAGGAGAGGAAGCCTTCATCCCTTACATGCATGGATCAGGTGGCATGGAGTGTCCCAAAGTCACTCCTGTGCAGAGGGATTCCTCACCTTTACTCCTCCATGTCCCTGGAGGGTCCAAATGCATACAATTTGATTTATTAGAAGCCCTTCAAGATCACCCAATCCAGAGCTTTTGCCCTGATGACTCCTGGAGCCAGGGAGGAGGGCAAGAGTTTGCTAGTGTCTCTGCTTTGACCCATCTGGTGCCTTGGGAGTTCATGTAAGATTTATTATCCAAGGTGACCCACTGAGTGAGTGGCAGGGCTAGGACTGTGCCCCTGGTCTCCTGACTGCTTCTGTCAAGCCATCTGGTGGTTTCTCCTTTCAGTTTCAACATAAAACTTCAGGAAAGCAAAACCAGCCATCACCACAGCAAATGTCTAGGGCTAAAAGAACACAAGACTGGTAGATTTGAGGGGAAGGAAACCTGGCCAGGACTCCTGTGACGGCCTGTGCAGCCAGAGAGAGAAAGACCCTTTATTTAAAAGACTCCTTTTGGCCCTGGCAAGTTGGCTTAATGATAGTTGGCCTGGTGTGTGGATGTCCTGGGTTCAATTCCCAGTCAGGGCACACAGAAGAAGCAACCATCTGCTTCTCCACCCCTCCTCCTCTCCCTTCTCTTTCTCTTTCTTTCTCTCTCTCTTCTTCTTCTCCTGCAGCCATGGCTCGATTGGTTCAAGCAAGTTGGCCTCAGTCGCTGAGGATGGCTCTGTGGCCTCCGCCTTGAGCACTAAAAAAATTGGCTCAGTTGCTAAGCAATGGAGCAACAGCCTCAGAAAATCGCCCCCTAGTGGGCTTGCCGAGTGGATCTTGGTTGGGGTGCATGCAGGAGTCTGTCTCTCTGCCTCCCCTCCTCTCACTAAAATAAAAAATAGTAATAATAAAGTAAAATAAAAGAATACTTTTCCCTGGTCTAAAACTCACTTTCTTTTCAGCCAAAAGTTAGAAATAAAGCTTTTGACTTTAGAGAAGCAGCCTGCCTACTCATACTAAAGTGTGAGAGTCTGATAGAATACCAGTGCCTGAGAACATATTTTGCTAGATAGAAAAATAATCAAAGGAGAGCATCAATGATTGTGAAGAAAGGAAGGGGGAGCCCGGGGCAAAGAGGGAGAAGAGTAGAGAAAAAGGAGGCCAGAAGCCCTAAAGACAAGCTTCCCCAGCCTCTGTGGTTCACAGGCACAGCCCTGACCCAGAGGAGAAGCAGAGCAGGAGGTATGGTGGCGTGGGGACTAGCGGGAAAGGCAGGCAGTTGCTGAGGCTGTATCTCCTCATGACAAGCAACACCCTCTCCAGCTCTGCCTTGACCATGGAATGCTGGCTCCTAGACTGGGTAACTTTGGCCAATTTATTAACCATGGCAATTTGACCAATTATAACTAGTTTGGCATGCTTTTGAGTGGTCACCCTCTTCCCCATGGACAGGTAAGCTCAGGCTGAGCTGTGGGTCCTGGAAGAGCCAGGCTCCTTGAGAATGTCTTATGGGTGATCACTCTGTGACAAGGATAGTTTCATTGTTTGCAGATGCTCTAGGCAGAGATGTCTCATGCTGCAAATTTTGTTTGTCCTCCCTTGGGTCCCAGGGATGGCCCATACTCCTCCCCTTAGCTCCAGAAATAGCAGGGACCTCCTAACCTGGTCAAGGAGTCACTCCCTGCATAAACCTAGGGAGGGCTGGTGGTCCAGGACAACCCCGGGGGATGCTCTGTCAGGAGCAGGGTCCTCCCTAGCAGGACCAGAACAACTTCCTAATTTGGGCCATCCGGAGCTCACGGTGACCCAGGGCTGTGGCAGAGGGCCCCTTTCCTAGGCCAGGCCAGACTCCTGCTTGTCCTCCAGCCATGGCTCTCGGTCCAACCTCAGGCCTCTCTTCATTCTGTAACCCCTACCTGGGATGCCTTTCCCAGTCCAAAACCCCTCAAGGACCCCTGCACTCTTTTATAGCCACTGCCTTTTCAACAATGCAGAGAACGGGAAAGGCAAACCAAAGGGCCCAGCTAGCTCTAACGTGCTATGATGCTGTCTCCTCCAGAAAGCCCTCCTTACTTGCCCTTCCCACTTTAATCATCCTCTGTCTTCTTTCACTTTTGCAGATATAATGTCATTAGTTTTGCATAGTTGGTACTTTTTTTTCTCCCTTCTCAGGGCTGTATAGACAGCCTCTTCAAGTAGCCTGTTAGCTCCTTGGCAGATATCATAGTTTGATACCCTGGGATCCTCCTGTCCTCTGCCCAGATCTTCCACCCCAAGTAAGTGCTCCTTAGACACTTGCTGGCTGCATAAACCCCTCAGATGTCCTTCCCCAGGCAGAGCCTTCCTGCTGTCTGCCTCCCAAGCTGGGTCTTCTTGCTGGCTCTGGGAGGGCGTGGCTATGAAGGAGTCGGCCTGTGGCCACGCCCTCCCTGGCTTGTGTATGAAACGCCAGCTCTCCCGGCTGCCTATCTGTGGTCAGTCAGACCCTGAGTCCTCAGCCCTTTCAGCCAGGTGGGTCTCCTCTGAACCTCAGTTCCTGGGGACAAGCTGTGCTCAGGGCAGCCTGATCCTCCTTTTGATACTAAGCGAGGACCAGCCAAGAACTTGGCCCAAGTCTTTCTTTAAAACTCAGCTGGCACCTCTTGTGGTGACACGTGCTAAAAGTTGGCCACAGGTTCACAAATCCTTATCCACAATTTCAAACTTCAGAAAGCTCAGAATGGCCCTGGCCGGTTGGCTCAGCGGTAGAGCGTTGGCCTGGCGTGCGGGGGACCCGGGATCGATTCCCGGCCAGGGCACATAGGAGAGGCGCCCATTTGCTTCTCCACCCCCCTCCCTCCTTCCTCTCTGTCTCTCTCTTCCCCTCCCGCAGCCAAGGCTCCATTGGAGCAAAGATGGCCCGGGCGCTGGGGATGGCTCCTTGGCCTCTGCCCTAGGCGCTAGAGTGGCTCTGGTCTCGGCAGAGCGACGCCCCGGAGGGGCAGAGCATCGCCCCCTGGTGGGCAGAGCATTGCCCCTGGTGGGCGTGCCGGGTGGATCCCGGTCGGGCGCATGCGGGAGTCTGTCTGACTGTCTCTCCCCGTTTCCAGCTTCAGAAAAATACAAAAAAAAAAAAAAAGAAAGCTCAGAAAAATGCAAAGTTTTGTCACAGTTATGATTAACTCATATGGCAGAGACTTGACTTGAACCAAAGTGAGAATATTTATGATCTTGATTTATCCCAACATCTAGATGCTTTTCTACGAAAATAAAGTGTTTGGTTCTGGGTTGCTGCCCTCGACCTTGCTAGGCATATTATGTTATACATGATATATGCATTGTATTACCTTTCTTTTTCTTTTCATCATTATTATTGAGAAGCAGAGAGGCAGGAAAACAGACTCCTGTATGCGCCCTGACTGGGATCCCCCTAGCAAGCCCTCTATGAGGCAATGCTCTGCCCATCTGGTGCTGTTGCTCCGTTGCTCAGCAACCGAGCTATCTTAGTGCCTGAATCAAGGCCATGGTGCCATCCCCAGTGCCCGGGGCCAACTTGCTGGAATGAGTCATGGCTGTGGGAGGGGGGAGGGAAAGAGAGAGAGAGAGAGAGAGAGAGAGAGAGAAAGAGAGGGAGATAAGGGGAAGGGGTTGGGCTGGAGGAGCAGATGGTTGCTTTTCCTGTGTGATCGGACTGGGAATTGAACCCAGGACTTCCACACGCTGGCCAATGCTCTACTGCTGAACCTAGCGGTCAGAACCTATATTACCATTCTAAAATTTGAAAATTCTTGAATTCTGAAACACATCTGGCCTCAAAAGGATTGTAACTGTCAGGAGAGCAGACCTTCTTTGTCTATGCTCTAAAACCAGTTTCTTTGGACATTCCAGCACTGATTGAACATAGGGGTCTAAGCATCTCCTGGCTCTTTGAGACTCTTCACCTTCCCACCCCACCCCTCGTCTTCATCTCTCCACTGAGGGTGTCTGGGCTTGAGGCAGTTGCCATAGCCTCAAGCTCATCTTGGTGGCCACCCTTTTCCCACTGAAGGCCAGGTGTGGCTGACTTCTTGGGTTTGGTGGGAGCAAGTCTCTGCTCTCTGCTTTGCTTCTAGCTCCTATCCAGACAGAAGTGTGAGCAGAGGATGAAAGAACAAGTGTGATGAGGCAGAGAGGGAGGTTCTGGGGGGAAGAAGGACCAGTGAAAGGGAGAGGGGACAGCCCACCCAGACATTCACTGCAGACCAAGAAGCAAGGCTAAGCTCTGTGGGGGGACTCAGACAACAACAGCACCCCAAGACTTCTGCTCAAAGGGAGCTATACATCAATTAGAGACATGAACATGTGAAAAATTGGTTAATAAACCAAGAGTTTAAGACATGAAGTATAAGAAGTGCTTATGATATAGGCCAAGTAAAAGGTATGGATGACAGAGTGGAGGTCTTAGGGGGTCAGAGCTGCCCAGGGGGAGGTAATCCTCAGCTGGGGCTCAACAAGAAGCACGAGGCAGGGATGAATAGGTTGGTTATGGATTCTGACAGACTAGAATTGAAATCTTAGTGCTGCCAGCCACTGCTGTGTGACTTTGGGCAAAGCACTTGGCCTCTCTAGCTTTCCCTCCACATACCTGTAAATGAAGGTAATTATATCAGTTCCTATCTCCTAGGCTGTCACAATGGTAAAATGAGATAACACACATAGAGTGCTGAGCACAGGAAGGATTCAAATTATACAATGACTGGGCTAAAAATGAACAAGAAGGAACAGATGTCACTAAAGATGTTCCTTAACTTGGATGTTCTAAGACCATGCATGAAATTTCTTAGATTCCTTATACATAGGTAGCATTTCAGCACTTTTATATACAGTTATTTAACCCTTACAACAACACTATGAAGTAAGGATTGACCCATTTTTATAGCTGGAAAAACTGAGGTCAGAGCAGCTAACTGACTTGCTCTGGGTCACTTGCTCTAGTAAGTGGTTGGATGAAGGTTTGAACTCAATTTGTATGAGTCCAAGTCCCGGGCCTTGGGCTGCCTTCACTTCTATGCAGGCTGAGCCCAAGGTGATGTCCCCTTACAGTACCTGGGCCACCTCCTCTTGAGTCTAATTTCTACCTGAGCATACAACCCTAAAGCCACCAAGACCTCACTTGCATCAGAGATGCCAGTCCAGGAGTCCCCTGACCTGCTTCCCTCCCCTCCTTTTCCCACTCTCAGCCTCAGAAATGCCACCATACACTGAAGAGGCTGATTTGACCCTAAACCCAGCTTTAGAGCCCACACTTGGGGGTGAGGCACAGCTCAGCCCGGGACAAGCAGCCTAAATTCCTTTCTCACACACAATGATTCTTATCAGTGATGTTTGGCTTGCAACCCACCACTCCAAAGCAGTAAAATTTATTTTACCCTTTCTTCCCTTCAACCTAATCTTTCTCAGGATTCAATTAATTCCTAAAAATAGTTTTTAATAAAAAAAATTCCATCCAAATAAACAAAACACTAAAGAATAATTTTTTAAAAATGTAATATGGTATACAGATAATGTGTGGTGGAATTGTGCACCTGAAACCTGTATAATTTTGTTAACCAGTGTCATCCCAGTAAATTAAAAAATAATGAATTTAAAAAATATTTGTAAGACCTGCACACCAAAAATTACAAAATACTGATGAGAGAAACTTTAAAAGCCCCAAATAGAGAGAGACAGCCTGTTTATAAATTGGTAGACTCAATATTGTTTGAATGTCACTCTTCTATAAATTGATGTATAGATTCAGTGCAATCCCAATTAAAATCCCAGCAGGTTTTCCTGTAGATACTGACAAACTGATACTAAAATGTATGTGGATGTACAAAGGACCTAGAATAGCCAAAACAATTTTGAAAAAGGACAGAGATCTTATAGTACCTGGTTTCAAGACTTACTCAACAGCGGTAGCAAGCAAGACTGTGTGGTATTGGCATAAGGATAAGCATATAGGTTAGTGGAGCAGAACAGACAGTCCAGAAATAGGCCTCATATATTGGCTCAATTAATTTGCAACAAATATGACAATGGAGAAAGGGTCGTCTTTTCAACAAATGGGTGTGGAACAAGTCGATATTCACATGAAATACAATAAACTTTGACCTTTACCTCATTCCACATACACAATTAACTCAAGAGAATCATAGACCTAAGTGCAAAAGCTAAACCTATAAAGTTTCTAGAAGAAAACATAGGAGGAACTCTTTACAACCTCTGGAAGGCAGAGGTTTCTTGGATAGTACGCACACAGAAAGCACAAACCACATAAGAACATGTTGAAAAAATTGTGTTTCAGCAAAATTAAATACTTCTGTTCTTCATAAGATACCAATAAGAAAATGAAAGGACAAGCCACAGGCAGGGATGAAATAGTGTCAGTACTTTCTGACAAAGGACTTGTATCTAAAATAATAAAGAACTTTTAGAACTTTTACAACTCAATAGTGAGAAAACAAATAATGCAATGAAAAAGATATTCATGCCATGGCCAGATAGTTCTGTTGGTTGGAACATTGTCCCGAAGCACAGAGGTGCTGGCTTGATCCCCGGTCAGGGAACATGCAGGAACAGATGGATATTCCTGCCTCTCTCTCTCTCTCTCCCCCCCCCCTTCCTCTCTGGCTAAAATAAAAAATAATTTTAAAAAGCCCTGGCCAGTTGGCTCAGTGGTAGAGTGTCGGCCTGGCATGCAGGAATCCCAGGTTCGATTCCCGGCCAGGGCACACAGGAGAAGCGCCCATCTGCTTCTCCACCCCTCTGTCTCTCTCTTCCCCTCTTGCAGCCAAGGCTCCATTGGAGCAAGGTTGGCCCGGGTGCTGAGGATGGCTCTGTGGCCTCCGCCTCAGGCACTGAAATGGCTCCAACAGCAACAGAGCAATGCCCCAGATGGGCAGAGCATCGCCCCCTGGTGGGCATGCCGGGTGGATCCTGGTTGGGTACATGCAGGAGTCTGACTGCCTCTCTGTTTCCAACTTCAGAAAAATTAAAAAAAAAAAATTTTTTTAAATATGTTCAAATGACCAATATCACATAAAAAAATATTAAACACACCATGAATGGAAAAATTAAAACCACAGCAAGATATCAATACATACCCACAAAAATTGCCAAAATTAAGACAGACAGTAGCTGACAAAAATATAGAGTACTTGAAACTCTCACACATTACTGTATGAAATGGTACAGCACCTCTGAAATACTATTTGACTGTTTCTTATAAAGTTAAACATATACATACCATATGATCTAACAATCTGGTCCTAGATATTTACCCAAGAGAAATAAAAATGTATGTCCACAAAAAGACATATACATAGCAATTTTATTTGTAATAGCCCCAAACTTGGGAAAAAACCCACAAATGTCCATCAACTGATGAATGAATAAACAAACTGAGTTACACCCATACAATGAAATACTACTTGCCCTGGCCAGTTGGCTCAGTGGTAGAGCATCGGCCTGGCGTGCAGGAGTCCTGGGGTTCGATTCCCAGCTAGGGCACACAGGAGAAGCGCCCCTCTGCTTCTCCACCCCTCCCCCTCTCCTTCCTCTCTGTCTCTCTCTTCCCCTCCCGCAGCCGAGGCTCCATTGGAGCAAAGATGGCCCCGGGCGCTGGGGATGGCTCTGTAGCCTCTGCCTCAGGCGCTAGAATGGCTCTGGATGCAATAGAGCTATGCCCCAGATGGGCAGAGCATCGCCCCCTGGTGGGCGTGCTGGGTGGATCCCTGTCGGGCGCATGCAGGAGTCTGTCTGACTGCCTTCCCGTTTCCAGCTTCAGAAAAAATGAAAAAAAAAAAAAAAAAAAAAAGGAATGTGCTACTGATATATGCAACAATGTGGATAAATCTCAAAACATTATTTTGAGCAAAAGAATTCATAGCAAAGGCTATACAGCATATGATTCCATTTATATGAACTTCTACAATGGGCAAAACTAATCTATAATGACGGAAAGTAGAGAAGTGGTGGCTTGGGGCTGGCAGGGGAGTGGTGACTGAGAAGGAGCACAGGGGTCCTTTGGGACGAAGGAAGTGTTCCATAGAGTGATGGTGGTTATGTGAACAGGGGTCGACATTTGTGAAAACCCAAACCGTGCGCTTACATGCATTTTATTGTATGTAATATTGATCTGGGGGGAAAGTTAAGGTTGTGATTTGGCTTCTTCATGATGATGACATCTCCACAACCCAACAAGATGGCTAGAACCCCAGCAACCACCAAGAGTATTAAGGACTATAATGAGCACTTAGTATGTGCCTGGCAACCTACCAGGCCCTTTCATTCGTTGTCTCAATTAAGCCTCACACCAGCCTTTAGGATGGGTGTTATCATCACCCGAACTCGCAAGGTTGAGACATTTTCTCAAAGTCACACTGTTAGCAAGAAGCATGATAAGGATTCAAACTCAGGTCTAGCTGATTCAAAAGCCTGTGTTTTCGTAAACATCTCTGCAGCATCTCCAGAGAGGAAAGAAACCCAACAAGCACAGAGCTCACATGTTTTTTAAAAAATCCACGAAAGCCAACTATGATTTAAAACATTGCATCCACAGGAACTATTTCTAGTTACAAAGCCATTGATGTGACTTAAAGATTGGATTGGCTGACAAGGACTGTCATGTGTCCAGCTCGTCATGGAATACAATGCATGTTCATTTATAAGACATCACACAAGTTTGATATTTGCAGAATTCCCAAGCCAATTGAGCCAAAAGGAAGACCTTGAGTAACTCTAGACTTTCAGGCCAGGACCAGACTGTTAGGGAACCTTAAGACCTCCAGGCAAAGTAACTTGACCATAGAAACACAGAGAGTGGTTCAGAGCCAGGACAAACCTGGGCCCTGACTTCTGGTCTACCTTTCACCCCACCATCAACATGCCAGCCTCCCAGAGCCCACCTGACATCTCAGCAGGGCTCAATGAATTCTGTCTCACTATTAAGGACAAAGGAGAATGTTGTGGCCTCATCCATCCCACTGCAGCCAAGAGGGTCTGACAGCGTTAACTGAGCAGGGGAGGGGGACACCCTCCTTTGCAGCAGCTGCTTTCCTGGGTGACCACACAGTATTAGCTCTGGAGGTTGTAGGGCAAAGAACCCAGACTGGTTTCTATCTTGCCTCTCCCACTAATTCAGCATGTGACATTGGGTGAGTTGTTGAAATTTTCTGACCCTTGGTTTCCTTTTGGGCACTATTTATACCCATCCTATATTCCTCAGGAATGGCTCTGAGGATCAGCTGAGAGAAGAGCCATATGAGAAACTTATTTGTAAATTGTGGTACTAGTTATTATGTTATTATCACCATTAACAGAATTAGTCTTTAGGTGCATGCAAAAGCAGTAGAAGCAGCTACCAGCTCACTGTGGTTTGGGAAGGATGGATGTTTCACCTCAAGAATGGGGATAATGGCCCTGGCCAGTTGGCTCAGTGGTAGAGCATCGGCCTGGCGTGCAGGAGTCCTGGGTTCGATTCCCAGCCAGGGCACACAGGAGAAGCGCCCATCTGCTTCTCCACCCCTCCCCCTCTCCTTCCTCTCTGTCTCTCTCTTCCCCTCCCGCAGCCAAGGCTCCATTGGAGCAAGGTTGGCTCGGGCACTGAAGATGGCTCTGTGGCCTCTGCCTCAGGCGCTAGAATGGCCCTGGTTGCAACAGAGGGACACCCCAGAGGGACAGAGCATCACCCCCTGGTGGGCATGCCAGGTGGATCCCGGTTGGGTGCATGCGGGAGTCTGTCTGACTACCTCCTTGTTTCCAACTTCAGAAAAATACAAAAAAAGAAAAGAAAAAAAGAATGGGTATAATAATAGATGACCTGCTTAAAGCAAGGCATTGAACCAGTGAGCCTTTGGGAGTCACTTCCAGCTCTTAAGTCTATGATTCTATGATTTTGAAGATCCCCTCAAAAAGTGGCCTTACTTGCTCTCCTGCTGTTGAAAATTACTTTTATTAAGATGCCAAAACACTTCATCTTATAATCAGAAATTAGTCTTCAAAAACAAATGACCTGAAGAAGGAAGAAGAACATTGCTTCATTCTCACTACAATGTGGATGACTGATATAGATTCCTTCCAGAGAGAATTCTGAGGGGAAGCCGGGAACCCTAGCCTGACTGGGAAGCAACAGGGCTTTCCCCATGAGAACTCAGGCTCTATGAGACCAAACACATAACAGCACGAGCCCCAATTTAAGCTTATTTTCTTAGTGTTTGTCGTGCTCCCCAGACTGTGTTGGTGGTGACTTGAATGTACTTTGCTAGCTCTGCCCAGCCAGCCAGGCTCACAAACTGAAAAAGGTGGCTCCAAGATTCACATGACCCCATGCATCCCTGATCCAGGCCAAATCCACCATCTCGCCTCTCGTTTCCAAGTCTGCCCCTGGGCTCACAGTCCTCAAATTCTAACCCTGTGCACTGCTTCAAACTCCTTTCCCTTCCAATCACACCAGCCAGGGTGGTCCAGGCTTCCTGGAACCCCTTTCCTCTCCCCCAATCTGGCCCTTGCCCCATCCTTAATCCCAAACCCAAACAAACAATAGAATTGTGGAAATGAGTTGGTGTCCAAAAGGATGTAGACACCGTTCTTCCCCACCCTCCTCATTCCAGCTCAGAAATCCTCATCAGGGATGGATATCAAGATACTGTGCCTGGTCTCCTAAAAAATAAAATAAAAATAATAATCCTTGACATTAATTCCTCCATATGTACTAATTCACATAATCTTCATATGAAATAGGCACTATTATCCTCATTTTACAGATGGGAAACCAAGGCACAGAGAGGTAAGTGATTTGGCCAAGAGCAAACAGCTAGCAAGTGGCAGAGTTGGGAACTGAATTCAAAATCGGTGCCCTACCCATTATATCCTGCCTGCTGAGGTAATAACAGTGCCTTCAAGCCTGAAATCATAGGGAAACATTTGTGCGCTGCTCTGGGAATGGATCTAGGGGCTCAGTCATATCAAATTCACCCCCTTCTTTGTAAAAAGGGGTCATTGTAGCCCAAAGAGTGTCTTCTCAAGTCACCAGCAGCTGAGCCCAGAGCTAGGGTCTGAGCTGACAAACCTATGCCCTTTCCATGTATTTCAAGAGAAGCCATTGCCCCTATATCCAAGGCACGTTTTAACCAGAGATCATGACCTGGAAATTAGCCGCAGCCCTTATACCCGCCAGCAGTGGGACATCTCAGACCCTTACACCTCCCTTCCCTGCAGTGGGACATCTCAGACCCTTACACCTCCCTTCCCTGCAGTGGGACATCTCAGACCCTTACACCTCCCTTCCCTGCAGTGGGACATCTCAGACCCTTACACCTCCCTTTCCTGCAGTGGGACATCTCAGACCCTTACACCTCCCTTCCCTGCAGTAGGACATCTCAGACCCTTACACCTCCCTTCCCTGCAGTGGGACATCTCAGACCCTTACACCTCCCTTCCCGGTAGGTCCTTAAAAGCAGTCACTTGCTTGGTGTTTTCTTGCCTTTGCTGTAGTCAGACTGTAAATGTCACCCTGATTTGAAGATCACAAAAAGTGGCATGATTCACAGTTGGAGCGGGCTTTGGGTGGAGGTCAGGAAAGGGCCTGCACACCCACGACCCCATCTCCCACCCCAAGTCCCTGAAATTCAGGGTCAGAGAAGAAGGCACAATTCATTGCCCTGTAACTTGCGCTCCAAACACTCCCAGTTCCCGCCCCCACGCTGTCCCCAGATGTCAGCCCAACTCTGATCCTCCGTTTCCAGTCGTGTATACCGCCTTCCCTCTCACGCTCTTCGTCATTCTCCTGAGAATCCACCCGACGCCAGGCCTGAGATTTGGTCGGATTTCCCCAGTGGACAGTTCCCTCCTGAGTCTCCAGCGGTCTCCCCACGGTCGGCGGGTTCCTCTATTCTTCTTGAATCTGCGTGATCCCCTCCCCCGGGCTCCGAAAGCACCCACTCCCGCCCATCCACCCAGCCCTCGGGTTCCCCGCTCCGCCGGGCGAAGGCAGAGGGTGGGGAGAGACATCGAGGCAAAGGCTGTGACTAGACCGAGCCCACGATGGGGCAGACAGGGCGCCGAGTGGAGAGCAAAGGGAATCGGAGCGAGGGAGGGACACCCAGACAGGCGTGGACAGGGCGCGCCGGGCACGGTCCGAGACGCGCGCAGAGCCCGGGACCTCGGGCCAGGGGTCCGAGACCACGCGGGGTGAGAGGCATGAAGTCTCGGACAGGGAAGGGTGAGAAGAGCGCCTGCGAAGGAGATCGAGAATCGGACGCTAGAAGGTGCGAGGGGGGTCTGAGCCGGGGGAGCCAAAGACGGAGTTCGTGGCGCGAACTCCGACCGGGAGACGGGGCTGGGTGAGGCCGGAGCTAAGGTCTGAGTTCGAGAGCTGACTAGGGCCGGGGAGGGACGGGAAAGCTGGCCCTGCCATCGCCGGAGAAGGAGCAGGCGCGGCGGGCCGGGGGCGCGGCGGGCACTGACCCGAAGTAGGCGGTGGCGGCGGCGGCGGGCAGCGCCAGCAGGCAGAGCGCGGCCAGGGCCAGCGCGGGCGGGGGGCGCATGGTGCCGGCGGCGCGGCGCTCTGTCGCATCTCCTTACGCGGCTCAGAGCCCGCAGCGCCTCCACCAGCAGCCCACGGGGCTTTAAACCCGGGAGGGGCGGAGCGGGGGCCGGTGGGGGAAGCCGCGGTGCCGGCGGCCACCCCCAACCCGGCGGCGAGCCCCCCACCCCATTGGCCCGGTGGGCCTCGCCCCGCCCCGTGGCGGGTGGGGTCAACGCCTCGTGCCCGCCCCCTTCTCCTCCTCCCACTCGTCCCAGGTGAGAGCTCACCTGACGCCTGGACGGTCCCGGGACGCCGCGGCGGAACGTGAAGATCCCCCCGGCCTAGAGAGGCAGGGATGGTAGGACTAGGTGGGGATCAGGGAGTCTGCGCTTCTTCGGGGCGGGGTGGTGAAACGCGCAGGACTCTCTCCCGCGAGGTACGGGGGTGCGGGCACAGGAGCGAGGTGCGGGAATGGGCAGGAGACGCCTGAAGTCTGCGGAAAAGCTGTGTTGGGTCTGCTCCTCTGCCCGGCAGGTGCACGTTTCTCTGCCCCAACCCCGGGATGCTTGAGGACAGGACCAGGTCCTGACGCAGAGCTGCTCTCTAAGAGCGCAAAAGGCGCCCTGGTGGGTCCCCATAGTCAGAGCGGAGCAGGAGAAAGGGAGCTTTCTTTCTAAACGAAAGACCGTCAAGGACAAGGTGCACAGCGTGGGCCTCGGTGGGCGTTCGACAAAGTGCTGCTGATGTTCGCAGGACAGAGCTGAAGTGGGGGTGGCAGGCCAGGGAGGAACCTGCTTTCCCAAGTGTGTAGATGCCAGAACCTCTCTCAGACAGGGTGGGCATCTCCAGGGTTGGACCACAAAGCTCTGTCTTGCTTATTCTTTCTAAAAGTTTAACCCCAATTTCTGCAGCGAAGGTGCAGTAGATTAAGGCAGCAGATGGCACCAGTTTAGGAGGGAGACATACCACAAATGACCCAAGCAAAACTTTAAGTGTTTTTGAGAGTCTTGAACACTGGGTCAAATCAAGCAAAACAAAATATAACTTGCACTGAATGTCAAGATCTGCATGTAAAGTTTCCAAAAAATCAGCCATGCATGTAGAACATCAGGTGACAGCCACCTTGGCTTTGGGGTGGACGTGGGCGTGATTGCAGGCTGGGAGACTGGTGGAAGGTGGCAACTGTGACGTTAGGTGGTGTTAGCAGAGGAAGACCTCCCCTAACTCCCAACAGCAAGGCTCTCTGAGCTCAGTTTCCCTATCAAATGAACGGAGTGATTAGATAGTGGATGATCTTTTAACAACTCTGCCAGTCCTATCAAATCTCATGGTTCCATTTATTGAGGTGCCCAGCCCAGTGTGATGAGCAAAGACCTAAAGTCAAATCATGTAAATAAGAACCCCAGATATGAAAATAGGGATAATGGCAAATACTTCACAGGATTTTTGTGCAGGTGAGCATGATGCCAAATGCCTAACAGGTGCTACCAGGCAATCTCAGGTGGTTGTTATAACTGCAAGCAGCACCAGTGATGTGCTGGTAAGTATTTATGTGCTTTCGGGAGTGGGGAGAGGTGTCTGATTTGTATCATTTGCTGATTTCTGTGCTGTAAACATTTTAAGCTACCAATGTGATGCCATCCAATGTGGAGCTAGGGAGAGATGAGCGGGTGTGAGCCAGCTCTAGCACACCCTGGGTAAGACCTTGAACCAGGCACAACAAGGCTCAGAGAAGGAGAGGCCAGGCTGGACCAATATGAGTCGGACAGGAGGCCCCTGCCCCACCCAGTGGGCACTGAGTTGGGGCAGGCGAGGAGGGAAGAGGTCCAGCCTGGGCTGCCCCAGCTGCCTGTCCTGTTTTCACACTCATAAGTACATGCCGTATACACAAGCACACACAAACATGCACCTGCCTGGAGAAGTGGGGGGCGAGGGGAACACATTCTTGCAAAGTGATACATTTTCAACATTTCATAAAAGTTACATGTTAACATCTGAAGGCTAAGGCTGTGATGCAAAGAAGTTGGAGGAAGCACCAAAAACTCAACAGAGACAACAGTGGTTGGACAGTGAGCTACACTTAGAAAATATCCAGATGGATATTCTTCAGCCCCCATCAGCCAATGGCCTGAATCCCCCCCTCTTGGGCTCCTTCCTCCTGATGTTAGACTGGTGCTGCTCTCTGTCTGCTGGAGAGAACCCCAACTTACCCATGAAGACATCAGAGTTCTGCTGCTGCCTGCTTGGTCATAAGGGCTTCTTGGAACTGGCCAGGTGGCAGTTACTGTTGTTTCCATGTACCAACGTTGGTGTGTGTGTGCAATTCCCAGCACACGGTCTCACTGAAGCCTCGTGCTCCCTGTGAGGTTAGGGCAATTGTTCTCCCTATTGCACAAAAGAGGAGACTAAGGCTCGGTTAAGGAGCTGGTGCCTGTGACTGAGCTGTAAGTAGTGGAAGTAGAAATTGAGTCCAGCTTCAGCAGGACTGTCACACTAAATGTGGCTCACGGCTGGCTGGGCCACGGCTGGCTGGGAGCCACCCAAGCACAGCTTGACAGTGGCCTTGGCATAATTCATCCTTATGGAGCGTCATGCACCCCCTAAGTGCTGACCCTCAAGGGGCTCCAGTCTGGGGGCGAAGATGGCAGTGAAAACAGATCATCTCCACAGTTGTGGTTCTGTGGGGTCCCTGAGGAAGGACAGAAGGGGTGGCCTCAGTAGTTACAGTCTTGTGTCATAAATGGTTTGTGATTTCCACCTTCCCCTCTGCCCTCTTAGCTTCTCAAGGGAGGGCCTGAATTTTATTTCTCTCTGTATCTCTGAATCCTGGCACAAGGCCCAGCACATAGTAGGTGCTCAGGAAATATGTATTGTTTCCAGCTTATAACCTTGGACTGTGGCAGTTTTATGGGGCTTCAGGGATAGAAAAATCATGCTGACACAATGCATGCTCACAGAAGCACCCTCTCCCCTGTTCAGACCCGTGCTTCATTACACACACACACACACACACACACACACACTCACACTCACACTGTGACACTGTACAACACAAGCCCAGGCATTCAGTGACATACAGACTCCCCACACCTCCCCCATGAATGTCTAAATTCCTAGGCAGACCCACAGCTGCTCCTGGACCCACACATTCACACAGGTATGCAAGAGAAGCATTTTTAGACATCCACATGCAGCTACCTGTCTCCATTAACCAGCCCAAGGCAGCCACGCTCAGGGATGGAGTCTTCCCCTCCCCCTGTGTACACACACACACACACACACACACTGGCAGTTACAAACGTGGCTGAAAGACTAGCAATGGCTGCATCAAATCCAGCCCCAAGGTGTCTCCAGACTTCTCCCTCCACATGCCCTATTTTGCCCCCAGGCCCAGCCCCCCTGCCTGAAGCGAACCTTCAGGAACCATCCCTCTTTGTCAGGTCCCCCTGGGAGACTCCAAATCCCAGCCAAGCCCAGGCCCAAGGCAGAGCGGGGCAGTCATACAGTCCCCCCTGAGCTCACCACCAGGCCCTGAGCTGCGGAAATGAGGAATTCCAGGCTGGCTATCTCCCTCTAATCACCCTCAGGCTGCAATGGAAATGGACTCAGCCCAACAGGACGTGGTGCAGGAGATGCCCCAGAGCTCCGAGGGAAGGCACCAGTGCCCAGGCCAGCCCGAGTCAGGGCTGCTCAGGAGAGCTGTTCCGGGAAGAACAACACTGATCTTCATGAGACAAGATGTTGAGCCCTCTATCCTAGCATGGTTGGAACTAGAGGGAGTCTGTCTAGTAATTATCATATAAGTAGGTAGGTAGGTAAGTAGGCAGGTTGCAATCTGGACGGACAATCCCAGTTTTGAATAGCTACTCCACTGTCCTCATATGGCAACTTGTTCACCTGTCCTCCCCCTTCCCCCTCATCACCGCCGCCACCACCACCCCCACCCCATCTCACCCTCTTTGCTGTGGTCTCAATATGACTACTTCAATCTGACTACTTACTCCCAATGGCCCTCCTCCACACATTTGAATTGGACTTCACTCTTACTTGCATTCTTTGGCTCTAGGCCCTGTGAGGTAGCCTACTGGGCATCACTGTCTCCACTATACAAATAGGACATTAAAGTATAGAAAGGTAACTTCCTCAAGTCAGTGGAACTCACTGGCACTTAGTGATTGGGGACTTGATGTCTCTGGCACATCAGGCTGCAACAGGATTGAAACTAAGTGGGGAAAGTACACTACAGAATCCCACATGTAGGAGACTCATGGCTGTGCTTGAAAACAACAACAAAAAAGATGGCAGAGAAAGACAACAAAATGTTAAAAAAAAAAAGATCAGGTGCCTTAGGGGTTGGGAGTGTGGGTAAAAATGTTTTTAATCTCTTTGTATTTTTCAAATTTTCTATTTTAAGCATAATTAACATTTATAGTGGAAAAGAATTCCTTAAAAGGAAGAAAGGATAAACACCCAAGAATAAATCTTTAATGATAGAGAACTAAGCATTGGCAGAAAAGCTGGGGTTTTTTTTGGGGGGAGACATGTCCTGGACATCCTCTATGGCATCCATCCACCCACCTTCCGTAGGGAGGACCCTGTCTTCCTGGGGGAGCTCCCTCCTGGGTTGGCAGAGCTCACCCCACCCATGGCAATTCTAATTTGAAACCTTCTTGCCTCTGTTCCTTCCTCGCCCTCATCACTCTGGAACTACACTCTGAATGGAGGCTGGATTCCGCGGAGAGTGGTATGACCTTCCCGTGCCCCTTGCCTGCCTGAAGCCCTTCTCCAGCCCTTGACACAGCAGCAGGTTTGAGCTTAGCCAAGGAAGGCGAATGCAGGGAAGGACCCGTTAGCACCCCACCACACACATCCAGCCATGCTGCCATGGTTCTGCTCACTCACCACCTTGACCCTGGAGACTTTATTAGCATAGTTTAATTTTGAGCTAGCCACTACCCTGATGCACACTGTCCTTGAGTTGGGGGAGTGTTAGGCACCCCTGGTATGTGTAGAATGCGGTTTTCTCAAGGTCCGAAATGCTGTCCCGTTTCTTTTATACCCCACACTTTATTTCCCCTCATGGTTATGAGCTTTAGCCCAGAGTAATCATTAAATATTTGAATTAATGAATGAATCAACACTGGACGATGGGTAGGTTAGACATTACTTATTGATGACTACAAACTCTGCCCTTGATTTTATGATCTTCATGAGACGATGTTGAGCCCTCTATCCTAGCATGGTTGGAACTAGAGGGAGTCTGTCTAGTAATTATCATATAAGTAGGTAGGTAGGTAAGTAGGCAGGTAGCAATCTGGATGGACAATCCCAGTTGTTTTTTTTGTTTGTTTTTTGTTTTTTGTTTTTTTATAGAGGCAGAGATAGACAGGGACAGACAGACAGGAACGGAGAGAGATGAGAAGCATCAATCATCAGTTTCTCGTTGCGCGTTGCGACTTCTTAGTTGTTCATTGATTGCTTTCTCACATGTGCCTTGACTGCGGGCCTTCAGCAGACCGAGTAACCCCCTGCTGGAGCCAGCAACCTTGGGTCTAAGCTGGTGAGGTCTTTGCTCAAGCCAGATGAGCCTGCGCTCAAGCTGGCGACCTCGGGGTCTCGAACCTGGGTCTTTCTGCATTCCAGTCCAACGCTCTATCCACTGTGCCACCACCTGGTCAGGCACAATCCCAGTTTTGAATAGCTATTCCACTGTCCTCATATGGCAACTTGTAAATGTCAGGGCACCTGTGTACGTGTGCCTGGCACTGGGCATTGGGCTCAGCATGAATATATCCACCCTCAGGTTCCCTCTTCCAGAAGCATTAGAACATAGTGAGTTGACTGGGCAGGCAGTACTGGGCAGTGTTCATGTGTTTTTGACTATTGTGAATCCTCTAGGACCTTCTCATGGGCCACACACCAACAAAACTACTGTACTTGGGTGTTTTAGAACAGAAAGGTGTTCCACACAAGGTATGGCTACTAATAAGGCTCAAGAGAAAGAAAGAAAAATAAAGGAAAAGAGAAAACAAAAAACAACTCCCTTAGGAAATAGAAATGAAAAATAATCCAAAATTTACTCTAAATAACATTCTAAAGATTTGACTCTGAACAGAGGCATCCTTAACATAATTTTAGCTTGTTTTCATCTGAGTACTTTCTTGTTCTCAGAAAAGGCAGACTGAGAGGAAAGGGACCGTCTCTTGATGTTCAGAATGCAACTGGTGCCCCAGGAATGCTATTCCCTGCGAGGTGGGACCAGACGGCCATCACAGACCATTTCCTCCGGGTTGCATTTTCACAACTACAGGTACAAATAAGTTTGCAGGAAGTGCTCATTAACAAAGTCTTGACTAGTAGACAGTTGGACCACAGCATGGTTTCCTAAACTCAGTGTAAAACTCTAATGGCCCAGTTGGAAGTCTTGCTTTAAACTGAGGAGAGACTCAAACCTTGATTTATCTCTGGGAAACAGTAAGACAGTAAGCTCAGGTTTAACTCCTCAAACAAACAAACAAACAAATAAAAAACAGTGATTAACTTCATTTTACTGTAAAATTTCCATTTTGTATAAAGTATGATTATTTAAGATTGCTAGTTCGATCACTAGTCAGGGCACATACAAAAACAGATCAAAGTTTCTGTCTCTCCCTTCCCCTCTCTCTCAAATCAATAAAATGAATATTTTTAAAAACCTAAAAATTTTATTGTATTGATTTGAGAGAGACAGGAACATCAATCAGTTCTGTATGTGACCTGATGGGGAATCAAATAAGCAACCTCTGTGTTTCAGGACAACACTCCAACCAACTGAGCTATCCAGCCAGGGCTTTAAAAAGTTTTAAAGTGGCCCTGGCTGGTTGGCTCAGTGGTAGAGTATCGACCTGGCGTGCAGGGGTCCTGGGTTTGATTCCGGCCGGGGCACACAGGAGAAGCGCCCATCTGCTTCTCCACCCCTCCCCCTCTCCTTCCTCTCTGTCTCTCTCTTCCCCTCCCGCAGCGAGGCTCCATTGGAGCAAGGATGGCCCGGGCACTGGGGATGGCTCCTTGGCCTCTGCCCCAGGCGCTAGAGTGGCTCTGGTCGCGGCAGAGCGACGCCCCCCCTGGTGGGCAGAGCTTCGCCCCCTGGTGGACGTGCCAGGTGGATCCAGGTCGGGCGCATGCGGGAGTCTATCTGACTGTCTTTCCCCGTTTCCAGCTTCAGAAAAATACAAAAAAAAAAAAAAGTTTTAAAGTATGATTATTTAACATTCAGTTTAACAAACTTTGAGCACCTGGTGCTAAACCCTGGGAGTGAGAGATGATTAAGCCAGGTCTTGTCCTTGAGGAGCACACAGTTTGTTGGGAAAGATGTAAATTTTAATATTTCCATAGAAGCATAAGCTAGTTATTGAGTACTTACAAGGTACCAAGCATTATTTTTAAATCCTAGAGGAATAGCAACTCATTTAACCCTCCCAACATTTACAGATGAAGAAACTCAGGCTCAGAGAAGTTAAGTAACTGGCCAGCTAGTAAACTTGGAACCGGGGATAGACACCAGGGAACTGGGCCCAGAAGTATGTGTTTTATCACTGCTACAGCAACGAGAAGACGCTACCAAGTGAGATGGGAAGCCAGGCAAGAAGACAACTCACTCATTGTTCCAGGGAAGGTGTGTCTAAGACAGTACCAAGAGGCAGTGATATTTGAGCTGAATTTTGCAGTCCTTCTATTTTTCCAGTCTTTCTTCACTTTGCCAAAAGGCATAGTCCATCCTAATTTGCCACATAAATGATTGATAAGGAATCACGTTTTCCTAGTGGTCGTCATTATAATTCTAAGGGATGACCCTAACAGAGCATTCCTTTGCTATACTGGGGTTAGTCAACTTTGGAGTGAGAAGTAGATTGAAAGGAGTGTTGTCTTTGAGACTGGCTGAACCTTGCCACTCTGTATTATTGACTCTGGAATCTCATTTTCACCCTCAGTTCCAATGTCAAGTCACTGCCTCCCTGGGTTTAGCACCCAGGATATGCCTACCTTCCTGTTCATGACCAGGTGTTCAGAATCTATGACTTGGTTGCATTACCACATGTCTTCAGTAGGGGATGCTGACTAGAATGGATGAGACATCTGTAGTTGAATGGAGAAAGAATGTTGGGTCCTAATTTAACCTTGTTCCTAACTTCTGTGACCTCAGTTTACTCATCCATAAAATGGATGTTGTAACACTCCCTGTTTTTCTTCCTCACAGAATAGTGGTGAGAAGCATGCTTGTTGATGTGGACACTTTCCAGTGTGACTCGGAAGGGTCTGGATGATTTCAAAAAAACATTTCACAAGTATCTTCTGAATATCATTCACTCTGCCAGGTGCCTTATGGGGTCCAGAAATTATTCCTACCTTTGCATGAAAGGACTTTGACTAAATGTTGAAAGCAAACTAATAGGGAGGGGGTAGGGGTGTGTGTGTTGGGCGGGGAGGTCTAGCTCTCTCTAGTGGGCGGTAGACGCGGTATCCGCTGTCCTGAGGAAGGGTAATAAATAGAATGTGAAGCAGCAGGACACCTACTTCAGCCTTTGGCTGTAAGTCTTTCCCTCCAGTAGCTCGTGTCTACCTCACACAGCACAATTTGCTTGTGGGGAAACCAAGGCACACAAAACGAACTGACGTGCCCAAGAATCTGGATTCCAGGAACCTTCCAGACAGCTAATCCCGGAATGTGGAGTGGGGAGGAGCAGTGCGGGAAGGCAAGTGACTGAAGCAGGCTGGGAGGGACAGAGAAAGGGAGGACCTTCCTGTCCTGACACCCTGGCCAGACGATGATGCTGAGGGCCGCTGCGGGGGCCAGCCTTCTGCAAGAGCGCCCCCTGCTGGTCACCGGTGTCACTGCTTGCTGCCGCTGAGAGTGAAAGAGGTTGCTCCGCGGCGGAGGGTCAGTTAGATGCCCCAGAGTAGAGGAGGAAGAGCCAGAGGGATCGTTCCCAACTTCTTCACTTTGCACACGCAAATATGGAGCTCAGGGGGAAAAGTGACTTACTCAAGGGCTCTCAGCGAGCCGGCGGGATGCAGGCTTCACACTCGTCCTGCTGCACACTGCAGAACCCTGCACCAACCTTCCCTTCTCCTACCCCGCATTTCTGAGCCCAGAGGGCCCTCTCTCCCCGCCCTGAATCTGAGATGTGGGAAAAAAAGCCAAGTCCTTCTGCATCTTCCCTTCCACTCACCACTGGGTTCTGGACTCTTCCTCTCCTCTTCTTCCTTCCCGCCCCTCCCTCATACCCACTTGTGAGGTTCTGCTCCAGCAGGAAGAGCAAAAGCCCGGATCTTTAGCCAGGTATTTCTGAGCAGAACCAGCAGGACCAGTGGTACAGTAGAGGTTTTTGCTCCTGTAGCCCCTCTGATAGCTGCTGGGGAAACTGAAATGGGGCCAAGAATGCACAGGGTTCTTCCACTCACGGGCTATGGCCTGAGTTGCCCCAACACCTGCTCACTCCCTTGGATGATGGTCTGGCAGAAGTTGTAAGAATGGAAAAGGCTAATAAGGCACTGCCCACCCACACAGCCCCTCTGAGTGATTTAGAAACAGATACCTCCTCTTCCAAACACTTTGCTTCCAACTGTCAGAAAAGTTCACTGCAAATATGCCTGTGATGCAGAAGGTGCCCCCCTAGGTGGGGTACCCTTCTGCAGGGCACAACCTGCACAGTCTGCATGGCGTTCCTAAAGCCGCACACGAGATTGGCCCCCTGTCCTGTGAGTGGGAAACTGAGTCCCACTGACCATTAGTTATCCCTTCAAATCTTCCCCATGCTCATCGCCAGCAGGAACACCGCCACCTTCCTGTGTACCCGGCCTCCGCCCTTTGGAGTCACCTCTCACCTCTGGCTTCCGAGTGAGGTGGGTCTGGGTTCACATTTCAGTCCCAGTACTTAGTAGGACTGTAGCCTCTGTAAGGTTAGTTACATGGCCTCCTTGGTCCACACATCCTTAATTTGTGAAGAGAGAGAGGTGTTAGCTCTCACATGGGGCTTTAGTGAGGATTAGATAGAAACATATTAATGCCCCAGAACCAGGGCCTGGTGCCTGCTGAGTCCCCACCATCAGTCCCCCTCCCCAATATTTTCCCATTTATACTCCAAACTCCACCTAGGAAGGGACACAGCATTTGGCTACATGAGTAGGTTATCTCTCTAGCCCTGTCACTGTAGGTGAGGTTGGATTTTCCAGGTAAAGGGGTGCAAGGGTAAAACAAATTATATGAAATACAAGACTCTTAGACTGAGTTCTTTGTGAAATGAAGGATTAATTTAGTCTGGAATCCCCATCCTTAGATTTCTTTACTTGCACATCTGGCTTTTCATTTACTCCAGGGAGCTTCTGAGCAGCACAGTTGTGGGTTAGAAGGACCCGGGTGAGCTGGTGGCTTCCAACAAGATACGGCCCCATGGCCCTGGGCAACTCTGCTCACCTCCAGGCCGGCTCTCCAGGGAGGCTGGTGGCTCCCTCCACCATGGATTCCACTTTATCAACTAAGTGTCCCAACATCCTGAGTATTATCAGGTGTCAGGAGTTGTGCCAGTTCATTTCATGATCTTACTTATTGCTCCCAATTTCTTCAGACTGACATGACCAAGGTCGCCTGGACTGCTTTAAGTACTGACCTTTGCAGCGCTGCATGCCGTTCTTCCTCTCGCCGATGCAGGACAGCGCAGCGATATGCAGAGCGTATGCCTGGGGTTTACCCTTAAAACTCCATTTCACATATGAATGCAAAGAATAATCTCAGACTTCTTTCTGGCTGTATTCCTAGAAATCTAACTCTGAGTAAAGGTCAAACTCCACCACCAGTTCTGAGAAATGCACCGCTGTTCCTGGGGCCCTGGCTTTCCCTGGAAGCCTCAGTTGGAATTCCAACGCTACGTTCCCTCTGCACCTTTTCGTGCCTCTTCCCTAGAAAGCAGATGAGGGTTTAATATCTCTATCTAAGGCCGATTTCAAGATCTGTGCTGAGGTGGTCCTATTGCCCACCTGGCCCCCAACACTGTCAACATCTCCCCAACTGTTGTCCCTAGAAGCCCCAGCAGGTGTCACTGTGACCCTGACCATCCTCACAGGCCTCTGTTCTGGGACTGTGCACAGAACACCTTTGAGGTCTTGGGGCCTCCCAGAGGTGGGACCTCAACTCTAAGGAATCCCACAGAGAGGGGCCTGTCCCAGAGAGATGGGTACTGCTTCTAGTTTACTATCTCCCAGGATCCTTTGCGGGAAGGGTTGTGGTTCAGTGAAGGTTCAACCTCACGGTCAAGGGGCTAGGCAGTGGGTACAGAGAATGGAGAGTAAAGTGGGAAGAGAAGACTTAGATCCTCCTCCCTTCCCTCCAAGCCGGCCAAGTCTTGTCTTCTCTTGCATTAGGAGAGGGCCTTTTTCACTCTCCCTCAACTCACCTGACCACCAGCCATGAGCTTTGGGAACAAGTCTTGGTGACTGCCAAGGGCCACTAGGGGTCAGAAATCACTATATGTACTGGTGAGAAACCAGAAGGCACAAATGGGGCTGTAAGTCAGGAAGGCTTCCTGGAGGAGGTAAGTGTGGATGGGCCTAAGAGATTAATTCATGGCTCTGCCTCATCTGAAGAACAAGAGAGATGAGCAGCCAACCCAAGGGCTTTGGTGCTATCTGGGAAAGGAGTGCTGACAGGTGAGCTCATTGATGGCCGTTTGGAGAAACTGTCCCCCCACAGGCCAGAGAAGCAGCAGCCACAGACAGAGAGTGTGGAAGAACGGGTAAGGAGCTATGAGGGAAGAACAGGGCAGAGCTGTGAGAGCGGAGAGGGAGACTTTCCTTCCAGGTTAAAACTGGATCATCTGAGGGGGAAGGGAGTGACAGCAGAGGGAGAGAGAGGAGGCAGGGAGTAAGGACTAAACCTGTGCCCAGCTTGAAGGAGCAGGGCTGAACGCGGCAGGTGTGTTTGCTTCCTTGAGCCCTTGGTCTTTCCTGGGATAAAAAGTCAGTGACAAGCCAGTGACAAGCTTTCCCATGGCAGGCGCTCAACACCTCCTGTTGTAAAGCCCAACCAGACCTCCAAGGGCCCTGCAGAGCTTCCCAGTTCCCCCTCTGGCTCCTCTCTCCCCGCCTCACACATCCCTGCTGCCTCCCCATGTCCCTGCCCCCTCCCCAGGGGCCCTCATGCAATCAGTACCATCCCCATCCACCCCTCCAGCCACTGCCCAGGACACCACAACACCCCCACATCCCCCCCTGAGAGTTGGCAAATTTGCCCTTTTGGTGATCACTTCATGGAGATTTGGCTCTTCTGGAAGCAAGTCTTGACACCCGGGGTGGGGCCTGGCCCAGTGGGGTGGGGATAGGGAAGACTTGAGAACTAGTAAAAACACATGCTTCAGCAGGGACAAGATGCAAAGGAAGGTGTAGGGAGAGCCACCCTCCCCAACAGGATCCCTGAAAAACAGAGTTCCTGTGGGCAGCCTCACCCTACGCCTTCCTTCCGAGTCCCGGACCCCGGCTCATGTGGAAAATGTCTCCGTTTGGAACATGTACACGTGTGTGCAGAGTAAGATTTCTTTGAAGACACAGTAATTTCTCCATTTTGTCTGGAACTGGCCTCTCCTGAGCTATTTCCCATGCATTCCCTCGTTCAGTCCACGGGCAGTCCTGTGGGGCCGCCAGAGAAGCCCGGCGTCCCTGTCCTGAGCAGGAGCAGGTGTGCGAGCTCAGGTGAGCGCCCCGAAGTACACACAGCTGGGGAGTTGGGGTGGGTTGCTGTCTATTTCTTCCCAACACTTAACACCAGTGCTTCAAAGGGGGCTGGCCATGCTCCCACCACTAGAACTCAGGCCTTGGTGGCATGTCAGAAGATCAAAAGGAATTGCTTGTTCTCTGATTTAACTGCCACGTGAAGCAACAGAAATTGCAGCCCGTTTTCAGCAGGTGTAAGAACACTACATTGAAGGTGCCTTTATACCAGGGTGCTCACAATCCGAGTCAAATAAAATACAGTCGGTCGGGACAACAATCCAGCATCCATACACACATAGACTTGTTTACTGATAGCTCCACTGAGGAGTGTGCTGTACACACGCCTCCTGGTGGATGTCTCTTGAATTGACAGCCAGGGCTTGAGACCTTTAAGTTCTGTGTTGCCAACAACCCTTGCCCTCTTTTTACTTTCATGGTTGTGTGGTAGATTCCTCATGGAAGCAGATGCTGTGAGGTCACCGATCAGGCTGCAAGGACAGGGTCCCTAAGTGCCAAGGCACAGCCTGTTCCCACCCTGGGATGTGTGAAAAGGCCAAGAGCCTGAGTGCAGGTTGGGGACTTGTCAGGGCTGCAGCCCAGCCTTCTGAGTCCCCTGTTGAGAATCCCTCGACACCTAGATACCCCCACGTGCTTGGAGCCCACTATGAGTCAACAGAATACTTTTCTATGAACATGCCATGTTGGGTTTCCCTGGCTTCCCTGTACCTGCCAGCCCATGCCAGCCTCTTGGGGCCCCTGGCTGGAGAGTTTCAGCCCAGAGGTGGCTGCAGCATTTTGGTGGCCAGGGCCAGCGCCTTCCCTGAGTCCTTTTCCATTGCTCTGTAGCCCCATCTCGTTCATCCATAACCCCCAGGAGCGGGGCCAGGGCTGGGGGCGAGAGGGGCTCTCTCCAGGCAGCGGCAGGGGGCGGGGGCCAGGGGCTCCCCTAACTGCAGAGGCTAGCCTTACACACCCAGCAACACATGTCCCCCTTTATGGCCAGGGCTTTCTCTCGGTGCTTAAAGGCAACTGTGAAAAGAGCAGGGCTGATTCTGGCTGCCTAGTCGTCTCCTGGCAACAGGCCTGGCAGGAGGTCTTTCTTTCTCCCCCCCCCCCCCACTCCCTTCTCTCCTCCACAACCCCCTTCCCCTCCCCCCCCCTGTGTCTTGTGTTGTGTATCATTAAAACTTCCCTCCCAGCCACTTCCCAGCCAACAAGCAGGCCCTTCTGGGGCCAGTTCCTTTGGGGCAGCTCAGCCATCAGGCCTGGGGGTGGGGGCTCTGAGGGGTCAAGCCCCCAGAGACAGGCTTTGTGTTCTGGAACCAAGGCTTAAACTCAATTTGCAAACCTTCAGCACGTTCATGAGGGGCAGCCCCTAGAATTGCCCCCTCCCAGGGCACCTCTTCCTTCTCTCCTTTCCTCCCATCCCTTTCAGGTCCCCATCTCTTCTGTTAGTGCCAATAGTGCCACTGGGCACTGCCCACCCCTGCTAAGGCCTCACGAACAACCCCTCACCTAGAATAACAAGCTTCCACTGAAGGCTGAAACAGCCCCAGCCAGAAGCCTGCAGCCAGCTCTGGTCCAGTGTCCCGGTCTGGCCTGAAAGGGACAGGGACACAAAGGGTGGTGGGACTAGAAGGACTCCTCATTTGGCCACTTCCATCTAGGGGGACACCGAGGCCCAGAGAGGGTAAGTGCCTTGCCAGGGACACACAGCCAGTTAGGGAAACCTGGGCTGGCACCCTGGTTTCTGGCCTTCCCCTTCTGTGGCTCTTTATGATCCTTCCTGGCAGGAAAAAGGTGGCTCTCTGAGCTGATGCCCAGCTTCTGGGCTCTGACCTGCCTACCTCTAGTGCAGTGCCCAAGGGGTGTCTGAACTTGACCAGGCTACCTAGAGCCCACCCTTACCCCACTCAGAAAGGCTCTAACAGGCTTGGACTGGAGGGGAGACCCAGCACCTTGCCCAGCGGCTCTGAACAACTGGGGGCAGTTAAGCTTCCTCTTCTACCTCCCACCACCACCACCACCACAAGTATCCAGGTCGCAGAGACCTGGTGCAGAGCCACCCTGTCATTCAGCATATTTATAAGGCTGGATGGGTGGCCCCAAGTCTCCTGTCTGACACATCAAGGCAGGGATGATTCTGGGTGAGTCTTAGCTTGTGATCAGAGTGGCTTCTAGATCCAACTCCAGTGCCCTCCAGTCTGCCAGCTACAGCCTAGCTCACTCCCAGGGCCCCCAGCCCACCAGCAGGTGCAGGCCACCAAAAAGATGCCCTGACCACACATGCTGGCTGGCACTGCACTTGCAGGGCAGCCTGACTGCAGGCACTCAGCTCAGTTGTCCCCATGCTCCAGTGTCTTCCAGCCTCCAGGCATTTCCATGCCACATTCACACCGCAACTGCATACAAACTGTTCTGCTATTTTCTTAACACTTTTCTTAAGTTGATTTGCTTTGTTCTTCATAACTTCCACTGAAAAGGAAACTTTTTGATTACTATGATTTTCAACAATGTGATTTCATTCTAACCGGATACTGCCCCATCCCACATCTCCTGCTCTCTGCCGGCCAAAGGCTTGGAAATGGCCTTCTCTTTTTACTATAAAGGGATTTTAGTGTTGCATTAGCACCAAATAGACTTTCTCCTTGACAATACTCAGAAGGAGGGCAGGAGAATGGAACGGGGGATATGAATAAATGAGTTTTCTCACGGTGTTTAAAGTTATTTAACACCATGGTTCATCTCATGGGGCCACCGTGGTCCTCCCCAGCCTCTGAGAGACATTACATTCGTCATGGAAATGCTCTCTGAATTACAACCTTTGGCCAAATAATATTTCAGACTTTCTAAAATTCTGGAACAGAAAAAATAAAATTAAAAATGTTTTGGTTATGTCATATTCTCTGATTTGGGAATCAGAAAATGATTTTGATTTCTCATCTTAGTACAACCCCCGCGCCTTGATGTACAGAACAAAGGGCAGAGAGGTCCTGGGGAGGGTCGTAGTAGGGGTGGGCGAGGAGGACGAGGGGAAGGAAGCCTTTGGGGCCCAGCAAAGCAGAAGTGTTGGGATCACCATCATTATCATCATTGTTCCTCAATCACTAGACAGCCTGGTCAAGGTTTTGGCATTTTGGAGGGTCACAAGTTAATAAGTCTTAAAGTGCCAGCATTTACCGTCTGCTATATGCCCCCAAGCTCTTTGGGTAAATTATGCCATTTGACCTGTAAGCTGTGGAATCAGTATTCCCATTTGTCAGATAAAGGAACAGGCACACAGAGGTCTACTTGCCCAAAATTTATGGCTAAGCAGTGGAGCCAGGATTTGAAATTGTTCTGTCTGATTACAGAGCCCATGCACCCCCCACCCCACAGCATTATTCTGACTCCCTCCCTGCAACCCAGGGCTTGTTGGCCAGTAGGGACAGACCTTAGGAAATCCTGGCCCCTCAGGTTAGAAGGTGAGGCTCATACACAGAGGCCCAAAAATGTGGGTGGAAGGCAGAACACAGCCTCTGTTCCCAGGCAAGCCTCCCATCAGCCCTATGAGAAGAAGCAGCCTTAGCAAGTACTGTGTGCGTGTGTCTGAGGGCTGCTTCTCACGCACTTGGGGAGTCTGAATCGACCAGTGAATGGAGGGCAGCTGAGCTGCTGAAGTTTTTTTTTTTTTTAATAGAGATATAATTCACACATCATTAAATTCACCATTTGAAAGTGTGCCATTCAGTGGCTTTTAGTATATTCAATAAGTTGCTCACCCATCACCACTACCTGATTCCAACATTTTCATCACCCTCAAAAGATACTGCTGTTTATTAAGGAAAAGGAATCACCAGATGGAACTATATTCTAGATTAATTTTTAAACTCTGCCTCAAGCCTACAGCCTCACTTTTGGTGTTTCCTTCTCCCCTTCCCCAAACCCCCTTCCCCTCAAAGCTGTCTCAGAGTAAGTCTTCAGCTCCAGGTTCCAATTAAAACCTCACCCCCTTCCCAGAATGAACCCCCAAACCAAGAAGAAGAAAGCCTAACCAGCCCTTAAACTAAAGCAACTGAACTTGTAAATCAATCAGCAACACATCATCTAACTGTCCTATACCAGACTCTGTGGAAAGAAGGATACAGATTTCTGTTAGGAGGACTTTGGTTGCAAGTAATAGCCAGAAGTGACCTAAGAAAACAAGGGAAATGTGACAAGAAAGAAGTTCCAAAGCAGGACTCCCTGGAGTCAGCTAATGTCTCAGCAATAGTGTCAGAGACCCAACTTCCTTCTCTCTTTGTTCTGCCTCCACTAATTAGCCTCATCCTCATGGTCACAAGATGGCTACTGCAGCTCCAGGCATCCCACCCAGACTCAATGTTGTCTGAAATCAGGAAAAAAAAAATTTTCTTAGTCTCATTTAAAAGTCCCAAAAATCTTTTCCCAGAAGTCATTTTGTACCTTCCAGCAGACCTCCTCTCATTGGCCAGAATTGGGTCACATGCCTACCCTTAAACCAATCCCTGGTAAGGGAAATGGGTCTTCATGATTGGCTTAGACCAATCAGTATTTATCTCTGAACCAGGTTGAGGAGGGGTAGGTACCAGAACAAACAGGGGCCTCTGCCAACCTGGAGGAAGAGGCCACTAGCAGTGTGACCTATACAGAAGATTTGTCCTTGAGAGATTCAAGAAAGAGCAGCTGACTTCCATAAAGGAATGGAAGGGGCATTTACCTATCACTTCCAGGGGTCTTCAAACTTTTTATAAAAACTGCCCACTTTTGCAGTGCTGGTCAACCTAGTCCCTACTGCACAACCAAACAGCGCTGCGATTGGCCCACCATGAAATCTGGACTGCCCACTAGTGGGCGGTAGGGACCAGGTTGACCAGCACTGCAAAAGTGGGTGGTTTTTATAAAAAGTATGACGACCCCTGACAGGTGCCATTTCGAACACAGCAGACATCACTCCACTGAATGGCAACAGCCCTTTCAGACAGGTATTATTATATCCACTTTTTTCAGATGAGTAAACAGGCTCAGAGAGGATAGGTAATGTGTCCAGTATCACACAATAAGAGACAGAGTTGGGATTCACTGGGGTAGAGGTGGTGGCATGATATCTGGGCTGTAAGACAACCACTCAGACAGAGGGTATCCCCACCTAGACAGATGGAACCCCATTCAGGCCTCACATGGAAGCCAAGGTGAAGGAGCAAAGGAGATGGGCTCTGCAGGTATGGGGCAGTGCCAGACAGGTAACCCTGCTCTGTCCAAGGATCTGCCTCTATCTGTCCCAGCCTCCTGCTCAGGGCCCCTGCTGGTGAGACATCTCTGATCCCATTGCTAGCCCCTGGGCCCCCATCCATGTGCCCAGGCTCCCAGGACCCAAGGCCAACAGCTGGGTCCATTCTGAGGTTCCATCGATGGCTGCTGTGGGCTGCACTCATCAGTGGGGGGAAAGTTAGCTGGCAGAGCTCTGGAGAGTGCAAACTAGAATCTGACCAGACATTTCTGCACCACCTCCAAAGATATTAGGCTTGTATCCCATCTCCTTAATTGCCACCACCGAAGTCTTTTCTCTAAAACCCCTGAGATAGAAAGAAATTTTAAAGCTCTTGGTTTTCAGGGATACATTTATTTGATCAACTGCCTCTTTAGCAGATGACAAGGCCAAAAGCTGGACTGTTTTTCATCACCAGTGCTCCCCTTGGGCTCAATGAAGATGAATGGATGATGAATGAATGAACCATCCCTGCATGCAAAGAACATCTACAGTGTGCAGCATATGTGGGGGTGTGGATGGGTGGGTTATTAATGAGAAAGGCAAGCTTCCTTTTTTTTAAATTAACATTCCTTTTTTATTTAGACAATTAATTTTAACAGGGTGACATTGATTAATTGGGGCACATAGATTCAGAGAAAACATCTCCAGGTCATTTTGACATTTGATTTTGTTATGTACCCATCACCCAAAGTCAAATTGTCCTCCATCACCTTCTATTTGGTTTTCTTTGTGCCCCACCTCTCCCCCACCGCCTCCCTCTCCTTCCTCCCCCTCGCCCCCCATAACCACCACACTCTTGTCTATGTCCATGAGTCTTTTTTATGTCCCACCTATGTATGGAATCATATAGTTCTTAGTTTTTTCTGATTTACTTATTTCACTCAGTATAGTGTTACAAGGTCCATCCATGTTGTTGTAAATGATTCAATGTCATCATTTCTTATGGCTGAGTAGTATTCCATAGTGTATATGTGCCACATCTTCTTTATCCAATCATCTATTGAAAGGCTTTTTGGTTGTTTCCATGTCTTGGCCACTGTGAACAATGCAAGGCAGGCTTCTTGAGGGTGAACCATTCCTCCCTGAACCTCAGCCCCAGGCTTTGCCCACAGCAGGCACCAAGGAATGTTTTGTGGGTGACATATAAACAGAAACTCTTCGATGCCCTAGGAGCCAGCTTGACTGAGGTCAGAGAAAGAAGAAAGCAGGGATGGCTCTTGGGCTGCAGCTGGGGCTCCCTTCATTTCCCATGCCTGGCTATATCCCACCCACCAGGGAGTGGAAGGAAAACGAAGCCACAGTCCTGACCAAAAGAAACCACACTGTCAGCCACACACACAGCCACACTGAAATCTGGCTCTACTTTCCTGGGGCGGGGAGGGGGGGTGGTGGTCAGAGCACTTCCCTGGCAGGAAATGTCCTTGGGTTAGAGCCCCAAGGCCTCTGGCAGGTCAGCCATGAGATCTCGGTGCTCTGAGGCAAAGGCAGAATACAGGGGGATGGAGGGAGGATGAAAGGAGAAAGAAAGGGAAGGAGACGTTGGGAAAGAGGGGCAGGGAGGGAACGTGGGGCAGAGGGAAGGGCTGCGCCCCATGTTCCCTCTGCCTCAGGTGTCCTGTGCAGTCGCAAATTCTGGACAGGCTGCCAGTCCCCGATCTCACCCTACTTGGGGTAGGACAGGTGCCATCTGAGAGGGAAGCAGGAGCCAAAAAACAGATTGGAGTAGCTGGGGTGACAGGGAGCTCCAGGGCCCCAAGAGCTACTCAAGATGGGGGCTACTCAGAGGGCCATAAGGAACCCAGACATAAGACAGTAGTCCTTTCACCTGAGGCCTCAGCCCCTGTTCCTCTCTCCCTCCCTCAGCCAGTCATCAGGAGTATTTGTAAAGGGCCTACTGTGTGCCAGACCCTGCTCTAGGCGTTGGTGCTTCAGCAGTCCCACAGGGTTTAGATTTTAGAGTAGGAAATGGACAACATTAAGTAAGCAACTTAACAGATATATTTGATGTGTCATACACTAAAATAAGGCCAGTGTGAAGGTTGATGCAGAAAAATAAATTGGAACAAGAGGCCCAGAGGGACAGGGTAGGGGAGCAGCTAGTATGGTATGTGGCTTCTCTGAAGAGGAGGTTTTGAGATGGGTCTCCAGTGCGTAAGTCCTCCTGGGTGCCTGAGGACGAACCGCTGAGCTTAGGCTGACAGGGGCAGAAGGAGCCACTCAAGAGAGCTGCTTGTTCCTCAGCCTCGAAGAGAGAAGAAAGAAACCCAATATTTATTATTCGCCATCCGTGGTCTGGCATTCTGTCAGCACCGTTCTCATTTAACGCTGACAACTCCCTATGAGATAGAAAGTCTTATCTCCACCTTGCATGGAATAGAGGAGGCTCAGAGATAATTGGCAGCTGGCCAGTGGTGCCCACCACCCCCGTGCTTTCTGTTGCTCCCTCCCTTTTAAAAGACTTTGACCCCAAATCACTTTCCAAAATGCCCTTGGGGAACTGAAGATAACTAGAGCTGAGAAGTGACTACTGTGACAGAGACTACTCCTTGTTCCCACAGGTGGCACCTGTGACCTAGGGGTGTGGGTGGGCCAGGCCAGGAAGGACTTGATGACATCATCCTGCCATTTGCAGCATCCCATATTTCAACTGACACAAGGCTGCTGCAGCCACAGGGTCACCACCTGGTGGTGCCCAGGAATGTAAGCCCGCTAGGGACCTTACATCTCCTCTGGTCCTGCACCTGGGGCTGGCCTACCTCCCAAGGGAGCAACCTGGGTGGGGAGGAGAGGGGAGCCCTAGCCACGCACACTTTATCCCCAACTAAGCTCCGGGATTGGGAAGTAGATTAAGGGCATTCACTCATGAGGACGCCTACTTAACCCAGATCCCCAAAGATCCAGGCTGCACATCAACAGAGGTGCGGGCTCCCAGCCCAGGGGTGTGGGGCAGGGTACGGCCCCCTTTTTTGCCAGCCAACTTCTTGCCTTATTATCAGCACCGCCACTAGGGGGCACACCAGGGCAGGGTGACAAAGAGGCTGGGAGGTCTGGGTGTGTTCCACCGACATTTGGTGCTCACCAAAGTGATCACCCTGTGCAGGCTATGGACATTTCCAGGACGCTGCCTCTGCGCTGGGCAGTTTAAGGAAATCTTGTTCAGTTAACTCCTGAGCCCACCATCCCACACTATGGCCCTCCTGCCTCCAGGTTGCCCAGCTTTCTAGTGGCCTCCAAGTAGCTCGCTTGAAAGTCTGAGGCTACTACAATTTTGGGCATAAAGTTCAAAGCCCCCTCCTGTGGGTCCGAGTGTGGAGCCCCGCGCGCCGGCTGCGCTGGCTTCGTCAGGTTCCAGGCGTTGGATTAGGCCTCTGGCCTTTCGCACTTGCTGCTTCCCTTGCCTGAGGCAGCTTTCCCTCTCTTCAGCCCCAGGCCAGTCCCGGCGCCCGAGCACCCTGCAGCCATCCGGCATGTCCCCAGCAAAAATGAATGGCACACGCTTGATCGGAGATTTCCTCCTCCCTCCCCGCGACAGACAGGTAGCCGCCTGCGGGCGGGTGGGGGCCAGGCCGCGGGGCTCTTTGTCTCAGCGATGCCACGCAGGGGGCGCGGTGGAGCGGCGCTGAATCCACAGCGGCGACTGCATGCCCCTGGGAGCGCACTTCAAAAGGAACCTGGGGGCAGCTGGAGAGGTGGGGGTGGGATGGGAATGAGCAATCAATCTGCAGATGGGCAGATCGGAGGTCCCCAATATTCACACACAACACAAAGTGCTTCCCACGTGGCAGCCCCCAGTTCCCTGGCCCTCGAGGCCTTCTTTGCCCTCTTTCAAGGGACCACTTTTCCATTCAGAGTCCACCTTGGAGTCCATCGCACAGAAGCCTCCGCCTCCCACTCTAGCTGGCCTTGGAGTAAATTTAACGCTTTCCCCATCGAGTGCAACCCACCCTGAGGTCCAGGGTGCCTATTAGAGAGAAGGTGTCTACGTTTGTGACACGTGGCACGCCGGGGGGGGGGGGGATGGCACGCCGGGGGGGGGGTGCCCTCCCCCTCCCTGCAAGGACCAATTCCTGTGTTCCAACCGGCAGCGCTGGGCAGGCAGGAGGAAGGAAATTAAGCCTGTGTTGAAGGAAGGACACCTGGCAGGGGAGGAGAAAGGGATCAGGAATCCCCTCCTCTGGGGAGCTTTCAAGTGGGGGGGAAATCCCCGCACTTGCTGCCATTCTTCAGGGGCCATGCGGGGCCACACACAAGTTCCCACACCTCCTCTCAGGCTGTGCGGCCAGCACACGTCTGGATTACCCCCTCCCACCCACTTGTTTCCCAGCCTCCTTTCTGTTCCCTTCTCAGTGCTCAGGACCCAGGGCTCCCAGGGCTCCCAGGTTGCCTGGAAGAGGCATCAGATATGTGTGCCCCTTCAGGGCATGACCAGTCTTTACCTACACGGCCCAGGGCTACCGGCTGGGCACATCTTGGCCAATCACCATGCCAGCTGAAGCCTCAGAAATCTTTTGCCTCCAATGCCCAGGGCTCGCACCTGTAGAATCTTGGGGTCTAGAGTGACCCTAAGAGGTCATTTAGTCCAGCTCCCACTTCCCAGCCACACTGAATCCATAGTGGCAACTTGCTGGCTCTTAGAAAGATGACTATGGGGCTCTGGTGCCCCCCCCACACACACACACATACTGGCAGGCAGGATTTTAGCTGCAGCAGGTGCCTCTGATCTGAAAACCAGCAGAGAGCCTATGCTGGGTAAGACAGAAATCCTGGTGGGACCTAGCAAGGCAGTGAGTGTGGAGAGCTTTCTACCTCTGGAGCTGGGACCCGGGGGCTCTGCAGTTAGGGAGAATGGCAGATCCACCATGACCTCCTTTCCAGGTGAATCAGAAACAATGAACCTAGAGTCAGCCCACCATGAGGGCATCTTCACAGCCTCCACCCCATCCACTGTCCCTGGGCAGGTTAGGACTTTTCCTTTTGCTCATCCTTCCTCTTTTTGGCTTCTCCCCTTCCCTCTTTTCCCCTTCTTTCTCCTTGGGCTCCCTCTGCCAGTTTCCCCTTCCTCTTTGCTCTTTCTCTGTCTCCAGCTTCCCTCTGTCTCTCAGCCAGTCTCTCTCTCTCTCTCTCTCTCTCTCTCTCGCCTGCACTGTCTCTCCCGTTTCTTTCCTTCCCTCTTCTCTTTCATCTCTCCCCCACCCCACCCCCTCCAGTCGGGCTAGGAACGCGGCAGAAGCCGTGACAAGCCCAGACGGCTCTCCCGACCCTTGGTGCCCGGGGCCAGTTCCCCGAGCGCCCCGCGCCCGCAGCAGCCCTGTGCGGAGAGGGCTCTCAGGGTGTGCAGGGCCAGCGGGTTTGAGCTGTGGGCATGGGTGGCCCAGATCAAAGGCCAGACATTTCTGGCCCCCTGGCATGAACTTCCCCAATCGTGCCCCCCACCTGGTGGAAAGCTCGCGTTCCAGGCCTCAGCGGGATGTGGGGCTGCCCCTTCTGCTGCGCTTCCCTAAGCAGTGTGGCCCCTGCCCCCCTCGCACTGATTTTGCTTTCTTCACTCCAGGCCCATGGCTGCTCCAGGCTCCCAAGTGCCTCTGAGGGCCTGGGGTGGCCAGGGAAGGGCTTTGGGGAGTAGACTGCCCAGGTGACAGGGGGAAGTCCCCCCGAGGTCTGTCCTTCATCTCAGCACCACTCAGGGCTGAGACCTAATTCTCTGAGTTCAGAGGGAGAGAACAGAAAGAACCTGCCGGGCTTGGAAGGACGTTTTGCCTGTGGTGAGGGGTGGGGTGTTTGGGTGCATCGGTGACCACACAGGGGAAAGGGGCGTTATCCCCAAGCCCCAGGTTGGAGCCCCGGGCTTCAGGCAGGAGAGTCGGGTGGGGAGTGCCTGAGGGCAGCAGGGGCTCCAGGGAACCGCGCGGCGTCCGCGTTCCGCCCGCCCCGAAACAGTCCGTCCACAGGTCCCCATGGGACTGCGGGGCGTACTTCTGAGCCGAGCTGGAGGCCGGGCCTGGACCCCTCGAGGAGGGGAAAGTGACCTGGCTCTGGAGGAGGAAATGCAACTGGCCGCCGGTGTCAGTTGCAGGAAATGCAAAGGCAGCAGGAGGTCCCGATACCGATCTGATCCCTGACAAAAGACTCAAATGACACTCGGCTCTGTCCCCCGGCGCCGCCCGCAGCCAGCCCTTCGAGCCTCGGCGGACCCTCCCGCGCGCCTCGCGGACACCCGGGAGGCGACCCCCCGCGGCCGGGCGGAGTGGCCGTCGGCTCGCGGGCTCGGGAGGCTGGCGGCGTGGAGGGGCTGCGTTTCCCAAACCCCTCCGCGACCCTCGGGCTGAGGCTTCTGGAAACATCTCTGTGCTTTTTTACTGTCGATTCCTCAAGAGCCCAGGTCCCGAGGTGTCCGGGTCTCCGAGAGAAAAGGCGCCACCCGTGCCTGCCCACGCCGGCCCGGCCCACGTGAACGCCCCCGTCAGCGCTCTGGCTCCCTCACGCCGGCTGGCGGGGCGCCGCGGCGGCCCGGGCCGGCCGAGGGGCCCGCGGGCCGCGCCCCCCGAGTGCTCCCGGCGCCGGGGCGCGGGCTTTGCCCAAGTTTGCGGGGCGATGCCCTTCCGCGAGCCCGACTCGGGCCGGGCGGGCGGGGCGCGTGATTGACAGGCTGAACTACAGACTCATCTCTCACCTTAGGCCGCGGGCGCTGATTGGCTGCTCGCTGACATCCTCAGACCCGGCTGCTCCGCGCTGGGCGCGCAGGGGGGCGGCTGCGGCGAGGTGCGCTTCTGACAAGCCCGAAAGTCATTTCCAATCTCAAGTGGACTTTGTTCCAACTATTGGGGGCGTCGCTCCCCCTCTTCATGGTCGGGGGCAAACTTCCTCCTCGGCGCCGCTTCTAATGGAGCCCCACCTGCTCGGGCTGCTCCTCGGCCTCCTGCTCTGTGGCACCAGGGTCCTCGCCGGCTACCCAATTTGGTGGTAAGACTCGCCTCTTGTCTGCCCGCGGCCCGATTTCCTCGCCGCGTCCCGGGGAGGTGGGGGGCCGGCGGGGGGTGGGCTCCGGGGGGCTGGGGCTCCTTTCTCCTTGCCTCCTTCCAGACCCCCACCCGCCCACCCCTCTTGGATTTTCTGCTGGTGTCGCCTTCAGAATCCAACTCTGGCTTCTCTGATAAATCACCATTTTCCCTGCTACTCGCTGCAGAGGCTGGAGGACTTTCCCCGTCTCAGAAGGTCTCTTGTTCTTAGGACCTAGCCCTCCACCCATTCCAATCTGGGGGTCCCGAAGACCCTCCATTTGCTTGCAGTTAGGTTTCTGGAAATCCAGCGCTGTCCCTGGGGCCCAGCCACTCCTCTTCTCCATTTTGGGGTCTTCATGGGCAAAATCATCCTGCTCTTTCCTTGCCACCCCCGCCTCTGCCGGCGCCTCCATCAAGATCTTTCCCCACAGGAACCCCGTTTTGCCTTCATTTTTCAGACCCCAGTGGCTTCAGGGACCCCAGGGGCCGGGGAGTGGAGGGGGATTTCATCAGACTCTCCCCACTCTGCTCTAGATTCATCTTGAGCCTCAGAAGTGAATGTGGTATTTGCTGATCCGAGATGCCATTGAATTCGGATTTTATTCATTTCTTGCTTGTCCATCCTGCAAAAGGGGGGCTCTTTGAAAATGGAGTTGTTCTGGAGGGGGTGGGTTTGTTCTTTTACCAAAAAACCCAATTCTCCATGTTAAATTCGTTCCTTTTGGAAAACCAAGGACCGAGGAGAAAGGGAGAGAGGGAAAGGAGAATTCCATCCCCGAGAAATGCGGATACAAAAGACATTTTTAGTAAATAAGGCTGGGAAACCAGGCGTGGTGTTTTGGGGGAGTGTGTGCATTTACGGGGAAGCCCCCCAAGGAATAAACAGCCCTTTGGGAGCCCCAGTTCCAGGGAGTCCCCTTGTTTTCCAAGCGGCCTCATGCCCCCCCCCCCCTCCAAGCAGGTCCCAGAGGCCAGAGGGGAAGGACACACTGAAACCAGTTCTCTAAATTACACCCGCCTCTCCTCGGTCTCCAGCCCCCTGCATTCCGGAAAACTTTAATTAAAGAATCTTCCCCTCCTGGACATAGGACAGCCTGGGCCTGGGGGTGGGAGGTGAGAAGGAAGAATTTAGCGTCTGTGTAGAAGCAGAGGGGCTGTGGCCCCGGAGGTGAAAGTCAGAGAGGAGAACCACCGGAGTGTGGTGCCACCTGTGTGTGTGTCCCCCTTTCCCTGTCTTGCCATCCCCTCTCCAGCCTTGGAGAGAGGGAGCAGAGCTAGGAGATTGGGGGTCACACCCCGAGCCTGCCACTAGTTGTTCAGAGGTGGTAGCATTTGTTTCTGGATGTTTCTGGAGCTGGGATGGGGGCAGGCACAGGGCATGGCTAAGGACCTCTGTTTAGAAGGTGCTGAGAGTTGCTCCCAGGACAGACACCCAAGGGGGAAGTCTTTCTTCTGCCCAGCCCATCTTCCCTGGGCACTGGACTGGTCTGAGGCCTCCTGAACATAAAGAAGTCTGTGGGGGTGGCCTGGACAGCTGGGGATTCTGGGCTCGAGGCTTTGCTGGTTACAGAGCGGGCCACTGTGGAATCCGGTCCTGCCTTTGTGGCCCTTCCTGGCCCCTTTTCCACCCTGCTAAGACCCTGCTGTTCTTTGCCCTCGCAGGGACCCTGGCCAGGGGGAGGGTAGGAAGGTGTGGAGCCCACAGGCTGCATGGATGAGCCAGAGACCGGGTCCCACTACCCTATGAACTGGGTGGAAGAGGCACTTCCCGGGGCAGTCTGGGGGAGGGAGGGGTCTAGTGTGTAACGGGGTATCGGGAGCACCTAGGTAGGAGCCACCCAATAAAAAGATTTGGGGAAAACCTAAAAAGCTAGAACATTGGCCCTAATAACATTATGCTGGACACATAGACTGTTTGGGGTTGGGGGACAGGGATGCTGCTTTGTCTGAGCAGAGACTTCTGTTTATGTACGTGTGTGTGTTCCAGGTCTATGACCCTAAGGGGAGTCATCTGTACACTCGTGTGTTTCTGTGTGGAGGAATGTCTGTGCCTGCAACTGGGTGACCGTGGATGTGAACTCATGTGAGATGTGCCTGGGGGATCCACGGCCAGTGACAGACAGGGTGTGCTGCTGTGTCTGCATAAGTGTCAGCAAGTGGCCGATTCTTTGATGTGTGTGTGTGTGTGTGTGTGTGAGAGAGAGAGAGAGAGAGAGAGAGGGAAAGAGAGAAGCTAGAAGTATCTATGCCCATGTCAAGGTCAGTATCTGTGTCTGCTTGTGACATTGCATGACTGTGTTCATGACTGGGCATGTGAGTGTTATATGTATGTGTGTGTGTGTGCATGTGTGTACATGCCTTCATAATAGTGTCAGGGGAAAGCCCCACAATGTCTTTGTGCATGGATATCAGTGCTCATGGCCATGACCTGATGGTGCTTTTTGAGTATAAGTGTGAGGGTTGTGTCTAGGTCTGCCTAGGGCCCAGTCTTCTGAGTGCCAGTGACCATGGCTGGGCCTGTGGCTATAGATATGTTTGCACATATATAACCTATGGGTGTGAGTGACATCTTGAGACTGGGTGGGCATTCATGGTCCTAGAGGGACAGTTTAGCAGAGGACAAAGGTCTAACGAGAAAGCTGCAAGGGCACAGCTGACCTGGGATCTGGGCTGGGTGGTGTGGGCTGTGGGGTGTGGGTGCACAGCCTTCCGTGGCACCAGCTTATCCTGCCTACCTGAGGCCTGTGGGCCGCAGCTCTTCCCTCTTAGGCTGACTGTCTCTGGTCTTGGAGCTGGGAGAGAGGGTGAGTCACCTTCCCAAGGTTGGGGCCAGAGCCAGGGCCCAGGCTGGGACAGGGACAGTAAAGTGGATGGGTTGCAGATTCCTGTTCCCCCTCTGCCCCCGGGCAGTCAAATTCCAGGCCTTTTAGCATCTGAGCCCATCATGCTGCCCACTTTGGCCCACCCAGCTCACACATTCCCCAGGAGGGATTTACAGGGAAAATCATTTAGCTGGGATTTCTAGCTGTGCCACCCCCCGCCCCAGGAAGGCACCCCCAATCGTGTATTCTGCACTGCAGGCCCCAACCCTGAGAGAGGGTCTACCAGAAGGTAGAGCCAGAGGCTGCCTCAGACAGAGAGGCTCACGGAAGGAGATGTGCTCCAGGGCCCTGCAGCCAAGTAGTGGCAGAGCTGGGACAGGAAGAAGTGCCAGCAAGCACTGATTTCTATAATTCTTCTTTGTCAGTCGCAGTTAGTGCCTGGTAGAGGAACTTGTCTTTCTTCTCCTTCTTGGTGGAAAAATGTACTATCTTATTAGGGCCCAGCCTAGTGCCCTATTACATTCCAGAGGCAGAGGCCCAGATTGAAGGGGCCTATGCTGGGGGTCTGGAGGCTGTGTGACCCACCCACCTAGGCCTCTGTTTCCTCCCCTTTCACCCAGGGATCACCAGATCACCAGCCTGCCCTGCCTCATAGCTAGGGATGGGTGGGGGCATGTTCGGCAGACGTCAAGGGCAGTGAGCTGGAAAATACACCTGAATTATCTTTTCACCATCCTGAGACCCATTCCTCCACTCAAGCACTTGCCCTAAGCCCTGCCTCAGTTTCCCCATCTGTCAGATGTCCTGCTGCCTCCTCCCCCCACTCCCACTTCCACCCACCTTTCAGAAGCTTGTGAACATGTTCAGTCAAACCCCATGGGGGTCAGTGGGCTGGGCCCAGGGAGGCACCTGGAGACTGCGGGGGAGGAAGGCCCGGGGCCAGGTGTTAACACTTGTAACAGGCAGGAATTACAGCTGGCTGGGGCTGGGGCTGGGGCTGGGCTGGGGTTGGGGCTGGGGTTGGCTGGGGCTGGGGCTGGGGCTGGGGCTGGCTGGGGCTGGGGCTGGGCTGAGGCTGGGGCTGGGGCTGAGGCTGGGGCTGGGGCTGGGGCTGGACTGGGGCTGGACTAGGGCTGGGGTAGAGGATGGGGCTGGGGCTGGGGCTGGACTGGGGCTGGACTAGGGCTGGGGTAGAGGATGGGGCTGGGGCTGGGGCTGGGGCCGGGGTAGAGGATGGGGCTAGCTAGGGCTGGGGCTGGGGTTGGGGCTGGGGCTGGGGCTAGGCTGGGGCTGGGGTAGAGGATGGGGCTAGCTAGGGCTGGGGTAGAGGATGGGGCTAGCTAGGGCTGGGGCTGGGGCTAGGCTGGGCCTGGGGCTGGGCTGGGCTGGGGCTGGGGTAGAGGATGGGGCTGGGGCTGGGGTAGAGGATGGGGCTGGGGCTGGGGCTGGACTGGGGCTGGACTGGGGCTGGGGTAGAGGATGGGGCTGGGGCTGGGGCTGGGGCCGGGGTAGAGGATGGGGCTAGCTAGGGCTGGGGCTGGGGTTGGGGCTGGGGCTGGGGCTAGGCTGGGGCTGGGGTAGAGGATGGGGCTAGCTAGGGCTGGGGTAGAGGATGGGGCTAGCTAGGGCTGGGGCTGGGGCTAGGCTGGGGCTGGGGCTGGGCTGGGCTGGGGCTGGGGTAGAGGATGGGGCTGGGGCTGGGGTAGAGGATGGGGCTAGCTAGGGCTGGGGCTGGGGCTAGGCTGGGGCTGGGGCTGCAGAGGAGCTGAGCTGGCTGAAGGCTGTTGATTCCACAGACAGACAGACAGACAGACAGATGGGCAGATACCAGATCGGATGGCCAGGCTTTAAGCGGGTGGTCTCCCTTCCAGGGCAGGCCTTTCCCTGGGGGAATGTGGCAGGGAAATGAACCCAGGTCTCTTGGAAATGAATTAACAACCCTCCTGACCACCCCACGCCCATTATGGGTGGAGCTTGGTGTCCAAAGGAAGCAAAGTAGTGGCTGATTTGTTTGTATTCTTCTAATGGGACCACATTTTGCTTTAAAAAAGAAAAAACAGGTCAAACATTATAATAATACCAGGAGCCTGGGGCTGAGTTATGTTCTTGGAAGAATCTGCTTTCATGTGTGGGGAAGGCATGGGGGAAGGGGCAGCTGTCAGGGAAAGTTCTCCTAGAATTTCATAGCATTTTGTCAACAGCTCTGGAGCTCAGAGGTGAGCCATGGGTGGGGTCTGGTCTTGAGCATCTCCCCTTCCTCCCCCAGGGATGCTGAGGACCTCAGGTGTGAAGTGACTACCCAATGGGAAGACATTTGTGGGGAAGGTCTAAAAAGTCAGGAGCTAGACCATGGCACCCAGTCCTTTAGCGGGCACTCGCTCCTCCCTCCCGGCAGCCTTCCTGGCGGCAAACCCACCAGACCCCACCAGCACGCACAGCTCCGGCATCTGGGTGCATGTTCAGTCACTGAAGAAGACAGAGAGGGCTCTAGGTGGAAATCCCCAATGAATAGACTCAGCTGAGCAAGTGTCTCCCATCCTGCTCACTCCAGCTCTTAATGCTAATAAGCCTCTATGGTACTTGGGCAGATGTAGAATTGAAAAGGTGATATGAAAACAAGGTGGGCAAAGGGCAATATGTCCCTGGGGCTTTCTCCAGACTTTGAATAGGTCTCTCCTAGGCCTGGGCAAGAGGCAAAGAGCCTTGGGTTGGGGAAGGAGAGGTGAATCTTTTCAGAGGAGAATGCAGCTAACAGAGCCTTCTGGGGAGAGGGGGATAAAGGAAGACCTTTCTGGCCTCAGAATGGGGTGAAGCCCAGGCATTGAGAAGGACCAGGTCTTTTGGTGTTTTCTACCCACCCTGCTGTGAGCCACAGAATTCTCTAAAGCTACAGGAGGAAAAGACATTCCTTACCCACTAGGTGGGAGAGGAGGTATACCTCCTTCAAAGGTTAAGGCCATGCCGATAAGACATCGATGTGTTCATGTTATCTTGCATGCTCTGAAATGCTTAGAGCCAGGACTGGACAGACCTGTGTCTGAGGTCTGAGCTAACCACCCACTGACCTGGGATGAGTTCTTTCCTTCTCTGTACTTCATGTCCCGGCCTCCCTTTTCCTTGACCACACTGAGCTACCCCTTCTACCTCTGGGATCCACAGGACTATGACAGGGACCCAGTTCATTGCTGTGAAGCTCGGAGTTTCATGTGGCCCCGGTGCCACCATCCCAGTGTACCTGTCTCCCCACCCATGCCAGGCCCAGTCAGATGTTCAGAGCCGGGCCTAGGCACCCACCCTTTACCTCTGCAGCCCCACCTGACCTCCGTCCCCACCCAGCCCACTCGTACCTCCATACCTCATATTCCTCTGGAGCATTTCCAGGTTCACATCTGGCTTACTTGGGTAACCTAGGGCAAGTTAACCTCTCAGCCTCAGTTACCCTATCTGTAAAATGGGAATAATGATTGTTTCTACCTCAAAGGGTGGTTGTGAAGATTTAAATGAATGAATACATGCAAAACTCATAGAATAATGCCTGGCACACAGGACATACTATATAATGTTATTTCCCCTCTCTGCAAGCTATTCTGATTCCTTTAAGTCCTGGATCTAAACGTGCCTCTTCCAAGAAGCCCTCCCAGATTGGCCCCACCTAGCTCAGTTTTCTCCTACCCTAGAGCCAGCTTGCCTCATTATACTTGGCACTGGTGACTGTGAGCCTGTAGCTTTATTCCTAGCTTGAGGGAGCTAGGGCCAGGCTACCCTGAACTCAGCTCTTTACCTGCCCAGAAAGGCGAAGGGAAGGGAAGGGAAGGGAAGGAGGGCTCCGGAGTCTCCCCTAACCCTCTTTCCGGGCAAGGTTTACCAGACTCTGCAGCCCACTGCCATTTCCAACTGGGACCTGGAGCCACCTCTGCCGGCAGGGGGGAGGCGGGGGAGGCAGGCTCATGGGAGGGAGGAGTGGCACCGGGGCCGCCTGGAGCAGCCCGAGCAGAAGTTGCTCCTCCAGGAGCTGAGAGATGAATCAGAAGGTGATTTATAGACGGAAGGCAGAAAGCTCGGCTCCTGGCAGAGGCCTGCTGCTTAATTACATTCTTTGGGGGGTGAATGTATGAGTGGGGCGGCAGCAGGGGACCCACTTCTAAACCCTCCCCCTCCAGGCCCTGTCCCCATATCTGCCTCAGCTTCAAGCAGGATCCCTCTTTCTCCTGATGCAGGAGAGGAAATTCCCTGTTTTCAGTGAGAGACTAGGTCAGGACAGCAGGAAGGGCTTCTGAGGGTAGAGAAAAAGGGAAGAGACCGGAGTCCTGTCTCCTGGGACACCTCCAGGGGAGCCCGGGTTGCAGAGGGTGCTGGGACACCAGCCCTCCTGGAAAGACCACTCCTGCTTCTGGCAAGGTGAATAGCTAACCCACCTAGCAGAAAGTTTCTAGAATCTTCCTGAGGGTGGCAATCCTATGCTTTCCCTCTAGTGCCCTGTCCAACTGGTGCTTCTGGGTCCTTCCTTCAAGTGTGCTGCTCTTCTGTTGTTTGGTTCTCAGTGAGCCATAGGCTGAGTGCTGGGGACCAAGCTCTGTGCTAAGAGGTCGAAAGTCAAGTCTTTGTTGTCAGTCAACCTGTGGCACGTGGGCACATGGCTTCATCTCCAGGCAGGGTCCGTTCTGTATCCAAGGGAGAAAAACTTTCCTATTCTCATAGTAAACTAATGTCTCGGAGTCACCACAATTCAACTTAGTTCTCAGGTAGCTTCTTTTGAAACCCTGAAACTCCTCCCTTAGTTCTTGAGGCTAGGAAGGTGTGTGGGGGGTAGGGGGTAGGTGGGGTAGGGGATAGGGAAGCCCAGGCCCAGAGAGTCTATTTATCTGTTTGCAGATTGGCGTGTACAGCCGGGAGGAGTTGGCAGGGGTCAGGATGGGGACACTAGACAGCTCTCTGGTTCCCCCTGAGGCGGGCCTTCTCAAAATGGCCTCATTATGTGTGTGGAGTGAATTCCAGAAATGTCAGGCACACCCATACATCTCTAGGGGAACGATGGAGCTAAGGAAGTTTGCTCAGAGACAAGAGCGGGTAGTGTGGGGTGGTGGGAGGCTTCTGGGCAGGGCATTAGGGGACCTGAGACCTGGCTCTGTCACTAGCGATGGTGTGACACTAGGCAAGTCTCTTCACTGTTGTGGGTCTCAACAAAGAGGGAAGTTGGAGACAGCGCTGGCCTTGGGCTTCCAGCTCTGAAATCTCAATCCTGGCTTCTGGTTACCCAGCTGTTGGGACCATCTGTGCCTGGTGGTGGTGGCTGAGGAAGGAGGGTCACCAAGAGCTGCCTCAGCATAGGGTGGGAATGCTAAAGGCAAATCTTGACATCAAACAGCTGTGAGATCATGGATGAGTCTCTGTCTTCCCCAAGCCTCTATTTGCTCATCTGCAAAATGGGTGATGATAATAACAACCACTTGCCCTGCCTACCTGCAGGGCTGTTAAGACCTTCAGAAGGAGAAACCCTTATGAAAGCCTTTTGAGAAGCACCCTGTTCTTCCCTGAGAAGTTAATATCATTCATTGCTGGTCCTACCAGAATGAGGGGCAAGAGCCAGCCCCTGTCAGAGCACACTCAGAACAGACCCATCGGGCTCTTGAGGAGTTGGTATTTCCAGGAAAGGAGGAAGGAATGGGGCACAGACGGGCATTCTCAGCTCCTTCCTGTGGGGTCATGAGGCACAATGGGGAGTGTCCAGGGGAGGGAGCAGAGGTTTGAGGCCCAGCAGGCACAGGCAAATCCAAGTGCACAGCTCAGGGCATGGGGCTTGGAAGTCCTCCGAACCTAGTACAGAGATCACAGGCCTGACCGGAGCTTAGCCACAGAGTAGGATTTCTGTGCAGGAACACAATGGTGGGAGATGTGGGTGGAGGTTAGGAGGGCTGAGGGTAGGAGTGTGTGTGTGTGTGTGTGTGTGTGTGTGTGTGTGTGTGTGTGTGTGTGTGTGTTGGGGTGGAGAGGGGGATGGGTGCAGCAGGGCCCGGCACCCAGGTCTGCCTGGGCCTTCTGTGTAAACTGGCCCTGGGCACTGAGTCCCACTTATCTGCCAGAGCCAGCTGGGCTAGCTAAGAAAACCAATCTCCTTGCAGGGCCCATTAAGAATGCAAATAGGGGCTGTGGCAGTGCAGTGAACCAATGTCCTGCCGCCTGTCCAGCTCCTCAGCACTGTCTTCCTAACCTGGCCTTCTCAGGATATCTCTCCCCTGCTCTAAAACTTCCTGTGGCTCCCCACTTCTTATCTGGTCCCAAGGTTCCCTAGGATTGGCCTCTACCCACCTGTCAATTGTACATTTCATAATCCCTCTGTGAGTCCCCTAACACCTCTCTGTGCCTGTTCATTGAAATACTTGAGCATTGGCCTGGCATGTGGCTGTCCTGGGTTCAATTTCCATTCAGGGCACATAGGAGAGGCGACCATCTGCTTCTCCACCCCTTCCTTCTACCCCTTCTCTCTCTCCCTTTCTCTTTTCCTCCCACAGCCATGGCTTGGTTGAAGCAAGTTGACCCCAGGTATTGAGAATGGCTCCATGGCCTTGCCTCAAGTGCTAAAATAGCTCAGTTGCTGAGTAACAAAGCAACGGCCCCAGAATGGCAGAGCATCGCCCCCTAGTGGCCTTTCCAGGTGGATTCCAGTTGGGGCACATGTGGGAGTCTATCTCTCTGACTCCCTGCTTCTCACTTAAAAAAGAAAAGAAAAGAAAAGAAATACTTTACCACCCTTTTTATCCCCTCCTCACACTCAATTACTGAAATTCTGTTTTGCCTTCAACACCTAGATCAAAATTCTCTTCCTTTGGGAAGCCCACCTAGATTCCCAAACCACTGCCCTCCCAGGAAAGATGCCATCATTCCCTCCTTTTCTCCCCCATGGGACAGCCTTCTACTATGGACTTTGAGTGTCTTATTTTCCTCTGCTAGATTATTAACTGCCCCCCACCAAGGGAGAGGCTGAGCTTTAGTTGCCTTGTAGCCTCTCTCCCAGAGGCCAGCATACAGTAGGGTCAGTAACAGAGCACAACTCTGTTGCATGTCAAACAAAAGTGGTTTCTGAGTATATTAGTTGCATATATGAATCATGAAAGTGTCATGAACAGACTGAGCAGAAGACTAAAAACCTCCCCTGGTGTGACCTGAGGCTCAGAGCACACTGCTTCTGCTGACTTGGAAAGGTGGCTGCCCTGGCCGGATAGCTCGGTTGGTTAAAGCATCATCTGGAAGTGCAGAGGTTGCTGGTTTGATCCCTGGTCAGGACACATACAGAGACAGATCTATGTTCCTGTCTCTCTCTCTCTCTCTCTCTCTCTCTCTCTGTCCTCTCTCTCTAAAATCAATACATAAAATAAAAATAAAGAAAGGTGGCTGCTCAGCTCAGGCTCCACTTGGCTTGGGTCACACGTGGCTAACAGCCTCAGCTGTGAGGCTGAGGTGAGAGCCTTGTCTCCATAGTCTTCATTTCTCCGTCCCATCTTCATTTGCAAATGTACCCTATCTATGTACTATTTCTCCCCTGTGTTCACCAGCTCACACTGCACTTAGGTGTCTGTCCAAGTCTTTAGTGTAAAAATTCCACTTGGCAGGGCTTATTTCCCCAGTACGTTTGTTGACAGTGTCTCTGGTCCCTAGTCACACATCGTAATATAGAACCCAACTCAGATGAGGGCTCAGGTCCTGCTACCTGTTCTCTGAATCTATGTCTGGCTGGACCCAAAGCTTTTTCCTTCTACCACCATTCAGGCTCGAAAGTAGACTTATTTGGGGCAAGAATTTACTTGTTCTACCTTGTTTTTCAAAGGATGGCTTTGAGGCATGGTTACATTTGACCTTCAACTTGACAGTTGCTGCCTTGGGTTTATTGATACTATTGCTGAATCTCTGGGAGGGTTCTGATGTGGGAACATGTACAGGTCACTGGCAAACTATCCACATGTCCTCAGACTGAGATAGTACAAGGCTGGCTGGCAGTAGTGGCCAGGTGACCTTTTTTTTTTTTTTTGCATGGCAGAGTGGTGGCTTTAGACAAATCACTGCTTCCTGGGCTTCCATTTTCTCACCTGTTAAACAGGAGGGATGTAGAGTCAACGACCGTTCAGGTTACTTCCAGCTATAAGATTTATCATTCTATTTAGTCCTTTTTGCTCATTGGCATTTGGTCTCCATCATACACATACTAGAAAGTGATTGGACAGAATCTTTCTTGCCAAAACCAATTCTTGTGTTAATACCTCTGATAGAAATGAGTTTTTACTTGACCTTTACAGTTAAATATTTAGTTTTAGTTCTCCCTGAGGAACTGCACGGTTTCTCCCTTTAGATCAAAGTTTCCTGGCTGTTAGGAAACCCAGAGTCAAGCTTGAAGCTCAATCCTTGCTCCTGTATTGACTTTGAGTTGGTATATTTGGCCTCTCCTTTACTTTGATCCTGATTTCCTATTTAATTTTGTTATTTAATTCCAGGTGTTTTGTAGAAGCTTCTTGAGGGCAGGCACTGTCTTGCACATTGCTGTGTTCTCTGTGCCTGAAAAGTACATGCAGATGCTCAATAAATATTTGTGTTTGGACTGAATATTTGCCATCAGTCACTTCAAATCCTGTCTGGAAAAAGCAAGGCACACATGAATTAAAAAAAATCTTGCTATATTGGGGAGTTGGCCCTGACTAGATAGTTTTGGCTTGCAAGAATTCTGATCAGTTCCTTTCTGTTTCTTTGTCGTCAGCTTTTCTACAAGTCTACGAAAAGCCTTGTCTCTTCTCTTTTCCGTGATCTGCTTCATTCTAACTTGAAGTTGGTACATAATTTTCCCCTTAGGAAACTCTTTTTTTTTTAATAGTGAATTTATTTAGTTTTTTTTTTTTTTACAGAGACCGAGAGAGAGTCAGAGAGAGGGATAGATAGGGACAGACAGACAGGAACGGAGAGAGATGAGAAGCATCAATCATCAGTTTTTCATTGCGACACCTTAGTTGTTCATTGATTGCTTTCTCATATGTGCCTTGACCGCCCGGCGGGCCTTCAGCAGACCAAATAACCCCTTGCTCGAGCCAGCAACCTTGGGTCCAAGCTGGTGAGCTTTGCTCAAAGCAGATGAGCCTGCGCTCAAACTGGCGACCTCGGGGTCTCGAACCTGGGTCTTCCACATCCCAGTCCGTTGCTCTATCCACTGCGCCACCATCTGGTTAGGTGGGAAACTCTTGGTTTTGGCCAATGATAATGCTCTCCTCTTCCCCGCTCCCTCCACCTTTGGCCCCTCCCACCTTCCCTTGACCTGGAAGCCAGCCAACACTATTACTGCCATTCTGCAGGTGGCAGAGCGCCCTGGTAGCATCAACCCTGTCTCTCCATCTGAACTGTTCCTACCCCCTGCGGCCCACCAACCACCCCTCAAGCAACTATCATGGGGAACTGCTGTCACTGCAGGTGGGGCACAGAAGGGAAGGTAGAGTAGAGGGAGGCTGGGTCCACAGTCACTCAAGACGATCACCAGGGTCGTCACTGCCAGCCAGGCCCTTCCCATTAACAAAGCCCCAGAGGGGCACTGGCTTGGCCTGGGAGGTGCCAAGCCCCCATTCGCCAATGGAGCCACAAAGGGGGACCGGGGACAGAGGAGAGCGGCCAGTGAGAAAGCCCAGGTGTCTTCTCAGCTCTGACTTCCTTCTCACCTCCTCTCTGCTTCCGCCCTTGTCACCTCTGGAGGCCACCCCACCGAGCCGCCTTGACTTCAGAAAAGAGAATCCCTAACCACAGACCCAGTGGGTCTCCATCTTATTGATTTTTTTTTTTTTTAGAGAGAGAGGAGTGAGAGAGAGAGACAGAGAGAGAGAGAAGGGGGAGGAGCAGGAAGCATCAACTCCCATATGTGCCTTGACCAGGCAAGCCCAAGGTTTCGAACCGGCGACCTCAGTGTCAGTGGGTCTCCATCTTAACTGACACTTCTGCAGGAGAGATTCTGGAGTCTTCCTCAGCTGTCAGTAAGGATGGAATCTGTGACCCTGGCCCTGTCCTTGAAGCTAAATAGCCCCCTTAAGATTGGCATCTTCATCCCCATTTTATCTGTGGGAAAAAAATCAAGGCTCCTGGAGCCCAAGTAAGGAGCTAGGAGGCAAGAGTTAACTGCCAGCCTATGGTGCATACTGAGGAAACATAGCACACACGCCAGCTCATCCTCCCAAAGGCCTCAGGAAGCAGGTACCCTTGTTATCCTCATTCTACGGGCGAGGAAACGGAGGCCTCAGGAGAGTCACATTATTGCCCAAGACTCCACAGCTGGAAGACCCCAGCACTCTGACCATGTCCCAAACTGCTGAAGACAGGCCTGCCAGGCCTCTCATCCCTTTCATTTCCATCACATCTCAATAGTCAGGAAGTTCTTCCTTAGGTCTGACTGCAGTCTTTCCTGACTTAGTCCAAGCTCGGATTTTCTTATTTGGTCTCCTGTGGGCATGAATAGCACTGTAGGTTTTCAGCTTACACTCAAGGCCTGAGGTGCATTTCTCACTGGATCTTCCCTTTTCTGAAATAATCCCTCCCTGGTAACCCAGCCTTCTGCACACCTTTAACCACCCTGCTCCTCCTCTGTTTATCTCTTGTCAGCTTCTGTACATCTTTTTACAAGTGCTGTGGCTCACAGAACTGCCTTTAGACCAGGGCAAAGGAGGTCCTGCCTCAGGCCCTTCCATTTAGCCCCTCCCTACAGGGCAAGGAGTCTGGGGTCCAACAGGTTGTACCTACCAAGAGCCCACCTCAACCATGGTCTGGGTACTCAGGTCCCTTAAGTGTCTTGTCTAAATGGCTGTGAGCCGACTTCTGGGCTGTGTAAACCTCTGCCTGGGGTTTACCTCTGTGTGTGTGTGTGTGTGTGTGCGCGCGTGCGCGCGCACACGCATGCGGGCTTGTGGTGCTGCTAAGGCGGCTGCCCCTAGGGCTGAGAGGGTCATGGGGAGGCTGTTTCAGGGTCTGTGGCTGGGGCTTGGAGGTCCAGGGAGAGTCCAATATGGGATGGATCAGGGAGCAGACTGGAGGCTGGGGGCTCTCCCAGAGCACTTTTTTAGTACAAAACTCTGCAAGTCCTTCCCTTCCAGGTGGTGAATAAGGTATTTGACCAAGATAAGATGATAGAATTTCTTTTTTTACTTATTACTGAAGTCTACACACAAGAAGGTACATAAATGATAAGTGTCTAGTTCACTGAGTTGGATACAATGTATTATATTTAACAGTTTGTTAACCTGACATGAAACTTCTAAACACTGGACATAGAGTGGATGACCCCTCATTTACTCTCCCTGCCAGGCTTGGGGACTTGGATGGGAGGCAGGCCCCCAGGGTCTGACTGGCAGAGAATCTGGAAGAGGGCTTGCCTTCTCCATCTTCGCCTTCTTTACTACATTCTTTCCTTAGTAGGTTGAATGCCTTCTACATTAGCAACACTTTGACTCCTTTGAAATCTGTTGTCACCTCTTAACTCAAGTCTCCTTTTGTGAAACTGGGACCTTGTCTTATTCATTCTCTGTCTCGGAAGGTCTTTCTTCAGGTTTGGTGGGTTTTGTCAGTTTTCCAATGGCCCAGTCAAAAGAGCATCCAGCCAGGGCTCTGACGGGGTTGCTCCACTCCTTAGTGTGGTCCGTGCGGGCCCTGCCGACGGGGCCCTTCCTGACTCTCCACCCAGCTCAGCTTCCACCCCCACGTCCTCACCCTGCAACCTGCTTTCACTTGTCTGGGTAAAAGCATGGGCTTTCAGGGGCATCCATCCTGGGACCTAGATGGTTCTGCCTTTAATATCTGGGTGACCTGAACCTCTCGGAGCCTCAGTTTTCGCTCTGTGAAATGAGGGCTACTGTGAGACTTAGCATAGGGTCTGGTGCCCATACATTTTACCATTGTTGGTCTCGTTTTATCATTTGTGTTCTTCTAGTACCTCTCATCTTCAGCCCTTTGCATTTGCCCCTGCCTGCCTTCTCTTGGAATGACCTCTGTGAACTCATTCATCCTTCAAAAGACGGTTCAGACTCCATTTCCTCTGGGCAGCCTTCCCTCAGCACCAGGACCCAGCTCAGGTCCCTTCTGGGCATATTGTTTGATTGACTAGACCACGAACCCCCTGTGGGCAGGGCCAGGCCTCCATTATATTTGCACCCACATCACCAAGCCTAGCACAGGGTACACAGTAGGTCCTGTAAGGCGGGTCATGCGAGGCGGGTTATCTGCCAGTCACCGGCTTAGTCTTTCAGCCCAGCTGGTTTCTCATTGCCGTAAGGAGGTCTTGAAGGGAAAGACCTAGTGGCTCTTGTCACTAGTTACCTCTTAAAGTATATATATCTGTCTTGTCTTCTGAATTAGAGTGTCAGCCCCTCGAGGGCAGGATTTTATAGTCTTTGTATCTGATGAGCCTGAATATTTCAGGAGTGCAGTTGATAATTCTGTTGGTTGTTGGCCAATGAATCTGGCTTCTTCCCAAGCAAGCTCATGCCCAAGCTCAGCTGGTCTCCACTCCCTGGGACAGCATTTTTGGTCCCTCATTCTGTGATTCCCCAGAAGGTCCAGATTTGAACTTCTGGCCTCTGTACTAGGAGGCAACCTGGTATTCCAGAAAGAGGGTAGGCTCTGAGCCTAAAGAGGCTTTGGTGTGAAACTCATATGTGCAGTTTCATAGCTGTGGGACTTTGGGCTTTGGGAAGTGTCTTTAAAATATCAATTTGTTTATCTGTAAAATGGGGGTAAAAATTCTAATCTTAGGGCAGTGGAAGTGTGAGGTTAAAATGAAACAGTACCCAGGAACCAAGTTAAAGGCGGGTAAGCCCTGAATGAATTAAGGATTTCTGAAGGTCATTTCAATGTAGCAAAGGTTATAAATACCCTATCCCTGGCCAGGCTTCTGTGGAGCAGAAAGAGCCGAACTTCTTCCGTAACAGGAAAGGCCCCGCTCAGGGAAAGCCGTGCCCTTTGTCTTGGTCTGTCCCATCTAACTACCTGTGCGAAGAAAGGAGTGGTGGGCATGTGGCGGACTTCCATGGCTCAGTGGGCCCAGGAGAGTGCGGACTCTGGACTGACCTTGTGTCCTGGAGTCTTGTTCAGCCAAGATACTCACAAAGGCCTGGGTTCTCAGGAAGGGGCGGGCGCAGTATTCCCCCTCGCCCGCCGGCTTGCTTTCCGCAGTTTCAGTTATCCATGGTCAATCACGGTCTGGAAATGTTCAATGGGAAATTTCAGAAATGAACAATTCAAAAGATTTTAAAATTTTTGATATTTTGAGGGACTAATTTACATAACTTATTATAGTATATTGTTATAATTGTTCTATTTTATTATTAGCTATTGTTAATTTCTTACTGTATATGATTTATAAATTAAAATTTATCATAGGTATGTATGTAGAGGAAAAAACACATAATATATAGGGTTTGGTTTTGGGCATTGCCTAGGGATCTTGAAAAGTATCCCCATGGATAAGGGGGGGACTGCTGTAGATCAAATGTGATGTCTGTTACAGTTTTCACTGGGGTTCCACGCACTGGTCTTCTTGGGCTTAATATGGTCCCGGTTAATGGCTTGGACACTGGCGTTACAGCCCTGCTAAGCACAGTGAGGAGGTCTGGCCGGGGTACCAGGAGGCCTGGTTGAGATGCAGGCTGAGGCAGGGTGGCGGTCTCCTGCCTTCAGCTGAGGGGGCCTGCTAAACCGCAAAGAGAAACTAAGGCACGCAGAGGCCACATAATACATTTCGTCTTACAAATATTTCTGATTGCAAATTGCTAGCAAATATTTTTTTATTATGTGATACTTGACACTCACAAGACAGAAGACATACCATATACTATACAGGATATAACGACAAGATGAAAACCTGGGCCAGGCCACACCCCTGAAGAACCGGAATGCCATCAAGGCCACCTAATTTACCTGTGGCTTCCTCCCATCCCATCCCCCACCTCCCTCCAGACATGACCACATCCTAAATTTTGCATGTTTATTCCATTACTTTAAAATAACAGTTTTTCCCAGCTAAGAATACCTACCTAGAATATATTTCATTTTGCTTATTTTTGAGCATTTATAAAAATGGTTTATACTCTGACCTACGGTGGCACAGTGGATAAAGTGTCGACCTGGGAACGCTGAGGTCGCCAGTTCAAAACCCTGGGCTTGCCTGGTCAAGGCACATACGGGAGTTGATGCTTCCTGCTCCTCCCCCTTCTCTCTCTCTCTTTCTCTACTCTCTGTGTCTCTCTCTCTCTAAAAAGACTAAATAAAGTTAAAAATAAAAAAAGAAAATTAACAAAGAAACAGCAGACTTAAAAAAAATGGTTTATACTATATGTAGTCTTCTGTCATTTGCTTTACTCCCTTTGCATTGTGTTTTAAATCTCAGAATATGTTACTGGAGCCCCTTCAGTTTTCATAGCTGTATAATAGTCCACCGCCTGAATATACCACAGGTTGTCTGTTCCATCTTGTGTCAGTGAACAACTGTTTCAAGGTACCCAGGAGGGAGAGTACTCATGGAGTGCCTACCAGGAAGGGAACTTTGGGTTGCAGGGTATGTGAATCTTCTGTTTTGCAAGTTAATGCCAAATTGTTTCCCAAAGACGCTGTGCCCATTTGCACTCTCATCTTTGCTCTGACACTTGAAATCAAGTGACTTCATTTTTTTGTCAATCTGGCAGCTATAAAATATGATCCATGATCTTTGTTGGCAGAGAGGGAACTGTTTTGAGGTCTCAGAGCTGAGAGCAGCAGAGGTGGGGCTGGGACCCGGTGTTCATGTCAACATCCGCCTTTGGAAGAACACTGGCTGTGTCCCCGGTGTCTGGTTGCGATCCTCCCCAATTCCAGCTTTCAGTCCCTGAAGCTCTTCATAATGTCTGCCTAAGGGCCAGAGGACATCGCCGGCCATTTGGGGCCAGGCAATATTAGCTAACGGAGCTCCAGCCTTGTCTTCCCTGCCTCACTCTCCCCCTTCACCACCTCTCCCCTTTCTGCTCCTCAAGGGCTCCCCCACAGGCCAGGAGCACCTGCCCACTGTCCAGAAATGACGCCACTTCTCCTGGTGGCCCATCACGCCACAGCCAGGGCACATTTCCCTCCTGGCCTACTCCCTGCCCTTCGTCCCAATGGGCCGAAGTTACTCCCTGCCTGAGTTACAGAATAACATCTCTCAGGGGGCACCTCAGGAAAGACCAGAAGGTGAATTCTTACCTTAAATCTTTATCTAAACACTGGACTCCTTCCCTCTGGAAGAAAAGTGCTGAGCTTCTCAGCACATATCAAAAAGCCCACTATGGCAGCCAGCTCCTGCTGCGGTCTCTGTCCTCTCTGCTCGAGGCGGGGCCCTTGCTCCTCCTCCCTCCCTGCGCTGGGGCAAGACTCCACTTACTTGGGCGACCTCTACTATTGAGTAGTTTTCTCTAAGGAAAAACTCATTCCCATCACCTCTCCACCTGCCCAGCACCTTCCTAGGATTTTTCCAAACCCAGCTTAGAGCTGCCACCTTCCTGGGAATCTTCCAGCCTAAATTCCTCCCTCTCCCTCAGCTCTTCTGTACACACAGTGGGCCAGAGCAGGATGTCACAACGTGCACTCCAGTCCCACAAACCCTGCCGAGAAGGGCTTCTAGGGTCAAATAAGTTTGGGAGTGCCACCTGCTACTTCCAGCCTCTTGGTGTTAATGGTGCTTATTAGCATATTAGCATCTCATTAGCATATTAGCAACACAGAGAGGCCCTGCAGGGATGACCCTTGTTTCCTTGGTTTAATCTATTTTCTAAAAGTATTTAACCTTGGAGCCCCCTTTTTCCCTCCCCCAGTAAAAACTACTCCCTACTTGGAAAAAGTGATCTGAAAGATTCTCCTGCCCCACTCATATGTCAGCTTGTCCTCGTGGTCTTATTCTTCTCAACAATCTGTCTATGATTTCTCTGACTCTAAATCATTCTATGTGAACAAGTTCAGTCCACAGCACCTATTACAGAGGGGCTTGAGTTGAATGCATGCATGAATGAACAAATGAATGAATGAATGAATGCACAGAGCAATCAGCGATGAGTCGGTCATCCAGCTGACTCTCCTCTGCTGTGAGGCAGTCAGAAACGAGGCACAGCTGGTCTTTGTACCCTGTATTCACGTAACTGGGTGCTCGGTCTCCAGCTGCCGAATGATGGATCACTCATTTGACTCCTTCCAGAGGGATGGTGGAGCACTGTGGTTAAAACTGCCGGCTCCGAAGGAGCCAGACTGGATGCGTCTCTAACTACCAGGGGAACCTCAGGCAAATTACCTAATCTCTGCATTTCAATTGCCTTGTCCAAATGGGGGTGATGATAACAATATCACCTTTACAGGCTTGTTGCAAGGGTTAAATGAGTTAATATGTGTGAAGCGCATGATACAATGCCTGGCACCATGGAAGGCATTGGCCTGTGTTAGCACTTAAACAATAGCGATCACTACTTATTGTGCCAGGAACTTCGATAAGAGCTTTGCCTACATGGTTTCAAGGACTCCTCCCACCAGCCTCTTTGAAGCAGGTGAGGTTTATATATTTTTTAGATAAGGAAGTGGAGGCCTCCCAAAGAAACATAGTAGTGGGTGGTAGCCATGGGACCAGGACTCAGGTCAGCTCGATCAGCCAGTCCTGGCTTGTGAGCGCGGAGGCCTCTAGTTCTTTTTACCTATAATTACTCCTCTGTGAACCAATTCAGTTTTTTGTGGATTTTTTTTAAAATCCTCTATTATTCCCCAAAAGATGAAAATCTATGGCACTGCATGATTGGGTTTTATGTGCATGTGTGTGCATTAGATAGTGTGTGTTAGTAAGTGAAAACAAATTTTTTGAGAGGTCTAGTGTTGCCAGAACCTTCTTGGTAGACCCAATACATAGAAACTGAGGCAGGCTCACTTTAAGATATATGATGAAGAGTCACCCGTGAATCCATAGTGCTGCAGAATGGGCCAAGAGATCCTGGCATTCAGCTTGGTATCACTGCCCTCAGCACCTTGCCCAGGGTCCTGTGTGTGCCGGGAAGTGTTTGCGACACCTGTGATCGCTTTTACCCAGGCAGGTGATCCAAGTGAAAACTTCCTGAGAGTTAGCAGCCGTGGATTAGGGATGGTCATAAGGGGCCTCAGGACTTCTGAGGTGAGCATGCTGGACTCCCTTCCCCATGGGCCTGCCGGCCTTCTCAGACTCCATAGCCTGACCCCATAGACAGATCCCATTCTCCCACACTTAGCAGAAGAATCCCCAAAGTCACAGGGTCCAGTGTTCTCTTCTTTCCATACTGGCCAGGGCTTTATTCCAGCATCAGCCGCAGTCTGGCCACACAGCGGAGATGTAGGAGGCCTGGGGAGAGAGGTTCAGTGCACTGATGTGGACATAGGAGGCTGTTTTTCTTGGAGCAGAGAAGGTTGGGGGACTGCATTCTGTGCAGGGGAGTAGCTACACCCTCAGCACCTGAGGACAAACTCAAGAGTCAGAGGGGTGGCGCAGAGGGACAGAATACGTAAGTAGGTAAGATTTCCCACCAGGTGTCACACGCCGAAGGCCCCCGTGAGTGGGAGCAGCAGATGAGTCTGGCAGAGTGACACGAGAAAAGGGGGCTCAGCTGGGTCCTGGAGAATGGAGAGAATCCCAGGAATTCATAGACTGCTCTAGCACAAGCTTGACTAGTGTGAGAATCTGGTAAGGCGCGGACTTTTAGGTTTTATCCTCCCTGCAGTGGTACAACGTGCTCTGTGAACAAAGGAGGATCTGAATACTATAAACACTTGGCAGAACCCCCTCTCATAGCTGACTGGGGTCTTTGGCTCCTCAGCCCTGCAGGGGCCCAGCTGAACTCCCAAACTGGGGCTATGCACAGAACCATGGGGTGGAACACTGGCTCCTACAGCCTCCTGTTGGCCTTCGTTTTGGGCTGGATGGCTCCATTGTTCCTTCCAGCTCTGACAGGCTCCTCTCCAGGGGGACCGCCCTGAGTAGCACCTGGGCATCTTTCAGGACAACGGTGGTCCCCACCTCAGTGCATGTGAACTTATCATCTGGGACCTTGTGCCCTGGCCTCCTTCCTACTTTTTTTCCTTGAATTTTGGTGTTTTGTGTCATATCCATGTCCCCCAAATGCCCTTCCTATTCCTTTTTCTCCCAGGGCACAAAAATTCACCATTGAGGCCTGAGGATTATTTGTCCCTCTCTCAATCTGTGTCCTCCTTCTCCTGGTCTCCCTGTCGCCACCAGGACGGCTTGTGAACTGGCTGGTCTCCTTGCTCTCATCCCCTGTTCCTGCGCATGTGGCCCGCTCATTGGCTTGTACCTCACCCCAGCTGCCCATCGGGTGCAGAGCACACAGTGGGTGCTGACTGAACGCACACTTCTGGAATTCACTGGTTGTCACGGAGGGTAGGATCTCGCAGAAGACAAAGTCACAACAGCAGGGATTTAGTTAGGTTGGACAGATGGGGAGCAGGGGTCAAACACCACTCCCACTCACTGGCTTATGGTCCTCTGTCTGAGCCTCAGTTTCCTCATTAGTGAAGAGACAATATCTACCTCTCAGGGCTGATGGGAGGATTAGCCAAGATGCAACATGGGGAAATGCTTTGCAAACTAGTAGGTGCTGGAACGTATGTCATTTAGCCTGACCTCTCCTGGGAACTCCATGCCCATATTTGTTAACATCTGTTGGCTTTGGCTTCTTGGGAGAGGTCCTGAAACCACATGTCCTGTCTCATGCATAATTTCTCTCCCAGCCTCAGATAGAGGTGTCCTCCCCCCATGGGGATGTCTTGAGTGTCGGTCTGGCCTTGTCTGAGATACAGTGAAATCAACTTCAAGTGTGGGAGATCCATGCCAACATTCAAAAGAAGATCACTAGGCAGGGGCCCAAGTGTTGGAGTTTACAGGACTGTAAATCCACAGAGCAGCCTGAGGAGCAGGACGGACCCAAGCATCTCCTTCCCCTCCTTCAGCCCGTCCTCAACGTGCTCCTCATAGGCTGGTCCTAATAGACCCTCCCCTCATTGCTTTATTAGCCATCTCAGTGCCACCATTTCCCAGCTATGTGACCCCAGACAAGTTCTTTGGCCTCTCTGAACCCATGTCATCACTTGTCAAATGGGGATAATAATAACTTCATTGGGTTCTTTGACAAATTAAAAGATATATTCTATGTAAAGGGCTTTACATGGCTCCTGGCACTAGTCGGGTCTCAGTAAATGTTAGCTATTACTATTAATAATAATCACCATTCTGAATGCCCCAGTAAATTGGTTCCCTCACCACCTTACTTAGAGTTCAGAAATTATTTCCTCATAACCTTATTAAGCACTCTCTACCCAAATAAATATACCCCACATTGTATTATTCACCATTGGGTGTGCACCCATAAAAGCATTCCCTTTTCTTTCATTTACAGCCCTGAGTGTCCTCATTACCTCATCTCCCCTATGTTCCGTGGCCATCTCCTCCTGTCTGTGGTGACTCCAGCCTTCTCTTAGGCCAGATTGATTCCTGAGGGAAACTTAATTGGACCCAACCTGCTTTGATATTTAGGCCCTTGTGTTGAACAGATGCCCTCATTGTAGATAAATTGATTGTTAAAATTCTTTTGACTATAAACATTTTCTATTTGTATATTATATCAGTGGTCCCCAACCCCCGGGCCACGGACCGGTATCTGTCCATGGGCCATTTGGTACCGGTCCACAGAGAAAGAATAAATAACTTACATTATTTCCATTTTATTTATATTTAAGTCTGAACGATATTTTATTTTTAAAAAATGACCAGATTCCCTCTGTTACATCTGTCTAAGACTCACTCTTGACGCTTGTCTCATAAGTTCAACAATTATATTTAAAAATACCACAGTTTTTATGCCGGTCGCATAATTTTATTTTGTGCATTTATCTGTCCCACTCTAAAGACAGGTCCATGAAAATATTTTCTGACAACCGGTCTGTGGCCCAAAAAAGGTTGGGGATGACTGTATTACATTATGATTTTATCTTTTCTGTCCAAAATACATTTCCCCTGGAAGAAATCCCTTTCTACTTTGTAATGGATGTGACTAGGACACAGGATTTAAAACATAGACATTCCCTGTGACACTGCACTCGTGTCGGGACTGGCCTGGTCGGGACGATGGGGTGTTGTGCACAGTGAGGGGGGGAGGAAGCAGGAAGTGAAGACAGACCAAGAGGAGGTGAATGGACAGGAGGACTCCACCGTGGACTTGGGTGTCCAGTGAGCGATGAGTCCTAGACCAAAAAAAGAAAGCAAAGAAAAGAAAGAAAAAGACCAAGAACCGAGGAAGGTGAGCAACCCCAGATGGAGAAAGGCCTTGGCCCCTTGAGCTCCGAGCATGTTTGTTGGTGGCATCTCTGCAGGGAAAATTTCCACTTACCTCCCCAATGCATTTGCCAGGCTAAGAAAAGTGAGCTGGAAATCAGGAAGAAGGAAAATAAGGGTAAAACCCCCAGAGAATAGAGTTGAGGGGGTGGCAGGGGTGGCAGGGGATGTCATCAGATAAAGCATTAGGTTGTAGGAGGAAATGACTTTTGAAACAGACTTTTTATCTTGTCTCCTCTAATGCATGTTAGCACGTGGTTTGTAAAGCTCACATAAACCGTGAGCACCGTGGCTGGCCTGCCTGTGATTTAGACCTGAGCATGTACAATGGAGGGGCATGCCCAAACGCTTTACTGGATCAAAAACGCTTCACTTCCGTTGCTGTAAAGATGGAGACTTGTTGGGAGGCCAAGAAAGAGACAATGAGGGAGTGTGGACTACTTCATGAGAGGAAGTGGACAAAACCTTGGTTGGAAAGGATAGATTGATGCTGCTTCTAAGAGGAGGCGGGACCCTGAGAGGATGGCTGACAGAGGGCTGAGAAGGTTCCCTGTCCCTCTGCCACTGCATGTGACCATAGACAGGTCCCAAGCTTTGTCTGTGACCTAGGACAGTGCTTCCCCATCTTGCCTCCTTTAAAATGGCGAAAGAAGGATACCACAGAGAGGAGGGAGCATTAGGACCAATTAAATCCGTTCCTCTGGGGGTGGGGCCCGGGAATCTGTAGTTTAAGTCCCTGTCCACCGGGTGTGTGTGTGTGGGGGGGGTGGTGGTGCCATTTTTCGTGTAGCCAAGGTTGGAAACCAGTGACCTACCCCTCTGAGTGCTGGAACATTTAATGAGGTCCTGCATGGACCAGGAATACAGCTCCTAATAGGTACTGAGTAAAAGCTTGCAAAACCCAGGCGCCTGTGGTAATGAGCCCTTGAGAAGAAAGGACAGAGGGAGTGACTGTATAGCGACCCTGCAGAGGAGGAACTGGCAGCGGGCAGGACTCGGGCCTGATGAATTTGGAGGGGCGCAAAGGAAGATGTTGAGGCTCGCTCCGGCTGCCTCGCCTGCGGATGGGGAGGGGGCCGGGAGAGGCACCCACCGCTTTGAACTCGCGGGGAGCCTCCCTAAGCCGAGCGGGGAAGTCCAGGTGCCGGGCAGGGCGGCTCTCACCTGCGCGTGCTCAGCGCCGTGGGGGCACAGGCGCGAGGAAGCGCTCCCGGGAATGCGGGGAAATACCCACCTGGGAAGGCGGCGAGCTCACGTCGCCCTGAGCGCCGGCTGGGGCGCAGCGCCTCCGCCCGGCTCGCAGCCCCTCCCTGCCTGGCGCACCTGCCACTCTGGGCGCTCAGCCGGCCAGACCCGGGTTCGAGCGCTGCGCGCGGTCTGCCAAGAAATCCCCACGAATTGGAGTTTGGGTTGTTATTGTTCCTTCAAAGTCTTATGAAAAACTGTTTCAGCATTTTGCCATATTTAGTCCTCCATTCTCTCCCCTCTGACCCCCCAACACACACACACACACACACACACACACTCTCTCTCTCTCTCTCTCTCTCTATTTTGTTTTGCTGAGTCATTTCAAAGTAAATTATACCCATCATGACTCTTCACCCCTGCATTTCCAAAACCTAAGGATGACCCCATGACCACATTACATTATCACACTTAACAAAATTATCAATGAGTCCTAATGCTTGAGACTTCCCCAATCATCCTCAAAATGCCTTTGTGGCTAGGATTTTCGAACTGGGTTCTTTTATTTATTTATTTATTCATTTTAGAGAGGGGGGAGAGAGAGAGAAAGGGGGAGGAGCAGGAAGCATCAACTCCCATATGCGCCTTGACCAGGCAAGTGCAGGGTTTTGAACTGGTGACTTCAGCATTCCAGGTCGACGCTTTATCCACTGTGCCACCAAAGGTCAAGCCTAGGTTCTAATTTTTTTGATTATGTCTCTTAAGTTTATTTCCTGACACCTGAAAGTAACTTCTAAAAGCTTGATGAGATTCGGGTTAAACATCTTTGCCAGAAAGTCTCCCAAGGACCTGGCACTTTGTATCGCATCTTCTTGTACTGTGCTCCTCTCGCACTTGGGTGGAGCCTGGTAATGACCCAGTTTCCTGGGCTCCTCTCCAGAGTCTGATTCAGCAGGGCTGACTTTGGAGCCCAGGTAGCTGTATTTTTCGAAACCACCCCAACCTTAATGCCCGTGTCCCTGACCCTAGTTACAGCTAGTAACTGTATGTCCTTGGTCCTCCAAAAGGCAGAGTTTAAGGAGGTGGGTTGGACAGTCATGGTGGGTGAAGTTTTTGAGTGCCTAGCCCTCAGCAGGGTGGGTGGTCAGGGCTGTCTGTCTGGGAGGCATCTGGGCCCCAGGAGGGGAGGAGGATGGGCTATCTAGAGGCAGCCTTCAGATTGAGCTGAGTGTTCAGCCAGAGGTGTTCCATGACATCTCCATGCTCCCAGCACCAGCACTGGGCCTGGCCTAGTGTAAGTGTTTGTTGAGTGAAGACACTCACTGGCTTTTCAGAGTAAACTCCCAGCAGAGCAGCCCTGTCTTCCATGTTTCCTCCTGGGCTTCTTCCTAAGAGTCAAGCAAAGGTTTTCCAGACTGAGAGCCAGCAGCCGTGCAGTAAGGCCCAGAGAACCAGCCAGTAGGGCGTACCCTGACCTTTGCCTGTGGACCTCTGGGGGAGAGGCGTTAGGACGATGACTGGGGAAACATGTGGGGCTGTTCAGTACAAGAAAAGCAGAAATGCTCTGTCCACTGGTGAACCCTGCTCTCTGCACAGCATACAGAAATGGATGAAATCATTTCTCCTCTCAAAAAACCTCAAGTTTAGTGGACAGAGGGTAAATAGACAATTCAATTGAATGTGTTTAAGGTTACTGCTGAGGAGTGGATAAGAGCTGGGAAATGCAGTTTAAACTGGACACAATGAGAGGGGATTTTAAAATTGGTCCTTGATGGATGAGTAGGAGTCCAAAGTGAACAAGAGTGCTGCGCAGGCTGTGTCTTGTCTTTCACCAGAACTGGGCTTGAAAGTAAAGTAGTGTAAGGACCCAGCAAAATCCTGGCCCAGGAACCAGCAGACTTGGCTCTCAGAACAGGCCGCCGAATCTTGTAAGGACCTCATTTCCTCATCTGCAAAATGGGTGACTAACCCCTGACTTACTGAACTTAGGACCTAGGAGAGTTGGGAAGGGGAGGTGTTATAAGGCTGAATTGAGCTAAAGATGCAAACATGGTTTAGAAAAAATCTAAATTAGAAAATGACCGTGGGAGTGGGAAGTGTAAAATCAAATGGCCGTGCTCCAGGGTAAAAGATGCCCAAGTTGGGCTCAACTTCAAGGGCCAGCCGAAATATTCATAGACAATGTCTTCCTTGCTGTTTTTAGTTCCTCTTCCCCTCAGCACTCCCGTTCCTTCAGGTTTCCACCCAAATGGGATTTCTCACAATCTGCCACTGACAATGGTCACTTGTGGGAATGCCTGTCCTGCATGAGGGCGGGGCCTGAGGAGGGCGGGTACTATGTCTTATACACACTGGGCATAAAATACACATGTAATGAATGAAGCCCCAGTCTTCGGACCGGAGGCATTGAGAAGGAACTGCACGGTGTGAGGGAGACGGCATCTGGCTAGGGGTGTGAGGTCTGGGCTCTACTCCCTGCGCTGCTTCCAACCAGTGAAGGAACCATGGGCAAGTCACTGTTTCTCTGGGCTTCAGTTTGCCCCGAGGAACTGGACTGGATAATGCCCAAGTTTCCACCCCATTTAGATAGTCTATGGGGTGGAATACGACACTACGGATACGCAATGTGTGTGGCGGTTTACAGAATGCTTTAATGCCTTTCTAAGGCACTTTTATATCACCTACCTGCCAACGCCCACCCCATCTAGTGAGACACCAGCAGAAGGAGCTTCTCAGGCAGAGACTTATTCAACAGGCCTTTATTAAGCATCTATGGCAGCGGTTCTCAACCTGCGACCCACAGGTTGAGAACCGCTGATCTATGGTATTTCCCCATGTATAAGATGCACCTTTTTTCGAAAAAATTTGGGATCTAAAAACTGGGTGCGTCTTATACAGTGGTTGTAGATGTTTTTACTTGCATTCCTGCTTTTTCACACTTGTTTTTACGCTCATTGTTGAAGACAGTGATTCATCAACAGACACAGATGAGGACAAGCTAATGGATGGGAGTTCTGACAGTGATGAGGAGTTGTATGAATTTTATGATGAATAAAACTTGAGTTCAATAACTTTATGTAATACATTGTTTTTCAAATTTCGGGCCCCCAAATTAAGGTGCATCTTATACATGGGGAAATATGGTACCTGGTACCCAATGAGCACTCCAAACAAACCTGGTCCCACTGTGGTTTCTAAAATGCTCAGTATCTCTCCGTTGGAAACATTGACCCATCTGGAAGGAACTTTGACAGAGTTGTCCAAAACTGGTAGCAGGAGAAGTGTGAACCCAAGCCAGGCATTGAATGTCTTTGGGCCTCAGTTGCCTCATCTGTGAAACAGAGAGCATATCAACCCATTATGTGTCTGAGGCAGAGGCTGGACTGCAGCTTCCAGGTCTGAGGGGCAGGACTCAACTAAACAGTGAGATTTTGTGAGCTCACCTGTGAGTTCTCGACTGCTCAGCAAAGCAAGTGTACTTGGGAGGTGTTTCCACCTGTAAACGTTTGTCCACTTGTGGTCTTGATGCCTCTCAGGAGACCCTTTGGGGGTCCGAGGAGTAAGGTCCCAGGCCAAGTCCCTTCTACTTTTCTTTGACACCAACCTGGGCTCAGGCCTTTCTGTGAACTTCTGGTGAGACTTCCTGGACCAGTACTTGCTTGAAGGAAGATTAGCCACAGCTCAGTGCATCCTCTGGGGGTGCTGAGGGAGCACACAGCCCTGAGGGGCACACCCAAGCTGGAGCTGCTGACAGACCAGAATCCCCTCCGTCCTCCCCTCCTCCCCTCTTCCCCTCCTCCCCTCCATCCTCCCCTCCTCCCCTCCGTCCTCCTCTCCTCCCCTCCGTCCTCCCCTCCTCCCCCCTCCCCCCTCCCCCCCTCCCCTCCTTCCCTCCTTCCCTTCTTCCTCCGCCAGCCCTGTCTCTCAGGCCTCCCCCAGCCCAGCCCTTTCTTCCTCCCAGGTCTCATCCTCCTTTCCTTCTCTCCAGGTCTAACCATCCTGCTCTGCACCCCGCCTCCCAATTTGGCTGAAGGGGACAACCCCCTTTCACTCTGATCAACTCCACTTTCCTATGAAATTGAGAAAAAAAAAACACACACAAAAATCCTCATGCTCACAACACAACAAAAACAGGTTTAAACATTTTACAGGTTTCAACATTTTTCAGGCCGCCTTGTCACATCTTATCAGATCAGCCGGGAGCCGCAGGCCAGGCTCTCTGGGAGCTGCTTTGGAGAACAGAAGCTGTAACATTCCAACCAGGCTCTGCCCCGCCCTCCCCTCCCCTCCCTTCCTTCTTCTCCCCGAAGAAAGGTCCCACAGGGCTCCCCAGGATGGAGCGCAGGGCCAGCACCTCTGCCCCTTCTCTGTGCCTGGGATCTCAGTCTCTGAAGGACCCCTTCAGCTTTGAGAGTCTGCCCACACCCTTCTCTTGTGGCCTCTCTGGGCTCTCAGGATGTCTTAGTTCACCTTCTCTGAGGGCCCCATGGGATCCTGAAAGGTAACCTCTAGAAGTCGGGGGAGGAGGGGAGCGGGGGGTTGTCAAAGCCACTCACAGAAGGTAGAAACAGCCACTTGACCAGCAGGACCACGGAGTTGTTTGGAGAATTAGGGAGGGAGAGGAAGAGGGGACCACCCCCTCTTCAGAGACTGCTGCCTAATGGGAAGGAATGGCTTTCTCTTCATTTTGTTTTGTTTTCAGATATGTGGTTTTGGTTTTGTGTTTTTTTTTCCTATGGCACTGTGCACCCCTGGCCTGTAATAACCCCTTTTCCCCAAACATTCACCCCAGCCTCCCACCATTCTTTTCCTGCCACACTCATAGTGACCTTGGTCACACAGTACAAATGATGAAACCAGGAAGGGCTGACCTCAGTCCAAAGGCCCAAATTTCATCCCAGCCAACCTGGGAGAGGCCCAGCCCCTGGGTCCGGGGCTGGAGGGAGTGGCCTTTGCTGCTGGTGGCTTCGGGGGAGACTGGTCAGGCTGGCAGCCCCACCCCTGTGCACAGGAGGACCTGGACTGAAGGGTTAGATGCAGGGAAGAGGGTGAGGGCAAAAGTGGCAGAAGGAAGGAGCTGAGGAAAGGAGGAGCTTGGTGACTCACTCTGCCCAAGTGTGCTGGCCACGCCCCCTGTGGGACCTGATTAAGGATACCTGGGAAGAAGCCAGACCCGGGCGCTGAACTCCAGTGTTGGCAGAGACAGGCTCAACCATCCTGCCTCCCGCAGGGCTGCAGGAGAGCCCTCCCCACCTTGCTGCCTGAAGTTCTCTCCTGTGGGTGTGAGGTCCTGGACTCCATCCTGGTCCCCTCGCTGCCAGCGATGGCCTGCTTTCCACAGCCATCGCTGGAGTCCCTCCCTTGGCACATGGTGTCCAACGTGCCAACGTGAGCCTCCCGGTGGTCGGTTCCCTCACCCTTTCCCATGCACCCACTGCGGGATAGGAGACCTCAAGTATCATTCTGTTAGCTCCGGGACAAAGATTCCCAAATCTGAATTTCTAGCCCCTGCCTTTCTCTCGGGCTCCGGCTCTGCACCTCCAGCGCTGTGTGGATGTGCTGCCCAGAGGCCTCACTGGCCCCACAGAATTCCTGCTCTTTGTTCCCAAACCGGTGTCCTCTCTCAAGTTCCCTTTCTTGTTTGACATCATCTCCATCCACCTGGTTACCTTTGGTCATCCTTACTTCTTTCCTTTTGTCCCCCAGATCACCAGTAACTGCCCATCCTTACTCACCACCTCCCCTCTACTCCCAACGCCACCGCCCTGAGACCGGCAGCCACAGACCCCAGCGGCCTGGATGCAGGGTGCTCAGCCCCAGCTGCTCAGTGGGCTCAGCAGGCAGCCGGCCAGTGAACCCTGGCCCCTGGGGGGTTGTGATGCACAGGCAGGCCCGAGACTCCTTACTCTAAAGCAGGGGTCTCAAACTCAACTCAGCATGTGGGCCGCAGAGCAAGATCACAGCTGTTCGGCGGGCCGCACTAGGTCTACAAAAGGCAACTGTTACGCAACACTTTTCTCACTGCAGTTGAAAACAAAAAAAAAATCAGTACAACAAGCACAATCGTACATGCAGTTTACTCAGTGTCACAAAATGACCAGAAACTGTAGTTCGCATCACAACTGCTGTTAACTAAGCTAATATCTAGCTAGGATGCTAGAGAAATGAAAAATACAAGTAGGCTTACTTAATTTTATCCAAAATATTTTGAACTTCGTGGATTAGTCTGCGGGCCGCACAAAATTGTTCTGCGGGCCGCAAGTTTGAGACCCCTGCTCTAAACTCTCATGCTGGCCTTCTGACTGCTTTTCAGCCTTCAGTCTCTAGTGCCCACCCCCAGGCCCATTTGGCAGTTAGGTTTTGTCTAACAAATTAATATTCCACAACCAAACTCAAGAAAACTTCAGTGGCTGCCCAGGTTGATGATGCTCAGGGTCCTTTCCCCCTTCTCTGCTCCTTTGTGATTGCAGCTGGGGCAGACTGGCTGCTGGACCCTGTCCCAGCTCTCGTCTGGGGCCGCTCCTGCCACTCCACCCCCTCCCGCGGGATCCCCAGACATCTCCTCGCCATCCTTGGTCAGCTCAGCGGCGGCTCCTCCATGGCACCTTCTTGATCACCACTGGCTGGGACCCTCTGGCCTCTCCCTTCCAGGATGTCCTTGCTCTTGCCATGTGCTCTCAGGCATGGCAGTTATTTGTGTTCTAAGTTACAAGAGCCTCAGGACCCTCTGTCACTCATTCATGGCACCCAGACCTAGAAGTGCTTGTCGGTCTGTTACTGACAGATGCCTCCTGGTCTGGGTACTCTGTGGGTGTGGCTTAATCCACCTCCATGTTCCGAGGCCTGGCCCCTGCTCAATTTAGTCATCACTCAAATGCGAGTGAATGGGAAGGGAATGAATTTGTTTACCAGGAAAGATTTTTAACCTACTTTCCCAAGGACAGGCACCTCTAGTTACTCCATATAATTATTGCCCTTGTGGGGCCCTAATCTGCAAGGCTGGGACCGAATCAAGATGGGAAGCCCAGCAGGCCCCACTGGGTTCAGAAGCTCTTACAATTCCTTCTTCAGGGACTCTTCTCTGGAACCTGGGTTCCAGCTCAGCATGTGGACTGCTTCCATCTTCCCATTCCCTTTCCATCTCTCCCCTTCCCTTCCCATCTCTTCCATTCCCTTCCCATCTCTCCCCTTCCCTTCCCATCTCTCTCCCCTTCCCTTCCCATCTCTCCCCTTCCCTTCCCATCTCTCTCCCCTTCCCTTCCCATCTCTCCCCTTCCCTTCTCATCTCTTCCATTCCCTTCCCTTCCCATCTCTCCCCTTCCCTTCCCATCTCTCCCCTTCCCTTCCCATCTCTCCCCTTCCCTTCCCATCTCTCCCCTTCCCTTCCCATCTCTCCCCTTCCCTTCCCATCTCTCTCCCCTTCCCTTCCCATCTCTCCCCTTCCCTTCCCATCTCTTCCATTCCCTTCCCTTCCCATCTCTCCCCTTCCCTTCCCATCTCTCCCCTTCCCTTCCCATCTCTCCCCTTCCCTTCCCATCTCTCCCCTTCCCTTCCCATCTCTCTCCCCTTCCCTTCCCATCTCTCCCCTTCTCTTCCCATCTCTTCCATTCCCTTCCCATCTCTCCCCTTCCCTTCCCATCTCTCCCCTTCCCTTGCCATCTCTCCCCTTCCCTTGCCATCTCTCCCATTCCCTTCCCATCTCTTCCCTTCCCTTCCCATCTCTCCCCTTCCCTTCCCATCTCTCTCCCCTTCCCTTCCCATCTCTTCCATTCCCTTCCCATCTCTCTCCCCTTCCCTTCCCATCTCTCCCCTTCCCTTCCCATCCTTCCACTTCCCTTCCCATCTCTCTCCCCTTCCCTTCTCATCTCTTCCCTTCCCTTCCCATCCTTCCTCTTCCCTTCCCATCTCTCCCATTCCCTTCCCATCTCTCCCATTCCCTTCCCACCTCTCTCTCCTTCCCTTGCCATCTCTCCCCTTCCCTTGCCATTTCTCCTCTTCCCTTGCCATCTCTCCCCTTCCCTTCTCATCTCTCCCATTCCTTCCCTTTCCTTCCGTCCCACACATAAACAAGGGTGCCCCTAGCTCAGCAGGAGACACATGAGAACCAGATGGCCCATCCATGCCTCCTGAGTGAATGAACCAGTCAGTGGCTGATGAGAAAGGTCTATAGAGAGCTCTCTGATTCTTTGCTGGAAGGCATCTTCTGGGTTATCTAGACCTGCTCAGTGGACCATGGGACCACATGAGCCCCTTTGAACTCAGAAGCAACTCCCTACCCTTGGCCTGTACTGAGGTGCGTGCAGGGTTGGGTTGGGAAGTCATAGAGCTGTGCTCAACACCCATGAGGCCTACGTGTGCTCCAGGGAGGACCAGTGGACAGTCAAGGAAAGATGGTAGCTTGTGAATCTTGACTTAGGTCCTTCTTCTCTTGCTTCATCATAAGCACCTGCTGAGACACCAGGGTGAGTGGCCACAGGTCCTGGGCCTCCCGTGTCAGGAGCAGTGATCGCTTCAACACTCTGGGTTTCAGCTTTTTGGAAGCTCTAGGATTTCAGTGCATCAGGGCCCATGAGGCCCTGCCCCTTGCCTGTCCCACTGGACACCTGCCCCTAAATGTGTCAGATTCCCCTTATGACATCCATTAGCCATGAGTGACCTCTTGATATAAATGGAAAGGTGGTAGCCTTAAGCTCCCAGGTCAGTGCTTGACTCTTTACTTCCTGCCCATTTTTTCAAGTCTTTCCTTCCTCCCCCTTTTTTTTAAACTTTTTTTTTTTTTAGATTTTATTTATTGATTTTTGAAGTGTGTGTGTGGGGAGGAGAGAGAGAGAGAGAGAGAGAGAGAGAGAGAGAGAGAAGGAGACTGAGAAAGAGGGCGGAGAAGCAGGAAGCATCTACTCATAGTAGTTGCTTCTTGTATGTGCCTTGACCGGGCAAGCCCAGGGTTTTTTTGTTTGTTTGTTTGTTTGTTTTATTTATTCATTTTTTAGAGAGGAGAGGGAGGGACAGAGGGAGAGAGAGAGAGGAGAGACAGAGAGAGAGAAGGGGGGAGGAGCTGGAAGCATCAACTCCCATATGTGCCTTGACCAGGCAAGCCCAGGGTTTCAAACCGGCAACCTCAGCATTTCCAGGTCGACGCTTTATCCACTGCACCACCACAGGTCAGGCAAGCCCAGGGTTTTGAACCGGTGACCTCAGCATTTCCAGGTCGATGCTTTACCCACTGCGCCACCACAGGTCAGGCTTTCCTTACCCTTTTGTAAATTTCTCTCTTGCCGAGGCCAAGGTGGGTCCCCTCTGAACCCAGGATGGGAAGGATGTCTGTCCAGCACTATGCAGGAACCAGCAGGCACAGCGCCAAGCGCTGGGCATCGCAGGGTTTCCAGAAACACACTGACCACTCCAGCAGAGATGAATAACCACAAAGGAGGTGTTTTCTGATTCCTTCCCCCTTCCCAGTTCTCTCCCTCCCTCCTCCCGGCCCCAGGTTACTCCGCCCTCCCTCCCAGTCCCCATGTCTGTCACTAGTTCTTTGGGTCAGAATTTTGAGTTCTTTGCTTGTCTGAGACTAGCAGAGACGGTTAGGCCTTACCATGGAAAAAGGTGTGGGCAAGGGACCCATGACTCCCAGGAGACATGCTTGGGGGAGGCTTGGCTATGGAGCTCCCCCCGAGACTGGAGGAAGGAGTTGGTTGTGGGGGCACATGGGGGATGGCAAACCCTCTCCGGACCTCAGTCTTCCCACCTAGAGAAGGAAGGGACTAGCCCAGTGGCTCTCAGCCTGCAGCCTGCAGAGGGGCTGCAGAGGGTAAAGGAAAGGCTAAGGACGGGGCTCTAGGCCCTTGCCTCCCCCTCCACTTCCCCAACAATTTAGTCATATTTAAGTGTAAAGTCAGTGGCATTAGGTACGTTTGCAATGTTGTGCAATCATCACCACTTCTATTTCCAGAACTTTCATCGCCCCAAACAGAAACTCTATACTCTTTAATTCCTCACTTCCCCTCCCCTCCCCCAGCCTCTGGTACCCTTTCGTCTGCTTTCTGTCCTTATGAGGTCGCCTGTTCTAGGTGTCTCCGATCAGTAGTCAGACAGTCTTTGTCCTTTTGCGACTGGCTTATTTCACTTAGCGTGATGTTGTTGAGGCTTGCCGATGTGGTAGCCTGTGTCAGGACTTCATTCCTTTTTATGGCTTAATAACAGTCCACTCTCTGGCTCTGCCACATGTGTTATTTATTCATTTGTCGATGGGCACTGGGGTTTTCTCCCTTCGGGCTACTGTGGATGCTGCCGCCATGGACACCGGGCTATAAGCACCCGCGTGAGTCCCTGCTTTCACCTCTCTTGGGTCTCTACCTAGGAGTAGAATTCCTGGGTCATATGGAAATTCTGTGTTTAGCTTTTTGAAGAACAGGTCACTCTTTTTGTCTGTTTTAGGTGTAGGAGAGAATGGTTGTGTATTTGGAATAAAGGGCTAACAATTATGAAATATCCTAAACTAGATGACCCCCAAGGCCTCGCCAATCTCTAAAATCTTACCATGTTGGGAGGGTCCAAGGTCAAACTCAGACAAATTTGGGTGCAGGAGAGGCTCCCTGATTGGTTGTGGGACTGTAACCCAAATGATTCCTTAAGGTGAACGTGGTGGGGACAGCACAGCGTGCAGCCCCTGCATCATAGAGCCACAGCAGCCAGCAGCAGAGAGCTTGCTGCTGGGTGGGTGGCTGGATCTGTAGATCAACAATGCCATCGTCTTTGGGCAGGACACACTCATGGCGCCCTTTTGGTGTCTCATCATATGTTCTGTAAATCAGCTCAGCCTCTAGGCTGACCTGAATTCTTTGGTTAAAAGTTTTATCTCTGCTCAGTGCTCACCACGCAGGCCCAGCTTCAGCCCCCTGGACGGACTGTGTTGTTGGGTAGAGGTGAGTAGCCCGAGCGCGGGGTAGAGGGAGTCGATGAGGCTGCGCACCATGTTTAAGTCCAGCCTGTTTGGAGAGGGGATTTTGCCCTGAGAAATCAACATGGAGGTCTCACAAGCAGCCTGTCCCTTGCTGGCACCTGCTGCCCATCCGCCTGGCTGCCTGGGTCTGTCTCTAGCCCAGCTGCATGGTGGGTGGTTGGGGTGGAGGATGAACTGTCTTTAGCGGGAAAGTAGCAGAGCTCTTGGGCAGGGCAGGGCCAGGAGCCGAGTATAAATAGCTGCTGCCCAGCTGGGAAGGCCTGGCAGTGCCCTCCACCGTCCCCCTCACCAGCTGCCAGCGCCAGGCAGGACCCTAGATCCCTTGGGAGCCTAGCCGTTGTCTCGGGTCCTAACTGTAGGAACTTCCTCAGCGGAACTAAGGAGTCTTGTTCTGTGTGTAGGTGGAATCTCCGGATGCCTTGCGGCCTGGGGAGTGGGGACGAGGGCGCAAACTGTGGGGTGAGCAGACTGGCCTCTGGGCAAGAACTCGGCCTCATGCCTTCCCCTGAGAGTCAGCAAGTACCTGTCATGTGCCTGGCCTTCTGGTAGACCAGACATGCTCATGTCTTTGTGTGTTTGTGTGCGTGCGTGCGTGTGTGCACGTGTGTGCCTGTGTGTGTTACGGTGGAGGTGCTGAGGGGGACGGGAAGGAGACACAGCCTCTACCCTCAGGAAACCCGCACTAGCACACCCAGGGGGAATGAGAAACCAGTCAGTTTAGCATTTTGGGATAAAAAGGTTTGAATAAGGTAGAGACAAAATCCATAAGGAGGAGAGATTACTTTTGTGTGGAGCCCACAAAGGTCTTTGGAATGGAGGTGACCCAGGAACCAGAGGTCGAAGGATGGGTAAGACGCGTGCAGGGGCTCAGCAGCGGCACTCCGGGTGGCAGGCTCAGCGTGTGCAAAGGCACCGAGGTGTGCAACAGGCGGCTGCAAGCCACTTGGCGGCCTGGACAAATCTAATCAAAGCCACTCACACTTCGGTACGAAGAATTGAGGAGAATGAGGCTCACTCTGTGACCTGCCCCAGGGCACCGTGCACTTCAATAATGGGGACAAGGAGCCGTGAGTTAAATTAACTGGAATCTGTGGTGGTAGAGTTTCAGACATGAGCATTGTGTGGGTAGCTGGTCCGGTTCAGGGGTGGCAGGGCACGTTTGGGGGAGGGCAGCTGTCCTACAGAAATCAATCCCATGGCCACAGCCTCATTAGCCCCAACACCAGCCGGCAGAGCTAAACCCTCATCTGCAGAGGCCCTTGCTAATTACCAGCAGGATGTCCAGATCTGAGGCTCAACCCTTGAATGGAGCATCATGGAAACATCTTTATACCCTTGCCTTTGCCCTTTGGGTCACCTCTAACAGTCAGCCAAATCGCACGTCTGTCTAGCCACCCCAGGTAGGACTGAACTGCCAGGCAAAGGGCCGACTCTGCTCTGTTCCGAGGCATCCTTCCCAGTGGTGGACGGGAAGGGGCTCTGAAGTGTGATGTGTTCCATTAAGTCAGTGATGGGAGGGCAGGAGGAATGCGATTGATGACAGAGCAGGGGACAGAGTGCTAGGGACAGCCCCTAAACACATGGTAACCACAACAAACACCATTTACTGAGTACTTCCTACGTGCCACGTGTTTTATATCATCTATAATTCCCATTATGTCTATTTAACAAATGAAGAAACTGAGACACGGGGAGGTTAAGAAAATTGCTAAGAGATCAACAGCTAGAAAATGCCAGAGCTGGATTTGAACCAGGCAGCCTGGCTGCTGGCTCCTGGCTCCACAATTGGTTGGATCTGGCAGCATGAAGGGGACAGACAGGGTTTGGTGCAATGAGGGAAATGAACTCACCATCTCTGAGGCTGGGTGTTATTCTCAGAGGAAACCACACTTGGAGTTGGACATACGCAGGGTCTGAATTCTGGCAACTTCCTTCTGTAAGTCACCCAACCTTTCTGTGCCTCAGTTTCCTCATCTGTAAAATGGGATGACAGCACCAACTCACAGAACTGTTGTGAGGATTAAATAACATAAGATGTATAAAGTTTTTGGCATGTAAGAGCTCAATAAATGGTTGCTGATATTATTGCTAGTGTTGAATGTGACTGCAGAGGACAAGCAAAAATCTGCTTGGGTTGTAGGAAGGACTCAGCCAGCAAGGGCTTGGTGACTCTCAGGGGAGAGGAGGAGACCATAGCATCTCCCTACAGGGAGATGTTTCGGCAGCAGCTCTGGCTTTTCTGGCCAAGCAAGCCATGCCTGCCAGTGCCCAGTCCTCGGGGGGCTAGGCAGGCTGCCTGGGACCTTGCAGGAGGGAACTGGTGAAACCAGGAAGCAGGGAGCCCCCTTGGAGGGCTGGGATGAGGAGCAGTCTCACCAACTGGAAATAAAACACCAGCAGGGACTTACCCTCAAACCCCCTTCCATGCACTGGTGGCCACCTAACCAAGCTCTGTACATCTGGTGTATGGCCTTGGGCAGGTCACTTCTCTCTGGGAGCCTCTGCCTTCTCATCTGTGTAATGGGCTTTGCACTCTCTTAGGGCTCCTCTCATAGGTTCTGATTCTGATCCAAGGCTCAGCCTCCCACTTAGGTTGAAAAGGTACCCAGGCCTGCAGAGGTGCTTGACAGGTGCAGGGCAAAGGCTGGGAGAAGAAAGAGGAGGAAGAAAAATAATAGGGGGATGGGGAAAGGAAGGATTCCTGAGTACCCCTCGGGCTCCACTTTCATCTTTCTGGGCGAAGGGAGGCTGGAGCCTTGGGAACCCAGCTTGGCTGGTGAGCAGACCAATAAATGGGGAGTGACATGAGGCAAGCGCTCCTGGTGCCAGAGGTGATCGTGGGACAGGCCTGCCCAGGAAGAGTGTGCAGAGGGGATGGGAGGCCAAGCTAATGGAGAGCGTGGGCACTGCAGGGCCAGTTCACACCTCTAGGGACAGGCAGGGACCAAGGGACCTGTGGTGGGGAGATTGGGGAGTACTCTGGCCAAAGGGGAGGGACACCAAGCTGTGAAATGGGTGCCAGGTCTCCCCACGCTGCACAGGGATAGTCAGGGACCAGACCCAGGTAAGGGGAGGGGGCAGGCAGTTACCACCACCCTCCTTTACAGAGGCCCTCGTGGCTTCCCATTCATGACCAAGCACAGCTGTGGCCATGGGGGTGTCAGGGTCCTCTGTCTGACCTCATCTCCCCTCTCCAGCCGTTTCCACATAGGGATTTGGGTCCTAAATGTCAGAGGAGGGAGTGGGAAAGGTTTCTTTCCAGGGGGTCTTGCTGTGGAACCCCCCTCCCAGGATGGCACTAGGCTGAGCCATCTGCACTGAGCCGTGGCTCAGTTCCCCTCCCCAGTGATTGCAGGGCTACTGGGACAGGGCTGGGTGTGCTGGTCAAGGGCACATGGAGGGTAGCCTGAACTGAGAGGGAGGCTCAACTCTGACACTTCGCAGTCCCGCAGATCCCTGGACTTGGTTTCCTCATCTATGAAATGGGATGATGACAATGATAATGAAGTTCCTATCTCACAGACTTCCTGTGAGGATTATATAATGCAAACAGTCAGAACCAGCCCAGCACATAATAAGCAATAGAGATTTGTTATCATTATTAGTACACTAACCTGTTTATAACTGTAAATAGGACAGGGCAGGGCAGGAGCAGGCAACCTGCAGTGCCCTGTCAAGTGCCATGTGCTCTGTGCCCATCAGGAGCCTCTGGTCTGCCCTGCTGTGTCCCACCTTGGCATGGGTGGGCTCAGTATTGAGGCCCAGGGTGCAGATAGGTCGGGCCTGCAGCCACTCCCCTCTCAGGGCCCAGACAGGCGCTGCCCAGAAGGAAGGGTGGCATGGTCGGTTTGCCCCATGGGCACTGGAGTCAGAAGGCATGGAGTCCTTAGCAGTTCTGTGATCTGGGCTGTTTCTCAACCTGCAAGGCTAAGCCACCCGAACACAAGGCTGCTCTAATGCCCCTCCTATGTCCTAGGGCAGTTATAAGGATTCAGTCAGGCAAAGCCAAGGCAAAGACTCAGCCCAGTGCCCAGCACGAAGGAGTTCAGGAATAGCCCTCAGTGGTAAGTCAGGCCTGCAGGTTGCCCTTCCTTCTAAAAGGGCTTGAGGCTCAAGATCTGGAAATGTCTCATATACAAACAAGTAGAAAACAGGGGCTCGCCTCTCTCCTCTGAAAACTGAGACCAGAGCCAGCCCAAGGTGGCACCACGCCCCTCCGTGGTGCCCCTCACAAGCACACAGTGAAAAGCTATTAAGTGGCAGGTGTTTGGTTCATCCCTGTGTCTAGTCTAGTCCAGAAGGTTTTTGTATGATATTTCCTGATTTGCCCCGAGGGTCTTCTGGACCCTCTTCCCAAAGTATTCTCCATCACTTTGTGTGGGGGACCCGACTGCTGTGTGCAAGCTCCCTGTAGGGACTGAGGGTTCTCCGCTTTTTCTGAGACGGGGCTGAGGCCCTCCTCCCATTAGGCTTGAATTCCTTTCATTGAAAGTATCCTGTGGCCCCCAAAACCTAGATTTCCTGGGAGGTTGCCCATACCAATGCCTTCAACGCCCATCAGGGAAACGGCCCAGAACCTGCGAGGGACTTGACCTGGGCCCCCAATACTGTCTTTCCAATGCTGGGTTCTTTTCATGGTATTGCAATGGTCCTCAAGGGTGCCCACAAGAGATTTCTGCTGGTCCCATGCCCTTGCAAGCTGGAGATGTCCGTCTCAGCGGGCTGACTTGGTTATCAGAGCTCTGCCGTTTGAGGGCAGTATTTAGGTGCCAGATTTCTCAGGTCATGGATTTAGACTCACAGGCATTCTGTTGGTCCACCTACCCCAGAGGGCTAGTGAGGAAGAAATGATGCCCACGATGGTCTGTGTGCTTTGTGCTTGCAGTGCCACTGTTCTCTGTGTGCCCACAGGTCCCTGGCCCTGGGCCAGCAGTACACGTCCCTGGGCTCTCAGCCTCTGCTCTGCGGCTCCATCCCAGGCCTGGTCCCCAAGCAACTGCGCTTCTGTCGTAATTACATCGAAATCATGCCCAGTGTGGCGGAGGGTGTGAAGCTGGGCATCCAGGAGTGCCAGCACCAGTTCCGGGGCCGCCGCTGGAACTGCACCACCATAGATGACAGCCTGGCCATCTTCGGGCCCGTCCTTGACAAAGGTACTGTCTCTGGGCGAGTTAGGAGGTGAGTGGGGGTGGGTTGGGGAGACCATCAAGATGAAGTGACTCTTCCATCTCAGGGTGCCTCAGCTCTGAGCCCAGGGTCCCTGGAGAGGGTGATAAAACTGGATGCGACCTGGACCTCCACAGAAAATGGGGCAGGTCCTTCTCTGAACCAAGCCAGGCTGTTGCCATGGCTGCCACATCTTCCAGGTGCTGCTGGGGGCTGGGCAGCCTTGAGGTGCTCTAGGATCTTGAGATCCAGGAGAGGCTAGGAGGCTGCAGCTTCCTTCCCGGCCAGCTTGCACAGTGGTGGCCCCAGGCTTTGATGTGGGCATTTGTGACTTTTCCCCAATGCTGTGTTAAGTGCTATGCAAATGTAGCTTTGGGGTGTGGTGGGGGCATTGTCACCCCTATATCTCACTCACATAGAAAATTCTGGAGCTGAGAAAGCTGCGTGGTGGCAGCGGCACTGTGTTGCTCCCAAGCGCTTCTGTGAGGACTTTCTGTTGGTCCCCACGGCCCTGCAAGCGGGATATGCTGTGGATCGTGGCGGGGCTGCAGGGAGCGCTGGCCTCGGGGTAACTTTCCAGCCATCTTGCAACCTGGAAGCCTAACTGGCGGCACTTCAGATGAAGGGAGTCACACTATTGGCTTTCAAATGTGAAGGCACCTGGCGAGAGGGATGAGGGAACAACTGTTTCCTAGGAGGGGACTTTGGGACTGGTGAATTCTGGACTGGAGATGAATAACTATGAGCAAACGGCAGTGTCCAGGAATTTAATGACCCCAGCAGGGTGGGGGTTACCTTGCTTTTCCACAGCAATTTGAACCTTCCCATCACCAACAAGGCTTTGCCACCCAAACCCGCGAGCCTGGCCCTCCTCCTTTTAAAAGAGCTGCATTTACAGCCTAAAAGAAAAGAGATCTGAAAGACAGAGGGGGTCATGGGGGGGGGGCTATTGGCAGGAAACGGGTGGGGAGAAGCTGACCGCCCCCCATTTTAGAGTGCAGTCCTCCTTAACCTATGCCTCAGGTTCGCAGAAGAAGTCCGACCGATAGGCTATTGTCATGGGGCCGAAGGGCAATTAGCGAATCAATGGATGATGATTCTGTTTACGCTTCTGTTACCAAAGCTAATTATTCCTTGTTTACATAAAAGGTTTGGCCTCTAATTGGGGCCAAGTGGCGGCGGTTTGCATTTCAAACCTGATTTTGCTGGTGTGTGAGTCTCACCGCCTTCCGGTGCCCCACCTCGGGCCAGGTAGCGCTTAATCAAACAGCCTGGCGTCTAGACGCGCTCCCTAAAAGCGAGACTCACCTTCTCGTGGCTCTTCCCCTCTCGGGACATTTAGCCAGTGAAAATCGGGTCTTTGAGCTTATTACCCATTCACGTCTGTGTTTCAAGGTTTAAATCACCATTGTAGGTTCTAGAACATGCTTTCATTTCTAAATTGCAAGAGGGCAGTTCTGTGTTGAGGGAGGGGGTAGTAAGTCAGAGACTGGGAATTTGGGGAAAGCTAAGAAGTCTCCGGGAAGAAGGCCCCCGCACAGACGTGCGCCCCGGTGTCCAGAGCCGGCCGCCCCGCACCCTGCTGGGTGGGCTGCCACGGGTTAATCTCCGCCACCGCTTTGAAACCAGGGTGGCGGGAGTCGGTCGGCTCGGGGGCGCGCATCTTCCGCGGAGGCCGGGGACTGACTTCCAAGGGTGGGGCCCCAAGGAGCGGGGACCCGGGCGGGGTGTGGGGCGCAGGGGTCGCAGAGCGGGGTGTGGGGCGCAGGGGTCGCGGAGCGGGGGGGCGCAGGGGTCGCTGGCCGGAAGGCTGAGGACGTGGCGGCGGGGCTGCGGTGGCGGCGCGGCCAGCCCGAGAGCGCTCTGCCCGGGCGGGGCCGAAGACGGGCGCCCGGAGGGGTTGAGGCGGCTTGAATAGGGCCTGAGCGCCGCCCCCCACCGCGCAGCCCGGCCCCGCGCCCGCTGCGGCCGCCGCGCCATTCACACGCCCTCTGGCCATTCGGCGCGGCGCGGGGGCGGGGGGCGCCGCTTCAATGGGGATTTCGCCGGCCGGCGCCGGGGCCGGGGGCGCGGCCCGGCCGCGGGAGCCGCCCGTTGCTACGCGGTGGCGGCCGGCCCGGCGGCCCAGGCCCGGCGGCCGCATTATGCGGGTAATGCGGTGTGACACCGCGCGAACAAAGGCGGATTGAGCGGCCCAGCGGGCCCCGCCGGACGGGGACCGGCACAGCGGGGCTGTCAGCGCCGCTCCCAGGCTAATCCCTGCCCCGCCCCCGCGGCCCCCGCGGCCCCAGGGCTGGGAACCCAGCGCGGCCCGGGGCCTGGGCGCCGCCGCCGCCGCGAGAGGTCGCGAGTCCGGCCGGAAGCGGGGCTCATGCCCTCTGCGCCCCGCGCCCCCGGCCCCCGGCGCTGACGAGTGGGAAAGGGCTGGAATTGCGGCAGTGGGGGCGACCGGGTTCGGAACCAGGGCGCCGCGCCACGGGCCTGGGCCGCTCCCTGTCCGCAGGTCGCCCTTGCTGCGCGGGCTCCACCGCGCTGACTGCACGCCTTGCACTCCCCTCCCCACTGCTGGGGCACAGGGTCGGGCCCTCCCCCTGCAGGTGGCCTACGACAGCGCTGGGGCCTCTAAAGAGTATACTAGGCACCCTTGTCTGTGTGGCTTTGGACAGGTCACGTCCCTGCTCTGGGCCCTTCACCAGTACGGAAAGACTGTTGGACTGCAGGTCTTTCAGGCCTTGGCCTCTCTAATCGTCAGTCTTTATCTGTACAATGGGCCTATAAGACTTCCTTCCTCATAGGGTTTAAAAGGATTAAATGGATATAGAACCTGGGGGCAGAATCTGGTGCCTACTGAGCACCCAAAGGTGGTTATTACAACGAGGTTGAGGGAACACACACTGAGTGTTAGCACTTCTACACTGGACCCTGGAGCAGAGCCAGAGGAACTGCCCTATGTCCCCCTCCTCCCAGGAAGGATTTGGTATTCTCAGCCCCAAATCTTGTTCTGGTCTGGGTGGAGAATGGGAAGGGAGACTGAGATACCATCCACCACTCTCCTGGTCAAGAACTCCAGGCAGAGGGAAGTTGTTCCCATTCTGTGAAGAGGGAACTGAGGCTCAGGAAGGGAAAGGGTCTGCTCTTAGGTGCATTCAAGTGGGGAATGAGTAGTTCTTGGGTAGGTTTAAGTTGTTGGTTCCCAGGCCTTCTTCCTCACAGACCTCAGGCTCGTGCTGGGGTCTCTGGAGTTTGGGGAGGTGGAGGGCATGGGGTCTGGGCTAGAACAGAGAGAAAGGCCACCTAATCCTTTCAGCAACCTGCCAGAGCTACTGTTTCCACCCTTGTTTCTAACAGACTGTCCTGCCCGATATTAAGCCCCCGGTTTAATCAGTAGCAGCCGTGGCCTGTTTGCTCATCTGTAAAGTGGGGATATCCGCCCTGGGCTGGGCCAGCCAAAGCGGGTCTGATGGGTACCCGGTTCCTCCCTTTTCCCTCCCAGCTAGTGAGCCCTCTTTTCTGGCTGGGGAGGTTGAAGCAGGGCGGCCACGTCCCAGGACCTAGCATGAGTGATGTTTCCCAACTCCCTCCACGTAGCCACCCGCGAATCGGCCTTCGTGCACGCCATCGCTTCAGCTGGCGTGGCCTTCGCCGTCACCCGCTCCTGCGCAGAGGGCACCTCCACCATCTGCGGCTGCGACTCCCACCATAAGGGGCCGCCGGGAGAGGGCTGGAAGTGGGGCGGCTGCAGCGAGGACGCCGACTTCGGGGTGCTGGTGTCCCGGGAGTTCGCAGATGCGCGTGAGAACAGACCAGACGCTCGCTCGGCCATGAACAAGCACAACAACGAGGCAGGCCGCACGGTGAGTTGCAGCTGCTCTTGTTGCGACCCTTTCTGGGACCCCCTTCCTGACCCTGTCCCGACCCCTCCTGCCTCAACCCTTTCCAGCTGCCCTTGTGCAGCCAGGGCTCCTGCTCTGCCTCTTCTCCACCTCGGCCAGGCTTGGCTTCCACACACCCGGACAGCCACCCTTTCTGCTCACTGTCCTTTACTCTTGGACTGTCCCGGGTCTCCGCCTGCTGCAGGATGCATCAGTGGGGAGTGTGGTGAGCCCACCCAGCAGGTACCGGTAGCCCATCCTGTGCGTTCGGGCTTCTTGTGTAGGCCCTGGGCTTGGCTTTGAGCTCAGCTTCCACCCCTTCTTATGGTTGTTTGACTTAGGGTGAGGCACTTATGTTCCCACCCTCGGTTTCCTCATCTGTTAAACATGGATAACGGTTTCTAATTGTTACAGCTTTGAGAAATGGATGTGATTTCTGCTGAAGCTTGGGGTGTGGAGGGGAGGGAAACAATAGTTACCCTTCTTTGGGTTCGTGCCTTGGTAGGAATAGAGAAGGCTCTATTCCTGGCCCAGGTGGGAATAGAGAAGGCTCCAGAGATGGGGCTGGGCAGGGCAGAGCAAGAAGGTCTAGGTGCGCTTCCAGATGAGGTCAGTGTGGGGGCCAGTTGCTACTCCTCTTTCCCAGACTATCCTGGACCACATGCACCTCAAGTGCAAGTGCCACGGGCTGTCGGGAAGCTGCGAAGTGAAGACCTGCTGGTGGGCCCAGCCCGACTTCCGCGCCATCGGTGACTTCCTCAAGGACAAGTACGACAGCGCGTCCGAGATGGTGGTGGAGAAGCACCGCGAGTCCCGCGGGTGGGTGGAGACCCTCCGCGCCAAGTACGCGCTCTTCAAGCCGCCCACCGAGAGGGACCTGGTCTACTATGAGAACTCCCCCAACTTTTGCGAGCCCAATCCCGAGACGGGCTCCTTTGGCACCAGGGACCGGACTTGCAATGTCACCTCCCACGGCATCGATGGCTGCGACTTGCTCTGCTGCGGCCGAGGCCACAACACAAGGACGGAAAAGCGGAAGGAGAAATGCCACTGCATCTTCCACTGGTGCTGCTACGTGAGCTGCCAAGAGTGCATCCGCATCTACGACGTGCACACCTGCAAGTAGGGAGCCAGGTAGGGTGGCGGGGAGGGGAGCCCGGGGGTTCTGCTTCAGGGCCTGGGTTTGCCCACCTCCACTTCCTGACCACCTGTTCTAGTTCTCAGCCTCCAAAGACACAAGCTCCCAAGTGTGTGCTCTTGAGGCTGCAAGCAATTGCTTAAAATTCTTACACGTGTTAGTCAACCGTGAGCCAGGTCCAATTCGTGTTCGGCCACAGGCTCATTATTGAGCATCTGTGGAGACAGAGGAGGGGCACTGGGGCTGGAACTGGGACACCTGATCTCTGGTGCCAGCTCTGCCCGTAACTTCTGTTCCTTCACTTCTCTGGGCCTCAGTTTTCTTACTGTCAAATAAGGAGGTTAAAACACTTGAAACAGTAGACAGAAAAGTTTCTTCTACAAACCCTGGGGCAGCGTCATTTTGCACCCACCTTGAACTTAGAGGGCAAGTTTTTGCACAAGCGTAAATCCTACCAGCCTTAAGGAGGTGGGTGTGGGGAAGCTGTGTATAAGCCCATATCCTGACAGATCTGAAGCTTGGGTGGAGTGGAGTGCACTCTCGCTGAGTTTATGGATAGTGATGGGGAGGAGGAAGGAGTCAAGTTCAGAGTGATGGTGGTGAGTAATCAAGGGATCAAAGGCTGGTGGATTATGTTGCCAAGCTTCCCAGAGGTGGCCCAGCGTGGGAGACAGTGTGCCTGGCCCTCAGATCCACAGGTCTCTAGGATAGGTCAAGATTGACCTAGGGTGATCCCAACCTTGGAGGTAAAAGGTTTTGAGGCCAGTGTGCCCTTTCTTCCTTTTCTCTAATCTGGAGAAGGATCCTATATACAGAGGCATGAACCTCAGCCCAGCTTCCACCATTTGCCAACCATGGAACCCAGAGATGATAGTCTTTTTTTTTTTTTTTTTAAACTAAATGAGGGGCGGGGAGGCAGACAGACTCCCGCATGTGCCCCAACTCAGATCCACCTGACGGGTCCCTTCAGGGGCAATGCTCTGTCCATCTGGGGCCATTGCTCTGTTGCTTGGCAACAGAGCTATTTTAGCACCTGAGGTGAGGGCATGGAGCCATCCTCAGCATCCAGGGCCAACTTGCTCGAACCATTGGAGCCATGGCTGTGGGAGAGGAAGAGAGAGAGAGAGAGAGAGAGAGAGAGAGAGAGAGAGAAAGAAAGAAAGAAGAAGGGAGGGGAGTTGTAGAGAAGTAGATGGTTGTATCTCCTATGTGCCCTGACTGGAAATCGAACCCAGGACTTCCACACATTGGGCCAAAAATCTACCACTGAGCCAAACAGCCAGTGTTGAGAGCTGTGTCAGAGAGTACCCCATGCAGTTCCACACAGGGCACTTCGGAGTTGGGGCACATGCTTATGCTGGGTGAGACTGTGGGAGGAATGTGACATTATGGGGAGAGCTCTGGTTGAGGGGTGATTCACTCAGTCTATCTGGGAAGCCCTCTGTATAGCCCAAGTTGGGCACAGAGTCTAGAAAGTTAGACTTACCAGTTGTGGAGACTTGAAGCCCAGTTTCCTCATCTGTGCAGACGTGGTGATAGTGGGAACCTTGCAGAAGTTTTATGAGGCTCAAGTGAGCAGAGATGTGACTATCTGAATATAGTATTAATAGAAAGTGTGGTAAAAGACATCAGGGTGCTGTGACATGAGGGTGGTCATCATGCAATGAAATGGTGTCATCACTTGGGCAGGTTCATATACTGCCTTTCAAAATGATAGAAGAAAAGTCAGTGAATGAGAGAGAACTCAAGAGGCTCTTTGTGGCCTGACAAAATGGAAGGAATGTTTGAAAGCACAGTGGCCACCCTCTTCTGATGTCCACTATGGCCACAGGCAAGTGTCCCCGCTACCCATTGGGACGTAGCTCTGGTCCTTCTGGGGGGAGGGGGAAGAACCAGAGCTTTAGAACACTCACACTAGACAGAGGACCATCTGTTTAGCCTGCTCATTGCACAGATAGGGACAATAAGTCCAGGTCTCTGCCTCCACAAAACCCCGTATGTGGGTCCTGCAGAGGTCACAGCAGTATCCCAAGGCCCCACTGGGGCCTCTAGGGTGTCAGTGATTCAGGCCCCTGGCACTCTGTTTCAGCACCTCCCCTGCCCTGGTGGGCAGCAGAGATAAACAATCCGCTAAGCAGAGAAGGAGGTGCTGGGTTGGCCCTCAGTGTCTGGAAAGTCCCGCCTGCAACCCCCATATTAATACGGATCCTAAGAATCAGTGCTCTCCATCAGCCATCTGTCTCCCCATTTCTGAAATAGAATGGTGTGTTTCTAGCCTTAGGGAAAGTGCTAGACATGGTTTCAAGATGCCATGTCCAGGTGTATCGTAGCCCCAGGCCCCTCCTGTGAGGACACTCTGGAGCCCCCGCTCTGGGACAAGTGGAGAATTTGCTCCCAATGTGGTGGTCTTTTGTTGAGTGATTCTGGGCAAGCTGCTTTGCCTCTCTGAGCCCAGCCTTCCTCATTTATGAACTGAGGATAAGAACTATGTCCCTCGCAGGGTTGTTGTATGGACTAGAGTCTGTGACACCAAGAGCCTGGCACATGGCTCAGATGCTCCTGAGAAGGCAGCAGATTCCGGGCTAAGCTGACCTCCAAGGTCAGCTTTCCCCCAGGCCTGCTGCTTGGTCAGGAGCCATAGGCTGGGACCCTGTGGCCTCCTCTTATCCTTTCACCCACACTGACACTCGGCAGGCAAAATGGGAACTTTTGAAACAGGATGGCAGGGATTGCATAGGACAGAGCCTCTTGCTTGTCTCTTAGGTATTCGGCCTTGTCTCAACAGTGCAGGTAGGAGAGAGGAGACCGAGGCTGTGCACGCGTGCGTGTGTGTGCGCGTGTGCGCGCGTGTGTGTGCACGCACCAGCTTTATGCCACAGGACGGCCAGTCTTCCTTATGGGGAAAACATCCTTTCCATCACTTGTAGCTTTTGTCCAGTGACTCAGGCTAACCATTGATTTTTTACAAGTACCAGGTTTATTCCTTGTTATTCAGACGTGAACATGGTAAGCAAGAAGGGCTTTGAACAAGTCAGGCAGTCTGGTTTGACCCCTGGTGTTGGATCTGTCACTAACTTGCTGTGAGATCTTGGACATGTCCCTGGGCTCTTGCCGAGTCTGTTTCTGCCACTGTGAAACGGCCTTGCACTGGTCCTCTCAGGCCCCAGGAGCGAGGGCTGACTGGGGGTGCGGTGACAGCTCTTCAGGCCTTTGTGATGTGTAAACATACAAATGAGTAAAATGTACACATTGGTGCTCCCATTATTCACAATTTTTTAATTAGACTTTCTTGTTTGGACAGCTCATTATGAAACTGGTGTGATTAAAACACACACATACAGTGCGCAGGAGTCTGCTCTAAGTCGGAAACTGGGCCAGGCACCTGCCACGTTTCTTCATCTCCGTACAAGGCAGATTCGTGCACTAGGGTAGTGAGTTACCTGCGACAGGGCTTCCTGTCGCCCAAGCCCCCAGCTAGGTGGTGAGGGAGATAGGAATTGGATCCCAGTTCTGTGGATGCTAAAGCCCTACTGTCCTGTACTCCCTTCCTCAGTGGTGGACCTCAGGTATAGTACGGAGCAGGGAAAAGCCACTCAAGGTCCCCAGTTACCTCCAGGTATAAGAAAAATGCTGAGACCTCCTGTCAGCAGCCTGTGATCTTTGTACCCTTATGGGTGGTCTCCCTGAGAAAGCAATTATGTTTCTAATTCTTCCTCTTTATTTTTCAAAGGGTGCTGGGAAAGGTCAAGTTTATGGCTGGGCAGATTCGCTGAAGTCCTCTGGGGAGCAGGACCTACGCGGCTCAGCCCTCAGCATCAGACAGCAAGGAATCCGGACTGTTGCCAGATGCATGTGTGGTAAATTACCTAGATCCAACCAGCCCGCTGACTGGGAGGCCTCCCTCCCTTGCTCATCTTAAGTTTCTCACCTTACTTTGGATGGTGTGTGGTTTTTAAAGAAGGGGCTTTCTTTTCAGTTCTCTGGGGTCTGATAGGAACAGACCCGAGGCTTATCTTTGCACATGTTAAAGAAAATAAAAATGGAAAAAAATTTCTACTCCAACAGAACAGGCTGGGCTACTGTGAGCTCTCTGCCTGGTGACAGAGATATCAGCACGGGCAAGATGGTTTCCAAACCGCTTCTCATGGTGGCATTCCAGGATGCTCTGGGGTGGGAGTTAGGAAGTAGGACAGACCCTTGCAGTCTCCCTTTCTCTGTCAACTCCCACTCAAATCTGATACACTTTCACGATATGATAAAAGCCATAGGTTTAGCTAGGATAAAATGGTAGGGAGGCCCAAGGCAGTTGTTAGAATACGGTTTTCAGTTTTGAAGAGCTAGGAGTTCTAGGTAACCTGGTAAGCTGTTTGAAGAGCAGCTGTGTGTTCTTCTCAGCCTCATTTTCTCTGTAACCCTGTTCTGCACAAGGCTCTGTGAACTGCAGTCAGATCTCAAAATCTTTCTCTACCATTCTGCAGTTTCTACCATTAATGCCGTACTTTTATTTTGTAGTGGACGTTGTAAATAGTTTGGTTGTATGGGGTTGGGGGGGGGGGGGTAGGACAAGCCTTCTCCAGCCCAAGTGGCTTCCTAAAGAAAGGAGTGGTATCTTTGGAAGGGCCACTCAATCCCTCCCAGCCCTGCTCACCTGCAGATTCTCCATCAAACAACGCCACGTGAGCAGCTGGACCCTAGGTCACCTTAGTATAAATCAGACAAAGGGCCAGTGAGGGAGTAGCAATCTATTCCTAAAGTTCTAATTTGGAGACTAGTAGGTGGGGAGGTTATAAATGATTCCTTCACTTCCTCTCCAGTAAGAACACGTGTTCCCGCATCCTTTTCTTTCTTTGGCCTGTGTGATGTGAGTGAACAGAGATGCAGAGTTCTTTACCACAGCTCTTCTGGCCTCACCTGCATGCTGATAAGCACCAATCCATGCAGTTACTGAGGACTGGGACTAGGTGTTCAAAGAGGGGCAAGCAGTCACCTGCTCCCTTGGGAAAAGCACCTCACAGCTGAGTTCTCCTTGATCCACAGTGGTCCTGCACAGTGTCCTACAGGAAGCTAGCAAAACGGAGGCAAACGGATTTGATGGTATGGACCAATCCAACAGCTCTGTCTTAAGGAAAATCAGAAAGAGATGCAGCAGGGGTACAGCACAGAGCAAAGTTTCCTCCTCTTCCTCTTCCTTCTCTTTTTGGTCTGCCAGACACTGACCAAGATATCAGGTCAAGCGATCTTCCTGCTTGCTCAGGCGGGTTTGCCAAGACGACTGTCCAGAAGCCATGCCTGCACTCTGGAATCTGCTGGCAACGAGCCCTGCTAAGATACACATCCCATCCCCTCTGTAGTCCGAATGCCCCTCCTCATCTCACCTTAGACTGAAAAGTTTTAAATCATGTCAACCGGATAATGCTTGCTTTATGGGAGAATTATTTCAGCAGAATGAATACCAATTTTCAAAACAATCTTTTCGTTATCTATGTATTCTATATTAAAAGTGGTAAAGTCATGTTTCTGGGGCGTATTCAAGTAGCTGACAAGTAATTATTTAATAATAGTACACTGAGTGCATTGTAATTATTCTTGCCGTAGTCAGGTACTAGTATCCAATGGAAATTTCCTACCAACCTGCTGTATCCAAAGTTTTGTAAAAAGTTGTAGAAGTTGTTGATCTTTTTGATTTTATATTCAAAAAGTCTCTTTTTATAAATATTATTTATTATACAATGTATATACCTTTGAGTTAACTAAGATTATATATTATATAAATATATATATATTTGGAGAAAATATATTTCATCATGCAGTTTTTTTCTGTTAAGTCATTAAAGAGAAGGTAAACAAACTTAAAATGAATACATTGTACAATGTGTGGAGTTTCCAGGTTAATGCTCAGGAGGTCAAGAATATCAAGATCCGAATGTGGCAGCTTCAGCTTTCACTCTAAAATTAGTGGCCCAAACTAAGTACCCTTCCTCTGTTCTCTAAGCAAGACCATCTGAGACATCATGGACAGTAGGTCTGATCTACTCTCCCACTTTCTTACAGGCTTACTTTGTTCTAAAAGAATTTCTAACAAAGAGTTTCCCATTTTAGAAATAAGCAATTTGTGCAGTAATTCATTTCATAGACTCTAGCACATTCAATGCACAAATTAATGTCACACTCAAAGATGTGGCTCAAGGCCAGCAGACCACAGAATTGGCCACTGACTTAATCCCTTCCTCACCCATGTTTCCACTGCCATTTATTGGGAACATAGGATTTGCTCTACTGAAAATGAAACTCACCTGGAAATGGATCTCCCGTGCTAGCTTTGCTTAGAGCTAAGCTAGAGGGGGGAGGCGGGGCAGGAAGAAGAAATTGTGTACCCTGAGCTCTGGGGTGTATGGAACTAATGTCATTTACAGTTTAGACTGGTCAGTCTGGGCAGAGAGGACCCACCAGTGGGCATGCTCTAGGGAAAAGCATTCATTCTCTCCTTAGACTGCAGTTTCAAAAGGACCCACCTGAATAAGTAATGAGATGCTATTTTCAGACCTACCCATAAAATGTCATCTTCAGTTTATTTGGCACAGTAAGAACCTTTTTTGTTCTTTCTTATTTGCCTTTATCAGGAACAAATCTTTTCATCTCATTTCACAGAAAAATAAAGTGGTCTGCCCTGTGCAGTGGAGATGGGCTGCCAGGGCTCCATTCCGACCTCTAACCTGAGATTAGAAATTCATGAGCTTTAGCCTGACCAGGCGGTGGCACAGTGGATAGAGCGTCGGACTGGGATGCAGAGAACCCAGGTTCGAGACCCGAAGCTCGCCAGCTTGAGCGCAGGCTCATCTGGTTTGAGCAAGGCTCACCAGCGTTGCTGGCTCGAGCAAAGGGGGTTTACTTGGTCTGCTGAAGGCCTGCGGTCAAGGCACATATGAGAAAGCAATCAGTGAACAACTAAGGTGTCGCAACAAAAAACTGATGATTGATGCTCATCTCTCTCTGTTTCTGTGTGTCTGTCCCTATCTATCCCTATCTCTGACTCTGACTCTGTAAAAAAAAAAAAAAAAAAAAAAGAAATTCATGAGCTTTATTTTGCCCAAGACATGTCTTTACTTAGTTTGTGAAAAGCTTAAAGCACAGAAATGGTAGTTTCAGCGGCGCACGAACCCGGACATGGAAAATATACAGCTCTCCTTCGTGCCCTGCAGTGCTGCCTATCTTTGTAGTCAGCTTTTATGTAAGGCTAATACTCATCTCCCCCAGCATTCTAGGTACTTTTAATTTTTTTATACCTGTAAGATTGCCAAATATTTAAATGGTCTCTACTTATACTTACCAAGGCCATTTGTAATCCTCTCTATGATTAATCATATTCTGTGATTAAAGAGAATAGTTTATAGCAGTGTTTGAACAATTAGCTTCTCTATAATCATAAATACTAGTGAACATCTAAAAACATGAGGAAGTTTTAAAAAAAAGATGCAAAAGAAAGAAAAAGGGCAGTATAATGAAAAGGTATCTTTCAAAGCAGTATTTAATGAAGAAGGATAGAGGGGGAAGTGTGAGTGTTTGGGGATGAGTACGGATAAAGGCAAAAGAAAGAGGGTGAGGAAAATACAGAGAAGAGCAAGGGACGAGGCGATGGATGGTGAGACAAGTCGAGGTGTCTCCAGAGGTGGGGTCCAGCGACCCAGTGTGTAGCCGGGCCAGCCTTGGGTCTATGGACATGCACGTGTGTGTCTGGCATACACACGCAGGTGAACTTACCTCAGCGGAAGGATGGCTACCACACTGTCATGGTTTCTCCTAGCTTAACAGAAAGCTTTCCAGGAGGCAAAGTGTTTTAACCATTTGTCTTAGACTCCCAAAATAGTGAACAAAAGCAGCTGTGTGGAGACTGTACACCGGGACGTTTTCAAACCTGAGTCCTCCTTGCAGAATGTCTGCACTGCTTGGGAACCCTGCCGATCACAGCCCTATCTCCTGCATCTCACTGTTACGGGGTCCACACACACACCCTGTGGGCCCCGCTCCAGGCCCAGTCTCGCCACTGCTTGCCAGCTGATGAGAAACTTAAGATCATTTTGTAATAACTTCTGAAATTTACATGCTTTTTTGAACTCTCCTACACACCTTTTCCTGTCACTTCTTTGAAAAGACTTATGGGTCAAGTTGCCAGCCGAGGAAAATGAAATCTTGCTTTTACCCTCTGTTTGGGCTGGGCTGGCTGTCTAAAGCTGACTCAATGCTTCCACAAGTCTGTTTACCAGGATTTGATTATTAAACATGCTTGGATCTTCTCCATGACTTGTTGCTGAAACTTCAAGGGGAGGCTGTTCACTATAATTTTTAGGATATGAAGAAAAAACAACCTTAAAGCAAAACATACTTCAGATTTTAACCACCATTATACAGTTTTCTGTTACATTTTAAAAAGTGTTTCAATGAAGATGTACATACCTAGAAAGGATAAAATAACCTCCTTTTTTGAGGCTTTAATTACATTTTCTGACAAAAAAAAATGTATAGCCTGTTTAACAGCTCATCCACAAAGTATGGCGGCAGTTGGTTGGCCTCCTCTGCTTTATGAGCGAGTGTGGCGGGCTGATGTTCCTACGCTCTCTCCACCAGCAGCAACTTTGAAGAGTAAGTGCATAGCTTCAAGACTCCACCTCTTCAAGGCTGCGCAGGGACCGGGTGGCCTCAGGGCCCCCCCACAGGAGGGTGTGGACAGCCCCCAGGAGCCAGCCCTGCTATCAGAGAAGCTCCCGAGACGGCCTCTTCCCACAGACCTTGCCGACTTTCGGGGCTTCCTTGAATCCTAATGTGAACCAACTCTAAGGATCAGGGTTTAGGCAAAGAGCTCAGAAATATGAAAAAGGGATGAAGGATACAGAAAAAAACCATGAGAAATCTCCCTGACAGTGTTTGAGTCCACGTTCGTACATTTCATAGGAAGGAGTAGTACTACTCGAGAAACGGTTCTCCTTTCTGGTTTGACCCAATTATAACTCTGGTATACTTCAGTTTTTTTAATGAGGTAAAATAAGTATAAAGATTCTTGTGTATTAACTTTTAAAAATGCTATTGATGTTTTCCTTTTTAAATAACTACACTTTCAAACTAATTAAAATGAGAAAATTTTAAATAAAAATCACCCAACCCCTTATGATAGTTATAACAAAAACATCCAGGGGCCTTTTCTGAGCCCCCTCTTTTGCATACATTTATATCAGTGATGTGTATTGTTTTGTATAAAATATTGGTCTACAGAATGTTTTCAAGTATATATACTCTTTATTGCATTCATTTATTTGCATTAAACAACATAATATTTATATTTTTCAATATAGTTTTGGACAAAACACAAAGACATTACTCTCACTGAGTAAGAAACATAAATTAGTACAATGTGTGCTGCTTTCACAGGAAGAGAAAAGAGGCAAGAAAGACCTGAACCAGATAAGGGAATCCAGGGTACTGGTCACCAAGAATCACAGAAGTTCACAATACAATCTACTTTTTGAGAAACCATAAAATAAGCTAGAGATGAAAAGTGGAAACAAATTAGATATGACATACAAGTCTACCAAAAATATGCAGATAGCAAGATCTGGAGATCAGGTGCCTTCTACCACAGAGACAGAAGACAGAGCTACTCCCACGTGCCGCTGCGGCAGCCTCATGGGCAGTGGTAAGCACATTCAGATGGCTTCCGATTGTCCTCACATTTTAAGCAGCAGTGGGAGAGAGTGGCATGCTCCATAGGTCTTATCACCAAATATGATGACCTATTTAGATTCCTTCTAGCTCGGGTATAAGACAAACCCTTTGGAATAAGTGTACAGGGAAAAGGAAATGTGTTAAGTGTATTGGAATGGATCTCAAAGGACTGAGGGGAGAGAGCTAGAAAGTGGTTTATTTTTTTCTGGAAAATAGTGTTTTATTACATGCTAGATAGTACAGATCATTTAAAATAAAGGAAGGGTACATTCCAAGTAAGTCATTAAGCTAAGGAAAAAAGAAGAGTGGTGATGCTAATAAGCCTTTAATAATATACTAAGGAATTGACCCATTTAGAGTTGGACAACTAATTAGCGCTGAGAGGTTTGTAAATTACTTTATTTTAATGATTCCTTTTTTTGGGGGGGGGTATACGCTTTTCCCATACATCTTTCACAGTTTTTAACGACAACTACTAAGGGGTAACGATTAGCATATCTCTTACCACAGAGGAAATTAGTTACATTAAGGGGATGTCATGGCCAACACAATAATAATCTGAGTTTCTATTAAGAAAGATCTCCTGACTACAACTTGGAAACATCTCTGAAAATCATTAAGAACAACAAATCCAAAGCCCTGTTTCTTTAGGCAAAGGTAACAACTAGCTTTCGCAGAGAACTTGAACTGAATACCCAATTACCTTTAGTATGAGCCCAGGGAAGTTGTACAAAAATCCCTTTGAGCCCATGCTTTGATTCACTGTCCCAGTTTACCTGTAGAAAGTCTTCCTGCTAATAGGCCAAGTGTTGTCTTGCAACATCATTACATTTATTGAGAGTTTTTGGGTGGTGGGGATAGAAGGGAGCTTAAAATGTGTAGTGTTCACAAGTACAGTATCTTGCCCACACTTAAAGACTGGAGAAGAAATCAGCTTAGCTTGCACAGAAAGGAAGCACAGCATTCTAAAGCAAGTTTGCGCCTTCCACAAAATAGTAGATCTTGATATGCACAAGGAAGGGAGTTTTATTGCACTAATCATGCAGAGCGAACACATGAAGGTAGGGAATGGTTTCATTTTGTTCAGAATCTTGAGTAAATCCAGTGAAGATCCCAGGCCTTCTTTACCTTGGTCAATCCCCTTGGTCACTATGAGTTTGCAAACAGCCCATTTTCAAAGTCACAGGGGCTACTAAAAAATACCCAAAATACAAAAACAGATGAGGGTCTGCAAAGAGCCATTCATCACAAAATCACTAACAGCTTCCTAATGGCGTCTCTAAATTTTTCACTATACATTCGCTATTAGATAAGCATGTCACAAAAGAAAAGGGTCATAGCTCCATGCATTTAAAAGCACTTTCCAACAAATATGTACCATTAAGTTTTTCCTGCATTGTGACAAGGAGGTTTGGTGAAGCAGGACTGGGAGAGCAAACCAACAGTACAACCAATTTCCCTGCTTGGTCTCTCAGACCTACCACACAGTAAAGCATTCTAGAAACGAAAACAAAATTGTCCAAAAAAAGGTTGAGACTTTAAATTTATATGCACTGTACAGCAACTCTTAGAACAGGCACTGGGGCTTAAAAGAGTGCTAAGTCTGGTTTTAAATGGTATATATACTCACGCTCCTTCTTCTCTTAAAAGAGCCAAGAATTTTCTCACACGGTATTCAGGATCCATCTAAACATATCAGAAGAAATAAAGACAATGGATTAATGGTGCCTTCTAGTATCTATGCACTTACTTCATGCCAAGGAGCCTGGTCGGCAAACTGCGGCTCATGAGCCACATGCAGCTCTTTGACCCCTTGAGTGTGGCTCTTCCACAAAATACCACATGCGGGCGCTACCTCGAGAAGGAATGTACCTACCTATATAGTTTAAGTTTAAAAAATTTGGCTCTCAAAAAAAATTTCAATTGTTGTACTGTTGATATTTGGCTCTGTTTACTAATGAGTTTGCCGACCACTGGCAAGGAAATGCTGGGCCTCATACTTCCATCAGTGCTCTACTGAGTCACAGATGTGTTACCTGTTCCTTGACCAGTGTTCTGATACACAGGCAAGTGGATAGCATCACTCAAGAGAAGTGAATGAGATTTCCTAGCATGGAAAACTGCTATACTTTTTAAAAAAATTCAGGCAGAGAGACAGACTCCTGCATGCATCCTGACCAGGATCTACCAGGCAAGCCCACTAGGGGGTGATGCTCTGCCCATCTGGGGTGTTGCTCTGAACCAAGCTCTTCTTAGTGCCTAAGGCAGAGGCCATGGCACCATCCTCAGCACCTGGGGCCAACTCACTCTGATCGAGCCATGGCTGTGAGAGAGGAAGAGAGAAAGAGAAAGTGAGAAAGAGAAGCGAGAGGGGGAGGGGTGGAGAAGCAGATGGGCGCTTCTCCTGTGTGCCCTGACCAGGAATTAAACCCAGGACTTCTACATGCTGGGCCAATGCTCTACCACTGAGCCAACCGGCCAGGGCAGAATTGCTATACTTGAGGTTCCAAATGACCCAGTTGGTCATTCACAGGCCCCTCAACGGTGTGTTCCCTTAGCTAGAGTTCTGTGAGGATGGCAGGATGGTAGCCATTCATGAGGGCTCAAATGGCATCCAATTCAGAGGACTTCTCTAAGGCATAAAAGACCAAATTTGAAGAAACCAATGATGTTGATTAAACTAGAAAATAGCTTATTAATTCTTTATGATTAAAAATCTAGCTTTTCTTAGCCTTGGTCTCCCTTCCATAGTTTCTTCTTTGCAATTAATGAAAAATTTGTTCTGAAACTAAGGCAGTGAAGAATAGGACTGACCCCTCTGATGTGACCGCTGGATAATGTGGGCCTCCTGTGACAGGAACTGTGTCACGAGTTTAAGAAAAGATGAAAGGGTTTTGGTTCAGGTTCTAAGTTCAGGTCATTATTATTATTTATTCATTTTCATTTTATACTCATATTTATACTAATTTGTTTCACTGTATTTTATTTTCATTGGCCCACCAAAGATGTGATCTAAAAAATGGTCATTAAAGACATCTTTAATTCTTTAAGATGAATTTTTATTGTAAGAAACACACCTAACTTTTAAACAATGTTCCCGGGCAGGAGTCTGTTTCCCCAGAGGGAACCCCTGCCTCTGGGAACAGCGTTCAGCGCTCAGTGCAGCTGCGGGTAAAGGTGCAACTGGATTCCCCTCCAACCATCTTTCTTTCTTTTTTTTTCCCTTAAAGATCTCTTCTATCCCAGAAAAACATCTAACAGAAGTTTCAAATGTATCAAAGTTAAGAGGTCAGACTACAAAGGACTAAGAAAAAGTGTGAATAGCTAACAAAAGAAACATTTTTCTTCTCTGGGAATAGAATTACATATGAATCAATTGTCAACTTCTTTAAAAAAAAAATGGAACTGGCTGGAGCTCAGCTGTAGTCAGTACTTGCAGGTCTTTGCCCATTAAATATATTTAATATGTGTGAGCAACGACTTACTGACTTGCCTGTAGCTATGGAATTAAAAGTCAAGAGAAAGGGAGGAAAAAAGTAATCTAGATAAATGACTTTATTCCCTCAGGTGACATCCAGTCAGAGCAGATCCTTAGCACTGTGCAAGTTTTAACAGAATCGTGTATAGCGAACAGAGAGGAAACATGACTTATATTCTGCGAAACTACATGCCTCTTCACTTAGGCTCGGCCTCTCTAAGGCAGATCTAAGGAGAATTCACTCAGCTGCACGAAATCCATTTGACATGAAGGGGGTTCAGACTCAGAGGCCTATGAAGTGTCAGTCGCTGAAGATTAGGCCCGAGTGCCCCACTCTCACTTTCTACCCCACGTGCATAAGTGGCATTAACTTGATCACTGACCTGCAGGCATGAAAGGAAGAGGAAGGGGTAGGGACTGGAGAGGAAAACCTACATAGATTCTTCTATGCAATTATTGGGGAAAAAATTGTGCTGAAACAAAAAAATGAAGAGTTGAGCTGACAATCTGACACGTTTATCTTTTGACAAGGACAGAGCCAATACATCTGTATAAGCACCCTTCCCCCAAAAAGCCTAAGCAAAGTGATTAGTCTGTAATTTTAATGCATTGTTCAAGACGGGAAATAAATAAATTGGCTTAAAAATAGTCCAGCTGAAAGTTCAACAGCTTAAACTTTAAGTTTATGAAAACGACAATTTTATTTTAAAATAAATTTACCAGCAAAGAGTAAAAAGCATTCACTTCATGTTTCCAATGTGTGAGCAGTCCAAGAGCCTATTTCAGATGTAGCTGAAACTTCACCCTCTGCCACCCACTCTCACACTGACCAGGCAGGACAGGGCAGTAATACATGTGCTTAGGATGTAGCCTAGAGCCTGGGAGAGAGTCACTCAACTCAAGTTTTCTGAGCACCCTACTGTGTGTCTGGCTCTGTCCCAGGCGCCGGGGATTCGATAGTGAGGGACAGCCAAGGTCCCTGAACTCAGGGAGCTTAGTAAGGATACAAGTGTCATCAGACAAGACAAGCATAAGAAGACACAGGACGGGTACACAGAGGGCTGAATTCCAAAAAGAGGAAAGGTAAGTCGCCAGTAGATGTAAGAAAGTCTCAAAGACGTTCCATCTGTCTTTGCCCAGACAGTGGCCTGGGGCTAATGTTTATGGGCACTTAACCTTGCAGGAGTTTGCATAAAACTTCTAGGAGCCCAGGCCAGGGGAAAATCTACAGAGCCCAAGTAGTATAAGCGGCACAACTCACTTACCTTGTCCCTTAAAGCAGTGTCCCAGACCTCTTTTGGTGTATGTCAGGTAGCTTTCTGACCTTTGATGGACATCATCCCTCCTCCATCAGTTGGCTGTGACCTTGGATAACTCACAGCCAACCGGTGGGACATTCAGTACCCTCACCTCTAAAATGAAGGGCAGCAGAACAATTGCTCTTTGAAGTCCTTTCTAGTTCTATTATCGAGTGACTCCCCAAATTAAAACTTGAAGTAACTTTATAACCTTTTCTTCTATTTTTGAATTTTAAGAAGTGGGAAAGAAAAAAAAAAGAAGTGGGAAAGGAAAGTATCAATTATTGTTTGATCTCAGGCAACTAATATCAACTTGAGTTTGGACATAATATAAAAGAATTAGAATAAATTAAAACTTTAGCAAAAGGAAATATAAAACCTCTAGGCATATCATGAAGCATGCACGTCTGAAGCATAGGGAGGAGGAAGCCACTTACCTGCAGGGACATCTCAATCAACATCAGCAGCTTCTTGATTCCTATCCAGACCGTCTTCCCTTTTACTTGCTGTGCAATTGTGGTACGTTCCTTGTCCTTGAAGTTGCCCAAAAGCTGCAAAAAAACCAAAAAACAAAAATAAAATCAAAGCACTGTTATAGTAAGAAAATCAACAACATTAGTTAATTCTCATATTTATACTTAAAAGAACAATGAGAAGGACTGGTTCACTGGTTCAAGCTGACAGGATTCTCTGCCTATTTTAAACTCTAACCTTACCTTCCTAAATCCATTAGGTATAATCATGAAAGTGAAAACTGGTACCCTAAATCCTATTTTCCTATAGGCCTCCATTATAATGTAGAGGTATATCTGCTGGCAGAAAAAAGAGCTCCAATCCATAACAAATATCAGTTAAAATTTTTAACATTCTTTTCTAGGAACAAATCTGCATGTGTCAAAACACTAAATTTAATTTTCTCACCCAACTCTGGCACAAAAGCTGCTCAAGCAGGTTAATCTGAAGACATTTATCATATAAATAATTTCTACTTTGTAGGGAGAAAGCCCCAATTTTATGGGTCTTCAGGATTTTAAGAAGCCTTCACCACTGTTGAACAAATTAGATAACATTTTCTAGCAGATCTCATCAAGTCACTTGAATTTGGACATAATATACACATTAATATTAATCCAAAGTCTATTAAAATTAAAGACTTTGTCATCCTCAAAAATACTGAAGAAAGCATTTCTATATTAGGAACTTTTTCATAAAGCAGTTTTTACTTCTGTAGCTTTCTTGAAGTTCCTAAGGTTTTAATCATGGTTTCAATTTATTTTATTTTATTTTATTTTTCATTTTTCCGAAGCTGGAAATGGGGAGGCAGTCAGACAGACTCCCGCATGCGCCTGACCGGGATCCACATGGCATGCCCACCAGGGGACGATGCTCTGCCCCTCTGGGGCGTTGCTCTGTTGCGACCAGAGCCACTCTAGCGCCTGAGGCAGAGGCCACAGAGCCATCCTCAGCACCTGGGCCATCTTTGCTCCAATGGAGCCTTGGCTGCGGGAGGGGAAGAGAGAGACAGAGAGGAAGGAGGGGGGAGGCGTGGAGAAGCAGATGGGTGCCTCTCCTGTGTGCCCTGGCTGGGAATCGAACCCAGGACTCCTGCACGCCAGGCCGATGCTCTACCGCTGAGCCAACTGGCCAGGGCCGGTTTCAATTTATTAAATAAATACAAGTAAATGGGCTGAAAGCGTCTACAAATAACTGATTTTTCTATACTGATGCTTCACCTCCCCCACCTACACCCCATGCTCTGGTCCATGTAATGTATGTGCATTGCTCATGCTGGGCACAGAGCCACCCATTCCTGGCAGTTTGTGTGCTGCTCATACTGACAAGTGGGCAATTCACTCTCATTTATAGTCATCTCTCCTTCCTCTGATTCCTGAAAACAACTGAAGATATAGCCCAGGTCCCATATTCTAGGTTAACACAGAAACTAAACACCAGGTGCGATGTCTGGCACCCGTCAGCATTGTTTCCAGCCCCAATTCCTTATAAACAGTGAGCAATCAATCCATTGACTCATTTTCACCTCCAACGCTTCCAACAGCTGCTCTCCTGTGGCAATGTTGGGCACGTGGATGGTGGTGCTGAAAGCAGTAAGCATTTCCATCTCCTGAAGGACATCTTTGCGGCTGGTGGTCCCAATGATAAGGAGCTTGCGGCCCTGATTGCAGAGAGAAAACATGTTAAAATGCACAGGATCAAACTAATTAGAAAACTAGAGCAAGCCTGAACAATACCCATTTATTTAATCGCAGAAATGCAAATGATTAGGCAATAGAGAAAAAAAAATAAAAAACTTCCTCTTGAAAATGAAAAAGAAGATTCAACCACATGATTCAGAAGAAGTAACACTATCTTCAGAACAGGATTCAGAAAGAGGGAATACCTCTTTCTTCTCATTCACATCAAAAAAAGAATGCTTAGTGATCAGGGAGATATACAAGCCAAAACACTTCCATACATGTTTATATTTCATTTTTCATAGCCAACATTGAACATGGATAGTGGGAATTGGGGGAAAAAATGAAATGAATGAATGAAAGTCTGTACTGCTCACTTAACAAAGCTTTATTATGGGTTTTAGGAGAGTAATAGTTTACATGTTATGAACACAACTGTGAAGGGCTCGGTGCTAAGTGCTTTATGTAATAGTCTCATTTAATATGTTTAAATTTCATTTTTATTTTCAAGCCAAAAATATAAAATGTTTAAAAATTATACCAGGAAAAATAAAATAAAAACTACCCTAGGTTCATGCTATCATTCCCGATTGCCTCACTCCAGAGGCAAACATTTTCAACTTTCTGATACTTCCTTCCTTGTTTTAAATAACAAGGTTACATTACTATTTTAAGTTTTTGTTTTTAGTTTTAAATATTTACTAACTTCCAATTACGGAAACTACTTATTTAATATTAATTTTGCATTTATCCCTCCTCCCACACCCCTCATCCCTTTCTCATCCTTCCAATATGGTTATTTCAGTCTTTGGTTAAATCTATATTCAGTATTTATTATGATTACATAAATGTGATTTACAGCTAAGCCATATAATATACTATCAATTTATTTTTTTGTTAACAGTTTGTTTTTAATAGAGTTAATAATTACCCTTTCCCCCCTTTGCTTAGTTTACCATGTACCTGTCAGAAGTTCATTTCCAAACAAACACAGCATGAATATCCTTTCAATACACGCAAATATGTTAGGGAACCCTAAAGTTGTTGATTTTAAAGACATTCCCCTCCTGAAGTCCTCTGTCCTCAGAGCTGAGTTTGAATTGCTACTTTCTAGGCCTGCTCCACAGCTGCAGTTCTAGAACTTTCCTCTCTCCTCCTAGTGTAACCCCAGTTTTGTAGCCTTCTTTCTTCTTCATTTATTCTCTTTCCCATGGTGCGTATAATCTGAAAACTTCCTAAGAAAGTTGATACATGAGAGGTAAAAATTTAAACATTTCCTTGAGAGTCTGGAAATGCTTTTACTCCACCCTTAATATTATACACACTATTTATACTTGATGTTTTGGCTAGGTATAGAGAACAAGGTTGGAAATAATTTTCCCCTCAGAATTTTGAAGGTACTGCTCCATTGTCTTTTAATTTTTCATGTTGCTGGCTGGAAGACTGATGCCATTCTGGCTTGTAACTTTTTTTAAACCCTTTGAGTAAACCCCATGAGTTTTTTTCATGCTCGCTGACCCCCTGGGAGTGAGTTTTTTTCAAAAAATAAAATTAGTTCCAGTTTTATTAACTTAAAATCATGTTTGTTTGATAACCAATTTATAGAAACAAGAACATTTGTTTGCCTTTTTTAAATGTTGTCTTACACATTTTTAAAATAAATCAATTGTACTCTGGATGGTCAGGAGGAACAAGGAAGTATATAAACATTCATACTACTCAAAGGGTTAGAAAAATATAATTTTAAAAGAATCTTTTCTTTATCCCTATATTCTGTAATTTCAAAATTATGTACCTTGAGATAAGTCTTCCATTACTCATTTTGCTGGCAATAGATGGGTCCTTTCTTTTTTTTTTTTTTTTGTATTTTTCTGAAGCTGGAAACAGGGAGGCAGTCAGACTCCCGCATGCGCCCGACCGGGATCCACCCGGCACGCCCACCAGGGGGCGATGCTCTGACCATCCGGGGCGTCGCTCTGTTGCGACCAGAGCCACTCCAGCGCCTGGGGCAGAGGCCAAGGAGCCATCCCCAGCGCCCGGGCCATCTTTGCTCCAATGGAACCTCGGCTGCGGGAGGGTAAGAGAGAGACAGAGAGGAAGGAGAGGGGAAGGGGTGGAGAAGCAGATGGGTGCTTCTCCTGTGTGCCCTGGCTGGGAATCGAAACCAGGACTCCCGCACGCCAGGCCGACGCTCTACCACTGAGCCAACTGGCCAGGGCCTGATGGGTCCTTTCTAATCTGAAAACTCCAATCATTCAGTTCTAGGAAATTACTTTGAGATTTCCTTCCATTCATTTTCTTTCCCCTATGCTCCCCCACCCCCTGCCCCAGAACCACCATTAGTTGGATACTGGTCTACTAATACTAATCTTCTAATTTTCTTTTCCATTTTTGCTCTTAGTTTTTATTTCTTTCTCTAATAATACTTTTTAGTTAGGTTAGCATCAACTTTATTTTCCAACCTTTAAATTAATCTCTATTTTAAGAGCTCTTATTTCTTGAATTTTTATTATATCTTACTATATTTCATAGATCTAATACCTAATTTTAGATCTCTGTGAATACCAGATTTTAAAAATGTTTTCTTCTATTTTTGGCTTTGTCTCTGTTTTCTTTGAGTTCATTTTTTCCTATTCATTCATTGGAGGTTTTCCTCAAGAGTGTGCTCATTATTTGATGGCCATTCACATTTAAGAGTTCTAATAACTGGGAGCTCTGAGTCTGAGGGCTTCACTATAGGATGAGGATGATCAGGTAAGACTTGGCTGATTTCCCTGGCAGGTAGGCTCAGTGGTAAAGCGTCGGCCTGGCGTGTAGAAGCCCCGGGTTCGATTCCCAGCCAGGGCACACAGGAGAAGCGCCCATTTGCTTCTCCACCCCTCCCCCTCTCCTTCCTCTCTGTCTCTCTCTTCCCCTACCGCAGCCGAGGCTCCATTGGAGCAAAGATGGCCCGGGCGCTGGGGATAGCTCCTTGGCCTCTTGCCCCAGGTGCTAGAGTGGCTCTGGTCGTGGCAGAGCGACGCCCCGGAGGGGCAGAGCATCGTCCCCTGGTGGGCAGAGCGTCGCCCCCTGGTGGGCGTGCCGGGTGGATCCCGGTCGGGCACATGCGGGAGTCTGTCTCTCCCGGTTTCTAGCTTCAGAAAAATACACACACACACAAAAAGACTTGGCTGATTGTTGGAAGTTCCTCAAAGGTCAGGATGTATAAATTTTTTTCCCCAGAGATGAATCTTCCAATCTTCTTCTTGATGGCTATGACGTCTGGTTTCCTCCAGCATACGGGAAGTAGATGGGGGGAGGAGTCTGAGTATGGCACTGTTCAATATGAAGATCTTTTCATTTACTCGGGTTTGCAGTATGGCACCTCAGAGCAATCTCTCATTTAATGTCCATTATAATCCTGAGAATTAAGTATTAGCATTATCTCTATCTTAGTGATAAACTGAGTGTCACAGAAATAAGTAATTTGTTCAAGGTCAAATAACTAATAAAAATGTAGCCAGGAATGGAAACGAGAGCCAGAATCTAAAATTGTATGCTGCCATTCTTCACAAAGAAAACACATTTAAAAAATATTTATGTGGAAAATGGAAGAGGAATAAAATTTAAACTTATGTCACTAGATTGATATACACTGATTCCACAGATAAGACTTGAATACAATCATTAAACCTATTCACGGATCTTAGAAATTCAGGATGTTAAAATAAATGTAGGAAAAGACTATAAGAAATTGACAAACAGATGCCAAAATAACTTCAATTTGGGTTTTGTAAATATTATACTACTACTGTCAATAAGGATGCTAGTCTGTCTCAGCCTTACTCACTGTTTTCATTTATCTACTGTGCCAAGAATGGATAATGTAGCAATGTAAACAAAGGCATGTCAAAGAAACAAAGTTAAGACCTTCTGGTATAATTAGTAATTGGCATATCAGATGACTGTGCAAAGACTACAAGATAGACCTGTATACCTGTGAAGTATACAGATGGAAGGGTAACCATTATTATTAGTGATGAAATCAAGTAGCTACAATTTAAACACATTATCAACAGAGCTTTACCAAGCTCCTAGATGAATATGGAAGAGACCTTATATCTATGGACAGATACAAAAGAAGTTGTTACAATACCATATAGAAAGGTAGAGAGATGTTATCACAAGATGTCATGGTAGAAGAAAGAAACATGAAACAGGAACACCTCCTTTTCTCTGGAGGATATAATTCCTGAGGTGAGTCAAGGAATGAGTAGCTTGATTAGGACGATGAAGGGGAAGGACATTCCAAGCCAGAAGGAGCAGAAATATGTAAGTCCCAAAGCAAAATAACAAAAACAAAACCTGGGGTGTTGGGGTAATTATGAACACATAAAGACTTATAAACGTCTATTCTATCAGAAGAGTGGTCCTTTTATACTACACTCCAAGTGTTATTATTTTTAAAAAAATTTATTGATTGATTTTAGAGAGAGAGGCAAGGAGAGAGAGAGGAAATCATTGATTTGTTGTTGTTCCACTTACTTACGCATTCATTGGTTCATTCTTGCATGTGCCCTGACTGGGAATTGAAACCCGCAACCTTGGTGTGTTAGGATGATGTTCTAACCAACTGAGCTATGTGGCCAGGGCCAAGTATTTTCAACAGTAAATTCTAGTGGTAAATTTAGAAACATATTCCTGAAGGCTAATAGATGCCAAAGGCCACACAGACTGGAACATCCTCATTTCATTTAAAGGTAAGTGGCAGTTCTCTTTTCCTTAGGTTTGTGAAGTTCCATAGCCCATAATTCAAACTCCCTCACTTTGTACTCTCTCACAGAGGATAATGGCCCTAGAAAAGTGGCATTGAGAAAGAAGTTTCTGATTCATTCTAGAAAGCTGGAACTGCCATTTTCCTAGCGAACCTTCTCTTACACTAAAAGTGACTATGCTTTTCAGAGTGCTGAAAGATTAGGAAATGTAGAGCAACTTATAATAGAGATGCTAATTTATGTTTTGCTTTTCTTCTTGTTTAACAAGACTGCAAACACTGCAGAGAGGTCACGACCCAGGCAAGTTCAGGCCTTGGCTTGTAAAGCATCATCTTTAAGAAAACACCAAAAAAAAAAACCAAAAAAAAAAAAAAACCAAACAACGAAATAATTAAATTGTGTTGGGTCATTTTGTAAATTAATTAGTGGAGTAATAATGCTCATGAGGAAGCTTTACATGAAAAAGCAGTCTGACTGTATTAATATAATAAGTCACATTGGAGAATATTTTGGAGAAAAAGCTGCCAGTGGCATGCAACAGGAAAGCCGGCTTTAAAAATAAAAGTAGAGCTTCATCCAAGAGGGCACATGCAACTTGTTAGTTTGTGGCTACCAGTCTTAAGTCCATAGCCAAAACTTGCCACTTGATGGAAAGGAAAAAAGTAGAGATAACATGGGGGGGGGGGGGATTGTTCTCAGCACGCTCTTTACTGAGATTCGCTGGTCCTGCTGCAATAAAGACAAGACCCAAATAAAATGACTATCTGCCAATCGGCTTATGATAAACATTGTTCCAAGGTTAAATAAGTATTAGTTAACTAATTCTTAGTGCCATAAGAAGCAACTCAGGTGAAAACATTACCATGAAAAAGGCAGGGCTCAGTCAGGTGTTGATCCTTTAAAAAAACACTTCTTTACATGATGAAGAATGAGCCAAGTACTAAGCAGTATCTAAGCCTTTTGCCACACAAAGGCCTAACCAGATAATCCACACCCTTTCATAGGTCCTGCCCATTGATTGGCCCCAATAAACTGATTTGTAACAAAAGTTCATATGGAAGAAAGCTTTTCTTCTTCTTAAATAAAAAATGCCACCAATATAATACTGCAGTGAAATGGAAGGACTGATTTTAACCTGTGAACAAAAGTAAAGTCAGTTATGCAGCAAAGAAAGGCCATTCTTTCCATATCATTCAATGCGGAGCAAGTGTAATACACCCTTGGTAAGAAGACTTAACTGCAAACAATTGGAGACCCTGAAATGGATTAAGAAGTGAGTTTAAAAGTGCAACTCCAAAGTGCTGTATGCTGGAGGCCTTAAACTTTATTTTCTGATTGTTAGAATTTGAGGGTTTTGTAAGCACGAGTGAAAAATTTCAGAATATTAAGAATTTATATGTTGAGGAGGATACGGGGGAGGCGGGATGCATTCGGGGCAACACTAGAATCTATGTAAACACAATAAGTTAAAATCAATAAAAAAAAAGAATTTATAAACCCAGTAACTAAAAGATACAATAGATTAGTTGATCAGACCATTAACAAGAATTTCTTCCGTTCAGGTACATATGGAATTTTGAGATTTGGTTTGTGCCTTCAAAGTGATTACAATTTAGCTGGGAAGAGCAAATAAATATTCAGGGACCACTCCCAATTAACACATCAGTAAATACAAACTCATAATGGCTGAGGGGACACAGCATATGGGGACAGATTCCTGTAGTGCCCCAAAGACACTGACAAAGAGGAGGCCCTGGAGAAGGGATGGGTCTCTAATGCCACAAATCCTGTGTGGGTGGCAGGGGCAGCTGAGCCAGAGCACTGAAGGCTAGTAATGAAGTCTTTTTAGAGAGACGGTGAGTGAGCAGCCAAGAAAAGGAAGACTCAGAATGCTACAGCTACACCAAGGAAGGAGATTTAGTATAAAAGCAATCAGAAACTAAAGATGGTTCTTGAGGCGGAAGAACTGTGGTGAAGAGAAAGACGATCGTGGCAGCTACATGCAGGACAGTTGAGTGGCTGGGAAGAAAGCCGCTGTACTAGTGCTGGTCCCAAGACATCAGGTGTGGTGGGCAAGCAGCGGGGCACCTGGGAACTCCTCCCTGCCCAACCCAGGCCTAGGCAGTGAAAGATCCAGAGAGCATGTTCTCCCAGAGGGCCAAGATTCACTGGGTTAGGGGAAGGTGCAAGAACCAATTTTTGGCTTAACTAGGGGTGTGGTGAGGCCCAGTCAAGGCTGCAAGCTAAAGACCAAACACCCCCTCAGAAGGAGCTGTGGCAGCGGTGAGAGTGAGGGGCCTCAGTAAGAGGCAGTGACTTTTTTTTTTTTTTTACAGAGACAGAGAGACAGTCAGAGAGAGGAATAGACAGGGGCAGACAGACAGAAACAGAGAGAGATAAGAAGCATCAATTATTAGTTTTTCATTGGAATACCTTAGTTGTTTATTGATTGCTTTCTCATATGTGCCTTGACCGTGGGGCTTCAGCAGACCAAGTAACCCCTTGCTCAAGCCAGTGACCTTGGGTCCAAGCTGGTGAGCTTTGCTCAAACCAGATGAGCCCGCGCTCAAGCTGGCGACCTCGAGGTCTCGAACCTGGGTCCTCCTCATCCCAGTCTGATGCTCTATCCACTGTGCCACCGCCTGGTCAGGCAAGAGGCAGTGGCTTCTGAGGGAACAATCACTTCAGGGCAGAGGGTGTGAGAACACATTCCTGAACAGGTGCTTTAGTCCATCACTTATCCTAGCTTCATTTTTTTTTTTTGAGAGAGAGAAAGGAAGAGAGATGAGAAGCATCAATGTCTAGTTATGACACTTTTAGTTGTTAATTGATTGTTTCTCATATGGGCCTTGACTGGGGGGCTTCAGCGGAGCCAGTGACCCCTTGCTCAAGCCAGCGACCTTGGCTTCAGGCCAGTGACCTTGGGATCATACTCAAGCCAGTGATCATACTCAAACCTTGATGAGCTCATATTCAAGCTGGTGACCTCATGCTTGAGTTGGTGATCCTGTGCTCAACCCAGTAACTGTGGGGTCTCAACCTGGTACCTCAACGTCCCAGGTCATCACTATCCACTGCACCACCACCAGTCAGGTGCTTCATTCTTGAAATGGGGGTAGTTTCTCATATTTTTTACTTAGTTTGTATTATTCAATAGAGACCTTTTAAAAAAATTCTACCTGCCTGACCTGTGGTGACGCAGTGGATCAAGCGTCGAACTGGAATGCTGAGGTCGCTGGTTCAAAACCCTGGGCTTGCCCCGTCAAGGTACATATGGGAGTTGATGTTTCCTGCTCCTCCCTCCTTCTCTCTCTCTCTCTCTCTCTGTCTCTTCTCTAAAATGAATAAAAATAATTTTAAAAAATTAAAAAAAATTCTACCTAACATAGTGCTTATACAGCTTTATCACTGAATTTATGTGTAATTCTGAATCTTGTTTCCAGCCTGTCAACTCCCAGAGGGTTGGAACCATGTTTTATTCATTTATGTCCTGCCAGTTCTTAGCACAGCATGCCTAGCACACAGAAGACTCTGATGTTCCCTCTGCCTAGAATGCTCTGCCCTTATATATATCCACATGGTTTTTTCCTTCCAAGTCAAGGCACCACTTGAATGTCACCTTTTCCACATGGCCTATACAATCCCCCGACAGTCCCATTTAAAACTGCACTCCCCCCTTCCTTACCTTATTTACCCTGATGTTCCCTCCTCAGTATGAATCACCTTTTAACATATTAAATACTTTACTCCTTTGCTGCCTTTACTTATAGTATTTATTGATAGTCTTCCCCCATAAGGACAGGACTTCTGTTTGATTTTACTGATGTATCCAGGGATAGCCTTGTACACAGTGAGAGGTTAACAAATTTGTGTTGAATGAATGAATGGTGATCTTAGTGTAGGTTTCAAGTGTAGAAGATCTCTCCCTTCTTTGTTACATTCTCTCTTCTGGCTCTGGGAAAATGCAGATTATACCAAGTGTTCAGCAGGAAAATATTGAATGCTAGGATAACAACAAGTTTTAAAGATAATAATCTAAAATGAAGGGCATGTATGTCTCATTTATAATATAAGCAGAGGTAAAAGCTGTCACATCTCTTTCTTTTAGTTAATTGATAAATCAATAATTAAGCTACTGATTAGATAATAAAGACTTCTCTAACAGAGAGAGGTTAAGATTCAATAGAAGCCATTAATTTAAGCTAGTAGGATAACAAGTTTTATTAAGCATCTCCTACAACTCTCAGTTTCCCCAAACCAAGGGGAAAAATTGATTACCATTAAAGACAACCAGGAGTCTGGACACGAAGGGAGAGGAACGGGGCCTCTTTTCATATCCTGCACGCACTCTGATTTCTCATGCTCAAATGTCTGCTGCTGCTGCTTTTTTTTTGTAGTTAAATGTTTAAGCTGAATACCAAAGGAAGGATGTTTCAAATAAATCATGCTACAACTAGGCAGACAACTACACTTAAACTCTCCATTAGATTTTACCCTGAAGCAAATTCTTAGTCTACCCATCTTTGTAACCAACACAAGCAGGGCAGAGGACAATAAGGAGGGGAATTCATGATGCAGATTAAATATAAAATGAGAAACTTCACCCCAAATAATTGTAAATAATTACTGCAGGCAAGCAGCACACATTGTAATATTAAAGACTATTTTAGTACCAATTTGTGCAAAAGAAACCGAGTCATCAGATTTTACAATTGGAATAGCTCTTAAAGATGACCTAGTCCTTGACTGCTCCCTCTTCCGGGTACTTTTTAGCTGAGAAACCTGGTGTGAGAGGGGAAGCGGTCTGTCTGAAGCTTTTATATTCAGGAGGGAGCTGAAACGAAGTTCAGGCCTCACTGATATTTCCACTATGCTTTGATGACCACTGGTCTTAGTTGTGTAATTTTTAACTCATATCAACAATAGCTGATCCTTAAATATGCATGTTAGGTTAGATACATTACCTAGAAATTATGACCTCTGAGCTCTTAGGAGAAAAGGTGAAATAAATTGAGGAAATAAAGTACGCTAGTGCCAAAGCAATAGTTTTGTAAATGTGTTCTCTCATTAGAAACTTAACTAAGATGATCCAGACTCCTCGCCCTGGTACCTCTGATTCTCCCTACTTCTCTCAGCTTTTAGCTTGATACACCCTGAAGTGACCCCTGACTCTATCAAGTCCAATTTCTTCTTTCTTTTTATTTGATTTCTGCCTCTGTGATTTTTACACATAGTATTGTTCTTTCTTAAAATGTCTTCCAGAGTTTTCTACCAGTTTGCAATTACCTCTTATGTTCAAGATATCGTCTTCTCTCCACACTCTGCCCTCATTTAACCCTAAGCAACCTAGTTTATTCCATTAGGCCCCAACCTTTCAGAACATAAATTCAATGTGCCCAGTAACAACACCTCATTTATCCGGAGGCCAATTTGCTGAATAAGTTCAAATATCCAGAATGCAGTCACGAAACAAGAAATAATCAAGAATCCTCTAACTTCTAGGACTGAAAACAAAACACAAAATAAAGTGAAGTTCAAGTGACTTTACTCACTGGTAGTGCTGATTTATCCATCAAGACATGGTGGACAGAGTTCAGGGCCCATAAAACTTTGAGGGGCCCACAAAAACATTCTTTCTTTTAAAATCAAGGGAAGAAAAGAACTTTCAGGTTGAAGAAAATGTTTTAAATACCAACAGCTGGAAAATAAAATTTATTTGTTATTTTTTTAAATGGAGGAAGGAGCCCAAAGAAGTCATGATGTGGCCCTGCTCACGGGAAAGCTCCAACTCTCACAGCTTATTCTGCCTTTACGACCAATTCATGAGTCCCGGGCGCTGCCTTTCTCGTTCACAGGTGACCAGAAGCAGCAAATTAGAAGAGAGGGAACTGTCAAGAGGCAGGGACTGATATAACTTAATTAGATCCTGCAAGTAACAGCTGATAGCAAAACCATTAAAAACAAGAACAGGGCCCTGGCTCAGTGTTAGAGCATCAGCCCGGCATGTGGATGTCCCGGGTTCGATCTCCGGTCAGGGCACACAGGAGAAGCGACTATCTGCTTCTCCCCCCCTCCCCCCCTCTCTCTCTTTCTCTCTCTTCCCTTCCCACAACCATGGCTCGATTGATTCCAGTGCATTGGCCCCAGATAGGCAGAGCATGGCCCCAGATAGGGGCTGCTGGGTGGATCCTGGTTGAGGTGCATGCAGGAGTCTATCTCCCCTCCTCTCACTTGGAAATGAAAAAACAACAACAAAAAACAAGAACAGGTACAAAAATTCAAAAACAAAACAAGATAAAAAGAGGGTACATTGGACCTATGTAGGCCTACATAATCCATGGCAGTCTTATACATTCTAACAGTTCTTACTATTATTCATGATATTACTGACCCATGTGATTATGGTTGTAATAATGATCCTTAGTCATTAACATAGTGTTTGTAACACTTTGCTTCAGACACCAAAGATGTAGCAATTTTTTCCTTTTAAAAAAGATTGAAGTGGTGGTGAATACACAATATGACATATGGATGATGTATTATAGAATTATATACTGAAACCTATATGATTTTTTTTTTTTTTTACAGAGACAGAGAGAGAGTCAGAGAGAGGGATAGATCGGGACAGACAGACAAGAACGAAGAGAGATGAGAAGCATCAATCATCAGTTTTTCATTGTAGCACTTTAGTTGTTCATTGATTACTTTCTCATATGTGCCTTGACCGTGGGCCTTCAGCAGACAGAGTAACCCCTGCTCAAGCCAGCGACCTTGGGTCCAAGCTGGTGAGCCCTGTCCAAACCAGATGAGCCTGCGCTCAAGCTGGCGACCTTGGGGTCTTGAACCTGGGTCCTCCACTCTATCCACTGCGCCACCACCTGGTCAGGCGAAACCTATATGATTTTATTAACCAATGTCACCTCAATTGTAGGAACATGCTATGAAGACTTGCAGAGTTAAGGTAAACAATTAGAGACAGAGAGGTGCCCTTAGGGCAAAGGCCCTGAGCAGATGAGAGTCCAGGGGCCTCTCTGACCCGTACTGGAAACAGTGCGTGCTGGAAACAGCAAAACAGCAGGATAAGATTCAGTAACAGAAAATGTTTAGGCTCTCAGAACAGAGATTAGAAGTCAGCATGTTCCTTGTCCTTTATTTCACCCCCTGAAAACTTCTGCTGTCTGCTTCCCTGAGTTATTTGTACTGGCTAATAAATATCTGAGTAAGGCTGGGGACGGGGCTTCAGTCCTTTGGTCTCCTGACAGGGGCTGTTGCCCCCCCTGGCCCCTCAGAGCATGTCATTTGGCCTCCAAGCAGTTCATTGTCACTGGGACAAGTAGTGCCCCACGTGAGGTACCAGAAGAAATGACCTCCCAAAGCCTGGCAAAGGAAAAGGACAGCCGCTCATCCCATCTGGTAAGGGACACAAGCAGCAGGGGAAGAGCCCTTGAATGCTGTGGCAAGGTCACTTCTAGGGCTCAGGCCAGGGGATTTCCCTTTCCCCTCATCTCTCCTTCATCACGGGGAAGTCCCTTTCCTCTGAGCAGTGGAGTCTCAAGTTACAGCTACAAGGACTCCTCCAGGCTGCAGGGTGTTGGACTGGAATTTAACCGCCCTCTTGCTCACTACCTGACAACAATGCCCTCGTATCCCAAGGAAGGAAGTTCAGACTTGGAAGACTGGGAAAACACTTTACCAAGAGGATGGTTGAAGCAATCGGGACAGGATATGAAATGACTCCTTGGGATTGGAAAGGGCTTGTAAAAACTCTTCTCACCACCTAGCTCGAACCTTAGACCAGCCCCTCCCCTTAGGTATTTCACTGACCCTAACCAGCAAGAAGTAGCTACAGAAGAAGAGACCTTCATCCCTTTTCCTTAAACAACAAAAAGCTGGAATGTTAGGTTTGGGTCCAAGACTTCTTTAAGTCCACAGCCCCTTTAAAAACTCAAATTCCCCTCACCCAACCCTCCCCTCCCCTTAGGCAACTCCCCCCCATCCTGGGAAGGTTCTGGGAAGTGTCCTTGGGACAAAGACTTCAGTGGAGACCTGAGGGTTGGGAAAGGGAGACAGTCTGTGACCAAGGCTACAAACCTGTTACAACTGTGGGAAAGAGGGACATTTTCAGAAAGATTACAGGCAGAGCCTAATAGCAACTATGTAACTTGGCTTTTGTGTGTGCCCTGAGAGGCTAATTAAAACTCAGTCTATAAAGCGTCGACCTGGAATGCTGAGGTCGCTGACTCCAAACCCTGGACTTGCCTGGTCAAGGCACATATGGGAGTTGATGCTTCCTGCTCCTCCCCCCTTCTCTCTTTCTCCTCTCTAAAAATGAATAAATAAAATCTAAAAAAGACCACATTAAAAAAGAAAACAAAAAAACTCCATCTAAAATTTCCTTATAAAGTTCCACCAAAGCAGACTGTAAAAAGCCAGTATGTTCAATTACTATTCTTGTGTTTATGCAAATTACCAGGCCAAGTTAAAACTAGACATAATACTGTAAGTAGGATAATCTTAATTTGGTTTTTTTGTTTGTTTGTTTGTTTTTTTTGCATTTTTCTGAAGCTGGAAACAGGGAGAGACAGTCAGACAGACTCCTGCATGCGCCCGACCGGGATCCACCCAGCACGCCCACCATGGGGCAACGCTCTGCCCACCAGGGGGCGATGCTCTGCCCATCCTGGGCGTCGCCATGTTGCGACCAGAGCTACTCTAGCGCCTGGGGAAGAGGCCAAGGAGCCATCCCCAGTGCCCGGGCCATCTTTGCTCCAATGGAGCCTTGGCTGCGGGAGGGGAAAAGAGAGACAGAGAAGAAGGCGCGGCGGAGGGGTGGAGAAGCAAATGGGCGCTTCTCCTGTGTGCCCTGGCCGGGAATCGAACCCGGGTCCTCCGCATGCTAGGCCGACGCTCTACCGCTGAGCCAACCGGCCAGGGCTTAATTTGGCTCTTTAAAAACAACAACAACTTAATTTACTGAGAGTAAATTCCGGAAAAAAATAAGAAGAAATCAGGTCATTTAAATATCTGAAAGCCTTCTCCTAGAGACCTGGGAACTACTGTAATCCTGAGAATAGAAAACTTACTAAAAATACTGTAAAATATAAAACTATTCCAAATGTTTTTTTTTAACTAGGTAATCTAGAAATACATTTGATATCACTACTAGTTTAATTTAATTAATGTCTTTTAAAGTTCTTAACAAAAAATGATTTCCCCAGGTTTACAAACAATTCTTGTTATCTGTTATGTCTTCTAAAATATGTTTGTTTGCCAGTGAAATACCTGTTTCTGAAGGTCATGAAATATGTTCAAATATGTTCATAAAAGTACCAATCTAAAATTGCTAATTACTTAGTCCTCACTGAAAGTTAAGGTTTTTAGAAGTTGAAATGTTCTGATTAATTAGAAAGAAATTATATAGTTTTTTTTTTTTTTTTCGGGTTTTTTTGTGTTTTTTTGCATTTTTCTGAAGCTAGAAACAGGGAGAGACAGTCAGACAGACTCCCGCATGCGCCCGACCGGGATCCACCCGGCACGCCCACCAGGAGCGACGCTCTGTCCACCAGGGGGCGATGCTCTGCCCATCCTGGGCGTCGCCATGTTGCGACCTTCCTGGGTGTCGCCATGTTGCGACCAGAGCCACTCTAGCGCCTGGGGCAGAGGCCACAGAGCCATCCCCAGCGCCCGGGCCATCTTTGCTCCAATGGAGCCCTGGCTGCGGGAGGGGAAGAGAGAGACAGAGAGGAAGGCGCGGCGGAGGGGTGGAGAAGCAAATGGGCGCTTCTCCTATGTGCCCTGGCCGGGAATCGAACCCGGGTCCTCCACACGCTAGGCCGACGCTCTACCGCTGAGCCAACCAGCCAGGGCCAGAAATTATATAGTTTTAATGATAAACGGTATAAGATACAGAGATCCTTTTGAAAGGAAAAGAAATTAAGTAAGTTCTGAAAGCTAGTCATTTCTGAATAGATAAAGTTTATGAAAGTTGCAGAAGGTTTGTGCAAATTGTAGAAAGTCTACAGAAAAAATAAAAAGAGAAGGAACTAAGAAAGCAGACAAAGGTGACAAAAGGGAAAAAAAAGGAAGGACTTTAGAAACAGGATTGCTCTGAAAAGACGATAAAAAGGAACATCAGAACATTCTTAGGGGCCTCAGGAGCTTGAGGAATTCACCCAAACTAATAGGTACTGCAGAAAGAGCCAATGGCCTTCCTAAGCCCCAACTACACAAACGACAAAGGAGGAGTCAGGAGGAGAGATTCACCCACATAAACAACTGTAAAAGGCTCCTTTCACTCTTAATTTTTTGAACATTTCCTCATCTGGATTTACTGCAGCTGAGAGGCATTTTATACCAGTTGAGCAACAGCCTAAACCTCTCATATTGTACCGGGATATATTAACTGGCTCTGAATAGCCAAATCCAGTCAAATTGCTAACCTGGGTGTGAGAGTATGTTGCAATTTTGTCATCAACAGGTCCTCCTCGGATACCAGCGAGAAATGTGAATCCTTATCATGAGTTGGCATCAGCCCCTAGAAAGCAACGTGGTTCCAGAGATCCAGATCTGATAGTGAATCCATCTCCGGAAATGACCCCGAAAATGAGGACACCTAACTCACTCCCAAGCACGCAGGCAGTGCCTGACATCACCTGGGATACTTTAAAACAGGCGTCCCCAAACTATGGTGGGCTGCATGCGGCCCCCTGCCGCACTTCCGGAAGGGGCACCTCTTTCATTGGTGGTCAGTGAGAGGAGCACTGTATGTGGTGGCCCTCAAAGGTCTGAGGGACAGTGAACTGGCCCCCTGTGTAAAAAGTTTGGGGACCCCTGCCAGATGTGCTGAAGTTTTGCAAAATACAGACATGCCTGAAACCCCTAAATACCTGTTTCTCTCTATGCTTGCCCCTCACCTTCCACTGCAACCAGCTAACCATCTTACTCTCTGTTAATCTTTACTAAAACAAAAAAGGGGGATATGCAGGAATATGCTAAAAGACATGCAAAGTTAGGAAAACAATTAGACAGTGAGGTGCCCTAGGGTGAAAGCCCTGAGTGGACAAGAGTCCAAGGGCCTCTCTAACCCGTACTGGAAACGGTACATGCTGGAAACAGCAAAACAGCAGGTTAAGATTCAGTAACAGACAATGTTTAGACCAGGAGTCCCCAAACTTTTTACACAGGGGGCCAGTTCACTGTCCCTCAGACCGTTGGAGGGCCGGACTATAAAAAAAACTATGAACAAATCCCTATGCACACTGCACATATCTTATTTTAAAGTAAAAAAAACAAAATGGGAACAAATACAATATTTAAAATAAAGAACAAGTAAATTTAAATCAACAAGCTGACCAGTATTTCAATGGGAACTATGGGCCTGCTTTTGGCTAATGAGATGGTCAATGTGCTCCTCTCACTGACCACCAATGAAAGAGGTGCCCCTTCCGGAAGTGTGGCTGGGGCCAGATAGACGGCCTCAGGGGGCCGTGTGCAGCCCGTGGGCCGTAGTTTGGGGACCCCTGGTTTAGACTCTCAGAACAGAGATTAGGAGTCAAGATGTTCCTTGTCCTTTACTTCACCCCCTGAAAACTTCTGCTGTCTGTTTCCTTGAGTTAGTAACTGGCTAATAAATATCTGAGTAAGGCTGGGGATGGGGCTTCAGTCCTTGAATCCGCTGATCAGGGCTACTGCCTCCCCTCAGTCCCTTGGAGCATTTCATCTGGTCTCCCAGTAGTTCATAGTCATGGTGACACCCAATAAATTCAATAAAAAATAAAGTTTAAAAAGGCTAAAGTATAGCAATTGATATTTAAAGAGGTTAACATTCAGACATTTGGAGAAACTGAAGCCTTTGATTTCTTATGAATTCCTATTCTTCCCTCTAGTGAAACTGAACATGCTACATGAAGCCTGAGACAAGTAACTATATATGAAACACATCCTTAAATTCCCAAGTATCGGTTAGTATGTAAATAATACATCTGCTGCCTGACCAGGCGGTGGCGCAGTGGATAGAGTGTCGGACTGGGATGTGGAGGACCCAGGTTCGAGACCCCAAAGTCCCCAGCTTGAGCGCAGGCTCATCTGGTTTGAGCAAAGCTCACCAGCTTAGACACAAGGTCGCTGGCTCAAGCAAGGGGTTACTCGGTCTTCTGAAGGCCCACAGTCAAGGCACATATGAGAAAGCAATCAATGAACAACTAAGGTGTTGCAACAAAAAACTAATGATTGATGCTTCTCATCTATCTCCGTTCCTGTCTGTCCCTATCTGACTCTCTCTCTGTCTCTGTAAAAAAAAAAAAAAAAATCTGCTGATTCTGACATAGCACACCCTACACTGGTTCTCTTCTCCTTAGCATGGACAATGTCACTGAGAAATCTCCTTTTTAGTCTCTTTCAAGATCAAGAACTCACCTGACCAGGCAGCAGTGTGGTGAATAGAGCATGGGCCTGGGATGCTGAGGACCTAGGTTCAAAACCCCCCAAGGTTGCTGGCTTGAGCATGGGCTCATCTGGCTTGAGGGCATGCTTACCAGCTTGACTGTGGGGTAACCGGCTTGAAGCCAAGGTCGCTGGTTTGAGCCCAAGGTTGCTGGCTTGAGTCACTGGCTGGGCTGGAGTCCCCTGATCAAGGAATGTATGAGAAAGCAATCAACAAACAACTCAGGTGCCGCAACTATGAGTTGATGCTTCTCATCTCCATTCCTGTCTGTCCCTCTCTCTCTCTCTCAAAAAAAAAAAAAAAAAAAAAATCAAGAACTACTATTTGTGAAACATTTGCAGATTTTTCTCAGGTAAAATGAACCATGCTTTCCTTCATATTCCACTGGAACCCATATAACTTATAAAACCTAACTACATACATCATGTTTACATATTTTTCCCCTCACTGGATTGTGACAGGGAAACCAGTTAGCCTCGGTATGAATTAGAAAAAAATATCCCTTTCAGTGGATGAATTAGAAGAAAGCAGTTGTCTGGGTGCATCTAATCACCCTTGTCTTCAAACCCCCAAGGGCCCAACACCATGTATGAGTAAACAAGGCATCCCCTTTCCCTCCTCCTCAGGGATAGGGCTACCAGATAAAGACCTCAGTATATGCCCCAAACACTGTACTAAAAAGATTTTATGTCTTTCTGAACTTTGAATTTAACTGGGTATCCTATATTCATATCCACCTAGTCTGCAACCCTCCTCTGTAGATTCAGCCCCACACCGAAGTTCAGAGTGGACAGCATGGTGAGCTGGGTACAGGCTGATGTTAACTCCATCCTGCAACTTGACCTTGTGCACATCTGCACAACTGAATACACACATGGTCCCGGATTATGAGCTCTTTGAGGACAAGGTGCAATGTCTTATTCACCTTTGTATTTCTATAGTGCGGAACAAACACACGTTAGTAAAAGCATATATTCCTTAAAGAAATATTTCAGGCTTGCTTGTCAAAAGAAATACTTTTGGATGGAAAAAAAACTTCCCCTCTCCCTTCCATAAAACTTAATACAATTGTCACCATCTATCTTAGTCAACCTTAGTCACATTGGCATTCAACTGCCATAAGTTCAGCTAGGAGCACAGCACTAGCTGAATGCCAGGTGGGTTTCCAAGGACAACTGTGAACGTCATTAGGCACTTTCACACTTTACTCTCAGGGCCACAGAGTGTCGTACAGACTAGACCTTAAATTAAATCAACCTTAAAAAAATGAGGTTAGCCTGACCAGGCGGTGGCGCAGCGGATAGAGCACCAAGGACTCTATCCGAGGATAGGGCTAGGAGGCGCAAAGACCCAGGTTCGAGACCCTGAGGTCGCCAGTTTGAGCATGGGCTCATTTGGTTGAGCAAAAGCTCACCAGTGTGGACCCAAGGTCGCTGGCTTGAGCAAGGGGTTACTCGGTCTGCTGAAGGCCCACAGTCAAAGCACATATGAGAAAGCAATCAATGAACAACTAAGGTGTCGCAACAAAAAACTGATGATTGATGCTTCTCATCTCTCTCTGTTCCTGTCATCTGTCCCTATCCCTCTCTCTGTCTCTGTAAAAAAAAAAAAAAAAAAAATGAGGTTAAAAAATATATTATACATAGACCAGCTTAGTGACATTATACATAGACCAGCTTAGTGACACAGGCAGATTCACTTAACTCTGTTAGTCACACAGCAAATTAGTAGGAAGGGTTGGAATGAAGGAACTTTGAGTTATGTATGCTAAGTTAAAAATGAAAATAATAGGCCTGGCCTGTGGTGGCACAGTGGATGAATGGTTGACCTGGAACCCTGAGGTTGTTGGTTAGAAACCCTAGGCATGCCCGGTCAAGGCACATATGACAAACAAGCAGTGAACAACTAGAGTGAAGCAACCATGAGTTGATACTTCTCTTCCCCCCAACCTTTCCTCGCTCTGTAAAATCAATAAATAAAATCTTAAAAAAAATAGTATACACATTGTTTTTATTTTTCCTGTTTATAAAGTATTAAGTTCTTATGATAGAAACTTTATAAGATACAGAAAATAATAAAGTAGAAAAAAATCACCTATAACCCTACCATCTAAGTCATAGCGGATGTCTTTAAGATAGAGCCTTTGACTTTTATTTTTAATTCCATTCTTTTAAAAATATTTTTTTATTTATTGATTTTAGGGAGAGGAAGGAAGAGAGACAGAAACATCAATCTATTTCCGTATGTGCCCTGACCAGGAATTGAACCGGCAACTTCTGTGTATCAGGACAATGCTCTAAAAGAGGCATCTGGCCAGGGCTTTAATTTCATTTTTTTAAAAAATTTCCTTTTTTGGCCCTGGCTGTGTGACTTAGTGGATCAAGTGTTGTTCCAGTGCACTAAGGTTGCGGGTTCGATCCCCGGTCAGGGCATGTACAAGAAGCAATCAATAAGTGCACAACTAAACAGAAAAACTAAGTGAGACAGCAAGTTGATGTTTCTCTTTCTCAACTCCCTCCCTTCTCTCTCTCTCATATCAATGAAAAAATTAAAAAAAAATTTTTTTTGTATGTTTTAAATGAACATCATCTTATAAAATAATAGATGTATTAGACTATTGGGAGGATGAGTTCAAATCTTTTTTTTTTTTTTTTTTTGTATTTTTCTGAAGTGAGAAGCAGGGAGGCAGAGAGACAGACTCCCGCATGCGCCTGACCGGTATCCACCCAGCATGTTCACCAGGGGGTGATGTTCTGCCCATCTGGGCTGTTGCTCCGTTGCAACTGGAGCCATTCTAGCACCTGAGGCAAAGGTCATGGAGCCATCCTCAGCGTCAGGGCCAACTTAGCTCCAATGGAGCCTTGGCTGCAGGAGGGAAAGAGAGAGACAGAGAAGAAGGAGAGGGGGAGGGGTGGAGAAGCAGATGGGCGCTTTTCCTATGTGCCCTGGCCAGGAATCAAACCCAGGACTACTATCACATGCTGGCTGAAGCTCTACCGCTGAGCCAACCAGCCACAGCCTGGGTTACGTTTTCAAAAAGTTTGAAGGCCATTACTATAAAGGCAATCATGATGAACAATTATGGCATACTTGCTCTAGTCCTTTTTTCTCTATAAGTGAAATCACATTATAAGAATAATTGGACTGCCCTGGCAGGTTGGCTCAGTGGTAGAGCGTCAGCCTGGTGTGCAGGAGTCCCGGGTTCGATTCCCAGCCAGGGCACACAGGAGAAGCACCCATCTGCTTATCCACTCCTCCCCCTCTCCTTCCTCTCTGTCTCTCTCTTCCCCTCCCGTAGCCAAGGCTCCATTGGAGCAAAGTTGGCCTGGGCGCTGAAGATGGCTCTGTGGCCTCTACCTCAGACGCTAGAATGGCTCTGGTTGCAACAGAGCAATGCCCCAGATGGGCAGAGCATCGCCCCCTGGTGGGCGTGCCGGGTGGATCCCGGTTGGGCGCATGCGGGAGTCTGTCAGACTGCCTCCCCGTTTCCAACTTCAGAAAAATACAAAAAAAAAACAAAAACAAAATTAAGAGAATGGATTTAAATTCAAGTCTTTGAATTCTAACTCCTGTGTTGATTATACCAGTTCCATGTATTGTTATGTGGAATTTTCAGAATATCCATTCAACAAATATTATCTTCTGTATAGCCTAAATAGGTTAAAAAGAAGGAAGAAAAGAGGGAGGAAAGGAGGAGGGAAAGTGGAGGGAAGGAGGACAGAGAGAGGGAGGGAGTGAGGGAGGATGAGAGGGAAGAAAAGAGGAAAGAAGGAAGGGAGGAAGGAAGGGCGGAGGGAAGGGAAGGGCAGGGCCATTCAGACAGTCCGGAGCCTTCCTGGTGAAAAGCTCTCTTTCCATTTTCCAATGTAAGGGCTAGAGGATTGTCAAGGTAAAGATGTGGTTATAGACCAAATAGTGACTTAAAAAGATCAAGGCCTGATTCCATCTTCATTCCAATAACTATCAGGACCAACTGTAATCTTTTTATTGGTTCTTCTTACCCAACAGCTGTCATGCCATGTAGTATAAACCCCTAGGGCAGGCCCTGGCCGGTTAGCTCAGTGGCAGAGCGTCGGCCTGGCGTGCAGGAGTCCCGGGTTCGATTCCCGGCCAGGGCACACAGGAGAAGCGCACATCTGCTTTTCCACCCCTCCCCCTCTCCTTCCTCTCTGTCTCTCTCTTCCCCTCCCGCAGCCAAGGCCCCACTGGAGCAAAGTTTGCCGGGGCGCTGAGGATGGCTCTGTGGCCTCTGCCTCAGGCGCTAGAATGGCTCTGATTGCAGCAGAGCATCGCCCCCTGGTGGGCATGCTGGGTGGATCTCGGTCGGGCGCATGCGGGAGTCTGTCTGACTGCCTCTCCGTTTCCAACTTCAGAAAAATGCAAAAAACAAAACAAAACAAAACAAAACCCCTAGGGCAGCTCCAAAGATCTGTGTACTTTATTTTGGGGACAGGAAGGTAGGAAAGAAGCTGTGAAATACTATTCTGTTCCACCTTGAGTTAGGAGAAGGGGAGAATTTATTTTTAAGTAACAGGTGGTTGCAGGAAAAAAGCAAGTAGGTGGGCCTGTCCCTGGAGGCTGAAGACAAGTGTAACCGTAGTGTCCTCAGAAATCTCACAATGTGGGCCCTCCCTCCACTCCTTACTCTGTTGAGCTCTGAAATTTGTCTTTACTTCATTTTCCTTTTTAAACTAGGATCCCCAACCCCCATGTTAGAGCATTTGTCTTAGGACTTAGGAAGCTTTTAAATTTCAGCAATGAGAGATGGAGAAACAAACAGGGTGACCCAAATTTTTTTTTTTTTTTTTTGCAAATGAGGTAAGTTGTGCCTGGGCACTCCAAGCTGGAACTCTGAACTCAACTTTCCATGAAAAATGTGCTATATATTGTTGTTAGACCCTTTAGTTTTCTTGTCTTACAAGCTAACGGTTCTGTGGACTATATCTAAAGGAACCTCTTATCTTTAAAACAAAACAAAACAAAAAACCAGAAAAATACATTTCTAGTTCCACACAACAGTCGTGTGTGTGTGTGTGTGTGTGTGTGTGTGTGTGTGTGTGTATGTGACAGAGACAGAGAGAGGGACAGATAGGGATGAACAGACAGACCAGAAGGGAGAGAGATGAGAAGCATCAATCTTCGTTGTGGCACCTTAGTTGTTCACTGATTGTTTTCTCATATGTGCTCAGCAGACTGAGTGACCCCTTGCTCAAGCCAGCAACCTTGGGGTTAACCTGGTGAGCCTTGCTCAAACCAGATGAGACCACGCTCAAGCTGGCAACCTTGGGGTTTCGAACCTGGGTCCTCCGTGCTATATCCAATCTGACGCTCTATTCACTGTGCCACTGCCTGGTCAGGCTCCACATAACAGTCTTAACAAAATTCTAGATCTTCTAAGAAATTTGAAACAGCAACAAAACAGGAAGAAATAGAATCTTAGATGTCAACCACTGGGCCCAAGCAATGGGAATATTCAAATCAAGTAGAACAAACATTCATTCCCTTTTTGAAGATCTTGGGATAAGACTCTGTGAATCAGTTGTTTACAAATGGCATTCTCTATGAACAATGGCATACTCCTACTTTTTAATAACTCTATGCTTTATGCCTTACACTGGTGTTGTCCACAGTTTTACAGAGAACTTCACTATACATTATCTTAGCTGGCCCTCAATAGGGTAGGTAGAACAAGAGAAATTATCTCCATTTTATAGATGAAGAAATAGATACAATTTATAGATGAAGAAATATATACAATTCTGGTTATATAGCCAGAATATGACTGAGCTAAGACTCAAACTCAGGTTTTCTGACTCCAAATTCAATACAAAAAGTAAGTTCTGCAGAGATGGTACTCATAACTAGATTCATGGCACTATGGAATACTCTGGTTCTATAACCAACACTTTTCTAACACCAATATTGTATCACAATAATATATTTAAAGAAGACATTCTGGCAGTGAGAGAATATTCTACCTCAGAAACATCAGCATTTTTTGTGATGATTAAAATTAAGATATTTAGTTTTGAGTTATCTGAAAATGACATATGTCTTATTTTCTTGTATTCATTAATACCTATTATAGAAGTACTCTATCAAAAAACAAACCCTGCTTTGAAAACATGGTTTTATTCAGCAAATATCTGTAGCTATGTTTTAGAAAAGAATTCACCATATTTCTTTTTTTTTAATGTACAGGTATTTGAGATTTTTCTTCACATACAGTTATATGCTACTTAACGACAGGGCTATGTTCTGAGAAATGTATCACTAGGTGATTCTGTTGTTGCATGAACATCAGACTATACTTACATAAACCTAGAAAGTACAGTTTACAACTGCAATTGTATGTGCTATACTTTCCTACAACTAGCAGCACAGTAGGTTTGTTTACATAGGTATCATTACAAACATGTGAATAATGCGTTGTGTTACTATGTGATGGCTATGGAACTAGGCAAAAGGCATTTCTCAGCTCCATTATAGTCCTATGGAACCACTGTGGTATATGTGGTCCATCACAGATCAAAAAGTTCTTATGCAATGTATGACTGTATATGTATTACATATGTTTGATTTACACAGAACTTTGTAAGGCAATCTATTATTAAGCAAAGTATATTTTTAGAGAATTTTATAAGATATAGTAGCCATTGCTTGTCACTGAATAAATAGAAAAACTGGCCCACTAATTTGTCAAGCACCCTTATAGCTCTTTTATTCAATGAAGTTCAATGCAAAAGTCACCAAACACTACATCAGTGATTACAATTAATGTGTCTGGCAAAATGACTAAACCTCTTTCCTAAAGTAGTTATATATCTTATTGAGTCATATTGTAGTCATTAGCCAGAGTTAATTTTGAACAGATAGACGGGGAGATACTCATGTTTAGGCCTGCACAATTTGGATTCTCTTCCATTATCTGCTTATTTCACTAAAGCAACCCTAAGCTTGACGAGTTGCTTAATATTACCAAGACTTCCTAATAACATCTATGAAGTAAGAGTATACGAAGATGTCATATAAGGATTACATAAAAAGCAGTCTAGAGACTGGTAATGTTAAGAGGAAATCAATGGAGAAACGAATATGTCTGCCTGAGTTTCCATCAGGGGTCTACAGTTTCTTTTTGATTCCCACATTCTGCCCATTCCAGCTCTAACCCTCACATCTTTCTTATTAAGTAATATTCCTACGTGCCAGAGGAGTGAGGAAGTTATTTTTTTCAACAACTTTATACTTGAGCTAAAACTCTAACAACTGTTAGGTCTGAGTTCTACTTCAGTAATATTGCTATGAATTTGGAGTGATCTTTTGTAAAAGTGTACATTTTCATAGAGTTTTACAACTGGCATGCTGCAAATGAGTTTCAGGTGGACTAAGATATCAATCCTCATCTGCCCTTGGGGAGGCTGGGGTTGCTGTATGTCTGGGCAGTTGCGAGAGGCCTCATACCTTTCCCCAAGTACATCAGATGCTATCATTTTCTATGGGCCATGATCTGAAAATGGTTGGGAAGCACCGAACTGAACAAGGAATGGTTCTCCACAAATTACAGGGCTATCCGGGCATATACAGAATGTGGTCTCCCAAGCTGATTCCCCAGAGTGTCAAGTAAACCTAGCATTAGAGCAGTCAGGTCAATGGGCTTAACTACTCTCACACTTGTTGAGAAAACTGGGCAGTCATGTCATTTTACAGCCTGAGGAGTTCCTTTTCAGCACTTTACTCTGTCTCTCCCACCCTCGCCCAAAAAGGAAGGCACCAGAAACAATCCAAGAGGAAACTAATAAAGTGGCCAGTACTGCAGGTTGCAAGAAGGTTTACCTGGGCTAACCGCTTCACTACTGCAGCTTCCTGCCTTGACATTAAGACTAAGGCTTTCATCTTCCTGATGGTGAAAAGCGCATTCCCCTCAACTTCCATAAATCTGTGTAACTTGAAAAGAGTCCCAGTGTCATCAAGTAAAAAGCCGGCTTTAGGACTCTCACTGGAAGGAGGGGTGTCTTCAAGCCTCTCACTGCTAAGCCGGACATTTCCTAACACTGGACAAATTGTACGTCCAGCTCAGGGAGGGTGAACTGCAGTGGTCTTTTACCCTCCAAGCCAATTGTTAGCTTTTCACAGGAATCAGCAGGGAAGCACATGTGAAACCTCTGTGGTGACGGTGAGCACCCCCATGCCTTGTGTGACTCTGCATGTAGATGAAGCAGGCTGGGAGCTTTCTTAGCTGCTGCTGCTGAGTTCTCAGAGCAGCCCTTTTCTCTGGCGTGGCTCCCTGCTGAGACAGCCCTTTTCAATTTTTCTATCCCCCCTCGATCTCTTCTCCTGCAGAACACAGGGAAACTTGATTGAAATAAAGACCTAGGGAACATGTTTTATTTTCTCCTGTTCAATCCATTTTAGAAAAGCTTTTAATTGCTTTTAAAAAGATGCTAAACAAAATGTGATGATGTTTTTCAGTCTTCATGAACTACAGCTACCACTTTTTATACTTTCAAAAGACTAATAAATCAATCATGAAATTAACTCTCCAGCTAAATTTAAAGCAAATCCACTGAATACTAGATTCATTAAAAATCTATGCATTTACTTAGAAAAATTTTAAATTCAAAGAAAATTATCCTAGTAACTGAAATCTGACTTGAATTTTTCGTCCTACACTGAAAATCCAAGACCAAAGCAATCACAAAGGGAAAAAAGGAAGGCTTGTGAACCAGTTTTAATAAGCCAATTTACAACGAGTCATATTGTACTCGTTGGGAGGGGTGGGGGAGGGGGAGAAGTAGAAAAAAGAGTATCTTGATACATAACAACATGGTGCCCCTGAAGCGATCCTTTTATTTGAGCATGTGCACACATGCACACAATTTTTCTGTGTGAAAGCTGGAATCACAACAAATGCAAAATTAAGGATTCTGTGACTGATATTATTACTTTATTGTACACATGTACAGCTCCTTTTTTTTTAAAAGAAAAATGCCTGCAACTTTTCTGTTTTCTTGACAGTGATTAAAAAACCTAACTGCTTCTATACTAAGATGACAAATACTCTTTACACTGGATCAGCCTGAAAATCTCCCCTTATTTTCCTAAGAGAATACAAACTAATTTTGAAAAGCAAGGTGAAACAAAGAAAGTATATTTTTTTTTTGTTAAATCTATGCCAACAAGAAATATTTCAAACATTAATTTCTTCTGCCGCCGATTCACTTAGGAGGTCATCCAGCAGTCCAGGGCAGAACGAACCACCAAATTCTGACTGGTAAGCTGGTGTTCTCTTAAATGAGAATACCTGCCATTTCTAATCACTAAAACAACCAGATCTTTCTTTTACTTCTACATATTCCTATAACTTTCCTTTTCATTCCTTTTTAATGATCCAATTCCTGTTTCTAAGAGTTCTCCCAGGCTGGGCCACCTGTCCCGGGTGCTCGCGCCCAAGTCTAGCTCTTTATATAATCCTATTTTCATCATTTAAGTAGCTCCTGGAACCATTTTCATTTTTATTGAGATGTATTTTACATAACATAAATTCAGTGATTTTTCCATGGTTTTTGGTATATGCAGATATATGAAATCATCACTACAATCAATTTTAGAACATTTTCGCCACACAAAAAGCCTGTTCCAGTTAGCAGTCACTCTCATTCCCCCTAGCCAGGCCCTCCCAGTCCTAGGCAACCACTCACAAATCTACTTTCTCTCCACAGATTTGCCAGTTCTGGACATTTCATATAAACGGAATCACACAACACGTGGCCTTTTGTGACTAGTTTCTTTCACTTCACATAATGTTTGCCAGGCTCATCCATGTATGAGCACTTGGTTCTCTGTATTGCCAAATAATATTCCATTGTATGTACTGTATATATTATTCTATTTGATGAACATGTGGGTTGTTTCCATGTTTTGGCTGCTGTAAATTATGTTGCTATGAACCATCATGTACAAACTTTTGGGTGGGCATATATTTTCATTTCTTTTGGGTATATACTTAGAAGTAGTATTGCTGGGTCATATGGTAACTATTGTTAACCTTCTAGGAACTGCTAGACAGTTTCCAATGACTGCATGACTTTTATATTCCCACCAGCAGTATTAAAGGGTTCCAATTTCTCCATATGTACTTGTTACTATTTGACTTTTTTGATTACAGTCTTCCTAGTAGCTATGAAGTGGTACCTCACTGTGGCTTTGATTTGTGTTTTATTTTATTTTATTTCTATTTTTCTGAAGCTGGAAATGGGGAGAGACAGTCAGACAGACTCCCGCATGCGCCCGACCGGGATCCACCCGGCACGCCCACCAGAGGCGACGCTCTGCCCACCAGGGGGCGATGCTCTGCCCCTCCGAGGCTTTGCTCTGCCATGACCAGAGCCACTCCAGCGCCTGGGGCAAAGGCCAAGGAGCCATCCCCAGCGCCCAGGCCATCCCTGCTCCAATGGAGCTTCAGCTGCGGGAGGGGAAGAGAGAGACAGAGAAGAAGGAGGGGGGGGGGTGGAGAAGGAAATGGGCGCCTCTCCTATGTGCCCTGGCTGGGAATCGAACCCAGGTCCCCCCCACGCCAGGCCGATGCTCTACCGCTGAGCCAACCGGCCAGGGCCTGATTTGTGTTTTCTTGATGGTTAATGATGCTAAGTATCTTTTCATGTGCTTACCGGATATTTGAATTTTACTTATATTTTAATCTTTTCACTTTAAATCATGCCTTACCAAATATAAACTACAGCAATAGTAAAATAGTTAATCCCACCAAAATGAGGGGACAAAAATACATATTTTTGAATAGCATAAGATAATGTTCCTTTCCTCAAGAATCTCACAATTATTTTTACAAAATAATTGCAATTATTCCTAAGTGTTTAATTAAAATGTTGCAGGCCATTTGTTCATAAGTCCTCTTTTTATTTCTATTAGTATCTATTTTGGATTACAAATAATTATCAGCTAGCTATAGAGTACTTAACAATGTAAAGGACAGGTAGTTTGAAAAATACCATTGAAAAATTATTCTTCTCTCTTCTAAATGAATTTTAGCATACATTCTTTTTAGGTGAAAACTAAATATTACAAAAAATGAACTTAAATGCCTGGAAAAAGTCTCCCAATCTCATACATTTTAAAATGTTGACTTCATAAAAAGGATGTTTTGGTATATGACATACTTAGATACTGAGGTTATCTGTTTTTGTTCTAGCAACTTTGGATATATCTATTTAAATATTTATTAAAGAAATTAGAGAAGGGAAAAATATTCTCATTTCTCCAACCTTATCCTTAGTATAAGCTAAAACTCCAATTACCGGGAATGCTAGTTTATAGAAGGATGATTTTTAAAAATCCTTCCACAATGCAAATATGTAATAAAATGTCAAGATCGTTTTAGGTTATGTTTCCTTTCCCTGTTCTAGAATTTTTTAAAAAATCCGAACAAGTCCTTTCCTTTAGGTATAACACACACTTTTAATAGTTAAATTAAAAATTAATTTCCCAGTTTAATATTATTTTGCATAAAGTGTAGTTTATATATAGTGTAGTTTATATAAAGTGTAGTTTATATATTAACTTCAAATCTGAGATTCCCATAAAGACATGAAGATGTTTTTCAAGTTAATACTTAACTCCTTTGTATCTGCCTTTGGTTGGCATTTCTTTGAGGTTACAGCACACAGAATTAATCAAAAGAAATTGTGTCTTATGTCACAGCCAACATGGTCTGGCAGCCTCTATATAATTAATATATTTAACCGACCCTCATAGGTTAGTTTTAAATGTGTTGAGTTATCAAAATTACCAGCCTCCAATAGCCACATCAGTAAAAATGCAGCCACATGAACCAAGATCCTGCCTATAAACTCACTCCTGAACTAGGCCACATGCCACAATAAAAATAACTCAAATTCATCTGTAAAAATCTGAAAAAAAAATCTATCTATAAGAAATAAATTTTCCCAAATAAAAATTCTTAGAAGAACCTATGAAATGACAAATGAAACAAATGAGAACATGTATTGCGCCCCTTTCACATTAGTATCATAATCTCTCATAGGAGATAAAGGGGGGGGAAGATGTATAATATGATGGAGAACTTATGAAACAAAACAGAATACTAATTAAAACTATGTTATTTTGAAATATTCAGAAAAGGAATGAAAAACTTCTCTGATTAAGATAATCATTTACCCTAAGACAGAAATAGACCGGATGACCTTTCAAAATCCCTCAACAGGATTTTATATGATATGTTTATGATAACCTACTTATTTAGCGAGAGTGCACCATTATATGTAATTTACTGAAAAAATTTTGTGAAAATGTTCCTTATATTATTTTTACCTGAGGAGGAGCCTTTTTCAGTAACACAAGAAGAGCCTGTAGTACCAGATTAGAAAATCGAGGGCCAATAGGGACATAATCTGGAAGAGAAACATTACTCTGTTTAGAATTTTAATACACATATGCACATATTCCAAACATTCAGATTTTTATATGTCAAGAGCAAACACAGTTCTAAAAACAGTCATGCAACTAACGATAAGAAAAAAATACCTTCAATAACTTGAATGTGTGAAATATTATATAAGAACTCTTATCTGTAAATTTTTTTTAAAAGCTTCTAAATATGCATTTTAAGTTCATTCAGACATATTCAGAGATAGATGTTTTCAAGGGAGAAAAAAATTCTAGATGTATTTACTAAGCATTTTAAGGAATTGCTACATACTATGGCAATGAATTAAGTACACAGGCAACAAAACGCCACAGGACAGGGTAGAGGGGAAGACTGCAAGTGGGAACAATGTAAAAAGTATTTCAACATAACTGAAAAGATGTGAGAACCACTAAGACTGGTCCTCAGATGGTAAAAAACAAAGAAGTTTCTTTTTTTTTAATTTTAAAATTTTATTTAGAAAATTAACTTTCTAAGAGAACATTTCACCTGCTAAATTTCTACCAATCCTTCATTTTGCACAAATGCCCCCTCCTCAGTTTTCTCTGCACATTGCATATGCACCCTTGCCCTACGCTTAGAGCTACCTCAGGCACCAGTCCTCTGAAGTCAAAAGTGATTCTTCCCTTTTCTGATTATCCAGAACAATGGCACATTCTACTTTGCATTAATTTTTGCCAATATATGTAATAACGACAGACGGCATTTTATTTTTCTGGGACCTAATAATTCTAGCACAGTAAGGGCTCACCAAATGCTTGTTAAATAAATGAACAAACAAGTACAGATAATAACTTCATACAAGTGAAAATATACTCCAAGGGCACACATTCCTGACATAGTAGTGTTGCTATGACCACACATCTCAATTGTGTTTAGATAAAGGAATTTACACAGAGCTATGAGTATGTGCCTAAAAGCTTTTAAAGAAATAATCCTATAAACTGGGCTGAAATGTATCAAAAATAGCAAACCAAAAGCCCAGGTCATTAGATAAAACTATCAAATTAGAAAGACCTCATATATACCTGCTCTGCTTTATAAACAAATTTTGCCTTAGGAAACAGAAAAATAAATAACAGAGGACCTAACGCAAATATGAAAATCATGGGAAGAATGTAGTCAGAACAGTTAACTTAAAATCATTATTACACCATTATGGATAGCTTAAGGAAGAAGAGATTAATGGGGTGTTAGATAGTATTTTCAGAGGTTTAGTAAGTCACCAGGTGGGTTCAGTTTCTACAGAGTTTATTACAACCTCCTGAACCACTGTTATAATAAGCTTATTCCAGATTTATCTAATTTTTACAATGAAATAAAATATAAGAGTAATACTTTTCTGGAATCTATTTGTAGATTATGCCTTCTGAGTTGAGTGCAAGGACTGTTTTACTCATCTCTGTACTCTGTAGGAATGTACTTAAACACAGGAGATTTTAAAAAGTTACTATAGAGCACTTTTAACTTTCAGAATGTTTTCAATAGCATTATCCCCTTTTTGTCTTAAAATTACTCTATGAAATAAGTAAGGAAGGGGATACAGTCTCCGTTTTAATAGAACAGAAAACTGAGTTAACAAGAGAGCTTGCAGCTTCTGCCCCAAGTGTCATCACTCCAATCATAAACCCTTCTTTCATTAGTTCTGTCAAAGTTCCTAAGTGGAAATTCTGATCTATAGGCAGTAAATATACCCACCAACAAAAATTACTTATTATTTATTATGGGAAGGGAACTCTGTAGAACAGTGGTCCCCAACCCCCGGGCCGCGGACCGGTACTGGTCCGTGGGTCATTTGGTACCAATCCGCAGAGAAAGAATAAATGACTTACATTATTTCCGTTTTATTTATATTTAAGTCTGAACGGTGTTTTATTTTTTTAAAATGACCAGATTCCCTCTGTTACATCTGTCTAAGACTCACTCTTGACGCCTGTCTCGTAAGTTCGACAATTATATTTAAAAATACCACAGTTTTTACACTAGTCGCATAATTTTATTTTGTGCATTTATCCGTCCCACCCTAAAGGCCGGTCCGTGAAAATATTTTCTGACATTAAACTGGTCCATGGCCCAAAAAAGGTTGGGGACCACTGCTGTAGAAGATACAAAATATTATGAGGCAGGAGTCCTTACAAGAAAGCAATTTATAATGGAGTTACAGTCATAAGACATACTTTACATGAATACCATCACTGACTAGAGAGAGATGAGGTAATGTATTATTTCCTTAAGACAAAGAAAGGTATTTTTATTGCCTTATAGTTATAAATACCCACTGTGGCAAAGACAGTACAATGGCAAATGTTATGACTCACCAAGCAGTCTCTCAATGTCATCTACAACTACACAACTGAGCTGGGATTTGTAAGCATCATCAAAGATCTGGAAAAAAGCAAAACCATTTATTATTATTATTATTATTATTATTGAATATACTTCTCTCCATAATTATGACAATTTCCAACAAGATAAAATTCAGTTAATTTTTGAGCAACGCTTAAACAAAGCACAGTAAAACACCAATATTTCAGACTACACTAAATCAGAATTTAAAAGATAATAGGATTTTAGAACTAAATGGGATTCCTGCAATTTGAGAATGAAAAAATCAAGGCCCAAAGCAGTTAAATGACTTGCCTAAGATGACACAACTGGATCATGGCTGAGTTATACCTGGGATGCTGAGAACAGACAAATCCCATTAAGTTTATATCAAAGGTCTCTCCTATCTCTGTCAGAAGCATGGCTTCAGTGTTGTGGCTCAAGAGTTAATGAAGTCACACGAATATGTAAAATAAAATTAGATGTCATTTTATTATCTGTAAGAACTGTGGCCCTGTTAAGCAGGAATAACACTGAAAGAACAAAAGCTTGTCAATTCAAATCAGACCATAATGATCAAAGTGTTTACAAAAGAATTAAAGTTGGGTATAAAGGAGCAGATAGAGCTGATTCTATCTTTAGAATCAGACAAGAGATAATAAATAATAGTACATTGTCTTATGACAGCAAAATAAATGGAAAGCAAATCAAGCAGTGAAGGAGGTTGTTATATCCTTATCAGGATGTAGCAATTTCAAGCCAGATAGAAGAATTAATTTATGAATAAGTCAAATGTAAGCACTGAAGGCCTGAGACCAGCCTTTTTGTAAATGTTTGGGGTTCCTTTTCTAGCAACTATAATTGGGGCTCAGTGCATCCAACTGGTGTCATCCATAAGAATTCATCCCTATGTCCCAGCCCAATCTCTTTAGCTGATAAGTAATCTCAGTGCACCAAGATAGTAATCTTCTCCCCATCTTTCTTGGGGAGAAGCATAATAATATTCTTTAGTAGGTATCTTTTTACTATACAAGATTGAAAAGTAGGCAGAGGAATAAAATAAATCAAATCTACAATATTAATATTTTCCATATTAAATTTAAAGACAACCTGTGTATACTTGGTCTTTAAAGCATTTGTAACAATTAAGAAAATTTACCATATTAGATTACTAGATTAGCCTTGCTAATTCAACTTAAAATAGGCAATTGAATAATTAATTTTATGTTAGAAGGTAAAAGATAACGCTAATAGCCTTGCAAATGGTAAAGATAATCTAAGATTAACCATATTTGTTTTAATTTAATTTATCATTAAATAAATGTAATTATATACTTAATTTGGAACTGAGTATGTTTTTTTGTTAGAAAAACAACCAAAGACTTCAAAGAGAAAATAAAATATTTTAAATATGAAATATAGTTTAAGATATTTAAAAAAGTTTAAATTGGCCCTGGCCAGTTGGCTCAGCGGTAGAGCGTCGGCCTAGCGTGCGGAGGACCCGGGTTCGATTCCCGGCCAGGGCACACAGGAGAAGCGCCCATTTGCTTCTCCACCCCTCCGCCGCGCTTTCCTCTCTGTCTCTCTCTTCCCCTCCTGCAGCCAAGGCTCCATTGGAGCAGAGATGGCCCGGGCGCTGGGGATGGCTCTGTGGCCTCTGCCTCAGGCGCTAGAGTGGCTCTGGTCGCAATATGGCGACGCCCAGGATGGGCAGAGCATCGCCCCCTGGTGGGCAGAGCGTCGCCCCTGGTGGGCGTGCCGGGTGGATCCCGGTCGGGCGCATGCGGGAGTCTGTCTGACTGTCTCTCCCCGTTTCCAGCTTCAGAAAAATGAAAAAATGAAAAGAAAAAAAAAAAAAAAAAGTTTAAATTGTAAAAGTCCCTATTAAGTAATTGCTAAATTTTTCTAGACTTACAAATAGAAAAAGAGATGTAAGCAGGTTTTTAAAAAAGTTTATTTTTTATGTTAAAAACTAGGTCTTACATGATATAATATTGATGTTAAATTTTCATTTTTTAGGCCTCAAATTAGCTACATATGGTCCTTTCTATGCTCAGAAGTCACCCTCAATGATGGAAGAAAACAACAAAAACAAAAACAAAAGCAAAAGGAAACAACTCGTGTTGACAGTCTAGATAAGTTCCCCCCCAGCACACTGTTCTGTACGGTAGGAATCGCCTTCCCCAGGATTATGTCTCCAGGGTCTGACCCCTCCCTGGTATTTAATCCGTGTGTGCTGCATGCACCTAAAAGACAGATGCTTGAAAGAATAGCTCTGCTGCTTTCCTTTCCCTGTACCCCTCAGTCATTCTCCCACACTGGGTCACAATCCCATCTACCCTTTCATCCTTAGCTATCTGTCTCCCCACTGTATTGTGAGGTAGATGAACACAATAAAATGTATCATTTTCTGGAAGGAGCTTTAAGAATTACTGCATGATCGTCCAGTACCTGGCACAGAACAATATTTAGTCATGGTATTTGCTCAGTAAAGTCAGTGGTTGAAACAACACAAATTCTAAATCCTCTTTGCTTTAAGTCACTTGCCTCCCTTCACCTTTGGTACAGCATTTTGTATACTGTGTATATATCATGTGTATATATAGATTATAAGCCTTGGGTGGCAAGTACTCTTTTTTATTCCCTTCTTCTTCTCCAAAGAAAAGGAGGGGAGATAGAGATAAGAACTCTCACATACACCCTGATGAGGATCCACCCAGCAACCACTGTCTGGGGCCGCTGCTCTGCCCATTTGCAGCCATGCTTGCAACTGAGCTATTTGTAGCACCTGAGGTGGAGGCTCCACGGAGTCATCCATAGCACCTGGGCCAATGCACTAGAACCAATCCAGCCATGGCTGTGGGAGGAAAAGAGGGGGAAATGGGAGAGGGGGAGAGGGAGAGAGAGGGAAAGAGAGAGAGAGAGAGAGAGAGAGAGAAAAGAAGGGGAGAGAAGCAGATGGTTGCTTCTCCTGTGTACCCTGAACAGGAATCGAACCCAAGACATCCACATGCCAGGTTGACACTCTACCACTGAGCCAACTGGCCAGGGCTGGCAAATACTCTTAATAACCTCTGTGTCCTCACATTACTTAATACAATGTCTTACCAGAAAATAAATATTTACTGAGAGAATAAATTTAAGTATTTAAAATTCAAGTAGAAATATCAAGTAAATAGTTGGAGATGTGTGGCTGAAGGCAGGGTAGGAGAGCGTCCTCAGGGCAGTGATTGCTAAAACCACGAGGGGGATGAGATCTTCAAGAAGAAATGGTAGAGGCAGAAGAATAAAGTGCAAACAGCTGAATCTTGGAGTTGCTCTCTTCATTCAACACATTTTAAAAAATCCTATTATATGTCAAACATTAATGAAGAGGATAAAGAGACTAATGAATAAGACAAATATGATCCTACCTTCACAAAACTCAGAGTGGGGGAAGTGGGTCACTTGTGTCTACAACAAGCATGGCATTATTATGCTCGAGGAGTCAAATACATGATGATGTGGTGGCACAGAGCAGGCAAGTGTGGTAGTCCGAGGTACAGCCATGGTTCTCTTTCTGGCACATGGTAATTGTACTTCTTTATCCTCTCTCAAGTTAAGGATGATTATGTGGCTTGCTTTAACAAAATGTGAGTTGAAATGTATTGTTTTCTGGAAGGAGCTTTCAGAGTCACTGCATGATTCACCACACTTCCTTTATCCTGCCTTGGCTATCATGAAATCACGTGTGAGGTGGAGCCTCTGTTTTCTACTAGCTTCAGTCTCTGAGAAATTACAATGAGCAGAGCTCTCCCTGAGCCATAATGGACAGGTACCGTGAGCAAGAAATAAATTCTGTTGTGGTAGGCCACTGAGATTTCGGGGTTGTTCATTTTGTAGCACAATTTAGCTTATTCTGACTGATACAGAGGCTTATGGAGTCAACACCGTGCTCCTTAATTTTAAAGAGTGACATTTAAGTTGAGACTTGCAGGCTGAACAATCAGTGGAAAACAGGGAAGAAAGTGTTCTAAGCAGAGCATACCAATATTAGGAGACACAGCGGTAAGAACATTCAGGAAAACTGCCGGAACTGACACACACTCAATAACAATTCAAATGAAGGGGAGCCAGGGTTGGTGTGATGTGTGTGGAGAGTGTGGTGGGAGATGAAGCAGAAGAGAACTCCCATAAACTCAGGTGATTTCAAGAAGTCACTAAAAATAATGCTTTGTTCTTAGAAATATCTTTCCAAATTCTACTATAAAGATTCTGATGCAAGTATACACTTCTGTTTGTCAAGCTGCAATATCGTGGCTTAAAGCCACAGGGGCCTGAAACACTATTTTCTACATTTTCCCCAAATCAGTCCTTTTCCCTTCTCAAAAACAATGGAGAGTTTACATGGCTACAGGGACCTTACTAAGGACATCGCTTGGGTATAAACTGATGACGAATTGCTATGTAGTCTCACCAAGTTATCAGATACTGTGATTCATGAAGCATTAAAAATCACTTCACAGTTGACTGCAGGGGTTACCTATAACATTTTGGAAAAAAATACCTACAGCAGTCACTCAATGTAAAGTAGTTTTTTTTTGTTTTTTACAGACAGCTCTTAATGTACTAATTAGCATCAAGGGGTGAGAAGCACTCACATGTAACTCAACATACTAACCATGACAAAGGCAGTGCGATTCCCGTTGTAACTTGACTAGTTTCAGATCAGTCAACTGAAACTCCTTTGGGTAGCAACTCGGATCTCATTTAAATACACACACCCCTTTCACTTCTTACACACGGTTTTCCTTATCTAGTCACTAGTGTAATTCAAGGTCATCACTCTTCCCCTAGATCCATGTTTTCTGTCTAGTCTCCTCAGGCTGTAGCAGGGCCTTCACTAAGAAGATACTCAGATTTGACAGGCAAATATACGGGATCAGCTGCCAGACTAAAATATAAGTGGGATATTTACATATTAAGTACTACCACAACTTTAGGTAGATAAAACCGAAAAGGAGGAGAAGTACTAAAAGAAAAGATGCCAAAAAGTAAAATTGAACAAGCTGCCCGACCAGAAGACCACAACTGAAGTGCCAAACTTCTCAGCAGTCACAGCGCTCAGCGGGTCTGCAGGGCCTGCTCCAGATCAAATGGAACCAACACAACAGTGAGCCAGGTTGGGCTGGAGCTGCAGCTAATGGCTGCATCTTACAGGCTCTTAAAAAATAATTTAAATTCTGATCCTCTCATTTAGTAAGATGAAAGTATGATGCTCAAGCCTTTTCTTGCTGGAGAGGTTATCAGTAGGGGATCATATATAAGTTATCATGCAAACCAGGACACTTGAAAGGGGAGAGCTGTTAATAATCACACTGGAGCAACAGGTAAAAACCAGGATTGCTCAAAGCAAATTGGAGTGTATGAGTATCCTAAGTTTTATCAGGGAGTTTCCCATAGAGCAGGTAAAATTATCATTGTGAAGATATAAATATATATGTGTGTGTATTTAGATAAATAGATACAGTCTTAAAGTTAGGTGAGAAATTTGAAAAAGCTAAAGAAAAAAATGGGAAAAACTGAAGAAAGAAAAAGTGTGAGAAGGAGTGGCATCAGTCAACATGGAAATAATGAGGACTATTCTAGAAGAGGAAGAACATTTCTAGAAAACAAGTCTTTTTCTAGCTGTGGACATAATCAGATTGTCATTAAACTCTCTGGTACTGCCTCTTTGTGTGCAAAAGTAGACAGTGGTCTAAGAGACAATTTAGAATGTGGGGCACCCGGGTTCACGGCAGGAGCAGGCTAGGTGCGCTCTGAGGAGAAGGTGTGGGGCTCCTGACACCCAGGGCTGAGTGTGATTCTCAAGGACACTGCAAGCTCTCAAGGCACACAGCCCACTCTTGGAATCTTCCGACAAGCTTGGAGTCACCTGTGTGTAGAGGAGGGGCTGCAGCTGTAGCCCCTGGAGTCTACATGAACACAAACGGGGACACACCAGCATTACCTCTGTTAATCCCAGCCTTTCAGAATCACAAGCCACAGCACAACGTGTTCTAAGTAGATTCTGTCCTCCATTTTCTATAACCTCTTTAGTGATCGGAGGTGAGGCCAAACTCTCTGCTTCTTTGGGGGCTGAGTTTATCTCAATTCTGAAGTGGTTGGCGTGAAATTCCTAGTTAGTAGGAATCTGATGATTTAGAAAATCCCTAATGTTGTAAATCTGTCAACAATTAGTTGAAAGCATACTCTAATCATATTTGGTAGCATATAAAAACGTAAATGAGCAAATTCAAATCAGTGCTATCAGTAATAATCTCTAGTTTCTAAAAATAACTTGGGAGTAGACCAAGCGAACATTAGCTGTCTTCTAATGAAACTGCCTCAGGAAGTGGACCTAAACTTCTGGCAAAGCACTAAAGATTCCTGGAATGACCTTAAAATCCCTTATTTGTTCTCCTTGCTTTTCAGGAAAAATTCTTACATTTTCATGTAACACGAGCCACAAAGTGAGGTACTCTTCATAATATAAAAAGTCACAAGGTCTGAAAGTTCTACTAAAGATCTGTGTCATCTTCCTTTGTGTGCCAAATAGATACAAACGCCAACAGGCAAAGTGCATTAAACAAAACAACAACAAGCGCACGCCCCCCAGCCAGGTACAGACCTACAGTCACTTCTGGAGTGTCCACTTCTCTAGTTAATACATGTACGACTCCAACAAATCAGCTACATGATATATTAGGATGTCAACCAAAAATATCCAAATTCTGTTGCTTAGTAACTGCTGTCAAAAGATCCAATTTCCAGCTCTGTTCTTTGTATGGACTAACCCATGAAAAGGGGAGGATTAGGCACCATGAGTCTCTTCTGCACAAACTACAATTTGCAGTGGGATTTACAGGAGAAGGATATTCAAAGAAGATTATTTCTTCCTTGCAAAGCTGGTGGAAAGGAAAATTTCTTCCATTAATTTTCATTACTTTAAAAGCAAGACCATATTATTTTATTAATCTGTATAGTTTTACAAATCACTGATATTTTTACTTAATTTTATTCAAGTAATTTAGTCACATCAGCTTGTTTTATTTCCTCTCAATACCGATTGTGCACTCAAAAGCATCAAGATTAGGTAATTAGTTAAAATTAAATTCTATTGCTTTGTGGTTTTGTTCATTTAATGCCATTAATGGATCTAGTACAACAAATTTAAAAAAATATATAGATGCAAAAATGAATAATGGAATTAAAATTTTAAAATAGAATAAAGTTGGGAAAACAAACCTAAGTGGGGAGAAAAGGTCTGTGAATACTTCAAATATCTGAATGAAACATATGGTACCTGAGGCTACTATAATATCTCAGACTTGGGCAGTGCTGAGAAGTTGATCTATGGAGAAAGAATTTATTAAGTAAATTAAGAGTAGTACAAGGTGAATTTTAATTAACTGAGAATAAACTACTTTAATACATTTTAATATCAACTGTATGTGAACAAAAATAATAGTTTAATTACAGTGAAGTCTTAGATAATCATTAAAGCAAGTCTAATAGCCCTCTCTACTGACAACTCTTACCTTAGTTTAAGTAATAAAATGTTACATAAAGATATTCTATGAATTAACTATTCAGATCACTTCTCTTTAATAAAAATTAATGTTATAATATTTCTGAGTTTCATAAACTATTGCTACTGCAAAAACATTTTGAAAAATCTTTAATATTGAGCATTCAGTCATGAAAATGTAGCTGAAGAAATACATTGCTCACAAAAATTAGGGAATATTACAAAATGAATATGAAGCAATAAGAAAAAGAAGCATTTGATTTTTTTACTAAACAAGAACATCAGAAAAGCAAACAAGTCAAAGAAAGTTGTTTAATTATGCAAATGGATGCAAAATCAACTTTTATTTCATTGGAGAAAATGCACTATACAAAAGGTTGAAAGCACTCGAATATCTACACATTCCCTGATCCCCTAATTTTTGTGAGCAGTAATAATTAAGTGCCAATCTTTTGTTTATGAAATTGGCAAACAAATATTTTTGTAACATCAAGTGTCATTGAGAGTCCAAGGAAACTGACACTTTCAGATGATGGGCCATTGGTATGAATTGGTTCAACTGTCTCAAGAGGTGACCTCCTACAAATCATTAGTATTTTGACTTGAGTTTTGATAGCAGTATTATCAAAAATCTTTAAATTATTAATATTTTTTATCTTAGCAATCCTGATTCTGAGAATTTATCCTAAGGAAATAATCAAAAGTGAATGTACAATAATAATAAGTAAAAGTAACCACTACACTTTTATTAAGCATATATTATATCCCAAGGTACTGTGTCATACTTTACATAAATTACCATTTCATTTAATTCTCATAATAACCCTATGATGTAGCTATTATTATTATCTTAATTTTATAGATGAGAAAACAAAGGCTTATAGTAAAGTGACTATAAGAGCTGGTAATTGTGGTGGAGCTGGGATTCAAATTCAGATCTATTTGAAACCTAAGCCCAAGTTCTCACCAGTAAAATATGATGCTACTTTAAGAAAAATCTAATAAAAAGATGGGAGCAGTAATTTCCCTAGTTTGGTAGTTCTACAGAATATTATTTATAATTGTGAAAAAAAATAGGAAACAACCTAAATGTTCAATAAAAAGGAATGTTTAAATGGCTATTATACAGCTATTAATTTAACATAATACTCAAGTAAATTTTAATGACTTTGAAAAAGTTAATATATTAAGTGAAAAAAGCAGGTTTAAAACAGTATGTCCAATGTGATTCCCACTCCATAATGTGTGTGTGTAAATGTATCTGAGTGAAAAACTGAAGGACAAATGTGAATTTGTTTTTATTTTTTCCTATATTCTTTTCTACATTTTCTAAATTATTTTTGTAATTAGAAAAAGCTACATTTGGGGGTGAAGTGGGAGGAAACATTTACAAAGAAAGAACTGTCCTCTCTAGAATAAAAAATAATATATATATATGTATATATATATATAAATTATTTGTGCTCTGAAAAGAAATTAAAATATCTTCTCATCCTCACACTAAAAAATAAAGGTGGGAGGTAGACTAGAACTATTAAATAATGGCATTTATATTTCATTTTCAGAAGTAGCCTGGAAGACTTAGCACCTTTAGACTGGTTTGAGTCCACAGGCTTTTGTCAGCCTATCATTAGGCAACAATGTGAAAATTATTTGCAAGGAAAGATTTTGCAATATTTCCAATATAGTTCTAAGACACCTAATGGCTTCACTTTTTTCTTTATTTTGAACTTTAGTTTCTGGAATAATATTTTTCCCCCAAGGAAAACCAAAAAGTTGAATATGTATTTATTATACTGCTGCAACAGAAATAGTTGTTGTAACTTGGAGGTGCATGGAAGATCCAGACAGTGAATCACAAATAGAAAAATTCTGAATAAGCTTGTATAGACACTTATTTTCATATTTCTTAGCCTTCTACTCATTTAAAATTCTGCCTTGAAAGGCTTCAACAATTTAAAGATTAAATCATAAGTTATTAAACTATTAATTTAACCATTTAAGCCTCTAAAATCAGCACATATTACCTTCCCCCCCTCAAGTCAATTTGCAAGAGATTAAAATAATAAAAATGATAATATCTCACACTTACAAAGCAGCTTTGATCTTTGTACTTTTTAAAAACTTTTATAGAAAAAGTAGGACCATCCACCCACACCTTTGAGTACATCTGAGGCCGATGCTGGCAGCTGGTGAAAAGTAATGGAGTAATTTACCATCTGGAAGAATGACTACTTTTGACAAGTATAAGGAACAGATAGAGTTAGAGACATGCCAATAGAATTAGCCGTTCAATTATAAAGTAAATTTAATGACCACAGATTCCAAGGGCTATTATTTAAATTTTCACCAGAGGAAGTGGCCTAAGGACAACAAAAACCAAAGAAAATGAACTCCTACCTACATAAGGGAAATAACTGGTTCTCGTGATTCTGCCCAGATTTTCTTGAGAAGAATAAGATACTCCTGGTTTCACTTCAGACACAGAATAAACTATGATATTTAAGTTCTTTTTGTGTCTGGAAACATTTCCCTCTCTTTCATACTAATATTCAAAGATCCTTATAAAGAATATTTACTTTCACATTTCAGTGTGCAGGAACGGACTCCTACTCCGAGCTCTGCCTCCTCCTTCCATTTCAAGTACCCTACACAAATAATTTTCTGTCACCTGCACAAACAACATACTAACTTTTCAAACATATTTTTTGGAATCTTCTTCTTTCAAACATATTTTTAAAATATTGTTTTCCTCTACAGTCTCTTCCCTTAAAAAACAAATAAATTAAAAAAAAATCCCAAACTAAAATGATTCTATCCTACACCTCTACAAAGTGAGGGCCTTCGAGCCCAGTAAAAGAACACCTGAGCGGTCTTCACTGGGTAACACTCCAATTCTCAAGATTACTTCTCCTTATTCTGATTTTTTCACATCTCTTTAACCTAAAAGAGTCAGTTCTGATCTGTTCAAGACCAAGCATGGGAAAAAAGCAGTATAATTAGCGCCAATCTTTTATTTATGGAATTGGCAAACAAGTGTTTTTGTAACATCCAGTGTTGTTGAGAGTCCAAGGAAACTGACACTCTCAGATGATGGTATGAATTGGTTCAACTATCTAAAGAGTTGACCTCCTACAAATTATTAGTATTTAAATAAAGAAATACTTCAATTAGATACAAAATAAAATTTCTTCACTGCCTGGGAGTACACAAAATAAGAATATCAATGAAAACACTGTTGACAAAGTGAGATGAAACAGCTATTAAGAGTTTTTGTCACACAGCCTGACCTGTGGTGGTGCAGTGGATTAAAGTGTCGACCTGGAACTCTGAGGTCGCTGGTTCAAAGCCCCGGGCTTACCTGGTCAAAGTACATATGGGAGTTGATGCTTCCTGCTCCTCCCCTCCTTAACTCTCTCTCTCTCTCTCTCTCTCTCTCCAAAATGAATAAATAAAATCTTAAAAAATAAAAGTATTTAAAGACTTTTGTCACTGATTTCTGTTGCTGTTTTTTTTTTTTTTTTTTCATTTTTCTGAAGCTGGAAACGGGGAGAGACAGTCAGACAGACTCCCGCATGCGCCCGACCGGGATCCACCCGGCATGCCCACCATGGGGCGATGCTCTGCCCACCAGGGGGCGATGCTCTGCCCATCCTGGGCGTCACCATGTTGCGACCAGAGCCACTCCAGCGCCTGAGGCAGAGGCCACAGAGCCATCCCCAGCGCCCGGGCCATCTCTGCTCCAATGGAGCCTTGGCTGCGGGAGGGGAAGAGAGAGACAGAGAGGAAAGCGCGGCGGAGGGGTGGAGAAGCAAATGGGCACTTCTGTGTGCCCTGGCTGGGAATCGAACCTGGGTCCTCCGCACGCTAGGCCGACGCTCTACCGCTGAGCCAACCGGCCAGGGCTGTTGCTGTTTTTTTAAAGACCTGTCTGTCCCAGATGCCTTACATCAGGGGTCCCCAAACTTTTTACACAGGGGGCCAGTTCACTGTCCCTCAGACCGTTGGAGGGCTGGACTATAAAAAGAACTATAAACAAATTCCTATGCACACTGCACATATCTTATTTTAAAGTAAAAAAACAAAACAGGAACAAATACAATATTTGAAATAAAGAACAAGTAAATTTAAATCAACAAACTGACCAATATTTCAATGGGAACTATGCTCCTCTCACTGACCACCAATGAAAGAGGTACCCTTCCAGAAGTGCGGCGGGGGCCGGATAAACGGCCTCAGGGGGCTGCATGTGGCCCGTGGGCCGTAGTTTGGGGACCCCTGCCTTACATGGTGCTTGCTTGAATGTATGAGATGGACAAGATCATTAGAGTTATTTTAGCTCTATGAATCTATCCTATGTTGTTCCAACTCACTAATGGCTCAAAGCAACCATAATAAGAAGGTAACAAATTGGCACTTGAGGAAAGGAAGAAGGATAAGACTGCATTAAGTTGCCAAGCAGACTCTGATTATTATCTAATATACCACCATCTTTTTGGAGGGGTTTTTGAAAATATCTTTCCAAATGATATGCTTCTGTATAGTCAACATAACTGACCTCAAACAGTTTGACTTTGTACAATGGAAAGAACTTAAAAAAATCCTAAATGAATTTACTCCACTCTATTCACTCTTTTTAAAATTTTATTTATTTTTTTTATTTTTAAATGAGAGGAGGGAAGACAAGACAGACAGACTCCTGTACATGCCCGAACTGACCGGGATCCACCCACAAGCCCCCTACAGGTGATGCTCCACCCATCTTGGGCTGTTGCTCATAAATCAAGCTATTTTTAGCACCTGAGGCAAAGGATCCATAGAGCCATGGCTGCAGGGTGTTGGTAGAGGTGAGAGGGGAACACGAGAGAGAGAGAGAGAGAGAGAGAGAGAGAGAGGAGAGGGAGAGAGAGAGAGAGAGAGAGGAGAGGGAGGCAGAGGGGGAGTGGTGGAGAAGCAGATGGTTGCTTCTCCTATGTGCCCTTACCAGGAATTGAACCCAGGACATCCACATGCCTGGCCAATGCTCTACCACTGAGTGAAGTGACCAGGGCCAACTCAAAGACTCTTAGCTAGGATCTTTCTTTAAATAAATACAAACTTAAGAAATGAAAATTAATCATAGTATGTATAAAACAAAGCATAATTTGGAAGATAAAAGTAATAAAAATGCATTACAAAGTTAAACAGATCTAAAATAGTTGCTGTTTCTCCCCAAATTTTGGTGATAATTTAGTTCCACTTGAGAAGCATAGTTGCTATGACACACACAAATACATGTACAAAGATAGATATATATGTATATGTACAGGTGTACACACATACATCTAAGAGATATGGCATTAAAACAAAAGTAATCTTAATACCTTCTTCATGGCCTGACACTTGGCTGTCTCAGAAAAACCAATCATCTTATCAGGAGAACAGATCTTGATGAAGGGGAAGTTGGATTCCTCTGCAATTTTTGCAGCTAAAGCAGTCTTCCCACTGTGAGGAGGGCCTGCATGAAGATATGAGCAAGTCAGGGGAAAAAAGCCAACCTAAGCAAAGGGGAATAAACAAGTTTTAACTTTTATCCACAGATACTGAGGTCTCAACTAGTTGCTCATTAACATTTCCTGACACAATTTCATGACAGACATGTTTTCTCTTATTTATTAGCAACTAAACTTAATGAACTGATTAGCATTTCTCAAAAGTATGATGAAATACATTCTTTCTTTCTCACATAGCCTTTCAACTGTGGGCTAAATATGTAAAACACACGGGTATTGCTTCTTAAAAAAAAAGAGAGCATTCAAATGCATATCAGTATTTATGTTTAGTTCTACAAAATCAGTTTGTCTAACAAAAAAATACACTCTTAGGAGATGACAGTGGGGGTAAATGTGACTTAAAAAGCTAGAATTCTAAAGACTCAGGCCTTCTAATAAAGGCAACCAAATCTATAAATGTACCTGCATTTAGACATCCCCTCCTTCCTTCCTCCTGTGGAAGGAAGATGTGTCCCTCTTCTACCCATAAACCAACCAATTTCTTCCCACCTTTTTCAGAAACCTGACATTATTGCTCATACGTTCTCCTCCATATGTCCTATCTCTTCCACTTCACAGCCTTCAACACTACTCTTTCTTCTCTTTCAAAATGGAACTTCTCTAAATAATTACCTACTCTGGCTGCCTTCATTCTTTACCTTCCATTCATTCTCAAACAAACCCTATGGCTTCCATTCTCATTACATGGAACAGGCTCCTATCAGGATCACCAATGGCCTCTATGTTACCAAATCCAAAAGACACTTTAACTGTTGGCCTCTAAAGAATATTTGACACAACTGATAACCTTCTTTAAATATTATTCTTTCCTTCTGTGATAGCATATTCCTGCACAACTCCCCCACACCTCTGGTCACTCTTGCTTAGTCTCCTTTGTCAACTCTTTCTGCTCTAATTTATCCTTAAATGTTGACACACCTCAGAAATCAGTTCTAGGCCCTCTTGTCTTCTCAACCTATACCCTTTCTGTAAGTGACTTCATGTATTCCCATGGATTCAACATATATGTGGACAACTCATGAATGTATATTGCAACCAGACCTCTCTTTGGAGCACCAGACATACACATCCAATGGGCTACTCAACATTTCCAATTCAATTATCCCATAGGTACCTAAAAATCAACATGTCCAAAACTGAACTCATGATCTGCCCAAATCTGCCTCTCCACTAGTGCTCCCAATTTTAGTAAACAGGCCATATGTATTAGAAACCTGGCGATCATGTTTGACTCTTACATACTCCATCTAGTTACTTTGTATTTCTAAGCTCCAGCTTCTCTATCTATAAAGGAGGGATAACAACAGCATCCATCCTTGGGACTGAAGTGGGGTTTAAATGAGATAATAAGTGTAAAGGGCTTAGAGTGACTGGCAAATACCATGAGTTTGAAGAATGATAGCTTAATTTTGGTTAGTAATTAATAATTATAATAATGTAAAGTCTCTTTTAGTCTACCTCCTAAATATTTCTCAAAATGGTCTACTTATCTCCGTCTCCACTAGTTACTTCAAATTACAATCAGGTCTCATTAAGACTAATGCAACTGATTCTAACTATGGGTTTCTCCTGTGTCTTTTTTGCTCTTCCAATCCATTCTCTATTGCAAAGCAGTCATGATGTTTTCAAAATACAAATCTTTTTAAAAAGATTTTATTTATTCATCTGGGGGGAGGGGGAAGAGAGCAAGAGAGAGAGAGAGAGAGAAGTGGGGAGGAGCAGGAAACATCAACTCCCATATGTGCCTTGACTGGGCAAGCCCAGGGTTTCGAACTGGCAACCTCAGCGTCCCAGGTTGACGCTTTATCTACTGTGCCACCACAGGTCAGGCTCAAAATACAAATCTTATCAGGTCACTTCACTGCTGAAAGCCCTACCAATGGCTTCCCAGTTACCCTCAGATAGTTTAAATCTTTAACATGGTCATCAAGGCTTTGTATGAACTGGCTCCTGTCTACTCGGAATCATGTCTAGCCAATCTCCCCTTCTGCCTCAATCTCCTTCCTGCCCAGGCTTTTTCACATGCTGGTCTCTCTACACAGAATATCTCTTCTGATTATTTTGTCTGGCTAGCTTCTCCTCATCCTTCAGGTCTTGGCTTCATGTGTTTCTCTCAGTGAGCCCACCCTCAGACCTTTGGAAAGGGTTAGATCCCCTTGTCATTCATGTGGATTTACTGAACTTTCTTGTTGTAATCATAACTGTAAATAAGCAATTGGTAAATAGATTATCCTTTGCTTTTTGTTTACTTGGAAAATCCTAACTGATCCTTCAAATACCACCTCTAGGCCTGACCTGTGGTGGCACAGTGGATAAAATGCTGACCTGGAATGCTGAGGTTGCTGGTTCAAATCCCTGGGCTTGCCAGGCAGTTCAAATCAAGGCACATACAGGAAGCAACTACTATGAGTTGATACCTCCCATTTCTTCCCTCTTTATCTCTCTCTCTAAATTAATTAATTAATTAAATCAATAAATAAAATAAATACCACCTAAATTAAACACTAAATTACCATGACCACTGGCAGGAAAAATGACTTGCATTCACACACATCTTTACACATATACACTGCAATTAGGAATTTGTTTACATGTCTTGTTTCATGACCAAACTGAACTCTGTGAATGTCTGTATCCCTAGCAACTAGTTAAGTACTCAGTGAATATTTATTTAAATTGAAATAAGTACTAATGTGGTATTACACAGTCTATTAAGTAACATAGAAATATAGATATAATCCTACAAGAAAACTAGTTATCATTCATCAGTAAACAGTCTATTCCCAAAAGAACTTGAACTTGTACACAATATTGGTACATATATACTAATTACTATTTTCAGATAATAAACAGTTTTAGAAATGAAAATAAGTAATTTTTCTGGAATGTGCTAAGTGGCTTGTAAAAGTGCTGTGTTTGTTTTAATTTTTGCTTTTAATGCCATTCATCACTTCTTCTCACCTTCCAAGAGGACGCTAACCAATGGTGTGCGATCACTGTTTTTGGTCTGCTGGACCAGCAGTTCTCCATCTTCTAGAACTCGAGTAACTGGATCACCCCACTTGATGATACCATTCATAATGTAACTTGCATAATCCTCTTGGTTTGTGCCAAATGCCTACGGAAGAAAAGGACCTTTTAAAGCAGTGTTTTCCAACCACTGGTCTGCCAGAAATTTTATACCGGTTCGCAAAAACATAACCCAATGTAACGTAAAGGTATTATGTATTGAGATTTTCAAATTTTAAAAAGTTATTACATCCTTTAAAAAATTAATTTTTCACAATCCAATGTGTGGACTAATTTTAACGCTTCTTTAGAACTTGAAAATCATTCTTTGTAAAAACTATCTCTAAACTGTACACAGTGGTCTCATTACTCTGTTACTTTGCTCCAAAATCATTTCTCAGACCTCTGTTTGGTCCTTGCACACACTAGTGCTTTGCTTCCTGAGTACAAAGGAAAGTCCTCCTTCCCTGGTCTGGAGATGGCGCATTCAGTGGTCCCATAAAAAGCTGTAAAGGAAGAGCCTAATAAATACTGCTATAGGAAATACGTACATTGGCTGACCTTTGTCTTTAATTATCCCAAGTATACACTCTAAGTCTCAGCAGCAGCTTTAAGATACCTGCACCAGGAAACAGCGACCCTCCCAGGCCACACAGTATGTGTGAGTCTCCCCTACTCATCTTGTCACTTCATTTTTGGTTTTATCCCCCAGATCTTTGGATCTTTGACGTTACTAGGGGAAGTGCTTATGGGTTCAACCACAGGGAAAAGTGTGAAATTCTTCAGTTTGAAGGTAGACATTCATATATACAACAAACCAGAAATTTTATTCTTAAATATACATCTAAGAGAAACTAATTCAGGAACGCTGATAACAGGACTTGTTTGTAATACAAAGAACTGGTAATGTCCCAAATACCCATTGATAGGAAAATAGATAAACTGTGGTAGTCACACAATGAAATGCTATTCAGCAATGAAAATGAATGACATATAGCTAGAGAAAATCATATGAATGATTCTTGTAATAAAATAGGTAATAAAACAGCAAGTCCCCCAAAAGTATATGCACCATACTTTATTTCACACATCATGAAGACTAATGACAACAATGTGTCATGAATTGAAGATTAAGATTAATCCAATTGTGTGCACCTAAGCTCCATGTAAAAAGTAAACCAAATATAAACACCTCTTTAAGATGCCTTTCTGCCCTTTGTTTTTGTTTTAATACAGGACTCTAAATAATGTTTACTCAAGAAAAAGTAACCAAACATTAGTGGTTATTTTATAGGAGAATCGGTTAACGACCTTATACTGTATTCTAAAGCTCTAACTATGACTACTGATTTTGAGTGCATTTTTAAAAAATTGACACCTTTCTTTTAAAGGGCTCTTAGAATGGTTAAGAGTCCTTAGAAACTACAGCAGTTAAATGACCTAAAGGTATCAAGCAAGCAAAAGGTATACCTTGGAAGAGGTTGGAAAAAGGTTGAAAGAGAGGAAAATATAAGTTAATTTTAGATATGATCTATTACTAATGTAAAGAGGATGGCTGAGTTAAGATAAATTTTAGTTTCAGTAGCTTCAGATTATATAAGAGCAAATTAGAAAACTAATTCTAGTTCAATATAAAAAATACTTAGAAAGTCTCAAAATGGGACGGTCTGCCTTATAAGATCATGGTCTCCCTAGCATGAGAAATATTTCAGTATTAGTTAATTATCTAGTCATTAGAGTTATTGTTCGAATGTTGCTTACATTGGACACTTCTAACATTGAGATTTTCTGATTTTTAAAAACTACATATAACTTTCTATAATAATAAGTAAAATGGCAGATGTTTTTCTCCTGACTTATTATTACGTTGGTTTATACATCACTCAATAGTCATACTCACTGGTTTGATATCATTCTCCAAAGAGGCAAGGAAGTCACCCCTTGTCACCTGCAGGCTCTCTGCTTTTTCCATGTCCACTTCAACTTTAGTACTAGCCTAGTTAGAAATAAAAACAAAATGTAAGGACTTCTAAAAATTTTCCATCAATGAACAACTAAAGTGATATAACTACGAGTTGATGCTTCTCATCTCTTTCCCTTCTGGTCTACTCTCTCTCTCAAGAAAAAAAAAATTCAGTCTAAGAGTATAACACCTGAAGATTTTTAAAGGCACATTTTTACAGACAAAAATATCTTTCTCAAACTCACAAACATATACACCTTTGCCTGAACAATTCCATTTCCAGGAATTTATCCCATAAATATATTCACAAATGTATGCAGGGCTGTATTATCAGAACACCTACTACAGTGATTTGTAACAGCAGAAGACTAGAAGCAAATTAAATGTCCACCAAATGGGTACCAGTTACGTCAATTATGACACATCTGTCCCAAAGAACATTGGATAGTCATTTATTTCTAAATGAGGTGTGGGGAGGAGAATATAAATCCATACAGATGGTCTCTAAGAACAGTGGCTGTCATCCTTATAATAGAATAGCCTCCAGAGCCTTTACAGGTACACAGATATTCAGCTTCACCCCTTCAGGATTTCGATTTAAGGGGGTCCAGGCATTTATATTTTTATAAAGTACCACAGGTAATTATAATGTTCAACCAGGTTAATAAACCATTATTCTAGGAGACCAAGGACCTACGACTTTGATTTGCACTCATACTTTGTGCTTGAGAATCTATGTGCCAGCTCCAAATATTCTGCTTACCGCACCTGGAGCTGACACTTAGAACAGACATCTGGAGAAGCATCAAAACCTTTCTCAGCACTTGGAGCTGCCTGGACCTGATGAGTGATTGAGACACCAACACATTTCAATGCGACTGGGCTCATTCCCAATAACACCAGGCAAGAGAGTCTAATATTTAACATGGTACTATAGTTTTAAAAAAGTTATCTTAAAAAAAAATCTGAGTATAAAACAAAAGTATGTTAAGCAATATCAATCTTCAATTGATTATTATAAAATATGAGTCATGTTCCTTTAGGGACAGACTCTTAAGACAAATAAAATGACAGACTTTTTTTTAAAGTAAGCTTTATCCCAGGGGTTGGGAACCTATGGCTCACAAGCCAGATGTGGCTCTTTTGATGGCTGCATCTGGCTCGCAGACAAATCTTTAATAATAAAAAAAAAAGTTAAAAAAATAAAACATTCTCATGTATTACAATCCATTCATTTCCTACTGCTCATGTTCATGGTGGCGGATGGCTGGAGCCAATCACAGCTGTCCTCTGGGACAACACCAAATTTTTATTGGATAATGCATAATGCACACAGGTCATTGTATGGCTCTCACGAAATTACAGTTTAAAATACGTGGCTCTCTCAGTCAAAAAAGTTCCCAACCCCTGCTTTATGGGATAAAAAGAACTATGTCAGGACTGGATCAAGATGGCAAATAGAACACATTTATTTATCTCCATTCTTGCCCCAAATCCTATAAAATGGTGGAAAGTGAGAGAGAAAAGTTAAAAAGCATGGAAGATAGATCCAGAATTTTTAACTCTGAACTAAGAGGAGTCTGAGAAGGAAAGGAGAGAAAGAATGATAGAAAAAAAAAACAATATAAGACAGAAGAAAAAAATGTTTCCACAGCAGAAGAAAGGTATGTCATTGTAGTTGAAAGAAATCAATGAGTACTGATTAGGATAAATGTTAACCCACATCTGTCTAGACAGTGTTGTAAAGTACCAGAACACCACATGTGAAGAGAAAGTCCGAGAACCTTTTTGAGAGACAAAAGAAATGAACCTGGCAACACTAGAAACTGGAAGACAATGTAACCACGTTTTCAAAATACAGTACATCTGGCTATCTACCCTGACAAATGATTTCCATGTGTACACAGGAGAGGCAAGTATTTTCTTAAAAGAATTATGCACTGTTTTAGGCACTAGAGACATAGTTGTAAGATACAAAGTTCCTGCCCTCATGGAGAGCACATTTTAAATTGTTCTACAATAGTCTAGAATACTATGCATTTCCCCCAAATAATAAAGACTTACATATACTGACATAGAAAGCTATTCAAGACATATTATCAAGGGAAAAATATAAACTGCAGTACAATTCCATTTGTTTTTGTTTATAAAGTACATATGTATATAAATGTCAATGTAAAGAAAACAGAATACAAAGGTATAACCCAAATGTTGATTACCCTGGGTGTTAGAAATGGACTGTCTCACTTCTCCCTATATATTCTGGCATCCTTGAGTCTTCTACAAAGAGACTATATTCATATATAACTTCTATATTTTTAAAAAAAGAGCAATTAGGCCCTGGTCGGTTGGCTCAGCGGTAGAGCGTCGGCCTAGCATGCGGAGGACCCGGGTTCAATTCCCGGCCAGGGCACACAGGAGAAGCGCCCATTTGCTTCTCCACCCCTCCGCCGCGCTTTCCTCTCTGTCTCTCTCTTCCCCTCCCGCAGCCAAGGCTCCATTGGAGCAAAGATGGCCCGGGCGCTGGGGATGGCTCTGTGACCTCTGCCTCAGGCGCTAGAGTGGCTCTGGTCGCAACATGGCGACGCCCAGGATGGGCAGAGCATCGCCCCCTGGTGGGCAGAGCATCGCCCCTGGTGGGCGTGCCGGGTGGATCCCGGTCGGGCGCATGCGGGAGTCTGTCTGACTGTCTCCCTGTTTCCAGCTTCAGAAAAATGAAAAAAAAAAAAAAAAAAGAGCAATTAACATTTAAATAGACAAATATTCTACTTAAATAAAGAGAACAATTAGCATTTAAGTTATTAATAGGGTTTTCATTGGCACATATTAGGTATTTGATAAATATTAATCCCATTTATTTGACATCTCTAAGTTAAAAAAAATGGTGTTACAGGAAATAAGCATTTCCATGAAAGACTTATGATGCTCAGTTCATAATACATACATCTCTCTTAGCTCTATAGTTTATAAAGTATGCTCACATACATGATCTCATTTCATCATACATATTATCTCATTTTTGTCCTTACACAAGTCTGAAAGTTTTCTTAAATTGAGGTTAAGGGTAATTTAATTAAGGGTAGATAGATAATTTCCTTCCTAAGTAATCTTATATAAAGGTTTGAAACTCTGATTAAGATTTTTTGACACATCTGAAAGAATTTGACAAGGTTTAAACTTTAAGGTTAAAGTGAAGAGAGTACTAACAGAATCACATTAAAATTCCAACCAAGGTCCTGGCTGGTTGGCTCAGTGGTAGAGTGTTGGCCTGGCACGTGGAAGTCCCGGATTCGATTCTCAGCCAGGGCACACACAGGAAAAGCGCCCATCTGCCTCTCCACCCTTCCCCCTCTCCTTTTCCTCTGTCTCTCTCTTCCCCTCCCACAGCCAAGGCTCCACTGGAGCAAAGTTGCCTGGACTGACTGAGGATAGCTCCGTGGCCTCCGCCTCAGGTGCTAGAATGGCTCTGGTTGCAACAGAGCAACACCCCAGATGGGCCAAGCATCACCTCCTGGTGGGCATGCCGGGTGGATCCCCGTCAGGCACATGTGGGAGTCTGTCTAATTTCGGAAAAATACCAAAAAAATAAAATAAAATCCCAACCAAGCTACCATATTCATTTTAAATATCCTCTCCCTATACAGTACAACCTGAAGTTTTTACTATGATGCTTTGTATTCTGATTTCCTCTTATAGTAAAACATGACAGAAAGTTATAGCAATATGAAGGGAAAATTTTGTCTATCTTTCAACATTTGCCAAAAAATATGATAGATTTCAGGACTGAAGCTAGTGTGCAACTTGTCTTTTTACTACTAAGAAAAGACTCTCAATGAACTAAAAGTGAATGAAGATGGCTGGGGTACTGCTATTTTAGAACAAGTTGTTTTTAGGTACTCCAAGAATTTTAGAAGTTACCTAATTATAAACAATCAATTGTAATACAACTATAAGTTATTCCTGACTATTCATTAAAATAAGTTTTCTAAGCTTTTCTTAGCTAATTTTTTACTATTTTATCAAATTGGTGAAAGCTTATTTTAAAAAATTCTAAAATTCTGATTTTTCACTCATTCAGAAAACATTTTCTCATTTGTCTGAATTAGTGTGATTTTTCCTTGCATTTTATTTATAACAGCTAATCAATAGAGAAGAGGCAACATCTTTCAGCTTATACCTGCAGAAACTAATAAACTTGTATTTCAACACTAGCAAATATCAAGTGGTCACCCTTAAATTTCATAACCTTTTAAATCTGACCTTTCAAAGTTCTTATCATTCCTGTTAAATTAAGGGTAGAATGACCTTAATCAATCAAAATTCTACAAAAAGTAAGAAATAATTTTATTGAAGTTCTGCAAACATAAATCAAAGCTTTGATTCAGTTGCAAAGTGTGTGTGTGTAGCCTCAATTTATTTCTTTACAACAGATTAGAGCAGAAAAAATGTGGGTTATGAATTGTCTCTACCTGAACCATAAATTCCTTTCAAGATAAAAACAACCATATGTCACATGAATTTTTGTTGACCACAAACATGGGTTCAACTACAAATGACATGAACATCAGGTGTTTATGACTGGATTTTCTATTTGTTTTAGAAAACCTGAAAGAACAGTTTTACAGGGAATACCTGTTTAGTTTAATCCACCTGACATTGTTTAAACCGAAATCTTCTGAAAGGGAAGCAAACACTGTAATAATGGCTTTTTATAGTACAACGAAAGAACATCATAATAAACAGTTGAATGTTGTATATAAGTTCTATACCAACTTTAAACCATAAGTTCCAAATTACTTAGTTATCAACCACTACTAGTAAAGCTATTAACATCTACAACAATGGGAATACTAAAACTATATGCCTTTTGTTCAGCTGAGGAGGAGTCTTGTTGGGAAACCAGTGTTTAAAGAGCTTTTGACAATACAGATTTTTTAAAATGCAGAAAAGGAACAAATGTTAGTACAATTTCTTTTTTGTGAGTGAGGTTAGTGTCTAACATCTTCCCTTCCTTGAAGTGCTACAAATCCCTTTTATTAACTATTCCATAGGTGCTATAAAAAAATTAAAAGCTCTTGGGTACAAAAGGTGTTGATCACAGTCAATATGCATCGCCTGAAGTTTATTTATTTTTTGTTTGTTTGTTTTTAGCAAGAGAGAGAGACAGACAGCAAGGGACAGACAGGAAGGGAGAGAGAAGAGAAGCATCAACTTATTGTTGTGACATTTTAGTTGTTCATTGATTACTTTCCACTTATGTCTTGACCAGGGGGCTCCAGCTGAGACAGTGACGTCCTGCTCAAGCCAGCGACCTTGGGCTCAAGCCAGCGACCATGGGGTCATGTCTATAAACCCACACTCAAGCTGATGACCCCACTCTCATGCTGGTGGGCCCGCACTGTAGCCAGCAACCTCGACTTTTGAACCTAGGTCCTCAGCATCCCAGGTTGACACTCTATTCACTGCGCCACCACCTAGTCAGGCTCACCTGAAGTTTAAATAAAAGATAATTCAGGCCCTGGCTGGTTGGCTCAGCGGTAGAGCGTCGGCCTAGCGTGCGGAGGACCCGGGTTCGATTCCTGGCCAGGGCACACAGGAGAAGTGCCCATTTGCTTCTCCACCCCTCCGCCGCGCTTTCCTCTCTGTCTCTCTCTTCCCCTCCCGCAGCCAAGGCTCCATTGGAGCAAAGATGGCCCGGGCGCTGGGGATGGCTCTGTGGCCTCTGCCTCAGGCGCTAGAGTGGCTCTGGTCGCAACATGGTGACACCCAGGATGGGCAGAGCATCGCCCCCTGGTGGGCAGAGCGTCGCCCCATGGTGGGCGTGCCGGGTGGATCCCGGTCGGGCGCATGCGGGAGTCTGTCTGACTGTCTCTCCCTGTTTCCAGCTTCAGAAAAAAAAAAAAAAAAAAAAAAAAAAAAGATAATTCAACCACATGGAAAAACTAAGGAAAATAATGGCCACTATTTGCACTACTTCTTGAAAATCTGAGGGATAATATCTGTACAGTGGTAACTAACATAGTGTATTAGCTTTACAATTAGAAAAGGATAACTTCAAATAGTTAACAAAACCCAGAAACTCATATATTGAAAAAGATGTATATAGTATCCTCTCAAATCAGTCAATAACAAAAATGTAAAGAACTAACATTTACATATAGTTTGTAGGGCATTTCCACATACAGTATTTGATTTTATTTTCACAAACATCTGGATGAAATAGGTAGTTATTGCCTTTTGACAAAGCAGAAACATAAAAGTAAAAGAACAATGCATAACCCTGCCTTAGGACTATGAAATAGGTGATCTTTCTATCATATTTCATTGCTTCACATGTAAGCCTAATACATGCTTAAAGAAAGCATGCTTCTTAGTGAGACAATGGCTTAGAGACATTTTGGGATAAGATTATTGTGGTTAAAATGGCAAGTAACTCAATAAGAAAAAAATATGGTGGCTAAAGCATATGAAAAATCTGATAACTAATAAACTAGTTTTAGTGAATTTTATCAAGAATCACAGATGTGGCCTGACTTGTGGTGGCACAATGGATAAAGCATCAACCTGGAACGCCGAGTCACCAGTTCAAAACCCTGGGCTTGCCTGGCCAAGGCACGTATGGGAGTTGATGCTTCCTGCTCCCTCCTCCCCACTTCTCTCTCTCTCTCTCCTCTAAAATGAATAAATAAAAATCTAAAAAATAAAAATATTTTAAAAATCTAAAAAATAAAATCACAGATGTGGTCTAAGGTAAAGGATCTATAAGATGGGGAACAATTTTCACAACATTTACAGAATTTTTCTTGAAGTTACCTTCACATTTTACCATGACATTTCTTATGACCTATGGACAGAGTTTGATTCAGAATACATACATACGTTGACTAACTTTAAAAATACTTACTATCTATAATGTTCTTAGCATTTAGACCTATTTGAGATACTGTGGGAGATTCAGAGATGAATATAATATAGACATACAGTCTAGAACAGGGGTTGACAAACTTTTTCTGTAAATAGCTAGATAGTAAATATTTTAGGTTTTGTGGGTCGTGTAGTCTCAGTTACAAATACTCAACTCTGCCACTATAGTGTGGAAGCAGCTAGAGATAACACATAAATGAATGGGTGTGGTTGTCTTCTAAAAAAACTTTATTTATAAAAATTGGTGGCTGGCTAGATATGGTCCATGGGCCATAGTTTGCTGACTCTTGGTTTAGAATCATTGCTAGAATGTACCCACATAACTAGAACACACTCAACCTAACTGCTCAGGCTTTTATTATTTCCTGCAAGAACTGTTATAAAAGTTCCCCTCTCTTGTCTGTGTCGCTAACACTACTCCCCTAAATACTCCACTCCATACAGCTGCCAGTGATCTTATGTTTTAACACTATGTCACTGCTATTCTTAAAACCCTTCAATGGCTTAGCACTACTCACAGAAAAAAGTCTATACTTCTTAGCACAGTATAAAAGGCTCTTTGTGTTCTATCCCCTGCTTTAGTCTCCTGACTTTAGTCTCCTCACAATATCTGTCTACCTCCCCTCCCCTACCTTTTATGTGAAAGCAATACTGAATTATCCTAACATATCATTCTAGTTTGTGTCTCTGTTCCTTTGCATAGGTTGTTCCTTCTACCTAAAATGCCCTACCCCACCAAGAGCCACATCAACATAGAAGGTTCTCTGAGCCCATGAATTGGTCACATCTGACACCTTTTACTCCCTTATCCTCCATGTACTTTGGGTGGAGGACAGACTGTGAGCTGCTCAAGGGTTAGCGATTTACTTCTTTGTAGCCATAGCATTAACTCCGACCACAGTTTCTGGCATTTGGCAGGTGCTGAATAAATCTATTTTGAACTAAAGTCAACCAAAGGTACCATAAATGGTACCACTACTATTTCAGGAAGGAAGATAATAATCATTCTTGAGAAAAAGAATCAGAAAAGGCTTTTTTCTCCACAAAAGGTTTTAAGAAGAAAAAAAAAAAAAAAAAGGTTTTAAGAAAGTGGTGGCATATGAACCAGGTATTAAAAAAGTAAGTAAACAGAGAGAGTAAAGACTCTCAGTGAAGGGGGAAAGAAAAAAAGCAGAGAAGTGGAGCCTGATCAGGCGGTGGCGCATTGAATAGAGCATCGGACTGGGATGCGGAAGACCCAGGTTCGAGACCCCGAGGTCGCCAGCTTGAGTGCTAGCTCATCTGGTTTGAGCAAAACTCACCAGCTTGAGCCCAAGGTCGCTGGCTTGAGCAAGGGGTTACTCGGTCTGCTGAAGGACCGCAGTCAAGGCACATATGAGAAAGCAATCAATGAACAACTAAGGTGTTACAACAAAAAACTAATGATTGATGCTTCTCATCTCTCTCCATTCCTGTCTGTCTGTCCTTGTCTATCCCTCTCTCTGAGTCTCTCTCTGTCTCTGGGAAAAAAAAAAAAAGCAGAGAAGTGGAAAAATAAATTAATGTCTGATGAGCAGTGAATAACTAACTGGGTACACATCTGGAAAGGCTAACTTAGGGGAAGGTCCATAGGACCTCAAAGACAAGACAAAGAAGTCTGAACTTTGTTCTGTAGACAGTGGTGACTCACTGAAAGTTTCTGAAAGGTAGACTGATATGAAATAGGAAGATTAACCAAATAAAAGGTGGACAGTGATGATGGAAACTTAAAGATACTGCTAAGATAGAACTGACAAATCTGGCAAATGACTTGATGTGGGACACAGCAAGGGACAGGAATCAAAGAGAATTCTGAAGTTTTAAGCCTGGAAGATTGAGATATCAGCAAAATAGGAGCAAAAAACAAACCAGTTAACAAAAAAAGGATAGCACATTTGGTTTTGAAATATTAAGTGAGCCTGACCAGGCGGTGGCACAATGGATAGAGCATCAACCTGGATGCTGAGGACCCAGGTTTGAAACCCCAAGGTTGCCAGCTTGAGCACAGGCTCATTCGGCTTGAGCACAAGATCACCAGCTTGAGCCAGGTTGCTGGCTTGAGTGTGGGATCATAGAAATGACTCCATGATCGCTGTCTTGAGCCCAAAGGTTGCTGTCTTGAGCCCAAGGTCACTGGCTTGAGCAAGGGGTCACTAGCTCAGCTGGAGCCCCCGGTCAAGACACATATGAGAAAGCAATCAATGAACTGAAGTGCTGCAACTATGAGTCAATGCTTCTGATCTCTTTCCCTTCCTGTCTGTCTGTCGCTCTCTCTCTATCACTCTAAAAAAAGAAAAGAAACATTAAGTGAGACCTGATAAAACATCCAGGTAGAGATATTTCATATAAATTAAAAGTGGGATGCCTGACCAGCCAGTGGCGCAATGGATAGAGCATCAATCTGGGATGCTGAAGACCCAGGTTCGAAATGCCGAGGTCACCGGCTCCAGTGCAGACTCACCAGCTTGAGCATGGGATTGCTGGATTGAGCATGGGATCATAAACATGACCCCATGGTCACTGGCTTGAACCTAAATGTTGCTGGCTTGAACCCAAGGTCACTGGCTTGGGCAAGGGGTCATCGGCTCAGCTGGAGCCCCCCAGGTCAAGGCACATATGAGAAAGCAATCAATTTTTGTCTGTCCCTGCCTGTCTCTTTCTCTCCCTCCCCCCCAAATTGGGAGACATACTTTCAAGACATAAGACATAAATCTTGGAGTCATCTCTCTACAGGTGATAACTAAAACCTGGAGAGAAAAGAGATGGTAAAGGAACTAATGTACTTGTTCAAACTTTATCAAAATACAAGTCTCCTCATATGTATTTCTGTACTACCGGTAATTTGCAAACATGTCCATTTCTCTGACTCTGAATTCCTTGAGGGGAGAGGTCATGCTTTATTATCTTCATGTCTCCAGTTTACAACCTCAAAAAAAGCAATTATGTAGTACATCTGAATGAAGCTGCCTCTATAATTCTAGAATATAGAAAATCCATCTTCCTATGGCATGTTACAACTCAACACAGCACAAAGATTTTTAAAAATTTCTTCAAAATCTTCACCTGTATCAAATGGTAGCAACCTAAGGTAGATGGGTCACTGGTTACCATGGGACAGGTGCTACCATTATTTTTCCTGCTACACTGAAGATTTAGCAGTGAATTCCTATTGCTTTTCCTATGAATCTTTTCTATCAAAAGTCAGCAACACCTTAGCTGTTGGTATACTTGAGAGGAAAGAGAAAGAACTCCAGCATAATACTGACAGGGCTGCAGGCTCCTACTCTGTTAGTTGACTTCACTGACCTTTATGTGCCTGTTCATAGCAGTGGACTGTGCCGCTCGCACCAAACCCTCCAGCTCAGCACCGCTGAAATTCTTGGTCTCCACAGCCAGTTCCTTAATATCTACATCAGCAGAGAGTAACTGATGCCCTCTCATCCTTGCTGTGTGGATGTGAAGAATCTGTAGTCGGCCTTTCTCATCTGGCAAGCCTGATAAAACAGTGAAAACAGATGGTTTTATTCCTTATGCTTTTCTTATAGGTACTCAACCAGGTAAACATGTGCTTCTCATGACATACAACTTTGCTAACATTAAATCATTGAGTTACATGGGGATACCTGCTGCTGAAATTTGGGGGCCTGCTGGGAACAGGACTTCTGTGACAAATATGTCTGGAAGGCTGTGGTCCAAGGCCATTTTTGCTGGCTATAAGCGGGGTCTCCAGAACCAGAGGAAGCATATTTAAAATTGAAGGTATTAGTGCTCGAGATGGAAACTGAATTCTATCTAGGCAAGAGATGAGCTTATGTGTACAAGGCAAAGAACAACACGGTGACTCCTGGTGGCAAATTAGATAAAACCAGAGTAATCTGGGGAAAGGTAACTCGTGCTCATGGAAACAGTAGCATGGTTTGTGCTAAATTTCGAAGCACCTTCCTGCTAAGGCCATTGGACACAGAATCCATGTAATGCTGTACCCCTCAAGGATTTCAACTTATTGAAAAGTAAATAAATAAAGTGGATTTGTAAAAAAAAAACACACCAAAAAACAAAACAAAAAAACCAACATTGAGTTACATGACTTTGCTCCAGCGAATGGACTCTAAATATATCCCTCACCCCCAGTCCTCAGTGACAGTTCTGCTTACCTATTTCCATTTTAACTTCCAGTCTTCCAGGTCGAAGAAGAGCCTCATCTATCAGATCTGGTCTGTTTGTCATCCCTGAACAAAGATGTTAAAACAACATACAAATGGTTACAGTCCAGAAATAAGATAAAATGTCCCGTTAGTATATGTAAGAAGAGTAATTTCCCTTAGAATTTAAGAGGACATTTTCTAAAAGTCAAATAAAAAACCAAATTATTGCCTGACTTGTGGTGGCGCAGTGGATAAAGCGTCGACCTGGAACACTGAGGTCGCCGGTTTGAAACCCTGGGCTTGCCCAGTCAAGGCACATATGGGAGTTGATGTTTCCTGCTCCTCTCCCTCCTTTCTCTCTCCCCTTCTCTAAAATGAATAAATAAAATCTTAAAAAAAAACAAACCAAATTATTCTAAAAGTATATATATAATTTGTTCTTGATTGGTTCTAATGAGAATACCTGGAGAGTTTGCTTTAACATTTCGCCACTGTACAAGCCAATGGCATATACATACAATGAAAATTTCAAATATTTAAAAAGAAAAATTAAGGTGCAGAGAGGGTAAGTAACCTATCAAAAGTGAGAGAGAGGCCATGTGACTGATTTGTCTGACCCCAAAGTCCTTCTCTTTATTGTATGTAGGCCAATGGTTTCCAACCTTTATAAAGAGCCGATTTTTCTTTTTCCTCCAAAAGTCATCTGAAGATGAACCTCAGTACATAAAAGAGTTAAAAGATGAAGTGATAGGAAGAATGCATGATCTAAAGCTCACTCCATGGCCCTCACAGAACCCTGCAGCCCCCTTGGGGACAGGACCTTTGGAGGCCTACAGGACTCAGTTTGAAAACTGCATTATGTTGTGTTTGCTGCCTTTTAAATCTGTGGGTGAGCTACATGCTTAAACCAATAAGTCAATAAAACCCATCCTTTATTTTTCCTGTTAAGGCTAGACATTAAAATAGTCAAATTTCTAATTTGCAAACATTGGCAAAGTAGTATTATTACAACCTACAAAGATCTTAATTCCGAACTTATGTGTCTTAACATTTTTTAGATCACAGTACTTTTTATTTTATTTTTTTAAAGTTTTCTTCTTTTTTTTTTTTTTACAGAGACCAGAGAGACAGAGAGAGGGACAGATAGGGACAGACAGACAGGAATGAAGAGAGATGAGAAGCATAAATCATCAGTTTTTCATTGCGACACCTTAGCTGTTCATTGATTGCTTTCTCACATGTGCCTTGACCGCGGGCCTTCAGCAGACCAAGTAACCCCTTGCTCGAGCCAGCAACCTTGGGTCCAAGCTGGTGAGCTTTTGCTCAAACCAGATGAGCCCACGCTCAAGTTGGTGACCTCGAGGTCTCGAACCTGGGTCCTCTGCATCCCAATCCGACGCCCTATCCACTGAGCCACCGCCCGGTCAGGCACTTTTTTTCCCCCCCAGCAAACATACCAATGACTAAGATGTTGTTCAGCTGCTCCACCCCATCGATTTTGGACAGCAACTGGTTGACAACAGTATCATGGACTCCCGTGCTACCTGCCATGCTCCCTCTCTGCTTGCAGATGGCATCAATTTCATCAAAGATGATAATGTGCAAACCACTGTTAGCACCAAGCTGGTAAAGGAAGAAAGTATATTAAAGGTCATATAATTCAAATAATTCTAATATATTATTAAACAAACTAATCAAAAAAGCAAAGCAAAGCAAAGCAAAGCAAAGCCTTCCATAGATGGGCTTCACTCCATGTTGACTAATATAGCAAATCTCATCACAGTTGCTGCCCTCTCAAAGGTGTGAGAATTGCATTCTTGCAATTCTGTAACCTGCAAACCCATCCAGAACCTCTTATTTAATAGCCATAAAAACAAACAGACACATTATACACTGATGAAAGTGAAAAGTCCATAATATAAGTAACAGTTGATTCATACCCATTTCTTATCTCACTATTTGAAAGAATTCTTAAACTTATCAGATGCATTTCTTAAGTCAGTGAATGGCAACTCCCTCCCATTTTCCCTGACTTTTGATGAGTGGACTGTCCCAGGAACATTAGGTTTAATGTTTATTTGTCTGTCACACTGTACAGCTAAATGGTAACCCAGAGGTCCACTGGGAATTGGGAAAATGGGGGGGGGGAGGGAAGAATTAAATATGGTTCATATTCAGTTACATCACATGAAAATATTTATTTTATTTATTTTATTTTTCTTTTTGTTTGAAAATATTATTTTTTTAACAGTAAAGTGAGAACAGACACTGTTTATAAAAAGAACACAGTCAAGGGGGTGCTGTTTCTTCTGCATAATGTTTTCTGTTTTAGTTTACTGAATATAGAATCACTGTTAAAATAAATTTGTTTATATATTTTTAAATTTTGATATATACAAATACTTTTAAATGCTAATAATTGATTAGGCTAAGTTAAATGGACCATTTAACAGTTTATATTTAAGTAATTTAATTCTTATCAGAAATCAAAGGGAGAAGTGAACTCTAGAAATATTCTTTTTCTTAAAATAAAACAGGTGAGAATAAACATAACATAAATATGACCAATATATGAATAATATAAGATGGGCACAATGAAATTAAGGATTATATATGGCTGGTATTCATTAAACCTCTGGCAAGGATATGATCTTTTTTTAATAGATTTAAAAAAAAACTTACTATAAAAGTACTAGAAGTTAACTGAGCAAAAGTTGTAGAAATAAGTTAAAAATAAACTATATCACCTAAAGATATCTGCCATTAACATTCTGCAGATTTATATCTATATTTTAAATTTATTAATTACAAAATTGGGAGCTCATCACATCTGATATTCTCTTGAACATTAACTTTGAAAACAAATTTAAACAGGGAGATGACGTCAGAGTAATGGCGGGGTAGGAAGCGATACCGATAAATCTCCCCCAAAACTCAACAAGATCTTCAACCAGAAACAGAAAACAAATTTAAACAGTTATTTTTGTTTCTTATTACAAAATATATGATACAAAAATCTGGAGCCTGGCCAGGCGGTGGCGCAGTGGATAGAGCGTCAGACTGGGATGCGGAGAGTCGCCGGCTTGAGCGTGGGCTCATCTGGTTTGAACAAGGCTCACCAGCTTGGACCCAAGGTCACTGGCTCGAGCAAGGGGTTACTCGGTCTGCTGTAGCCCCACAGTCAAGGCACATATGAGAGGGCAATCAATAAACAACTCAGGTGTCACAGCGAAGGACTGATGATTGATGCTTCTCATCTCTGTTCCTGTCTGTCTGTCCCTATCTATCCTCTCTCTGAGATAGACTCTCTGTCTCTGTAAAAAAAAAAAATCTGGAAAAATGTAAAGAAATCAATCACCCAAAATTCAACTTGCTAGAAAAAAACTAACATGATGAATTTGATGTTATGTAATCTGTTTATATCCTGCTTTTTTTCTAGTCCAGACATTACCTTAAGCTCATTTCCATGCCTATAAATACAACTATACATATGACTTATTTTATTTTTTAATTTTTTTACTATATACTTTTTAATGTCCCCACATTTCACATATGACTGGCTTTACAGTTTAACTCCCCACTCCACATTAATTCTTTACAACAGATCTTTAATAATTTCTAAGTTTTCAGTATTATGTATGCTGTTGCAATGAACCTCCTGAAGACAAATTGATGCCTACAATAAAAGCAACCTGAAGTAAAGGGGGACCACGGAAACACGACAAAGATGAAAGATAAAACGTCGTATCAGAAGTAGGAAGAAAAACAGTTCCAAAAATGACCTGAAGGACATTAGACTGGGTCTAAACAAACCTAAATAGATAAGTTTTTAAAAATTTGAAACCAGATAAAGCACTGTTTGATTCAGCAATTCTACTCGTTAGTTTATAGAAGCTCTGCTTGTAATTACCCCAAACTAGAAACAACCCAAATGCCCTTTAATGGGTGAATGGATAAACAAACTGTAGTACATCCATACAATGGAATAGTACTCAAAAATAAAAAGGGATTTTTGAAACATGCAACAAACTTGTCTGAATCTCAAAGGAAATATGCCAAGTGAAAGACGCAAATCTCAAGAGGTCACATTCTAAGTTCTCATTTATATGACATTCTCAAAAAAACAAACCTATAGGGGTGGAAGAACAGATCAGTAGTTAGCAGGAATTACCATAAAGGGATCGCAATAGAGAATTTTGGAGGTGATGTAAATGTTCTGTATTTAGATTTTAGTGGTGGATACATAAAACTATCCACATACTAAAATTCATAAAACTGTACACCAGAGTAAAAAAAGTCAATTTTACTTCATATGATAATAATAGACACACAGATAAAATATCTTACAATACATTCTATTATTCATATTTAGAGTATTATTCTTTAATGTAACACTATGCAAGATGATTGATAAGTCATGTGCTCATTAAGGTTTCCAAAACTTAACAAGGTTTTATTATTTTTTTCCTGAACATTACTTACAAATTGTTCTCCTTCCACAAATGTTTTAAAAACTAAATTCACATCTGAAAAAAATTAATTTCTCAATATCATCATATTTTTGAATAGATGTGGTGATGGCTTGCTGTTTAAAAAAAAATTCAACACCCAAAACTATCCATCTTTCCCTCTGTAGAAAAGACTGAGAATGAGGAACTGGAACTACAACCTTAGTTTTACCAAACACTTCCATATAGTAAGGTATTAATTTTTGCCATCCTCAGTACAAAACAAGGACTTTCCTGTTTGTGACTAAAATACTGTGGGAGTCTACGTTATTTTTGTAAGACATTTTTATTCAAGGTTCTCTGCCAATAGAGCATGAAACAAAAAACTGCTATGTATATGAATTTTGCTGTCAATGTGCCTTATGTTGTCACTGGTTTCATGACTTCCTTTTCAGGCCAACTCCAAAAATCATCTATATGGAAGGAAAGCCAGAGACAATAAGAACACTGTGTTTGATTAAATGATCACAGCAGCAATCTGTCCTAAGCATAATTCAGTACAATTCTGACCTTTTCAGAACCTTACTAATCTTGTGACCTGTCATCAGGTCCCTTCCCCCAATCTAGTCAACATAATAACATCAATTTTTACAGGTGTGTTCCTTAAATAAAGCCAAGTTCTTATTGCAATAAATTAGGAGTCTGGTAAGGAAGATGTCAAAATTAATGTTCACAGATTAATGTAACTGAATCAGCAATAAACCCTATACCAAAAGTTTAAATTTTCACTGTGCAATCCTCTTCAATTCGCTGGCTTCTAGCTCTCGCTGTTCTTACCATTTGCAAAGTTTTCCCCCATAGAAACAGAGCTGATGCTATTGAGCTCCTGGCAACAGGCTACAAAAAACCACCGTTCTATATTTAACTAGTTTGACCTATATGCAAGTGTTCATCTCCGTCAGCCTGGACTGGCCAGATTCACAGAGGTGATGCTTTTCTTTATTACGTAACACACATATATCTTCCTTGGGGTCATTAGCTGAGTACACCAAGCCATTTTTGGATGTAAGAACTGAGAAAGGTATAACTGAAAAGGCTGGCTATAATAAACATCTACCTAGACATTCTTTGCCTACTCAGTTTTATCATTAATAGTGTCATATGTAAACTGTTTGCAAGTTTATTTATAAAGATTGACCATGACTTTTTTCTCTTAGACATCTTCCATGGACCAAAAAGGAAAATTTATTTAAAAAAATAAAATAACACTCATTCTACCTGGAAATTATCACATGGGTCCACTGGATCTTTTTATAAATCTAAACTATATTATGCTATTTCAACATTCTAGAAATTATACCATCATTATTCATCAATTCCCAACTATGCTAAAAATATTAAAATAATAAGAAAATGAAAAAATGATAAAACTGCTTACAATGATGCAATAGTGAAATAAATATCACTATGACATTATCCTTCAGTTTTCTTAGTGTTCTTCAAAGTAGTGCATCATCTTTCAAGAAGGTATAAAAGAATTCTGGAGACATCATTCACCACCTTTGTTGCGTGTTAGTTTTACCTGAACACAGTTGAGAACTAAGATTAAAAAAAAATTTTTTTTAATTTTTTATTTTATTCATTTTAGAGAGGAGAGGGAGAGACAGAGAGAGAGAAGGGGGGGAGGAGCTGGAAGCATCAACTCCCATATGTGCCTTGACCAGGCAAGCCCAGGGTTTTGAATCGGCGACCTCAGCACTTCCAGGTCAACGCTTTATCCCACTGCGCCACCACAGGTCAGGCCAAAAAAAAATTTTTTTTAAGACTTTATTTATTCATTTTAGACAGAAGAGAGACAGGTCACGGGGGAGAGAGAGAGAAGAGGGGAGGAGCAGGAAGCATCAACTCCCATAGGTGCCTTAACCAGGCAAACCCAGGGCCTTGAACCAGCAACCTCAGTGTTCCAAGTTGATGCTTTATCCACTGTGCCACCACAGGTCAGGCAGAGAACTCAGATATTTAAAATGCCCTGGTGATAATGGCAAAAAGGAGGGAAGAAGGGAGAGAGAAAAGGAGGGAGGAAGAGAGGGAGGAAGGGAGGGAGAAAGAGAGGAAAGAAAATCAATGGAGAAAGATATTTCACAATTACGTGACTCCAAAGATGAATGCAAAGAGTGGGATAGCACTTGAGACTCTAATGAAAATGGTAAAATTGGTCATTATAAGTAAAATCTCAGAATATGTGCCTTCAAATAATGATATTCTACATAAATTTTCTTAAACTCAAGAATGAATGAATGTATCTCTAAAAGGAAATATGACAAAAAGAAAATATCCCATTTTCATCCTGTTACTTATTCAACAAAAAGTCCTCAATGTGTTGTATTTTGTGATAAAAAACTAAGCCATCTCATTTTTCTAAAAGGACACATGACAGTATTCCTCCATCTTTTATTACATCAGTGCATCAAAATATCCTTGATATAGTGTATGCTTTCTTAAATTTACCTCTTTTAAACATTTTTATATGAAGTACAGCACAAAGTTCACAAAATGTGAATGTCAAAAAATGAATTGTCAAAAAATGAATGTCCAAATAACCATAACAAGAAATAGCCTTCTACCACCATTTCTCATAGGCAAACGCAATCTAATTTTATGGTAATTATTTTTCAGTTTCCTTTATACTTTAACCACCTAAGCATATGTCTTTATTTCTTTTCTTTTTTTTTTTTTTAAATATTTTTCTGAAGTTGGAAACGGGGAGGCAGTCAGACAGACTCCCACATGTGCCCAACCAGGATCCACCTGGCATGCCCACCAGGGGGCAATGCTCTGCCATAACCAGAGCCATTCTAGTGCCTGAGGCAGAGGCCATAGAGCCACCCCTAGTGCCCGGGCCACCTTTGCTCCAATGGAGCCCTGGCTACAGGAGGGGAAGAGAGAGACAGAGAGGAAGGAGAGAGAGAGGGGTGGAGAAGCAGATGGGCGCTTCTCCTGTGTGCCCTGGCCGGGAATCGAACCCAGGACTCCTGCACGCCAGGCTGACGCTCTACCACTGAGCCAACCGGCCAGGGCCGCATATGTCTTTAAACACTACACTTTGAATTTTATATAAATGGAATCATCCAGTAAGTATTCTTTCTTGTCTGGTTTCTTTTCTTGAATATTTATTTATTTGTGAAATTCAAAATTGTGTGTAGCCAGTCTGTTTATTTTTATTACTGTTTAATACTTCATTGTACATATACATGACAATTTATCAGTTTGCTGGATATAAAATTCTAAATTGACAGTTTATTCTCTTTCAGTTCTTTAAAAACAACATGCAACTGATTTCTATCATTCTGTTAAGAGGATAGCTGTCAGCCAAGTGTTGTTTATTTGAAGGTAATCTTTCTTTATTGTCTAGCTGCTTTTAAGATTTTTCTCTGTTTTTATTTACAGAAGTTTAACAATGATTAACTATAGGTGTAAACTTCTTTGGTAGTTCCCTTGCTTGAGGTTCATATCACTTCTGGAATCTATAGACTAATGTTCTTCATCAGTTTTGGATAGTTCTAAACCATTTTCTCTTTAGATACTCCTTTTTCCATCATCTTTCTCCTGACTTTCTGGAACTTTAAAGATATTCTTACAGCATTCTTTTTCTTCATTACTTTCCTTCTTTGTCTCTGGTTATTTTTGTCTAACTAATCTTTCAGTTCATTAATTCTCTCTTCAAATGTGTCTAATATATTTAAAGCTATCTATTTGAGAGTTAATTTCAGTTAATGACTTTCTCATTCCCAGAATGTCTTCCCCTCCCTCCTTCTTTTTTCTTTTTCTTTTCTTTTCCTTTCTTTTCTTTCTTCCTTCCCTTCCCCTTCCTTCCTTCCTTCCCTCCTTCCCTCCTTCCTTCTAGAGCAAGAGAGGCAGGGACAGACAGGGAGGGAGATGAGAAGCATCAACTTGTTCTTGCAGCATTTTTGTTGTTCATTGATTGTTTTCTCATATGTGCCTTGACTTGGAGGCTACAGCAGAGCCAGTGATCCCTTGCTCATGCAAGTGAACTTGGGCTCAAGTCAGCAATGCTGGGCTTCAAGCCAGCGACCATGGGGTCATGTCTATGATCCCACACTCAAGCCAGTGACCCTGTGCTCAAGGTGGTGACCCTGAGCTCAAGCTGGTGACCTTGGAGTTTTTAACATGCGTCCTCAGCATTGAAGGTCAATGTTTTATCATCCGCTGTGCCACTGCCTGGTCAGGCCCAGAATTTCCATTTGACTTTTTCTTAGTTTCTAGTGCTCTGCCAAAATTCTCAATCTTGTTTCTCTTGGAATATGATAAGAACAGTTATTTTAAAAGTCTGCATCTGAGAATTCCAATATCCAGAGGCCCAATTTCTATAATCTTTTGTTTCTTTTTCTTCATGTTGTTTGTGCGTCTGATTGCTTTTGATCATACACCAGACATTTCATTTCCAAACTACAGAAATAATTGAAAACTCTGCATGATATTACCTTACTCTAGGAAGTGTCTATAATTCTGCCAGATGTCTGAGGCAATAGTGATTCAGGGACTCTCAATCCAATTTTGGAAAATGTCATGATTCAAAGCTGATCTGTAGCCTTTTCGAGAGCATGTCTACTTCTAGTTATCCCTTACTCCTATGATGTAGCCCTTCAGGGTCCCAACTCAAAATGAGGCATATTTATCAGGTGTTCCCTCTTTGTGGACCATAGGTCCTAATCTCTGTACCTGCCACTCCCACTAGCCTACCAAAAGGGCTGCCTAGCTGTTTAGTGACAAACTCCAGCACTGGCTAATATCTCCAGAAAAACAGTAACCTTTTTTTCCTGAGCCTCCATGTACTAGAATCTTTTTTATCTGGGCCTCTATTCTTCCCCTAGATCTTATAAGTCCTTTGATATCTTCAAGGAAAAAATAATTAAATATTTTGTTGAGCTTTTCTGGTAGTCTTCAGTGACAGGCATGATTCGTTACTGAATCTTCCTCTACCAAAAGTAGAAATTCCAGATTTTATGTACATTTTTACTAGTTTCATTGTCCATCGTTGTTTTTTACACCCACTGTTTCTTTTTGGGTTCAATTTCCTTCAGTTTCAAGTACATTCTCCTTCATATTCTTCCAGCAAGCTTCTGTGACTAGCTAATTCTATTAGTCTTTGCTTGAAAGAACATCTTTACTTCACCTTTTTTCCTGAATGAGAATTAAACTGGGTATAAAATTTTAAGTTGACAGTTATTTTCACTTAGCTTTGTGAAGACACTGTTCCACTGCTTTCTGGTCTCTCTTGCTGTCATTGAAAAGTTTGCTGTCAACATAATGGATCTCTATCTGTATGTTATCACCATTTCTTTTTTGTTAATATTAAAGATGTCCCCCCCACACACACACACACTTTTTTTTACATCTCCCATTTCACTACAATGGGTCTAAAAATAATTTTTATTTATCCTATTTAGAGTTCATGGTGCTATATGTATCTGAGCATTTATGGGTGTTATCAATTCCAGAAAATTCTCAACCATTCTATCATTTAATATTGCTTCTACACTATTCTTTCTATTTGGGCTTCTTACTTGAACTCTGTTACCTCAACTTCTCTTTCATATTTTCCATCCTTTTATCTCTCTGAGCTATATTCTGGGTGATTTCTTTAGATCTATTCTTCTGTTTAGCACTTCTCTCTTCAGCTGAAACTACTGGCTTATGTTTAACCGGGATGCTGAGCCCAATGATACATGTTCCATTTACTGAAGCTATTTTAGCTTCCCCTATGAGAACCTCTTGCAGCCTTGGCTGTTGGATTATTCCTTGGGTTTGCATATATCTAACAACCTGTGGTATCATTAACCCAGGATTCATTTTTAAACTATTTTCTCAGCTTGGGGGCCCCAGATCATAGATGAGATATGTGTGTGTGTGTGTGTGTGTGTGTGTGTGTGTGTGTGTTTAATTCTAAGCATGAGTCAAGGATCCATGGTTTAGAATCCTCAGCTCCCACTTCAGAACCCAGGTAGACAGTTAAATGTTTTTGTTTTTTCTCTATGCTAGTAGGCAAATCTCTAGTCCATTCTTTTCATTGGGAATACAACCCCTTTGAAGGTTTCAGTTCCTGGTCCATACATTAAGTGGGTTCAAAGACTTATTTTCCCCAAACTCATACATTACCAAAACCAAAGCTTCAGCTCATATCTTTATCATTCTTATTTTCAGAGTTTTCATTTCTAGAGATTTCTTTTTTGAGAGCCCAATTATACATTTACAATGAATTATATATTCTACCCAGCATATGAAAGTTATTGTAGAAGGAAGGTTTTCAAGTTGCCTAGTCTATTGTATTGCCAGAAACAAAAATCCTATGACATTATTTTTAAATACTGTCAATAAAATAAATATGTAATATTAGTCTATTAGTTTGGGTTTTCCAGTGTAACAGAATCAAGATCCATCCTATTAGTCCCCTGAAAAAATATATATAGATAATTGACTAACAGAATTATGATGGCTGACAAGTCCTAAGATCTACAAATTTTTCTGTTCTATTCAGGCCTTCAACTAATTGGATAGAGCCCATCCACATTAAGGAGGCCAATGGCTTTGCTCAGTCTACTGAGTGAAATGTAATCTCATCAGAAATACACCCCCTCCCCACTCAGAATAATGTTTAACCAAACGTCTGGGCATCCTAAGGCCTAGTCAAATTGACACCTAAAATTAACCATCACAATTAGTAAACCCTGGTTTTCTTTTAATTAATTTTATTTTTTTCTAAGATCTAAATCAAGCTTGCCTTTGAGACCTAAAAACTCTTATCTGTCACTCTATACTTAGCTGACTCAGTAGTAAGTGAGTTAGCTTTCTGCAAATGAACCCAACATAAACATAATTATAGAAGTCCCTTTATGGATTTAATTTCTCCCTTCTCCAAAGGGTGAGTTCAAATCTCTGGATGTAATGTGGAATAAAAGTATCACCTGAAAATATATTTATAATCTGTTTTTGAAAAATTTTTGGTTTATACAATCATCTATCTTTGTCTTATGAACATATAGGTAATGACATCTGCTCATGTCATGTAAATCCCCCATGATCCTGGTTGACATAACTTGGTACTAAATAAATTTTACCCCCAAATTTTCAAAATATAGATTGTACTAACAAGTTTTCCACCATAACTCTGGGTTTCATTCATCATATAACTGATAATAAACTTTTACTGAATTATATTAACATTACCCTCCTTTGCTCCTCTTCAGCATCAGCAAAAAGTTTACGAATGTTAGCCTCTGATTCTCCCACATACTTGTTAAGAATCTCTGGCCCATTGACCACTTTGGGCTCTCTTGCATTCAACATCTTGCCAATTTGTCGAGCCAAGAGAGTCTTACCACAACCTGGGGGCCCATATAACAGGATGCCTTTAACGTGTTTGCAACCTATAAAGGAAAAGAAAACAGTCATATCAACTAACTAAAATCCAAATAAGATATCTAAAGGAAAGTTTCCTTTCTTCTTCATATGCACATTATGAAAAATACAGTTCCACTAATATACATTAATATCCTCATGTCATAAACAGAACAAGAATAAACAAAAGAAGTTCCTTTTTTTAAAAAAAAAATCAGAAACAATTACTATACTAGTACCAATCAATATTTGAGAGGGAAAGCTGCCAATTAAAGGTCCTTGGGAAAGTATATTGGAACTACCATTTAGAACAAATACTTTAAACTCTGTCTCTTTTAACTAAATGCCTAATTAGGAACTAATTTTAAAGTTGGGGGGGGGAGCTGTGTTTTGATTTGTTTATTTGTTTGTTTTGGTAAATATAACCTAACACAAATCTATTATGATATAATAGATTATGGAAACTCTCTCTTAGTCATAGAAATTACAGGTCAATTTGTCAATACAAGCACTTGAAGAAAGGGCAAACATGTCTGAGTTGGACAATATAGGGAACAATCCATAGGATCCAGATGGATATTACAGACTTTGTGGGTAAAGTTTAATGTCCTAATTCATGTGGCTAATGCCAAGTGAGGCACATGCTTTCTCAGAACCACCCAGATGAAGAAAGTTCTTTTCAAGGCAAGTACTGCTCAATGCCTTAAAGGCTTCATTAATAGCAAAATAGCAAGACTAATGATCTAGATGCCCAGGATTTCTTTAGCCAATTCTAACTGAGCATTTACTCCATTTTTTAAGAATTGGATGACTTGTGGTTTCTATTTACTCATTCTAAAAATTCTCACCTTTCTAGCAGTTTCACAGTTCATATGCATGACTTTATAAGTTTTTAAATTTCTCCTACACCAAAAAAAGCATGCTGTGATACAATGAATTATTAGATTTCAGTGTTACACTCAAAACTGTGGTCAAAAAAGAAAATTTCTAGAAATGAAATATAAAGCGTGTTTTCATTTTAAAAAACCAAACAAACCCCCCAAAACAGCTTATCCTTATTTGAAAATAAAGTCTTAGCCTGAACAGGTGGTGGCGCAGTAGGTAGAGCATCAGACTAGAACACAGAGGACCCAGGTTCGAAACCCCAAGGTTGCCAGCTTGAGCGTGGGCTCATCTGGTTTGAGCACAGCTCACCAGCTTAAACCCAAGATCGCTGGCTTGAGCAAGGGGTCATTTGGTCTGCTGTAGCCCCCTGGTCAAGGCACATATGAAAAAGAAATCAATGAACAACTAAGGTGACACAACGAAGAATTGATGCTTCTCATCTCTCTCCCTTCCTGTCTGTCTGTCCCTATCTGTCCCCCTCTCTGTCTGTCACCAAAAAAGATAAAAAATAAGAAAGCCTTAAAAATTATATCTTCAGGAAAAAATTGTAACAATGCATTTAATAACTCATATAAAAGAAATCAAAAGATACAACCAACTCTATTAGAAATTTTAGATTTTGAGAAGGAAGACCCTTTGGGTTGCCAGTAAGGTCATTACTTCTATCATTATGTCAAAAAAGATTTCCTATTAAATCCCTGAAAGTAATGGGATCTAAGCTTATGGTATGACCTGCAGAAACTAGGGGAACTTAGTGAGAACCCTTGAAAGCTTAGTCTTAACCTTTCTCATCACAGAGCAAATTCCTATCCCAAGAACCAGGGCCCAATAAAATAAAATGTCTTTCCCCTTGACCCACCCTTCAAGCATGAGTGGTAGGGAGGTGAGAGGAAAAGCCTTACGCTTCTCCTAGAGGTCAGCACCACCAAGCACTGTCAGCATCCAAGTACTGTAACTCCCTGGAGCACATCTGCTGAAGCCTCTGGAACCTGCTTCCTAATCTTCCCCTATAAGCCAACTGCTACCATCATGCTTTGAAACTATTCCTATATATAAACCACCTGCAGATGCTAGTGATGATGATGGTGAAAGAGGTACAAGGAGAGGAGAGGCAGAAAGAAGAAAATGAAGATTTGCTGAGTACCTACAAAGTACCTACCAGGCCTTATCCTCATCTCCAGTTTCTTTCCTTTCTCCAAGTTCATCAACTTCCTCCTAACCATACTGCCCACAATATTAACCTATACTTTCTTTCAAGGACTCAACTCATCGACCTTCTTATCTCCTAGAATACCCACCCCACAGCCCTGACCACAGTAGGGCTTTACTGCACCTACACACTAGTCATAGAGCACAGCCAGAGAATATTATACCACTGTGTTGATATTCTCACAATTTCATGCTATCCAATTTCAATTCTATCTCACTGCTTCCTCAATACTGCATGTCATCCTTTGCTTGTTTTTGCTGATCATCTCCCATTCCTCTTAGTAACTATCCAGATGTACACTATTCTATTCTTTTCAAGCGCTAACCCTAGCCATTAATTCTTAAAGATGACCTACATTCTTATTTTACTTAAAAAAAAAAAAAAAAGACTATGGACTCCCTTTAGCTCCCTGAGTTCTGGGTCTACACATTTGTCTGCAGACACATCCATTCTCAACGTCAACATTGGTTCTCAAAAAGCAGGTTTTCATCCTCTTCTTCAAGGTTTAAATTGCAATCACTTGTATATATACCTTCTTCTCCATTAGACTGTGAAATATTCAAGGGCAGCTACTATCTCATCACCCCTAAAAGGTAAACATGTAGCATAATGCCTAGCACATAATATGTACTCAGTAAATAGCTGAATAAGTAAATTGTGGGTTCCTTTCCTAAAAACCTCAAAGAAAATGAAGAGAAGACTGTTTTAAAATTTTTATTTAGAGCTCTTAATTTATGGGATGGTGTTTACTTTCATAGCTGAACTAAATTTAAATGCCCAAAAGAACACATTTGAAATGACTGGGACTTTGCAAATTTAGCAAAACAAATTACACAATATATAAATACTAGAATTTTTTTTTTTTTTTTTTTTTTTGTGTGGCAGAGACAGAGAGAGTCAGAGAGAGGGACAGATAGAGACAGACAGACAGGAAGGGAGAGAAATGAGAAACATCAATTCTTCATTACAGTTCCTTAGTTGTTCATTGATTGATTTCTCATACAGTACGTTCCTTGACTGGGGGGCTACAGCAGATTGAGTGACCCCTTGCTTGAGCCAGCAACCTTGGGCTCAAGCTGGTGAGCCTTGCTTAATCCAGATGAGCCCGCGCTCAAGCTGGAGACCTCAGGGTCTCAAACCTGGGTCTTCTACATCCTAGTTCGACACTCTAGCCACTGCGCCACCGCCTGGTTAGAAATACTAGAATCTTAACTCTAACTCTTTTTATACATGGAAAGTGTCAATTTAATGTGTTCTGAATTAAATTGACTCAGATCTTGTAAAAAAAAAACAACTAAACAATTCACAAAACATCACCATGAAGCTTGAGAGAGATAAAAATACATTTCCATGGGACTTATTTTATATAATACAGGTCTCTGAAATGACAGAATCTATTCAATAGAACATCAACAGAAATGTCACGGAAGCTCTAGTCTGCATTAGCACTATAATTCTTTGAGGGTCTCAAGAAAGCACATCAAAAATATATACTGACATATGAAGATTTTCAAAATCCACTTCCACAAAGGAAGTAGTTACTTGAACAAGCAGTGGAAATGAGACTTTGTTATTACCATTATTATTATAGCCTATTCTGACTTATTAAATAAGCATTGGTCTCTAATTTTAAATGAGTCATAAAAACTTTTCATAAGTAATTCCATTCAACAAAAGTGTATTAAGCTCCTGTTTGGACTATGCATGAAACTAGGTGTTAGAGATACAAACATGAAAACAGTTATCCCTACCTGCAGGGCATTCCTGGTTTAGTAGTATAGTATATCTACAATATAATATGACATTATCAGAGATATGTATAAAATGTTTTTGGAACCTAGCCAAGAGAGACTTGATTCTGTTAGGGTGATGGCAGAAAATTAGGGATGGACATAGGGGAAGAGGTAACACTCAATCTGGGCCTTGAAGGATAGTACAAGGTTCATGATTGGGCAATGGAGAGGAAGTGGAACCTTTAACAGAGAGACTGGAATGATCGAATGCAGAGGTACGGACATAGGAAGCTGTCCTCTCAAAACAGCCAGTAGCAATCTGTCATGGCTCAGCCTTGGAAGTGAGGAGAAGGGAGTGATGGAGATGACTCTGACAGGTTCCCAACCACGGAAGGCCTCTGACATTGCGCCCAGGAGTTTTTAACGTTTCATAAAAACTCTGAGATTTTTAATGAAACATGTTTTAATGAATCCAAGGAGGGTGGACAATAAGATATGTGTTTAAAAACTAAGTCAGGTGGTAGAGTGGAGGAAGGACTAGCAAACAAAGGTAGAGGGTGGAAGTCTAGTTGAAGAAATGTTCCTAACCTTTTTTTGGGGACACTGCTGCACTGGCTGGCTCTGGATTGTCACCAATTAAGCTTTTCATATCCCTCCAAGTCCTTTGGAAGTACATGAGCAAATGGGACCAGAGGGCTCAGGAGGATACCTCCCTACTGATGCCCCAGCTTTCTCCTAAGCTTCTCCAGAACATTAAAGCATGGCTCTGATCTTGGGGAGCCTCTGATCTCTGGCCGCTAGACTGCCTGACTGCCGAGCTGTACTGATTGCCATTACTTTTTATTTCTTTATGTCTTACATGCCTCCTCAATAATCAGAGATCAGTACCCTGGGTTAGGGAACTAAAAAGTAAAAGGCCAGGCAAAGAAAAGGAGGGATCCGTGAAACTGACTTTTTAAATTGTCATATTCTCTCATTCTATCTTTCAATTTCTTTCCAATGGAATAGTCTAATGTACCTTCCTAAAAAAATGCACAGGTACAAAAAATTTGCATACAATTTTGAAAGGATCCTTACATCCCCTGAGGTCTACTCATGGAATCCAAATTAAAAACTCCTAAATGGCCCTGCGAATGGGTAGCTCAGTTGGTCCAGACACCAGGGTTGCAGTACAATTCCCAGTCAGGGCACATACAGGAATGAACCAATGAATACACAAATAAGTGGAACAACAAATCGATGTTTCTCTCTCTCTCAAATCAAAACAAATTATTAATTAATTAATTTAAACAAAACCAAAAACCTCTTAAATATACTACTGAAATCATCCAGACAAAGACTGGGAATGGAATGAGGCAACAGTAGTCGAAAAAGAAAGGAAGATGTGGGAGATATTCATCAGAACTTAGAGATCAAACAAAAATAAGAGAAGGAGGAGTCAAGGATGACCTTAAAGTATGCAGCCTGAGTACAGAAGTAAAATGAGGACACCCTCAGAAGATCACCAAGAAGGCAGCAAGAGGAGGGCAGAGTCATATCTTTGTTTTTGGCTATAAGGCATTTGGGATTCAGGCAGTACTGTCCATTAAAAATACAGGCTGAAAACTCAGAAAAGATATCAGAACTACTGGTTCAACATATATATATATTTTTTTACAGAGACAGAGAGAGTCAGAGAGAGGGATAGATAGGGACAGACAGACAGGAACGGAGAGATGAGAAGCGTCAATCATTAGTTTTTCGTTGCACATTGCGACACCTTAGTTGTTCATTGATTGCTTTCTCATATGCGCCTTGACCATGGGACTTCAGCAGACCGAGTAACCCCTCGCTTAAGCCAGGGACCTTGGGTCCAACCTGGTGAGCTTTCTGCTCAAACCAGATGAGCCCGCGCTCAAGCTGGTGACCTCAGGGTCTTGAACCTCGGCATCCCAGTCCGATGCTCTATCCACTACGCCACTGCCTGGTCAGGCACTGGTTCAATATTTTTGAATGTCTGCTCTGGGCACATGAAAAGGTACAAAAGTTTTAAGCAGAGGAATGTAAAAATAGGGACACATACTGCAGAGATAGAGGATAAGGCCTGGAACAAGGTACCTAAGATACCTTTTTTTTTGAGAGACAGAGAAAGAGGAAAAGGAAGGAAGGGAGGGAGGAAGGGAGGGGAGAAACAGAAAAAAGGAAAGGAAAGGAAAGGAAAGGAAAGGAAAGGAAAGGAAAGGAAAGGAAAGGAAAGGAAAGGAAAGGAAAGGAAAGGAAAGGAAAGGAAAGGAAAGGAAAGGAAAGGAAAGGAAGGAAAGGAAAAGAAAGGGGGGAGGGAGGGAAGGAGGGAGGGAAGAAGGGAGAGAGGGAGGGAGGGAGGGAGGGAGGGAGGGAGGGAGGGAGGGAGGGAGGGAGGGAGGAAGCATCAACTTGTCATTGCTTCACTGTAGTTGTGCATTGATTGACCGCATCTTGCCTGTGCCTTGACTGGGGATCAGACAGACACCGCTCAAGCCTAGCCAGTCTTGGGTCTGACCAAACAGTGGGTAGCTGATAAGGAGTGAAGGAAATGAGGGAATCAAAGAAATATAAAGGTAGATTGTTGAAAAAATACCAACAAGGATACTAAAGTCACAAACAACATACAGACAAATCACTCAGGGAAGATGACAGGAAAAGCAGGTAAACCAGACAGCTTCTTTGGTTCCCCTGTTCATTCCTCTCCAGCAGGGCACTCTTGTTCTCTCTCATTTTGTTCTCTAAATGTTATTGATGACAAAAAGTGTTAATGTTTAATATATCATTAAGTAATAGCTATTACTGAAGGTACAAATAACATAAAATGTACAAAGAAATAAGCATAGCAAATGGTAATGCCATTGTTTACTAAGGATTTATTAATGACACACTGGAAACTTACTATAAGACAACATTCAGTAAAGAGTTTAGGCAGAGAGAGGGATAGATAGGGACAGACAGACAGGAACAGAGAGAGATGAGAAGCATCAATCATCAGTTTTTCGTTGCGACACCTTAGTTGTTCATTGATTGCTTTCTCAAATGTGCCTTGACCGTGGGGCTATAGCAGACCGAGTAACCCCTTGGTTCTGAGCCAGTAACCTTGGGTCCAAGCTGGTGAGCTTTGCTCAAACCAGATGAGCCGGTGCTCAAGCTGGCGACCTCGGGGTCTCGAACCTGGGTCCTCCGCATCCCAGTCTGATGCTCTGTCCACTGCACCACCACTGGTCAGGCTCAGTAAGGAATTTGACAAGGCTTATATCTCATTCTAGACTCCTTGTTATAAAGTATGTTTGATGATTCACTAGAATAAGAACCACAAAACTACATTTTAACTATGTTTCACAATAGATATCTGTCAAAAGGATGAAAGTATGATTTGTGGTCAGGTGCCAGATAGGTGAGGACTGACTGGATTAAACGTATTAGGAAGTAAATCAAGTGAAAAAATCTCTAGAGAACATTAAAAATTACTAATAGCCCCACTCTTCTGACCTAGATATCACAAACTAGCAAAAAACTAAAACCTAGGAGGCAGTGCTATCTTTGAGTTGCTCAGTTTTTATTTTGCAAGGTAAAGATTTCATAAACAGCCTGACCAGGCAGTGGCGCAGTGGATAGAGCGTCGGACTGGGATGCAGAGGACTCAGGTACAAAACTCCAAGGTCGCTAGCTTGAGCGCAGGGTCGCTGGCTTGAACAAGGGGTCACTTGCTCTGCTGTAGCCCCCAGGTCAAGGCACATATGAGAAAGCAGTCAATGAACAACTAAGGAACCACAACGAAGAATTAATGCTTCTCATCTCTCTCCCTTCCTGTCTGTCCCTATCTGTCTCTCTCTCTCTCTCTCTCTCTCTCTCTCTCACACACACACACACACACATACACACACACACACAAGATCTCTTAAACAAACAAGAAATCAAGCCTGACATCTATCACCACCCATTTCATATAAAATATATTTTAATATCAAAAGGCAGGAAGGACATAATCTCAAAATAATATATATTATATTATTCTGTATTAAATAAACTCAGTTTTATGTACACTGTTACAAGCAGGGGCTTTTAAAAGTCAGCATGCCTGGATTCAGATCCTGGTTCTACTACTTTCTATCAAGGAACAATAGCCAACAACCTTAGGAGTTTATTACAAAGATTAAATATAATGTACATAAAGCACTTAGCATTCTTACTGGCACTCACTAAGAGTTCATAAGTATTGGTTATTAAGTAGTATTAGCTTATTTTTTATCATCTTGCTGTCGAGAAATGATGAAGTGGAGACAGACTTCCATCTAGCATGTGAGACTTAGAACTAATAAGCTGACTGTAAAGCTTGAAAACAAAAACAATTTTACTTACAAATTTTTTTCTGAGAGTGACTACTATAGCCATCTAATACTTTATCTAATTCTATTGTCACTTAAATACTGCAAACTACAGTGTGTCCGTAAAGTCATCATGGCGCACTTTTGACCGGTCACAGGAAAGCAACAAAAGACGACAGAAATGTGAAATCTGCACCAAATAAAAGGAAAACTCTCCCAGTTTCATACCTATTCAGTGCAGTTCGATGTGGGATCACGCACAGATTTTTTAGGGCTCCTTAGGTAGCTATCCCATATAGCCTCTACAGACTCGTCACTGACTGATGGCCTACCAGAACGGGGTTTCTCCACCAAACTGTCGGTTTCCTTCAACTGCTTATCCCACCAAGTAATGTTATTCCTATGTGGTGGCGCTTCGTTATAAATGCGCCGATATTCACGTTGCACTTTGGTCACGGATTCGAATTTAGCGAGCCACAGAACACACTGAACTTTCCTCTGTTCCGTCCACATCTCGACTGGCATGGCCGTGGGCTGCTCCGCTGTCTACATGGTGTTAAGTCATCATCTGCGCATGTGCACATGCCGTCACATTATTCTACAGAAACTGCGAGGGTTTTCTTTTTATTTGGTACAGATTTCACATTTCTATCACCTTTTGTTGCTTTCCTGTGACAGGTCAAAAGTGCACCATGACTTTATGGACACACTGTACAATACCCATTCCAATGACGAACCTCTAGTTAAATTAATAGTAAAAGAGGTGGACCACATCATTTGCACAAAGATTTGACTACTGTTTGGTAAATCGGGATTCTCCATGGCTTTCCTCTCTCTCCTTCCTGTGGATTAATATCAGACTCACTCCTGCCTGTTTTTCTTATGCCTTGGGCAATCAATCTATACCTGTTTCTCAAGATTTCCAAGCTCATTTAGGGTCAATATGTAGCTAGTTCATCCATAACAACCAAGCTACCATGATTATCAGTTCCACATGTACACATCCTTCTATCATCTTCCCCCCTGCCTGTTCTATTGTATGTTTCTTTTCCAAAGTCCTCCTTCTCACCCCAGTTGCAACCATTCTCAGAGTCCCTGGCAGACATCAGAAAGCTTCCACCCCCCTTTCTTAGGAAACACACACTCTGCTCTGTTGGCACTCATCTGGGATGCATGACTTGGTTCTACTGGGATTCTACTGGGTTCTAGACTATCACAGCCCATCCTTTGCCTCCTAGTTTGAGATAGATTAGCATAATATGCCTTTTTACCTTATTTCTAGCTACCACTCTCTCACTTGAATTAGAATTCTTCCAACAATGTACAAAATACGGAATACTGTTTTGAGCCTCAGGTGTTGATCTGCAGTGATTATAATCATGCAAATTTTGGCGGTGAGAAGTTTAAGAGGTTTTTCTTTTTTCTTTTTCTTTTTTTTTAAGAGAGAGGGATAGACAGTGACAGACAGACAGGAACGGAGAGATGAGAAGCATCAATCATTAGTTTTTCGTTGCGCGTTGCGACACCTTAGTTGTTCATTGACTGCTTTCTCATATGTGCCTTGACCACGGGACTTCAGCAGACCGAGTAACCCCTTGCTTGAGCCAGCGACCTTGGGTCCAAGCTGGTGAGCTTTGCTCAAACCAGTTGAGCCCGCACTGAAGCTGGCGACCTCGGGGTCTTGAACCTGGGTCGTCTGCATCCCAGTCTGATGCTCTATCCACTGCACCACCACCAGGTCAGGCAATTTAAGAGGTTTTAAGGTGTGTGCTACAAATGGTGCTGAAATGATTTGTGATCTAAAAATCTAAATAAGGCCTAATCCAATATAATAAGTCTTATACAGACCCTCTGATCAAAGGGATAAATAAAAATATTTTAAGTTATCTAATACACTAATTGTAACCTTTCTATATATATATATATATTTTTTTATTTATTTACTTATTTATTTTTTTCCCCCTGAAGTGAGAAGCGGGGAGGCAGTCAGACTCCCGCATGCACCCGACCAGGATCCACCCAGCAAGCCCACCAGGAGGCAATGCTCTGCCCATCTGGGGCATTGCTGCATTGCAACCGGAGTCATTCTAGCGCCTGAGGCAGAGGCCAGGAAGCTATCCTTAGTGCCCAGGCCAACTTTGCTCCAATGGAGCCTTGGCTACAAGAGGGGAAGAGAAAGATAAGAGAAAATGGAGAGGGGGAACGGTGGAGAAGCAGATGGGCACTTCTCCTGTGTGCCTTAGCTGGGAATTGAACCCAGGACTTCCACACACTGGGCTGATGCACTACCACTG